>NC_134281.1:46635796-47884835 GCF_949628215.1 Phalacrocorax aristotelis
TGCCTTGCTGAGAGAAGCTAGTAGTAAGAGCTATTATCAAAAACTCATTTTCTTCTCAGTCATTTAATAGTAGCAGCTTCTCTTTTATTCTGTGCTCTCGGAGAGCAGAATAGGAAGTGATAATCTCCTTGGAATACAGCAGACGCCTGTTTGATAAGTGGTAATTGCATTATTCCTGGAGGATTATCACAGTGGCACTTGTTTCTTTTGTAATGAAACTCCACCATATAGGCAGAGCAGAGTTTCACTAGAAGATGCATGAAAATCCATTGCAACAGATTGAAGGTGTTTGGGACTCTGTAAACAAGAGTTTCACTTTAAGTAAGTGTATGGTAAGTGGGCTCGCCATGAAATAGCAGAAGAAAGCTATGTAAAATTACAGCATCACTTTCGTTGTTTTGTGTGTGTGTGAGTGAGAATGTTTGCTCTTGCTAAAACTTCACTTGGTTCATTCTAATTGTGTGCAGAGCCTGATACAATAGTCTCAAATGCTTCCTTTAACAAAAGTGGTATTTATATAATGTTAAATTAGTCCACATATAACTTTTTAAATGCTTAGAATGGAGCTAATCTGGTCCTCTGTTGGGAATTTTTTGTTAAAGTTCACTAAACTGTTGACAAAATGTGGAACCAAGAAAATGTTAGTTGACAAATCTGTTTTAGGCAGATAACTTCCTCTGCCAAATGAGAGAAGAGCTCTGTCTTCAATAGCAATCACCGGATTGAATTCCTTTTGTAAATGTAGTTACTGCCCAGTGGTCAAAACATAGACCTGAGACAGATTTATAGCTCTGCAGGCTTTTCTTATGACATTGAATAAACTGCTTTACTTAAGCAACTCAGACATTCTCATTTCTAAGAGGAGGCCTGAGATATAATGCTGAACTTCCTTAAAAGTCAAAGAAAAGTAACATTAGTGAGATGGCTAAGAAGATCCAGTCTGAAATGTTGGGACTGCTTCATGTTTGTCTCATTCTTAGAGGTCTCTGACTAGAAAGACCCTTTAAAAGTGCTTAATTTTTATTCAGTTATTTATGTTCTTAATCTTTTGCTTGTCACACTTGAAACCATTATACATCAAGCAAGCACATTCAATACGTAGTCACAGTGAATGAATGACATTAATGCATTTTTAATTGTAACTGCCCCAACCCAAGAACTTACCATTTATGAATACTATAATATTGTTTAGCATTAATACAATTTATTATTTGTAGTTTTGAACCTTTTTCATTTAATTGAGGAGGATATGTACTCAGTGCTTTTTACATCAGTAGAATTAAGAGTTAAAGGACTTTTCATGTATTCCAGGTAAACGAAACAGAAAATAAGAAACAATCATCCTTTTCAGAAGCTCCTTTTTAGAAGTCAGTAACACCATGTTTTCAAAGGCTATCATTGCAAAAATCCAATTCCTCCAAAAGATATCCAGGAAGAAGAGGCAGCAGAAAAAGCCTATCAGTGTTTGAACCATTTGTTGGAAGCAGTGTTGCTAGCACAAATGCTTGAACTCTGCCAAGGAATTATATAGTGCTGGAAACATAGCCAGGCACTCTTCTGTTTGCCATCCAAAGCATCGTACAATGCTGTGAAGTAAATGGCATCCCACCATAGACCAGAAACGTGCCAAGTATTTGGCTGATACTCTTTGTGAATGCAAAGCAGTTCCCAAGATGTATCTGTGAATATCTGTGGGCAATATTTGATCTGGATAAATCAAATTGATTGTTGGTTTATACTGTTGCTTATTATTTCTTACTTTTAAAATCTGTTTAACAGGTTTTTGTATATTCTGAATAGCAAAAAATAGGCAATTTGTGATCAGACTTAGAACAAACAATATTATACCATATTCTCTGGCAGTTACATAGTTACTTAAGAAAATACCAGAAACCTAACAGACACTGTGTTTCAACACAGAAGCCAGCAAGTGAAACAGGACAATATTAGTACATGAATTACTTTCCAGCCCTTACGCTGTGAAGAATTTTGAGGAAAGGAAATATAGGAAGACAGGTTAACTCTTTTTAGTGTATTTGCAATTGTTAGAAGTCTAAATCCATGTTAAGCGCAGCTGCATTTTTCACAATTGCCATTAGAATATCAGAAGTAAGTATCACAAAATACCATAACCAGACTGCAGAGTGTGTGATGGTCCTCAGAGAACTGATGGATGAGTGGATGCTGGCACTTTCCCATGTTTTCAGGTACTAGAGGGATTCTCATCCTTTTTCTACCTGTAGACGTTTTGTTTTTGTTTACCTTGGTCCTCCTCTCATTTGGCAACATGAAATGGATGAATGCTTTGACTCCTGGTATTTGTTGTCACCCAAAGGCAGTCACTCTCTAGCTCGGGAAAGGTGTGGGAACGCCAGTTTATCTATGAATAACACTCTGTTAGTCCTAATAGATGTAGTTTTGCTGAGAGAATATTTATTTTCAGTTTCTGGGACATTCAGGAACATACAGTGAGTTATGACCTGTTCCGGGCATATATATGTTTTACAGATCAATTCACACAGGTGTACTTATTAATAAGCTCACTTAACCAATTTACATGCATAAGTTTTAAACACTAAATAGTGAGTGAAAGCCTTGCTGAGGAACTGGAAATTTGGGAAATGTGTCATTATTTGCATATCAGTATAAAGCAATTACTAAATTAAAAAGTGCACGTTTTGACAAACATGAAGCTCCTTTACTGTTGCTTTGTCAGTGCACATTAACATCAACTTGATGTGAAAGCCTGGCTTTCTCTGCGTGAACTAAAAATCCTAAGGCAGAAGTACACAATGAATCACCCAGAGTTTGGAGGCTAGCGTGCTGAATTGCCTTGGGGTTCAGACCGAGGAAAGAAAAAACTGATGTAAAAGACCATTGAGAAAACGTATCAGTGGAAAGTAATTAACTCAAGATCCACAATTAGCCTCATGGTCTATACTTAACTGTGTTCCAGCTCTTTCAGCGTTTATTTAATTCTGTTACCCTGTGTTTCAAATAGCTGCAAATGGCTTGGCAGATTTTTCATCCTTTTTAGTATTTACAGTTTTTGTCTAAGAGGAAGAATGAGCTCTGTAAGTGATCATGGGTATTTATTTCAGTCTCTGAAGTATATGTCTTTCTTAGTAAAATCTGTTGTACAAGGAAATATTATTTCCCTTTTGTTTCCTTTAAATATATTTGTCGTTTGAAGCAACATTAAGTACTACAATATCCTTCTGCTTTAATTCCTAACTTGCCTGACTAGACTTAATCAAATGAGAAATAATCAAAAGCAGGGATCATTTTCTCTTTCATTCAGCTAGCAAACGAGAGTGATAGATTCACAGTAATGCAACTGGTGATTAACGGCCACCGTAGCAAAAATTGGCATGCACGTTCAACCAGCGTACCAGAGCTGGGTGTTCCCAGAGGACCGGGCACAACTTTTTCTCAAGCTTGTACGGAAACTCCCGGTAGTGTTGTGTGAAGCTTGCTTTATTGTGGTTGTCGCTGTGGCTCCAGTGTCCCTCATCCGGGGTCTGTCTTGAAAGTCACAAGTGGCCTGCTCGCTGTGCCATGGACTCTTCTCCAGCCTCCCTCCTCCCACCCTGTGTGCTGTTTATCCACAAGTCAATTCCAGAGCATCTTTACTGTGCTGCTGCCTTCAGCACGTTGTGTGAAGTTCTCCCAGCGTTGTGCCTTTATACTGCAGCGGAAGAAATAAGATACATACGTTTAATATGCAGCCTTTTGGAATAAACTGCAGAAGAGTTTTAGAGAATTAAGGAAAGCAATCTTTTAATGCGAATCTAGATAATTTATAAAATTTTAAAAAATTTATTAATATTTAATACACTTTTTCCAGTTCAGATATTTTTTAACTTTTGGGTTCTGTATTCTAACTCTAGCATTCCTTTGTGATTTTAATCTTCATTATACTTCAGAGATCTACCATGGGAACATCACTGAAATCCTTGGAATGAATTTCCTACAACCTGTGTTGACAGGTTTAAATTACGTACTCTGACACTGTTCTTGTGGCTGGATTAGAAACTTTTTTTCAAGTTAAACCTGCGATAAGTAATTGTCACAGCGCGCTGGCACAATGCTAATTTGAAGTGACATGTCCAAACTGCCCTCAGTAACATGAAGAACCCTAACAGGTGTGAGGGGTGGATCTTCCCATGGGCCCTGCTGAACTTCTAACAGGGGAAAAACAGTAGAAAAAGTGAAATGAACCTTGAATAAAGCTGTCAGCAGTAATTATCTCAACAACACTTTGTGAGGAGTTAAAATAAGCATTGCTGATTTATAACCTGAACACACTCCACCCTAGAGGTTTTTTTTCATCCAGTTAGTGTTTAAACTGAAATGTTGAATACCTGTCAAGATTTTTTTTTTATTGAAGATGAGCAATGAAAATTAAGTTATTTTCCAGAGGAAGTTAATTTCAAGGCCTGTCAAATTTTTTAAACTCTTCTGTTCATTTTAATGTTGGTACAATAGTTTAATAAAACAAACAAACTTAGAGCATACTTGATTGTTTTTCCCAGCTAATGCTATTTGATGTCAAAAGATGAAGTGGCTGATGTAGAATTACATCCACTTTTTATTGTTGTTCAAGGAGGGATAGTAGATGAGCTTTGGTTGATTTTTTTTTTTTTTTTTTTAAATTATGTACTAAACTTGAACAGTAATGTCTTGCTGAACAGTATAGACTGAAGAGAGCCCTTCAGTTCTGCATAGTAAATCCCTCTGAGTCTCATAATTGATGTCACAGTACCAAAAAAGCCCTTGTTTCAGTATATTTAAAAAAAAATGCATCTGATAGACTTTTTTTTTTAAATTGGAATGTATCCTCATTTTACAGTGGGGTACTTGCTCGTTATTGCTATGATAACACTTGTTTTATGTATACAATGTATTTCAGTATGGATAGAAGTAATTTTACAGTGTGTTACTAATGAAACAATGCTTGCTAGCTTTGAGGAAAGAGCAAAGCAAAGTGTAAACATTAATTCACAGAAAACCTTTAATCCCTTGAAATTTTAAACATCACTTTTAAACATGAACATGTATGAAATCTTAAGTCATATATCAGTTTGATTTTGTGAGATTATACACTGAAAACAAGATAGATTATTTAATGTATAATTATACAGTGATAAGTGATGGGTTTGGCAGTGTTGAGCACCTATTTGTTCCCAAGGAATTTAGTGAGGGTTTGCCTGAGCACAACAGGCTGCCCACACATTGTTAATAAAGCTTGGTTAAATATTGAGAACTAGAGCCATGGCAAGAACAAGCTAATACGAATAATCTCTCATGTCATAGTGTCATTTTTCTTGAAATGATGATTTTCTGAGTATCCTCAGAAATAGTGTGAGCTGCTTGGGAGACCACCACCTCCTTCCTCCATGGGTTGCTTTCTGTGTGTTTGGGTCTCCAACCAGGAAAGAGCATGGTGTCATCTGATATTCTCTGGAGAATTGCAAAAAATTGCCAAAGAGTTCCCACACTCATATTACCGCTGCTTTAATATTCATATTCAAGTGCTGTGCTGGATCCATTTAGAAACAACTATTTTCTTTAAATGTTTGTATAATGGAAAAATTCCCACTCTTACTTTTCAAGTGTGGAAGCAAAACTTTCTCTGCCATCATTCATGTGCTCTACCTTGCCTCCCTCCCTTCTACACTTTGATTTTTCCCACATGCCACATTAACTCCTATCTCCCCTTCACCACACAGATATTCCTTGCTTTATGTTTTGCTTGCTTCTTTAATCTCAAAAAGGATAGGTTACAAAAGAAAAATGGAAAGTGGAAACGCTAGTGAGCTGGGAGCAGCAGCCTCAGCTGTGGAGCAGCCTGACCAGTCTTGCTCCAATGGTAAGCAGAATAACTTCTTTTCTAGGCATTTCAAATAGATTGTTTTATAATTCATTCCTGTGTCTTTCTGGGGAGTAATGTTAGGCTGAACTGGTATGCAGTCCCCTACATCACCCTGAGATTCTGACTTAAAGACCTGAGGTCTGTGCCTTCATCTAGCCCTGCTGAAAAAGTATTTCTCTCTACTTTCCCATTCTGCACAGTTAGTATGATAATCTTTTTGAACAGGGAATTTAATTTGTCTAGTGAGGAGAGACAGATGACATCTTGTTAGGCTAGGAGAAATCAACACGTTTGAATTCTTCTGAGATCTGCTCATCAAGAAGAAGGAATTAGCAATGATGAATATGCCTTGCAGACATCTAAACTGAAGTTTGTCTAGACTAAGCAGTGAGAGAATTTCTTGCTTATCATGATGTTACCTACTGTCGTGGTTTAGCCAGCAGCTCAGCCCCACACAGTCGCTCGCTCACTCCCCCACCGGTAGATGGGGGAGAGAATCAGAAGGGTAACGCTCGTGGGTTGGGATAAGAACAGTTTAATAATTAAAATTAAAAGAAACAACAGTAGAAATGCAATGTAAAGGAGAACAACGAGAGGCGCAAAGCCCCGGGGGAGGGGGGAAGGGAGGGGAGAGGGGGAACGAACCGCCGAAACAAACCGCACGCGCCGCAGCCGCTCGCCGCCCGCTGACCCGACGCCGCGCCGCCTCCACGCTGCCACTGCCCCCCCCCCCAATATATTGGTCATGGTGTCACATGGTATGGAATGAACCTGCCATTGGCCAGTCGGGGTCAGCCGTCCCCACCATGGCCCTGCCCCTCCCAGCCCCCCCCCCCCCGCCATGCGGCAGAGCGCGGGAAGCTGGAAAGGTAGCCGACCCCCACAGTGAGGAGAATTACCCCCTTCTCAGCCAAAACCAGCACACCTACCCTGGCTGAATGGATAGAGAATGGACTGAACCTGGAGATAAAGCAAGGCTCCTTTGCAGGAGCCACGCTATTCAGCCAAGATGTAGAAGAGCGATGATTTTTTTTGTCTTATTACCTTACTATTCTTGGTGCACTTAGGCTATGAAAATATTTCATCCCTAATATGCCTAATATCCAAACTCAGCTAGTAGTACCATATGCGTATAGAGTATAAGGAAAAAAACTAGGATAGAAATGTTCCTTCTCAAACTTTTGTTCCTTCTCAAACTTCATATAGTTGGCTTCAAAAAAGACCACGTTTTTTCCCTAGCTTCAAGAAAATGCATACATACAGACATCTCTAGTGTCTCTGACATTTATCATACTCAGGGAATTAGCTTATGCTACAACAAAAGTCAAATAACAGAATAGTAAGTTTAAGATGAAAACTGAAATGCTTGATAAAGCTCCTTCTTCACCCTTCTATCCTTACCCCTCCTCTTACCTGATGAGGGGAGAAAGGCATCATAGTAATTAATTACTCCAACAAGAAAAAGGATCAAATTGCATGGAAGTGAAATTTTCACAGTGGAGACACCTGCCAGTCATTGAGTATTTTGCACCTCTTTCTTCGGTTATTCTGAATAATTGAGCACGGTGTGTTATGAAATGTACTCGGTCATGTTTGTTTCTTTATACATTAGCCATGTATCGGTGAGTAAACCAGTAAATGAAAAAGCTAAGCAGCTCACATTTTGAGCACAGTGAAAGGGCTGTCACATGGAGTGTATGAACCAGGATTAGGTTTCAGTCTGTAGGCAACAGTGTGTTCATTTGTGATTAAGAATTTCTTGTGTGATAGATGTATATTGTAAATCTCCACGTGTACTACAGCCTGATATGTGGCCTCTGAAAAAAGCTCTTTTTCAGCTGATGACCTCCTGATTTATAAATATTATTCTGGGATATCATTTCCATGTTTGTTACTATATTTGTTCCTAACATGAAACAGCAACTTGCTAATATTGACAAGCTAGTTATGGCCGAAGTACTAAATAGTGGCTATAAATGTCTGTTGTTATATACTGCAATAATAATTATCGAGGGTGGTTAAAAGTTTGTAGTTACGGTAGAATTCACCTTGTTAAAACAGCTCTGGTTCAAAGACAATTCAAGTTTAGCATGAACTTCTATTCTTAATTAATTCAATAACTTTTTACTCACAATGACTTTACAACACTTTTAATAATACTCTGAATGTTGCTTGCACACTGCTATTGTTTCCAGAGCAAAAGAAAGGCTTTTGGGTTTCAAGATATTTGTATAATAGCTATCAAAATTTGACTTCACAAGGTGAGTAATAGTATTTTTGGCATATTTTTCTGAAGTAATCTTCTCTTCTTAAGCAGTGCACTGGTTGTACAACGATAACAGCGAAGGCATGAAACATTCTCAAACCATTACTGAGGTAACAGAGAGCTACTGCAGTTACTGACTTGTGGAGGTTGTTTATCCAGCTACAACTCCATATTACAATGTGTGCTAACAGCAGATTTACCTGTAGCACAAACAGATACTCTTCAGGCTTGATTTTTGCTCTTGCTCAACAAGCGGAGAACAGGCATTGCCAGTTTTCACCAGAATCAATATCAATACCCAGAACATTAAGTGTAAATCTGGAATTGATTGGATGTTGTGCTCTAAAGATATTGCATTACAGAGAGACAGATGGGAAAGGCACTGTGCTGGGTGGAGCGCCTCATTGTCTTGGGCTAATTATGAGAGCTACAGCAAACAGAAATTAGAGATGCCAGCTTGAAAGGTTTAGGATTAGGTAATGTGAGTGTTCCTTAACTGCTTTAGCTTATAAAAAACAAAAGGCTAAATTATGCAATTTGTATGCTAAACCCACCCACCCCCACATCTGAATATAGGCAAGTTTTAATTCTACCTGTTCAACATTATAGAGTCTGAAAGGATGCGTTAGAAAGCATGTACCTTCTTGGCAATTACACGTGGAGCGACATCTTTGGGAAGGTTTCTTTCTGTGGCTTCCTCCATCCAGCTGCGCTAGTGAGCAGAGAAGGAAAGCTGGAACTATAATTTTACCTAACTATTTTTCAGGATGCTAGAACTGGAAGGAAGGTTATTAAGGCTTCCTTTTGCCTAATATCCTACAAGCTGACCTTGAGTAGGACTGGGAATTAATGTGCTTTTTGTGGGAGATTTATGAAGGACAGTCAAGTATCGGAAAACACGCTTTATTTTGTACACCAGAATTTTGTTTGCTTACCTTATCTCTGAGTATTAAAGGCAGAAAACATGGATTATTTTCCTTTACCTCAGGAGGAAAACACACTGTGAGAATTCCCCCATTTAGTTTTCTATTGAAGCAGATGATATACAGCCGTACGTAATTCTGCATTAGAAGTACAGCTAATTGAATAATTTGACTGATTCATAGCAGTCAGGTAATACCGAAATTATATTTCTCTTTATGTTCTTTTTATTTTATATTAAAAATCCAGCAGATATGTCCACTGCAAGGTGGCAAACCTTTGTTAGGTTTGCCTGTTGGTTCACGTGCTGTGCATGAGCAAGTGAAATCTAGCATCCTTGATAGGTTCCTCTCTTTTGCATATGGATCAGGTGTTCTGTGAATTTTTTTCTGATGCTTTGTAAAGTTTATAGTTTGACCTTTGAATTTCTGAGAGCAAATGATCAAGAATCTCTAGTTTATGTTCAAAAAATTACATTAGTGAAGAAAATATTTTGTCGTGGAAAAATACCACTCCAGTGAGTTGGAAAGGATTCTTCGTTTAAGAACCTCAAACAATAAAGATAGTTACCCTGTTACAGTGACTGAAATTGTTTCTTATTTTAAGTGGTCTTTTAAGCAGTCAAAAGGTGTTTTTTAAAATTGACAACTACCAGGTGATACAGCTGAAGGGCTACGTTTAATAACTTGCCCTGGTTAACAGGAACAGTGGTAAGTACCTGTATGTTTAGATAAATGCATTAATGTACATTAAAGCAAACCAAACAAGCAGAACTCCCACGCACTCCCAAACCTGAAAACTCTCACTGCTTTTCTAGCAATCAAACACTTAACAAAGAGCATGAAATAAATCAATATTCCTACTTTCTTTAAACATTATCACTTACGTTTGCTTGTTTTTGGTGGCTCTTGTTAAAAAAGCTGCATCCTTTTAGAGAAAAGGGGATTCCTTGATGACAAGTATCCTGTGAACAGTGCGACCTCTCAAGCCATGCCAGAGCAGGTCTGTTACATAATTGCAGTTCTCATCTTCTGCAAGGTGACATGTTTTGCAGGCTTGTCTTGCCTACTGCACCTGTGAAACTCTGGAGTTCCAAGGGAAGTTGATGTTGATGACTGTGGCAGGGAGTTTGCTTGTCTCCAGAGCTAGCTGTTCTACTAAAGATCATTGCCTCTCTTGGCAGCAGTTTGGCAGGTCATTCTCCATCTCATCCCTCCGGAAAGGACATACTTTGCAACAATAAGCACTGAGAGATAATAACAGGCCTAATGGATGAGTCTGTAAATGTGCCTGCCTGTTTTCCTATCATAATTTATTTTCTAAAGTATGTTCTGACTTAAATATAGGCAGCTTAGCGGCAAGAAGAGTTGTCATAGTGTTTTATTCAGATTACTGGATTGCTAGAGAGACTTCTGTCTGTATTTACGTGGAGCAAAGAGTGAGCATTTCCAAAATGGCTGTGATAGTTGAGGATGAGGAAGAAGGTCCAGTTCTTCACAGGTTATTGCTTTAAGCTGGCCACTTTGGAGTGGCTATATTCTCCAAGTTTGAAGGAAAGCTCTTAGAACTTGCCTTCGTACTTCCCTCGTTAGGTACAGTTGCCAGTAGAAGCTCTTTTGAAGTGCTCTTTTTCTCCATTAGCATGTGGCTGAATATGAGGAAGACCAATTTGTCATATCCAATTACTACTTTCCTGATCTAGTACACTGATCTTATATTTTTTGTATCAGCATTTCTCAGTGGAGAGAATTCTGCAGCTGCAGTTCTCTGTTGGTATTATCCCTTCATGTTTCTTCTACCATTTATCGTTTTCAGAACTTCAGTGTCTTGATTAAATATCTCTGGACTGATACAAGAGACTTGAGTTTGCTCCTTCCTTTGTAATTTCAGAAGTCTACAAGAGTGGGAATTAAGTTGTGCCACCAAACTCTTTCCAGAAGATTGCAAGCTTGTGAGATTATGGACTCGTAATTTTTGCTATTATTCTGAGCACACTCGTACATGCTCTCAATGATTTCTTTCTCTGCTGCAGACATATTTGTATCATGAAATATTTGAAAAAACAGTCTTTTTATATTGTTAAGGGATATTTCTAGAAGCTTCTACATAAAAATTATACTTTGTAAAAGGAAGAATAATCTATTGTTTAAAGCACCTGGTCTCATTCTGGATTTGGCAAATATTTCTACATTGATCTGGAAAGTTCTTGGCAAAGAATCCTGCATGTTCAGATTAGAAAAGATATTGCTTAACTTTATCCCCCAATTATTAATGCTGGCAGTTGAAATACAAATCATCTTACACTGAACGTTTACAAATAAATTAGTGTCTTAGTGTTGGAAAGCACAAGTGAGCATTAGACTAATTTTTTTTTCTCTCTGAATTGTAAGGTTTGGTAGTGGTCTTTCTTTTAGTAGCTAAAATATATTTCCAGTATCCTTTGTGCACTGTTAGTTCAGGTCGTACCATTACCTTTTTGCATACCGGTAGCAATCCGTCCAACATCTCTACTGTCTCCTAAAAGGACTCTCCTGCTGCCACTCTCCCTGGAATATTTCAAGGCTTCAATTTTATTGTCCTTCTCCTTAAAAAGCTATAGGAAGCCAAATAGGAGACAATTTAAACTTTCAGCAAACACAAGCAGTCTATACACAGTGTTGGACAAGAGATCTGGATTTCAGTAATCATCTTGAGTTACTTTTTATGAGTAGTTTTGCCTATTTCTGATTCTGTTTCACTTTCCAACTCAAGTACCTTTCAGCTGTGAGACCTTATGAGCAGGGTTTGGCACATGTGTACATTTATTGCCTAGGAAAATTGATTAACCTTATTTATTTTTGCTTTAATGTATTATTTATTTCATAATCTATATCTAGTTCAGTATTGGTGCCAAGAGTCCTGCATATGTGTCTTTCAGTGTCTCTTCTTGTGCATGTGAAAGCCATTCGATTCAAGCTATAGTACTCACATAATGGTGATTTTCATGCAGAAAAAGAGAATATTCTGAAAAGTTAGTGACTTTTGAGTGTTTACCCAGTCAGATGGATTCATGAGCTGGGAATATGGGTCATTGGGTATGCAGGCTACAAACCAGCATTTTCAGTTTTGGAGTTGGTAAAAACATTTTGTCCATTCCCATGGGAAGGTGGCTGCAACACAGCAATTCATATAGCTAACGTACTGCAACCCTGTTTGGGAGTAGGCAGATGCAATGTTTAGAAAGAAAAAACTGTCCAAGAGCAGCCTGACGTCTAAACAGTTCTTGCCACCGAGACATTTCAGTGGGTGCTCCCATTGGTAAATTGGCCTGCATTCAAAATACTTGTTAAAGTTCAGGTTTGCTATCCATGGCACTGGACTGAGCTGCCTGGAAAGTAATGTTTTGCTTAGTGCTGATGTCTTTATCATTTCCAAAATAAAGATTAAACTTTATGGTGCACGAGTCTCTCTTGGGAGAGGGAGGAAACTATCTTGGAATGAAGGTAACTTAATCCTAGAGAAATGCTCATGCTGCTAGATCGGCAGAGCTTCTATTTGTCCTAGTCTTTCCTTTGCAAAAAACTTCTCAAAAAAAGCCAAAGGGGAGGGCGATTTCTCACACAAATGTGCACAAAAACCAACATTCCAGCAACCGTCTGGGGAGCAGGATGAAATGTGCTCTGATGTTGAACCCCTTCTGCTGTTAGCTCATTTTTGAGAGACGCTTTGACACTATAATATAGGGTTGCAAATTGGAATTGCAGCACCCTGCTATTGGGCCAAGTGATGAAGCAGCACAATAACTGCTTGCTTGATCTTACCACTCTTTCTTTAATCTGTATTTAAAAGATATCAGGAGCCTTTCCAGGCATCTGTCAGGGTATTTGATGCCGTTAGATAGGGAACTTCAGCCTGTGGTTAGTGGGTGTGTGTGTGTAAGTTTTACCAGTATTTCATACAGTGTGGTAACTACAGGGCAAAGTTTCAGGTTTTATAACAGTTGAGTTTTGTTTATTATTAAAAGCTTATAAAAATACTAATTAAACTGGTGGATTATTACAGAGAATACAGTTCTTAACGCTCTTGTCACAGGAGCTTCATAGGTAATTGGTCTTGACCTGTATGTGGTCTTTAATATTTCATTTGCTCCAGAGAATTATTACTCACTTCCTTTAAGACGATAGCTAGGCTTTTTATGCAGCTAAACTTCTGTTTAACCTTGCTATGAGAATATGACAGTAGGCTAGTTCAGACAGGTTAACATTCATTTGGTAACCAGCCTGCTTAATCAGCCTGCTTCAACCTGCAGCAAATTAAATCTTTGTGAGTTCTATCAGACAAGTGATAAAGTCATTCTAAATTATGTATAAAAATAAATGGGGTATTTCCAGTGCTTGTGGCATTAAAAGAAATTTAAGGCTTATGATTTATTCTTGGGTTTTTGTTAAGGATAATAGAAATTTATTTTACCTTAATGTTTTTACAGCCTAATTAGGAGGATGCTGTATTTCTGAAATGCAAAATGTCTCTCATTCTATGCCCCACAAAAATAGTAATAATTTCTATAGGATCTAGAAAATCTGTTTCTGCCCTCTGTGTTTCTTCTGAAGGAACCATTGGAAGCAACATTTTAAACGTACAGCCAGAACTGTCTTTCTCAATGTCACTAAGAGTTGTACAGTGTCAAATATTTTGTCATTGCCAAAATGAATGGTTATATTTATTTAAGGTTATTCACATTGTAAATTTAGCCCATGTGGTATCAAGATAGGGCTTAGGTGCTTCTGAAGATTCTGCTTGTGGTCATCAACCTCACTTGACCAGGACTGATGCTCTGTCCAGAAGAGGGCAGTAAGCCAGCTGTAGGCTTACGCTGTATAAAGAAGTGTGTGAAGGGTGCTTGAAATGCAAAGATGGCACAAACAGTTCTGATCATAGAAGAGTGGACAATTCTGATTTTCAGTCATCTCGATTAGTACATTTTTAAATGCAGTGTAGGCTCAGATCTTAAAATATTATTGTTGTGTGTTTGCAGGCATTGAATAATTTTGTCTTTCAAATGACGATAGCTTTTTTCCCATTTGCTGTCTTGTTAGTTTTAAAAAGTGGAGATTTAGGCATACAGCAACAGGCAAAAGTACTGTTTCTGTTGGCACTGATTAATGAACATCTATCCTGTTGTTGCTGACTGCAACCCAGCATTGCTGGGTTTGTGTATGTCCTTGTTCATGTGAGAAACATGGCATGTGCCTTTGACATTAATAATGACCAAGATGGAGACGAAGTGTGGTTATTAAGTAGCCACTATATTGTTTCTCTTACAAAGTCTGGCAATAAACTGTTCTTTCAAGAGATAATTAGGGTGGGGGTTTTTTTCAAGATGACTTAACTGGTTTTAATTAGTTGTATCAGGACCTATCATCTTCACTTTAACATTTGCTTATTGATTAGGAAGGAAAAATTTACATTTACTTCATCAAGGTATACCAGTGTAAAAGCTGTCATTTAGGAGATAATAACAATTCAAGACAGTTTTGAGTTTGCAATTCCATTTAGGTTTTCTTTGATACTCTGTACTTACATACCTGTAAAACTCCATTGTTGTTTGGTTTTTTAAAAATATTTTTACACAAGGAATAATTTTAATTTTCCAGGCTTCTTTCTTTATATTTGTGTAATTAATTTGGTCTTCTGCAGTGCAGTCTTCAGCTTGAGTCAAAAAGCACCCTTAAAAAAATTCCGACCCTCAATTGAGACTATGGCTTTAATAAATGATCATTGCTTTTTTGTAGATGACTCTAGCTGTATCGGGTCTGACTTTTCCTTGCCATCGACTTACAGTTGGAAGAAGATCTTCACCCGTACAAACAAGGGAACAGTCAGAGGAGGTAAGAACATAATCTTTATTTAAGTAGTATACTCTAGGAAGAAGCAGGGAAAGCTCATTTTGCCACGGTCACTGTCCCTTCTGTTGTCAAATACATCAGTAGAATTGCATCTTAAAAGAATCAATTTACAATTTCTGTAACATGTCATAGTGACAAAGTAAGGAACTGGGTAAATGAGTCATTGAAGGAAAAGAGGAAAAGCAAAGTAAGCAAGCCATAAGTTACTAAGCATCAAAAAATACTCCAAATTAAACAGAAGGCTGAAACATATTTTTAGGATTAGTAGAAAGGGATGTTTGCAGGCCGTATAAACTCTCATTTTGTTGTTTCCAACTACTAATAGTTTGGGTTAAAATTTCCAATGCCTTTGTCCTTCCTCAAAATGAATTTAATAGAAGCAGATTCCCATTTTCCACACACTTTTCTTACCATTTCATATAGAGAACTTTAGCACATAGGTTTATTTTATGCAGAGAACTTTAACACTTAAGGTGTAGCTTGCTGCACAAAAAGGATGTGTTTCAAACTGTTCAGCGCAGTTGAGTTGGCAAGACCTGCCTGTGAGGTACAGTCAGGATGCAAGCCTGGATTAATGCTGTTGGATAGATGTTAAAAATTAGAGGATGATGAGACAATGCTGTTTTAGCTATACCTGAACCATTTAGCAGGTTAGATAGATGGTTATTGTTTTCTCCTGGGATCTGCCAACATAACTGTATCATTGCTTCTTTACTTCATTCTTTCAAAATTATCTGAGTTTGTGCACCTTGTAGAATTTTCTTGCGGACTCGTTTGTTCATAAAATGTTCTTTATTTGAAGTTTTTAATGTGTAGGTGTTGTAGGGAGAGACCCATCATGTTTGGAGCTCTTTGCTACTCTCATGGTCACCTGCATGCTAGAGCTGAAATCTCACGTTCCATAATACGCTTTGTTACACCTTCAGGGATTCATGTAAATTTTCTGTAGTGTACTATCACCATAACTCCTAGACCAAGTGGAACTAGAATAGTTGTTCATGAAAAGAAGTCAGTTTAGAGGCAAGTTAACATTGAATAGTTAAAAACAAGGTTTTCTGAGCTATTTTATGTTTCAGAGGGCATGAAATCCAAAAGATCTGACAGTAGAAATTGGAGGCACAGAAGGGACCTTAGCTCCTTGCACAAAAACGTTGATTTTTCTCCTTTATATTGGTATGCCAAATAAATCAGCCTGTCATTCAACATGCAGTAGTCTGGTGTGCCAAGTTAGGACTACGGGTGCTAAATTGGCGTGTCAGAGACTGTAATACGATAGATAGGTACCTTTCCAAGGACTGTCCCCCACCACGCAAGCATTGCTAAAGTCGGTTGTGTCTGGATGTCTAAAATAATTGATAAATTGTGTGGCTTTTCTCACTCTTTCCTGTGCAGTTAAATGGGCTGTAGCACCGCTAGATGGGAAATAGCATTAACTTTGGATAAAATTTACTCAACTATGTGAATACAGAGGCAGTTCCTTAGTTATATAATAATGCATTTTGTCACATAATATTGCTCTGTCAACCAAACTTTTGTTAAAAATTAGGTCTTATTTATAAAAAGCAGTCTGATAATGCTGTATAAAATAGTAAAATAAAATGCAGTATATCAAGTGTTTTTATTGAAATGTGTAAGTATTTTTTACTATGTATGTATTTCACTGAAGATGATGTCCATGACAGAGGCTTATGGTGGATTTTGGTTTTTGTTTTTACATAGCAATGCACTGATGTTCATATGGTTAGTGACAGTGATGGAGATGACTTTGAAGATGCTACAGAGTTCGGAGTTGATGATGGAGAAATGTTTGGAGTAGCATCATCTGCCTTGAGGAAATCGCCAATGAGTAAGAGTGACAATTAATTTACCATTAATTGGTGACTGTACAGCAGTAGTGAAGGCAGAGAGGTATGATGGTTCTGCATAATAAGAAATGGGAAGGTATCTTTTGATAGGAATGTTAGAACTGTTTGAGTGTCATGGCTGATGGATGTATCAAATGAAAATACGGCAAACATAATAGGCAGCTATGAAAGCATCTCCCCATGAAGGAAGTTTTTTAACCTTATGTTTTTAGCTTCTAGTTGAAGAATAATCATTAAACTCAGAGAAATGATGATCTCTAACTGAATGTTCCTGTAGATAACTAGATTTCTGCTTCCCTGTTTTGAAAATTCTGCAGATTTTAGTTTCAGCATCTTGAGGTGATTAATATTTTTAGTCGTTTACATCAAATAAGTTTCTCAATGATCATTTTCCTTTGAATTATGAAAAGAATTGGGCAGGAGCAGTCAGTTACCTTCTATATGCAATTCTGCGTACTCTATTTTAGGCTTGCATTAGTGTTATTACCTTAGAAATTTTGTGACAGCAAATATATGTAATAGTATGGAAAACTTTTTAACATTACGTATAGGAAGTTTAAAAAAAAAAAGACAGAAAAGAAAAGTAACTAGCAATATAGTGGGTCACGCCTTTCAAGCCAGTCCTTTCATTTTAATGTGTTAAAGTAAGTCTAGAGTGCTAACTCTGAACAAGTGATATATCTCATTACGCTGGACCTAAGGATTTTACTGTTTGGGAAGCTTGAATATATTCTTAAGAGCATCTGGAAATTTCATGTCTTTCTAAAGGTTCATAGTCGATAGTCTTTCATGAAATTTACGTGGTCTTTTGGTAACCATTTCAGTAAGCTGTCAGCATAAATCCATGAAACAAAGTGAGTTTGCATATTAAAATCTGTTTCCATAAGGTTGTATTTAATTTATATTTTTCATTTTTTTAAGTGCCAGAAAATGCTGAAAATGAAGGAGATGCCTTATTACAATTTACAGCTGAGTTTTCTTCAAGGTAAGCTTAGCCTATTAACAATGCAATTTTTGTTACAAATGGAGTAAAATTTATTAAATAATGAAAATAAAAATAAACCAAATGTACATATTTTCTTGTGGAATCATAGCATATTTAGACATCCTAATCTAATTTATTTTAAGCTTAACTTTGTTAGAACTCTTTCTGAAATAAAATATTTCTCAGTCCAAGTTAGAGTGACAGATTCTTGCCTTATTTAATTTGCCACTAATTAATATCATTACTTAATTACATATGGGTCCAGAAGGATGATAAAGACTCTGATTATGTATAGTAATTTTAATTTGGTATACAGGAACAGAAAAGCTGAGACTGCTAAATATTGAGAAATATATAGAGTTGCAGTAAAAGTTTTCACAATAATGAAGTGGTTGGATAAATCTCTACTTTTAAAAATACAGAAATGCTGGGGTTTTTTAACCTTATACCACCAAATCATACTGTGTTAAACAGTCGCCATATTTCATCAAATAGAAGCTGCACACTAATATACTGCAAAGTAATGCAAAGTTTATATGATTTCTGTTTTCATTCCTCTGTGATGACATGTTCATTTATATAGATGAGATGCATTAATGTGTAATACAAGAATAGGCTTCAATTAACCTTTAGGAATATAACGAAGAGAGGAAATAAGTTCTGACTGAAAAATTATATAGAACTTAAGGTGTCTATGTATGTTAATAGAAAGTTTTTCTGATGAAATTTGTAAGATAGTAGTTACTTTGAGCTTTTGAACCTTGGGGGACAGATGGCTTTTAAAGGTCATACGGGAAATATTTAGAAGTGTAGTACTTCATCTTTCTAAAAGTTTAGCCAATGCATTACATTTCCAGAATAAATGAAGAAGTAGAATATTAAAATTACTTATTTGTAATTTTTTATTAATTGGAAATTTTATCTCAAATAGATACGGTGACTGCCATCCTGTTTATTTTATTGGATCATTAGAGGCTGCTTTTCAAGAAGCCTTCTATGGGAAAGCTAGAGATGTGAGTGTGTATTAAAATTACTTTATTTAATATGGGGGGGAATGGGAATCACTCTAAATGTTTCCTCTTTATTTTAAAAGAGGTAAACTACATTTTGGAGTTATATTGGTTTTAATGTTTGTGAAATTATACTCATTTAATTGCCTGACTAAAATACTAACCTTGGTTTTTCAAATTACAGTGAATAACTCCTGCTTTCTAATCACTCAGGCTGTATTTTTATTGAAGTCCCTTAGTCATCAGAGCTACCCTTTTTCTTTTTTTTTTTTTCATCTCCCTTTTCTTCCTGAAAAAATGGTGTCTTAGCACCACGTAGCACTGGCTTCAAGTCTTGTGGTTGACAAGTTCGATGTTGCATGTTGATAACTCCTTTGAAGGATGGCTAATGAAATTGTAAATTTAAATTGAAAGGTCTCTGAAATACAGTGCGCTTTTATTTTCCCCTTTGTACAGCCTTTATCTGCCAAGTAAATTCCAGTGCTAAGGTTTGGTTATTTAGTTTTTCTGTACATCCAGCCAGACATCTCAAGTTTCTGTTATTTCATGCACAGTTTTAAAATCAGTATTTTAAGAAAATTAGAATGGGGATAGTTTATTTAAGTTTTGGTGACTTTAATTCACTGAGAAACCCAAACCCCTGCATAAGTAAGCACAGATAAAGCTGAAACACAAACAAGAAAATCATGCTGTTTAAATTTACTTTCTGTTGTCTTGATAGATATTTAATTTTAAAATGAAGAATGTTTTGGCTTCCTGTAGTTATTCATATTGGAAAGAACACTTATGTTGTTAGGGGCTGTTATGGTAAGTGCAGTGTTATGAATCTACACTGTATAGCTTAAGTTAACACATACTTAATGTGTGCACGCTTTAAGTTCATGTCTTTGCGCAGATATCAGAGCATAAATCGATAGATAATAATTCAGTGGCAAAGTATTACTCATAATAATACGTTCAAGTGGGCTTTAATGCATGTTTAAAAGAAATTATATTAATTCAACAAGAAAAGTGTTTGAGTTAGGAAGTCCACTTTGTGTCATTTAATCAGAAATGGTTGACAGCCCATCAGGAGCTTTCATAAATATTTTTAATACCTATAAATCTGATATTAATGCAGTGCAGTTACTTTTTTAATACTCAAAGTACTTCTTATACTATGTACATAGCACATCTGAAATTCATGTCACCTTACATTTCTAATATTTTGCAATGTATTCAGACCAGATCCTCATCAGCATAAAGTTATATGATTAGGGAAGTATTATTTCTGTGGCTTTTTTCTTTATTTTTTTCCCCCCGAATATTGCCTTAATTTGTGAAAACTCTCCCAACTCTCCTGTGGAATGACATTATTTTTATTGTAACATTCTGATTTTGAAAAAAGGTATAAGAATGTATAAATACTGTTTATTTTTACTGCCTTTTTTCCGGCTACAAACAAGTTTTTTCAGTACGGCCTCCTGGAACTCATAATTGAGGAAAGGGATGCATTATTTTATATTTTTATAGTTGCATTTCATGAAATAATGCAATATGTATATCAGTATAAGAAAAAAGCTTAGGAGAAATTGCAACCTGTATGTCTTGTCTTCTCATTTATACTATGGAGGGCACTTAATTTTACCAGGGCAACAGATGAGCTTCAGGAACCAGCATTCTTCACTTGAAGTGAGAAATTGAGTTCCAAGAGTAAATAAAAACAAGATTGAAGGTTTAAATCCTGTGCTAGGCTTTTTGAACTTATATACTCATTAAATGTTTATTGGAGTGGTGGGATTACGAAGGATTTGGGTAGCTTCATCAACTGGTATATACTTAATCACTAAGTAAAACACTACATTTGATAGAGTGTTTCTCACGATGCCACACTCAATCCATCTTAATGAAAACCGCTTCAAACTGATTTAATTTGAGAGCACTTGGCAGCTTGAGTGCTCAGAGATCTTAGCCTTTTCTTGACAAATTCTCAATGCTGTCCAGAGCAGAAGGTGCACTCTACAGTTCAGGTCTAGTGAGACAGCCATCAGCTATGTTTTTAATCTATATTGTGGATACTTTTTCCCTAAAAAAAAAAATCCCATTACATAGTAACTTGAAACCTTTTTGCAGCAATACTTTAATTTGGGTTATTTTAAGAAAATTAACTTATGTCAGAACATGTGTTTTAAACGCATATTATGGGTTAAAATTCTTGTTAAGAAAATAGATGTTCTGTTAAATCTTAATGTCTTTTCATGTGTCGGAAAGGATGGTAATTCATAGTTGTTTAAGAAAATGTTACTTGAAAAAGAAATTCCTTGTTAAGAAAGTTTAGATATTTGTCTGTTACCAATGTTTTGTTTAGCTTTTATTATCGTAGCTTTTCATTTCGAGTCTTTAGATAGTGTTGTGGTTTAACCCTGGCCAGCAACTAAGCCCCACACAGCCACTCACTCACTCCCCCCTGGTGGGACTGGGGAGAGAATCGGAAGAGTAAAGGTGAGAAAACTCGTGGGTTCAGATAAGGACAGTTTAATAGGAAAAGGAAAAGCTGTGCACACAAGCAAAGCAAAACAAGGAGTTCATTCACCACTTCCCACGGGCGGGCAGGTGTTCAGCCGTCTCCAGGAAAGCAGGACTCCATCACGCGTAACAGTTACTTGGGAAGACAAACGCCATCACTCTGAATGTCCCCCCTTCCTTCTTCTTCCCCAGCTTTATATGCTAAGTATGATGTCATATGGTGTGGGATATCCCTTGGGTCAGTTGGGATCATCTGTCCCGGCTGTGTCCCCTCCCAGCTTCTTGTGCACCCCCAGCCCACTCGCTGGTGGTTGGGGGGTGAGAAGCAGAAAAGGCCTTGACTCTGTGTAAGCCCTGCTCAGCAGTAACTGAAGCATCCCTGTATTATCACCACTGTTTCCAGGACAAATCCAAAACACAGCCCCATACTAGCCACTGTGAAGAAAATTAACTCTATCCCAGCCAAAACCAGCACAGGTAGTTAAGATTAACGTACATGATGGGTATCCTTTTTCCTTTAGAGCAACTGCTGCCACGATAGTGCCAGTTTTAGGTAGGAGAGATGGAATGAGGTCAAATGTAGCTCTACTTCAAAACCTGTATATCTTTTTTGCCAAAAATGCATTGGTCACCATATAGAGCTTTGGCTTTAACAACCAGTGTCCTTGGCAATGAAATCCCCAGTTACCTCCTGCCGCCTGATAGTTAAGGGCATTGTGTGTTCATTTCCAAGGCTTATTGTATATATAACACAAGAAAATATTTTCATTATTATTTGTTTTAATTGGGTCAGGAAGAGAAAGAGAGACAGAGGTTTATTAAATTAACAAATAAGTTATTTTGTGAAAGTCGTCCTCTACTTACTGTGCCAATTGGAAAGATGCATTTCTCTGTTACATTAGTTTATGAAGAACAAGCTTACTCTTGCTCAGGTAGCTACATAATCATAGAAATAACTAGACCTGATACCACGAAAGAAATCTTATAATGGACAGTTTTAAACAAGGTGTCTGGGGGAGGTTTCTTTGTGACTGGAAGCAGTTTGTGGGTGCCTTGTGTTCTGAAACATCAGGGGGTTTATCCTGACTTAGGGCGGTATTGTTATTAACACAGTATCTTAATTGCTATATTGAATCTCACTGAGCTATTTACTTGAATAATACTAAAGTATTTTCTTTTATTGGAGCTTTTTTGCCTTTTCATTTTCATAGGTGGTTGCTACACTTTTATTATGAAAAAGAATAAAGACATCTGCTTTACCTTTTCAGGAGCTCTGATCTTTATATACCTCTGTCAGATCACCTCCTGTTCCTCTCTCAACCTTTCTTTCCACTGACTTCTAATAAATATGTGAAACATCTCCTTAGCACAGATTGGTATTGTCACCTCAATATATATTCCTGCATACTGAAAATGAACCATGTTTTTGTTCTCCTTGAATTCTGTCTTTTAGGTTCAATTTAGTGGCAACACCATCCCTCTCACATATGGGTACTTTATTTCCTGAATACCTAGAATAAAGTATGCTCCTTCCATGATATGACATATTCAAATAAAAGCTTCCCCCCCCCGCTGGTAGCAGGATATTCCTTCATACAGGGCTTTCTGTAGTATCATTTTTATCTGTGTAACTCAGAAAACTGTCCCTTGTTATTATTTGAGCTAATTAAGTTCATGCTGAACTTAATACAGAAAAAAGATTCACAGAGATGATTATTCTGATTTCTGTCTTCTTGTCTCAGAAGAGAAATTTGAAGTCTGTCTTTTAGATGCTACCTCGAGTAGAGGAGAGACGTTGTTCTGAATCCCAATTGCAGTACAACTTTTGGGTTTAGTCTTTGTCACCTTTTTTCCTCCCATTTATTCCCTAAATACTGCAGAGTGATGTCAAGCACTACAGCTTGACCACTACCTTTCACTTTGACTCCAGGCACGTTTCAAATCAAGTCATATTGCTACTCCTACATTTTATAAGGGGCTTGATGATATCGTGTATCCTAGGTGTGCTTTGAAAATACAATTGTAGTTGAGCTGCCTGAGGGCCCTAGATGGAGAAATTACTACTTGACAGATTCTGATTAAACATAAATAACCTGAGCACTAATCTACATGGTCTGGCTGAAACTGGAGAGGACAGGTATAGAAGTATAACTTTAGGTTCCTGGGAAGAGTAAAGCAGCTACACTATGGTAAGATGTCAGTACATAAATACCAGTTAAGTCCTGTGTTAGTCACCTATATTTTTTTTCCAGTCTTGCCTGATATGTGTGCATTAGCAGTTCTGTCCTTTCATTGTTAAATTAATTCTGAACTTGTGGATAACTATTGTTTGGAAATTTTTGCTACAACATACCAGTTTAGTAGTCTCACTGTGTACCTACACGCCCTTTATTCTGCTTCATCTTTCATGTCTGAAAGATTAGTCCTGGGTGTGGGTGTCTCTTCAGCGTTCTCTGCACTTGATCTTAAATAATGAAAGTTTATTGAAATTGTCTGCCACACTCTACATTTCCTCCTCTTCCAACGCCTATGATTTGTAGATCTTATTTGAGTTTGGTTTTAATTACTGGATATTCTTTGCATTATGTAAGTTATCACTACAATTTCAATTGATTGAAACAGATACAACAGTGTAATAGGATCAAATATTTAGAAGATGAAAGTAGACTAAATCAAGCTTAAAATAAAGCACAGCTTTACCTAGGAGAATGGTTAGCCATTTGAACTGCTTACCGGGATTCATACGGATTCTCCATCAGCCACCACTGATGGTTTTTCGAGACTAGATGTTTTACTGAAAGATTAAATGAGGAGTTAGTTTAGGGATGTCTTATGCCATGTATAATAAAAAAAAGACCAGATCAGAAGATTACAGGAATCATCTCACTCACACTTTAGGAACCTGTGGGAACGGTTTAGTTCAGATCACCTAGGAGTTAGAGGTTTGTATTCAGCTTAGGGAAAAAAGATTGCGTGTGGTAGAGTAGCTGCGTACAAGAAGGCTGGTCATATGATGCCCAAGATCACCTTAGAGAGGTGGATCAAATTGTACACTTCAAAGGCTTAAAGATGTACAAATGTGTCCCTTTGTTCATTTAAATTAGCTCTCACTACAAAGCCTGGAGGAAGAATGAAGATCTTGATTTGTTAGTCCACCAGCTTGAAAGAACATTCACACCTCTAGCATGTTACATTGTGAACATTTTTGTCTCAATTATTACTTGAACTTGTGAACCTGAGATCCAAAAATAACCATACAGATCTGTGTTTTTGCTGACCCTTATGACTATCGCTAGTCTCATTCTAGTTCATATTCTTCTGAGGTTTCTTAAATTATTCTGAGGTATCTTTAAGTTATTCATATTCATCTTAAGTTATTATGAAAAACTGGCTGAGATGCTTGGATATCCCATTACTTAGTGATTATCAGTTTAGTCTCTCAATCTCATGAAGAACTGTATTTCTTTCTGCCTCAGTGCCGACCCTTCCTTTATTTCTTCTAATTCTGTACAAAGTGCATTAACTTTTCTGAAGTTCCAAAATGCAAAAATAGCCATTTTGGTACATAGGACAGATCTTTAATGTGTTTATCTCATGTGTAGCATTGTACATGCATGTTAGATCTCTTGGTCAGGTGCATCTGATTATGTGGCAGGAGGCTACTATAGTTTGGGTAATGTGGCAGAGAGATTTCATGGTGCAAGGCTACAGCTGGGAGGATTGTGCCTCTCAGGGGGCTACCCTGCTGCAGTACAGTGTCCATCCACAGCCTGAGTCTCCTTCCAGGGTGCCACATGCCAGGCATATTCCATTAACAGACCAAAATCAGGCAGGAGAGGGCTGCAGCACTTCACTGCAAATACATAGTGGTGGGTGTGAGGCAAGGGAGCAGAGGCATAGCTGAGTCTCATGCAGTCTGAATGCAACATAGGTTGCAGAAAAAAATGCTTGCGGTCTGGATTTTTTCAAGATAGCCAAGATGCTGAAAACAGTTAGCACCTCATGGCCCTTTTTCCTCTGAAATAAACTGAAACTTGGAGCTTAGAGTTCAAGCTTTTAGGACCCTAAATCTTACTGACATTGATAAGGCTTGCACTTCCGAGTATGTTTGTAAATCCAGGCCCCCTCTGAAAATTCCAGTGTATGACTGACTGCTTGGTTTTCAGCATCCACATACTCTGAAAAATACACCTCTTGACAGCTTAAGATCCTGAAGTCCTAAGGCCTTTGGAAGTCCCTCAGCTATACAGTACTTAGAATCTTTTCAGCATCCTATACCTTCATAGTGACTAGTAAAAGTTTTTCTCCACTGGATTTTTTTTTTCTTGGTTAAAATTTTATGCTAAGTATATAATCCCTGAGTCATTATATTTTTGATAAATCCAAGACAGAACAGACTAGTGCTCCATTAGTAGGCTTCTTTTGTGGAAGTCAAGACTGTTCAACAGTTTAATAAGCCTATTTTATTAGCATTGACTAAAAAATTCTCAGTATTAGTCATCCCAGAATCCTAGAATTTACTCTGATTTTTTCGAAGGCTTGAAATAAAAAAAACCAAAGACCTGCTTATAAATATATACTACCATGGGGTAGTAAAAAAAAAACAAAACACACACAACCCCCCCTCCAAAAAACCAAAACCCCAAGCCAAAGCAAAAACCAAACCCAAACCAACAAACCACACAACAGCAACAAACTGCAAGCTGTGAGCCTTTTGCAATAATGCATTTTTCCAAGGAAGAATTATCCTTGGCTTCCACTAAGATTTTTCAAAATAATGTTTCAGCACTTCAGTTCTTTCTGCTACCTCTTTTCATTTGTCCTAGCAATATGCCTATGCCTGACCTTAACATTTTGGATGAATTATCAGACACAAGTTCAGTCTTTTATATGTGATGGAGTTTAGTCTTTGCATGGCGAGATTTGTTGATGCAACAAAAATTACATTCACTTGTAAAGTAGCTCAGTGCAAACATCTATTGTGTATGCGCCTGTTCTGTTTACTAAAATTTGCCCCTAAATCTTTAAGCCTAAAACTGTACATATTTTGAAACATTCTGTTGTATGGAATCTCATATTTAACAGTTTCATGGGGTTGTTTCTTTGGAAGTAAAAGTGTTTCTCAAGAGCCTTTTTTTTCTATCCGCTCCCAGTGAAAAGAGGAGAGCAAAGCCATCCGCTTACCACAAAGCAGTGCCACCACAAAGGAAAGATTAAGGGTTTAGAGAGAGGTCAATGTGGGTTTTTCTCTAACTAAACACTTTCCTAAAGTTTCCTTGTGGAAAAAATAATGAAGTCATCTCAGAGTTTTTAAAGAATTTTTATTTCTTTTTCACCGTCTGCATTCGCTTGTCTTCTCAGCATGGATGTTTAATCTTTCTAGGCTTTGTGAATTGGTCCAAATGAATAAGTGGTGAGCTGTCTCTCTAGGAGCTAGAGGCTTATTCTAAGGCCCTAATCACTGAGTAAACACATCTTTGCCCTCCCTCTCTTACAACTGCTATATAATAGTCGAGATTCTAGCACAGTAACCTGGATATTGCAGGGATCGACGCTTTGAAATGCAGAATGGCTGATCCTCAAAAACAGACAGTGCCTGATCTTCCCCTGCCTCTTTCTTCTTTTTAAATTAAATATCACCACAGAAATGCTGTTTTATTGCTTGATATTGTGCATCAGCGCCCTGGATTTTCAAGTTTAGTTTCAGTCAACATTGTTGGCTGCACTTATATGGATCTCTGCATGTTGGGCTTATTAATGGCCCTTCCTGGCACATGTGTATGTGGTTCTAAAGAACATTTAAATTAAATTAGGCAAACATTAATGCAAATTACTAATCCCTTTCCCAAAGTCTAATGTTCAAATGTATTCTTCTTTTTATAAACAGTCATTAAGTTTTTTCCAAAGCCGACATATGAGGTGATAGCCATACAGGTTTTTTACAAAGACAGCTTGTCTCAAAATTGCATCCCATGTCTTCCTATATCAATACACATCAATATCTAGTGTTCAGTGTTACCTCTGATGAAGAGATTTTAAATTACTTTAAATAAAAGTCAGAAAAGAGCATTTACCATATTGTCTCAGCAAATATGTTCAAGTAGGCTTTTAAAATAAAGTAAGTAATATATATGGGTGTGAGGGAATAGAAAATTGTAATTTTCTGAATAGCATTTATAATTCATTGAATACCAGATATAGGATCATGGTCCTTCATTAGCTCATAGTTACCCTGTGTTTTTTCTCAGTCTGCTTTTTATCTTTAAGTACATATAGACTCACTTTCCCAAAGGTGGTCTGAGGGTGTCATGGGGACACAGCACAGCTCTGAGCTGCTGGCAGTGAAGCTCAAGTATTACTTGATAGGGTTTCAGAAGAACATGGCACAGAATATTTTGTTTCAAGAGTCCACAAACACCATCCTCAACATCTAGTCTTCACTAACGTGGTAACTATGATGAGATATATCAGCACTCACAAACTCAGTGTAGGATTTGATCCTTGTCTCCTGTACCCCTTCCTTTGCATCTTAGGCATGCGCAGTGCTAGGGCGGCTGCCTTGCTCCTCAGCTCCATGAGAGATGTAGCCAGCTGGGCTGACACGTGGCCTTTTGACCAACTACATGTTGACTTACAAAGTAGGTGAGAGGCTGATGTGCTGTTGGCCTCCCCACATCATACAGCTGGATGGAGAGCTGCCAAAACATCCGGCAGGTAGCGTCGCAGGCTTTGGGACTGTAGGCAGCTGTACTTTTATTTACTCATTTTCCTCTTTATTTGGCTACAGATGGGTTGATAACAATACACTGTCATTTTTTAAGGTTGTTCCTAATTGTTTTGTATCATAGATGCTGTTGTGTCAAGAGGTGTGTTTCTTGCTCAGGGAATTGTTCCAAATGTTATTTTCATTGGGCAGCAAGCCAAAAAGATTCACTCATTTCTTAAGCTAAGTCTTAATAAGGTTTTTCTTTTTCATTCAAATGTTGTTATTTTCATGTTCTAAGCATATAATACATCATGTTTTGGTACCTGAAATAAGATATTAGGAAGCATTGAGAAGATGTACAGATTTGGAGGGATGGACCATTTGACTTGAAATCTCCTGGGTTTTTTTCCCCTGTGTGTGCACACTGAGATACTCGGCACCCTCGATAAACACCATAGGGCGCACTAACACACAAATCTGCAGCAATAATATTAAATTACTGAATAGCCTGAGGAAGTTTTCACTGATATTTTCTCATATCTTTTCAGAGAAAGCTTCTTGCTATCTACCTCCACCATGATGAAAGCGTACTAACCAACGTCTTCTGCTCACAAATGCTTTGTGCTGAGTCTATTGTCTCCTATCTGAGTCAGAACTTCATAACCTGGGCATGGGACATGACAAAAGAAGCAAACAGAGCAAGGTAAGACTCTGGACTGTGAGTGGAGCAGCTTTTCTTTCAAGGAAGACCCTTATCTCTGTGTCATCTCTGTGTATCATATCTTTTGTTGCTTGATATCTGTTTGAACTAAAAATTTTATGCTGATTCTGGCTGACGTTCACTGAGAATTGGACCATCCTTGTTTTCATTACAAAGTGACTTCTTATTCCTGTGCAGGAAAAAACAGTTGAAGAAGTTATTCTCCCTCCCCCCCTTTTTTTAAAGTTTATTTTGCAAACATAGTTCTAGGAACATGTCTTCACAGTTTTTCATTGCAGTGCCATAACATTATGTGACACTTAATTGTATGTAGGTGTAACTGCATGAGAACTGTCTGGGATAATAGCTACTGTTGTTAATGAAAATCTTATTTTAAAAATAGCATTCATGTGATAAATTAATATTAAAAACAGATTATGCAAAAAACGAGCAGCTTGCAATTCATATGAACTTTTTTGAACTATTCTTACAGAACATTCCTTTGGTAATGTTCAGATATTTTATTAGGTTTTAATATAATAAAAGCTATCCTATGTCTTAGAGAGGCCATCATTTTGCTGATGAGTAAAGAAATTAAAACACTGTAGATTCCACCTCCTTGTACATCTTTTGTGTGCTACCAACAGATTTTCTTATCTTTATATTAAGACCTTTCTCTCCTTTAGTTATTTATCAGTTGATCATAATCTGTGGAGAATAATGATTTTATGATTATACTTATTATATTTAGAAATCAGATTTGTTTGGTTTTCTAACTTGGACCTTATTTCATCACCTTTATTTACACAGAAGGTGACTGCTTGCCAGGATGATGTCTTGCGTATATTACTATAATGAGAGTTATTCTAATTTTTGAACAAAAGATGCAACAGTCATTTGGGCTGGGATAAGGTTGCCACTTTTTTACACAATTTAATTGGTTACTGAACAATGAAAAGTACGTATTTATGTTTCTCTTATGGCTTGCTAGAATGAAGCATTTATGCATTTCTAGTCTTAAATATGTAAATTATATTTAATATTTCTTTACTGAAAGTGGGTATGGAGAACAGAACAATCGCTTTTTCTAATACACTTTTAAAATGATGCTCATGTTTCACAGGAATTCGCCACTCAACCTTCTGCATTTCGTCATTGGATGAATCAGCAACTATGTTCCTAGTTTAAGTTATTCTAAAGAAGGGCTAAAGATTGTGGAAAAAAACCAGTCACAAAAATAGATAAAAAGTTTTTTAGAAAAGAAAAGAGAGAGAGAGGAAAAAGAAACATCTAGGTTCTTTCATGGGACCAAATACATAGACTGGAAAGTTGCTTAAGTCTTTTGGTATTGCCATTCATGGGCAGTAAGGAGCCTCCTCCTTTTCTTTTATCCCGCAAGTTGGTGTAGAAGGAAACACTATTTCTAAACCATCTGTAGTGGCTAAGTTCAGTTGACTACCTGCTGTTCTATTGTTCGCTTTTCTATTTAATTCTCTAGTTTCTTTTATTTTACAATGACAAAAAATTGCAGTGTAGTTTCTTTTGAAAAACTGTGTTTGAGGGCTTTTTTATGACTGACGATCAACAGCCATGTAATTGCTTTGTTGTGTTTTACTAAAGAAATCTATTAAGTAGCACAACTTTGATACACTAGTAATAAGAGTTTGCAGGTTACAGAGACACCTGTGGTGACCAAAGCGACAGAAGCTGCTTATTAGACAGAGCCTGTACAGCTGTGTCCTATTAACTCCTTATGACACTTCTTAAAACACAAAATAGAGGGGTTGTTTAAGGCTTTATAGCTATTCTCAATGAACCTAGTCACTGATTGTGTAGTACGATAGGGTTTTTAAGCCTTCATTTTTTGCTTTCTATTAACAACAACAAAGCAACTGTCATATTAACAGTGAGGTCAAAAAATAGTAAGGGGTAAACAAGGCATGCTGGCTCAAAATAGAATAATTTATCATCTGTGTTTAGTGTCACATCCTGTTCCTTAAACTATGGTTTGTTCAGAGGAGGCATGATGCTTCCTTCTCCCTTTGGAAAGTGCCAATGCACTGTGGGCGTTCCCATAAATAAATACTCAGTACTTCTGTTTAGTTACTACCCTTCATTATGTGGCAGAAGAACAGTGGCTTGGAGCCTGCTCTGCTCAGTATCCCTGTGAATACAATTGCATGTAGCTTTTTGTTTGAATGGTGAGAAGACAACAGCAACAACAGAAGGAACTGGGTTTTGTGTGCTAGAGTAGCCCAAGAGCAACTTATATGTGCTGTTACAATTGCATTAGTGGGAAAGCCAGGGTGAGAAGGCAGAGGGATCAGGCCCACTTTATTTACAGCAACAATAGGGACACCTCAATGTCAGTAGTAAAAGACAGGTTTTCAGTGCTGTAGCATGGCATGAATTAATTCAAACAGATATAAATACTTTCCTCATATAAGCCAAAAACATCTTGAATATTCTGATTTTTTGCCTTGCTCTTTGCTGTCCTCTTTCTGACATCTATGGATGTCATTCTGTTCCAAAAACAGTCTTAATAGTAGTTTCTGTTTTTCTCATTAATGAAATGGGGGTCCATCCTGAACACTGTAAAACAAAACCAGCTCCAAAATCTTGTCATTTTTCCTGATTTTTTAATATGTTTCTCACCTGACACTGATGTAGGGATTTGCTTTGAATCCTGCATTCCTGTACACTAGCACTTCTCAGCTGGAATCTCTCAATCTTGTTCTTCAGCACCCATTGCAACAGAGTGAAGAGAGTTCTGTAGGTAGGACTAGAAGTAAAATGCTGTGTGCAAGTGCCCGAGTAACTGTTAGCAGTAGTGCAACAGCATAAGCATTATGGCTTTACAAGTTAGATTTTAAAAAATTTATTAACTACAGCCACCCAGGACTGTTACTTTGTCAAACCAAAGGAGAACGCTAGTTAATACAGTTAAGGTGATGGTTTGTTTTGGCTTCCACAGCTTTTAATTGTCTCTGACATAAGGCTTGCAGGAAAGGGAGCAATTACTCTGGGTAGGTGCTGCAAATTATGAATCTTTTCATTACTAGAATAAAAAAAAATAATAAAAGGCACAAAACAGTATAATAAAATAATTAGCCTTTATCTAGGAAAATAACGTGGTGTTTTTATAATACTGTTAAGGAATCTATGTGAAAGCTTTTATCACCTATAGTTTAGACTTCAGTTTAGTGAGCAACTGTTTGGAGTATTCTTGTAATTTGTGTTGCCCACGGTCAAAGGAGGAAAAAAAAATACCCAAACCACAAAGCTACAGTATATCTTTCACTTCCTCATTATATTCCATTCAATTTAGGGCAAATCATGAGCTTAAAAATCACTGTTTGCCTTCCCTTGCTTGATTTGGAGATTTGCTACCATGCCACTCCAAACAGCAGAAGTACGCTTACAGGAGGTTTCAGGGCGGTAGTAGTGGTGTTTGACAATTCTGGCCCTACCCTTGGTCTGAGCATGCAGCTGCAGCAGCTCACCAGCTGCGGCAGGCCATTGCATGGGCTAAGCGATTCCTCAGCTTTCCAGAGAGGTTATGGGATAGATAAGCAGGAGACCCAGACATGAGCAGCTATAGTTCTGGCACTTCCTGAATTCAGAGTTGACTAAATACCATTTTTCTAATATAATTACATGCATGTGTGTGGGAGGTGTATGTATATGTTTATATAAATGTATGCAAGCACTTGCCAAACTATTTTTCTTAATTCATTAATATATATTAATATAATATCTTTGTATCCAGGAGAGATATGTGGTGAATATATATACATACATATATACCTACACATGCACACATACCCATATGTTTGTACACAGCATTTACAAAAATAGATCATTCGTAATATTAACAGATTTCTAATGTACATGTTTGCCAAGCAAAGCACCGCCAAAACCATAAAACAGTGACTCGAATGTCCGTAGCAGCTTTTTACATCTTGATATCGTTGCCCTTGGGCACTGTGTTTCAAGGTGTTGCCAACTTTTCTTGGCTCTGATGACAGGTACTTGTTAGTTTTAATGTTCAAATGATAGTTTTTCACTTTGCTTAAGCTTAGGAAAGAGTTAATTGACTAAAGCGCTTCTCAGCAGCAGGTTGTCTTCACCTGCAATTTCCGTCATCAAGTAATTAGCCATATTCACAGTTGCTGACCCTTAATATTAACCTACTGAATGATGCATGCCTGGATGAAGACCAGTTGACCATATTACTCCAGCTCCCCAATCCTATTTGATCCTTCAGCAAATATATTGCAGGTGTGGGGTCTGTGAGAGCTGGACTTTGTGAGTTAATTTCTCACTGTCTCTTCAGGAGTGACCGTAGATTCTGTATATGTTGCTTACAAAACTGTCGGACATGTTCTTTGGGCACTAAATCCTTCACAGGTTTCACAGAACAGTGTGAAAACCTTTTCTGTTGTATTTTGCAATATTTTATTTAATTTACTTTAATAGCAATACTGTGCCAGTCAATAAAAACAGGTCAAAAGTCTAATTAATGTTTTAAAAATAAAGGTTCTCAAACACCAGGCGAGTTTGTCATTTTCTGTATGGTTTGTTTTGAGGAGGAAGAGGAAAGAAGGTGAGGAGGGAACCCTTCTGTTCCATGATTACATCCCACCCGCTCATTTTCTCCTTTTCTCCTTTGCTTTTGATTTTAGTGGCGGTCTTAACAGAATGTCAAGATCAATTTGCAGCATGGTTTAACTCAAGGTTTGCATTCTGCCAGCAGTGATTGTCCTAACGAACAATGCCGTGTGTTCTTGTAACTTCAGAAGCTTTTAGAAGGCTCATGGCAAGGGCAGCATCTAATGACTTTATTAGTGTAGGGTTTCAAAATGGGCTCAGTAATTGTTCACATCTCTTTGTCATCTAGTCATAATTACTGCATACTATTGTTTGGGGCTGCACTTGTGAATAGTTTCCTAATAGCACTGAAATGAAGAAAAAGGAAAAGGATAAAAGGTGATTGTCTCTTTAGATGGAGAACAAAACAGCCTGTATATAGATGATGGTTAAACTGTTTATTATACACCCACCAGAAAAGGTAAACTATCCCTGCTTAAATATTTATATACTTCAAGGTAATTTCACGTTAGTAGTCTAAAAATGTCCAAATTTGGAAAACTAAAACCCAGCAGAGAATGCATTTTAATCCGATTGTGATTAGTAAAATATGGATGTCTCTGTAATATTCAACTATAAATAGAAAGTAGTCTCTCTGTTGATGTGATTAAGGTTTTCAATGCATCATTTTAATATGCTTATAGTGATGCTTTAAGGTCATCCAAAAAAATTCTATTAAAACCACAGGAATTAACTAAACTGATACATTTGTACGCATGTATTTTAAGTCCCCAATATAAAACCAAGTCCTGAAGCAAGGTTTATCCCACTGTACTCAAACTAGAGCGTAGTATTAAGCTTGTTGAACAGAAAAGGTGAAAGAATAAAACTGTAGTGTCCTGCGCAACAGAGGTGAAGACAGAAGAACAGGTGGTCAGGACAGACTTGTAGGGCGGCATTGGGGAAGGAGAAAGAAGTAATTCACAGGTCCATCTAAATACAGGAGTCCACAACTGCACCACTGAAGCCTAATGCTGGATGGAATTGAAGCTGTAGAGAAATTCAGATGCATCTATGCATCAAAATCAACCTTCAGAAGACGTCATTGAGCTGGTGGTTTCAGAATCGTTTGTACCAAAATGCAGCGGAAAGGCATGAGTGAATCTCTTTGGTACTGCCAGGTGCCTGATTGGGACAAAGCTCTCTGCAGAAGTGCAGGTGCCCATCCTCTTCCTTTAGGTTAGGATGCCTCTGCTTTGACCTCTCTGCTCTCCTTTTTGTCACCATTCTGAGAGTCTGTGGCTTTCAGAGAGCTGCAAATACCAGTGTTCAGTCCGTGCTGGGCCAGAAGGTTCAACTGTACCTGCGTCATTCCTGACCAATGGTTGTCTGATCTAATCTTTGGTGTGAGGGAGGTTTCTCAGCATTTCTCCATAACCAGTCCCAGTACTTGACTTTCACTGCCTTTAGGCAGTTCACACTAGTATTTAACCAAAGTTCCTCTTGCAGCAATCAGTGACAATTATATCTTGGTCCACTCTATAGACAATGAGGTATTGTCTTCCTTTCTGCTGTTGTGTTCTTTGGTCTTAAATGGTGCTATTTTTTCCTGTGATTTTCTTAGACTAAGCAACCGTGATTCCTTCAGACTTTCCTTGTAGTTTGTCCTTTTGTAGATGTTTGTTATTGCAACCTTCATGTGGTTCTTCTGTAATTGGTCCACACCTTTACTGATGCACTGTGCCTAAAACTGCCTTCTCAGTGCTACATACAGAAAGAGGATTATTTCCTGTTGTATAAACCATGCTTCTGTTTACTCACCCCAGTCGATGCTTGTCTTCTTCACATCATGACTTTTCTTCTTCCCTTACTGCTTGATTCTTATTCTGTATTTGTGCAATTGTCCCTCCTACTCAGAGACTTTCATTGACCTTGTTGAATTGCATTTTACTTGTCAGGACGTTTCTCCAATTTATGGAGATTAATCTGAATTCTCTTACTGACTTCCACTGTGCTTGTAGATTCTCTCACTTTACTAACATCTGCAAAGTAACTGATCATAGTCTCTGTTCTTATCTAGGTTATCATTAAATCTATCTGTAGCAATCCTTGGATATTCCTTAGCAAATCATATATTACGTGCCTTTCTAATATAATAGGCAATAATCAAAGCTACCACTGATACGTATGTGCAGCTTGTGTTTTCCATTTTTAGTAGAGCGTTTTAGCAAGGGGTCCAGGTATATTTTATTTATACTTTTCACAATTATTTTGTCTGGTGCCCAGTGGTATCTGAAAGGATGGATTAATGAGTTTCTAGAGGGATGTGTTTTAGACTAAACGGGGTTATAAAGTATTTACCTAATCTGTTTGAACCTTCCAGGATGAAATTAGATCTTCCATGTTTTATGAAGAGATAGATAACCCACTCATCTGGGCTTTACTCTTGTATAAAGAAAAAGTAGATAAAACCATGCTTTTTACATCTGAATACCTGCATTATTTAGTGTGTGAATACTAAAGAGGATATCCACATCATTTGATACAGGCTGCTTTATACATCTTTAAACCACCCCTTGCATCTGTTGCTCATTCCCCCTTGTGTTTGAGTCAGCAGTTATGACCCTACCAGTGTGGGGAAGACAATAACTCTGTATTATGGAGACTGTGGATAGCAAGCTTATTTTAGTATACCATTTCATGACCTCAGCTTTTACTTTTAAATACCTAATACAAAATGTTATTTTTACGTGAATATTTTAATGAGTCTTATGTTGACTTTGCACGGTATATAATTATTATTAAAAATAATCAGAAATCTTGCATATTTAATATTCATAATTGTTTTCGTCTCCTCAGGAAACAAGTTACTCTTTTTTCACAGCCATTTCTGAGGTTTTAAAGTTTCTTAAAGGTTGCACTTGGGAAGAATCTGGCCATAAATAAATGACTTTTTTGGCCCAAAGTCATCCCGGTTGTGGACTGAACACCAGTTCAGACTGAAAGGGAATAGATACTTTAGAAGAGGATATCAGATTTTGTCCTGCTGCTGCTTTTTGAGCAGGACTTCAGGCTGAGATGATGTAGCAAAAAACGTCTCCAGTGCAGCCTTTCTGCTAAAAAGTCCTTGCAAGAAGCATAGTGGGGACCATGTGTCAAAGGGCCTCATTTTAGGAAGAGCCTTTCCAAAGTTTTCCCACCTGTGTGTAAGAATTGAAAGTAACTACAGGAATATTTATATGAGTAAGACTGTAACAAATAAGCAGATCTGTGTTATTTGTGTTGGTACTAGAAAATAAGGAAAAAATTATCTAAATGCAATTTCAATATTTATTTTAATACATTTTATACATTCATTTGAGAGCAGAGTTCTCTCTGTATGGAAAAGAATTCTCCCTTTAGTGCACTAGACAGATTTGCTAATACAACTATTAATCAACCTTAAGGTGCTGGGGAGAGTTTAAGAAAAGCAAAATCAAAGGAGAGCTTTCAATTTTTGTTTGAACATACAACAAACATTCAAAATGTAGCATCAGGTGTCCCTCTTTGCACGTTCCAGTACAATGTACTATACGCAGCTTGCCCTGCATTAGTTTCCTTCTGCAGGTTTACTTGATTAACAAAAAAGAGCTAGAGTTAGCATTTTAGATTTAGTTGCTTTTTTCCTGCAACTTTACTATGCCATGACTGCTTGACATTTTTGTTTTATTCATAATGTCTTGAGAAGAGTGATTAATTTGGGGATGTACGCAGAGCTATTTGTCGTATCAGATTGTATCATCAGTTTGATTCCAGTAGGTAACTGAAAATTAATACCACAACGGAGGACAGGCATCGAGTAGTTAATATTTGGTTTCAGTGATGACTGGTAGGTGGTGTCCATGTCTTTCAAAGCTGTGCCAGTTGCCACTTTTCTGAGTGGAAAGAGAAAGGAGGCTGAACTCCTCTGCTCTTTTAGAGTCGTCCTGGTGGCTCAAGGCCAAGGGCAGCAGGCATCAGTGCTGCATTGCTCTGTGATTTTTAATGGAAATGTAGAGGATTCTTATTGTTCAGAATCATCAGTTCTTTGCTAAGTTCTTCCTTTAATTCCTCTTCAGTTTTTCAATTCTTTGTAAATTCTTACTCTACTAGGTAAGAGTAGGAATCACTTTGAACCAGTTCACATTGGAATATACAACATAACAGTCTGGGAGCCAACCAATGCCTCTGCCTTGTGCCCCCTTTAGGGACTGGGCACCAGAAATCTCTTAGCTTACTAAATTGTTTAAATTGAAATATTAAAGGCATATTTTTATTTTTCTAAAGTATTTAGCATCATAGCTTTTTTGTTTGTTTTTTCATGTTCATGGTGTGGTAAGGAGGGATCTTGTGTAACCACGGATCCAAACTTGACAGCAGTAGATCCTGTCCATATGAATAAAAAAAGAAGTGAAACAACATAATAGATGAGCAGGAGATACATAAAGAAACAATGAGATAATACCAGTCATTGTAATGATGAAACACCTCCCATCAGGAAAAGCTGCCACCTCCCACCTAAGGGTTGCCTTTCTCCTTTGGGCTCCCTCCCCCCAAAAGGCAATATGTATTTTGTGGTGTAAATAGGTATCATAAAGATCAAAAGCTTTCCAGAGATCAAAAAATATTGAGCTCTGAGGTCAACGCTTTTGGTGATCAGCACTTCAGCCAGAGATGGCCAATTTTTCTGGTAAAAATTAAAAGCCACATGTTCTCACAAAATGTATTATTGCTAAACCCCAGCATCTGCAAAGTTCTACATAGCATATCTGAGATCAGGAGCTATGGTAGACCACAGGCTTAAGTTGTAATAAGTATTGCCTTTGGTTTTGAGACTCAGTCATATTTTAAGCTGTTTTCAGTAGATTTTTAAAGCTGTTATTTTTCTATAATTGCCTTCTAGGTGCTTTTTTTGTAAAGTAATATTAAATAAATTGCATTTTATTATAAAATTACAAAGACATTATGCCAGGAGTGTATTTTAATGTGTCTCACATTAGCTGGTAGGAAATGATAAGTTTCTTCTCTGGGAAACTAATGTGCTACAAATATAACTCTTCACACAGGTTATGCACGTGGAGGGATAACTGCTGTGCGGTGATCAGCAATCCCCAAATTAACATCTTCATTTCACCAGAATAATTCTTCCTGTATGCCACTTTTACCTAAGGAGGGAACTATGTCTAAGAATCAATACCTGTTCAATCTACTTTTAAAAAATTAAGATAGGTTTGTAATTATTTTAGGGTTTGTTTCTGTATTTGTCAAGCCACAGTCAAGTGTCCATGTTTAATCTGTAGCTTTAATAACTGCTGGTTTCATTGCTAGCAAGTCATGAAAGAAGTGAAGAAATTATGCTGTCTGGCAAAACTATTACTTTTCTTGATGAACTTTATTCTTGTATCTTTCAAGATTTTTTTAGTTGATTTTTCCTTCATAAAATGTTTTTTTTTTTTCCTTTCTTATACTTCTCCCTCCTTGAATATTTTTGTAATTTAAAAATAAAAGGACTAGTAGGGTGCCATTTGCCCTCCCTTTCTGGCAGTGTTCCTCTATTTCCACTTTTGGTTGGAGATCACAGTAATCCAGCCTGTTGTGGAAAACAGTTCTCCCCAGAGGGACATCTGGCTCTTTGATACACTCCACAGGCAGTTCTCTTGGCAGCTCTGGAGATGCCACTGAGAGATCTGGCACACTTCTATTTAGATGAAAGTAAGAAAATCCCTTGTAAGTGATATACAGAGTAAGATACTGGTTTTATTGCGCAAAATTGTTTTGGTCCTACTCACATACTTCTAACAATAAATATTAGCACAGAGGAGATGATTTTTTTTCTGGATATGAATGTGGAAGAGAGTAAGAGGGTCTGCAAACACAGAATCAGTAGAGGCAAAAAAAAAAGGAAAAAATTGCAAAATTAGTTAAGTAGTTGCAAAATCTATTAAAAGTCATTAGAAAAACTGAATGGGGATCATGAATGAAAATTCAATTCCTACCCATCTAGTAAAATGAAAAGAAGAGACGTGTTATGAGTAATTGCTGAGCACTTATCACTAACCCGGCAAAGAACACGTGTGTGAGTGAGTAATCACTGATCAACAGGAGTTGCCTGGTGTAGGCATTGGAGACGGCTGCTGCTATCTCTTCATTCAGTGTTGCATCGTTTGACTACCTTCACTACGTTTTAGTTCAACAGACAAGTGGGGTCTTACTTGGTTCCAAAGGGCAGGATCTATTTTGATGGATCATGTTAGTGAGAAGAGTTTCTTGGGTGTATTCACTCTGCTTTGAAGATACACAGTGATAGGGAAGAAGAGTTGTTTTTCAGTCCTCCCTCAAGAAAGACACAGGCTGCCTGATGGCAGTGGTGGCAAATCTGTGGCATTTGGGTCAGAATCGAGACATGCTGCTCTTGTAACTGGTGCGTGAGCGAGCTGGCCGCTCTCCCCACGTGCTGAGCAGATTGCAACAGCAGCAGAGGAAGGGAGGAGATTTGAAAGGGCAGGGTGGATGTCACCAGGGGCTTTAAGAGGTGACCCCAAGGGAAAAAGAAACCCACCGTGATGGGAGATGTTGGCATCTGGCATCTGTTCTGCTGCTACTCAACCAGGAAAGTATGTGTACCCTTACAACAGCCTGGCACGACATGCCACCTGAAGTCAGGGAGTTGAAACCTGTTCCCAGCCTTGATTATAGAGGACCCCAAGGTATCATAATCTGTTAGGTTCTATGTAGTGAGCCAGAAGTTCCATGTATAAAAATTAATCTCCTGGAAAAAAATTATTTGGGTGATGTTTTATGTACTGCAATACCTGCTTCATTCAGAATTCTCTGCATACCAAACCCATACCTATAAATTTTGACACTGAGTTATGGGTTGACTAAATACACAGAATTGATTAAAAAAAAACCACACAAAAACCAAACCAAACCAAACAAACAAAAAACAAAAAACCCAAATCAAACAACACCTTTGATTAGTGCAACTAGTATTGGAAAGGTGTCTTAGTTTCATTCCTTCTAGCAGTATTCTCTACAGCACTTTTTCACCTCTAGTTAAATACTTTGTTTTCACATGAAATCTGAGTGCTTTTCTTCCGTGGTGTGTTGAAGACTGTTAAACAGTTTTAATACACAGGTTTCAGGAATTCAGTTCAATTGACCCCTGTCTTTATCACTTTCAGGAGTGAAACCTTGAACACACATTAAGTCATTTTGCTGTGAAAGATCACCATTGACTTCTGTGAGGCCAAGATTTCACATTTGTATTCCCACCTTGAAAAGCAGTAACCAAAAAAACATTATTTAGCTTAAGACCTTGTATGTCCATATTTTATGGACACTTTATTTTATCCTTACCAGAAGGTATGTCTCCACGTCACTATTTCTGACAGAGCAGTCCCTATTTGGCATTTTTGACATTGTCTTTCTGTGTGGTAGTTCTGAATTGCAAAAGACAGAAGATCAAGGAGGCGAGGAAAGGAATTTGCCGGTAATATTAATAGCTTCAAAATACTCACTAGCTACCCCTGCTCATTGCCTTCTCTCCAGCTGTGGCCATAGTTATACTACAGATTGTCTCTGAGGAGGTTGGGGGGTTTTATACTTCAGGTGCCTCGAACAAGTGCAGTGTTGTACTCATCAGGCTTATCAGTTTTTAACCATTTTATTAGACACAATATATTTTGATTGAAAGAAATCACAATTTTGAATCATTTCAGTATCTTTGAGGAGAAATTACTTGGAGCTCTTGACATTTTAATGCAGTTTGTCTTTTCAAATAGATGTGGGTTCTAATGCATGTGACAACAGGACTTCGCTCTTCAGTTGGAGCATACATTTCAGAGTAGTTGTTACCTAAAATATTATCATAAGGCATAAGAAAACACACGATTTAAGTTGCCTTTCATGAACATAATTAAGAATTAATAAGCCTGTACCAGTGGCTAGTCCTCAGAATTTCCACTGTTTTGCCTTTTGTGACCCGTGTTATTAAAAGTCCATTATTTTTACAGACTTTATTAAATTGGATCTTATTAAAGCATTCTATATTTGCATTTGGTCTTTCATAATTCATTATTATTATGACATTTACTTTTTACCATCAGATCTGAAAACATATCATAAGCTACCCTTTTCTCTTGAAAGAAATGCTAATTTCAAACAGTCCTCTAATGGAAGAGAAAAGCTTTATCAGTTTTTTCATTTATTCAAGATCGTGTTAAGAATACTAATGCTAGACTTCTGTATGCTAATATCTGAGAGCTTTTTTGGTCAAAAGCTTAGAATTATTGTTTTTAGACCACACTGCTAAGTATGTCACTGGCAGGGCACTAGTACAAAAGAAAATACTATTTTGAAGTGCCATGTTTTAATTCTATGATCAATAAAAACAATTTCTTGATCTTTCATTATTAAGTTATGCTTTCGTATGAAATTACACTATTTTTATACTTCATCATGTTTACTAGATTATGGCTCTACTTAGTTTCTCTTTAGAAGTTTTTAACAATTGATTTAGCATGATTATTTAAAGGGGGGTTAGTTTTGAATTATAGCCTGCAGAATAGTGTAACAAGAAATTGGATTCTCCATCAAATAAACCACTGTCTCAACCAGTTATTAAATGTTTTAATTTAGACAATCTGGGATCTATTGTATTTGTAAATATTCTCACCATTTAGCCACAAAAAGGGAGAAGGAGCTCTAGAACTGAATGCAGAAGCCTGGATGTTAAACAGTAGATAACGCTCAGTTAAACTGCTGAATTTAGCATAATTTTTTTAAGCTGACTTCAAAAAGACCTCTGCAATGTTACATTTTTTTTCCCCACATAGGTTTCTGACGATGTGCACTAGACACTTTGGGAGTGTTGTAGCCCAAACAATTCGAACTCAGAAGACAGACCAGTTTCCACTTTTCCTTATTATTATGGGAAAACGATCATCTAATGAAGTATTGAATGTAATACAAGGTACAGTTCTGACTTTATATTAAAAGTAGTTCTTATATGAGTATTGAAACTGTTAGACGACATCTTTGGTAACCATTTCTTTTTTAAGATGTTCAGAATATTAATTTATTTCACACAAGGAACTTTCAGTTGCCGTGGTATAAATAGCTACTATTCATAAATGTGTTAATTAACATAGTATTAGAGGTTGAAGTTGCCGTGACTGTAGTAGAATCATAGTCTGGTTTTCATTTTTTTTTAAGTAGAAGCCAAATCTCCTAAATAAGGAGCTACACTTAGTTTTCCAAATTTATATCCATATGCGTTACTGATTTCCAAAAGATTTTGGCTGTACTTTTTGTGTAGTGCCGGAATGCATTTAGTTCTCTGTGAGTAGTTCCTTGTTAACATGGGGATTCCCTGTTGCATGTAGGGGGCTAATATTTGAACATGAGTTGCTTTTCCAGACCTGCCTGCAGTGCTGAGACCCCAAATCGGGTGAGAATTTAAAGTTACTAATATAATTCCACTTAAGTGAAGCTCTCTGGCTTACATGAGCAGTTCTTTCTGGCATAACCATTCCTGATTCACTGACAGCAAGACGACTTTGATCTGGAGCGATGCCCTCTGACTGGTGTTCTCAGTAACTCTTCAGATTAAAATACATCAAAGAATGGCTGCCTCTCATTTCTTCTGTTTCCTCCACAAGTTTGCCTTCATGACATTGCATCCTCATTTATTTATTGCTTATATCTAGCAGTCTTTATTCTAATACCCTTGTTTTCTTGAGGAAATTCAGCCTCAGGAAATACTGCTTTTTGCAGAGAGCATTACTGTTTGTTTCTGCATATGGGATTAATCATTCTCTGGAGGAATTTGCAGCGCTCCTTCCTATGGCCAAAATTGTGAATTTTGCATGGATTTTGTCTCCTTAGTGCAAGGTACAGCACAACACTAACTCGTGGTACTTCTGTCACTTAGAAAACTTATTTCATACAAATTACCTTATAAATAGATTTTCTTGTTTTTATAATTCTGCAGCATAGTTCAGCATGTGTATAACTTAAGCACCTGTGTTACCCCCCTGAAGTCAGTGATGCTTACTGGTTTTAACTGTTTAATTGTTTTAGCAATGTGGTGACTCGAAGTCATAATATAATGCAGCTTTATATTATAAAATAATCCAAATTATTTCATTGCATTCATTAAGTTTTAATGATTTTTCAGGTTTTCTGCAAACAATCTCCTGAACTATACTGAACTAAACTGTTCACCTCTTGCAGTCTTACTTAAATTTATCTTTTAAAAAAAAAATCAAACGTGCTGTCCTTGTTATTTTCCCATGAATTGGGACACTGGTATCTTTAAACAATATGCCCTCAAATGAATCATAGTCTCTGAAGTCATGCGTGTTGTAGCATGCAGGATAACATTTTCTGCTAAGGTAGCAAGTGCTAGAAATAGGAACAATGAGGGCTTTTCAGGGCTGGGTGAGAAGGCATGTTTACAGAAGAGATACAACAATATAGAAACTGAAGTGCCAGTGGTGTTTATTGAAATGCAGACTGTCTAAGTTTGCTTTTGATTTTTATCTTTTCCTGGGGTTGGAAACTATGGGGACAGTTTTGTTTTCTTTAGTGGTACTGTGGCTTCTGGTTAATTTACTTCTTTTAAAATTTTGACCAGCATCACCAATATAAATCTAGCTCTTGTTGGTATTGTTCTGCAAATGTCCAAAGACTGTTTAGGTTGGCAGGTATTGAGTTTATAGTTTTAGACCATTTCTCATGGTCTAAGACGTTTTAACTACTATGACAAGTGGCTCTAATGGGTAGTCTAGTCTTCAGTTTAAGAGGAAAACAAAGACCAAGTGCGTCTTGGTAGGAAATTCGATTTAGGTAATCTTTCAGTCTTACTGAAGGCTGGAGGCACAGTGGTAGAAAAACATGAGGAGGTGCCTCTTTTCCTATGCATGTGCTGGATTTTGTGATTTGACTCCTCACAGGCAAGCTAAGGAGCTGTGGGTTGGATGAGTGGGCAGTGAGGTAGATTGAGAACTGGCTCAACAACAGAACTCAGAGGGCCATGATCAATGGGGCAGAGTCTGGATGGAGGCCTGTCACTAGTGGTGTTCCCCAGGGGTCTGTGCTGGGTCCAGTCGTGTTCAACATATTCACCAATGACCTGGATGATGGGATAGCAAGTTTGCTGATGATACCAAAGCTGGGAGGTGTGGCTGATACACCAGAAGGCTGTGCTGCCACCCAGCGAGACCTGGACAGGCTGGAGAGCTGGGCCGAGGGGAACCTCATGAAATTCAACAAGAGCAAGTGCAAGGTCCTGCACCTGGGGAGGAACAACCCCATGCACTGGTACAGGCTGGGGCCTGAACTACTGGAAAGCAGCTCTGTTGAGAAGGACCTGGGAGTGCTGGTGGACAACAAGCTGACCATGAGCCAACAATGTATCCTTGTGGCCAAGAAGGCCAATGGTATCCTGGGATGCATTAAAAGGAGTATGGCCAGCAGATTGAGATAGGTTATCCTCTCCCTCTGCTCAGTCCTGGTGAGACCACATTTGGAGTGCTGTGTCCAGTTTTGGGCCCCCCCAGTTTAAGAAGGATGTGGAACTCCTTGAGCAAGTCCAGCGGAGAGCTACGAAGATGATTAGGGGACTGGAGCATCTCCCATATGAGGAAACGCTGAGAGACTTGGGTTTGTTTAGACTGGAGAAGACTGAGGGGAGATTTAATAAATACCTATAAATATCTAAAGGGTGGGTGTCAGGACAGTGGGACTAGATTCTTTACAATAGTGCCCAACAACAGGACAAGGGGCAATGGGCACAAGTTGAAACACAGGAAGTTCCATCTCAATATGAGAAGAAACTTCTTTCCTGTGAGGGTGCCAGAGCACTGGAACAGGCTGCCCAGGGGGGTTGTGGAGTCTCATTCCGCAGAGACATTCAAAGCCTGCCTGGACGCGTTCCTGTGCCCCCTGCTCTCGGTGTCCCTGCTCAAGCAAGGGGGTCGGCCAAGATGATCTCCAGAGGTCCCTTCCAACCCCCACCATTCTGTGATTCTGTGATATATATACACAGATTACTTACTTTTCCACTATTAGCTTTACAAGTTTTATCAGAAGTAAACACACTGAAGAGAATATATTATAATATTTGAAGTTTTACTACTAGTTATACCTGAATAAAAATGCATGCGCACACATCCATTTGATCACTGTATTCTGGTTTTTTTTCCTGTTTTTTTTAAACCAATCCATTTGGATGCTGCTGCCAACATCCTACCTTTTGTTACCTGACTAAGCAATTGCTTCAATCTCCCTGATTATACCCAGGAATTCTAAAACTGTAAAATCAATTTCATGTCAGGGAACCCCAGATATAGGAAAGGTTATAAACTTTCCTCTAACATTAGTGATGAAAAGAAAAAATAGTTATTCCATGCAAGCACAAAAGCAATTGTTCAAATTTGAACCACCTAAAATTTTAGCCTATGATCAACATTTGTTTGTAGAAACAATTTTGAATTTTCAGTAAAGAGGCAAACTAAAAGTGTTCTGTTGAGATACTTGTATTTTCTATTCTTTTTTTTAAGTCTGGCTATTTCTTATGGATTAATTCTAAAATTACTTCTTTTTTGTTTAATAACTTTAATTACATGAAATTCAGCTATCTTGCTTTGTTGCTAGGTAACACAACAGTGGATGAGCTAATGATGAGGCTGATGGCTGCAATGGAGATCTTCAGTGCCCAGCAACAGGAAGACATAAAGGATGAGGTGAGCATTGAAAGTTACTGCAGGTACCTGCTGGCTTCCACAAATCACTGGGGATGCAAAATTAACCAGATGCTTCTTTAGCCAGTGAGTTTGGGTATGATGTATTTTAGTGTCTCTTCCATCATCAGAGATAAAAAATTTTAAGTCTCCTTTGTGTGTTTATTTGGGTCTCACAAAAAACCCTTTTCCTTATTGGTTTACTGTCATTTTCCATTCATTTCCTTTTTCTGAATATTAGTCATGAGTAACTGTTTACATTTAGAGTGGTATTACAGGGCTTAATATGCTCATACAAGGAAACAGCAATCAGGTTTTTTCCCAATGTCCAGTTTCAAGTCATAGGTAGAAAACAAAAATAGATTAGAATGATGTATCTTAAGTATATATGTTTAAAAGGGGATTGAAAAGCAATCTTAACCAGAACTACGGCAGTACTGAATCACCATTCCGAACAATGTAGAATGGGTAAGTGATGACAAGACTTTTCAAAAACAGTGTTTCAATTACACAGAAGTAGACACAGTGAGGTATACAGCTGAGAGATGTTTATCTGTTACTCTATAAATTGAGAGTGACATTTTGAAGTAACGAAGCACTTAGTTAGGAATTTATAATAATAGGTGCGTTGCCATTCAAGATTATTCTTATCCTGTTATATAGACATTGATTGACAATAATTCACTAAACACATTCTTCACATTTAAGTCTTGTATCTCATTAGTATGAGATTTACCGATTATGGTTATCATAATATGAAGGCATGGTATCCGCACAATATCTGTAGTTCGTTTTTTCTTCTTTATTTATGCTACCTGTAATTCATTGGTAAAGAAATTGACTTTCATTTTGTTAATACTGAACACAAATTTTAATATGAGGATTACAACAAAATCCAAGGCATGATATAATTGAATTTTTTATTGCATTTTAACAGGAATATGTCAGGTATGGTTTTTTTTAATGCTTTGATAAGAAAGTAAAATTCACATCACAGATGAGTTCCAAGAAAGGTTCAGAACTGGAAACTACAAAATCTGATAGAAATGAAGCAAACAGAAGGAAAGAAAGGGATATAAGGGCAGAGAGATAACAGCTATTTGGGATAGGATAGGGATAGGAGGAGGAACCAGAAGGAGGAGTGATAGGAGTGGAACAGAGGGAGGAAGAGGAGACTGGAAGTTGTCTAGTAAGGGGAGAACAGTATTTAGGAGAGAAGAAGTTGGGGGCAGCTCAGATAGTGATAAACCTGGCCTAGGAGGATAAAACCAGGTGGGTTTGCAACTGAGAAAAATCTGAATGTAAGGGAGACAAAGCTTAAAGAGAAGACTCGGTACCCTTGAGGCCATGATCGCAGAACTGGGAACTGGCTTCTGCGCCCTGAGCTGCTGTGGGTCCTTCCCTGAGTGGCCAAAACAGTGACAGTCAGTAATGTATGTGCCCACAGTGGTGACATGGATGTCTCCTGACTTCTTACTCTAGATGCTCTGCTTAGTCTGAGTGTGTAGGGAGAATGGAAATTTAATTTTTATATATTCCTTTAAAATCTACCTTTGTCCAAGTCTTCTGTAGTCTTTTCTCACATTTCCTTCTGGTTTTCTGTCACTGAGAGCACCAGTGACATATCTTCCCCAATGGGAGTTTTTTCTAACACACTTTGACGTTCAGAAACTGATGGGAAATTTTATAAACTTTGGGGGCAGGTTTCCAGATGCCATGGGTTCTATACGCAAATAGGATACTTACTTACACCTTGGCTGCACTTGTTACAAAAGCACACTGAAAAAGCAATCTCAAACACTTTTGCCTTTGGAGCAGGAAGTTTAAAAACAAAAAAATAACCTCGCTTTATGAAATTCCTATTCCAGAAAGGGAGTAGTTGACAAGCAGTCTGCACTCAATAGAGGGCTTTAGCCTGAAAAAAAAAAACATTGTCTTTTTGTGGTTTGCTACATAGCATGTAGCTTTCTTCTAAGTCTTGTACTTGGCAACTTCAAGTGTTCAAACATCAACACCTTTTCTTTATTAAGATCTTATTGCAGTTGGTGCAATTTTTTCCCCAAATATTACAATAGCAAACAGGATACAAAATCCGGTTTCTGTTACTGTTTTCTTAATAGCAACAATAAGCCATCATAAAACCACAAGAAGATAAGCAGAAAATTCTTTTGCATTTCAAAAAGAGAAGTCATCTATATAGCTTTGCTGCAAGCAGAAATGTGAGTGAGAGAGAAATAAAACTGGAAACACTTGTAAATAACAGCATGAAATCATTAATGAGTCAGTTTATGCAGCTGAACTTCTCCACTTTGGATTTTTAACTTGCATGCACATGAAAGCTTCCAACACAGCTATTGCATAATTCTGTTTAGCACAGCATGTTTTGCAGTGCCCTCTGATGGTTATTTTGGTACAGGATGACTGTTACCGCTGCCAGCTAATGGTACAGGTGTTTGCCGTGACACTGGCTGTAGCTGTTCAGGCATCACTTTACAGTCAGTTCCCCTTCACTGAGCATTGACTGATGGTGTAGGCAGGATGCTTGGAACAGCGTCACCGACTTACCTCACCTGAGCGAAGTGAGTCACTTCATTAGCTAGTGGTAATAGTATGGTCAGCTACATCCTGTGCTTTTGTATCCATGTAGTAGTAAAATTTACTGGTGTAGCCTCATAAAATTTTAACTGGGCAAATTTGGGGCATAGTTCTATAATCATAGAATCATAGAATACTTTGGGTTGGAAGGGACCTTTAGAGGTCATCTAGTCCAGTCCCCCTGCAGTGGTGTCAAATGCTAAATGCCAAGTGCTAAAATAGCGTATTTAACCAGCAATTTTATTTCATTTTTAGGTTTATGTATTGAGTTTGATTAAGCTTTTCTTACATAATCTCCAAAGAAATACCTTAAAAACATTGAGATGCATATGTGTACTCATAGTAATCCAACGTACCCATCTTTAGATATGGTGGTGTGTAATTTAGGCATCCATTTTCTATCCCAAGCTTTCTTAAAGGGAGATCAATCTGCCGCTGCCAAGGCTTCTGGGCCAATCATGACCCGTTGGGTCTGTTGCTTGCTGCCTGACAGCTGTGTTGACCAGATGACATTTTGGAAACCTCCTGCCTCTTGGACCACCCTGTTGATGTGCCATTGTAGATACATGGTCTAGCTGTTGTACTGTCTGTTTTTATAAGTTTGCTACTTAAATTATCATAGTAACAAGGCACAAATAACCAAATATGATCAGCAGTGTAGTGACGTGCTCATGTGGCACTTCTGATAAGAAGAAGTGGCCAGTGGATAATTAAATGGTGGGTTCAGTGGCATCAACAGCAGCAAGACCTGTTGGCCAGTATACAGTCCCACCCTTGTCAGTGCAGTCAGGTCTAGGGTCTGAAGTCCAAGCTCAGGCTGTGTATGCAGAATTACTCTGAGGCTATACTAATGATTTCATACATCTGATGGACATATTTTCCTTTTCTAAGCATGTTTGCTGCTCTGGCCCACACTACAAATGCTGATACCTCAACTGCGGTTCAGTCAATGGGGTTGGGGTTTTTCGCTAAGAGGAAATAAATGCCAGTAAGGAATTTCTCCTGTAAGGGAAAGAGGGTATCTCAGAGCAGGGACAACTGGCCTCTGTCACTGTTGATCAAGGTGTGAATTGAGATTTTTCGGGGACTGACTTTGAAAAGAGCATGTAGTATCAGTTCCTCTTAAGTGTCAGTGCCTAGTGCTAGACTTAGGAAAACAAATAATAATTGTAAAATATCATACGCCCTGGAATGTCCATTTTTAAACACCCTGCTAGCTTGCTTACTTTAATTGGTTAGTTAAATAACCATCTCAGCATGGCATGATGGGCCCAAATGGATCCAAGTTAGTTCCTTTGTGAGATTAATGTGAACAGATATGTGATTAAATCCTGGCATTACAGTGCAACACACCTGTTCTGGGCTGATCCTGGACATATTTTCTCCATTGCCTGAGGAGGAGGCTTCTCAAAGGATTACAGTAACACTTTTTGACAAGCTTATACAGGGTGGAGTTCCCCTGTAATGACAGGGCTCATTTGATGATGTCTCAGTAATGCATTCTTTTTATTTCTGCTGTCAACATTTATTACTGTAGAAGCATTGACTGTTACACAGCTGGTCCAACTTGTCCACATTTAAGTAACAGTAGGTCTCTCGTCACGTTTATTTTTGTCGTTACGCAACACTAGCACTCCTGCTCTCGGATTAGACTTCAAGGTAGAATTGTAATACCCACCGTTGCTTTCAAAAACCTTCTTATTTTTACAAACACCAATTAAAACCTTCAATTCACTTTAAACTGTGCCTGCTGACATACTTTAGTGTAAGAGAGAGCTACTTAAGAATTTTTAAACTGGAAAAACTTGTAAACAGACTCTGGCTGAAGATAAGCTGTAGAAAAATGCAGACCTGCAGAGTCACCATCTTTGCCATCTGATCTTAGATGACATCTCTTCTTCCTAGATCCTGCTACAGCGTGAGGAAAATGTAGGTCCTTCCTGACCAATATCTGGATGGGGATTTAAAAAATATGTAAAAGAAAACAGAAACTCCAAAACAGCAACATAAATTCACCTTCTTTTCCGGGCCACAGCTCTTTGTAAAAGTATGCTTGCGTGTCCATCCCAGCACTCTATTGCGTTAGATGGGGCTTTACTGGCCAAGTGTTATTTTCATAACTTTGCAGTAAGATGCCTGGTATTACCGTGTCTTCCTCCTCTTCTGCCTCGCTGCTGTCAAATATGAGGGATTTCCTTTTTTTTTTTGACACAATAATTTAAGAGTTTTAGCTTGCAACACCTTTTCTCTTTGCAAAGATATATCTCACAGCCACAAAAGAAGCTAAATAGGATCGGTCCTGGTGCATTTTCTCGTGATCTGTGGTCTGTTCATCTTTTCCTCCTCCAGATCGGTTGCTTTTCTCCACTCCTTGCCTGCAGTTGTGTTCCCTAGTTAGAGAATGGCCCCCGTGCTTCCGTCAGCTGTGCAGCAGACCCCTGCAATTCCTGTTTTGGCACTGAAGCTCACATTAAAATCAGCAGAAATTAGGCATCTGAATACCTTTCATAATCTGTGTTCCATCTAACACTGTCATGTGTATCATGGTATATAGTATTTGCACAACAGGAGGTTATGAGAATAAATACATGAAATTCATTAAATTCCAAAGCGCAAAAGCATTATGGGGATGACAGCCATCTAACGAAGACTGTGTTTTAACCCCTCAAAAAATCCAATTAGCACGTTTACTAATTATTGCTAGTTATAACTAATTAAACTACAGTAATCAAAATTTATTTGATTAAATTTTCCAATTTTGTATTTGTAATATGATAGCACCCCGAACGATCGGTTTCCCATTGTGCACTTCACTGCACTGACACACCAGCAGATACAAGTGCCGCCGTTGAGAGTTTACGGCCTGTTTTGAACTTTGACGAAATGCAAGGTAATAACAGAGGGAGGAAAAGATAAAATGAAAATATCCTTAGTTTAGGTGGCTTTTTGTCTGTAAGTGTTGATGGCTCCAGCCACAGAATATTTGCTTAGTCTCTCTTAATAAACAGCAGCTTTCCCTGCTATACAGCCCAGGTGGGTGGATGTTGGACCAGGACTGGCTGGCTCGTTCCCCATGGAAAGTCACTGCAGGACTGCTTCTTGAAGGTTTTGGGTTTGTTTTCTTTATTGTCGCTTGAGATAATTCCCAAAAATCAGTACCTGGAACTGGGCTTTCATACTTCAGTATAGCCAGGCACGATCCTCCGGTGGTTCTCCATTGTTCTGCCCCCTCGCCCTGCCCCGTCCTGCCTCCCCACCTGAGGTTCTGCCACCACAGAAACTTTCATTTGCTTTGTCTTCATCATTCTCATATGCCCAACACATTCTGTGTACTCTTTTTTCTTCTGTATATTCCCCACCATGTATGTTTAAGTTATACAATGTGCAAGTCTGTCATCTTAGTGAGTCAAATTAATGTCTTTCTTGCACTGGTTTGTTTGGACAAAGGGGTGTTTCTCTTTTAACACTCCCATGAATAGCCTTAAGCACTTGCAGTTTTTAATTTCAGGAGTGGTTCAGTGAAATGAACTGTCTGGCAGATAAGCATTCAGCATTTGTAAATACACTCTCTTTTTTTGTCTTTCTTGTAACAGCCGTTTACTCACTGATGCTCTGAGAAATGTCTTCTGCTCGTGGTTATCTTGTCAAGTTGTGTCTTTTCTGGTTTTACTTCACAGTAAAACTGATCCCAAAGGGCAATGGGGAATAAAGTGTAAGACATCTCCCTGAGACAAATCAGGTGCAAAGCTGGTTCCTGGGGTTAAATCATTAAATCCTACCTTCAGAAACAACAGCAATTAATAAGAAAAAAAGCCCAGAAGAGCCAATGCTGACTTTCCAATAGCAAAATAAGCCATTCAAAAAAGCCAGATGTATTGTGTATTTTTAACGCTGTGTAATCCGCAGGAAAAGGGGGCATTGCTGTTTTAAATGCAATTGCAAGTTCCCATTTCCACCATCCCACATCTGAAAAATAGTGTGCTTCAGGGTTAATTTCAAGAAATGGTTTAGGGAATAATTGTTGGGGAGAGTTATCCTAAATTTCTTCTTAACCTTATCTTAGTTTCATAGCTCTGGATATTACTCAAGAGAAGGTTTTATCTAGTCCATTGTAACTATCTCATGAATATAACTGTTTACTGTTTTCATCACGACTTTGTAATATGCACAATAGCAAAGAAAATTCATAGCTGAAGAATACATTCTGTGGATAAATGCAATTTTTTTGAAGTATCAACTTGCCATTGAATGAATGTCCCCTCTATTGTTGTATTGTCAAAATGGGAAAGCAGAGATCTGTGACTTTTTCCCTTCAAGGAGCTGAGGAGAGTTGTCTTCTCGTCTCGTACCCAAAACCCCAGGGATGTGGATGGTTTACATTCACGCCAGCCTTTGGTTGCTGCTGAGGAAGTCAGAAATGCTCAGTGTAAGCCCCATTTCTGATGAAGGCTTTTTAAGTGACCTGGGATAAGCTGGTGTCTGTTCCCACCTTGGTTTCTTGAAAAAGGAAGGTGGTAATTTTACCTTCATTGCAAAAGTATTGTGGAGATGCATTTATTGATGTTCAGTCGATGCTACAATTTATGTAGGATTTAACAGGAAAGCTGTCAGCTACCTCAGATTTCGTTAATGGATAATACTTATGACATTTCTTTAATTAATTATTACTGGTATGACTGTTCTTTTTTCTTCATGTGTTCTGTCTCAGAGCAATGAAAGATTCTCTGCAAAACATTTTCTTCTGCTTTTTCTGTCACCATTATGAACTCTCTTTTGTTGCTTTTGGTAAACTTGAGTCATCCTCATACTTTGCATGGTTTCTCTGGAGGAAGAGATGACTAAAATAACAGACCACATTGCAAGAACAACTGCAGTATGTAATGTTTAAAATTTGTCTAAGGTGTAACTCTGAACCAGAGAGTGTTATCATTTTGCCTCCGTAGAGGAGGTGGTTCCTGTAGAGTGTGAGCAGTATTAACAAAACACAGAAGTAGGTACAAAGAGACATTTCATAGGATTACATCTGCTTCTTACCTAAAGAAATCTGGATTCCAGATTTGTTTTTAAGGCCTGTTTCAGTAAGAACAGGATTGTTTCAATGCGATGTAAAGCTTGGTGGCATGGTCATTTACTTTCAGATGTGGCTCACATATTTCTGTGAGGACCAGGCAGTCATGCGTAGTAATTCTTCACATTCCTGACATCTTTTTCATAATCCACTTTCAGGACGATGATAACTGTGATGAATAGGGAGGAAAGAAATATTTTTTTTAAATGCCTGTAATTCATGTTTAGATTCTTGTTGTAGAATCTATAGCATCAGTATTTTTGCAGGTACCATCCAGATTATATAAATTAAACCAATTTCAAAAATTCTTCACTAAAGCTGTCTGTAGGTAAATGACTCTTGTGCTCATCAAAAATCACTTTGAATAAGTTCCTGGAGTTTTTTAGACAGTTCGTAAAATGTAAAATAAAAGCCAGTACTCCATTTCTTGTAAGTCTGATTAGTATATGAGTTTGGAGTGAATTTTTAACAATTCTAATAAATTTTTACTTTTTGAGGGTTGGTTTCAGTTTGGGTTTTTTTTTGGGGGGGGGGGTTGTTTTGGTTTTTTAAACTAAAGTAACTCTATAGTAATTGCTAGCAATCTTTGAAAGAAGGAGCCTTTAGTTGTAGTAGTTGCATCTGATCTTTTTTTCTCTCAGGCATTATTGGACTTGTGTGACCTTTGAAATTCAGTTTGTGTGTGATATATGAAGCTGCAAAACATGAAAGCTAAATAGGCTCTCTGCAACACTATTCTTAATGTTTTTTTAAATGCTTGTCCTCTCACAGATTGACTGAAGTCTGTCTTTCTTTAGTAATTTGGTTTCATAGGTTTTGATAGTTGGTAAGATAGTTTTTGTTTCTCACTATTCTAAGATAAATTTATGGTATGCGTATGAGAAGTCTCAGTATAGATAGTACAAAACCTCTTCCTTTACTGTTACATTCCATCTATGAGGAGAGTTGGGAAGACATCTGTGTATTCAAGAAACTTCCTCATTTTTGGATAACATAAAAATCAGAGCTGTTTAATTATTTCAACACCCCCTCTTCTCAGAAATGGAATATTAACGTAGGGTAGTTTCCGCTATCAGGTTTGAGTTAATTTTTGAAGGTATTCCATGAACATAGCACACAAAGCTTGTCAAGGTCCAGAGAATCCAGGAGGGCAATGGGTTATTTGGTGGTTATTGTCCTTACATTTTGCAAGAATTACTTCTACTCATGTCTTAGCTTTGCTAAACAAAGTGATCTTTCTCTATCTTATGTGAATTAAGTTTAGGGCAAACTGATTGTAGAAGGAAGAAGAGTTTCCTCTAAAAAGATCTTGTAACTTCCCAGCTGGAGGTTGTATACCTTTTCCTGCAATTTGTCCTTTCCTTTTGTGGTTGCATGCCACTTTAGAGCTTTTTAACCACTAATACGTTAGAGTTTTGTTTGAGGAATGACTTGGCACGTTTGCACGACATGATAGTAACAGCTAACCTATGCTCTTCCTGTTTAGAATTGAGTTTTTGCCAAGTAGTGAACTTTTGGGGAGAAAATCGATCACTTTGCAAAATGATGTCTTTGTGTGGAATAAACCTTGCAGGTGAATGAGAAAATTAACGTAATTCTTCAAAAAGCAGGAGGTGGTAGACTTTAATTTCTATGAAATACAGGGGACAGATTACCCCAGTGCAAGTGCTGTGTTACTGGTAACTACAGGTGACCATGCGAGCCCGCCAGCAGTCTCACAGCTAAATCTTATTGGTTTTTGTAGGGACCAGTGCAGCCTCTGCAGGGCTCTGGGAGGATTATAAGATGTAAGAGGAGTAAGCAGAGGGGAACAGCTGCTGTCTGTGGCTCCAGAGGTGGAGTATGAAGCTACTGATTGTACACTTTGCTTTATCAGACATCACCCCCATGCAGTTATTCCAGCTTTTGGGGATATCCACTTCTTGATCCTCCACCGTATGGACGATGCCTTGCCTTGTCAGTGGCATATATTTAGTAAACCCTTTTTTTTTTTTATGCTGTGATCATTAATAAGAGACTTTGCTAGGTTTGCTGGTTTGAAGTTGGCATGCTAACCCCATGTTTCTTCTCTGCCTGCATCTGTGTGTTTGAGACACTTCAGAGCAGGACTTGCTACTTTCTCATCTTTGTATAATATTCAGCGCAATGTGAACTGAGGCCTCAGGATAATGTTTAGTAGTCATGACCCTGGATGGATCCTACTGAGGGTGTTTTTACCAAGGAAGGACCTGGGAGCAGGCCTTCTTTTGCAGGACAACCATTTACTGCTGTCAGTCTGAGCAGAGAGCGAATTAAAATCCAGCCACATCCTTTAAACTGCAGCCTGTTCTTCCCTATTACAAGACTGTCCAAATTGTCAGCTGCAGGAGTGGGATCCTGGTGAGATCCTCCCCAGCACCAGCCCACACATACCCCTCCTACGACCCCCTCCCCGCATGGCTGGCACGGGAGGAGGCTGCACTGTTCCCAGAGTCTGCGCTGGACACAGCCCTGATAAAGCTGGCAGGGCAAAGAGCCTTGCTGCCAGACCCAACCCTCAGGCCGGCGCTTGGACACGCCAGTCCGTTACACAGCAATTGAAACATAGCTTTAGGTAAGTCATTATTTTTAAAGCCAAGGTCGCCCTTGAGGCATTTCTGAAATCATTTCTCCTAGTGGTGGTTAGAGGAGTAAGGCAGTCAAATACTTTAAAGTCACTGGGGTTAAAGAGTGCTGGTGAACATGAAGATGTATATCGTATTGTTCCTCTGTTTGCTGATATTTTTTGTTTCCTCCCCTTTTTTTTTTTTCTTTAGGACGAACGTGAAGCCAGAGAAAACGTGAAGAGAGAGCAGGATGAAGCGTACCGCATATCACTGGAGGCTGACAGAGCGAAGGTATGTGCAGGTTGAAGTGATCACATGAACACTGGGATGGGAATCTCTCCACCGCTGGTGAAATCTCCCTGGCGCAGAGGATTGCCTGCCTTCCGTTCTGCTCTTAAGATGAGACAGTTGCTGTAGAAGCCATTATTGCCCTCAGTGGTTACAAAATGGCATGATATAGCTAATTCTTAGATTAATTTCTACAGAAAAATTGACAAGTTTCTTTACTTTTATATAGCTAATGCACATCGTTAAACACAGCTGTGGAAAGCGAGGTGATACATGTGTGATTACTGTTTGTGTTTATTAGAGGGAAGCGCAAGAGAGAGAAATGGCAGAGCAGTTTCGCTTGGAACAGATTCGGAAAGAACAGGAGGAAGAACGTGAGGTGGGATGTCTTACCTTTTCTGACAACTTTTTTGATTCATTAAGGTTATGGACATTGCAACTTTCATTCAACACATATTGCAACTTTAATTCAAAGTATACTTTTTATGTGAACATTTTTTTTTAATTAATTTCTTACCATATATGTAAAAAAGTAGTGCAGCTAAATCATTTTCACCCACGGTTCAATAGCTTTTCTGTTCTGTCATCTGGGTTACAATAACATCATCTGGGTCTGATTTAGAGCCAGATATTAGATAGGCCTGCTAAAAGGAGGTCCATGAAATAAGCTCCATGAATGGTGGGATCTTTGGGAACCTCTAACCTTGTTTCTGCAGGCACTCCTTTAAAAATATAATACCATGGAGCCTTTTCATTTCTTCCAGGAAGTGGCACAAAGCCTAGCTGCAATTCTGATCAAACAAATTGCCAAATTTAATTTGGGAGACTAAACACTTTTTTAAAAAATTTAAGAAAAAATTTTAAATCTAGAAAATTGGATTTATGGTACATTTTAAAAATTCTAAAGAGTCTTTTACAGAATCTTCCTTAGAATGAAAATTGTGTTTAAACAAACACTTTACGTCTCTAGGCTTATATATGAAAATAGAAACCATGTGCCTCTGTGAAGAGTAGTATTCCTCAAACTCTGTTATTTTGTAGATTATCTTGATTTTGTAAATCCTGAGGGTCCCAGTGTCTGTCAGAGATGTCTCCTGCTGCCTCTTTCAAGATCTAGGCTAGCTCCTGTCCTAGCTGTACGTCTATGTAGGTATTTACATAAAGTATCACATACATGAATTTACTTACCTTGGTGACTTCCTCTTTTTCACCTCTTGGCAAATACAAAATATGGTAAAAAGGCTGAGGTAGAGCCATGTTTCTTCCCCTGAAGTCCCACCACGTTTCAAAGGATAGGTAAAATAGACCAGTCATTAAAATACTTCCATCTGTTCTTGACATGTAAGTCCTTACACAACTGCTGTGAAACACAGCTGATACTTGAAAAGGACTTTGAAACCCTTGAATAAAATTTTCAAAATAAAAAGTGATACTCACGTGTAAATGTCTTGACTGAAATCACAGTTGTTTGGAGGTTATCCTTTGAATTCTAGGCATATAAGATTCTGTGAGCAAGTTGCTAAGGAATACAAAGCTCTATCAGCATGCCTATTGTCTATATATTTCCTGAGCATGTTTCCAGTATTGTATCAAATATAAATATTTAAAATATGTATTAATTTATATAAAATATCAGAGTTCCAATATTTTTGGTGGACTTAACGTAACTTCTTTGCTTTGACTCTCATGGATTTTGGAGATTTGAAACTTGGAATTATATTCTCATTTAATTCTCCACTTATTTCATGTCCTTGGAACTCATGAAATCCTGATAAATCACAGCCTTGCTTATTCCCCCCCAACGTTACTTAAATGTATACTGACATTTCAGTCTTGTGTACTTTGCTGGTGTACGAAAAAATTGCATTATACTATTGCAAAAAAGTTGGCTATGAACACATTTATTATTCCCTGAGATAAACCCAATAAAAGACTGTATGAGCAATCCATTTGCGTATATATTTTTTGACCAAGATAACCGCATTAAAAAACCTGAACCATTGAAGCATTCAAGAACCTTTTAAACAGTACTGCGTTGTAAATACTAAATTCAGCCCAAACGGTAATAGTCAATGGTTTGGGAAAGAGGCAGTCCACTTCTTCTTTCCTATCCTACAGTATCTGATGACTTACTTAGCTCCTGTTGTTAACATAAGCCAAGAATGTGAGGTAAAGCGCAACTGAAGGAGCAATGCACACGACCGGACTGTGAGCACTGTGTCAAGAACACCTGAAAGACAGCAATTCTGTGAGGTTAATAGCAATCGAATGCAAATCAGTGCTGTAGCAGTAACAGTGTTGAGCAATCAGCTCACACTCAGATTCAAGTAAGAAGTATGTTTTTCTTTTTTTTTAAGTAATTTTGCACGCATAGAAACAATAATTAATACTGCTTTATTGTATCTGCTCCTGAACCTTTCCTGATACCTTGGCCTTTTGGAAATAATTTTGTTATGCAAAGGCTGCAAGACTGGCCCATGTTATCAAAATATACCTGGGCTTCCCTGCTTTAATGTAGAGTGCAGTAATGAAAATAATAGGAATTGTTTGCTTAGTAGAACAAAGAGGATTTTAACAATAATGTTTACTAACACTCCCCATTTTCAAGTATACTGATTACTTATACTGAATTGTTCTGCAACAGTGTTTACTTACAGAAGTGGCTTTATGTTCACTCTGTATATTTAAAATCTGACTATCGAGCTATTCACTTACTGAACACCTTTTTATCAACAGACTGAAATTGCTTGTTCAGGTCCAAGAGTTATTAATGTGATCCATCTCATCATTGTTCTCTGACTTGGTTTGCTGGTACAGAATATCCATTGTAAATTGCCATTTTACGTTGAAGCCTTGGAGACTAGTTACTTTGGGGAGCGACGCACTCTTTGTACAAAGAAAAGAGCTCTAATGAGCTACTGTTGTTTATTTTTCTATAATATAATTGATTGGGTTCAGTAAATAATGTAGCATCTGTTGTTATACTGTGTGGGGAAATGTCAAAACAGAAAGATAGTAAGCAGGTGGTTGAGAACGGAGAGGGAGAAAATTAAAATAGAATCTATTTAAAGTATAATCTCACAGTAGATGAGCAAAAATGAACTCAAGTTCTATGTATAAATATTTATACTGAGATATAATTTGCTCAGAGATTCGTGTGTAAGAAGTAGACTATTCAAAAGCCTTCATAATCCTGCTTCTGCCCAGTCCTTTCTCTTTAATGTAGTCGTCCTCCATCGGTTTCTGTTACTAAATGACCGTGGGGAGGTTTCAGAGGCACAAATAACAACTGTGTATCTTGGAAGTTTCTTGAAAATCTGGGTAAATCCCTGCCTGACTGCTTCTTCAGTTTTGAGAATTGTCTTTTTGGCGCATTTTAGGGGAGGCAGTGTGATCATGCCGCTTCCGCCATTCATCGATGTTCTCATTAACTGCTGCCTTAAGTGAGGCGATATTGTTACAGGGCTGCTTTCTAAGTATGATCGAATTTTTAAGAGATGCCAATGGCTGTCCATGAGTACCAGCAGCGCTCAGTACCCTCGAAAATCAAGCCCACCTTGTTCAGCAGTCTAGTAATAATAGGCATAAATGAAAAAAAAAAAAAACTTCTGATCAAAGTACTAGTGTTGTAGTAGCTCCCGGAGGCAGAGGGCAGAGAGCGGAGTCTTGGCTCCTGCTCTTCAAATCTTGACATCAGCAGTATACACAAGGTCAGCAGGACGACAACCATGCATGTTTTCAGATGTGTACTGTTATCGCAATTCTGGGGCTGATTTCATGCAAGTTGTTGCAGAAAATGTGCACACCTGTGCTTGGAACCACCTTCCTGCAAATATTAGTAATTGCTTGCTTTAAATCTAAAGCTCCCATTTCTGCCCTCCCAGTTTTCTTCTTTGACCATTCCTGTTTTTATATGTACTCTATGTATTTCGTGTACCTTCATGATATTTTTAATTATGTCTTTTAACAGTGTTTTAGTTTATTTAGTAAATCTGGGGCATTTTTGTTATACTGAACATACTTTTTACTGGACACTTTCTCTGTACCAGACATTCTTTTTACTCTGAACTGCCACTAAGGGTCTTGTCTTCACTGCAAATGGTCAATTGCTCTGTGCAAGAGGAAGGCAATTTGATAAGTGCATTTAAAGAAATACTTTTACTGCCTTTTAATTTATACCCTTTAAGGAAGCAATTGGCCAGTGGACAATTATTCTCTCATTCAAATTTTTTCCAAGGCTTTCTGCCAAATGATTAAATTACTTATCCCCATCGTGCATTAACTGTAGACCTAATAATATGTGTTATAAAGCAGGATTTATTTTAATTAGTTGTCTGGTGGGCTGTTATTAAGGAATGAATAAAAATGATTTTGTCATTGAGATATAAAACACAGCTATGGCTCTGGAGCACTGTGGCACATCTTGAAGAAGTTCTAGAAGAAGTAAAAAGAAAAGCCTTCTGTCCTTTTATCCTGTTGCTAGCATTGCAACCTAAATGGTTATTTTTCCTTCCTCAGGCTATCAGGCTCTCTCTTGAGCAATCTTTACCTCCCGAACCGAAAGAGGAGAGCACCGAGTCCGTCAGTAAACTGCGTATTCGGACACCCAGCGGAGAATTCTTTGAGCGACGTTTCCTGGCCAGCAGCAAGCTGCAGGTTGTCTTTGATTTTGTAGCTTCCAAGGGATATCCTTGGGAGGAGTACAAGCTGCTGGGCACCTTTCCAAGGAGAGATGTGAGTAAATGTACCTTTCAGGAATAAATACCACTACTTCTTACCCCTGTATGTTAGATGTCCAGTATGTATAGCACAGAAGGTAAAAGATAAGCCTGAGTGCTGCCAAGCATTGTGGCTGTAAGCAAACCAGGTGCTAACCTACCAGTGCTATCATATGTTACATCCAAAATTGCATTGCAACAGCTGTTTCCAGTGACACTGTAAAAAATCCTCTGCCTCCATCAAGTTGTGGACCATATTCAGTGAAAACTGCCCAAATATGCTGAGCCAGCATCACTGTTCTGAAGGAAGCCGCATCGGTATTAGTATGCTGTTTAGGTCTCTTATGGGCCGGTGCTTCTGATCTTTCTGGTTTTGCTGTTTTGATGCAATTTTATGTTATGAGCAAGGAAAGCTCAGTGTCAGATAGTATACAGTTATGAGCTAATCAGTACATTCTAATAAATTATTCATGCACCTGTTACATAGTACCAGTAAATAATCATTTATATCTCTTACCTCGAAATTCTAATAATGTGCCTGCCGTGACCGATTTTCAAAATCAATACTGCTTACTGCTTGCAAAAGCCAATTAAATTCTGTTGATTTATCAGCAGATATTTATGTGCTGGTTACTAAGATTCTCTGAAAATATATCTATGTTTTCTGCTCTGTTACAAATTAACTTTCATTTCTTATTTAGCCATTGTTACAGCAAAGGTAAAAGTCAGTGGGTCCAGCTGTGCAGCAATTACCTGGGGCCCTGCCTGGGGCGAAGGTAACAGGCACTACAGAGATGACAGTGCAGAACCAAGCAGTGGTGGGTGACGGTCAGCAGCTTTTTGGCCCTACTGCCTCAGTACTGCAAATTAGGGTGGCAGCTCTGGATCAGCCGGGGTTTTGTTTGCTGGGGGCATCTCCAGGCGACTGGTTAAGCCGTTTTTCATCAAAGGAGCTCAGTAACTTAGGTTGTTTTTCCATTTTGTTTCCCATCCATGCCCCTGGAGGAAGTTCACTAGAAGTAAGGCTCTGACTAGCGTGTTTACAGTAGTGTTTTGTAACAGATATCTCTTGTGTTGGCATCTTATTTGTAAGTACTCCAAAGGGGAACAAAATAATGTCCTTAGCAACCATACAACCTTCAGAGTGGATGCAATTTCTGACCAATTTTTGGCATAACTCTGTGAATAGGACTTTAGTGTTTACAGCTTTTTTTCCACCTTGTCTTATATTGAGAATCCTGATCAGTCAGACTGAAAATCAGCATTTAAGGAATCTCATTAATCATAATAAGCATGTAATATCATTTCCAGTGGAGCCAAAGACTAGAAGTCGTCTATATTTCCAGGATTACTGATTGTTCAGTTTACTTGACAGAAAAACCCCAATCTTTTATAGTCTAAACAATGTTTTCCTGTATTTTAAATATTCTGCAAGTCATACCTCCCTCCCTGTAACATATTTATGTCTTAGTACATATTTAATACAAAAAACCCCTGCAAGTATATTACTCTAACTTTTTACATTTGTTTTGCACTTTAGACTCGCTGTTTCTGTACTTAATCACATCATCATCATTATTAATTTTAGTCCTCTGTAACAAACTCAAAAATTGATCAGATGACTCACATAAGAACAAATTTAAAAAGGAGTAGAAAAGAAAAAAGGGACTAAATTAGAACAGGCTGGTCTTTTCAGTACATTTGTGAAACTGCCAGGGAGAAAACGCTGAGGCAGAGGAAGGAGAATTTAATGGCAGTATATGGAGCCATTGGTCTGTTGCATGGGAAGCAAAGACCCTGTCATCTTTTTTCTGTGATTCCAACCTAATAATGCCATGTATGAGGAGCCACATAAATGATTCATGCCGATTGACTCAGTGGCCATGTATGAATCTGGTTGCCATTGTGACCACCACCACTACAACAGACAAAAAAGAATCCCCAGGGGTTTGATAACCATTGAGAACTATAAATAACATCTGCCATGTTCCCCAGGTTTGGAAAGTTGGAAGTGTGCAACTCCATAGATTTACCAAAAAAAAAAAAAAAAGTAGTCACTGATGAATGTCTTGGAAGTACAGTAAAAGTATATATTCATTGCCTTAGACTTCCTGGTATAAGGTCTCTTAAAAATACACTGTAAGTTGTCAAGACCGTTTTGCTCTATGGTACATGTCACAAACATCCACTGAAATCTATGCAACAAGAACAGAGCACTTGGGATGCTTGTGCTCCAAAGAAACCATAGCATTTAAAATGTCTGTTTCTATTTAAACTACATGTAACATTTTTGAAAAAAATATGTTTGAAAGTATCAGAATTACTTTGCTGGAGTTTTTGCTGCAGTAAGATGAAAACATGTCGTCTCAAGTTAGTATTTTTTGTTCTAGCCTAATCTGTATTACAACATACACACCCCCAAAAGTGTTTGTCTTATCCAAACAAGGGGATTATCTTCAACCAAATCAGCAGTTTCTTGTAATAAACTTGTTGGAGCATTTTTACCCACTTTTCAAAGCCATCAGTCCTGATACAGTGTTGTTGAAGTATTTTTACTTCTTTGGTAAATAAAAATTCATTAGTTCTTAGTTCTATGTTCCAGTTGCTTACATGGATATCCTTAGCTAACTTAAAGTTGGTATCATAACCCTACTGTAAATACAAACTTCTACACATGAGTAAATACACAGATTAACCTTTTCCAGACACTACTTGTAGATTTTAAAGCAGCAGTGACATTCCAAAGCAGTTAAGCACATGCAGTGACTTGTTATTGGGTCTTTGTCGCTGACTGTGTTGTTCTTTCTACTAGCACTGAAATCAGATATTAACCGCCTCCTCTCTCAGTCCCTTAACCAAGGCAGCACTGCATGCTGTACCGACAAGCGTGTATCACCCGGGGGAACCTGGGTCAGCAGGTAACTTGTACCTCTAACTTTGAAAATGTTTGGCGAGCTGTATTCTGAGTGAAAAGCTGTATTGTAAGTTCTTTGCGTTACTCTTAAATGCACCTGCAAAGGGTTTATGGAAGCAAATGTGTGCACTATTTAAATGTATGTGCTCATTTTAGAATTATAGTTCCTTTTCTTCCAAGAATTGTTCTAATCTTCAACATGTGTTTAACTCTAACAAAAAGAGCTTACCCTAAGCATATTAGCATACTCAGTCAACCTTCTCATTCACTATTTCTTCTAAGTCCCTTCCTCTTAAAAGCCTTCCCAAACGCTAATTTCCGTAGTCCTCAGTCTGCCGGCTGCAAGATCCACCTTCTCCCAGTACCCTGGAGACTTCCCGGATGATCAGTTCCTCGCTTCCTTCTGTGGTGGAGATCTGCAGAGGTCTTCCTAAAATTCTTTAACATCTATGGGGCTGGGCATTTCACCCAGCTGCCAAGAAGCTGACGGTGTACCGTGTCTAGCTGAAACTACAGGAGGAATGTGCAGAACAAATTTACCCAAACTGGGCTTCAGCCGCCCTGCTGGGGTTGATGATGTTTGTGAACGTTTTATGGTGCCTGTCAGAAAGAGAGGTTGTGGCATGCTCTCTCTTTTGAAAGACTAGTTTTGAAAGACTTAAATTATTAATTTCTTCTGAAAAATCAAAATTGCACTCTACAATTTCTTTGCTTATTTCTCCTTAAGGTGGAGCATCAGTCATGTATTTGAGAGTATGCCTTTTGCAGACACGGTATTAGAGACTTAAGCTCTTTATTTACTGTATCTGGAAGCCCTGGTAAGCCAAGACTTCTACAGTATTTCACGTTTTATTTTTCTGAGCCACAGCTTAGGATCAGGTGGCAGTTAAGTCACTTAAGGTTATTTAAATGCATCTAAAATGTTGCTTAATAATTCAGAACCAGTTTGCTCTGTTTAGAGTATTAAGATTTTTTAAATCCTTTTAATTAACCAATTTCAACAGCAGTTTAAATAAACAGAAACAAAAAATCTGTCTCCCTTGAAAGGGCAGAAAATAAATTTAACTCAAATTGCATGTCAATTTAAATTAAGTATGATCAGGATTTCAGTAAGTGCAAGGCCAGACAATTCTTAATATTATATGGGAGTATAGAGTAAGATATTCCTCCAAACCCAAATATTTCATTCATTCCTGTGCTCTGGCAGGAGTAATCCTCTTCAGCATCCACAGTGGTGAAAATGCCACAGGATATTAAGTTTAGCTGCAGCGCTGAGCACACATAGTCATCTGAGCAGGTAGCTATCCTCTGATGTTCTCGGAAAGGTAATGTTAGAGCACGATCCCTGTATTGCTATGCCAGGTAGTTTGGCAATTTTGTCTATCAGTTCTAGAAGCCATTCTTTGTAAGGATTATCCTGCCTTTCACCCAGTGCAAACTACTTCCTTCAGATAACCTACTTTTAAACTCATTAGGTGGTGTTTAAACTCTTTAAATAGTTCATTAAAGAGTTACATGTCCAGGACCATCTCTGGCTTTTAACATTCTTTCCCCTAATCATCATCTTGATAGAAAGATGGAAGAAAGATGTTATCATGAGAAAGGATTCATGCAGTGTCATGGTTATACCCCATAGCACTTCTAGTGACTTCACATAAATCAGGAAGGTAGCTTGAATATGTGTTTTACGGCAAAGGAGGATTTCAGATTAATGAAATATTTTTCTGATGTGTTAAAAAATTTGAGAATGTTTTTGTAAGTGCAGGGAAAATTTAACATGTGATCCATGTAATTTTTCCAGACATTTCAGTTACTGATATCTATGTTTTTTACCATGTAAAATAGTACTCATCTCTTTTAATTCACATAATTTAAAAATTTTCAGGTCAATATAGATCTGATGGTGGCATGTGTTTGTCAGCTCTGATCTAGTTTACACAAGGCCATAGCCACCTACAGAGGTAGACGTCCCTCCTCTTGTCATTTACAGCTATCCTTAAGTCAACACTACCTGCCCTTGTCTTTCCTCTCTTTTCAGGATATGTTATTTTATTTATTCAAGCAGTTATGTTTAGTTTAGTTAAGACACTGAGAAGTTGCCTAAGCAAATTGGCCATACCAGACTAACATATTCCCATGCCTTTTTTAGAAGCATGATTTCTGATCGTTCTTCCTGATGACTTGTAACAGTAGAACGATTGGACTGATTACGCTTGAGTGCAAGAGAAATGGACCACGTGTCTCTGCAGCGAGAACGCTGAAGCATTTGCAACCCTTGGGTTTTACTGCATTTAACAAGTTTGTTGCTCACAAAGAGCAGTATCACAGTCTTTCGGTCAGCACCAACAAAGGGAGTAGGTGATATTCTTGTCCTACTGAAGTCAATGGCAATACTTTAGAGAATATTGAGTAGATTTTGCTTCTTGATATGTGATGTTTACTTTTGTGGAAATATAATTTCCATATAGGTAGTGAAAAATTCTGTAAGTATTACAGAGGGATTTTTCATAATGTTTTCTTCCAAGAAAGACAGGCTTGATCTGTCTTTTCGGACCTGGTGTCTTTGCATAACTATGACACCCAAAGAGAAAGATTAAAGCTCTTCGTGTATCAAGTCACTGAAAGGAGATGGATGGAATGTCTTCCTCATGTCACAGATGTAAGCTTATTTTAAAAAGAAATAGAATTACATTCTATAAGTCAATATAGTTTCTGATCTCTTACAATAACTCTGTTTGAATATGGGGAACGTTTAACCAATTTCAGGAAATAGGTGTGCATTTCAGATGAGCTATTTTACTTCAGGCTCACTAAAGTAAGCAAGCGTTCACCACAACACTGAATACTCAATGCGGTATGTGAACTTTCAGTTAAGTCTTCCTCATTAGTTAACCCAATGAGTAATGCCAACCATGTGATTGATATAGTCCACCCAAGCACATCGCTGTGACCAAAAGCGTTCTTTTAATCAGCACTGCCCCATTTTACAAAACATTTATTTCAGGGGAGGTGTGTTATTGTTCACAGGAAGATGCCGTAGTTAAGCCACAGAGCTTTGCTGTTGCATATGGTATTATCCAGCGTAAACTGGGCTTAAGGTATTTTGTACTTTTTCCCCAGAATTTATCCTTAATGTCAATTTTGTGGGGTTTTTCCCCCCTCATAGGAAGAAAATGTAATGATAAAATACCAATAAAAAGCCTTTGTAATAGTATGATACTAAGAATGCTGTGTCTGGTTACCAGAAAATTTAATGATCTCCTGCTGTTTTGGTAATTGCATAAGTAATACATCAGACTAAATCACCAAAGCAGTTTTAGGCGCGCTTTTTATTCTATTTACCTATCTACCAATCACAATGTTATACTGTAGATATCACTGTGGTATCTGAACATCTTAATCCTTTGAACTTGTGATAAAACCCCTTTTGGATTGTTCTTCCATGCAATTATAATTAAGTGCGCATGAATCCAATCCCGGGTCATTCTCCTGTGAGTGACTGTGTTCACATCCATTCCCCTTTGGGATGTATGCAAAGCAAAGTTCTTGCAGTTCATTTGGAGCACAAAATGTATTTATATGTTTTCAGACTTCCAGAAGATGTGGCTGTTTGCTTCCTTTCAGCTCTTCATCAATATCCACAGTGAAAGCTATGGTATTTCTGGGGACATGATCTTTCTTCTTTGTAGCTAGCACATTTTAAAATAATTAAATACATCAGTAATTGTTCGTTTGATATAAGCACACTAGCAGCAAGTATAAGCTTACTTAAGCAAGTATAGCCCACAAGTAACGGACTCCCTTGCTCCTTGGCACAGTAGAAAGGATGCTTAACATACAAGTGCTCTCATCTGTAAATGCCAGTACTTAAGCCTTTTCTCTACTCAGCAAGAAAACTGAAAGTAAATAGTGTGAAGGAGCAGGTGACGGGGCTCTTCTCCCCACAGGTCCTTTTTCAGGAAAAGACACGTTCCAGGGTACTGTTGGCTTCTTTTTATCCACAAAACCACACAAAGAATTCCTAAGTAGATCAAAGGTTTCAAACAAGTAAAAAGTAAGGGAGGAAAGCAGAAAATCTGAGGAGAGCTTTACAGCACCTTCCTCTTCCCTCAAAATCCGAAATCCTCCAGTCTCAGAGTTGTTGGCACTATAGACCAGCATCGCCTTGTTCAGTACCTGCAGCTACCTCCTCTGACGGACACCAACTCAGACTTCTGGCTGTCGGTGTATAAGGCAACTTCAGTTATACTTTAACGCCATCAATACCACGTCAACAAGAGTCACATTATTGAGAGAGACTCTAATTAATTGGAATACTTCTGTGTTTTCACTTCTCCTGCCAAGATGAAAAAGTGTATATGTTATTTTGTCATTGAAAATGAGCTGTTTGAAAGGCCAGAGGAAAACGCAGGTTTTTTGTAGTGCATCTTCAGTGAGATTAATTCTTAGAAATAAACACAAACCAGATATTCAGTCATGTTAGTAACTGGATGTATTCCGGCCATATTTTGGGGGAGTACTGATCACCAAACAAGATTTCTGATCTTGGGCTAAAGAGAAGCACAGAACTACCTCAGAGCTACCCAAGTGGAACTGCTGTACGCAGCATTTCCTAACATCTTTTATTGGAAGGTAGATAAACCCGATTTATATTTCTTCTACAATCCACTTTAAAAAGTCACAGGATTTGGGTAAATGTGGTGGGGTTGGGTTTTGGATTGGTTTGGGGGTTTTTTAAACATAATTGACACTTGGGATGGTATTTAGTTTTGGTGCAAGAATGATTAGTGTTTGTGGCTTTTTAAGCTTTGTTCCACAAACATAAGCTATTTTTCCCAATTTTAAAAAAATCAAATTTTCATGTAGAATCATGAATTCATAATGTTGGACTTTTAGAAAAGCACCAGATAGTCCCGGTGTCACTAGACAAATATAGCAACACTGGGTGTGGGCTTATCTTTATTACTTACACTGTCCTGCCATTATGCTTAGTATTTTATAGAAGAGGAGAACACAGTTGCTATCTTAATTTACTGTCTAAAAAGGCAAGTAATGCAAGCCAGATTTATCAGCCTTCACTGATGAAAATCTATGCAGCAGATTCTTTTCTGATATGAATTGTGTTAAGTGAACGAAAATTTACACTTTGTAAAGATTGGTGGCATGTCGGGTATCTCAGAGAGCTGCACGGCTTTTTCTAAGAAAGTGGAAAGTGTGCTCAAACAGGAGGATATAACATCACAATTTTCTGTTTTATCAACATCTGTTACTTTGCTTAGTAAATGTATTTTTAAAATATGCTTAATCGAAAATACTGTTTTGAGAAAATCTCTTACGAGAAATAAGGTAATAAACAAGAGCATGACATATCTGGATTAAAGCTTTGCACTTAGAACGAGACTAGAAGTCTTTTACTATGACATATTTTTCCTTATTTGTGACAGCTTTCTTCAATTCAGATGTAAATTATCTCCAAGTTTATTCAACTAAACCAAATCTAATTGCATATATTTCTATAAAGTAACCCTACCTTTGTTTGATGCTCAAGTTGAGGATATTATCTGTATAACTCAGATATTTCAATAGGTAGAAAGGATTCACTGTATTCGTTTGTGTGTCATTCTGAAAATATAGTTTTTTAAACAGATCTGGTACTTTACCAGGTGTGCCTTTAAGTAATTGCTATTGCATTTATACTTCAGGAGGATTAGGAAAGAGAGTAAAAGAACTCTTTGTCCATTAGATTCATTAAATGTATTCATGCGTGTGTAAGTGGTATAGAGGCTGTGCTACTCAGGAATCGGATCCTTGTCCTAGGGTGTAGAGAAAGGTGAAGGGTGTGATATTTACTGCTTGCATAAGTGTCATAATAATTGTGTATTTGATTCCTTACTTTTAAATGACCTTCCTGGGCATTAAGCCATGTTTTTGTATTTATCTTTTCCCTGCAGAGTTAGGGAGGGTAAGGAGCCACACCTTTAAAATGGTAAAAGTACAGCTGTTCAGGATGTGAATGTGTAATAGAACAGATAGGTCAGCAAAGGTAAAGATAGAATTAATAAGAAAATTGTTCTAGAAGGAAAGATTTTGCTACAAAAATGTATTAAAATGTTGTTTAAAGTAGTATTAATTTTCATTACTGTGTCATTTAAAAACCCAAGGAATTTATTCAGAATAAAGTATAAGTAGCTACTGCATTCTTGCAGAATTACTAGCGTTAACATTGCTGTCTTTTGGTTTTGTGTATCTTAAATCATTCAGTCTTCAAAGTACTGCAGAAGTACTTCAAACCAACCAGCTAGTGCTTAGCAGAAATAATTACCACAGAATTCATTTAAACAAGTATCTGTTAAAATAATACATTTCCTGTGCATCGAACCAACATCAGTTACACAATGAAGCTCTTTACATTAAAAGATGGAGTCTTGGCTCAAGTGCACCAAAATGTAAGGTCCTGTAAAAGTGTGTCGGTCGTGGGAAGAAAAGTATTGTTCTACCACCTTAAACAATGGCAAGATCTCACACTGATAGAAATACGGTCCTGTTACCATCCTCGGGGCATGTTGCTAGAAGGGGTCTTCCCTGGAGAGAGGGAACTGTTAAAGTTTGCATAGAAAGTCATTTGCCTGAAGATGAAAACTCCCAGGGCACTGTCTGCTTTGGCTTTGGGGCAGCCCTGAATGTGCACGCATGTTACTCTGCAGAATTCTGTGAGCCTGAGTATTAGTAATTTTGCTGTCACTTGAGTTACACTCTCTCAGCATCTGAACTTTGTGTCCTTCCTCTGCCACCCTCTTCACTACACAAATTTGGAACAGCTTAGCGCCTCTTTTTAAGGGGTTTTAGTTTATGCTTCATTATAAAGTACTTACCTTAGCAAACCCACAAAATGTATTTTTAAAATACATTCACCTTATCAGCTGGTATCACCACGTGACACGTGAGCGGACTCTCAGAGCGCATGCGACTGGTAGAAAGTCAGATATTGTAGGACCTGAAAATACAGAGAAACACTATGCTTTTAGCATTTGTTTAGGCCTTTAACAGATGCTGAATGCTTAATTTGGTGAATTTTGCAACCTTAATCAAGAAAGCATTAATTTCACCACCTGAGTTCCTATGTAATAGTGTTGAGTTCAACAGGACCAAATCAGATTCTGCATACAAACCATGCTTGAATGATTTCCTGTTTAATTGCCAACAATGTACAAAAAACCCCAAACTTTAAAAAATAAAGGTGTTGGGGTTTTGGACAATGTAACTTAAGTAACGCTCAGGGCTGTTTTGAGCAGTGCTGTGCAATGACATCAGAGCAAAGGATTGTCAGAACTGAAGTGGACTCCTGAATTTATCCTAATGGTAATGAAACAAGGTATACAGATTTAAAGATGAAGGTATTTTAATACTTTTCATTATGAAATAATCCACATAAATATATGTAAGTTAATAAAACTCATTAAAACACTACATTGGACACGCTTTTGCAGGCTACAGCTCTTCCAGGGTCCTCTGATCTCTATTATACATCATTCTTTGGTTTCTAATTCTGTTTTAAAATACTCTTAAGTTACAAAGCATTTTAGGCCTTATATTTCATATATTTACAAGAGAAACCATTTCCTTTGGTAGGAGGTGTGTTCACTAATAAGGCTTCCATTCTTCGTAGTAAACAGCATATTTACAAACCACAAATAACAAAGTAGAAGCTGCAGAAGGGTTATGGTGTGATAATTAAGTACAATGGCGACCCATATGAACAGAAAATGCCAAGGAGCTAAAACAAAGCAACAACAGCTTTGTTTGTTGACAGATGTAGGAGCCATATTGTTAGTTAATTGGGTAATGGTGTAAACATTTGCAAACTCTGCTGTCCCTCAGTGAATTAGCAGCACACTGAAATTATGGTGAAAAGCTGCACAGTCCTTTTGCTGCAGGTACTCCAGAATGCTTTTAGCTAGCCTTCTAAGTACGAAGCCGTTGAGGAAGGGCCATCATGCGTTGTTATTATTGAAGGTACTCGGAAGTTTGCAAACCTTAGAGTTTAGACTAGGATACGTATCTTGAATTACACTCAAGTGAATAATGGGTTTCCATGTGGTTACAGTCTGGAAGATTGTTTTCATTGCTTAGGCTTGCTTTTCAGATTTTTTTTTCCAAATGTAGAAGAGGCTTGTTCTGTCTTTCCTAGCTTTCTTGCAAAAAAAGGTTGCAGGATTTGAAAATAGAGGTGTCTAATTAGATACTTGCTTGAACTGAAAAGAAGGAAAATTGCTTCTCCAGTGCGCAATACCTCATGTGCTGTGAATTGCAGAGACCCCTATTCACCTCACTGTCTGTGCCTATGTGCAATAACGGACTGTAGCAGAATACCAAAACATTAAAAAGTGCAACAAGATACTTCATTAGCATACTTCTGTAATCACAAACTTAAATGCACTACTTTGGCTGTTTTTTACATAACAGCTTTGCTTTCTAAGATAATAACCTTTCAATAATTTAAGCAGCATCTGTGCAGGAATGCATAATTGGACTGTAGATAATAGGAATCTAAAATTGAGCCTGGTTTTTATAAATTATTTTTCTCTTCAGACATTTAGCAATAGCTCACCATGGTACATGAAGTTTAAGATAATATGTTCCTGCTTTGGGCATCAAAATAATGCATCTGTCTGGGTTTTTTTTTTTTTTTTTTTTAAATCTATTGCAGTCAGAGAGGTGAAATTACATTGATTTCAATGGACTTAGGAAGTTATAAGCTTTTAATATTTGTTTAAATAATGAATTTTCTGCAATTATCCAAAAAAGGAATAGAAATAGAAATATATTTTAAATTTGCCTGATTTAGTTGGGGGGGAGAGAAAAACAAGCAATATTGGTTTTATTAATGGTAAAAGGATTCGCAAGTTATGCTTTTAAGAAAAAATACATTTAGTGTTTCTTATTAATTTGTTAGCATTTGGTGTGCTTGACACTTGATGCTTTCAAAGAATAATTTAAGAAAGCAGTGGCATGATATGATCAAACAAAATTAACTTTGGAAAATATGTTTATCGGTATGCATTTGCATTTATGCCTATAGCATAAGACTAGTAATCTGTTATTCAGAAGCAAACTTCTGATAACTAGTGTGCTCACACAGCAAAATGAACTAAAACAGAATTACCAGGGAAAATAAGTTTAAAAATGGAAATGGAGTATTTCAGAAGATGGCAGGATTTTTAAAAATAATGTTCATCTTTCTGTAAGAAGCTTTGCAGTCGTCTTCTGAAGGACATCACAGTGTTGGCATGTGAACCTGAATGTCTGAAGGACACTAGGACCCTTGTCATTATTTTGTCTATATAAATAATATTATGTAGTATTTACAGTTAAATTTTATTTTCACGGAAGAGATTTATCCTATAGGCAGCAGTCTAGCTTCTAAATAGAATCCTCAACACAAAAGTTTCTGACTATAAACTGAGAATTCCTTATCTGCCTTAAGCGAAGGTCGGTAATGGGACAGTCAGGATGTTGAGCAGCTTGCAGGGTTTGGCACTGAGATCTGAATGCTGAAGAACTTTAGCAATAATGGTGCAGATAGTGCCTGTATCGCTACTTTCCAAATGGCGTGGCATTTAACTCTCCCTGGAATTCTCCTGTACACCCACCTGCACAAGCGATTGCCTAAATACCTTTACAAATCCAACGAGGAGTCAGGATTCCAGGGAACAATCCTATAATGCAAATGTACACACGCAAGTGTCTACATAAATGATATGTAAACACATAGTACTTATAATGCATATATATACACACACGCATGCATTATAGCATATATTTCAATAGTTGGGTTGAGATGCAGTTTCACCGTATGGTGAGCTGATTTAGCATCTCACTCCCAAAGAAAGGAGGAGGGCCCTGCTTCCTCCCTTCTCCTTAATGCTTAATGCTTTTTCTACTTACCTCGCACTGCATGGGAAGTTGTCTGGACTTGTGTGTTCACCGGTTAAACTCACTAGCATGACAGAAAATAACCAAACCGATAAAAGTGGACAGTTTTCTCCCAGCCTAGGTGTGCTGAGGTGGCTGATAAGCATCACAGTGAGTGAAAGTTAGGTGCTTCACCATGTGACTCAGAGCAAGAAAGGAAGTAGGAAAATAAAGGCAGAAAAAGTTTCCCCTTTCAATGGAGAGATCACGTTTGACTGGCTGTGCTGCTTGCACCATCAGCTTGATTGAAATTTTAGGACACTTTTCTGGGACTACGGTTTTATTTTTCATCTTAACTCGCATTCTAGTAATCCTTCCAAAAGATCTTAACTGTGACAAAAACGTATACTCACACATTGGTTTATGGTAGAAAACCAGACCTTCTTGGAATTAATCTAGTGAATTCTGTTTATTATTATTCTGTTTTTTGTTATTACAAAATAATAATAATAACCACACACAATATACAGTATATATTTCTTCATCTGCATCCTGGGAATTCATACTCACAACTTCAGTTCTCACTGACGGAGGGACTCAAAATTTTCTCCCCTGTGAAAATAAAAAGTTCAAAAAGCCTACTTACATGTATCTTCCTGTTCTTGTCTTCACAGGTGACTCAGCTGGATCCAAATAAATCATTACTGGAGGTAAAACTGTATCCTCAAGAAACCCTTTTCCTAGAGGCAAAAGAATAGGTCAAACAAGATTGTAGGACTAATCATCCCTTTGACAAGCCAGAGGCACAGTGTCGAAAGGAAGACTTCTATCAACACCACCTTGTACTATCATCCAACGCAATTCAATGTCACAACTTTGCCTCTTGCAAGAATCCTGAAGAAATTGAAAAAAAAAAGCTACTTAAAGTTTCACATACATGAGTATATGTGTCCAACCTCATTTAAATGAGCAGAGGATAAAATTCTGCTATGAACACTGAACATTATGACTCTGTTGCTCACTTATCATCCAGCTTTTGTTATAATTAATGCACTGTTAAAATGTGAGTGATTGTTAAGTAGAATTTTTACTCCTCAAATGCCCCTTTTTCACCAAGAAATCTTGGACAATTCTGCCTGTACTTTTGACACTAGAATGCTGTATATTTGATATCTCGCTGAGCCAGTGCTCTCATATATATGCATTTTATTTCTGTGTTTGAATTTCTACTGGCAACTAATTTAAAAAGGCAGAAAAAATTAATGGGACATTCTCAGCCATGGAAACTTAACAGTATTATAGTAGAAAGCATACAATTTTTGTTAGTACCTTCTGACTTCTTTGATAAGATGTAAGGTTTTGTTTGAAGAATATAGTTTGACATATATGCGAGATATTTATTTACTGGTTCTGCTTTGGGTCTCAGTTCTGATTCAGTTTAGGAAGTATTTTCCATTACATTGCAGTGTGTGAAACTGCTTTACTGCATGATGTGAATATTTAAATAACATTAGAAATGGCCAGTACCAGAAACCTGGTATCTTGCCCACACTTCAGGAATCACCTGATACTGAATATCGGTTAAAAACCTTTCAAACATCAGATACAAAAGTTCTTTATTTCTCATTGTGAAAGAAAGGGCGGTTCCCACTTTAGCAGTTTTCCTCCATTCTGGCACTCGTTTGTATCCTATTACTCTGCTGTTTTAAAGCACCTTGTTTGTTTCATCAAACAATGAGTATCTTAAGAGGTGGTGTAATAAGAAATCTGCCTTATTATTGCACACTTTGGACATTTTAACAATAGGTTATGGATCCCGTCTCAGATTAAAGAAATCCTAGTTCTCTTGTCTGAAATGTATGCACCAACTACCTGCTATCTCATGTGGAAAAATCTGGTACTTTACATTTATCAACCATATAATGAGCATACTGAGTCCAAGATCATAACATACACTTGATGCCAAACGTGCATCAAATCTGGGTTGGTTAATTTTGGGTTTTTTTGCTTTTCTTTAATCTCTGGGCTTACAGGATAGTACACAATAGCACTACAGAACTGTCATCTGCTAATCAAAATTTTTTTCTAAAGCCTGGCACATTATTTTCTACATATGGTTATATGTAATTCATAGTGTTTATTGTAGCAAAATGAGTTCCGATTGGAAAATTTTATACTAAGCAAAAACCAATTGCACACATCTCTTAGTCTTTCTTTTTTTCTTTGGAAGAATGGTGATAGAAAATTTAATGTATGCCTATTATTAGGGTGTTAGTGAAGCCGATATATTGTTACCTTTACCAAAAATGCAAATTTCTGAGCAGGGAAAGCCTTATTCTACCTTTTGTAATTCTGTAATTAGTGAGTGCTACATCAGACGCTTTTAGAAGTGAAGTATCTATGACAAACAAAAGGTTTGGAAGTGTAAGCAAATTCTAATCATTTGCAGTTCACAAATAAAGGAATTCATAGCCAAGAGAAAGATAAATGTATGTGTAATGGAAAGCTGAATGCAGACACTTCGTTCTGAACGTTTGTTTTCTTACAAAAAAAAATCTGCTATGTTTTATTTAATAAGAAATTAACATAGGTTGCAAATTGGGGTGATGCTGTTTCTACAAACAATCACAGTAACACGTACAGCAGGATTTTAAAGTGATGCATATCTTTTTTTTTCAGATTAGCTCTTCCTTCTAAGCTGGCTATTGAGGAAAGGAATTGTTGAAATACTGCTACACAAAGCAAAGCGACCTTTCGGCTAACTTGTTTATATTAATCTGTTCTGTTTAACTTTTGTTTGATCTCATCATCAGGCTGTTTCCTCTCACTCAACTTTATTTCTGTATTTTGACTATATACTCTTTACTTTGATACTAGTTTCAAAAAGTTATTAAATGTGGCTTGAATATTTGTTGAACTTGTTGAAGTCAGTGCTCCCAGGGTTTGTTTGGCCTTTTTTTTCTAAACTCTTTTATTATTTTTCCCCCATTTTGTTCATATTACAAAATACACTGTCGTTATCAAAATGTTCTGGTGATAATTAACTGGAAGTGTTTAAAGTGGTGGCATTACTGCCCTCTGATATAAAGATATCAAGATCAGTACGTAGGGACCATTCTGCCACAACGTAAACAAGTGTATCACTCTTTAAATAAAACATTTATGATTTTGGTCCGTTAATACTTTGGGCCTGATTTCAAGAAGCAACCATCTAGAGTCACCTTTCCAAATTACACCCTCCATGCAAACCAATCCCTATGTGTACAAACATTAATATTCTATGCCATCATCTTCTGCTCTCCTAAACCATGTTATTCACTTTGTACACTCTGCTGACATGGTTAATCATCTAGTCAGTCTATAGACTGATTTTGTAACTTGGTATTACCCTAAAACTGTAACACTTGCTACAGAGCATGTCCCTTATTCTACCTTTTTATCTTCAGGTTCTTCACATTAATGGATTATCATTAACGTGATTAATGCATTAGTTTTAAGTCTTAAGGAATTACTGTTAATGAGTGGAATCCTGTACGATGTGTCGGCTTCCAGTATTGGCCTTCAGAACATTATGGTGAAGGTGGGGCGCTCTCCAGCTTTTTAAGAAACTTCCTATTGACATTGGTGTTTGAAATAGTTATTAGAGAACATGCAGAACACAAGTGTTTGCTCTGTATTCTCTGCACACGCACTCTTAAATTCAGTGGGAGTGCTGAGGGTGTTTCTAATGGAGCTATGTTGGGGGTTTTCTTTATTCTTTTTAATACGGCAGAAAAGGACTTTGGCTTTCGTAAACTGTACCTTCTCAGTGACATTAGAAACTTAAAATAAATTTTCAATTACAGTAATATTTCTACTAAAAAATTACATGATTTCACTCTTCCGTATGTGGGGAAAAATAAGATCGCCATGACTCTGATTCACAGGACTGAAGCACTTCATTATCCAAGCCTCATGTCCCAAATCCCTAAACAATGCACAGGAAGATTTAGGCACCTTAAAATGGGGCCCACAACAAACCAAAACTACGTAAATAGGTCTCCAAACAAAGCAAAGCAAAGCAAAAAAAAAAAAAAAAACCCCATGTGAAGAGCCACTGACAAGCAGAACCAGAAACTGGTCAAGAGTGGTCAGGAGGAAATGCTGAAGATGAAGTTGTCATGTGTATGCCATTCCTCACTAGAGCTGAAGCTTCCTACTCTCTGCTGGCCCAGGGGGCCTCCTCGCACTCAGGGTTACAGCAGTGAGACTGTACAGCAAGGTAAGCACCAAGTCCTTTCTTCTAACATCTGACAAAGCACAGGATACATTTCTATTTCAAAACAGTGATGGTGCCCTTCTCCTGGGTCTGCCCTGCAGTTTTCATTGAATTTTACTTCCCACAGAAGTTTTCCCATATTGAGTCACATGGGCCTGAGGAGAAACAAGCCCGTGTCAGACATTTCAGAAGACTACTTCAACACCACCATAGTACAGGCTGCTGTCAACATTTGTACTCACTCTCTGCTGTCAAAGCTGTTTGGCTGCCAAAGCACAGAATTCTTCAAGCTCGTTGAGAGGGAAGGTGCGAGCAGGAGTGTCAGGCTTCAGGCTTGCAGACGGGGTGCTTGCCTGGGATGAGCTATCCAGCCCTTTCCAGTGACCGTCCGTTGCAGTCTTTGGTCTTTTCAGGCAAATGCCCTAGGAGGAGAGACTGAATGGTGATTCTGCATCCTAGTTAAATTTTCTTACTCTACTTCTATAAAAGAGAAGGCAACAGCAGTAGCCTTATTTTTTTTTTCCTGGACAGGTCATGAAAGAAATTACTATATATTGTACACAGCGTGGCCCATTGTTCATTACCTGAAACCATTTCCTCACAGATGACAAGAGGGAGGAACACCAAATTTAGCACTAAACTTGTCAGGATCCAGGCAGTTTTATACTCAACTTAATCTGGTATAGCTCTGCAGTGCTGCCAGAAAAGCCACCTCTGCCCCCACCTTGCACTGGGGCTAGGCAAACTAATCTAGTTTAAAACTAACCATTTTTTTCCTGGAGTAGTTTTCAGCCTGATCCAGCTTGCTGAGTGGCTGTATGTACACCAGCACCAACAAAAAGCAGAAGGTGGAGCACGCAGGAGGAGAGTAACTGAAGACGAGGGGAAGGCAGGGCTGCTCCTTCTGAGAGCAGTGCTGATTTATGTGGGATTATATTGATCAGGGTTCTCAAAATATTTTTTTGAATGCCTTGTTATGACCTTTACATTTTACCTTCACTTTTGAATTTCAAGTGAATTAAACAAGTGGTATTAAACAAGTTTTTCTAGCTGAAGTTTCCGTAAGTTTTGTGAAAGCTGGCAGCCCAGAATTCAGGAAATAGGAAGCCAGGCAGGAGGTACCATGCATGCAGTGAGGGCAAGGCTCCCGCTAGAGCCAACTCTTACTAGTCACTACAGACCTGAGAGAGCAGCCCGAGTACCCACCTGCAGGAAAAAAGTTTCAACGGGATTTAATGTCTCATTACATACCAGAGAATTCGCTCCTTAGCTGGGGTTTTTCTCTGTGGATTCTTTTACATGTAATAAAGACTGAAGTCACACTGCAGCCTTAATATAATTCAATTAAAATGTCACTCAGTTACTGGTTATAGAAGTAGGCTTCATTAGTTCTTGTGCTCACAAAACTACTGGTTAACACAATCATTATACTGTACTTACTGCCAATGAGTTTCATTTACTATTTTTCCAACTCCGTGTTGTGACAGCCTTCCACAGTTCATTGCTATTTGCTTTCGATCCAGTCATCCTGAATGAGTTTGTATCATTCATTAATATCATCACCTCACTACTGATAGCTTTTTCCAGATAATATATGAGTACCTTGAATAACACAGGTTCCCACACAGATCCTTGGGGACATTGCTGGTATCCTTTCTCACTGTGAAAACTGTGGCTTACTGCTTCCAACTTTCAATCTCTGAGTAATACTCCCTTTTTCCCTCAATAAAAGATGTTTCCACTGTAGTAAACATCACTGCAAATGACTGGCTTAGTTTTCCTGCAATTGCCCTACTTTCATTAAGTACTCCTTCACGCCCTGAAAATATATTAGTCCAATTATCTTTCTGGCAGGCTTCCCGTTCCTGGTATTTTTAATGATCTTTTACACCTTTGGCAATTCTTCTTCAAGGTCTGTCAGTTGTTTAGTTCTGGTTTTGTGTCTTCCAGAAGTTAACTTTCCACAGTCTTGTTCTTTTCTGTTCTCCACATTTGATTCTGTCTTTCAATTGCACCCTTTAATGTGCCGGCTAACATGGCGCAAGTACTTCTGGTGGGCCTTCTGGAGTCGTTTTAAGTAAGATGCATGTGTACTCTGAGGATCCAAGGCAGTGACTTCAAATAGTTTTTACTACAATCCTAGCCTTTTACCTGTGATTTAATTTCCCATTATTATCTTCCTCTTTGTGCCATTTTCTTCTTAAAGAGAAATGCTACTCAGGTGATTTTTAAGTAAAATAGTGAATGTATGTATGTTTTAATTTACCTCAAAATGTGTTTTTTATCATTTTGTTTGCCTCTAGCTTTATTTAACCTATTACCACAGCCCCAATTATCATGAGTTACTATCATTCATAGCCATTTTATACCTTGTAACTACAGCACCATGTTCACAATCTTGTCTTTTTGAAATTTACCGATACCTAATTTGTCATTTGAAACCTCCCATTGCTTCAACCATTTTAGAAGTTTTTAAATCATTCTGATATGTACGTAGAAACATACATATTTTCATTTTGTCTAAGTCTATTTGCCTGTTTTATATGCCCTGATTAATTAGGACTTCTGTTGTGTAAGGAAAAGCAAGCACTTCCAAACTGTGGTGGCAACGGAGAAGGGATTTTTTTTTTCAATTACAATTATAAACTTACGTCTACAGAAGAGCTTAAATTATATTGTGGATTTAACTCAAAAAATCTAGGGTTTTTTTTATAACCTCAGTATAACCTGCAAATTGCAGTGAACACTGAGCAGAAAAATGCTTCTACTTTTTCAGGGTTCAGACAAAGGTGAATAAGACATTGTGTGACTGTTGCAGTTCCTCTAATGTAGGAAAAAAATGAACTGAGGTTTTCAAGATTACAATTCCTTATAAAGTTTGTTCAATCCATTTTAACTTCTAGTTTACCAATCTTCCCTAGTCATATGAAAAGTGGTTTTATGCACATGTATTAAAAGCATTAAAGAGTTCGCATCTGGGAAGTCTTAGTAGACACAAAACATTTCTTTCATCTTATAAGCAAATTCAAGGCAAACGTGCAGTTTACTCCTTTGACAATTACCTTGTGGCAGCTATAGCATTCTTGCAGCATTCCCTGTATTTTAGATGTTTTCAAGTATATTTTTTATTTCAGATAATGCTTATCATATTTGCCTTCTTGTCATCAAGGAATCACTATGCACGAGCAGGGTTTCTTATCAATCAAAAAATGCCAGATTCAACAGAATACACATTCTAACCACTTAACCCTTTGAGAATTCTTCATTTTGCTTTACAAACACCTTCCTAGTTTTATTAGCATTTATCCAGCTGCCATCATAGTCTACTTCTGGAATCAAACCAATTCCTTGTGAAATTATCATAGTTTTCCAAAATGAATCAAAGTGGTGAGCTGATAACGCTGCTTTTTATTGAAACAAAAATGCTGCCAATAACAGAAATAACGAAGCAAATAAAAAGTTAGATTAACACCACTGGATTCCATAATCTAGGGGCTGCTTGATGCCTGCTTTAAGATCCACTGAGGTCAAATAAAAAATACTGTAAGGTGTACTTAGCTACTAAGGTTCTTAAGAAATGGCATAGCACAACCGATCGCACTACACACGTCATGCCCTCTGTGCTGAAAGAGGCAATAGTATTAAGAGTCACCATGTTGCCTTTATGCCATCCTGTAGTAAAATAATTTCCCTTAAGCAGACTGAATCCTTAGGAGACCAATTAAACTAACTTTATGGCAGTTATGCACTACTGGGCTGGTGAAAAGAGGCTGGTCACAGCAGGATAAGATTCAAGCTCATAAATGAAGAGCAGCCAAGGCAGAGTAGTATGAAAGATGAACAACGGAAATTACACTGTCAAAAAGGCTGTTGAAGAATAAAGTGCTGTTACAGAAATATTAACTTAGGTTTGATCTTTGTATTTAAAATTCCAGCTTCTCATGGAGTCTTTCTTCGAATAAATTGTTATCCCCTTTATTTTAAAAACATTAAAATATTAGTAATTTTTAATAATTACTTGCTTATGAGAGTCTTATAGCAATGAATTTATCTTCCAAGAGAAGGAGGAATTGCGTGCTCTCAAAGTGTAATGTGGATTTAAAAAAAATCTTTCAGTTACCATAATCACAGCTATTTTTAATTTCAGGCAATCCCCTTACTTCAAACAGAAAATAGATTTTCAGGTTATTTATGCACTGCTATGAAAAAGGACTAATAATTATTAATAAAGTAGGTAGGGTTCACAGGATTTTTAAGCACAGAATAAGGCTGAAGAATTATACGCTATGTACAATGTAATAGTATATATCATTGCTTAAGCACTGCATAAGAATATTGCCTCCTCCCCACTGAAGAGGAAATAAATTATTTTACAGGTGAAAAATGCTATTAATAATGAAAAAGAGGCCCTGTTCTTACAATAAAGTATTATCCGGACTTGGAATTACGTGACAAAAAATATACTTAAACATAGACCCACTATAATATTGGTCTCAAAACCAATGATAAATTCTTAGCACGCTATCTCAAGGGAAGAAGGTCTCTACTGCAGCACTAATCCAAAAAAGATGGAGGAGTCCTTTTGATGGAGGATTTCTTGCCAACCAGTTTGCCCTGTAACAAAACCTTCCAGAGCTGGGAGGAAAAAGCACAACACTTCTTCACCCAAAAGAAAATAAAGGAAAGCAAGTTTGCACTTCTTCAAGCTCACTTCGCCCCCCCCATTGCTCAGCGTCCCATAAATTCCACCTTTTCCACTAACCATTAGATAGTACGGTCCGCTTAATGGGAGAGCACAACTTCTGCCTGACACTAACCATTCTCTGTCCTCCCATCCCATGGTTTTAACCCGTTCCAGGCACCACCTCTCCCGTCCTTCCCCATCTGCAGAATCCAGCTGCCTTTCCGTCCCTCGCCCAGCTCCGCTCGCTGTTAGCAGAACTCTGCATATGGCCAGCGATCCCTGTCCCCTGCCATGGCGCCTTCACTACCACTTCTCCCACAGCCTCGCAACCAAGCCCGGTCTTTCTCTCCTCCATATATATCTTCGTGGGGCCGGTACCAGGTTTCCCGCCCGCTCCGCCGGGAGTTACCCAGAGGCGCCGGGTGCTGAGGTGCCGCGGCCGAGGGGCCGCCCGTGGGGGAACCACGGGCCGCCTCGGCGCCGCTGGGGCCTCCTTACCGCCCAGGGCCCTTGCTGGCACACGGAGACACGCCCTGAGAAGAGCGGGGGAGAGCCGCTGGCTTCTCTGTTAGCAATCGGGGCGGCAGTTCGCCCGCAGCTGACCCCGGCTACCGCGGGCGAGCGCGGCTACCGGCGTGAGGAGGCGCCATGGCGGCCTTCCCGCCGCCGAGGGTGCGAGGAGGGGCCCCCGCTCAGGGCCCGACGGCAGCGGGGGGCTCCAGCCGGGCGGGGAGGCGGGAGGCGGCCGCGACCAGAGCCGTGCAAGGTCTGCGCTGGGACCCGCCCGGGCGTGAGGGGCGCGGGAAGGGACGCCCGGCGGCCCCGGGCCCTGCCCGCTCTTCCCGAGGGATCTGCCCCATGGGCAGCGGGACGCCCCCGTCACCCTCCCAGCACAGCCGGGATGCAGCCGCAGCGCTGGGCCGGGAGTCGGAGGCGCCGTGGCCAACCTCGCCCTCGCACCTCGGGGCCGGCGGGCTCCCGGGGGAAACCGCGGCGCGGAAGCACAGGGTGGGGAAAGAAAACGCCTCCCATGCCCGAGCGGGCGCCGCGCCTTCAGGGAGCCGCCCGCGGCCCCTCCTGGGCTGGGGCGAAGCCGTCGACGGAAGAATACGCATCGGGCACTGGCGGCGGGCGGGAGCGCTAAGGCCACCCGCCCAGGCGGAGCGGCGGCCGGGCAGGCCCGGGGCGGCGGGGGCGAAGCCGCGCCGGGAACGGCGACGCCCGGGAGCGCCTCGGCGGGGCAGCGGCGCGGAGCCGACCCTTCGAAGGGGCCTCCTTCCCCCTCGGTCTCCGCGGCCGCCCGGCCCGGAGGCGCTGCCAGCGCGGAGCCGGCTCCGCACGCCGGTCCGGCCCGACCCTGCCCGCACGGCCGCGGCGGGGAGCGCCCGCCCGCCCCCGCCGGAAAAACAGTGAAATTTAATAAAAGAAGGATCAAAAGAGGGAAATGAGGGGGGACCTCGGCTGGAGCGAGGCCGCTGGTTGCCGTGCCTTTGCAAGCGTGGGGCCGGCGCGGCGGCGGGTGCCCTTCCCCACGGGCGTGGGCGGGGATGGGGCCGCTCAGCCCTGCGAGGGGACGCGCCTGAAAAAAACCAGAATTACCGGGAAAAAAGACCCGCCACCCCATGGAGCCGGAAGGCCTGGCATTGCCGGGCGCCGCCCGGCCCCGCAGGGCCCACGGCAGCGGCGCGGGACGGGGCCGAGCGGGGCCGTGGGAAGTTGCAGATGGTCCATCGTCAACTGGAGAGAAGTCCGTGGTTGCGTAAGGGCCCCGTTACATAGCGTGTGTTCACTGTATGTAAAAATACAAGCACTACTTTTTTCCCCTAAGTGCGTGTGGGTTTTGCTGCTGATGCTATTGCATCGGGTCTCTTCTCCCGCCCCTCCGCAAACACTCCCAATATGTCTCTTTAACGATATAGATTGTATTTTTCTGTCGCATTCCGGCAGGATTGTTACGCTCCTGGGCTCCTCGGGCAACAAACATGGCGGGGGGGGGACGACGGGGGGGCACCCTCCGGCAAATCCGACCGGGGCTGTCATGATCATGAATAAAAATAAAAGGCTTAATCTTCTGCTTTCGGCTAATGAAACAATTTAGCCTCCAAAATATGGCAGCGCTCCGATGCGCCGGGCCGGGGCTGGGCGGACGCGGGGCCGCGCGGGGCCGGAGCTGCCCCGCACCTCGGGGTGCCCGTCCCGCCGTCACGGGTGGGGGCACTTCCCCGGCCGCCCCCGCCCCGAGGGGCCGCCGTGCCCCAGCAGGCGTGAGGGAGCGCCGGGGTTTTTAATTACGCTCCTTCCCTTTGCTCCCTTCATTTTTCTGCACCCTTTGCAGCGAGACACACTTGGAATCAGAGTGGTTGTGACATTTTGGTGGCAGCTTATTGTGCGGAACACTTAAAGTTTAAAAAACAAGCCCCATAGAAGTTGAGGGGCTTAAAGCAGCCCCCTTTGTGGGGCAAGACATAGAGTTTTGATTCTGGACAATGGTGTTTCTCAAATTTCTTCCAAAAACCTGCACCCCATCTGTGATCTCAATGAAATCGCTTTTCTCTCTCCCTTCAATTCATTTGGCAAAGGCGAAGCAGATGCATGGGACGGGGTCTGAATTTTAATTATTAGGTTTTACCTGAAACAAAACAGCAAATCCCTTTTACCATGTGTTTGAAGTTAGGAGACGGGTAGAGGAATATAAAATATAATTAAAAAGCTCTCGGATCGTTAGGGAGCTGACAAGAGCCTTTTTAATGAACCTCTCGGAGCTGCCTATAGTAAATTAGCAGAGCGGAGCTTTCCTGAGTCATTCTGGCTCTGAACTGCTGCCTCCTCTTTACCTGAGTGTGTGTGTGTGTGAGCGTGTGTTTCCACGCCGCAGGCCCACGGCCGCAGGAGAGGCTGCGGCACACGCGTGTTTTCCTGCGCCACGGCCAGCGCCGTTGACGGGCCGGCTCCCTCGGAGCCTCCGCTGTCCCGCAGCCACCTGCAAGGTGACGGGGGCTCGGAGCGGGGGCAGCGTGTGCGGAGCCGCCCCCTGCCCCGCCGCTGCCGCCCGCGCCCCGCTCCACCGGCCCGCCGAGGTTTGGAGCGCTCCCAAACACCCCGCGCTCCCGGGACACCCCACCCCCCCCGCCGCACTCCGCGCATTATCTCAAAGTGCATTTAACCATCAATAAGGTGCGAAGGGAAAATTGTCTGTCACTTTAATCCATGCCCGAGGGGCTGGGAAATAAAAAGGGAGAGGGAGAAGGAGGGAGGGAGGGAGAGAGGGAGAAAGGTCTTAAAGAGCCTAAAATCCATGCAAGGGCTGTGGGAATGCGGGGGCCGGGCTCTGCTCCCGCTCGCTCCGCCGGCCACCCCTCGATTAGCAATACGCGCCCTGGAAGGTGAGCCGGCTTCCGTGAGGAGTCTCCGCTCGGCCGCGCTCGCTCCCCGCGGGGAGCGGGGCGGCGGCCCCGGGCGAGGGGCTGGGGGGGCCGGGGTCCCCCCCGCGGGGCCCGGCCGGCGCTGGGCTCCCCCTGCGGGAACGGGAAATTCCTGCCCGCCTCCTCCTCACCCGTGAAACCGCTCGACTTGTCGCTCGGGGGCGGGTGAGAGAAGGGGAGAGCAGCGGCGGGGAGGGGGGGGCGGCCCGGCATCGCCCCCCCCGCAGCCCCCCGGCGCAGAGGGCTGCCCCCCGGCCGGGGGCGCCTGCCTTTCCCCCTCCGCAGGGAGAGCCTGTTCCCCGCCCGCTCCGCTAAAGCGATTAAGACTTCGTTCCCCTCCCTTGGGAAGCCCCAGCCCGAGTCTCAGCCAAACCCGGGGGACACCAGCCAGCCAGCGACGAAGGCCCGGGGGACGGACCCCGGATTTTTAAGTTTTTAGCTCCAGCGCATGGGGGGGGGGGGGGGGGATTTACGTGTGTGCGTGGTTTTTTTTTTTTTTTTCCTCTTTCTGTGTGCGTGCGTGTGTGTGGATGGGCACAAGCGCTCAGAGAAAAGAAATTTTAGAGTAACAACTACAGGCTTTCTTGTGCAGTTATTTTAAGGGCTTTGTTCAGTGCCTGAAGGGGGATGCGCCCATTTGTTCGGGAGGGGATTCATCACATGCTCCTTTCATGTGAACCAGAGGTTAACAACCTAATGAGCACTTGGTGAAGAGATGAAGCGTGTAAAGAGCCCGATTTTCCCAAATCCTGGGCTGCTGTCTTGGGGATGTGCTACTCTAACCTCTGCTGGGCTAATAGTCTCCGCACTTCCAGCGGGGCGGCCCCGGGAGGCCGCCGGCCCCGGCCGCGCTCAGGCAGGGCAGCAGCAGCGAGACAGCCCGCTTCCAATGCCCCGCCGGGGAGCCGGGGGGGGCGGCCCCGCCGCTACATATGTTGGGTCAAGTCTCCCCATTGTGAGCGTGTAAAAAGGTGTAAAAACTCAATCATCTGTAGCTTTTTTAAAGGGAGGGCTTACCCTGGATTTGTTGCATAATGGATTGTTAAAAAAGTAGAGGGTTGAATTAAAACTGTTCCCTAGTCACTTTTAATTAGACCACTCTATTTAATTAGCAAAGTTGAAACATGCAATTAAAATTAGCTCAGTTTAGCACATATTAAAGGAAATGGGGGACGCGGCTCCGGCTCGTATTAAAGCGAGTCGGAGGAGAAATGGCGGAGAAGTTTGAGCCTAAGTGAAATGACTCTGCGGAGGTAATTCAGCCAGCGACCATCTGTCAGGGGACCCGCCGCCCTCCCCCTAATTACGAGCCCGCTCCTAATGTCTCTATAATGACCGTCCCCTCAACGCCAGGGCCTTCCACCCGACCAGGGCCGTCGGATGGTGCAAAGCACCTCCGGAGACCGCACGTGTGTACGTTTACGAGAGGGTGTTCCCGAAAAGCGGGCGCTGGGATCCGGGCCGAGCCCGGCGGGTGCCCGGTGGGGTCAGGCAGCCCCAGGCGCCCCCGCCGCCGAGCCGGGCGGTCCCGCGGGGCGCGCAGGGGAGCCCACACGGGAATATGCGGAGCCCCGAATTTCCTGTATTTCCTTCCATAAATCTCTCTCCCTTGTCTCTTTTTCCTCCCCCACTGGGAGCAGGGAAATCGAGTTAATAATGTTTCAAATACTTGAGAAGTCCGGGCTAACGGGAGATCCGTCTACCTCTCCCCGCGCCGGGATCTGAAGAGGTTGCCTGGACTAGGAAGAATGTGCCTTTTTCTTGGGGGGGAGGGCGGCGGGGGGGGAAGGGAGGGTAATTTTCATTCTTGTAATATTGGTTTGGGGATAATTACTTTTAATGTCAAAAAGATTTAGTTTAATATCATCTCTATTAGGCTGCTGGGCGGATAATTAAAAGTGAAGATGATAGCAGCAGGGAAACAGATGGCATTTGCTTACTTTGATTCAGTAGGTAAATAATGAAAAAGTCAATGGCAAACCCCCTAGAACAATTGAAACCTTAAAGAGCACTAACATTAGCAGGTACTTACAAACTGTCTTCCGCTAAGAACGAGATGAAAATACACTAATCAAGAACTATATTTCTCTGGGATGCTTCCGGGCGCTGCGCTGCCTCCGGGCGAGCGTGCCTGCCTTCCCCTACATGGCAGCCAATGGACGGGCTCTTTTTAATTAAGATTTTACTACTGTAATTGGGGGAAGATGCAGCAGCACCGCTCCGTGCAGCCCTCTCAAACTTCTGCACGGGAGCAGCGATACATAGGAAGTCTTTAGGTGAATCAAGGGGGGGCTGAGGGGAGGAAAAAAAAAAACACCGGCAAGATTGGGTCTTCTTAAAAAAAATAAAAAGAAAAAACAAGACCCCAAACCCCCCACCCGAGACCGTCTCGTGTTTTATCGCGCTGACCCAGGTGTGAGCACTGTGTCGTGGGCCCCGACTTGGCGCGTTTCTGGAGGCTGCCACAGCCAAACACATCACCGGGATAATCAAGCAGCGACCGGGGCACCACGCAACGAAACGCAGCCTTTCTTTTCATTTCTCTAACGAAGTAACGTCGATTTTTACGCGTCTGAAGGGAGCGCGTTGCCCGAACCTCGGGAGAGGCCGTGCCCCGTAACCTCCGGCCCTGACCCCCCCCACCGCGGTCGGCGGGGCGGCAGCCGCCCGCACCCGGCCCGCGCAGCGCTCCAGCTCGTCCCGGAGGATCCCGCTCGCCCCGGGGGTTCCCGCTCGCCCCGGGGGACCCTCTTGCCCCGGGGACCCGCTCGCCCCGGGCCCTGCAGCTGGCCCGGGTGCCCTGTGCCGGCCCTGGGCTGCTTCTTCGGGGCACAGGGGGACGCAGGAGCTGGGTCCCACCCTTGACTTGGACGGTGGTGGAAGGAGCTCCCAGAGCCAAGCTGGGAGCGAGACGAGTCTCGGGGCTTTAAAGTTGCCTTTCGCTGGGTTTGGAGGAATTAATTTCTCTTTCCTCGTAAGCGCGCTGCGTCCCGCCCCGGTTCCTCAGCACACCCGCCCGTGCAGCGGGAGCACGGCTACTCTGCGGGTTCCTAAAACAAACACACCTCCCCCCACCCCCCCACCCCACCCCCCCCAAGAAAGACACAAGAGCAGGGATGTACATGAAGATTTTATTGTGCCTCGTCAAACAGAAATGAATTGCTGTAGGAGAGTAGGAGGGAAGGAGGGGGGCGGGCAAAACCAGCCGCCCCCGCTGCCTCCCGTGCATACTCACACACACGCAGGGCGCCGGCAGGCCGGGACAAAGCTGGAGAAAGCCCTTACCCCATGGCAAGCCCTGGCCGCGGCTCTGCTCGTCCGGGCTAACTCACAGCCAGGTTGTGTTTCGTTTGAATAAAACCTGTGAAATGTGCGCGCTCTTTGCCTAGGTTCACAGCGAACGCTTCCAGAGGAAAATGAGGAGAGGGGAGAAAAGGCTATTATTAAAATATGAAATCGGTGAAAAGTAAAACTCCGGGCTCCGGGGCGGTCCTTTTCTCAAGGCGCTTTGTAAGGAAACACCAACAAAATAGTGGGATCCCGCTTAAAAGTGCCCCCTTCGGCGCCCAGAGCTGGAAGGAGGAAGGAGCAGGGTCCGCTCAGGCGGGAGGAGCGTGCCGAGCCCGCAGAGGAGGCCTGGGCCCCGGGGCCGGGACTGAGCCCGGGGAGGAGCGGCGCTTTCCCCGGAGCGGGCGGCGGCTTCGCCTTCAGCCCCCGCCGCCTCCGGGCGCTCCCCGCCGGGGCCGGGGCCGCTGCCTGCCCCGCGGGGAGGGGAAGAGAGAAGCAGAGGGTGGGAAACCGTGAAAGGCTCGTGATACATCGGGGGAGCTTTTGACAAACGTCCTCGGTACTTACTGAATCCTGGCGCTGCGTTACGTGTTCTTGCGAGAAAAGTTTGTTGAATAAACCCCGGCTATTTCCATGTTGGATTGATACTGAGCGTCATATTTAAAAAGCGATATATGGCTAAGTGTTTTGGATGAGGGGGTGGCCGTAGTGCTGGCTTGGGATAAACATCAGAAAAAGGCGCTGGGTGTTTATGCGCACAGGGCATTGTGTCCTAACTCCTTCTGAACAGTCACGGGGGGACGCGCGGCATGAGCCCGCGGGAGCGCCGTGTAGCGCTCCGGGGGAGAGGTGCTGCGCACCAGGCGTCCGAACTCCCGCACCGCCGTTTGCAGTGTTACTGCAGGCATGAGGCTCTGAAGAGAAACCACCGCATTTCATTTCGCTGGCTGGTTCATCGCCCACTGTTGGTTGGTTTTTGTTTTTTTTTTTTTGTTTGTTTGTTTGGGTTTGTTGGTTCGTGTGTGTGGTTGTTTTTTGTGTTTGGACAGTTTTTTTCCTCCACGGCTGGTTCCAAAGTAGATCGTTTAAAACCGCTATAAGAGGAAAGGATAACCCAGCCCTTTAATTTAAATCAGAACTGAAAGAAAAGGAACAGGAAACCGGGGAAATCAGCGTAACCCGTGTCCTCTGTGGTTGGTGATGGCAGGCTGCCTCAGGGGGGTGGGGGGAGAAAGTATTTGTAGAAAAAAAGCCCACCGCAACCCCAAAAAAAATTGCCAGGGAGAAGGGAGAATATTTTCTCCACGGTAAGTCAACATAAAGCAATACTGCAAATGTTTCTCATTCGGTCTGATCGAGTTCTACGAAATTCCAATTAAATCAGACGATCTGAGTAATTCTCCCCCGAGAGTAAAATTAGTGGTTGCGAATAAAATTAAATCGTATATTTTGACTTCGCGGCTGTATTAAATAAAGGTGTTATAACACCTAAATCCGGAGGAGTGGGTGGCAGCTGCGCACACAGAAAGTCGGGTGGGAAAGCGTTCATCCCGTAAAGAAATTAAAAAAAAAAAAAAAGAAAAAGAAAGAGGAAGAACCATGTAAGTGTAATAAAAATATGTAAAAGTTTGAGGGCTCTGCTACCTTACAGCTGTGCTGCTTGCAACTCCAGAAGGTGTGTGACACGAGGGAAGGGGCAGCGGAGCCTCAGCGAGCGCTGCTTGTCTTGCGGCGGGGCTGCCCCGCGGCCCCCCGCGCTCTCCCACGGCCCCCCGCGCTTCCCGGGCCGCTCAGGGAGCGGCGGGCGGGCTCGGCGCCTTCAGGGCAAAGCCGGGGCTGCCTCTGCTCCCGGCTCGGGTGCCCGAGTGCCGCGGGGGCCGGCAGCTCGCCCGGGGGCAGCCCCCGCAACCCACCCGGGGAACGGTCTCGCCGCGTGTGACGGCGCGGGTGGGGATGCTGCGGCGGCGGAGAGGGGGGCCTTTGCCACCGGCCATCGGCAGGCGGTTCCCGCTGCGGGGAAGGAGTTAGGGACACGTGCAACAAAGAACTTTAAAAAGTGCCGCTGAGGATGGAGATCCCTCGTGGGAAGCAGGGCAGAGCCTCGGGGAAAGGAGTCGGCGTTATTTCCCACCGAAGTGCTACCGCCTCCCCGTTACCAGCGAGGGTGACGTCAAACCCGGGTGGTTAACGCTAAAACAAAAGCTTCGGGGTTAAGGTACCAGCCCGCCAGCCTCCTCCTCAAAAATCTGCCCCTCGGGTGTATTGTCCCCGCGGGGAAGGCGCCTGTTGAACACGCAGTCACGCAAACAGCTGGCAGAAGGACCGAAGCTCGCTGTCTGGGGGGCGGCGGGCGGGCAGGGCTCTGCCAGGCTACAGCGCAAGGAAAATACGGAAAATCATACTCACCTCGGGCTTCTGCTATTGCGGCGGCACGCGTGAAATTCACCTGCAGTTGTGGAGTGAGAGGGAGAGGGGAGAGAGAAGGAGGAGAGGGGAGCGAAGGACGGGAGGAAGGAAAAGGGAAGGAGAGAGGCATCGTTACGTACTGTTACAGAACAAAATCTCTAAGGGGAGGGGGGAGACCATAAATTGAATTGTCACCTTCCACAGTGTATTTTCCCCCACCCATTTGACAAGTGACACCCAGGAAAAAAAAAAAAAAAACCAAACAAAAAAAACCACACCAAAACCGAAAACCCCAACCCAAACCGAACCCAAGCACTTGGGAAGGCAGATACCGCTTCCACTGGAGTTATAAAAAAAAAAAAAGAAAAGCCAAACTCTCGGGTAGCAAGAAACGGGGCAGCGTTTTGCACGCGCAGGCGGCCAGAGCACACGCGCAGGCGGCAGGAACACGCGGACACGGACACGCGCGGACAGCGCGGGTCCCCCCGGGCCCTCCCGGCCCTCCGCGGGCGCGGCGCGCTCGGGCAGCCGCCGGGTGGACGCGGCGGGCCGGCGGGCGGCCAATCAGAGCGGCGCTTCCCGCCCCTGGCCAATAGCAGGCGCCACATTGTTGTCAAATGTTGCCTAATGGCAACGCGGGGCGCAACAATAGCGCGAGTGGCGGCGGGCGGCGCGGCGGGCAGCGCGCTCTGCCTGCAGCTCCGGCCGCGCGGGCCGCACGCGCCGGGCGGCGCGGGGCGGCGTGTCCCGGGGGGCGCGGGGCCCTGCCCGCTCCTCCGGCCCTGCTGTCGGTCCTGCCGTCGGCTCTGCCTGCTCCGGCGCCGGCCGCCTGCTGCCTGCTCGGGGCTCGCCGCGGCGGGTGAGCCCAGCCCAGCCAGGCCGGGGGGCGGCGGGGCGGGCTCCCCTGGCCGCGGGCTGCCGGCCCCTCCGCACGGCTGCGGAGCTGCTGCTCGGAAAACGGGGGTGATTTGTTTTTTTTCCCCCCTTTAATTATTCTCTCCTGGATTTTAGTCTACGCGGCTTGTGGCGAGGGATCCCGTCGTTGAAGGTGCCGGATTGATCTTTGAAGGGACGCTTGTAATCTGTGATTGTAGTTTAAGGGGGAAGGGGGAGCTGATCTTAGGGAGCAGCTCGGGTTTGCACCGGGGCACCGTGGGGAGCGGCGATCCCAAAGCGCGGACGGGAGAGCTCGGCTTTGAGCCCGGCGCGATGGACTTGGTGCTGCCCTGCCAGATGCGCACGGAGAGCAAGGAAGCGAGAGAGCTCTAAGTTTTCTTGGGGTTTCTTGTCTCAGATTGGCTTTTCGGGAGCGGAGGGGAGGGGAGGAGGGCGCAGAAAGACTCCCGACGGACGGCCCCCTCCTCACTTGACCCCCACTCCGGAGCCGTGTGCCGGTGCGGGCGCACAGCGGCGGCGAGCGAGGCGAGGGGGTTGGCGCTGGGGTTTGCATGCCCGCATCCGAGGCCCCGCGTGTCCCCCACCCGTGACCGCGCCTGAAGCCGTCGGGAGCTTCTCCGCGTCCAGGCGCGGGTGCGCCGCGGGGGCTCCCCCGCCCCGCGTTGCTTTCAGGAAGGCCGGGGAGGGTGGGGTCGCTCTTTCGGGGCCGGCTTGCCAGGATGGAGCTGCGGTCGGAGCTGCCCAGCGTGCCCGCCGCGCCCCCTCCAGTGCCCCCCAGCTCGGTGGCGGCGGCGGCGGCGGCGGCAGCGGCCACGCTGCCGGTGAGCGTAGCCGGGAGCTTGCTGCGGGCGCCGCCGCTGCTGCTGCGGGCGGCCGAGAAGTACCCGCGGACGCCCAAGTGCGCCCGTTGCCGCAACCACGGCGTGGTGTCGGCGCTGAAGGGCCACAAGCGGTACTGCCGCTGGAAGGACTGCATGTGCGCCAAGTGCACCCTCATCGCGGAGCGGCAGCGCGTCATGGCGGCCCAGGTGGCGCTGCGCCGCCAGCAGGCGCAGGAGGAGAACGAGGCCCGCGAGCTCCAGCTGCTCTACGGCACCGCCGAGGGGCTGGCCCTGGCGGCCGCCAACGGCATCATCCCGCCCCGGCCCGCGTACGAGGTCTTCGGCTCCGTTTGCGCCGGGGGCGGCGGCGAGGGAGGCGCCGGCGCCTCAGGTAAGGACGCGCTGTGCGCCCGGGGGGCAGCCCGGGACCGGCGGCGTGTGGTGCGTGTGGGGGGCACGGAGCCGGGCGGGGCGGGGGCGCGGACGGGACGCGGACCTGCAGGCGGCACCGCCCGGCAGAGCCACCCTCCGCGGCCGTGGCGCTCCGCGGGGCCGGCCGGCGGCAGCCGCACTGACGGTGTCTCTCCTTCTCCCCTCCCCGCCGCCCCCCCCCCCCCACCCCCTCCACCCTCCCCCCCCCCCCCCCCCCGCAGAGTCCAAGATGCAGAAGTTCGAGCTGTTCCCCAAGACGCTGCTGCCGAGCCGCGCCGTCACCCCGCAGCAGGCGGGCGGGAAGCCCCTCTCCCCGGACGGCGAGTCCGCGGCCGGCACCTCCTCCCCAGAAGCCCGCCACGGCTCGGGCTCGGAGAACGGGGACGGCGAGTCCTTCCTGAGCTCGCCCGTCTCCAAGGGCCCGAAGGAGGGGGAGGAGAGCCCGGGCTCCATCAGCCCGCTGGGCTCGGACTCGGGCTCGGAGGCGGACAAGGACGAGCAGGACCCATCGCCCTCGGCCGGCGGCCGGCAGCGGACTCCCATCGACATCCTGACGCGCGTCTTCCCGGCGCACAAGCGCAGCGTGCTGGAGCTGGTGCTGCAAGGCTGCGGCGGGGACGTGGTACAGGCCATCGAGCAGATCCTCAACAACCGCGGCCCGGAGAAGGGCCCCGAGGAGGGCTGGTCTCGGGACGGCGCCCTGCAAGGCCTTCCGCCCAGCCCCGCCGCCGCCGCCGCCGCCCACCACCGGCCCTTGATAGCCGGCGCCATGGCCCCGGCCATCGGCACGCTGGGTAGCCGCTCCGCCTTCTCCCCCCTGCAGCCCAACGCCACGCACTTCGGGGCCGAGGCCGGCGCCTACCCGCTGGGCACCCACCTGGGACTGAACCCCCTGCGCCTCGCCTACTCGGCGCACAGCCGGGGGCTGGCCTTCATGACCCCCTACTCCACGGCCGGGCTGATGCCCACCCTCGGGTTCCGGCCGCCCGTGGACTACGCCTTCAGCGACCTCATGCGGGACCGCTCCGCCGTGCACAAGGAGCAGGTCTACTCCGGCGGGCTCTACGGGCCCATGGTCAACAACACGCCCGAGAAGCAATAGCGGGGGCGGCTTCCGAAGCTCACCTGTGTAGAGGTAGCTAGGTAGGCACGGGTGGACGGACGCAGGTGGCTTTCCCTCCCCTCTCCCCCGTACAGGCGGCAATCGCTTGCAGAGCCCGGCGCGGACAGGCATAGGTGTATTAAAACGGTGATAAAGGTGCACTTTCATTGTCCAGACATGAGTCACCCTTTGTTGCTTATGGCCATAAGCATGGATATCCTTGGTGTGTCGTGGGGTGTGCATACACACACACACACACACACACACACACACACACTTTCCCACACACATACATATATATATGTATACTAGCAAGTGTAAAATGTTATAAAATGGAAATCTAAGTTATTAATGTAACTCGTAGGTGAACTTGGTATTAACGTTAAGCTAAAGGTTAGACAGCTCATTGTAATACTTACCAGACATATAGATTAAACCTATTGTCAAATCGAAAGCCTTTTTGTTCCTGCCCCCAGAAATGTTATGATCTGTATATAACATTGGAAAGTAGATATATTTGTAACTGTCCGTAGGACCCCGGCGCCAATGGTGTATGGCAGTTTAATAAGCCTCCTTCATTTGTGATCTGCAAGAAAATTGCTTTCTTGTTCCAATGTAGCAAACTTCTTGCTGTTTCTAACAGGTAATTCTGTGTTTCCATTTCATAGAAATAAATGTTATTTTCTATTAAAAAAACCCTGGTCTTATAAATGGCAAGTGGTATTTTATGAGATGGCGGAAGTATGTTTTGGGAAATTCATTTGGCAAGTATGGTCAATATTGAAAGGAGTTTATGCAATTAGTCCAAACATGTTTACTACAGTTTTATCATGGTCAAAACAGATATTCTTTGGAAAACTTGTAAATAAAAAAGAAGCGTACAAACCAGAGCAATTTCCTTATCAACTAAAATTGTCAAATACACTTATTTCTGGTTCTGGTCTCATTATTATGCCAGGAAAAGAAAACAAACAAAAAATCAGAGGTGTAAATTTAAGCAGGATTTTTTTCCTTGGCTATCTCCTCGATTTTTGTCATATTTAGGAAATCTGGCATTGTTGCAGAGAAGAAAAGCACGGTTTCAGCAGATGCCCGCCTTGCTGCACGCAGGCTCTGCAGCAATGGAGAGGTACTTTCCCCTCGTATCTGAAATGTGCATTTTATTTGTTTCTATATCAAGACAAGCAGGAGGATACATAATAAGGGCGGGTTTTCATAATGTAAAAATGTTTGCAGCAGGCGTGAATGAGTTAAAACACCGCAGGCTCAGCGCTGGGTGTTCGTGCAGGGAAGATTTTGCTGGTTCACTTTCGGAGCTGTGTGTCCTTCTAAATCTTCCCCCTCGTTTCAAGATTAAAGGCTACATGCGTGGGTTGGGGTTTTGTTGTTGTTTGGTGTTTTGTGGGTGTTTTGTTTTGGTTTTTTTTTTTTTTCCCCAGTGGTGTCCGACTATTCTTCAAGACGAAAAAGTAAGCAAGGTGCTCCCGCCCCAGTGTATTTATTTGTTGCGGTCAGGCGGAGGGGCAGCACCCAGAGAGGCGATCCTTCGCCGGGCCGGGGTGCGACTTTCTTACCAGCCCTGACAGGGTCTGGCCCAGGAAAACTATTACTCACAAAGAACAAGTTCAGTGCATGGTTGAATTAAGACTGTAAAAGCTCCTAAAGTTGGTTGGTATGGAAACCTAATCCCACCAAACCGCTCCGTGGCACAGCTGGACTGTTTACTTTCTCACTTCAAATATCACTGTGTAAACATTGGCTTGGAGCTGCCAGCACGGCTCCTACCAACCAGTGTCTTTACTGGTGAGGCTGGAAGGAGAGCGGTGTCCCGCCGCAGCCATTCAAGCAAGGCCCGGGATAAAATCAAAGGACGGTAGCGAGGAAAATGCAGTTCTTCCTTCCCTCGCACAATTGATCGAGCTGGATACAATTTTAAGATTTTCTTAAAAAACAAAACAAAGCAAAGTAGGCAAACATTACAGATTACACCTAGGTAAATACTTTCGACCCTGATCCATCCTGGGAGCAGCCAAATCAATATCGCAAGGGAAACTTTTTAAAGTCTCGTGTTCCAAGAGTGGGTGAAACTTAATATTACTACAATAAAACACTTTAATAAAGAAGGGCTTTAATAGTGAGCTAATTTGATTGAGTTTCCTAATTCCACTTTAATTGGAAAAGGAGTTGTCTGTTTGGTTATAAAGCGCCAGGGTTATGTTAGACTGGAAAAAAAGATGGACATTGAGCATCTGAATAAAACACCCCCCCCCCCCTTTTATTTTTCTTTTTTCTTTTTTGGTTGGCAGCTGACTTTGTGCAGGATGGGTTTCCATATCTGGGATTATGAATGGGCTACAAAGAGCTGCTACTTAAAGAAATCAGGTCGCCACATTTCTCCCATTCTAGCCCTGTTGAGAAGGGCTTAGGAGTTGTTGATTTAACTCAGCTCCCCTTTTAATTATAAAAGCCATTCTTGTGTAGTTAGCCGAGCAGGACAATTTATCAGAATTGTTGCCCTGTCTTGGAGGTTGGCTAGAGCTTGGATTTATGCAACCGACAATGGGGATCACGACGATTAACTTTCATATGGATAGTTTAGGCTGTTAAATTGGGGGGAGTAGGAGGAGGGGGTAAGAAAATCTGATACGTTGTCCCTATTGAGGCAATTCCCGTAGATTTAAAAAAAAAATAAATCCCTTGGGTTTGAAGCTGCCTCGAGAGGTTCGTATATACAGAAGCCTCTGGCAGAACATAAAATATTCAGGTCCCTTTTAGAGTAAAATAAAATGCTGTCACCTGAATAAAAATCTGCAGAACCGAGTATAAATTATTTGTAAAGCAGAGAGGCTGCGGGCGAGCGCTAGCAAACTTCCCTGTTAATTAAATCTTAATCCACGGGTCGCGGGAAGCGGCGGGGCTGTAACAGCGGCGGCTGTACATACAGCGGGACACGTTCCGGAGTTATATTAACTGCACTACTGTTTAATATGAATCAGCCCTAATCCACAGCATAATAAAGATCAAATTAGACTAACCATTTAGTAGCGAAATGACATTCCTTCACCTAAAATGAACTCCTCCGCGCCCTTCTCGCTGAGAGGCTGCCCGGCCAGGCAGGCCGCCGCCGGGGCAGCGGCTCTGGGCCGGCTTCCAGGGCAGGGGCCGCAGCCCGCCGGGCCCAGCCGGGCCGGGGAGGGGAGGGAGGGGGTTCGCTTTTACGGACTGGTTGTCTTATTTTTCAGTCGACGGGGGAGGCTCCGCTACCCTCCCACCCTTCTCCAGAGCCGCCTCTCCCCCACCCCCTCCGGCCCGGCTGCGCCCCCCGCAAGCCCGACTTGCTGCGGAGGCCCTGGGGATAAAGGAGGCTCGCAGCAAGGTCGTTTCCCCTCCGGCTCCGGCCCTGCCTTTTGCTCCGCTGCAGCACCGGCGTGCGCCCCGCTGGCTGCCGGAGCCCCGCACAGCCCCGCCGCCGGCGCCGCTTTCACGCCGTCCCCCGGGCGGCCTCTCCCCCGAGCCCCTCCGGCGGGGACAGCGGGGGCTGGTGTCGCTGGAGGCCGAGGAGCGGGACCCGACCCCCGCCCCGCCTCTCCCGCGGACCCGGGAGGGCTCCGGGCCCCGCAGCCGCGGCTGCCCCGGGGCTTGGTGCCCCGTTTCCCGGCCTGGAAACGGCCCCAGAGAGCAGGGCGGGGCCGGGCCGGAGGGTGGCGGGGCAGCCCCGGGTGCCCCTCACCGGGGCGGGCCGTCTTTGTGCCGGTGCCGCCGTCCTGCCGGAGCTGAGCAAACACAGCTGCCGCCGGTGCAGCGGGCCCGCGGCCGCCCGGCTCGGGCGAAAGCGGCTTGCGCCCGTCGCACCGCCCTCCCCTCGCCCCCTGGCATCTCCTCTCCGTTGTCTTCGGCGGCGGGGGCCAGCCCAGGTATCCCCCGCTTCCGCCGGCGTTCCCAGGGCACTTGTGTCAAGCGCACAAACTTCCCACGTCCTCCAGGCGAGGGGACACCTCGAACGGTGCGGGCATCCCCCCGTGTTGTCATAACATCCCCATGGCAACTGCAGCGATCGCTTCTGTGCCGGAATAACAATAGGAAAGTATTTAATATATTTAAATGTGATTAAGCAGGTGGGGAAAAAAAAAAAAAATCAAAACGAGGAGGAGCAGCTCTGTGGGACGAGCCGGCAAAGCGCGGCTGCCGCTGCCCCGGAGCCCCGGCAGCGCCGCTCCCTGCACGGCGGCTCCCGGCTCCCGCCGCCCCCGGGGGTTTCCGCCCGCCCGGGCCCGGGGAAGAGCCGCCCTGCTGCCGCTCGGCCGGCGGAGCCCGGGGCAGCGTAAACTAAAGTTACAAGGGAAGCGGAACGGGCTGGTTTACCGTTTTCTGCTGTTTCCAGCATCAGTTGAGGCGCGGGAGGATTCATTCCGATGCCCATCGCCCCGTTTCACCCGGCTTTCAACAGAAATACTAACACTGTTGCGAAAATTATTTTTTGCCCTGTTACTGTTCCTTTCCTGTTTCCGCTTTATTTTTCCCTACCATTTTATTAGGGGGGAAAAAAAAAGAGAAGAAGAAAACCCGCTCTTGGGCGTAAGGTCGAAAAACAGAAATAAAACTCACGGAAAAACCCTAAAATTGCACAATGCTTTTGTCTCCAAAACGGACTTTTCATTCCAGGAAAAAAGAAACCAAAACAAAACCCCCAAAATCAAACAAAAACCACACAGCCCCCAAACCAAACCCAAACCAAACGACCAAAAACCAAAAAAGAGAAAATTAATTTTAACAGTCGTTTTAATCTAAAAACTATCCCCTTTCAACCCGTACCCCTCACTTCTATGTTATTAGGGAATCTAATAAGCAGTGGAAGAGGCGGTCCTGGCCCGAGATGCCAAGTGCGCTGCCGGGGCGGCGGAGGATGCCCGCGGCCACCTGCCACCGCCGTTCCCGGGAGCGGCCGGGGCCGGCCCAGCGGAGCCCCGGGGGCTGGCAGCCAGCCGCGGCCTTGGGTTCACCGTTAGATCGTGCGGCTGGTTGCTGGATTTTGTGGAAATTATTGAGAGCGGCGGGAAAGGAGGGTGTGGTGTTGATGCGGAGAAGGTGGTGTTAATGCGAGGGACGTGGCCGGGGTGGGAAGGGGTTAAAGGGTGGGGGAATGAGCTGGTTCACCCTCGCCAGCAGGGCTGCAAGGCGGTGCAGCTGGAGAAGGTAGGTTTGCAAGGAAGTCCGGTGTTGGGAAACGCTAAAGGTGAAAGAAGTGGGGAGAGGAGATACGGGGTGAATTCCAGCACAGAAGAGCAGGAGCCCCTCATCAGGGGTCTTAGGCTTGCAGGAGCTAACAGAGAACTTGGATGCAGTAGCAAGGGCTATGGAAATACATAAGAATCACTAAAATAAGATATGGGTGCCTGTATTACAAGAGTGCAATGAAAACGTTGTGTCACTCGCTGGGCGTTGAGTTTGAAGGACAGCCATATTAATGAAAAGTGTAAGGCAGTTCCTTGGACTGTATTAAAGTCTATTATAATGTGCTTTTCCTGAGGGAGCCTTTAAGAGTTCATTATACTCTGCACAGGCTGAGTAAGGAAGAACTTTGTGGCAGGATTTACATTTCGAGGAAACTATGAAAAGCTCTTAATTTCAGACGTAGTAATACCGGGTGCTGTGTAGAGGTCAGGAGATTCAATTATGTGCACGCTCAGTAATACAGGCCAAAGGCTGAGCAAGTGGCCATCGGTGTAAAATGGTGATTGGTGTTTTTACAGTGACTCATTGATTGTTCATGTGGAAGAAAGTACATCAAGGGAGATAAAAATGCTTAAAGCCAAGAAGATGTTACTAATAGTTCTAACTGCAACAGGCCATTTGCTAACCATTTCTAACCATAGCAAAGTCTGAGGCCTGCTCTAGCCAAGTGCTAGCGTAAACGCGTGTTCGTCTTCACCCCAGGTGTGAATTTGGCAGATGTGGACAAGGCCATGATGAGACACCTGCCTGGGGGATAATTCTGTTTGGAATGTTGTTTTGTGCAGTATTGGATTTACCTGTATGTGGGAGCCAAAGTCTTATCTAGGATTTTATCTTAACTCCTTGCGAACTCTAAACTACAGGGGGGAAAAACATTGCTTCCTGACAAACCTGTCTTCATGATCTGGAAATGCAAAATCTTGTCATATCTGTGGATTAATTTTCTGTAAGAGATGGTGATATGTGGGATGCATTCTGATTCCTGACTTCACACAGAAGCTCTGCCTAAATGAGCTCTCTAATGCAGATCTGTGAGGCATAAGGATATATCCCTTGGCATGTTCTCAGTGTGGGCACACTTGTAGATAGTGTGGATTTTGAGATGCTTTTTTCTGTCTGATGTTCCCTCCTTTCTTGTTTTGGATCTTACTAACATGCTATAAAGCTCATAAGTGTTATTTCTGGTTGTTTCTGCATAGTTAATTTCTTTTCCCCCGATACGTGAATGGATGAAAAATGTCTGGGTAAAAGCATAGACGAATTTCAGAAAAAGTTGTAGAAATCCATCAAAAGCAGGTTACCCAAAGTCTTATTTCACATCAATAATTACCAGTCTGCTATGCATATCTTCAGAAAGTAGTTGACCATTTAACTGCACAAATATAATAGATGGGCAGGATCTGTGCAAATTTGAGTAGGTTTGTGACAGCAGGGCAGGCTCTGGGTGGGGGAAAGAGGGAAATGGAAAGGAAATCAGAAACAGAGAGTGGATCTTTTCGTGTGGTCTGACAGGCAGATGGAAAGCATGCATTACAAAGGCTTTTAAAAAGATCTGCTTGGGGTTTATGTTTACAGAGAGATTTAACAAGACTGGCTGGCCTTAAAATGCTGAGGTCTTTGCTAAAATCAGATGTTTGGAAGTGAAATGGGGTACTAGCCCTGGATCAGAATATAGGAGAGGTTCACAGAGATTCAGCAAGACAGGAACAGGGCCAGCAAGGCAGGGCCCCTATAAACCATTCAGCAGATTGAGAAAAGGGCTTAAAGGTCAGCAGGACCTGGAGTCAGGGGAGGGAGGAGGGTATGACCCCTGCTAAAGGGAGCTGGGTCCAGAACCCAGGAGCTTCTAAGTAAGAGTAGCAATGGCAGCATGAGAAGACAGTCAGAATGAGCCCAGATTTGTGCAGCAGGGACTTACTGATGAAACAGCTTTATAGGGAACAAAGGTATCAAAGTGTTACCTCACTTTCTTGTAAGTGGGATATGGGATATTGATTTCTTCTCATGGCTTACCTTGCACAGAACCTATGGATTTCCTCAGTTTTCTAAATCTCCTGCTTGAAAGGTTAGCCATAGATATTTGCAGCCAAATGAATGGGACAAATAGTGGAGATTATAATTTAAAGAGCCACTGCTGTTGTAAAGGGGAGAGTCAGATATCTCATACTGGTTAGGAGAATCTAATTAAGGGCCTGTTCAATAGGAGTAAATGGCAAATGATCAGGCACACAGAAGATGGACTAAAATTACTGTGCTCAGTCCAATGTGCCAGAATGAAGCTACAAGATGCCTGGCTTTTTCCTGCTTAGATGAATTATGTTTAATTTCTCTAATAAATCTTTTTATCCACATTATGAAGCTTTACTTTGACACAGAGAATGTAATCCTAATGCAGTGGGGCCAAGAGTGGGAAGAAGCTCCAGAAGATTTGTCAGGCAAAACATGGTCCCACGCCCTCACTAAAATTCATACCCTCCTTCCTGAAAGCTTTGCTTTGACCAGTAGGGATGAGAGGGGTGTTTTCAGGGTGTCTTCTTTATGAGAATTATATTATAACCTTCTTCCTGTTCAGCGGTTGAAAAGGATCCCAAAACACTAGTTGAATTTCTTTTTTCAGATCCATTGGAAAATATCTTAGAACATAAGTACAAGTAGTAGTGTAATACTTGCTGGGTTTGGGGGCAAAAATCAATCCATCACGTGGCTTACAAGCATAATCTGTTGCCCAGAGTATGCCTGACGAATGAGTTAGCCCAACTTCAGTTTACTGGGAGAGTAATGGTACTAAAATATTCAAGATGTACCCCACACTCACGGCAGACTCTTGGAGAAGCTGGCAAATGCGTTATATTTCTCACCATTATTGACTTATTTCCTAAGCGTTGCATGAAAGTACCTATGGGGATCCTGTGCATCTTTCACTTTGGTTTCCTAATTTCCCTTCTGGGAGAGGGCTTAGCTATTTTTCAGTGTCTAGTACCTTGGTCACCGAAAGAAGAACTTGCTTTATTTTGGCAAGCAAGCATACGTACATCTTTGATTGGGAAAGGGCTTGAAACCAGTGTGAGATGAGGATGGCAATGTGGTGGGCTAGCAGGATTGTTTCTAACTGTAGAGCAAGTCTGGAAAAATGGTGTACTTGGCTCTTGAGTGGGAAATAGCTCTATTAAGCTAGATGTCTGCAGCAATGGAGGCGATGAGTGATCGGTGTGCTCTTAAAAGCAGGGACAACTGGGGAGCTAAGGTTATCCTAGGAAACTTATCTCCTGTGTTATTTTATTCTTCATCATCAAAATGTCTGAGGAAAGTTAGTCTTGATTAGATGGGCTGAACGGAACAACAGCAAATGATGTTCCATAACTAAAAAGCTGAGACCAAACTGGTGAAGTCATTGGTAAAATGTCTGGTTTTCTTGGATGCCTCAGCAGGGTAGATGCTACATCTGATGGCTGTCAATGATATTGGGCAGAGGCGCTCTCATTAAGAAATTGCCTGCTGGAACTCCCTCCAGCCATCTGGCATCCAAAATGCAACAACAAGAAGGATCCTGTTGGTGATTTTCAGTAAATGTTTTGCACAGAGCCATCTTTGTTGACTGTCTCTATTGTTTTGCAGATGTTTATGGTATCATGAATCTTTTTTTTTTCAATCTTAATTGAAACTCGTGCTCCCTCAATCCAAGGGTTAACCTATTTTAACAGTGTAACATAACTTAAATTTGTGTGCAATTTTTGTCCTTAAGAATGTGTGCATTGTTTTTTTTTGTTGACAGATCCTCAGATCATATGTTAAATGTGAAGTATTTGCAATTTTAACCTCCTGGACTACTGTTGTATGTTTCAATTTATTATTTTTTTTTAAAATTCTGCAATACAGATGGCTTTTTTACCGTTTTTGTTCTTTGATTGCTGAGTATTGCTCCTCATTTTTTGAAGGAATAGGTTGTAGCTATTTTCTTAAAGATTTTGAAGGTTTTATGAGTAGCAATAACAATGAAAATATTTCATTAGTGTATATCACCCTGGTTGGTGGTCGTTGGGTTTTATTGTGCCACAGAGGACAATGACTTAGACTCTTTTCCTCTCAGTTTAATTTCTGGTGTAAGTGGGGCTCTCGGATGTTACATTCGTAGATTCTGGACTGACTAGAGCAAGAGCCGCCTTTGTTTCTTCACAGACCCAGCACAGAATATTGTCTTGAAGCAGGATGCACAGCACCAAAGTGCTTCCTGTGATAGCAACGTGCTATCTGTTCTGAGATTAGTCTGAAAATGAAATGATTCTTGAAATAGGTATAATTGATGTTTTAGCTGAGTGTGGTACACTTAAAGTAAAGCATATTAACTTCCTATATCAAATCTTTTGAAAGGTACATTTATCCCTTATCTTTGCAGGTTGGTTTGTTTAACTTTCACTGGATTATTCTCATGGAATAAGAATGAGATACTGCTGTTGCAGAGGAGCACTGGGACCTTGTAAATGAAGGAAGCTGTGAGGTTTTGTAGTGAAAACTGCACATGGGTCTCGGAAGGTTTGGTTTGTGTACTAAATTCTGCTGCTGATTTACCAACACTGTGTGACCTTGAGCTAGTCAAAACAATTTATAATTTTTTTTTAAAGTGACTACTAATATTGACTGTCTCCTGTTTCAGTATGAGACACATAAGGCTTGAATTGCAGACTTTTGTACTACTTGAGTATTTATTTTAATAAGGGTCCTAATTAAGCATTCAATCTCTGTTGCAGGAAAGCTCTCCTGGACTCTGTCTTCATTCATTAAAATGTGTCAAATTCCTCAGAGTTTAGCGCAGAGCTCTAACAATGGCAAAAGAAACCCTATGTCCTGAATATAGACTAACGTGCCAAAGAATATGCTTGTTAATAAGTACTTGTTCAGTGATAAAGTATAGGAACAAGGGGTTATATATTTCCTCACTTCCAGCTACATGAGCAGAGCCCCTGACTTCACTCAGGAAGCTGTACTGTTGTGAGACATGGAAAAGTAAAATACCCTCTGTTTTATATTAAGTCATTCCAGCTCTGTCTAATTAACACTTCTTAGTGTTAATTGTAACCCCCTGTTCTGTGTTTTTCAGGGACAATATTTCCCAAGTACTGCTGATGAAATGTCAAGCAGAGGTAATAATTTTGTTTTCCTTGCTATTATAACATTGTGCCATAGATATAGTTATATACAGAGATACGTGCCAATCAACTAACAGAGCAAACAAGACGAAGAAGTAAAAATCTTCTCCTTAGAGAGCTCCTTAGGCAGGCAATGAATTATGAGTTCTTCTCTGCCTAGAGAACTTGCAGTGAAAATGACTATTCCTAACGGCATACTGCACTGGGATTAAAAACAATGAATAATTTTAGGTGGCTTGATTTATTAAATCAATAGACTTAGCAAGATGGAGTGGTAGAGTACAAAAATATAAATTTTTTTTACATAATCTGCAGAATCCTACAGGCTACTGGCATTAATGCTACTGAAATACTATTGACAAGTATTTGCAGAACAGCATTTTATGAACAATAAAGACATTCTTGTTGTTGGAAGGGGGAAAATCCTACTGGCAGTCCAGCAAACCTACCTATCTTGTTTTTGTAGTCTGAAGAAAGTGGGAAGATGAGATTCACTATTAAAACATCACTCCGGTGCTGGCAACACTACAGAACTATCACAGAAGACAAGTAAGAAAATAAGGATATGGGGCTATAACATGTCACTGTAGTTTAAGTAGGATTTTTCTTTTCGAATGTGACTTAAAAATTGAAGGTGGAGTCTGGTCTGTGGCAAGAGAATGCAGAGCAATTGCTGTTTCATCCAATTCTGTGCATGACAGTAGGGGGGAAGGTATCTGTGATGGCTCAATATTTTATGAGAAAGTGAAAGTGAGAAAGACCTGACTGAAGATAAAAACAAACAACCCCCCATGATGAAACATGGAAAACAAAAACCAGACAAACCAGTTATGTGAATGCTAACTGTAAGATGAAAATACAATGTATAATAATTTCAGTCACATCCTGTACAGTTCAATTAACTAGCATTTTACCCCATTTTTTTAAATGGGAACAGGGTCCTAAATTTAGGCCTAGCCTTTCAAATACTACAAATTTCTCCATGCCACCTAAAGTAATGCTTGAATTTGCAGAAGACTTGATGGCCCAGTGAAATGTCTGGAAGCACTTTGACTCGTTACTCTTAGGAGACCACCGGTGGCTATTTTTTAGAGTTTTATGCTATATTCCTAAACATTGGTGAGGAGGGAGAGGAAAGGCTGAAATTCTGTTTCCATGGATTGAGCACAATATTTCTTACCTACATGGAAATTCATTGAAATGCTTGTGAAGTACAGACTACTTTAGGGGACGGCAAAAAACCCCACAGCATTTGATTTTTTTTTTTTGTTAGCCCACTTTTGTTGCTTTATCTCTAAAGAAATTAACTTTTTGATTCCTTTTGGCCTGCCAGCTTGGCTTCTCAGCACTGTGGGTTTTTCTGTGGCCATGCTATTATGTATTGAAATCACTCATCAAAAGCTTACCTACAGGAAAGGAAAAACAAGTGTCCTCTGAAAAAGGAAAGCACTATTAAATACTCACTTCTTTCAGAAGAAGAATGTGTTCTTCTGCACAGCTAATAATATCAGGTCTAGACACTATTTTTCTTTTTCATTTACATGAAATACTGATGGTAAATTTGACTCAGTTGCTTCTCTATGCTTAAAATACTTAGCTGGCTTCTTTTGTCTGTCAGAATGCCATCATTCCTACCTTGTGGATTTCTCACTGTTGAGTTTTGTGGGGTGGTTTAATCATCTTGCTGGAACAAAAAAAGAATGTGAAGCACAAATATGAGGCAGGAGAAGTGTGAAGCTGAGGTGCAGGGGCAGCAGCTTGCTTAAGCTGGAGTGCCAGCTTCTGAAAAAGAGAAAGGGCTGGAGGGAAAAGGGAAAATGGCGGCAGGTCATCCACTGTGCGGCAGATGTGGGGGTTGTGGGGTGTGCTGGCCGGGACACGACAGCTCCTCTGCAGCCCCAGCTTGGCCCAGCACCTGCACGCTGGGAGGGGGATATGTGGGGTGGTGCTGTATGTGCAGTCAGTGTGGCTCTGGGGAGGTGCTGTGTTTTTTGGACAAGATGGAGGCCAAGCCTTGAACCCCACCAGCCTTTAAAAATCCTATGGCATTCCCCACGAGAACAGGAGGCAGAGCCAACCTGTGAGAAGGGCTGTAGCAATGGCCTCAGCAGGCAGCTGTGTCGGACACCACTATGGGGCACTGGGAGGGCTCCTGCCTCTCCTCAGTGTGCTGAGGGGCAGTGAGGGTGGCCATGGGGCCAGGTGCAGCCGGCAGCCCCCATGGCAGGTCTGTTCAAACATGTGGATGACAAGTCTGTCTCCATCTGTCTCTGAGGGAGTTTTTCATGGTAAATGGTGCCCATATCTCCTCCCTGCCTTGGTTGTCTTCTTGCAGTAACAGCCAGCTTAGCTGCATCTGACCTGTGTCCACTTTGGATGAGGGGCAGCCATAGGTCTCCCATGCCTCCTTCCTGATCCAGCAACTCATCCCCTGGTCCCAAGGCTAATCTATACCCACAGCCCCTGCTCAGTCTCCTGCAGGACTGACTGTGGTGCCATGGTTGAGGTAGCAGTTTCATTTGGTCTCTCCCCATGTCCTGAGTGAAACAAGATGGCATTGAAGAGGCCCCGGGCCTCCTGCTCCCTCAGGGCCTCTTGCCCCAGAAGGAAATTTCCACCTTGGAAATGAACCTTTGCAGCCTGAAGAACCCACTCCTTCCGCTCATGAGTGCCTGACTTATGTTCATGTATGTTGTTTCACTTCTAGCTTCTGTCAAATGATTTTGGTTAAACATGTGCATGATTTCTTCACAGAGTGTAGGAGTGCACTGGGGGTGTTGGATGGCAGCCGTGACAGCAGGTGTTGCCCGGGCCAGACACAGAAGAGCTGGTGAAAACAAGGTGTGAGGATCTTTTTACCTGAGGTTTTGGGATGCTATTGGCATACTTAATATTTTTAGACACTGTCAGGCACACCTATTGAATCTGAGATAAGACAAGCCTGGTAACAGGCACTGACTCTTACAGTGTTAACTTACATCATTAATTTTTCTTTTCATTTTCATGTTCTTTTGTGAAAACTGCTGAAACCAGTATGGGATATTGCCCATTTCTTTATGCAATATAATTTTGAGACACTCTGTACCCAAATGGTAAATTCATAGATCCTTGCAATCATGTGTGAATAGTCCTGGCTGAATTCAGTGACAGTAGTCTCTGTGTGTGTGTATGTATATATACATATATATGTCAGTGTATGCATGAATTTCTATATATCTATCTTACCCTTGTGAATTCATTTACCATTTGTAGTTTCTTTACCAATTAAATTTTCTAACACAGCTGTTCACTCTGCATCGTGTCACGCATGCTGACCACGTGCTGATTTAGGGTTGAGGATAATTTAGCAGGGGTGCTGATTACAGCAAACTTATTCTCTGGAGATCAATGAGAAATGAATGTTTTGTGATGAAGTTTGTTTTGTGTAGATTAAAAAGATAATGATACCTATGAGAGATTAGAATGTGACATCAAGACCAAAATCAGCATGTGAACTAGCTCTGTGAAATCACACTGCAAAGATAAGATATGAAATGAGGTAGCAGACCACATGGCTCTGTAGCTGAGATCCAATTTTAAGCTTAAATACCAAAGACAGTATGCTAGACCTGAGTGTGTGAACTCCTATCCATGTTATTTTATGCATGTGAATGGTCTCAGTGACTTTCATACTGACCCATTTCCCATAGCTTTGAAGATTTTGCGGTCGGTACAATTCAGGACCGCTTCTTCTATGTGTCTTGGACAGCTCCAAGCAGTCACCAAAAATACAGTAATGACATGTTAGAACTCACTTTGTTTGAAATTTGTTTCATATTGATGTTATAAGTTATCTATCCTGAACTAAGTCAAAGCTGAAAGTAATTTCAAATCACATGTTTGTCTCTCCATCTTTCCATTACACTTTTATTGTTTTAAAAAGTAATTTTCTGTATTGTTTCTACAAATACTTTTCTTTTCTTTCTCTCTTTATGAAAGAATTGCAAAAATAGGAAATGCATTCTCAGAAAATATTATCTAAAAAAGAAGGCACAAATTAAAGGAAAAAATTCATAGAATCATAGACTGGTTTGGGTTGGAAGGGACCTTTAAAGGTCATCTGTCCAACCACCCTTGCAGTGAGCAGGGACATCTTCAACTAGATGAAGTTGCTCAGAGCCCCGTCCAACCTGGCCTTGAATGTTTCCAGGGACGGGGCATCGGCCACCTCTCTGGGCAACCTGTGCCAGTGTTTCGCCACCCTCATTGTAAAAAATTTCTTCCTTAGATCTAGTCTGACTCTACCTTCTTTTAGTTTAAAACCATTATCCCTTGTTCTATTGCAACAGGCCCTATTAAACACTCTGTCCCCATCTTTCTTATAAGTCCTCTTTAAAATTCCTTTAGGTATTCCATAGTTCTATAGACGTAAGGTCAAAGGGAACCAATGCCCTAGAATTTTTGAGGAGTTTGGATCTAAGCATTATAGTTCAGACCTTTCTTCTTCTTCTTCTTTTTTTAATATTATAGTTGTTATCCAGTGTTTAGCATTTTTTAGATATCATTGTCGTAACAAATATTCTAGCCACAAGACTGCATGCCGTGTTTTGGACAGAAAGCTTTTAATGAACAGATCATAATATGACCAAAAAAATGATTTATTTTTTGTCCTTCTATAGCAATACTCTTTTCTCCCCTACCCTAGCTTGTACTTTAATTAACACATTTGTCTTTAACAGAATCTCTTCAGTAACTCTGTCCTTTGCTCTGCTTTTTAACCTGGAGAGAAGGGCTGAAGGTTTAGGTAGCAGAGTCCTGTGACTGCATGTGATGTGGTTTTCAAAGTGTCTTCTACCTAATTGCCATTAAAATCCCTTCAGGGGAAAAAAAAATCTCACTATGTGCTCTTTCTTCAGTGTGTTTTTTTCCTGAGACTTAGTTACCAAGTAGTGGTGCAGGACGCTTGAAAGGAAGCAGCCTCTTTCCTGAGAGTGACTAAAACAGATGATTAGGAGAATGCAGGAGACTGGGTTTGTAAAGTGGTAGTTTCTCCTAATCCTCTTTGTTTTAACAATCATGCCTAAAACTCTAAAAATGCCTGCGGTGCCTGCTGAGATCTTGTTCAAATGCCGGTAGTGGAAGTGCAGAGGTTCAGAGGCGGCCCTCTGGCAAGCAAATGCGGAAGAAAATAGTGCTGTGTTTTGGGCACCTTATTGCAACTCAGAAGCCTGGTTAAACTTCCTGTTCTACCAAAGAGCTCCTGTGGGCTCAAGGGGAGTTGCCTGGGGCTCAGGTGAACTATCATGTCCTTCTCAGCCCAACCTTTCCTCAGATACAGTAGCTAATTAGAGTTTGAAAGAGAGAAACAAGAATGATTACTGTGTCCAGCAAACATGAACTATGACTATTGGCCAAGGTTAGTGACTTATTGAATATCTTGTACTACTGAAAGGATTTTTGTAAGATCTGACTCTTCGAGTCCTGGTATTCCATGAGAACCTCAGGTTTTGCCTTTAAACAAACTTTTAGTCATCTGCTTAAGGAAGAAAAAAAAGAAAGAAGTAATCAACCATAAAGGCCTGATAAAATGAAGGGAGTTACATAGCTCTTAAAATATTATGTTTAAAGCAGTCCAAGACTGGATCTGAGTTGTTTAGGAGTCCAGGTTGGCAGTACCAGAACACAGGCTCTTGGCAACTACCAGAAACTGAAAGAAGCCAGTGGCTCACACTGGCTTCCAGGATCCATAGTTTCAAATTTAAATAATTTATGTGCTTAATGAATAATAAATTTAGTAGTGATGGTTAAGGCAGATGATTCCCTGTTCGGTTAAATGGTCACAGCTAACTGAAAAATGTGCATGGTGCATACATGCTGCTCTCCTCCTCTAAGTTTGCACGCATTCACCCTCTGACAAGCTTGTTTAATGCTGTGGATGATTCACTTTGCCCTTAAACAGTGTTTCACCATTTCCTGCTTCACACCTGGCTGCAGCAATGTGCTTGGTTTAGAGGAGGGCAGCTAATTAATTTACAGTGTTTTGCTCCCTTGTGCAGTGAAGGTCCAGAAAACACATTTTTCCTTCCTAACTGCTGTGGAAGCTGACGTGCTGTTCCCTGCTGGCTCGTATGCAATGTAGCCTGCTCTGCGGCAGCTTCCTAGGCCAGCCCTTCGGATCCTTCCAAGCCGTTAGCCCCAAAGTCCGTCCTGGTGGGAGTTAGAACAGCTCAGCAGGGGTGTGCAGAGATGGGCAGTGCTGGCTTTGGAACACGGTTCCTGCAGAGCTCTGGAACAAGAGGGAAAATTCCCTGTCTCTTATCTTGCCCCTCCCTCCCACCCCTGCCATTCAGCCCATTTCCTCAAAGAGGCTTTGTGGTGTCTGCAGGCTACAGAGCTTTTTTCGTTTTTCCCCACCCTGCTCCTCCATTCCTTCTGGTGTTTGTTTTCCCTTGCTGCCTCTTGTTTGCTCCATTTGAATACTGTGAGAGTCTTGCGCTGGATGTTTTGACAAGTGGATGCTGTGTAGTATGGACCATGCAGCCTGGATAGGATGGCTGCAGGCTCTAAGCTAGATTAACTGTTGCTGTTGTACAATGGCTGAGATGTGCCACTGCCTTGGGTTGCACACAGGGACCCCAGACTGTCACGGGGTTACCATTCCATTGTGAAGGGCTATCTATCTGATGGTAGGGAGGAGGTCCTGTCCTATCTTTCTTCTGATGGCAGCCAGGAACAAGACAGGGCTGACCTTGCACCTTTGCAATTCCAAGCTAGTTTGTTGTCCCACTGGCTGTGGGTGGCTTAAGTAGAAACTTTTGTACACTGAGACAGTTATTTCTGAATTACTTACGCAAGTGGGAAGTGAATCACACCTTCTTCTTGTGCTTGTTTTTATTGTTTATTTATTAATTTATTAATTACTTTACTTCTTTTGACTGAGCAAAACTCCCATTAAACTGCAAGAGCCCTGTGCAATTAACTGTATTGCAAAAATTTGCTCCAGAATGTTTCTTGAAGGCTTCTAGCACAATGCTGATGGGATTTGCCTCCTCCTGTATTTACAGTAGTTTGTGAGGTAAGGAACCTAATTTTATTTTCTTCACCCTTTCTCTGGAGCTCTTAGGAGGCAGTCAGTGGCGGAGCTTGTTCTTTGGCACAACTTTCAGTCAGGCTCAAAACATACATTGGGTCATTACAGCAAAATGAGTTACCCCAAGTCTTGTGTCTCAAGCTGGAACTGGTGAATTGAGGGCTTAAACTCTGGGAAATTCCCTACACCTGTCAGTTATGCATCTTATCTAGTGTCCTCTCACAGGGCCGTTTCCCTCCTTCCTCAAAGAAGAGCTAGTGGAATTTTGCTCCTCTCATGTTTGTTACAGGACTTGCTTGAACAGTGTCTTGCTTCTGCTGCCACTGCGTGGTCAAAACTGGTCTGGTGCTTCAGGGATTCCTGTTTCTTACCACGATTTCTGTGGAGCCAGCACAGTCCTGTGTCCTACGTGTGATTCGCCTCCCTGCCAATGTAAACGAGGAGTAACTGCATTGAAATTAAAGGACTCTTTATTTGTGTTAGTGGCACAGCCAGATGCACCTGCAGCAATAAGGGTCCATTGTGCTGAGTAGGTGTTAGGCTAGGAAAAAACAACAAACAGTCCCTAAGCCAGCTCCTATCCTAACTTGATACTATGACCATGTGTAACAGGTAAATAAAACTGACATGGCAGGGGTAAACCTTCTCATAGACATGTGCCTGAAGTCAGGGTCTTTGTGAACAGCTGCTGTTGACTGAGCTGTTTGAAATACAAGCAAAAAGGGAAGACTCTTAGTGGGATTTCAATAACCTCAGTTGTGGTAATTTCCACAACTGGTATGCACCTCAAGGTGATGACTTCTCCCTGTGTTTTTAAGGTTGAAAACTTATAGATCTCTTGCAGCCTTGTAAATTGTTGAGGTTTCAGGCATGCTACAGAAGCTTTGCTATTCAGAAGTAAAGCGCTGTAACAAATAATCAAATAGAGGTGTACTTAACAAGAAAAAAATTTATATTCACTTTGCTTTTTAGAAAATAATATGGTAATAATTTATGTTTTGCCAGTTGGGTAATATTCAGGAGATTTCTCAGTCATTAACTGACTTGAGTGAATTAGAAATGTTTTCTTGTAGTAATAAACAGTGATATGTCTTCAGGGACTTTCAAAGCAAGTAAAATAGAAAATGTAAATTACTCTGTGGATTGGTTTTGCATTCCTTGCTCATTCAGGATTTTCACTGCCTTTAAGGAATGCAGGAGCAAGCCCCAAATACGTGTAAGGAAATCAGGGTGAAAAAGAGTTGCCTTGAGCCCAAAGATTAAAAAAAGTAAAATGTCAGCACTTGAAATTGACAGAGGGAGAAAATTCCAGCTACTAAGGGAGCAGCAGCTGAGAATGTCATGCAATACTTTTATTAACACAGTACGAAAGGCAATTTAAATATATAAAAAGGCCTATTTCTGCAGTTTCAAAAGTCCTTATTTAATTTAGGTAAAAACAAATATGCCACAAATGTTGAACTGACTCGCAGTCATCTGATGACCTCAGACCCAGTCTCAGCTCTATATTCAACAGCAAGTGACATGTTCTCTCTCCTGTCTTCCGCTTTCTGTGTTGCTAAATCCACACTTCTTTGGGGAAGGGACTGTTTCTGGGGGTCTGAGCAATGTCTAGCCTAACAGACCCAGGCTGAGGTGGGATTCCTGACTACTTCTGGGCAGCTACTGACAATACCTGGTCCTCTTCCACCCCCTTCTTATCATATCCCGTTTTGTTCTCTTGCTGTCTTTTTTGACACTTTTTTGCTTTGCTTTCTTTCTCCACTTGGTTTGAGGTAAAGCATGTGTCTTACTCTGTGTATTTGCAGCATAATGGGGTCCCTAAACAAACTGGTAAGTTTGATTCTTACTTTTTTAAAAAATAATTTTTATTTATTTATTTTGCACCAATATGGATTGTAGACTGAAGCATGCAGTGAACTGCAGATCCTTGCTGGAAACTGTATTGGCTGTACTTGGCTATTGTAACACAAAGAAAATGAGGAGTTAGCAATAAAGCCTCTAGCCTTATGTGTAGATCTTGATGTTAGTTGGAGTGAGCACCTGGAGGGACTCTCCCTCCAATTAGACTTGCTATATGAACCGAGTTCCTATGCATTTCCATAATTTATAAGACTTAGACTAAAGCTGGCTATTTAGGCAGGGTAGTGAAATTAGTACAGATGACAGACACGCAACATTTGCACACAGTAATATTGCATAAAGCGCATTTTCTTTGGAAATTGGGCTATAAATAGAAACCTTTTCCAGTCCCAAACTTATCTGTGGTAACTAGTAGAGGCTTTTTGACCATTCATGAATGTGCTTGAGCTTCTCGTGCTGCTTCTGTGGTAATGTGTTTCCTTGGCACTCTGGTTGTCCTTCCATGGGATTTTGTGAAATATTTTTAATTTATCATGGTGATAATTTGAGGAATATTGGTGGATGAGTGAACAGAAAGTTGAATTTATTGTGTGAATCACTTTCTAGCGCTTTTTTTTTTTTGGTCTAAGGAAAGCCTTGGTCATGTCCTGTGTAATATTTCTCATTTCATGGTTGTTTAGTATAAGGAATAAAGTGTTATGTTACCCAGTGAAAGCAAATTGGGCCTAAGGTGTACTGCAATCAAGGCGGGTCTATGCGTACAATGATAACATAGACATTGCGGTGACCTTGTACAACTTTCTTGCATATAATCTCTCTGCCTCTTCCCCTCTGATCCTAACCCAGGAATGCAAGTCAAAGGGTGGAGAAGAATGAGCCTGTACTTCAGGACATTGAAAACCACCTTCCAGGTCTGGATTTTGCCTGTGTGACTACAGCGTAAGTGGGCTTAAGATTTGCTTTTTGTAGTACTGTAAGACAGATGTGATATTCGCATCCTGCCGTGTTGTACTAATTAGCAAAGCCAATGGTTAATTTGGACCATTCCAGGAATTAAAAAAAGATTTGATGGAAGTAAAAATTTCAAGACCAAAATAATCTTTGCAGTAAACACATGTAACCCCTTGGGTTCCCTGTGTGTTCCCCCTTCCCCCACCCCCTTCTTATGGTGGGGCTGGGGTGGATTCACTTCTACTGCAGTAATGTCCAAAAAGCTTCGTTAGCCCATGATGTTATGTATACTCGAAGCGTCCACTGACAATCTCCTTCAAGCGTTTGGTGACCTATAAAAATTTTTTAGCAATGCCCTAATTTATGATAAATAGTATGAAGTAGGAAAAAAGATATAATACCTCCTAACTCAAAGGGCCATGGAAATAGAATAAGAGTAGCCTATGCATTTCTAAGTTGTTAATATTTAATAATATAACTTCCTAACTGAGGCTGAGATGCTACTGAAATAACTATTTCCACTTTGCAGCAACGCCTTGTGCTCAGCCGAATGAGTGTTAGGCCACTAGAGAGCAGCAGAGACTGTGTTTAAAGCCACAACCGATTGTCCGTAGTCTTCAATGAAGCAGCAGATCTGTGTCGTGGAACCTTCAGCTGTCAGATGCTGTCTTATTTTAAAACCCATTTTTTTCCTGTTCTCTTGCTTAATGCACAGCTTTACTTGCCATAAAGTTTCTCTGATAGTGTTTTGCCCCGATATACACACCAGAAGTGTACAGTCCAGTAGAAAGTGTACCTTTCTTGTCTGGGTTTTAACACTAAATAGCATGTTAGGGAGGGACGCAATCATCTAAATATGGTGTGGGGGCATTCATGATGCAGAACCCAAACTGCATTTAGAAAAGTTGTCCCTTTACTAGAAATGTTTTGTGTAGTGGCTAGTCCAGTCCTGTAGTGAGCCAGTCTGTAACAATACTGTGGGGATTTTTAGCCTTTCTGTTTACGATAGCCTCCATAAAAAGAGCAGAATGAAACAGTTTGAAAGGAGCAAAACTGTCCGTACTTCTAAAATGATATTACTGTGATTACAGTGGCTGCCAGGGTCTTTGGCACCAACCCTTAAAGAAGGTAGGTACAACAGGCAGGTTATGGGAAACAGTCCGTGCCTGGTGTTGTGTGGGCACTGAATGGCAAGATGGTATTGGTTGCTGACCCCAGTCTTGCAGAGGCCACTTCACAAGGGACAAACTCGGGGGCTTTTTTTACCTTATTCCTCAGTGCGCTGAGAGTGGGGAGTGAAAGCGTTGGCAGATTATGGATTGTGTGGAAGAACTGGATACCGCTTAAATGGATTTTGGTATGGCAACAGAGATTAGAGTGGGTGAATTGATCAAATCTCAGACAGTATTTAACTGATTAAAAGAAGTACATTTACACCTATAAGAAAATTCTCAGGCTTTTTGGATGACAAATCACGGTGATAATTCCCACAGACCAGTCCATTGCTGCACCATCATACCTGTACCCTTGCACTATATAAAGAAGTGCATTATCAAAGCACTTCTTTAAATAGAATAAGATGTGTCACAGACATTATAATCTACTGAAGGCGACGCCATCACAATATACGCTTATAGTTCTGATACTCTGAGGATTAGTTTGCAATATCTGTTGATTCAGTGGGAGTAGGAGTCTTGGTGTTTCTGAAAATCCCTGGGAATCTTTGCACTTCAAGGTACCTAAAAGCCTTGAAAATCTGCCCCACAGTACACTATACCTTGAGATACTTATGTTTCAGTTCTGGAGAAAACTGACTCTGAAGTCTGTAGAAGGTAACAGTGGCAGCATTATTTTTGGTGGCATTTATTCTAGCTGAGCAGCTGCAGATTACATTATTTAATACCTGTTTTATCTGTGTTTCAGAACTTATTTTGGTGTTACAACAAAGGCAGACTTGTCTTATGAGAATCAAAATTATACTTAATTGAATTCTGCTTTGGGAATTTCTGTCAATCACACAACTGCATGAATTGGGAAAGACACATGATTGCAGCTATGATTAACTTTTCCAGAGTCGCTCTGAGTACTGTATATCACATTTCATAAAGAGATGTAGTATCTTCAGAATAATTGTACTGTACTAAAGGGTATCTTCTGAATGTCAGAAATAATTTAATTTTCTTTGAGGGGACATATGAGGAAGGAGGCATTCTTAAACTGAAGGTTGTGAATATTTCTAAAATAGGCAGTCTTGACCACCTTCCTCCATGTGCAATTTCTAACAACAATGTAAACAAGTGGAGAATTCCCTGCCCTGAGAACAGCCTGCCTTTGATGCCAACCTGCATGTGAACTACCTTTATACCACCCAGAGATGGGTAGGTGTTAAATTACCAGTAGGTATGGACTGCCAGTGAGTAATTAAGAGTGAACATTCATGGTGCTGGAACATTTGAGCCACATATGCAATTGCATACCAATGCTGTGAGTTTGCCCATGTTCATGTAGTCAGGTAAGGGAAATCAGGTCCTTCTTACTATTATATTACTGGTTTATTTTTCTGAGTTGAAGTTTAATCTTCCTTTATTCCTGGCTCTTACAAATGAGTGACAGCAGATACAGACCTCTTTCACATCAGAATATGAGCCTTTACAAAAGCTTTGAGTACTTTAATTTTTACATATTAAGATTTGTATCTTATCAATTTAACTTTCTTGAGTGTTGTAAGATTAAATTTTAAGAACTGTGAACGGGGTTAGTCCAAAAATAGAATCATAGAATCGTTTAGGTTGGAAAAGACCTTTAAGGCCCTCAAGTCCAAGCATTAACCTGACACTGCCAAGTCCACCACTAAACCTTGTCCCTAAGCACTGCGTCTACATGTCTTTTAAATACCTTCAGGGATGGAGACTCAACCAATTCCCTGGGAAGCCTGTTCCGGTGCTTGACAACCCTCTCAGGGAAGAAATTTTTCCTCATATCCAATCTAAACCTCCCCTGGCACCATTTGAGGCCATTTGCTCTTGTCCTATTGCTTGTCACTTGGGAGAAGAGACCAACACCCACCTCACTACAGCCTCCTTTCAGGTAGCTGTAGAGAGTGATAAGGTCTCCCCTCAGCCTCCTTTTCTCCATGCTAAACAACCCCAGTTCCAACAGCTGCTGCTCATCAGACTTGTGCTCTAGACCCTTCACTGCACTGAAGATCTCTACCTTTGAAGGGCAGACAACAGGGTTTTTGCACCCCTGTAGCTAGTTAGCCAATGTTAATATTCCCTTTGCTTTTGCCTCTAAATTTCATCAACTGTCTCCAGTGACATTTAACTTACATATGCGAAGGGATTGGCATTTTTAGGTTGTCAGAGTGTTATTGGATGAAAAAGCTGATTTTGTCACGGGACATCTGTTTTATTGTTAATTAGATGAAATAAGAAAGACATCAGAAGAGTACACACAGAAACTATTTCATAGTTCCTGCTTAAAATCTTACTCTGATCCCTTGAAATTAATGATGCTTTACAGATTTTCACATTTTGATGTGAATTTCATTTAGGAAGTTTCAGGAACAAATGACAGAGAGTTGTTATCCATCTGTGCCTCTGTCTTTACAATTCAATTATTCCCTGCCATTGTACAGTCTCTCCTTTCAAAACTATCAGAAGAAAGAAAACAGCCAAGGTGTTCACTTATCATTTAAACCCCCCCCCAAACAACAAAAAACCAATCAAACAAAAAAACCCCAAACAACAAACCCAAACGCCCAACCCCAACAACTTATATCATTGTAGCAGCTCATGTTTTGTGCTTATCAAAGTAAGAAATGTTATTTACATTGTCCCATCAAGATGAGTTGATCTTTTTGACAGTTGTGAACTTGTGGATGCTAAGATCCTGTTTGCTGGTGGTTACCTGGCTTTTTTCCTCATCGTGCTAGCTGCTTTCTTTTTTCTTTTTTTTTTTTGTGTCAAATTAGAGTATAAAGACTCAAGTAGACCCTCTTTTCTCCATTTTCAGTTTTTCTTAAAGATCTGTCCTGTTTAGCTGCAGAAAAGGAGGCAGGTATAAAATATACTCCCCAGGAGAGACAGAAAAATTGGAATTTGTGATAACTGGTGATAATATGTCATATTATTTCAGGATGAAGGCAAATGAGATCTGTCATGGGAATAAGGGAGAATAAGGCATTAAAGCAGTAATTGGAACTACTGTAATGGTATGGAAGGTTAGCTGGAGATGGGGGCAGACACCAGATAAAGCTGAGGTGGTTGCATCTTTCTTGCTTACAATAATGCATCTGTAACTTGGGAACTGAGCACTGGATAGATTAAAAATAAGTGAGGTGTGTGGGGAGCTAATTCAGTTCTGCCTGCTCCCTTTGCTCTTGAGCTTTTTGGCAGGGCCCTGGTGTAGCCTTGTACAGAATTTGGAGAAGCAAAGGATGCACGCTGGCTTTGGCAGGCCCATGCTGAGTAACCTTACAGTTGGAAAGGGGGTAAAGCTCTTCTGCAGTTTCTGTCTTGAGAAATGTAAGGTAAAGAATATATAGAGACTGCAGAGTAAGTCATGGGCTGCACAGCTGGCATTAGACTCTATCCGTGCTCACTAAGTGCTGGTGGGGGGAGGAGATAAAGAAGAAACTGGGAAAGTAAAATTTGATCTGAGAAGGGAGAGGAGGAATGGATTTTACATCCCTGAAGTGATGTTAGCAGGAAAGTGAAGTAACTTAAAAAATGCAGACCTCAGCTGTGTGCTCACAGCTCCTTTTCTATCACTGGAAATAAAGCCCTAATCTCCTGAAGCATTTTACAAAGGCCCTTTTCCTTCATGTGTATAGGGAGCACGTATGGTTCTTAGTGAAACCTGCACTTCTTGAGTTGCCACATGAGATTAGAAAACCATCCAGTTAGGTGAGTATTTTGTGATAAGTGTCAGTAGTGGTTACTTTGGGGGAATGCAAAAGAAATTTTGAAGACGGATGTTTGAGTTAACTATGTCTCCTGGCTTTGAATGTATAAAACCCTTTCAATAATGGAACAAAATCCCTAACCCCTCCCCAAGACTTTCACAGATGTGGTCAGATAAGAGTTGTTTTCTATGCTGACTGCATGAAAACATTGCAGTGCCTGCAGAGCCATTATATATACCACTTAGGGTGAGGGACCTGGCACTCTGTTTCAAGTATGGAAGTGTACATTATTATCTTATTCCTAGCCCTAAAAGGTTCTTAATTATTTTAATATGTAATGTCCATTAACTAAAAATATAGATCCATTATTCTCAATGTAGTACCCTCCTCTTCCCCTGCTTCTTGGTCTGGGACTCATGCTAGGGATTAACTTGGCAAAATATTTTCATTAGTGTAACTAAGAGAAGCTTACAACATGTTTCATTTAAAAGGGAGCAAGACTGATACCATTCATTAGCAAGCTGGAGCAATCCCTGCCTTTTCTTCTAAAACAGCTCCATATCTGTTTGGCTCTGGAGTGCACAATCTTGATGAATTGTGAGTTAACTTAATGGAGAGGAAAATGTGTGTAGTGCTGTGTGAGGGCAAAAGGGAAAAATACAGAATAAGAATCAATGGAAGAGTGAAAAGACTTGATGGAAAATGGCCTCTTCCTAAAAAAGTTGATGAAGAGAAAATAAACAGACTGGCAAGCAGGCTCAGAGAGGGAATGCAGGAAACTACAAGATGGTTACTGAGGGGAGAGATGGATCACAGGCACAATGAAGAGATTTTGATTTTTGAAGAGCACAAAGTGTGGGATTATTTGGATCAAAGGCCTTGGTTCTGGCCCATCTTTGCTCAAATTAAATAAGGAAAACTCAAAACAGGAAAAAAATGAACAAGTTCCTCTCTTCCCCTGAAGTGTAGGATCTAAAACACTAGAAATTTGACTCTATTCACAAAATATTTCAGAATATTTTTGAATGTTAGTGTCTTTTCCCATGGTTACTGACTTAAAAGCAATTGTTCATGAATGGCAGTGTCTTTTACTCTATAGATTTCTGCTACATGGATATATTCAGAGTTACATTCTATTACTTAGCTGGCTAAATCAGTGTTATTACCTCTGCCAGGGCTGTAGTGACAGTCCAGACTGTCCTGATGCCTTACTAACTAACATCTGATTTCACAGAGTCTACTGCTACTAATATGTAAGCCAGAAAAGACCGTGCTTGGCTTTCAGAGTTAGGCAATTATCAGGAGTGGCTGTTGGGGGTGAGAGGGGAAACACATGAAAATTGAACTGACTTGATGAGGAAATCACTGAGAGATGATGCAAAAGAACAAGACCCTAAACACCAACATGCTCTTGCAGTGTTCCAGGGGAATAATTTTTTGTATGATAACTAGTAGACTATAAGGATCTATCCCAAACTTTTAGATGCAATAAATCAACCTCACTTTCCTTTTTTTTTTTTTTTTAGATTTAAAGGTGGCTACAGGAAACTAAACCCAAGATCACAGCTACGTGATGTTTAAATTAAGTGTACATGTAATGAGCATTAACAGGTATTTCCGTGTTACACATCAAAGTCGCACACCTCAGGGAGATATATTTATTTATATAAGTACCTGTCATTAAATTGTGCTGGGGCAGGTGTTGGTGTAAACCAGTGGCAGCTGTGTTTCTGAATCAGGATGTTGAGCATTCAAGCCCATGAGAAGGATCTGTGTTTGTATCCAGTGCTGGCTGGTACACCTAACTTATAAAAAGTTAGAAACTATGCCACAATTTTGAGGTTGAACTTAAAAAATAAAAGTGGTTTATTTGTTTTTTTTGTTCGTTTGTTTTTTGAAAAATAGTTTTTTGACACTTTTATGGACCCTTAAGGCATCCTTTCTATCTTTCTGCCACATTTTCTAACTCTCCTTTGCAACCCTGGGAACTAGAAATTGAATGTAGTGCGATTCCCATGCAAATATTGTATTTGAGTACCTGGGAATTTAGGAAAAATACCAAATAACACAAAGACACGATAAAATCAGTCTTTTGGCAATGGAACTATTGCTCGTCATGTTGTCTTTGTGCTCAGTTAGAAGGAGCTGTTTCTGAAGCTAGTAAGCTTGCAGAGGTAGAGGACAGTGGGGGAGGAGGGCATGTCGCCTTGCATGTCTATAATTGCAAAATCTGTGGTATAAGAAGAGATCCCACTGTCCTTCTATAGGCTGTTTTTTTAATTAGTGTTGCTGGGACTGGGAGAATGGCAGGGCTGCAGAAGAAGTGACCAAATGGTTGGAAAACATTTAAACAAACAGCGGAACCTGGAGAGTCAAATAATGCTCAGGAGGGTTGGGAGTGGAGCAGTGCTGGGAGGTCACCCAGTGTCAGTGCTGGCTGGTGGGAAAGGAATTCTGGAATAGGGATTGCAGAGCACCTGCAGGTGTTCGGCACCTCTGCAGATCGCCCAGCCCAGGGCCCCTGCACAGAGCAGGGTCAGCCACAGCACGTTGCCCAGGACCTTGAGCAACAGGCAAAAGACAGCTCTGGCTGTCTGGGCCATTGCAGAAGTGGCCCATGGGTCTCAATTATAATACCACTAACATGGATTTCTAATTAATAGAAAATTGACCCCCGTGTTTGCAAGCCAACTGGCACCTACCTTTTCGTAACTCTGTGGGTGCATGGCATATGTATCTGTATATAAAGCATTAACATTTAATAAGCTCCCTAAGAAACATGGGAAGAAAGAAATAACTCAAAACAACTAACAAAGTGCAAAAGTGAAAAAAAAAGAGGGCGGGGAGGGAGGAGGGGGTGAAAAAGGAAAAAAAAAAACCCTACCAAACCCCCCAGAGCAGTTGAAGAGGGACTAAATCTTTAATGATAGTCTTAGATAAAAGACTAAAATATTTATATCACCTTTTTAACCTGAATTTTATAGCAATGAAGTTTAACATATATCTTCTATTACCTTTATCAAGTTTATGACTAGCTCTCATTTATGGATCCCTTAAATATGTATAAGACAGTTTTACTTATCTTGTTTACATGGGTCTTCTCTTTGGGCATTTGTCTCCATCACTGCATAGCATGTTTATGGTAATTTACTGTAATACATGTATATCAGAGGCAGTTTAAATGACACTTAGCCTTGAATATATTTAAGATTTTTTTTTCCTTGTAGCCACTAGGAAGTCAAAAGATATATGAAAAGCTATTAATTTTCAAATGATAGTAACATAAACAATATTAAAACTTGTATTTGCCTTTGGAACAGTGTGAGGAAGAAATATATAACAAATGGGGCATTGCACAGTCAGTTATTAAAGAAGTAAATTAATAAACTGAACACTCAATCTTTTCACATGTCAAGGATAATCTGGACAGTAGTTCGATGATTAAAGGCAACAAAATGTGTCTTATTATTTTGGTTGACTTTAATCCCTAAGTTTTGTTTAAGACTCCTCAGTAAATATTTGCTTTTGGTTAATTTCATTTCTAGCCCTATGGAAAAGGATTTCCCATGTGTTATCCAGAGCGTGCATGTAGGTCCTTGTGTTATTGCCACTGTGTCCAAAGGATCTGAATGAATTGCCTCTGTGCAAAGGCGCTGATGCTGTGCTACTAGCATGTGCTGTGTCCATGCAGCAAGGAAGAGTTTTGTTGCAAAGGTATTTCTGGACACAGAAGAAAAAAACTTTAAGATGGGAGGTTGTGGCTTAGAGTCCCAAAACTGTTCTCCCAGTTGGGGGCTGAGCTGGAGTAGAGCACAGCTATTGCATAGGCCTGGCTGTGCTTCACCTAGTAATCTACATTACTTTCAGCCTCATGGAAAAGTGTGATCTGGCCTGAAGGTCATTGTTTTGGAGTGAATGAACTGTAGCTCTGCTGGCTTCTTGACTAGGGTCTGGTTCATTCCTGTCTGTCAGTACAAGAGTAACATCTATGTACCTTTATGAACTATAAACCAATATCTGAGTGTAATGGGAACTGGCTTCTCTGATGCTTTTGAAAATGCCACTGCATGCTTATCTACTCTTTTTGGTGCTGAAAAACCTTTAAAAATCTGCTCCCTAATCTTGTTAATTTTAAAAAATATTGCTATTATGGAGAGACTATTAAAAGCTGACAACTTGTTCAGAAATCAAGCTCTGTGGCTTTTGATGAAGTGATTGAGAAAGACTTGCAGACATTAGGGAATACCAGAAAGCCCAGCTATTACTGATAATGGAGGTAGGAATCCTTCAGTACTGCAGAAATTCCCCCAAAACGTGTACTACTTCCCCTCCATTCCAGCCTAGGCACCTGTGCATACTGGGATGCTGGCAAAAGAAAAGCTTACTATTAGAATTGTTTTCTTTGAATACACGTTTAGAGAAAAATGTGATGTCTTTGAGCTAATACAATTCTTTTTTATTGTTTGTAAGTAAAGGTGGCGACAGCATCCCTGCCGCATGTGTGCGAATGTCTAATTGTGGATCATTGAAATTTGCTATACTGCAAATGCAGAAAGAACCACTACATTGGAAACAACCTTTCAGAGGAGGAGGCAAGGAATGAAATTCCTTTTATGAATAAACACAAATTGAATGATTGTGCATATGCATTTGTATTTGCTTTCTCTCTTTGTTCTTTTGTTCTTCCTTTAGCACTGCATTTGCATGCAGAGTGCTAGTGATCAGAATGCAGAGCTCCTGTACAGCAGAGCTGTGTGCTGGCATTGATCTAGTGGTCTGTGCCAGCTCAGTGGTGCAAGATTTACTTTAATTTCCTCTTCCTTTTGTTCTTTTGCCTCTGTGCTTTAAATAAAGAGTTTTCTTTTATTGCTTCCAGAAATTTTGAGAAGTCGTAGCTATTTTGTATCCAAATAACCATGACCCATTTCTCTGTGATAACAGCAGACATCCCAATCTGGTGGATTCCACACTCATATATGTCTGAAATTCTCAAAGTTATTAACTTTTGGGGGGTGTGATTTTTGGTTAGGCTAAATGGAGAGTGAACATTTTGAAGCTATTGAGGTGTGCAGCTAGAGATTACATGCTTCTGGGAAGATACCTCTGATAGAATTTTGACAGAAGGTCCCAGACCTGAACAAGAAAGGACAGGGAACACGTACTCTTCACTTAGACATTAGAGTTGATCAGGATCATGGAGGAAGTATATGGAAAGGCCCTAGAGAATGGTATAGCATATGTGACTTGGTGCATCCTCTCTTTCTGTATTGTTAACAATGGGCAGACAAATAATGGACAGTAAAACATACCTTTAAGTAGGTTTGTCTCCTTTACACAGAAAGAAATATAGTAGAGGTTGCCTTTTCCTTGCTAGTTTTCCTTGGCAGGAATGGCACAAATCCCTGCGTAAAGGAGGAAGAATTTGTAAGTGCCACTATAGTTGGAGTGGTTTTGGTATCTGCTTTTCTTTCTGTGCTGTTAGTATGTAACTGTGCAGTGGTACAATCTGTATTTACATGGATTGGTCCAGGGTCAGGGGTTTCACCCTCTTTGCCTTCTCTTGGCATGTCTTTCTCCAGTGAATTTATTCTGATTATGTCCTCTTAAAGAATTAGTAGAACTCTAGAACTCATTAGTTTATATTCTTTAACTTCTTTACATTGTATACACACATATACTGCTCCTGCAGAAAATGATAGTTGCTTTCATTCATTCATTCATTTTCCGACTGGATTTCATACAGACTATTTTCAAGGCTGTTTTAATGAGATCTTGTATGGGAAAAAATGTGGAGAGTATGTTCCTTGGTTGTGGGTTATTTTTGTTCTGCTCCCATCCCCCGGGTTATTTGTAAACCTTAGCTATCTTTGGGCTTCTGTCCTTATATCACCACTTTCCTTTATATTGAGATGCTGACAAGCTATTTTAATATCCTTGTCTAGAGCACCATTCTTCTTGCTCCACAGGTATGCAGCAGCTCACTGAGCAAGGTCGTGCAGAAATTCTCCTTCCAGCTTTCTAGAAGGTGACTTCTACTTTTAGAAGAATCTCCAAGTGCAGGTGGCCTCACCTGGGACTTGCAGATTTTCAACCTCCTGCTTTGCAGCTGGAATTCCTGAGCCGTCAGCTGGTTCTTGGAGGGGAAGCAGATTCCACCTTCATGCTAGCAAACACATCAACCTGTGTCTCGTCACACAGCGATACTCCCCTCTCAGCATGTAGGCTGGGCTTCAAGTAGCACTACAGCATTACAGCCCAGCGTTTAGCTGTGGTAGCTGGTTAAGCAGTAGTTCCCCTTGTTGCAGGATCTAATGACAACGTAATGGACCATGACCGGAGTTGTGCATCTCGAGGTGTTGTGATGCAGGTGAGCACAGCGAGGAAGGTTATCTGCTGGGCAGAGTCTGCGGCAAAGGAGGATGAATGCTGCTTTTAACGAAGAAACTGAGCAGAATTACAAGCAGCAGATTAATTACTTTCCTCAAAAGGAAAATGTGCTTAGTTTCAAACTGGCTGTTCCAGTGAGCCTTGTATTGTATAACACTCACCTGAGACAGAGGCTGACAGGCTGTCCCAACCTTTAATTGACTAATTAATAGTTATTAATTAGTATTCCCTGTGGTTGTAGTCTCAACCATGAGTTAATTGATTCTGATGGGGGATTAAATGTCCCATGTCAGAGATGAGTGCCCATAACAGCATCTGAGGCACTTCTTTTGTGTAATAGACTAAAACAAACCTGTTTTATGTGTGTGTGTACACTGATACTAAATTGCAGAAACCTTTGGTTTTGTTTATTTAAACCTATTGCTCTGTGCCTGTTGGATCATGTGGTTTGTAAACACTTAATGGAGACACTTAATTCTTATGTAACTGGGAGAGAGGGGATGCTATTTTAAAATCCTGTGCCCTGATGTGGGATCTGTTTCTCTCTGAAAACCACTGTAAAAACATCTGCCTTTCCAATTCACTTTTGTCGTGAGTTAAAATCCCCTAGAGATGAGAGCTAGCTGGTAGATTTGATAGTTAAGTATTCCAGCACTGACAGGCTGCAGTATTTCACAGCAGCATAAATATCATTCTGTCTGTTAAGTTTATTAGGTTAAAAGATTTTGGAAAATAACATCTAATGGGCAGCATGATTTGATAGGCAGGTGCAGCTGACAGAAAAAACATTAGTTTTCCTGTTCAATTTATACTGTTTTCTACGGTTGAGCCCCTGCCAGGCAGGAGCAGCTGGATGCCACTGACTTTGGTTAGCTAGTGTTGTGCTGTCCGAATCTTCTTGTGGTGCAGTAAAACTTCTGAAGCTGAAGGAAGCCTTACTCAAAGCTTTTCAGCAGAGCTCTCTGTAGGCTTGTCACTACTCAAATTCAAGCTGTCAGATTTTACGATATTAGAATTGCTCCTAGCGTCTCTTAGTTCAAAGTATAAACATAGTAAATATACATTAATATATTAAATGGAACTATTCAAACTCTGAAGCAGTGTGGGTCATTGCCATGTTATAGGCAATGTGCAGACCATGCAGGATAACATCCTGACCCTGTCAAAGTTGGTGGGTGTTTGCTAAGCAGTAGAACCAAGGTATCACCAGGGATATGCAAAGAATATCTGACAACCTGGTCTGCAGGAGGTGGTACTTACTTGGATGTGGAGCTTCATGACTGCTGCCGTTTTACGACTGTAGAGCAGATTCCAAGATTTCTCATGAAGATTATGAATGGTGAACCCACAAGTGAAATTGTGCAGTCTGTCTCCAAAGAGCACCAACAAAACCTTCTGGTCACCTGCCCACGGGATACTTTATATTGCTTAATATCCTTGGTTATTGATCAGAACTCTCAATGGAGGAGAACCAAAGACGGTTCGATCTTCTCTAAAATGATGATTGAAAGGTGAATGGGGGTGAAGGGAGGCAAGGGAAACTGATAAATGGTTCTGAATTTAACACTTTAGGCTAAGCCACTAAATGCCTAATTAACATTTAGAAGGGAGAGAGTTGCCCTGCAGGTAAGAAAAAGGGATGTTAAATTATTTTGAAAAATTCAGATGTCAGGCAAGGATGGGGAAGATTTACATGTTAATGGGATCCTCAGCAGGAGAAGGAACCTTGGAGTGGTGGTGGCAGACAAACAGATACACCCATCTGGATCTTCAGATGTTATCACATAAGTTGGAGTAGTCCCACACTTTTTTTCTGACAAAAATAAGAACAAGCAAAGATTTGTGGTTGGAAGACAGGGCCTGTGAAAGAGCCTCATGTTACTTTTGAAACCTTTCTATAGAACAGGTGTTCCCACCTGGCCTGACAATACAGCAGTTTAAGACATAACCTCTGACTGCTTTAATGTGTGCATGGGTTTGGGTGCCCACAGCTAAAAGCTGAACACTGAAGAGGGTGCTGATTTCTGTGAACTTGAAAAGAAGTGACAGAGACCAGGAGCGTTTCTGATGGGATGTGACATACACAGCTGAGCCTGGCTCTGAGTCTTGCCGAGATCACTGTAACTAAATTGTAGGAGAGTACTTGATCTGGCTAGGTTTTATTTTAGACCTTAAACCAGATGATTTTTTTAAATCTCTTTTCATATATTCTTCTTTCTAATTTTTGTACTTTTTTTTTTTTCCCTCCCAGTTAGAAATCATTAGAGTGAGCCAAATTTTACAGAGAGCTAATGTGGCCTGCCCATACCTTCTCTTGAGAAGATGCACCTTGTCCTGAAGCACCCATTCAAGAAACTGTATAAAATAGTTGCATTTTAAGAGTTTATTAAATTTCTGACTCCCATTTACTTTAATAAACTTTGAATTAAACTGAGGCTGGTGACAGAAGTAAATAGCAATAAAGTATTATGCTGTCGTCTTTTTACTGAAAAATATTTCACATGAAGGATTCAATAACCATGGCAATAGGGCTTCCCCCCCTGTATTAATATGCAGGGGCCTAATAAGCTTGCTAAACATTTTTGCAGAATTATCTACTACAGCTAATTCAGCAGCCCAGGCAAGGCATTTGGGCCTGTGGAGAAGCTCTTAGAGATGTCAAGCATTTTATAAATCAGATAATTTTCCTTGGTCAGTAAAGACCATGGAGATCCAGTCTCTGGGCAGATTGCACTCTTCAATTGAGATGTTAAACTTCGTTTCCTTTCAGAAGCAGTGTGAGTCAGCTTCAGGCAAATCTAAGCATTATAGCGGAACTAAAACAAACATAAAGTGGAACCAATCCTAAATATATTTGCATCTAGATTTTGGCAGACATTGTTATGGCTTTCTGTATTTTATGTGCCTTTTTCATTTCCCTGTGAGATATTTTTTGATAAACTTACAAGGTTTTTAAGCCACTTTAAGTTGTTGACTCTTCCACTTATGCTAATGATGCCTCTTGCTCTGCTACTTTAATTTTAAAGAGAGAGAATGACTTAAAGCTTTGCTTTTGCCTTGCCTAGGCATCTGCTAGCAAGAATTTGTGCTCTTGAGAATGCAAAACAGTAAGGAAAGGAAGAAACAAACAAAAAAAAGTAGCAGTAGATTATTTTTCTTAGTGTGTGAGAATGTATAACAACAGAATGAGGTTTTTGGAGTGACCCAACACTTCTGTGATTGAAGTTTTGCATTTAGCTTCACTGTAAGTGGGACAGAATCCTAGCTAAAAATAGAAACCTATCCTGGTCTTGTGCACCTTCTCACTATAAAAAAAGCTGTAGGAGTTGATACAGTTTGTATGCATAAGAATATAGACATTCATTCAAAAGCGAGTTAAGACACCTGAAGTGCTGCTCTGATCTTATCTTTCTCCCTGTTTAGCTACCCCAGCAACAAAGGCAGCAAACTCAATTCACAGATGGGATTTTAAATGAGTTTGAACTGACGCTAAATTGGGCCTAACCTTAGAATAGGCCAAGAGCTGGTAGGCAGAGCTCCAACTGATCCTTATAGATGTGTCTGAATGTTTTGGACTTTTATTAAATGCCTTTGGTGGTGACAGGTGGTACTTTTATTATTAGCATACCTTTTCAGGTCGCACTCTTTTCTTTTAAGTTATGATATCTACAAGATGGCATTTAGCTAATGCAAAGAAAATGGCTAAAATGTCTCCTCCCTCTTGAAATAAAGAGGCACAGGCTTTCTGAGGGCTTAAGTGGGCTCTTGATAGCAATAGGAATAGTTTGCATTTACTATGAAGAACGTGTGTAAAGAACGCTGATCTGGTTATCTGAATAGGTATATAAAATACCAAACCTACTTGTATGACAATGAAGTGGTTTCTCGGCAGTGTATTTTTCTTACAGCTTTCAAGGTCAAGTTTAATTAAGAGTTTCAGATACTTTCAGTGAGGGTTTTTTGTTCCTTCACTTTTTGGAAATATGTTGCTAGCCAGAATTTTCATACAGTTACAGAAATGTCAATAATGGATATAGTACTGAAATATGATTTTTGTTTTTGAAAAAGCTGTATATAAAATAGCTGAATGATTTGTCATCAATTATTTATTTATTATATTTCAAAACAGAAGAAATGCATAGTATTTTCAGTCAATATTTTAGATCAGCTCTTCAGTCCTACAAACATTAGACGCAAATAGCCTTGTTTGACTTTTGGCACTATTTTTATAGGTGAAGTTACTTGTGCTTGCATACTTGCAGCAGAAGAACATAGGGTAGAAGTGTTGTGTCTTTATAACAAGCCCATTTTAGAGATACTTGGTTAGCATGCAAAGAAAATATTTCTCTAATAGATAAAGCAGTAAGGAGCAAGGACATTTTCCAGTTATAGATAGTCAATGATAAAAGATTTTAAGCAAATATTTTAATACAGTCCTGTTAGGGATAGGTATGCAGATAATTGGTGATTTTCTAAAATGAAGGCAACACTTCGGGGCTGTAATCCATAGTTTTAGTTATAGCAAGTCTTTAAAAAAGGACTTAAAAGGTGCAGTTACCTAAGTATCTTGGAGTTTTCTGTCAGAGAGGCTCAGGAAAATTAGCTGTTACTCCATTGGTATGAAGATTTCTGTTTTTATGGTCAGAGCTGGGAATGCAGATCCCATACTGTTCACCACTGAATACCTCCTAGGAGGTAGTAGCTGACACATATAATAAAAATTCAGAGGTGCTTGATCTACATGCATACAAAGACATATTTATACATCTTTGCTGTGCTTTCCTCTCATTATAATACCTATTATACAGTTTCATACTGTTAATAAAGTTCATCCCTAGACAAAACTATTGTGAACATACCAGGTATGATCTTTACCACAATGCCTCTTCTTACTACTTGTATGATGTCAACAGATAAAGCTAAATGTAGGTTACTTGTTCCTACTATAGATTCCTTTATGTTGCTAAAAAAGTGCAAAGAAGTTGATAGAAATGATAATTCAAGTCTAAGGTAGTTTGTTCTTTTATATTAGGGAAGCTTTTTGTACAATAGAAAAAGTTCTTTATGGACAGGAAAGCTTTAATAATAAAGATAGCTCTATTTTGGTGCTAATTTATTACTTTTTGACATCTTAATTATATCCTGACCCATAAAGCGGTGATTGGTAGTGACAAGATCCCTAATCTGTGTCCATAAAATAAATTTTCCTGTTTTTTTTTTTTTCTCTCCCCTCAGTTTAATTTTTGTGTAAAACTCACTCATGCAGTCAGACATAAAATCAGAGACAGGAGTGTCCCATCTAGCCTTCCTTCTGCCAGGAGGTGCAGAACAGAGTAATACAGTGGAAACCTTAAAAAAATGACTCGGTCTCCAAGAGTTATGAGGAACAGACTGAAACAGTGCCCTGCCCTCTTTTCAGTAGCATAGAGAATAAAAGACAGTGTACAAAGTCATAAGAAATTTTGTACAAGAGTTAGTGTTATTAGGTGCTAATTCAACCGTGTCTGGAGTTCTGCTTTATGCCCCAGTGAAAAGTCCTTTAAATCCATAAGAATGCTTTCCAGAGTAAGGAGAGAACAATAAAAATTAGCTTATTAGTTTCTAAAAGGTCCCCAAGCAAAGAAAGATTTTTTAAAGAATTTGGCTTGTTCCTATGAAAAACTCTTCTACTGAAGTTTTGCAGATCAAATGTACCGGTCTACAGCTGTACAAATTCTTTTTCACAGAGTATGAATGCTGCAATTTGCTAATGTACATTTTGCTTTTCATAATATTCACAAAACCAGTTTACGGTTCAGAACATTCACAAAGCTGCCATTTTTAAACTTTGCTTCTGAACACATGGCATGGTTTTCCCACTTTTAAAAGCAGTGGTTTTTGGTGTTGTTCCCCCCCCAGGTGTTTTTTAGATAAACAGAACACTCTACATCCTCAAATGAAGCAAAAGTTTGAAGGGAAGATCCAAATGCCTAAATTCCCTGGCTAGAATGCCAGCATTTTTTTGTTTTGCTTTATTCAGTATTTCTGGATGCTCCTGGGGCTGTATTCACTGTAACTTTATATCCTCTAGGTCAGTGCATGTTCTAATGCAGTTAACAGAGTGAATGTGGGATGTCACATTTAATATTCTAACACTGAACAAGCATTTCTAGTGTCTTCCCTAGGTTACATTTGTTACAAGTGTGATGGTCTCTGTGCAGACCAAGAGTTAAGTGCCGGTTTGCGTTCTTCCAGCTGATTGTGATTTACCAGCATAAATTCCAAGTGTAGATAATCCAATCCTGCACCATGCTGTCAAAGTAGCTGCAATGGAGAGAAACTTCTCTTATGAAAACATAGATGAATATTCTCCATAAACCTATTCTTGTCACTGGAAAAGATGAACAATACCTCTCTACTAATGCCTAACAAAAAATGGTGAAGCTTTTGGAGTGTTTTGCCCTTACCATTGCTGCTAACAGCAATAAACAACTATTGCATCTTTTCACAGTTCATCTTTGTAAGTGCTTAGAAGCAGATCACTAAGGGGAACCTGAGTGAGGCAGAGGTAATGGTTCCAAAATGGAGTTACTGTAATACCAGCTGCGTGGATGCCCCTTTGCAGGAATTAGTGTATTGTTTTAATGATTTCAGGGTATGGATGCATTTCTTTGAAACACATGCTTGAACTGTTGTTTACTAAACTGTTGCCAAGGCGTTATGCATTGGGGATATTGTGATGGAGGGGAAAAACACATTGCCACAGATGCAGTGTATTTTTTTTTTTTATTTTATTCTGTCTGTCTGTATTGACTCAGCATCATGGCAGCTGTTCTCTTTTCAAATAGCTTTGTTTTCCTGAGGCATAGTCTATACTTATTTCAGGAAGTTGTAGAGGAAGGAGAGCAAGTAAAGGACTCCAGATGAATTTCTGAACATAACCATATTGACAGTATTTAGGAGTAAATTTTACATCCATGCATACTTTTGCAGATGGCCTGAAAAGAGATGGAAACTCAGAAGTTTTAAGACAGAGCAGTATTCTGAAAGGATGGGGTACTAGTATATTTAACTGTCTGTGAATGTGTGAATCAGGCCTTGAAGTACTGTGTGCAGAGGGCAAGTGTGCCCATTATACAGGTGGGAAGTGGGGGTATAGCCTTCAAGTGGTTTGCTCAGTACTTCAGAAAGTCTGATGAAGCTGAAAATAGGATGATCTCAGATTTGCCACTAGCAGAGAATTTCCAGGGAGTGCTTTTGGGGTGAGATCTGCATTATTCCATTTCTAAGCCTGAGGCCATCTGAGTAAGGTTTGTTAGGTTTGCTGTAGTGACTTGCAGTTTCACTTTGCTGTTTGCTCCTGTCTTCCAAAAATGTAGTACTTCCTCACTGAGGCAAAAGAATGCAGACACCCCCCCCGCCCCCCAAATGCAGGATTCCCAAGAACTTGCTATTCTTCCTGCTATGAGAATATACCACCTCTTGGGGTGGGTAGTGAATGTCTACTTGGCACTAAGTTAACTTGTCTCCTTTAGAGACGTGACCAACAGACACCTGGTTTGTTAAATACTTACAGAAGTTTGACACCTTGGTGAATCAGGGAAGTGTCAGGCAAATTTCAAAACAGAAGTGCTAGGCTTGTGGTTTGAAAGTGGGGAGAAATGCTATGTATCCTCTCTTAGGTAGTTTGTATTCAGTGGATTCTCCCTCAATGTCCTGTTATAGTCATCCTGAGACACTTGTAACAAGTCAGCCAAAGGTTTAAGAGAGAAAACTTTTGAGTTGCTCAGAATTTCCTAGCCATATGCTTGGCCTTAAAGGATGTGTTAAGTATCAGGTGATTCAAATTGAAAAGCTCAGCAGCTTTATAATCTCCTGATCTCTAAAGTCAGTCCAACTGCAGATGCCAGAAGCAGAAGCTCCAAGACTGGCTCATTGCTGTGCATGGTCGGCACATCTCACCAATGCTGCTTTAGGAGCAAAGATCCAAAACGGAAAGCTTTCAGCCATTTCTTTTCTGTCATAGAATAAGTACCTGAAAATAATTATACTCCTTTACTGGAAATATTTGGCATCAGTGCTATGGCTCCACCATTAACATTTTCTCCAGTTTCTTTCCAGACTGCCAGTTCTTTTTTTATTACTCTGATGAAATGGTTACCATCTTCTATCCTTGCTGTGGATGCAGCCAAATGGTATAAGAACGTTTGTCTACAAAAGTAACCGAATAAAAGACTGAAATGGCCAATTAATAACAGCACCTGCTTTACATTATCTATAAAGGCTGGCCATGCATGCACCACAATCTCTCAAGGTTTTGTGCATTGAATCTAAGGGGATACGCTTCTGTTTTAATGAAATCCAAGTACAGTTCTCCAAAATAATAAAAAAACTTTTAAGGCCTTCCACTTCATCCCTTTCCAAAATTTCTAGCAGTTTTGCTGTTTGGATATCAAATCTTTGGCAAAAGTGACTGGGCTTAATGGGCTTCTGAATAGAGGACAATCTCTTTAATTGAGGGCTGATCTTAAGCCATATTCTTTTATCGTCATCACAAGAATGACCAGCAAATATCCTGGAATTTTGAATGGGCTTGAATCAAAGTCTTGGACAATGCAAGTCTGGATCTTACTTTGTAGAGCTGGTCTTTTATCTGTATACTCCTTTTTACTCATAAATTCTGAATTTTCTTGACTTTGGAGAAGTATGTGTCTACTTCATCTTGGGCCTTCTTTCTATTCAAACTAGGCACAGATGACTGAACATCTGATTTAGCATGGCTGTATGTCTCTGCATTAGCTGAATCCATAGGTAAACAACCACGATGCTATTGAACCACTGTCAGGAAATAAAATGTCATTTTACCATCTTAAATGGCACTTCCTGTCCCTTTCCCACCTTGTGACTAACTCACTTTTCTGATCAAAAGCGCTGTCATAATGTGAAGTCGGGCATCTAAGGTGTTCTTTTTTGTTTCTATTAGTTCAATGTTGTCTAGCTCTTTATTCTTGCTCTACCACAGATACTAGTGTTAAAAAACAAAACCCCACAAAAGGTGTATGACTTGCTTAGTAATACCACTCAACTTTTGTCTGTCCTCTGTTGTTTTTCTTTATCTACTCTCACGTTCTAGGTTTGTCCAATTCAAACTGCATGCCCTTAGGGCAGGGCACACCTCAGTGTGTATTAATGTTTGAACCTTTCTTATTCACTGCAGCACATCAAGCACATCCTCTACTGGCTGGCTGAGACCTGATGAGCAGTAGGAAGGTTATAAAGCACTGTTTGAAATGGGTCTCTGTGTAGTCATTAAAGTGCATTCATTGCCTATCTATCTGCCTATCTCTTCTCTTACTGTTTTTTCCTTCAGTTCTCCTTGACACAAAATTACACTCTCATTTTCTGTAAGTTTTCAGTCCTCTTTACCTGGCCAACTTCCTCATTCAATTCTGCAACAAAATATTTGGAGACACTTTTACACTCCCCTCTTGAATAGAGTCTAGCTCTCCAGAGGGCCAGTGCTGACCCTACCATTTCTTCACTGTTATCTGCTTGCGGATGCCAGGAAAAAGGGTGGATTCTTGTGCTTCTCTTATTTGCAGTAACTTTCTGTAGTGACTGCTTCTATCTTACAGGTCCTCTCTTGAAGGATTTCTTCTGAAAAAGTCTAGCAGTTGGGACTGCTAGTCGCACAATTTTACATTCCTGCTGTTGGTACAGGTACTGCAGAACTGACTTGGGAAGACACCGTCCTGTACTTCTGCTGTGATCAGCACCTGGTCTGCCAAAGCTTTCTTCCTCCTATCCAGCATCTATTTTCACAGTTTTCTCTGAGTGTGGGGTTTGGTTATTCTGTTTGTGTTTTCCAGTCGCCCCATCCACAACCTACTGTTGTCAGGTGCTTTCCTGTTTTCCTATGTTAATGTACCTTCTCAAAAGTTTGTTGAAAGTGTTGAAAACAGCAGTGAAAACTATTTTTCTGTGTCTTGAATGCATTTTTGAAAGACTACACAAAAGTAAGGATCTTGTAATATTAAAACAATAATTTCATTATGCAGAGTAGATGTGTGCTTTGATTTGTGAAGAGGAAAAAGTACCACAGAAAGAGAAGTCCAATTTATCCGCCTGATACTTTTTGTTAGCTAGGTCTGCTGCAGTATTTTGATGTTAGCCTAGTTAAATGTGATCAGCTGAAGCCTGTGTGCTTTCAATAATGTTCCTTGGAGCCGAGTGATATTTTAATTGCCCTCCTGTTTGTCTGATGCTTTGGCCAGGTATTGGCAATGAGTGTGAAAGGTACTGATTTGTCAGTAGTGATGCAGCTGACAACAGTACAATTCTGGATGTCTGGAGAAGAAGTAAAAATTAGGTTTTCTGCCCTTAGGAGTGTAAAAAAAGAAGGCTTGTTTTGGGAGAAAACCTTAGGACTTGGTGTAGGAAGTTGTGTCTTACATCCAGTTTTACGGCATGCTAAATAGACTGCCCTTGACCTGTGTCTCCAAACATCCTCATGTACCTGTCTGCGTCTCTAATTGCCACAGTATTCCTTTTAAGAAACATTTTCAAAACAGTCAGAGTTGCTTCCTGGCCTTATGGGTGCCTGCAGTTTCCTGGTCTGGCATCTGCAAAGCTGTTTGTATAGTAATGCCATTCCACCACTGCCAAGCTACCTGCTGTTCCTGTTCAAGCCAAAGCCCCAGAGCTCCTAAACTAGGCCTCTGGAATGCAACATGGAAACACCTGTCTTGTGAATGTGTGCAACTACATAAGCATGCTCAGAGCACACCTGGCCGCTGCCATTCCCTGTGTTGGAGAAAGTAAGGGCAGAGTGCTAACTGAAAGGGCAGTAACAAGGAGGTATGTATAAATACAGAGTGGGGGTAAGTGGTGCTAAGACATGGTCACCTGAAACAGCTGACCCGACTTACGTATTGAATTATGAAAGAATGGGTGCTTAGTGAATGATCCTAAGCAAGGGGGAGGGGAAGCGTGTCTGTTTATAGCCCCTCAGTCTGAAATATCAAATCAGTTACTGAAGCACTTCAGCCCCACTATTCTCCTTCACACCTTCCCTGAGTCCTTGGCATCACATACATTGCATGGAGGGCCTGAGTGTCCAACTTGGTACTGAAGCTTCTGAGCAACAGCCTCAAGGTTCAGAAATACAGTGCTGAGTGGGAGCTGGGTCTCTTCTGAGAAGGATAAGGATGTTAATCTTGCACCACATCAGATTTGCAAAATCATTTGAGAATCTTCAGCACAAGATGTGTGGCGTTTTTTTTGTGCTGTGTGGAGTGGCCTCATGTGATAGTGCTGTGGTTTAGCCCCAGTCAGCAACCAAGCACCACGCAGCCGCTCGCTCACTCCCCTCTGGTGGGATGGGGGAGAGAATTGGAAGAGTAAAAGTGAAGCAACACATGGGCTGAGATAAAGACTGTTTAACAGGTAAAGCAAAAGCTGCGCGCGGAAGCAAAGCAAACCAAGGAATTCATTCACTACTTCTCATGGGCAGGCAGGCGCTCAGCCGTCTCCAGGACAGCAGGGCTCCATCATGCGTAATGGTTACTTGGGAAGACAAACGCCATCACTCCAAACGTCCCCCCCTTCTTTTTTCTTCTCCCGCTTTATATACTGAGCATGACGTCATATGGTATGGAATATCCCTTTGGCCAGTTGGGGTCAGCTGTCCTGGCTGTGTCCCCTCCCAGCTTCTTGTGCACCCGGCAGAGCACGGGGAGCTGAAAAAGTCCTTGACCAGTGTAAGCGCTACTTAGCAACAGCCAAAACATCCCTGTATTATCACCACTGTTTCCAGCAAAAACCCAAAACATAGCCCCATACTGGCTACTACGAAGAAATTTAAATCTACCCCATCTGAAACCAGGCCAGATAGCCAAATGGTCCCTGTGTTTTTCATGTTCAAAAAATTGTTGGTGCCTAGCAGAAAAAAATTCTAGACTTCTTTGTCTGCAAGAAAGCATAGAGAGGAGATGAACTGCTAAATGGGAGAGAATGGGTTTATTTCTGCTAATTTCAGCAGAATTGCCTCTTCTGCTATCATTTGAGAAAGAAAGCAGAGCCATTAGATTTTATCTGAGAAGAAAAACTGTAAATGGAGTATTTTATAATTCGAACCAGTAGATGTCAGCAGTTCCTTTTGAAATGGCTCCGGAAATGCAGCAGTAAATTAACTGACTGTCACATCCAAACTTCTCTGTGATGTAAAAACATTTGCCCAAAAAATAAGGAACTGTATAAAATACAGCCAACAGATGAGGATGGACAGCCTCCTCCTAGTTATTGGTGAGAGTGGCATGAAGAAACATGGAAAAATTTGGTCTTGATAACAATAAAATATTAAATAGGGTCTATTTTAAAGGTATAATCTTCAATTATTGGGCCACTGCATGACACAGCTTTCACATTCGTGGACGTCTGGTATAGTCTTTAAAAAACATGAGGGATGTGGTGGTTGGTGGATTTTTTTTTTTTAAGCTTAGGCAGTACAGAAATCCAAATGCATATTACAGCTGATGAAAAAGGTGATAGGTGTCTGCCTGTAGCTGACTATACATTGTTTCATATATTCATGTCTAAAGTAAAAAACAACATCGCATATTTTTGTAATGGTCCGATTTTTAATCTTTTATTTGGTGTAATTTTTTTAGAAGCATGAAGATTGTATAAAATGTTATTATTCTATTAACCTGTAAATCAAGAGTAGTATCACTGAAATCTGAATTGGTAGCCACTGTAAAAGTACCGCAGTGGGATGAAAATAAATCATGTAATGTCCTTATTGCTAGTTTTTGGTCTGTGTTGCTAATGATGCTTAAATTAACATCCTTATGCTGGTCCACTCCTTTGACCTTGAGCCAATATCAAAGGTGCTTGCAAAAGCATCTGAAGCTGATTCATTTATTTTAGCCTGAGAGTCAGCAGGGGGAGCTCACACCCATTTTGTTCAACTTGCCACATATTGGTTATTAAAGAAATTTTAAACTAGGCCATTTTATTTACACACACATGCACACATCCACTCACCCTCTTGGAGGTGTATATGGGATTCCTAGAGCTTGCAATCTATACCTTAGCAGGCTGTTTAAAAAGTCTTATTCTCATGTCTTCATGCCAGATATTTCATAAAAAGAGGGGTCAAACGAAAAAATGTTTAAAAACAGTCTAAAAATTATTCTGTTTTACTTATCTCAAGGCAGGGGGAGGGAAACAATGTGTCCCTCCATCCTGTCATCAGGAGTTGATACTCAGTTGAAGAAATGCATTGAGCTGTGTGTCACCTCTAAGGAAACTGGATGGTTTGGGAGTATAGTCATTAAGAAAGAAGTTAAAGGCAGGCTATTGTCAGCATTTTAGCATGAGACTAGTAAAATCAACTCTTTTTTTTCTTAAATTGATTGGGAAAAGTTATATTCTGATTAATCTAATTACATTCATACTAAAGCTGCTTCCGTTTTCTTTCATGTGAATAAAAATTAGACTTTTATCATAGGTCTACAATATTTTCTGGAATATCATTTGGAGGAGTTAGTGCAAGTCAGAGATAGAGTCCGTGGAAGATCTTCTTTTCTGCTACAGCCCTGTGCTACATGGTGGTGTTTTATTATATTGTGTGTATACATCTGATTCTTAACTAGGTTATAATTACTGTACATAAGAGAAATACAATTTCTGCATGCAGATCTTGAGCCATTTTAGATAAGGAAGCATTTTTAATTCATTCTGGCAGGGGACATTTAAATGACTTGCCCAAAGTCACAGAGCAGATAGCTGCCATTGCTGGGAATAGACACTCTTATCTCCCCAAGTTTCTGTGTGGTGCTTATTTATAGTGCCATGTCATTGCCTTGAGCAAATGAAGAGTTTTTCTGTTTTCTGATGGTCTTTAAGTTTTCAGATGTTTGTTAACATATCAAGTATTATTTCCCCAGATACTTTTTCATAGTAACTGAGAATGTTTTAACCTGTTGATTGTATTGATTTTTGATGTGGAAATAGCAGGCTGCTCCATTTCAAACTAAATTTCAAGGGCATGAAGATTGTTAGAATGGAAGAGCCACTTAGCTCAACACAGTTGTTCCTTTTATTTTTATCTCAGTCAGGCATAGAAAGAGCCTGAGAGGTCCTAGCCCTATTTTCTCTATCTTGGATGGAATCCTGATGACTTTAGAGGCTGGAAGAATTGCAAGGAAAAAGTAAAACTTATCTGCTGTATAAAAAGCATGTAGCAGGCTGTGCTTGTGCTAGTGATATCTGAGAATATGGCACATATGTTCAGGCTCCCTACCTTTGCACTGGCCTGGCTAGGTGCTGTTGCAGTTCTTCTAGGGCAGTTGCAGTGAGATGTTCCTCTCTGAACCAGTGATAAAAGGTGACTGTTCTAGTGAGGGTCCAGCTGGTACCCTGTAAAGCAACAACAACCTTACATGATTTGTATTCTTCTAAACTCTGGATGCATTTCTGTGTCCTGTCTCCCACCACTCTTATTTTTATTTTTTTTTCTTCTTTAATTGCAGCCCTAAGATAGGATTATGGCTTTTCGGAATTATCCTTAAGTCCATTCCTTTGGCTGCATGCTGCATAATTTTTCCATTTAATATGGATTTCTCGTTTTGCTCAATTGCTCCTAGTCCTATTACTTCATAGTAATCTACATTGGATGCACATTTCCCTTTACAGGCCCAGCCATCTCCTTCAGAAAGTCATTCCCTGTGCACGATGGGCCTGAGCCAACATACACTGAACTCCGTGGCAATATTCCTGTCGTTCACAATGAATTTGAGACCTGAAGCTAAGGATGAAAACCCTTGTCAGCTGTACAGGTTAGTGAACTGGATTCATGCAGACCTTGGGTATGTGGGTGGAGAAGGAAAGAGCACTTGTTCCAGGGCATTTCTGTATCACAGCTCATAATTTCCTGAAGAAGCCGCAACTCTTCCCCCACTCCCCCACCCCCCCACCCCCAGAGACTTTTGCAGTTGCCTTTTTATACACGCCTTTTCTGAATTCATAGGAAGAACCACTGATACAGAGCTCTCTTCTGTATGTTAGGTGGTTATTGTGTGTAGCCGAGCTATTGCATTTTGCTGTGCCTCAAGAGCTCTCCACCTGCGGAGGGCAGGGTTCTTCTGCTACAAAGTTGGTCAAAACATGAAAAGTAGAGGGAGAGGATTTCAAGTGGGTGACTGGCTTCAGTTGCTGTTGATCTCCAGCTGTTTCTAGTGAACTCTGTTCTGCCCATGTGAGGAAGGCAAAGCGTTATTTTATGATTGTAGGGCATTGAGAGAAAAGGAGTGTGATGGGAGAAGGAGCTACTGTAGCTAGTCTTTTTTTTTTTTAATTTCTGTAATTTTAATGCATTCCCTGTGGTATTTTAAAATACAGACTAAAAAAAAGCGTGTATGTGTACTATTCCTCCCCTGCCCCCTGCCCCAACAGCAAGTTTTTATACCACTGAGTCGCTGGCAGCTGTGGTGTGACAAAATGATGCTGTTTAGGGTAGCTCCCTCTTTGGCACAGGCTGGAATGAAATTGGGGAAGACATGAAATTAAAAAGAGCTTGTTTAAAAGTGAGTGCTGATTACCCCCTTCCATAAATACATTGGAGCGCAAGAAATTTATTGCACTTGGATATATTTGCAAGCTGCTTTTTGGAAATGGATACAAATACACTCAGAATAATACACTTTTGCTGCTTGGCTGGCAGAAAATCTCTATGGTTCTACTGAAAAGCAACTTAGGCTAGGCTTTTCAGTAAGATGGATGTCAGAGCTTAGTTTTCATTCTTTCCGTGATGCTTAAGAAAATTCAGAAAGTTCGAGAGAGCTTTTGAAAGAGACAGTGATTCTACTGTAAAATGCAAAATCATAGTACTTTTCAACAAATGAGAAGTATAGAAGGTGTTGGTCTGGGTGCTAAATCACAGAGCAGACTAAATTTTCATAAACAGTATGATGAGTCAAAAAAATATAGCAATACAGACTAAAATATTCTACCCAAAATATTTCTTCTTGACTGTAGTACTATTAAATCAAAGGAGTAGATATCTATAAAACAAAGACATAACATTTCAATCTGTTTATAGAAAAATGTTTCTAGTTTTAGGACTGATGACAAGGGATCAGTTCAGAGTCCTAAGCAAAGATTCCAAGACCTTAGCAAACAAAAAAACACAGGGTAAGAACTCTGTGGGTTTTGTGTGTGAGTTCCCCTCCCCCAGAGTGACACTGCTTTTTATGAATGTACCAAACAGAAATTGACAACAAGTGGGAAATTAAACAAGTTATCTCTGAATAGTGTGTATAAAATACTGTAAAATAAAGGAAGCAAACAGAAACCAAATTACAGTGTGACACTGAGCCTTCTGATATCACACAGAAGACATTATTTAACAACAAAAAAAAATTGATTTAATTGGCTTCAGAGCTGGACCAAAAGCCCCAAACTTAAGCTTTCCCATGCCATATTTATATCAGCTTTATCACTGAACAGAACATTAAAATATCAGTTTTCTCTTTTTAAGTAATACACTGAATTTCTTTTGTACTTAGAAAAAATTGTATAAAAATATAGACATGAATGACAATTTATATTATATCCATATTATGGAAATCAGGTGTAATCTATATAGGCTTGCTGTACATTGCTAGCATGGATCTGCAAACAAGGGCAAGGAAGACTCAATATTAAGGACAAAGTCACATAACTTGCACAGGCAGTGACAGAACTGGCAACAGAACAAGTGGAACTGCGTGCGCAGTCCTTTCACACTTGGAACGAACTGTTCCACTTAAAAGCAGGGAAGGAATATGCCACTTAAGTGGCATGCATTATAAGTTCTTTAGTGCAAGTCTGGTAACAGCAGGAAAAGTTGGTATTTTACCTGTTCCCTATGTGAAAAGGTTTTATCTAGGTAGCATTCTCTCTAATTTAATCTGTTTCACTGCTACGAAGGGAAGTAAAGGTGGGAATGATATAATGATATGTCTGATAACTGCCATGACCATGAAATAAAATTAATTTATTCAGAGGAGGAAGTAGATTTTGAAAGTTCTGTTAAAGTACAGAAGTAGAGAAGATACATTTCTACTAGATTTGAAGGATGTCAGCTGTTATTTATTAACAACTTAAAAATTTTCTTCTTCTTCAGTGTGATTTAAAATGTTTACGCAATTGAAGTTCTAAAATTTGTTTTAAATCTTCTGCAAATTATGGCTCCATCAGCAAATTTGTTTTCAATCTGACCTGTAATGTCAGGTATCATTGCACTGAGTCATGTACTGCATCCAAGCAAGAAGACAAACTCTGGCTCCTTATTTTTCATTGACATTGTTTAAATGTAATAATTTTCAGCGCCCTGGTGCTCCTGTTTGTAATATTGAATGATATTTAAAAGATAATTCAGCTCAGTATCTCTCATCCTGTTACATCCCATGTGAATTAAACAGTTTCACACTGTATTCAAAAGAAATGTAAAACTAACATGATGTACTATACAAAAACCCAAGGGAAAACACCAGTTTCAGTCCTGTGGTGAAAATGTGAATGCATAGGAGTGGATGTAGATATCCACAGTTTACAGACTGAGAAACCGAGGCATATAGTGATTTTTTTTGTTGAAGATCATTGTAAGTTAGCCCCAAAGGCCAGAAAAGAACTCAAATCTCCTAATGCTTCCTCCAACAAACTGATACATGTAGCTTTTTGTAATGGTTTGGGTAGGCAAATGGCCATTTACAGTCTAGCCATGGATTAAGCACTGATCTTGGAGACTGGAATTCGGTGTTTAGTTCCTCATTATGCCTTTGGCAGGCTGTGTGGCATGTGACAAAGGACTTCAGTTTTGTAGAAGTAATTTTTTTCTATCTGTTATAAACTACAGTTAATAAAGGTCACCCAGTGTCATGACATGTTTGAATACATGGAGAAAAAGAAAGCTGTAAAAAATGCCAGGTTGTATTACTAATTGTGAGATTTTAATTTTAATTATTGCTTGGATATTGGTAGAAAGTACTTCAAGCTAGGGAAAAAGGCCCCTTCTGTTAAAAGAATAAAGCAAATGGGGAAATTTGACAGATTAAAAGGTACACTGCTAGCAAGGCACAGTAGCCTACTTGAAGATAGCATACTAGTACTGTTAAGGAAGGATGTTAATGTATGCATATATAAGACAACATTACAGAAACCTTTGATTTCATATGAAATACATATGATCTTCTATTCAAATGACTATGAGACTAAAGCAGGAAAAAAAAGTTTTCCTGGATTTCGTTGTATCTGCAAGAAAACTGAGCCAATGGCAAGAGCTACAAAACCTGTTGCATAGTATCAGTTATATCATATAATATTGAAGAGATTAGAGAACAGAGAAAAATGACTCCTTGCTGAAGGGTAAATAGACCTTTGATCTGCCAAGAGAGTGCTTGAGCAGCTTTCTAGCCTTAGGAAATGACCCCGATAGGTGAAATAAAATTTTTTTAAAACTCATTCCTACACGATGGACTGTGCCCCATGTGTGATCTATTGTATTAGTGATTAAACTGATCAGCAGGCTGACACTTCTGGAAGAAGTAGAAGAATAGGACCTAGGAATGGGACTGGAATATTCAGGACACTTCAGTAACGTGCTAGGAGCTGCACAATGAGTGCACTATTTATGAGTACCTAACTATTCCGGGACAGGTTGTGATTTCATTGCATGAAATAAAAAGCATGTGCACAAATTAGTTAACTCGGGGAAATTTGCATGCCCAAATGTCCTTTGATTTGAATGTAGATCATCAGTGCATAGGTCTAGTCTTGGCCTTTTAAAGAGAGGTGGTGTGTGTGGTGTTGGATTGTTCCATGCTGAAGTCAGTCCTTGTTCTATCACTGTTGTACTTTGCTAGGTTCAATGAAAGTTCATTTTTTCATGAAATTGGGAGATTCCTACCATGATACTATTGATATGGCATATAGCAACCATAGTAGTGATGCCATACAACATTACATAGCAATTAACAGCGTACCATTCAGTTCATCGACTGTTTTCACCCAAAATCAAATCCCCTCAGGGTACACACCGGACTCCTCCATCTTCCTGCATCACCCACCAAGTGCACACAGGTCCTTGAGCAAAAGCAATCCCACGAATGGGTTTGCCTCTGCCTGAGGCAGCAGTAACCCAGACTGTTTTCCCCAGCATATTTTTTACGTGCACTACAGAGACTCTATTCCCCTCCATGGTACGTAAGGGTTCCAACTGGGCAGGGCCAGCTTGATTGGCAGATCTCCTTGTGTTGACTAACCAGGTGGCTTTTGCTAAATGTGTATCCCAGTGTTTAAATGTTCCCCCCCCATTGCTCTCAGTGTTGTTTTTAATAGTCCATTGTATGGTTCGATTTTCCCAGAGGCTGGTGCATGATAGGGAGTGTGATACACCCACTCAATGCCGTGCTCTTTGGCCCAGGTATCTGTGAGGTTGTTTCGGAAATAAGTCCCGTTGTCTGGCTCAATTCTTGCATAAATCAAGTAAGTGACATGTTCTTTCTATAGTACTTTGAAAAGTTGAAAATTATATTCACTCATATGCAGGAACCAATTTGCTGCAATGAAGAGGTAAATTGTAGTGATCCTCTGCCTGAGCAGTTTCTGGGTGGAAATAAAGACTTTTCTCACCTTTCTAGAGAAATCTGCTTTTTTCTTCATGGCTTAATTGTGCTGCTTGTACCAAAGAAGTGGAAGCCGAGGCCTCTGGTGGATGTTTTGCTAGAGCAAGTTGTTCAGAATCAGAGGGCGGAGTACCAGTGGATGGACTTGCCGGACTTGCTTTCTACAGTGAGCATAAACAGAAGTGAACCCTTGACAGTAATCTGAGAGCAATGGTTGATATCTCTGATGATGGTATGAGGCTGGATGTAGTAATGTTGTAATTGTATGACTCTGACTTGTTTCTGGTTTATTTTCTAACTGTTGTTAAACGGTAACTGGGGTGTCTTGTCATGTCTGTGTTTTGCTGGAACCTTCAGTGAGAAACTTTCTCAGTGAAAGTTTGAAGCTCCTTATCTATTCAGTGATTGTCTAGGGTGCTGGTTGTCTATATCTGGGACACCGCACAGATATAAAAGTAAAACCTCAGAAAAGGAGGACTCAGTGCTTCAGTGAGAGCAGCTTTTCTTAACAAGGAGAATGAGGGAAAAATTGCCAAAAAGAGAAGTAGAAAAGGGAGGACAGACAAAATAGTCAAATATGAAACCTTTCAATAGAAAGGTGTCAGTCTGAGCTTTGAAGACAGTCAAAGAAGGGGATTTGCTGAGAACATGGAATTTCATAGACAGGGACCTCAACTGGTAAGCCCCTTCTCTCAGCTTTGATGTAACTGATCTTAATTTCCTCTGAGACAACTAACAAGATAGAAACAGATCTGAAGAGATGACAGCAGTGACCTATGTCTGGTTATTGGTACCAGGGTCCCAGTGCTATCAAGGACAGTGTCTGCAGGAGTTATCAGTCCTATAAATCCAGACTTCCTGGAAGCAGCTTGTATACAAGTATGTACGCATATTCATTTGCCAAAATATGCATACATATATATACAGATATGTATATTCATTCTTAATGTTTCTTTCCAGGCATTGTGCTTTCCTTGTTCATGTGTCTCTTCCCCCCTGCCCCTTCGCACCATTTCATATGTCAAGCTCCTTTGGGATTGTGTTCACCTTGCTCTCCACATGGTGAAAAGCTTCTCATGTTGTTGTTCTTTGTGCTTGGAGAGGAGTCCACTGGACAAGTTTTACTTGACCTACAGACAGTTTCCCATGACACCTAGTTATGCTATGAGTGACATATTGTCACCCTAGTTTAAGCAAATTTGTGGTAAAATATAGCAGTGGGGGAAAAATGGGGAAAATGGTCTAAGTGCAGTTCATTACAAAATGAACTCCCCTCCCATATTTAAAACTGCTTTTGATGTGGTTGATGGTTGTGTTTCAAAGGCAGTAATTGGTAGCAAATGGGAAGAAAAGCAACAGTGAATTAAAGATTTGAAGAGATAAAAATGGTAATTTATAGGTGAGAAAGACTGACTAGAGATGTTGCTACTTTTTAGTTAATGAAATGACCTATCTAGTCAAATTGGATAATTCCTGTAGTGAGATATTTTTGCTTTATTGTCAGTTTAGCAGAATCTCTCTCTTTCCTTAGTGAAAATGAAATGGCAATTTTAGCATTCTTAATTGGTTTGGTTCTTTTCCATGGTAGCAAGTGAACTGAAAAAATACTGCTTATGAACAGGTTATGAACTTAAGTCTGAAAGCCATGCACTGTTGGCATCAAATAAAAAAGTGGTTAATGAAACAGTCTTCAGTTTCTAATTTCACAGAGAACTGACGTTGCTTTAAGGGGTAGTTCCAGCATGGGATGCAGGCAGTGAATGAATATTAGTAATGAGAAGCGGAGATAATTTTTGGTTGAATGGTGTGCCTGTACTCAGAGTGACAGAATGCATAGCCAAAACTATATATTAAACCAAATTCCATTGAAAGCAATAGTAGAAGTGTAGGAAAATGTTAAAATTACTTCTTTTAATTAACCTTTTTGTTCCCAGATAAATATGCAGGTGAAGTAGAGGTAATGTGTAGCACGCTTGCAGTGATTCATAAGGAAGTTAGACACTCTCGAAGAATAGAAAGTATTAACAGTAAATTTTTAATACAGTGACTTAACTGATGGCGGGAGAGGTGAATTAAGTAAATTAAGCTATAGGTGTCCTAGTGGATATTTTTGAAGAACAGCTAAATTTGTCTAAAATGAAAGGTAAGATTTTTGCAGCCCAGCTCTTTGTCTTGGTGACATGTACTGGTGTCTTTGGCTAGACTTCTGTGAGTTTTTCTTTCTGGCTGTTTTGGCATGTAGCTCATCACTCTCTGATGTATTAAAAAATTCATAGCAGAAATTATGTCCTCCATCATCTGGAATATTTTGCTGCTGATGGGCTTTTCCTCTCTACACATGATACTAAAGTTTAAACCTCTTACTCCTGCTGTCAGCCCTGCTAGCTCTGCCTCTGTCCATTATACTATCTTTTAAATTCATATAATGGTTCCCTAGCTTTGTATTCCAATTTTCCTCCTTTTTTCCATCCCCACAACTTCCATTATTACATTCCTTTCAGTGGATTTCGCATGTAATCCAAAAATATGAGATTTCTAACAATGAGGTTCTCCTTACAGTTCCATTTCTTTCAGTCTTACAAATGTAAACAAATGATTAAAAAATTACACTCAAATACAGAATTTGACTCTAGGAACTCAGGCGGACAACATATTTTTTGGCACCTGTATGTCAGACAATGCTCTCTGGGTCAAGACTTTTTTCTTTTTTTTTTTTCTTTTTTCTTTCTTTTCTTTCTTTGGAAAAAGGATGTTTGAATTTGGGATGCTTTTGTCACACAATGTCTCCTTCCTATGGTTGATTCTCAAAACCACTCAATTCACTGTAGTCTGACAGTTGTCCACTAGATCAAGTTGTAGGGAGCTATATTGTGGATTCTCAAAAATGAATTCAGTTTCTGTCAACAGAAGGAATAAATGTGCATCTATGCAGGTAGTCATGGATTACTGTATTGTCATAAGCCATTACAGCAACGTGAATATGGTAAACTTGAGAGAAAGAGCTGACATCATGAACTGGAGAAGATCAGATAGAAAGTAAGTAGTCACACAGCCATCTATTGTCTGCAACGCTATGACAATGGTGCATTTTGTTGGTGGAAGGAAACTACACTTTTCTAACCTTCACTGCACTTACCTAACCTCAAAATGCTGGTAGGCCAGCTAAAAAGGTAGACTGTTTCTTCCCCTAGCAGAGGTGTCAGCTGCATATTCCTGATTCCTTCAGTCTCTTACAATAAGACCCAGTTTTGTTGTTTTTTTAATCGTTTTTGTTTTAATATAAGAGGAATAGATGGATAATACTGCTTATTCTGAAATGTGTCCCTTGCAGTATTAAAGGATATTAATTCCACCTTCTTGTTGCCTAAAATACCCATATAGCCATTGGAACTGGAAAGAAAATACCATTTGTATCAATCCGGTCTTTTTGTAAATGGATTTGTTTTTCTTGCTGTGATTTAACAGAAAGGTGTTGTCAAGATGTCAGATTTATGGATTTTAGTAACCTAGGGAGGACTCATCACTTTCCTAATTTAACCAGCTGAGAAAAAGTTGACCTGCCTGCTAAAGAGTAGTCGTGTATGTGCTTTTTTTATTTTTTCTTGTCCTTGGCATGAATTCCTGAAAGCACTGCAGCTTTTCTAGGGACCGGGTGACAAACTGTTCTACACAGTATAGTATTAACAGAGAAGAAAAGAAATGCACACATCCTTTAAGATACAGTTGTTCTTGAGTTTCATTTTGAGTCTCTTTTGGCCATACATATGAGTGAGGGCAGCCCAGGGCCTTTCCCATAAAGGTGGTTTAGCTGATGGATGCTAAAAATAACCCTTTTGTAGACACTGGTGCTGTAATTCCTACATATCATCCTTTTAAAATTTTTTTCTTTTTTTTTTTTTTTTTTAAATAATGAGAAAGAGGATTAAAATAAATTAAAATGGTATGAAAGGGTCTTTTTTGTGTTGTCTGATGCTATATCAGTCCCCACCTCAGATACAGAATTAGGAGTTGTGCTTGGGCTGCTGCAAATCATACAAGCCAAAACAGACTTGGAGCACAAAGTGTTTTCTGTTTTTGTTCAGTGTAACTCCTGGCTTCATTTATTACTGTGGATCCTTGTAAATAATCCTAATATTTGTTCATTGCTTAGCGTCCCAGAAATGTAGATGTATTTTAAAAGATACCTGTGTGTTTTGTCATATCTGAGAGCTGCAGTTTTTATAAGCCTTGAGGAAATCATGCAAATCTGTGTAATATGTATAAAAAAAAAATCCCTGTATCTCAGGGCCAAACTGAGAACCACAGAATAAATGACTTTCAGAGTCATGCTGTGATGGGCACATAACATTTTTGGAAAGCCTTGAGTACTACTCGGTTGTTTTTAATGAAAAGACACTAGTAAATAGAGTTAAACATAATAAGAACAACTGAACACTTTGGGTTGTTCTAATTAACAATATTTACCCTGTCACTTTAGTATCTAACATTCTGGCATGCTTCTTTCTCCTTACTTTTTCTTATGTTTTTTTAGATTACGTGTTCTTTTGGGAAATGCTGTTTCTACCTGTGTTTGAACAGCAGCTATCAAAATGGAGCCAGGGTCTGAGTGTGGTGTTTGTGGATTAGTCTAACAAAAAATCTGACAAAGGTGATAACACAGGTTGAGGGATTTGTCCTATGATAGCTGGTCTACGTTCTTGCAGGCTTCCCTCTAATTCTCATTTACAGGGCCAAACCATAGCCTCATCCCTACAGTTTGGGTAGGCTTGGGGATACAGCAATAAGACAAGATAAGCAGCAATTTTTCTGGTCTCCTGATGCAGTACCTCTTATGAGCCAAGGACATCAGTGCTGTCAGTGGGCACCATTTGCCTGCGCTAAATTTGTTGCTGAAAGAATGAACCCACTATTGATCCATATAGATCTGTGCTGCAACTGGAGAGCTATACATTCAACATATGAACTCTCCTCACAGTTTCCTCACTTTGGTAATGATTAGTAATGAGGGCAAAAAAAGAACAGTGTGAAGGATGCCTGTGTCTCAGAAGAACCTGGCTGAATCGACATCAGTTTTCCTCCTATTGTCTTGCCTGACCTGCAGGCCTATTATGGCAGTGACTGATACCTGTGAGCTTGGATTTTTAGCTAAGTCATGGTGTCTATTAAGTGTGAAGGATTAAATCATGACCTTAGCAGGTAGAATGGCCCCTAGTTTACAGTGCTTTTCTAACCCTGGATGTGTGGTGCAGTAATGTGTGTTGTTAAGGCATCTCTATCGGGTAGGGCCCGCACCAGAACACATTAAATCAGCTTTGAGATATTTGTTGTGAATAATACTGAATAAAATGGTTTGTTTCTTATGATACTTTTGTTTCTTATGATACTTATGATACAACCCAAAAACTCAGCAACCCACAGCAATTGGTCAAGAACAGTAATCATGAAAACTTCATGGGGAGAGAGCAGTCAAGATGTCACCTTGTTGCCTTTGACATTCCTGTTGAAAATAGAGAGAATCTGTGAGCACTGAGTGAACTATACCAAGAGAAGAAAATTATCCTGGCTTAAATAAACATGGATGCTACTGTGAGGGTATCTGATCAGTCATGTTCCAGACTTTTGAAGGTATTTGTTTAATCTGCAACTTTATACTTTAATAATTTTTTTTGCTTGGGTGGGAAGAGGGTTGCTGTGAATATTTATAATAAATCACTCCTACCAGAGGACACATTAAGTCTTGCAGCATAACAAAACTGAATTACCATGAAATAAACTTTCTTAATTAAACCAATTAAATTTCTTCCCAGTATGTAATTTAGAAACTCTGATAAACCCTGGTTGAAAAGGTTTGTTCTAGCCTTAAGCTGGCCTAAGAAAGAATGAACATCTGGCCTGTACATGAAAGGCCTATTTAGGCCTCAGGCAGTGTGCAAAACATTAGCTGCTGTCCATGGCATTGAATACTTTGTGTGGCCCCAGGGCTTTGCTAAAGGACAGTGGTATCATTAGGGCACAATCGTGTTTATGGAATATGCTGTAACTAAGATAAGTGAGTCCTCAGACTTCTACCACAGTGCTTATAGCTGAATGAGAATTATTTCTGCTTCTTCACATTTTTGTTGTAATTCTACCAAAATAGACATATTTTTAAAAAAATTAATTTACACTTTATAAATGTTGATATTGGCAAGCAGCATGAGGTTTTATGAAATAGTCTTTCACAATCCTTTTCCATATCACACTTCAATCTTTTTGCAGGTACCAATATCCATAGGATGTATTCTTAGCACTCTTAAAAGATAACTTTTAAGGGTACTATATAGAAATGATGCCTACACCTCACTGCATGACTTCTGTTACAGGAACTATTGGCAATAGTAACGGTAATTGATAGGTAAGAGATACTTGGTTTGTTTAATGTGGCTGGAGGAAAAATAACAAAAACATAATGTGGCAAATCTATGAAAACTACTCTCCAAAATACTTTGCTTGGCCAAGCTCAGGGCCCTAATGCTAGAGAGTTTGCAGGTTTGTCTAAGTTTGAAGAAGGCATTAACTGTAGGCCCTGAAGGTGTCATCTGTAGCTATGTTTTTCATGAGTCTGTTTCCCAAATGGGAAGATTTGGGAAATGGTGTTGAAGAGGTCTTTCCCTTTTTTGGTCTTTCAACAAGCGTGGCTCGATGTCTGCAGCACAATTACTATATTTCATATTTATCATTACATCAGCACTTCAGAAACAGTCCTTGGGTAAGTGTCACCTCCAATGGCCCAGAAAAAAAACCAACAGTGGCAGTGAAATTAAAAATAAATAGCTGAGTTGGAGAGAGACTTTAAAGTGAGCTTCTGCTTAGGCTCCAAGTGCATAACCTATGTGACAGTTGAATCATAAGAGGTGTTTTGTTTTAGAAACAAATGCTCTGCTGTTATACATCTTCTGGTTTACATCTGGACACAGCTGTAATTATCAGCCAGACCTGTGTCTAAGGATCTCGTTGTTGCCTCTCATCTTCCAGTACGTGATGTGATAGTAAAGATCTACCAGTCAGTGAGGTGAAGCTACCACAAACTGAATAGGATTTTGTTATTTGAGGCTTTCTGCTTTGAAGTAATGTTCTTGGTCTCTTTGCCAGAGTCCTAAATCCATCTTGTTTAAGGGCATGATGAGAAGTGCCTTCTATTCCGTTTGTCCACTAGCCATTTTCTTTTGAGTTTTCTATGTTTAAACATAAATAAGATCTGTAGGGTTAGGGCACTGTTTCTTTATTACATAAGCAGAGAAGCATGACGAAAAGCAAGCAGGGAGAAGGAGTCTACTCAATCAAGATGTGAATGAGAGCACATATCAGGGGCCAGCTTAATGCCCGCCCCCCCACCCCCCCACCCCCCCCAAAAAAAAAAAAAAGAAAGAAAAAAAGAAAAAGGAAAAAGATCAGAGATGGCAAAGACCAGGTAAGGCCTTTTGAAAGAAGATATCATCCCTTAGATGGCATCTTCATGCTTGTTTAGGAGCAACTTTGTCAAGAGAGAGGAAACTTTAAGGTAAATGCAGGGACACTTGAAAAATACGCTGTCATTTAAGATTGAAACATAATGTGACATCCAGTAGCCTGCTGCCTTAGGAAGAAGCTGAATGTCTCCTCTGAGGAGATGCAGTGCCTCAAAAATGAAGTACTTGTACATGGAAAACACAGTGTTCACAATTTATTCTCAGAAGAGTCACATACATGTGCACAAAACCTTCCCTGGTAAGCTCTTACAGCAGGCTGGAGTCTTTCTCATTAGGATGCAATAGCACTGGGGAAAAAAAAAGTCTGTCAGCATGCCAGAAACATTTCAGAGGAGAACTGCTACAATGGTGGGTTCTTTGCTAATCAGGAGATGGAAGAAATGAATATCTTTCTCTCAGTAAATCTGTGATACATTTGATGAGGAAATAGTCTGGTTTCTATAAACTTACCTTATGGTGTTCTTATAACCATGGAAGTATTGAAATGTAAAATGCCTGGCACTGCCAAAGCTGATGAATGATTTACAAATATCTTTCATTAATTTCCATCTCCTAGCTTGCACTGAAAAATACTGTCTTTTTCACTGTCTCTCAGGATGGGAAAATCATCCCCTTGCTCACAAAAAACAAACGCTCACATTTTGAAGAAAATAATAAATAAATCTTAACAGCTTTACTGTTGTCTATTTCAGCCTGTTAAGCTTAGCAAATGCCTGAGACAAAATACAGTTGCATAGTCCAAAACTATGCCTGATGTAACTTGACATGTCTTAATATAAAAAGAATTTTTATTTCACCAGTCTATTTTTTCCCTATGAAATCTTGTCAATGATTTCCCTCAGCAAAACCAAGGTCAGTTTTTTGTTGTGTGTGGTTTTTTTCTTTTCTCTTTTCTCTTCTTTTTTAAGAAAGGCTTGTCCCACTTTGAGGCAAGCTGAAGCAAATACATCATGAACCATTCTGTGGTTTACATTTTGGATTCCTGTACAGCTGTATTTGAAAGTCTTGTATTCATTTATTACTGTTGTGCCATAATGCTGTTTAAACATTATGAAAGAGTTGTTTTGTCATGGAAAAAATAATCTAATGTGCACTTTGTTTCACTGACCAGATTATTACGGGCAACCTCGTGGGTCGTAAAATAATTGGATACTGTCTAATTAAGTAAGATTTATTGGTTATGGTGGCTTTTGATTCCCACTTCTGATCCCTCTCTTTTGCCTTAAGACTCTGCTGTGAAACACCGTTGATAAAGCAGTTAAAGAAGATGCATGCAGACATCTTGAAATAAGAGGAGACACCTGAAATGACAGTAACAGTAATTTCGATGTACAATATCTTAAATAGCACAGGAAATATATATAAAAAAGCAGGATGATAGAAGGGGGCTACATAGATAGTCCTAATGGATGCGTAGTAACACGGCTTGTTTAAACCACCAATGCTCCTTGCCCATGCTAGATGCTCCTGACAATTCTCTCTAGCCCTTCTGCCCCCTGCCTTGGGTGTGTCTTTCCTTCCCCCTCTTCCCGATCTCTGATTGCTGCTGACTTCTGTATGCATCATCAAGAAATATGTCCTTCATCATTCTCTCTTCTTGAAATGCTTTCACAGGTCTTACATGGCTCCATTACTGACCACCTCCCTTCTTAATTTATACAGAACTACCATGCAGGGAAAAATTATTTCAGTCAGGTAACCAGGGAGTTCAGACAGAGAGAACAGGTGAATCCTCCGATATACCCGGTAAAGTAATTCCCACCAAGGTTTCTTTTGAGAAGGCCACGCCAGAGCCAGGAATTCTTGTTCTGAATTTCTCTTCTGCAGTTACATCCTGGCTCAGGGTTGAGTTTTTGTGGACTTTTACCAAGGTGTCAGACAACCACTTCTTGGCCAGACTTCCATATCCAGCCTTCCTGATCTTTCTGCTTAGTTCTTAAGTGTTCCCAACACAGCAGCTTCCCTTGGAACTGTTTTTTTTTTCCTGACCCTACTTAACAACTCCTTTCTTCCTTAGTTCCCTCTTCTTCCCATTTTCCTTTTTGAATTATTTTGCTACTTTTTAATTTTGTCTGCTTTTTCTCTGGATGATCTTGTCCAGTCATATAATTTCACCTGCTATCTTTACACAACTGAGACACAGCTCTATTTCTCTGCTTCTGACTGGTCTGCATCCAATTACGTCTTCTTGTTTCTCTCTCTGACAATTGCTTCTGGGTATCATGCCATCAGCTTAAACTTAATTGTATGCCTTTCTTTCTCCATCTTCTGCTTGCATGTCATTGTCAACAATGACAATATTGACACCATCACGGTGACTTACAACCTGAGGCAGGTTGTTTTTTTAGATTCTGTTTTCTTCTGTGCTGTTATAGACAAGTCCTATATAGAAACAATTACAATTAACAAACTAATACATAAAACTATATGAAAAGGGGAGCAAACTGATGTGATGTAGCAGAGAACAACGCTGTCACCACTTACATTTCAGGAGATTGTGCCTGTGGCAAGTGTGGTCAAAAAAAGAATTGAAAATGTGTTAAGTATGAGGACTTCAGACACTTTCATTATTTAATTTAAGACTTCGGGAAGGCGAAGTCAAGAGGTTTGATGTTGCACACAGTGTTGTTCTAAATTAAGCAACATGTAATAATGGAAGAACAGGTACAAATTTGATTCCAGTAGTTCTTGTCCTTGCTAATTAATTCTGAGCATTACATTAGAAGGGTTAGGGAGTTGTTTTGTTTGTTTGGTTGTTTTCTTTTTAGACTGTGTCTTCATTTTATGAACACAAACTATTTTCAGATTACTTGCCTTCTAAACTGTATTGCTGAATACACCACTTCAGCCTCGAAGAGCTGGGTGTGTGTTGATAACATGAGCTGAATTTGTCTTGACACCTTGCATGGAATATTTGTAATCAAATATTAACGTTAGCACTGCCACATCTCTGTTATTTTCTTTATCTTTTCACTTAGTCCCACAAGCCTTATCTAGATAAGAATAACGCTAATGCATTGAGTTCTTTTTATTTTTTTACTGGAAAGCTTAAATAATATAGAGCCCAGTCTGAGTAGCAGCTACAGATTCCTGCAGAAGCAGCATGCTCAAAACTCTCCCAAAAGAGAAAAACCCCGTGGAGACTGGCTTCACCAGCCTACATACTTGTGTGTCAGTAGTGATACAGGAGGGACTCAGCATTGACAAATAACTTTAACAGATATGGTTAAATCACTGTTTTATTAGGATTATGTGACAAAATAGAAAGTAAAGCAGAATGTTTGATTTTGCCATAAATTTTGAATGAATTTTCCATGTTTTTGTGATGTGTCAAAGGCAGTAAAATTCAGGCCTTCTTTTCTTACACTAATAGGGATGCAGAGATGAACCTTGCATTTTAACTGTGGACAAAAAGGGGAAAAAAAGGGTTAAATTTGCCTTTCATGAATAGAGACAGGGCTTGACATGGCTAAAGTATAGATGGAGGGAGGTGAGGGTAGTAAGGCTGTAAAGCTAGCTAGGAGACTGTGCTGTAGCCTGTGCCCAATGTATGTATGCTATGCAGCACTGAGCTGCGTGCCTTTACTGTTCCCCTTGCCTCCGCTGAGAAGTTTGTGTGCAAGATATGCGAGCTAAACATTTCTTGTGTCCTTAGATCCTCCCTTCTTCCTTATTTGAATCGATGTTGTATTTAATTATTTACTGTTTGAAAGCCTGCATCTGAAGTGCACGGCCCTGAGTCTGCTTTTTGTAAGGTACTATGCTGCAACCGCAACGGATCCCATTTTCTCTCTTCCACAGTAGCAGCGGTCAGACTGTTGCATCTTGTAGGCTTAACAGTTTTGCTGATAAATCTAACTCAGTGCTAATGGATGTGCTGTAATACAATACGGAACAGCAGTTAGGACCCTGTGGCCTGCCATGGACCATGTAATTTATGACTGAAATGTCTCAGATATTTATGCTGACAAGAGAAATACTTGGTGTTTCCTGCTAATGTGCTGGCCCACTCCTCTGGTCTACTAATTCTAGATTCATTTTTGGACTATTTTCTTCCACCTCTCCCCTTCCCCATTTCTGCTATCTACCCTTTCACTAACAACTGTCAGGGGTCTTCTACCTCTGCTGCCCCATGTATTTTAACAGTGAGAGCAACTGGATGACTGCAAGGGTTTGCCTGGAACGAAAACAGATTCTCTAATCAGTTAAAGCTAGCATTGGTATCCTTCTAAAAGTGATTATATAGTCCAGCCTCACATGACTAGTCATGATTCAGAAGTTGCTGAGTGAAATCCTCTGGCCAACATTATGTAGGAAACTGGACTGAAGAACGGATATGGTCCCTGGATCCTCAAATACTTATGAAAACATGTCACTCTTCTCCTCAGATGTAATCATTTTTGTTCTGTGTCTGATGTTAGAGGTTGCATATTTACCCCTGCCTTGCACTTTTCCAATTTTCATTAATCTTAAACAGCCTCTGTAAAAAATATTGATTTGCAATTTCTTTCCAATATAGACCGTAAATATATTTTTTTTCATTTCTGATCCTACAAAAGATGCCTTCTTGCATTGTTCTAGCAACATATAGATGGAATGGCTTGAATTGATAAGGCAGCAGTTTTGGCTAGACTATTATTTTATTCTTCCAAACAGTGCCTAATAATATGTCATTTCAAAAAAAGAAATACATGATATGCTTTTAACCTTTTGAACACATTGTTATATGAATGAAAGAAACCAGGGTAAGTCACAATATGTATAGCAAAACAAGCAAGCATTATACAAATATTTGATAGTCTTTTTTGAGGTAAATTTTGCTTTTCTTTTAAACTAAGATAAGGACTACACTGTGTAAGGCTTGGTTGTGAGGCACCTTAATCTACCTTTCTTTTAAGTTGCGTGTTGCTAATAAGTCCCAATTTTTTGCCTTTTTTTTTTTCTTGTATTCATCAATGTTTTAATGGTTTCATAAAGTACAAATCCTCATTGCAGTTTAACCATCAGTCATATGTACAAAAATCCTTTAATTTTACCCTACATAGATGCTAAAATAAAGAGGAAATTACATATTTAAAAATGAAATAGGACAACAGGATTCAAAATTGCATCAGCTTCAATTTGTTTAGATGAGCAAGGAAGAGAAGAGGGGGAGACTTATCCTTTGGGACTGTAAATGGCACCTCCTGCTGAGATATTAAATTTACCATTTGCAACCTCCTGTGCTTCTCTGAGTGTAGAGGGTGGCGCCTGACTTCTTGGCGCCAGAGAGTCAGCAAAGGTGTCTAATAGATGCAGACACAGAGATGAGGGTTGCTTACTTAACCTTGCTCTACCTCACCCCCACCGGGGACAGCCAGCTGATGCCCCCCAACCTGACCCAGGAGAGTGAGGAGGCTCCAGAAGCAGTTTATGGCTTTAATAATTTACATATCCTCAGTTAATCTCCCTTACCAGCAGCCAATTAGTTAGGGAATATTCATACTGCCTTGATATATATTTTTTTTTATATACTGATCAATTAGTGGGGAAGTAATGAGGTCATAGGATAGCAGGTGTGACTATTAATCTTTGTTCTTGAAAAAATACTTTTGTAAATATTTCTCAGTAAGAAGAAATACAGAGCAGAAAGTGCTTTTGGTGTTTTCTGGTGCTGTTTTGCACGCACTTAAAAAGGCTTTTAGCCAAATACCTGATAGTGAGGTTGATCATCAATACTCTGACCCTACTAGCATGTGTTTAAGAGGGTTGAAACAGGATTGCTCATGTGAATAAACTTATTCGCATACATAAATCTTTGCAGGATTGAGGTCCTTAATGATTTAGGACAAAGCACCAGTGGAAAAAAATGTTTATTCTGTTGCACCTGCATGATGCAGCAGATATTGTGAGAGCACCATTAGCTACTTAACGTACCAGCTAATGACTGGCAGACTTAAAGGAATGTAGCTGAATAGTGGGCAGCCTGGTCCACGAGGGTTAATGATACCAAATGGCTTAGACAGTCTATGGGAATACTGTAGACAGCTTTGCAGTTGAGCAGGGTTTAAATAGCACCATATCATAAGACCATAGACACAGGAATGACATTATGAGAATTGTTGACTTACCCTTGAATTGATATTAATACAAGGGGAGAAAAACCCCTCGTCTAGCATATGAAGGTTTTTTCCCCTCTAAGCACATAACCACAGTGAATCTGCATGTGTTCTGGTGGGTTAATAGTGATGTATTTCTACTGTCCATCTAACCCTCCTTTGCATAATTATATTCCTTCTCCCAAATGAGGAGAGAAAACCTATGAAATCTATCACCATGTCACCTACTAGTATGAGACAGAAATCTAGATAAGAGTGGCTGGAAGAAACTGCCACTGTGGCAGATTTTTCTTTTGGGTGTAGCCACACTAAAATAGGATCAGAGAGGAGAAGCAAAGGAAAGGAAAATAAAAATGATCCTGGAATACATCAAAGATGCAGCAGAGGAACACAGACTAGAAAGAAATACTTAAAGAAATTAAGATCAAATGCCAAGTCTAGTTTTTACCACAAAGCACCAAGCTGATTTTTCATAAAATAAAAGAAGTCCCTGAATTGAGAAATATGTGTCTCTCTTAGATTGGATTGTGCAGTGAACAGTATCAAGAACTAAGCAATAATAAATCATCAGGCTGTATGTCAGAGTGAGCACTACAAGATAAACCCCTGTTGGAATTGTCATGAAGGTGACCTTATGAGCAACTACAGAAATACTAAAAATAAGAGAAAAAAAAATCAATATTCTCTTTAAAACTCTGAAGCAAATCTATTCATGCTTTATCTTTCACTACATTTGCTATTTTAATTTGCTGTTTATTAAATGAAATATTGCTCTATCTAGGGAACACTACATGATAAAATTATTGAAGATGCTGCTGGTGCAAAGCTATTTGTAGCAAATGAAATCCTGCTGTGTGCAATTCAGAACATCATATTGAACAGTCCAGATAGCAGCATCTGTGGATAGCTCTTAAGACTTTAGACTTGCCTTAGTTAGCTTGTTTGTTTTTATCCTGTGTTATTGATCTGGACTTCATCATATGTTTGTGTGGGGAATGGCTTTTCAGACGCCGGGAACATATTTAGAGGCAGGTCAAATGAATTGAACAGAGGTATAAAATCTGCTGATTCCTAGAAGATGTCAACACATGACAGAAAGAGCCTAGAGAGTGGGAGACCTCTTAAACTGGTATTGACATTGCCCAGAAATTTGCAGCATAAAAGGGGGAAGAGAGTTCTGTCTCACGAACAAAGCTTGCACTATCAGCAATGCCTTTGTGAGTTCTGACAAATAACATGCTACCCTTGCATGTGCTCTGAAAGGTGCAGTCAGTGTTAGTTTTTGAACACTGCAGTTAAGGCTAGAGGATAAATAATGCTACAAGTACAGAATGTTTTACTCATTGCATATGTCAAAACTATTAAAAAAAAAATAATCCCCATGCTGCCAGGATAACACATCATTCAGACTGATTCAATACCCTCTGGACTATGCTGAAAAAGAATTGTTTTTTAAAAAAAAAAAAGGACTATTTGGGCTATTGAGAAGAAACAGGAATACTGAGCAATATCCTGTTCTCTGCTACAGGTCTCTTGTGTGACCTTGGGCAAATCATTTATTTCCCTGTACTTCTCTGCTAATAGGGGTTTGGATTCCTAGGACAAATGGACAAACCTAGATAGTACAGTTATCGTGGGACACCCTAGAGAGAATGTTTCAGGCGCTAAAGTGGATTGCATCCACTTAGGAGAGCCATATCTGGCTCTATGCAGAGCAAATTTGGGTATTTCTGCACTTGTGCCATGCCTTATCTATAAACTGGATAAACTGTGTATGGTTTAATTGATCATGGAGTGCAGTATTTTAGCATCTCTGGGGCTGCTTAGAGGCTTGATTAATATTTAAAAAGCTCTTTGAGATCTTGAGATGGAAAGCTTTTATTGAAATAGAAAGGGCTTATTGCTACCGCTGCTTGAAGGTATTGTTTTCAAGGTTTGTTTTGATATAGTCTGCAACTAGAATGTCTTATTGGGAGTCTTGCATTATTGCAGGATAGACTACACTCTAAAATCCTTGTACTGTGAAATTTTTTTCATCCTTATATTCAATAATAAATGGTTACATGACAAAAATCTCCTAATCAGCACAAAAAATCTTCATGGTCTTAATATAGAAGCTTTTAAAAGCAAGCTGCTCCTGCACAAATAGGTATTTAGTATATACAGGCAGGATCGTGAGGGAAGTCTATGCTAGTGCAGTCTGGAGCATGCTGCATCTGAGGTAATATCACTGCCTTGTCAGGGACTGTTGATTCGACACCTTCCATGGATTCCTCAGTTCACCTATCCAAAATGCCTTATGGAATAGGTATCACAAAGCAGGCTGCATGAATCCTGCTGTAGCATTTTCAGTGGGTCCAAAAGATGGCAGTTGTTGGACAGGAACTGAGGAATTTTAAGTATTTGTCACATCCTGTGCATTTCTTCTAAGAATGGCATGTTCTCACAGCATTTGAATAAATGACTTAAACAGCGGTTTTGTTGGTATAAATCAATGCAACTGAGACTTGTCAGGCTTTACAAATATAGTTAATATACTATGAGGTTTTTTATGTTTGAATAGTAAATGACTGACAATTTTTGCAAGTGAAACGCTCTTTTCTTCAGTCCAGCTGCAGAACAGACATGACTTCTGTAGGACTTCTCCCCAGCAGTGCTACTGGTCTCATCACTAATAAATACTGTCAGGGTAGTGGGTGGTGGTGGTGGGTTTTTTTCATTTTTTTTTTTTTTTTTTTCTGTCTCTTAGACCACAAACCAAAAATGGGTATGTTTCAGCTCAGTGGAATAAGTACTTCTCAAGACCACCTCATTTAGCACTGGACCCACAGAAAATGACTAGAACAGCACAGTTATTCAGTGAGCTGTCACCTCTTCTTCCCTTCCACCTTCTTTCCCTGCGTGGAATCAAACTGCTGAATGATTTAGATACAAAGAAGCTAATCGCTCAGGCCTTAGGTGTGGAGACCATCTGAGCAATCCATTAAGAAAGTTACTGCAACAAAACGGTACATCAAAAAAACCGTTCCAGAGGCTTCTGCAAAAACATGATACCCTGTTCTGGAGGGTGATCTGAGTTTGAAAAGTCAGGCGTTATTTGTTATATATTGGCTATGCACATGTTTAGCCTATCGCTAGGATGGCGACCCAGTTTCTCCCTGGCTTGTATGCCTGTATTCCTTCCCTATGGAGACTACAACATGCGTAAGGTGAGGAAACAGCGTTTGCCATCTGGTTTGCTTTGAGTTGGGAGGTGAATGAAACATTAAGTTGGACTGAGGGACTGGGGAGGGCTCCCAGGTCCTGCAGTTTGTGCATGGCCATGTATGTACAAGCAGTAATCCCATCCGTTTTTGTAATTTTCTCATCCATAGCTGAGATGGAATTACTCGCTAACTCAGAAATTCCAATGTAAAAACACGTTTTCCAAAATCAGGAAGGCAGAAGTTTGCAAAGGTCTATGCAAGGCAGGGAGAGACAATTAATATATTTAATAAAATTCTGCATAGCCCTCTTTCCATTGCTGGGCAGTGTTATCTTAAATATTGTATGAGCAATACAAATCTTGTATGCGTGTCCATTTCTCTTGACTGCAGAACATCTGGCTGAGATGTGACTGTGCAGCTAGGAGCAAACGTGCTTCCCCAGCAGAACAGCGGGGGGGGCTGAGGTCGGCTTTGTCCCACCCCTCAGCCCCATCCTGTCTTTGCTGGCAAGTTTTTGTCAAGCCTGTTCTTAAAGACCTCTATTGAGGGAAACCCACAGCCTGCTCTAAGAACCGTACTCCAATGCTGCATTGCCCTTTCTCTTGTTCTTTTTGCTAGTGTGTTTTTTTTTTTTTTTTTTTTAAATCTAATTTGACTATTTCTTGCTGCATTAGCTGAGTATGTCTTGTTCTGTTCTCAAGGATGTGGGGCAAGAATTGTTTCTTTCCTGTCTGCATGATTTGTATTTTTTAAACGGGAATGTCTTTTAAGTGCTTCCATCCTGTCTCAGGTATCTCTTCTTTAGCATCAAACAATTAGAATTCTTTCTATCTTTTTTAACTGGTCACATTTTTGACTTTGCTCTTTGACATTGTGACCCAGTGGTCTCTGCTATGGATTCCTGTTTGTCTGCATCTTTCTGAAGCAGATGGTGACAGTATGCCAGCTGAGAGAGTGGAATGATTCTGGGATGGTCTTTACAGGCTTGACTTTGTACTTTTCTGTACTATGACTGCCTTTTTTGGGAGTAGCATGATACTGCTAATTCAGCAGTAATTTTAGCATCTAACTACTTTTTGAAATAGGGCTTAATTTCTCGTAACTAAGCAGTGATTTTATGCTGTATACATCTACAGGTGGTTATTCCTTGGTATAGTATCTCACATTATTCATCCCATTTTTCTGAACATTTCTCCAGTTTGTCACAATCAGTTTGAAATCTCTTTCTGTTTTTCAATAAACTGGCAGTCCTTCCAAGTTTCTTGTCATCCGAGGGTGATAACTACATGTCCCGTGATCGTGCCATTAGAGAAGGTATTGAGCAGAGCAACACTCAGGACAAATCCTTTGCAGAAACCATGCAGTGAATTTGCCTATGTATGGAAAAAATACACTGATAATTTCTCTTTGAGTGTGATCATCCAAACATTTGTGTACCTAATCTGCAGCAGTTCCATTCATGCTGTGTTTTCCTAGCCCTTTCTTAGACTATTATATAAGATAATATGGCAAATGTTGTTGGATTCAAGGTATAATGTTAACTGTTCCTCCCTTACCCACAAAGCCTATTACCTCATTAACAAATAAATGATGTTTTATTGGCAAGACTACTTCCTGACAAAATGTTTTGTTGGGTGTAACCCATTTCCTTATTATCTTGCAGGCACTTATAATATGTTTGATTATTTAATTCCAAATTTTTTTCCAGGAAATGAAGCTAATTAATAATTTTCCAACTACTTTTCAAAGAATAGAAAATATAATAAAAATCTAGTCCTTTCTTCTATTGCAAGTCTATCATTAATTTCCAAAGCTAACCATTAATGGCTCTGAGGTCACATCCAATACATGTTTAAGCAGCCAAGGATATCAGACCTGAATCTGAAAACTCTTAACTTATCTAAGCATTCCAAAACAGAAACCAAATCAGTGGTTGATATGATTCCTGTATGGCTATCCACTGTGTTTTGGTTTTTTTTTTCCTTTAATTATTAATGAAGTCTTGGGTGCAGTTGGCAGTCAGGCCGACTGGATGAGCTTTGACCAGGCTAAGAAGCCTTTCTTCCACTCTTCCACTCCCTTTTTTATAGAAGCACTGGAAGTTATTCCCATGTTTCTTCTAACAGTGGGCTGCTGGTGGTGTACTAACTTGGTAGACCAAGGCAAAAGCTATTATCTAGTAATACGTCAAAGCTAGTACACAGCTAAAAAATCTCTTTGCCTTTTCTGGGGGATTGAAAAAGGTCTAGAGCACAAGTCTTATGAGGAGCGGCTGAGGGAGCTGGGGTTGTTTAGTATGAAGAAGAGGAGGCTGAGGGGAGACCTTATTGCTCTCTACAGCTACCTGAAAGGAGGTTGTAGCAAGGCAGGGGTCGGTCTCTTCTCCCTAGTAACAAGTGATAGGACGAGAGGAAATGGCCTCAAGCTGCGCCAGGGGAAGTCTAGGTTGGACATTAGGAAAAACTTCTTCACTGAAAGGGTTGTCAGGCATTGGAACAGGCTGCTCAGGGAAGTGACTGAGTGTCCATCCCAGGACATATTTAAAAGAAAGGTAGACGTGGTGCTTGAGGATATGGTTCAGTGGTGGACTTGGCAGTGAAAGGTTAGTGGTTGGACTCGATGATCTTAAGGTTCTTTTCCACCTTAACGATTCTATGATTCTATGAAAGCGGTTGACCCAATAGTAGATTTTTCAGCCTTCCCCTATTAGCCTTTTCCCTACCACAGACATACAGAAAGGGCACCGTGTTGGATGCTGTTTTTTCTGGAAAATGCATCCCTATGGCACTGCTGGAGTCAGACTTTGAGCTTTAGGAACTGAATACAGCTGGTTTGGTATCCTAACTCATGACTGAGTTTACTGCTATCAGAAACTTACTTTTCTCTTCTGACTTTTTTCAGTTAATTTTATCTTCAGAAAAACAATGCAGGGATCTGTCTTGCATTGGGTACTACCAACAGGACTTTCTCTGTATTTTAATAACTTTCTTCTGCTATCTCTCTGCCAATAACTGAGCATCTCCTGATCTATTTCTATTCACTTGGTATAAACATAGTAATGATGCCCATGTATCTTCTTAGTCAAGAGCATTATATACCTTTTACATACATAGAAAACAAATTTCCCAGAAAGGCAGTGATAAGGGTCGTTTTGTGTTGTATGCTATTTAATCTTCCCTGTGTCAGCTCTGACCCTTGCTGAGGAATTGAAAAGATGTAAAACAGCAAAAAGTAATTTACCTTCCATTGTTTAGTCCATTCAGCTTTCAGAATCAGATTTAAATGGTTTGCATTAATTACTGTGAAACCTCATGAGACTTGGAGATCTCTCTTTACAGGGTTAGAAAAGATAGAGACGGTCTCAGCAGAATAAGGGTAGAATTTTTCTTTTTTTTATTTGCCTTTTGGTTACAAACCTTTTCTATTAAAATGTTATAAATAAGTAAAACTTTTTTTTCTAATCAGCAAAAATTATTTTAAGTTGCAATTGAGAAAAAAAAAAGAGAAATATATTTGAAGTTTTAGCCTAATTCTGGTGAACTTGGAAAGGACTAGTGGTTTAAATATGAAATTTCTGTCCATGTATCTGCATAGACCAATTTTTATTGCCAGAGAAGAAGTCACAGACTGAACATTGACTTCTGTTTCTAAGTAATACTCAATGCGTTTACACACAGCTCCATATTTTGGGTAAGTTTTCTGACGACTAATGAAAGTGGCAAGCAGTTCAGCATCGGCAAAGTGATTACATTTTAAATGAAATGGACTTTCAGTGACGCACTGCTCAAAGTTAGTGGAGACAACTGGCAAATTGAGGGTGGGAGAAGATCAATACACAGAATCTACAGGACTTTGGATCTGTTATCCGAATTATTGATTGAGTGGAGAATTAAAGCAGAGATGCAGTGAGTTTAATTCTGCTGTGTGACAGGTGGAAAATGGGTACATTAATTAGGGAGCCCCAGCAGGAACGTTCTCAGCAGGACTTGTGGTTGCTCCAGGGAATCCTTTAGTAATTCTGGCTCGTTTTGTGGTGTGTTTGATGATGTCATTCTTAAGTCTCATTTTTCTGAAATGCAATGCGATTTTCAATCTTTGAACATTCTGTCTTGCAGAGTGAGACAACAATTGTGTAGAGTGAACTTAGGCAGGGAATGCAGGCAGAACACTTCTGGATGTTTTAGGATGGTTCTGTTGGACTTCATTGTTCAAAAATCATGTATTTTGATAAAAGCAAACTCTTACCGTTTGCTGTGCCTAACAAGCAACGGGCAGCCTCCTCTGTAAGTCCTCTTTATTGTGTTCAGAGCTTTCTGGCTTTTCCTCTTACATGGCAACCGAGTGCTTACTTACGAAACCTTTGGCACTCTCTTGATTTATTGCTTTCTTAATCTGAAATAAATATAACAAGTTAAAATAACCTGTTGCTTTTTGGGTAATGCAAGACATGGCAGTTTGACTACAGGACTCCGGAAGGGGAAGTGACCAAACAAGTGCAGCCTGCTACACAGAGGCAGCTCACGCATCCACACACTATATCATGATTGCTCTCTTCCCTGGCAGAGATTATCAAGACATTTTGGCATGAAGTGTGCCATCTGGGTCTGTGGCAAGTGCTGTGCTCTAAGTTGTGCCTTTTCATGAAAGAGGGAAATACCGTGTCCAGCACCAATTGTTGTTGGTTTCCAACAGATCAGAGGCAAGCTGCCAATAAGGCTCTGTCTTAGGGAGAATTTCGTCCTAACTGTGGCAAGAAATGCAAACAAAAATGAAAATTAACACCTAAAACTGTCATGTAATACAAAACTGTCAGAACCAATTCTAAACCCGTCAGACTCTACATTCATTTGGACTATTTCAAGCAATCTGTGGAGATTTTTCCCTTGACTACATTCTTGGTTTCAGTCAGTAAGATTGGTGTCCCAGTTAGGAGACAGGGAGAGGTAAACATAGAGACCTTTGAAGTAAATTACTCCCCTGATTTATTTCTGTCTCTCCTCTGCAGGAGGTAACATTGCTTCTATTTTTCATCATGATGTTTGAAACATTAAAGTCTTAAAGTAGGCATTTAGTTCCCTATTTTCAAAATGTTTACCCACAGAGGACTGGGGATTCATGTTTGCTGCTTGAACAAGCTAGCTTTCTTTCATGAGGTCCAAAAAGTGAGGGGGAGAAATTCCCCACCATTCTTGGTGCAACTCTCAGGTGAAGTGTCCCGGCAGCCATGCCTAATGAAAGTGCTTTGTATTTGATGTAGGAAGAGTGGGCTGCCCAGGTCCAAAGGTGCTTTCAGGATCTGTAGCTCCAGGCTTGCTGCTCTGAAGCTGTGAAAGCCATGGCAGCTGCAGCTCAGACCAGGTCTCTTAAGGTTTATGGATTCCTTTGTGCAGAGCAGGCATTCAAAGCCTACAAATCCGTACTTGAATTCTTGACTTGTCCTGGAGCCAGGTACTCTGGAAATATTACGGTTACAGCTTTGGGGTTGACCTGAGCAGTCCACATTGGGGTTGATCTAAGCAGTCCCCCCACAGTGGGGCTGTTGCAAGGTTAGAGATATCAGTGTTTCAAGGGCTTGGAGCTCTAGTGCAGCCTTGCAGGGCTTACAGGTGCCCTGCTGCATTGCCAGGTATGTGAAAGTCATGGGGACCTCTGCTTAACCCCCAGCCTAGCCCCACAGCAGAGAGTATGAAAACTATGTAGGAAGGCAACCTACCAGAGGTATGACCTGCAGCTTGGGGCCTGGAGTCCTTCTGAGGTGCTCGCAGTCTGCAGTTGCGGGGCAGCTTTTTCATATAGATCACCTTGAATTTTACATTGGGGCCAAGCAAAGACAGAGATGGCTCAGGGCTCTCTAGAAGCCCAGACAGCCTGTCCCAAAGCAGAAGACTATGATAGCACTTAACAGAATGACACTGGACAGGACCAAGGGCCATTCTTGTCCCTTTCACATTGCTGGTTCCTAGGGATGTTTCCCAGTTAATCTGGGAAATGTGATCTTTCAGTCCTTTCAAAATGCAATTTTTTTGAATGTCTCAAATCTTCATTTCAATACAATTTGGAGCAAAACCTTAAAAGACATGGTTTTGCCAGATGCACTTTCTTTATTTTGGCTAGCTCTATTAATTGTAGCAAATGATCCATAGCACTGCAGTATATCCAGGTAGCTACCATATGCTGTCTAAATGGAAACCACCCTGGTGTGTCTCTGTTATTTCAAGTTCATAAACATTGTGCTCCTACAGACTTGTAATAGGTGCAGGCAATCTTTAACAAAAGCTTTGTGAAGTGTGGTTATAAATATAAAATGCTGAGTAGAGAGAATAACTACTTTCAGAATGTGGTGCAAACCTTTGAAAGACAGGCACAAACAAACTTTATATAAGCAATGTCTCTAAGCAAAATATTTAGAGAAGTGGTCACGCAAGTAAGGAGAGGAGAATGATTAGCACTAAAGCTCATTATTAATGTTGGTCCTATTCATCCAGTGTAATATATTGCTAGCAATGCCTGCTGTCTTGTACAAGGTAGTCTGACATTTATGGCATTAAAATGGTGAAGATACTTTAACTGATCACAAATGAGCATGAATGATCATATGAGTACACATATGGCAAAGTTGTTTAGCTCATGGGCAAAGTACGGCAAAAGTCAGCAACAAAATCAGTTAGTACTACTTCCAAGGATTTTTATGCACCTACTGGCGTCGGCCATGTATATGCTTTCAAAGATATCTCAGTACAAGCAATTAAATGTTTTTAAAAAGTCTTACTGCCTCCAGCGTTACCACTAGAGTAATATAATTTCATCATGCATGTTATAATCTAGTCCTATAAAATCTCAACATTTCTATGTCCAGTTAGGTGATGTGGCATTGTATGATGATTAGTGACCCTACCCATTCTGGTTTAAATGCTTTGGATGAAAAGTTACCGTCCCTTTGGAACAGAGTTTTTTCCTCCGTGTTTTATTTTTTTGTATAACAGTTTTGTATATGAATAACATTAAACAGAGAGTAAAACTGAATTACATGTGACCCAAGTACAAAGGTTCAAATCAGATTTTTCTTAAACATTGTATTTGTGATTATGTTCATGACTATACAGTCTTTTAATAAAAATGAAATGACTGGGATATGACATATTCGAAGCAGAGGTCAGATAATTAACTCACACATCAGACTGTCTTCTCTTGCAGCTTTCTAAAATTCTTCTGAGTTTGGTATGTCTGTCTAACTCAGTGTAATCTGTACATTTGTGAAATGGTATTCATTATGTCTGAATTCTTGTATCCTGTCATACAGATTATTTTCCAGACTGTATGCACTATACAGTACGTATTTTAGCCATGGGCATCTAACTTCATAGTCTATGGACTGATTCTCCTTTGTGGTATACGTGTTTCAACAGATGAACCTCAGGATGTGTGATAGCTATTAAAATTTTGCATATAAATTATCCAGAGTCTTCAATAAAGTTTCGATCATGCAGTCAGTTGAAGAAACCTCTACTGAGGATCAGGAAAGAACAAGTAGAAAATTGGCATGATTAGATTCAGAAAGTCTGTGGCTGATAAATGAAAAGAAGGTGTCAAAGAACAATGGATCCAACAGTTAGCTCTCTGCTACAATATAGAGCATCTATTTGAGGCCCCTTATTTAAACAAGAGGGCAATTTAATCTCTAGGTAACGAACAAACTACAGCAATAAATCCAAGTCCAAACAGAAGTCTGCTTGTCACAGAGGCTGATTAGGGCCATAATGCACAGGGCCCAAAGCACTATGGTATTAGGTATGATATATAAATAATAAGATGATATATTGTAGCCAGAGTTATTAGATAAGTTTTTATAAGGAAAAAAAATTATTTCCTTTAAGTGATGTGACTGTAAAAAATAGAGAGATCATGTGGTCTTTGGTGATCTTTTCCGCTCTGAATATTGTCAATATAAAGAAATCATTTTATAAAAAATTGTGTGTCAGTGTAATATTGAAGATCATTCTTAAAGGTGGTCTTCTGTGTAGTTTGGAACTCCTTACAGTTCAAATAGGAAAAATAAAACATACAAATATCCAAAGAACTAAAGTATGCAAAGAATTCACTGACTTTTGATATGCTTACTTCTGCAGATGAACACTGTCAGTTGTCACTTGAAAAACCACCAGTGTAGCCTGCTCTGTGATTAGGAGCGCATTCTGCTGTCAGGGAATTGGCAGCTTTCAGCATCTAAACAAGGGCTTGTATGAACGGAGTAAGTGCACATTCTCATGTTATTTTGGTGGTACTTTTTCTTTTGTGGTGCGTATTATATCAGTCTCTTTCCTCTTACTCTTACTAATAGCATCCTGGTAGTGTCTGTACTTTTCTGCTATTGCCTATCCGTGCTTACCGCATTTCTGATGGTTAAAATCCTTGCAGAACCCTATTCATAATAACCCACTTGAGCTATTCTTGATAGGTGCATCAAGGTCTTCTGTTCTTCTACTGCATTTTTGCTTTTTTATTACCTTGAATTAGTTGCATATAAAAATTTCAAAGGTGTTTCTTTGCCTTGTGTTAAAATTCAGTGAAATAATTCCCTTCTGGTCCATTGACCACGTTACTATGAATGGACACAATGCCACCAATGAAAATTGAAACCTTTATCTCTGATGCTTCAGCATTAAACTTTCTCTGTCTGAAAAGGTGCTGTCTTCCTTTCAGCTAACTGTTCACTAACCATTAGTTATTCTAACACATTAGGCATAGTTTTGGGAAGGCTTGGACTCCCTCCTTCTCTTGCTCTGTTGCTGCATATTTGTTTGGTAATTTTCACTGCAGATACCGTGACCTAAATGGATTCACTTAAAACCTGGCTTACTTGTAACCTCCTGTATACAGGTAGAATTCTTTTCCAATACCATAACTGTCTCTTCTCCTCCTTCCTTTTCCCTGCCCATTTATTTGTTTGATTTTGCTGTCTTTCCACTGTGTGTGATTTTCAGGAGAGGACTTTTACTCATAAGTGCAAAAATGAAACCACCAGTATCTTTTTAATGGGAGATTAGGATGAAGAGAAACTTGCTCATAAGACATAAACTTTTTTTTTTTTCATTTTTTTTATTACCTGTCTTGTTCTGAAATTTTACAGCCTGAGATGAAGTAAATCTATAAGCAGTAACATTCGGTAAAACACAGGGGTATGATGCCAAACCCTTCCTTGCTTGCAGCCACGTAAATCCAATCCAAAGGAAGACATTTCAGTTAAGGATTATCTGTTTTAAGCTAACCTATGCTTTTAATGTATGCATTTTGTTATAGTACTTCATCAGTGTAACATCTATATTATTGTCAAAATACTCTGGCAGTTTGGTTTTATGTAAAATGAAGCTAATGATCTTAGCACCCAGCCAAAACCAAAGCTAAAGAACCAATTGTCGTCTCAGTTACCTGTAAGACTCCGTTTTGTTCTGAAATGATAAATACAACAGACATGCTGCATCACGCCTGTCTTCTTGCTAGTCCACTTGAGTTGCTTTTTGTTGGTATGCAGGTTCTTAGGGGAATGTTTATGTAATTGATAACTAAAATTACATGAACAGGATGAAAAAGGGGATCAAAGTAAGTGGAAGTGAAGCAGATATTTCTGCTATTTCAAGCAGACCCTGAAAAATTAAGTGTGAGATGGAGTCATGGTTTTTAGCAAAGGAAGCTACGATTAGCAAAGTAGTAGGCATCTTCTCAACAGAGGGCAGCGAGCGTTGTTGTTAAAATACACGGGTATTGTGTATTTTATTTAACTGTGTGAAATACACAGTGAAATGATTGCTATGTGAATGATGACCATATTGTTTACCATTGTAGTTATTCACGGACATGTTTATTTTAGGTGGGATGGTGCCTGTTTAAATGTGTTTAAAATTATTTTAGTTTTCATTCCTACCACTGTCTGAAACTGATTCTACCTGCAGATGGTAACATGACTCAGAGGATCTGATCTGATGGAGTATTCTCTAAGACAACTGATAATCACTATTTTCCATCTACCGAAGATGTGGTCCTCAACCTGTATTTTGTTGATGTGCTCCTTAACCTCATTCCACAGCTGCAAATCCTCATTGTCTTTGATGATGCTGAGGAAAGACTGATTTTCACCCTACTTTTTAATACTTACTGTTTCAGCATTTTCTTCTTTCTTCCTTTTTGGCTATGTAGAGAACTCAGCTGGAATTCTCTGCACCTCTTAGTTTTTCTCAAATTTGTAATGATACCACTGTTAGTTTCTCCACTTTTTTTGTTATGTACATCCTATCAAATCTGGACTGAGAGTTTGAAATATCTATCTTCCTAGCTTCCTTTCTCAGCTCTAAAAGCCAACAGCAGTTAGGTTCCCGGGGATTAAGTAAGTAACTTAGAGACCTGTCCTCATTCAGTTCTGTTCTGCTGCAAGTTCCATGATCATGGCCAAATAAATTGGACACTTAGTGACATTTCTCACCTCCAAGGGGTACAGATCTGTTAAAGAAGCTCTGAGACTGTAGGATAGCAAAAGTATAAGGTGCAGTGAAGACATGAGGTTCAAGAGGTATTATGGAAAAAAAAAGTACCAGAGCTTTGCAATGCATCTGCAGTCAGCAAGAAACAGTTAATACGTTTCCTGAATCCTGACATGGAGAACTTTAAAGTTTTGTCTTTGGACAATGACATATGCAGCTCTTTTTTTCCCCTATCACTATGGCTTTATGATACAGCCTGGGTGAAAATCAAGAAATTGCAGAGTTTATGAGGAAAAGTAAACAATGCTTGGTAATGACTTGGATTAATGTTTCTTTTACAGGCATGACTTTCCTTGTGTACAGGATTTTTAAAAAAAGCAGAAGTCACAACATGTACTGATCATCCATGCAATTAAAGAGTATTCTGCTTTGTGAGATAGACTTTCCTTTGTGATATTTTTATATAGCTGGAGTTAATGCTGAATATAATCTACATCCAATCAATGGTATTGTGCATCATCAGATGAAAAACATATTCAACATAACTGCTGTTAGTTCCTGTTTAAAGCCCTAATCAGAGCCTATGCCAACATGTAATCACATTGCAGAATATATTGTTATAATATAAAGTATGTGGAAGAGATACTAAGACATGCTAAAAGACTGCTTTCCATCTCTAGAAATAATTGCTGAGAGGTTTCCTTGGAAATGCCTCAAACCACATGACCAAGTGACTATAACAGCTTTTACAGTAAAGAGTGCAGGATAAGAATCTGTCCAGCATAGGAGCCAATAAATATAGGAACAGCGAAGGTGACCAGTAGGTCAGTGTCACGTAACTGCCCTCTGTGCATAGGCGACCACAGGGTTTGGATACCACTGGTATCACTATAAATTTAAGAAAGACTAAGTGATGCAGAGATTTCCAGCTGAGTTCTCTGCAAGTACATAAATGGCATAACTATCAAAGCATTTTCACCGAAGTTAATGATTATTTGTGCCTTTACACACCTCCTTGACTGTGAATGGTTTATTCCAGGAAACCTATGTGGTCAGAGGTACCCTTTTGATGCACAATCCTCTCCTTGCTTCACTCTTGTTCTGCACAGATATTTGCTGGTAATGTTGCCAGTTTTGTATCAGGCAGCCACCCTTGGCTCTGCGTGGTGCTCCAAGTCTCTCTCTGCCCTAGCCCAGCTGGAGCTAAGCAGCAGAGCAGCCTTTGTATGGCATTTTGTTCCTCCAGTCCAGCTTCTGGATTGCCCATCCAGGTGTAAAAAAATCTCACTGTCTTTACATGTGCTCTTCTTATTGAAGGTATGCCAGTCTAAAAAGTTTCTCTTTACCATATAGCCCAGCTTGACTTAAATGGGGTAAATAGTACATCTCTGCTAGTCTGGCTTTTTTGGGCTTTAACAGTACTGACTGTAGCCAAGCTGACAACTACAGAAGGCAGTAAGATAGACATGGTGGGGGTTGGTGTGGAGGGCCTGTGAGCTAAGACCATTAGAAGAGGTGTGCTGCCCAGCTAAGCATACGCCTCTTTGTATGGACCAGGAGATTGAACATCGTGTAGTTTCTATGGCACTAAAGTGGAAAAAAAGGAGTTTAATTCTAGCACACAGCTTTGCGAACTGCAGTGACAGCTGCAGGACAAGGAAGTGCTTTACGAAAGGGCTGAGTTAATTTTATGTGTTCCTAATGTGTTCCCTTTCTCTTGCACCACTCCTAAATCTCTGTTGCTCCAGAAGCTTATTCTGGGTGAGACCTTTGTAACAGCCCAGAAGGCATTAAGCCTTGGAGGGAGTCGAGACAATGTGTGCCACATACTGTTTCTTAAGACCTGACTGTTCATATATGTAAACATCTGCGTCCAGCATTTGAAGTGTCTGTGAATGATACTGCTAAGCAGAACAAGTATGTAGTAATTCTTTGGCAATTTTCTTCTTATGGTTGCTGGTATGTAATTGCCAGGTCCTTGGTACTCAGTAAGTAGTGGGGTGGGTCTCTGCTGGGTTGCCCTACCTCAGACCTGTGTCTCTGGAGCCAGGTAACACTGTCAGGCGCATGATTCCTCCGCAGTGTCGACTCTGTCCAAGAGGCTGAAGAGCCTTAAGGCCAGCACTGCTGGTGAGCTGGTAAGGTATAATGTGTCTTAGGACTGTTGTCTCCCACTGTGCAGAGGATCTTTTACTCACCTGCTTCTAGTCCTTTCCTATTGCATTCTGGTTGGCTCAGCTCTCCAAAATTGGAGATGTATGGATCTGTCTTGCTTTTCCCAGAAAGCCTCTGCACTGCTTTAGAGAGAGCTATCAAGCATGTCCAGTGACTGTCACTCTCCCTTGACTGCTGGAGCCTCTGGACCCATCTAATTAAGATGCTGTGCTTTGCTCTTGGGGTGTGTGTACACAGAGCACTCAACACAAAAGAAATCTGTCTCCCCTTCACTGCTTCTCTGCTGTTTGGACAAAATGAAAATCAAATGCTGCAGTACAAACATGAGGGTTACAAAAGCGTTTCTAGTTTCTTTGAATGTTGTTACTATGGAATATATAGGCCACTAACAGAATTATGATTTAAACGTTCTCCCCACCATGAATCTGCTATTGCACAGTTTTTAATAAAATAATTTGCAGCCGCTCCCAATCAGTTGTGTCAGCAGATTTAGTTCATCTTTGAGGCCCAGCAGGGATGACAGTCTATTTGTTATTAGAGTAATAAATAAACAAGGAACTTGTCAGAGGCAAAACTGGTATGTGTGCCTTTGTAAGATAAATGCTGCCTTTGACTAGACAAATATTTACGGTCTTACAGACCAAAATTGTCATCCTAGCTAAAGGCCTTGTATTGTGAAATTAAAGAAAGAATTTTATGATTTCTGGATCTTTCCAGTGAAGGCAAAGATAGCTCTACCTACTGAAAATGTATCAATAGATTTCATGATAACGAGCAGGGCATTTTAGTAAAGCTATAGCCCTGTAACCCTGTAACTTTCTACAGAGAAATTTATGTCGGTATTTATGTCAGCATGCTGTTGGTATAGCAAATATTAGTTTTTTAACATCACCTCCAATTTCATGTCCCTAATACTGCACTACATATGTTCTCTGAGGCTTGTGGCAGGAGGTTTGCTGAAATTCTTTAGAGGAATTAGGAGAAAAGATTTACTGAAAATCAATGTGATTCTTGATTCGAGTGTCGGAGAGCCTTTGAAAATCTTCAGAGGAGAATGCAGGAGGCTGGTTTGTTTATTCCAGCCTAGCCAATATGAAGTTGTATGTTTGGGGAATAACTGTATTCTGTACAGAACCAGAAAGAAATGTTAAGTTTTAAAGTTTATTACATTGCAAGTGATCTCTTATATGACTATCCTTACGTGGTGGTAAGGCAGTCACCGCATCAATAGACAGAGGGAAGTATGGAGTTGAAGGGTCAAACCAAGATTGGCAAGGCTCTTAAGAATGAAACGATGTGAAGCGTGAAAGCAAAAGAACGCCAGCTGTTATAAACTTTTAGGAGTTAAAGGTCTCGCATTTTTAAAAATTGGGGAGGAAATAAAAGATTCATCAAAGTAAAGTGAAAATTCTCCTGCTCCTGAAAGAATTCCCAGGATTTTTCAGAAAATCCCCAGAGGAGCTAGCACCTCTCAGCTCCTGCATTATTGTACACCTAATTCAGACTTATACAGAATATGTTATGCACAGAATGCTCCTCATGGTGTTCAGATCTATCAATGTGTTTATTTGCTTGAGTAAAATGCAACAACCATGGGCAGAAACAAAGAAATTGGGACAGTTCCAGTATGAAGTGTAGCCACAGTTCCCAATTCCTTGATATAAACACTGGGCTTTGTTGGAAGCAGGAGTCTAAACAATAAATGACATCACTAGTCATGAATGGTACTGCTTTTTAGCATGAGGTATATTAGACAGGAGATGTTGAGGAATGAAGCGATACCAGTATTACCTCTCCTTCTGCTTTGATATAAGGAATCTGTAACTCTAGCCAGCAAGTTTTTTAGAAAATTATGATTCTCTTAACTCATGCTACCTCTTATGATCTTCATGCTATAATGATATATTTAAAAAAGTGTTCAGAGGAAAATCACAGCTGGGGGTTGACTTTAAGTTACTTTGTGAGCTGAATCAAATCTCATTTAGAAGCAGATAAGACTTACTGGGACTACCTCAGAGTTTCTCTTCAGGCAAAACTTTGGTTTGTGTCCTGCGCTGTTACGGTGTGATGACAGCCTACCTGCAAGTCCAGTTCTGATCTCACTTGCCTTAATTTGTCAGTCTTCTGTGACTATCAAATTTAACTTGTTTATATCTATGTAAGTGAAATGAGAAACATTCCTTTTACATTTCACAGGAACTACAATGCTTACTACAATGAACTTACTGCTTCACTTTAGTAGTATTTTTATAAGCTGGATCCATCTTTTGGTGCTGTCATTATAACAGAGTTTATTATGATCTGCAAGCTAAATAGTCTAAGCAGCAGTAAGAAGCAAATTAAAAACCCCAGAGCAGTATGATTTCATTCTTCTTTACTGTGATCTAACTGCAATGTAAAGCTTGCTTTTTTTTCAAGGGGAAATAAAATTTGCTCTTCCGTCACCTTCTTTCTCTTTAAGAGACTACCTCATTGCCCAATTCACCAAAAATAATTTCCTAAGCCCATTCATTGTGCTGTATCCTGATGTACACACAATTTGCTGAGATCATTTTTTCTGACTGTCATCCAGCAAGCCACACTACAACTGTGCTTGAGCCCCACATGGGACACAGAGAAGCAAGATTAACCACCATCTAATTTCTACTTTTGTCATAAATGTTGCCTATAACACATGGCAGACAAAGTGTGCTCTCTGAGGAGTTTGACACAGCCACTGTCTGGCAGTCTGGGTGGTAGAGAATATATTATTTATCATACTCAATGGGATGAAGCGGGCACTGAAGCTACTTATTGGAGCAGCTGTGAACCCCCAATCTCCTTAATTTTCAAAACAGGTAATTAACTGGAAAGTCATTTATAATAACTACTGACATCTCCAGAAATCACAGAATGGGTTGTTAACTTTGCAGCTTTATTGTACGGATATTTTTGTTGACAGTTCAGTACTGAAGTCTGTCAGGAAATCGCATAGTCTTTATACTGAAGGACAAATATATCTTAACATTTCTGATGTGTCAATACTAGCCTTGGACACCAGAAGAAATGGTTGGAAGCTGGGTGATTTGGAGGACAAAACAGTAGGATGTTCTCGTCTGAGCTTGTTTTGTAACCACTGTGTGAAGAGACCAGGATCTGAATGGCTAGCACTTCATATAGCAAGAGTTTTGCCACTTAGTGTGTTTGGATGCTGAACTGAATCCTTAGATAACAACATGCATCTATGTAAAGGCTGATGCATCAGCAAGGGCAGTGTACCAGTGGGCATAAGCCTGCTGCAAACAAAAATCTGCTCTCCTTTGCTCTAGCTTAAGTAAAGGGCCAAGGTGCAGGACACTGTGAAGAATGAATTGGTTCTAACAGGGCTGTCATTCCAGATAAGCAGTCAGGTATTTAAAGTGGTAATGTGGGGAATCATGTTATGAGTCCATGTATCAAAACTGACTAGTAAATGGAGTCAGTTGTGGCATCTAGATGCAGTGATAAAGGTCTGGCAAATGTATTAGACAGATGAGATGCATCAGATAGGTGTCCTTACTTTATACTCTGCTTCCCTATGATAAAACCTTCCATCTTCAAATGACTCTCAGGGAGTCTTAGGCTGAATTTTTTGCTCTTCTCAAGAAGGTTGTTCAGGGTGAAAGACGGCTGATTTCAGCCAATATTTCTGTTGAACATTTCAGAGCTGTGAGGTGTCTTTATTATACATTTTGATTCCTGTGAACAGAAAGAAGAATTCAGCAGAAACCTGGTCTTTGCTAACCGAATATCATTTGTCAAAATACCCTTGATATTAATAAACTAACCCCTGAATATGTGATAGTAAGCAGTATTATAGACTATCTATCAGGAGATGTTTTTCTTTAAAACTTGATAGTATTGTGCTGGAGTTTGCATTTACCTTAGAAAACTACTGCCTGTGGCTGATAGACAATGAGAGAGGTTCTTTGTAACCTCACAAAACACAGATTTATCATAGTAACAGCAGCTTGCTGGTAAGAGTGGTAACAGAAAGCATAAGGCAGGATTTTCCAGGATTTTCCAAAGCACTTAGCAATGAGTAGTTCTGTATCCACTGAAACGTGTCCTTTACTTTAGTGGGAACAGAGTTAGGCAAAGGGAGACTGCTTTGGAAAAATTTATCCTGTTGCATAGGGCATATGTATGAAGGACACCTGTTGAGATGATGTCTTTTAAGCAGTATTCCCCAAATGCTGTTTTTTGTCTGAAATTAAAATCATTCAAGGTTGAAAAACAGAAAGAGAAATAGTGAGATAGGGGAAAAAAAAATATTTTGCATAAAAAGTCTACCTGAAAGCTTGACTCTCTGAGGCAGATTGTCTTGTTGACTGCCCCCATTCTTCATACACACTGAATACTGCTCCCCAGAATCTCTAACTCATTTTGTGATGGTTATGAACATGGAATGGACAACAGAATTCAACCCTCGATTTTATTTACTAAATTAAATTTTGTTTCTGTGTTTTTACATTTGCCTAATTTAATTGGATTTTGTCTATTGTAGTGGGAAGCACATCTTCCTTCTTTGCTGAACATAAAATTAGCTTTCATTGCTGATTTGGGTTTGTTTGGATCTATATAAGCTTTTCCTCTAAATGAGTTTGTTCTTTCTAAAGCAAATATCACTCTCATATTTTGGAGGTGCAGAAAATTTGTAATCTTGTTTCTTCGTTTTCCTTATTATGTTGTGTTAATTTATGTACACATTAACATGTATTTGCATGATTTATTCATTTAAAGCTGTACATGTTTATTTGAAAAGAAGCTCAGAGTGCTTATCGCAAAAATGCTAAATTCAACACCATTGACAGAGTGTGTGTTTTTGGACTGTAGCCACAAGAATAAAAAATGGGTCTATTATTTCATTAGATTATAAACAACTTTCTGAAGCAAGATTTTATATGATTTTAGTGACTGAGGGTGAAATTCAGTGAGCAATATGAGGATTAGGGAGAAAGTGTTTAGTTCAAAGGCCCTGCTACATAAGACGTTGCCTGGAGTATTTTCTTCTGGTCCTTGTGCAAGTCTGGCAGACTTAGAGGAAGCAACAGTAGATCAGGGTAGAGCTAATGATTGTAAAGTGTCAGCAACCACTAACTGTTGTGAAAGGAATCCACAAAGTCCGTCTGTGGCAAAGAAGGAAAATACATTTTTTTCTCTAAAAAGTTTATAAAAACAATGATGTCTTCATTTTCATCAGCAAAATGAAAACCTAGTATTTGTCTATGTTCAGAAAACCGGAGATTCCTTTCCATTAACTGTAACAATGAAATAGATTTTATTGCAAAAAAGTAAACATTCAGAAAATTTTCAGATGATGCTGGTCTTTCTGCAACCTTGAGCAAGTTAGACCAGAGATAAGTCAAAGAAGAGAATTAACTCTTTCCGGAATCAGTCCATGGATCCAATCTTCACTGCACATCAGAGCTCTGACCTTGATCCCGCAGTCAAGCAATCTTCAGGGTGTAGCATTTACTACCATCAAGAGACAAAGCTGTCCTGGGTCTCAAATCTGGCATTTCATCACAGGAAGAGTACAACCTAAGAAGCTTGTATTTGTAGCATAACAACCCCACATGTCCATTTCAGTATAATACTGTCCTGTCTTGGATTTTCTGTTGCAAATATTGACATCCCCCCAGTTAAACTCAACCTGAGGGACAGTGGTGTATCCTTCTTATTTTTTTTAAGAAGTTTAAGTAGTTTCTGTTTAAGTAGTTCCTGCTGCTCTAATAGTTGGGCCTTTCCAATTATGTTTTGCCAAAAAAAGATGAAATCATCACTTCAGCCTCTTGTTTCAAATAGTTGAAAATTATGAAACTAAACTAAAAAATAAAAATTAGATAGAGAAGCTGAGTGGAAAATTGAAAAATCTGTAGCAGTCCATGGCGCTGTGTAAAATAATTGACATTAATTGCTGTTTGGAGCAGGAAATAGATGCTTTTCTGTTGATGTTACATAGAAAATAACTTAATGACAATTGCTATTAAATGGGTACAATTGTAAAAAAGTAGTCAATGAAAGTATTGAGCACGGAAAAATTTTCTATTAAGGAAAATTTTTCATTAAATGCTTTGGTATTCAGCATATGGACCATTTATCCACAGTTATCTCACATTTTCTGATAGGTCATCTCAACCTGATTAAAGAGTACTGTTAAAGCACTCCTGCACTTCAGAATTGTATTAACGTGCTCTCTTTGAGACAGAGACAGTTGATTGTAGTTGATGCCCATTTTCAAGCCTCACCCACCGCCCACACTGTAAATCTTTGCACTTGCACTGAAGAGGTCGCCTTAGCTCCAGGGCTCGCTGGAGGAGAGGTGGGGAACAGCTTGACCTTGCTTGCTGTGGTACTGTGAGACTAAATTCTTCACCGTGTCACCAGAGTGGCTGGGCTGAGACAGGTGAGCTTCAGGGCCGGACTGAAATCACCAGTCTCCTGGCACATGTTCTCCTCTTCCTCCACACTAGCCTCTGGCTTGCTCTATGGCGTATAGGGTGCAAAGGAGATTTCAGAGTTTTCACCTTGTGTCCAGTGAGCTCTCCACGCTGTGTTTCACCTGTCAATGGAGGTGAAGCCCACTGAGGCTGGTCAGGACTCCTAAACCAAAAATGCCCTCTTGTTTCAGTTTTGTGATTTTTCGCATGTAATTGTTCTCTGAGATACCATAAATATTATTCAATGTGAAGCTAATATAGGTCTTTGCAGGGAAGAAAGAGCATTTAAAATCTTTACAGCTTTTCTTTCCAAGCCACAGTGCCTCTCTGACCACCTGTTATTCCAGGTAAGCGTTAGATGAGAGGCTTTCAAATCCCCAGGCTTGCAGAAGCCAGCAGAACTAGACTGGATCAGCTGTATGGGGCTGTTGACTTTAGGGATGTTTCCCTGATAGATGGCTCACAGTGTCTCCTGCACAGCTGTGCTTCAGTACAGTCCTTACCACATTTGGTGAAATAGAGGGTGGGCAAGAAATTTAGCAAGTGGGTATCAGACTGACTGCAAATAATGCAGATACAAAGGATACCCCAACTGCTATAGGGCTGCAGTGCAGAACAATGTTTCTGGTGCCCTTTGGCTTGGGAAGGGAGAACCTGCTCCTGTAACGAGCTGAAGATCCCCTTCTCTTCAAATTCAGTTTTCTCTGCTTTACCTTGAGGTCAGGATTCATTCCTGAATAATTTTGAACAGGAAAAGAGTGTTTTTTGCTCAAGCAATCCAATTTTAAGCTGCTCAGTCTGCAGTTCTTTTCACACATACCCACTCTTCACATGCTCTTGATGATCTGCAAATAAACAAACAAAAAAATCAACAGCCACCAGTTGTGAGTTGGCCAGCCCACTCTGTTGGATTGCACTGGAATTGTGTAGGCACAGGGATATTAAAAGAACTGTTTTGAAAAGGTTTTGTGTATAAGGCTGAACCTAGTACAGAAAACGTATGTGATTGTTATTGCACAGAACTGGATTACACAATTAGCTTAGAAATAACAGAGCCTTTTAAAAATTCACTTCAGTCTCATTTACTTTATTCTATGAATCAGAGATATCCAAGGCCAAATAATCAAAATGGGAAGGAAGTGCCCAGGTCCTGTGATGAGCACCAGACAGCTCAAATTCCTGTCACTACACAGACTCCTTACAGGCTCAGAGACAAAACACAGACCTATAATCTGAAAGTTTAAAGTTCAAGGCACTAATTAGAAGCCAGATCTCAATTCCTTACGCGATTTTGGCTTACCCTTGTTGCCTTTGGAAATCTTGGATTCTGCTTACAGTATTGTGGCATAAGGATTCAGCTAAAACTCCAGCACAGATATTGATATGTAGAGGTGAATTCAGATTGCACTTGGACTGGGATCAGAATTCAAACTTTGTGAAGCTGAGGTACGTAAGGGTCCAATGTTATGGTTTTTAGGCTTCTTTTCTCATGAAACTAATATTGTTGGACAGTAGCTTTTCTGGATAAGCATCCAAATCAGTGTGTACATCAATAATGTGGAAAACATGAAAGGCAGGTTTTCTAACATGCTCTGCAGACACATTTTGAAAGGTGATAGTATGTCTGTAGCTGCCTAACCAGAATTGCAAAAGTGCCTGGCCACTTTCTTCTGACTGATTTCCACTGCACTTTTTGGGTTTCATTAAGCATTAGCTAACTTGTTCAAGTTGCCAGAGAGCTTTAAAAAACAGACCCTGCTTGAGTTGGGAAGGAAGTTTCACCCATCTGCACTGGACGTAAATTTCTAATTCAGATCTTTCTGAAAATCTTATGCGTGGGATTTCCTGAGAGAGTTATCTGCACAGCATTTGTGGCAGCACTGGAGCTGGCTTCAACTCAAGTGAGGGTGAAGCTGGAAACAGCACAGTTTAGTGAATGAGTGTCTACTGCTTGGGTCACTTATGGACTTGGGTCAGGGCCAGCCTTGGTATCTCTGGTGCAAATTCTGGTAATGAGCAGTGTCTGAGTGTGTGTGTGTGTGTGTGGATATCTCTTTAGGACTGTGATGAGATTAATAATCTGATAAGAAGTCACTCAAGAAGGCTACTTCTTGCTATATTTTGAGCAGGGCAGAAATTCTGAGAAATAAATCCTGTGATATTTCTGTTCTCCAGCTGCTCCTTTCAAGTATATGGTAGAAGGCCAGGCAGGTTTTGATTTTATTGGAGGCCATTCACCTATCCCTAGGAACTGTTGCCTATTAATTTGAATGTAGCTAAGATAACTAGCAGATTAAAACCTGTGCTTTCTTTTCTATTTAATTTTCTCTGCATTTTCCTGTGGTGCAGTATCACTGTAATTCACATATGAATGTTATTTTGAATGGTGTTATTGTTGCAAAAAAGTTTAATAAGAGCTCGAGGGCGTATAATATTATTGAAATGAAAGTTTTCTTGAAACTCATATTTCAGAGCTCATTAACTCACACAGTTCTGTGGGGGGTAAGGATCAGTAAATGAACAGTGATTATCTATAATCTGCTGTACATGTGCTGGTGTCTTCCTTAGCCTCATGTCTAGGTCTCTATCCAGATAGATAACCATTTATATATCCATACATATGGTACAGACAGAGAATTTATCTTTTGTACCCATAGTTTGTCACTACAAAAATACAAGGTCAAAAGATCACTGCACAGGTAGCCTTTGACTTGAACTCAAAGTCAAGTCAGAGTCAGAACCAAGAGTCTGAAAGCTCAAGAGCTGGGCTACATGGATAACCTTAACTCCACCCTGTAGTGAACCTGCCAGTGTGGCTTTGCTCAATCTCAAACTCCATATGTGTGCTGTTGCTACAGATTTTCAGCCAGGAGTTCAGTAGTTTAGGCCTACATTTATCAGTGGCAGCTCAGACCTTAGCATGGCTTGTGAAACCCGTCCAAGGAGTCAAGTGGATTGTCAGGCCTGTACTGCACCCTGTGCTGCCAAGGCTTCACTGTCAGCTATATTCATGGCAGCTAATTTAGAGCTGTTTCAGGATGATAACATATGTCACTCTGGATGCTATCCTAAGTTACCCAGTCGTGGTAAAATGGATTCCGCCTTAACACCTAGTTTTAAAGGGTTAATAAAGAGTCAGACTAAACATACTTTATAGTAAAATAGCTTGTAACTTGGTCAAATCAAAGCCAGTGTTGGTCTGAATACTTAAAGACACTTTTGCCTAACAAAGTTAATTTTCGGTTCAGAATTCATCGTTCTTTGATGATTAGTTTGGTTCTGCATCTGTTTAAAAAAACCAAAAGGCTGGATTTTTTTTCTTCTTATAGATACATTTATATACATTTCTCTCTGCCTTTTCTTAGAAGAATTTGAAAATTTCTGCTGAAGCTTCCAAAAACAGTGACCTTTATGTAGAGACAGACCTTAGAAAACAACAGCTCGAAAAAGGAAAGTTTGAGAAAACTGGGTAGATGAAAATAGGGAGTGAAAAAAGAACCTTTGTGACTCTGGTCCAGGAGCAGCTGCCCAATTTAGTTCTGACTCGTGGTGGCCCAGATACCAGTGATATGCATAGTACAAGAACCTGGTGAATATTATACATAGATACTGAAGGATACCTAGACACAGTAGACTGTGACTCTCAACACCGAGAGTGAATTTCAAATAGTTTGTGATGGTACTGCAGCTCTGACATACGGAAAAGCCTGTCTTAGAAATTTTTCCTGATTGTAAACTTCATATTATAATTTATTAGAAATAACCTTCCCTCAGATTCACTGCATTTGTATCATTCTCCTTTTACTGCCATTTTTGTTCTAGCATTTCAAGAGCTATCTACAGATTTGGCCCTATGGCTCTGCCACTCTGCGCTTCCCTCTGCTATGCCTCACCTCTCTTGCTATTCTGTTTTCCCATAAGACTTTCTCCTCTGCTGCTGTTCTGCTTCCTTAACCCAGAATCAATTCCTCTGATGTTTTGCTCTTCTTGCTCCCTTGGAATTCATCATCTTCTTGTCCTACAGGACCTCTGCTCCCATTGTTTTACCCTGGAGGTTTCCTTGCCCCAACTCCAACTCCTGGAAGGATTAGGAAGCACTGTCTGCAAGAATGCCTTCCATCTGCAAGTTTCAGCAGTGTATGCCCAAGGCAGCTTGGAAGGGATTGGGTTTTTATTTTAAAACACTATTTGGGAGTAATAAAAATTCTTGATTAAGTTTTTAAAATAAAAAATAAGAGTTGTTAAAAAGATAACCCTAGGGTTTCATTATTTCTCTTTTTTTTTTAACATCCAGTATTTCACACCCATTCAAACTTCACATCCCCACATCACCACTCCCAGAACTGGTAATTCCATCCATTCCTACAGGCATTTGCAGCGCACAGCACAGATCACTCATACTGCTCTGCATTGTACGAGCCGCTGTGAGGGTTGGGAAAGGAAAAAGCAAGACTGATTTCTGAGATCAGGCAGGATTTTCTTCCCTTAGCTGGCATCCCTGTGGCAATGTTGAGAGAAGGTATCTCTGTGGTTTTCTATTGGCACTGCAATTGGGACAATCCATTTACACCCTTGGAAGGTACAGAGGCTGCCAGAATTTGCTTACTTGAGTGCACTGATGTCAGCAGTATTACTGTACATACAAGTGGCACTCCACGTGCTGGTAACTATGTATGTCCTCTAACAACAACAAACTGAACTAGTCAGTCTCTGTTTCTTCTTGACCCTTTGCTCACTCCTGGTTTTCTGGTTTTTCCCTTCCCTTTTTCTCATTGTCTTCCCACAGCTGCTGGAAGTTTAACGAGAAAATTTCCTTTCTCCAGACTTGTAGCCAACTGTAGCTCTTTCAATTTCTTTACTCAGGGCTATGACAACTCTTCACTTTAAATTTTTATTAAAAAAGCTTAAAGTGGGATAGGGAGTTTATACTCCTGATCTAAGTTTTTAAAATAAAACTGTTTCAGTTCAAAGCCAGGACAGCTGCTGGTAACTGCCATTCAGAGTGCTGGCTGTCAGTCTGATTTTTAAAATGACTGCTTCCCTCTTCCCCACCCACTGTAATAACTTCACGTTCAACATTGAACCTCAAAGCTGTGATGTTACCCGGGGGCTGTATGTACAGCAAGTGCCAACTTAAACATTACTAGGCTTTTGAAACCAAATAATTGAAAAATCAGTTCCTTCTTACTTTTCTGTCAGTAAGACAGCAACACCAGTGCTGAAAAAGATCTGCCTGTTGTCAAATCAGTGCCAAGGATGTGAAATTAGGGTTTTTTTCATTTTAGTTCTGTGTGGGTTTTTTTTTTTGCTATTGTTTCTGCTCTGCTTAAAACCAGTGTAATAAATTCAGATCCAATCTGACTCAAGTGTTGGAGCTGCTGTCAGCTCACCAGTTGCTGTAGGATGGGCACTAAGTTCTGGGACTAGGAGGAAAAAATCTTTTCCAGCCCTTGTGTAGGTATATATGTACTATTTGCGTGCTTATGCACATACATATCAGGAGCCAAAAACTGCCAAATGTTAGAAATTCCAGGCTTGCACTTTTCCTGGTGAGCTTAGCAGTGCTTAGAGTAGTTTGAATAATCTCCTTGGTATATAGGTTACTCTAGATTTGGCCAAGAATACAAGCCTCAGATGAGACTCATATTTCCCCAGACATGATGATGGAGGGAGGCAATGATTAAAAATGATACTGGAAGAAGCTTGCTTTGAAGTTTTGGTCTGCAGTAGCGTGTAATGCGCATGACCTTGGGCAGCCCTGAACAGTATAAAGAACCATTCTTGCAAACTTCCATCTTCATGGGGTCAGCCCTTGCCTAAAGGTAATGCAATCACTCTCCTTGCACATGCAGCGATAAATGAACACTAGTTTTGTGTTATTTAACCAAGTTTCTCACCCAAATATTTGAAGGAAAAATGGAGTTGTCTTCCTTTGAAACAATGAAAGGGTTAACTATTTTTTTTTGTGAGTGCCTGGTGTAGCTGCTGCTGCAATTATGAAACCAGATAGTCTCCTTTTGGAGAACTATTAGCATTGGCAACGGCATCAAGCACCAATTCATCAGGAGCCACCGTGTCAACTTCAGTTTGGTAGTGCAAAACAAACAAAAAGCTGAGATGCTGTTCTGGGGAGAGGCAAGAACTGCTCTGGGGAAGGCATTACATTATGGGCACCTTTTTCTTTTAACAATAACATTTAATAGCCTTTTAAAGAGCATTTTCCCCATTCCCCCAAGTAATTTCTTGGCAGGCAGTTAAGAGAAAGGAAGTTTTTTTCTAAGGGCTTTTATATGATACTAAATAAATCTAGTAGCCTTCTGAACAACAAACCCCTCCCCTGTGCTACCCAGACTGTCTCTTACCACCAGCCCTAGAGTGGCCTGATGGTGTCTGACTGGTAAGTGCTGAAAGCATTACCAAACCACACTGATGGCTAAGCTCTCCAGCGGATGCCAGATGGAACTGGCATCAAGTTATTATTATTATTTATTAATTATGCACCTGACTAATGTGCAGAACAATTTAAAGCTGTTAAAAATGCACATTATAAATGGAAAGCAAGAGGTCTTTTCTTGAAGAATGTGTCTGTTCTCCCGGGATAGACACCTTCTTCTAAAAAGAGAAGATTTGCCTAAGTCAAGGCAGAAGGCAATGGACTCCTGGACACCTCAACGGTGTGTCTTTCTTGGTCCCCTCTTTCTCCACTGACCTTACAAGCCCTGCTGTCATGTATGGCATGTGGTGGAGGGTTGGAGACTGCTAGGTTTGCCCTGCTCCTTTACAAATCATGTCCCATGTGTACAAGGGACCCACACTGGCTTTTCTTTCTGGATTTCCTTGGTGCTTGCACGGAATCAGGCAGAATTTGTCCCTGAATAAGGAATCTGGTTCTACAGCTGAAAGGAGGTGGCGAATGCTGGAGCTGCAGATCAACACTGTGCATATGAACATGTCTTTTAAGAGCATGCCCAGTGAAGGAAGAAATGTGAGCAGCTGAGGGTGACTGAGAGGTGACAAAGAGAAAAGGCCTTTTCTTGCAACCAGAAGTAGCATTAAACTTGTAGGGATCAACGGCTAAGACGTGGATCCTTTTTCCTTCCTCTATCATGTTGTGACTTGTGTAGCTATATAATTTGGGACCTCTCATGGTGTGGGGCTTAACATCATTTACCCCTAAAGTCAGCTTTCCCTGTAAGTTGGGAGTACTTATGTGAGCAAGGAATAGGTAATGGTTACAGGGAGAGCCGGGATGAGAACCAAGACATGCAGGGAGTCAGAAGAAGTCAGGTCCGAGAAATGAACAACCATAAAAATGTGGAACCTCTCCTGCCCCCCTCTCACATTTTTTTTCCTGAAAATTTCTGCTCTGCTGTTTATTTCCTGTCCCCCAAGCCCTCATGTTTGCAGGAGTGCAGTTGCTAAGGGATTTGAAAGGAGTGACTGGTACGTAGCAGAACAAGCCAATGCAGAAGTTTGTGGAACTGCTAGCAGCACCTTTGGGAAACATGAGTAAGGAGTCAGAAAGAAAGAAGTAAATCTACTTTTCTGCTCAACATCTGCCTTGGTGTGACAGACAGCTTTATACTGGAGCTAGGATTCCTTGGCCCAGCTGGGACTGACCCTGGTTTAGCTCCTGAAGTAGTGGGTATTTCTTACTATTTTGACCTTAACTGTTAGCTTGCCTGAGGGACATTTTTGATATTGAATTAAAAAAATAAACAGTAGCACCTAATACTATATTCAGCCTGTGAACTGGACTGAATATTGTGCTGACGATCCAGTTCTTGACATTTGCATGCCATGGAGCTATGTAGTGCAATCTGATATATATTATTCATGCTCACATGTACCTCATTTTCACTCTGTGTGACAGCACTTCTAGGATCAAGGTTCAGCACACTTCAGTGGACCTGGAGGCTTTATGGTTCTGATGCCTGGAAGCAAAACAGAAAAGAAACATTTGGGATGTGAGGTGTCTTTTGCCCAATGGATTTTCTTTGGATCATGTTGGTTACCCAGGTCTTTGGTCAGCACGCAAATAGGCAATATCTTTGGCTCAAGCATACACCTTAATTAAAAGGATTCAATTAATGTAGATTAATTTAAGATTCAATTTAAAAAGACCTTAGTTAAAGTAATGTGGAGAGCTGCGTAGACACTTTGATCTTTCTAAACTAGACTTTTTTAGCTGAGTTTAAGTCATTTAGGCCAACGTGAAACAAGGTGCTTGCCAATTAGTAACAGGAGCTTAGCTCATCCTAGATAAACTGATTTAAGTAAATCAGAATAAGCGTGTGGGCAGATAAGGACCAAATAGGTCAGAGACAACTGGTGTTGACTTAATAGATTTACATTTCCCTCTGAGTTAGTTTAGAGCTGATGCCCTCACACTGTAGGGTGTCTTTGCTGATTGTGCTATTTTTCAGAGGAGCTATAAGGCTGAGTTCCTGATCAACTATAAAACCCCACAAAATACTCTTTCCTCTTTATGTTGGCTTGCTTCTATTTTGAATAAAATTTGTTTGGGATATCTAAATTTTAAATCAGTGTATCTGCCTTGTGCTTGTGGTGCTGATCAACAAGTGCACAACACAAATCAAGAGGATGTTGAAAGGATGGCTTTAAGCTGCTTTTGTGGTGCTCTGCCCCACTCTAGGGATAACACAGTGTTGACTCCTGCATAACATCCACCCAGACAGCTCTAAATTACGCAGGTTGCCAACAGCCCTTTGCAGCTAGAGAACATGAACCTCTTCATCCTCTTCAATAGGCTGAATCTGTTTTAGAGGAGGAGTGCATGTAAAGGTGCTGCGCTAATTCCATGTCCCCTGACAATCCTCCTGTAGTGGATGAGTCCTTGTTATCCTGGCTGCGGGGTTACCCCCACTGTCACCGTAATTGCAGACCATGCCCAGGGAAGGCCTGTACTGATGGTCACTGGGAGCATTGTGTGGTACTGACGCCAGTGAGCTTGGGATGTTTTTGTGGGGTAAATTGACAGTGGGTGACAGAGGTTCAGATCCCATGTTTTTCATTCTTTTTTTATATCAAGTAGGTATTTTGCTGTTCTCTGTTAAGCAGACTCTGGAATGGCTGTTTCAGTGGTGACAAATACGTGCTCAGCAGTTATTTAGTACCTTGTTTTTCAGAAGTGCGTGTCAAAGAAACTGAGCAGATGGACCTCTCCTCCTGCCCGAGACAATTACTTGAAGAGACTGACCATGGTGTCACACTGCCGCCCAAATATCAACTAATCATTGATAAGGCTTCTGAAAAGCAATGGTATACCATTATCCTCTTTATATACATGAGAAAATTGAGGCAGAGAGAAGCTAGGTCGTTTGCCTAAATCTGTACATTAAGTAAATGTAAGCCAGGGGTGTGAACTCAGAGCTGCTGGGAGTAGGAGCCCATGACCTGTCTCTTAGACCATTTTACTTCTGTTGAATAGGTTATTTGACATTTGCATTCAGCTTGCGAAATGCTTTGGCTCCTGGCAGATTTAAAGCAATATGTAAAATCTTAGACTGAGATGTAAACAAGAGAAATGAAACCCCTAAACCCAGGGCCAAAATGGGCTAATCTAGGTGGGCAAAATAACACACTGCAAGCAATGAAAACAAACCCTTGCTTTTGGAGACGTTGACTTTTTATAGTATGCATATAAGAAAAAAGCATCGGGGTCTGTGGGAGGCCAGACATTTAGAGAGGTTTGGGCTTATTCCTTTCTCTCATTGTGATCCCCATACTACGGTTCTTTGTAGGCTGCAGTGAAGATGGAAAGCTACATCCAGTGGTAATTTTTAATTAAGAATAGCTGCTATTATTTAGCATAGTGACATGGAAGGGGTATCAAGGGAATTTCTAACTTTGTAAGATAGACAGAATTGAGGACAAAAGTCTTTCTTGAAAGCTAATTGTTTCAAGCATATCCAAAATTGTGCTTGGTGCAATTAATCGGAGGGTGGAAGCCAGTTGTTGTGGTTTGACCCCAGTCAGCAACTGAGCACCACACAGCTGCTCCCTCACTCTGCCCTTGGTGGGATGGGGGAGAGAACTGGAAGAGTAAAGGTGAGAAAACTCATGGGTTGACATACAGTTTAACAGGTAAAGCAAAAGCTGTGCATGCAAGCAAAGCAAAGCAAGAAATTAATTCGCTACTTCCCATGGGCAGGCAGGTGTTCAGCCGTCTCCACGAAAGCAGGGCTCCATCATGTGTAATGGTTACTTGGGAAGACAAACACCGTCACTTTGAATGTCCCCCCTTCCTTCTTCTTCCCCCCAGCTTTATATGCTGAGCATGACGTCATATGGTGTGGGATATCCCTTGGGTCAGTTGGGATCATCTGTCCCGGCTGTGTCCCCTCCCAGCTTCTTGTGCACCCCCAGCCCACTCGCTGGTGGCTGGGGGGTGAGAAGCAGAAAAGGCCTTGACTCTGTGTAAGCCCTGCTCAGCAGTAACTGAAGCATCCCTGTATTATCAACACTGTTTCCAGCACAAATTCAAAACATGGCCCTATACTAGCTACTATAAAAAGAATTAACTCTATTGCAGCCAAACCCAGCACACCAGTCAAGTGGGAAACACCAGGTGCAGCGTGCTGAGCTTCAGGGGCAGATGGGTTAGCCCACATTGGTTTTGCTGAAGTTTTCGGCAGGGACTGAAGTAAAGCACAAGATTTCACTCTGTTCAGAAGCAGCTGTCATCAGTCTCACAGGGACAAGGGTCCAGTCCTGAGACATGGGCTCTGCCAGTTCCCTTTTCTGTTTGTCCCAGACCTGTTGTCTGAGGGTCCATGACATACCCCACAGGGCACTTGAATAGAGACATCCTGGCTGGCACTTGGATAATGGGGTGCTTTTGTGCAGAAGGCAGCATTTCTGCTGGTCACTTTATACTGATGGTGATTTACAGGAGAATCACTATTAGGTATTTCTCATTGCTATGAGTTCAGTCCTACCAAGGCATGAGGTGGGGCTAGCAGATGCTTGTTGTCTGATCCTGGTGAACCACTTGGCTTTCACAGTGAGACATTGCAATATGCTGTGTCATTGTGCTTTTACTGGCTTCATTTCCCTGATTCTGACGCATCGCTGGGCATCAGGATGAGGCCTCTGTGCACTCTGTTCTGTTGCATCCAGTCAACTTTGCAGGCTGTGGTGTGTCACTGGAATAACCAAGGTAGTTTCGTGCCTGTAAGTAGGCATGGTGCTTCCTATGTGATCGTGCAACTAAAGTTATCCTTCAATGTTACCGTCCACGAGTGAAAATTCAGCTGTCATTTCCACACTGAATCTTGTCACCTACTCCAAACTTTGTCCCTTTCCACCCACCCATTGCTTTAAAATGTCAGAAGTCATTCCCACCAGCGAGGCTGCTGCTGTACTGGGATACTTTTAGTCTTGTGAGTCAACACCTCTCTATCTTCTTCTGTTTGTATCTATAACAATCTGTTTTTGTATGTACATTTTAAGCTGTCTGTAACAGTTCTGTGTTTCTACCATGCTTAGGAAGAAAGGATCCATATTTCTGAACAGAGATTATAGGATGTAAAATAATTATAGCAAAAAACCACAACAGTAAAAATTCTTGTAAGAATCTGGGCCATACAGATAGTCATGTCATAGGATGCAGTTGAAATTAAGTTTATCTTTTTTTCCCTTGTTATGAGCAATGCTGGAATATTTTTAGGAATAAAGTATAAGAAAAAAAGCATGTCAATGAGGGGTTAAAAATATTGACTTTTTATACTTATAATAGGAAGACTTTTCTTAGTTCTGCAGGCAGACTTGTATCAGCTTTGAATTCAATTTAGGGATTGAATTTAACATGCGTAACCCACTGGGTTTGAAGCTATAAAAGGACTTAAAAATGTACAACAGATAGGACCTTAGAAGTCTAAAGGATCCTTCACAAGATGAAAAGTATTTTATGTTGTTTGAGATAGAGTAGTCTCTGAATTACACTTCAAAAAGCTTAAAACAGCCTTAAAATACATTTACAAGGGAAGATAATAATGCACAGTTTTAAATTTAGGCAGTGCATGTTCACCAATAAAGTTTCATCATCTTGAATAATTTAAGCTAGTGTGGATATTATCATTGAACTTAAAGAGAAAACTGAAAAATGTGGAGACCCCTGCTTAGTGCTGATGACTGTGTAATGCTGTGAATGGTTGTAAATTCTTTGGGGAATCCACTGATGCATTCTTCTTGTATATTTATAAGAAAACTGTGGTATTAAAGTTTCATTTTCTTCTGTTTTAAACCTAAGCAAAAACAGGAGTATAAAAGCCATCGAGGAATGCAGAAGTATTACTAATGTTTCAGAAAATGGAATTATTAACCATAACACAATAATGCTCAAGGCCTGCTAGATGTTGCCTACTGATCAGCCTGCCTTGAAATTATGTTTATTTGCTTAAGTGAGTTTTTGGTTTATATTCTGTGAAAACATTTTTTTCCTGCGCGTGAACCCAAAATTGCTTAGTCTGTGTCCTTTTCCCTCGGATGCGATACCATAGCAGCAGCAGCAGAAGCACACGCAGTTGCTAGCTAGGTAGCTTATTATTATGGTCACACTCCAGCACACAGCATACTTGTTGGAAGTTTCCAGAAATATTGCACTGCAGTCATTTTCCTTGCCGTTATGCTAATGGAATCAGGAAAATCAATTGTCCTTAAGGAACAGGGGAATGAGATGTGCTGTAAATGCCACAGGATGAGTGATTGGTTGATTGCAGGGATGGTGATTCAAACGCGCCTCATCTCTACATTATCCTGATGAATTTTTATGGCCCTGCCTTTTTTTCTTCTATAGCTGTGGAGGAAGGTTTATGGCTTGCAGCTTTTTAGTTGATTGAATGCAGCTGGCATTGTTGCAGTGCAGAACAAATAGGTACTTTTTCTTTACAGCCTTAAAAGTAGATTGAAGAAATTGCACACCAACATTTTTGCAACAAAAGCATTCTTAAAAATGCAGATATTTTATGAAATTACTTTGCTCTCCTTCTCTACTGTCAGTAATCTTTCTATCAGAATGAAGGGCAAAAATTGCTTGAGATTCTAGAGGAACATAGCTCCAATTTTTTATTCTTATCACAAAGAAAGCTAACTAAGGAGTTTCATTAGTATTCATTTTAGCCCAATGTAATTTTCTCCTTCCTAGTAACAAAAAAAGAAAAAAATGTATGCCGGTAACACCACTGAACCAAAGAAGGTCATCCTAAGTATATCAGCATTTTCTGTAACTCTTTCAGATTGTATTCACAAGGTAGTAAAGATAACTGCTTCAGCTCAAATTATAATAGTTCTAGTTACAGAATATAGAACACTATATAATATAAAGGGTCTTATTTGATTGAATAAAACAACACCCATGATCAGCTCTGAGTGCTGAGCAGCTGACAGCTAAAACCAAACACATAAGAGCATTCTATTTATGTCCGATTAATTTGATGATAACTGATTCTTCCACTATAGAGTTTCCTCATTACAGACAATGTTCATGTTACATAGGGAACCTTTTTATGACGTGCCTTTTTCAGAGTTGAAAACTCAACTTGTTTTCCCCTTTGAATTAGCAATCTTTAAGAGGCATTAGAACTTGGGGTTACAGTATTTCCTTACCGAGTTATGTAGTTACACTGTCATGACTTTTTGAATATTTTTCCATTACATTTTGCATATATTTAATATTTTCAAAATCAAGAGATCTATAACAGCTATGCACCGTGACACCTCTCTGACACAGCCATGCCTGTGCATTTCTAGCCTGATTTATAACAACTTTGTTATTCTTGGGTTGCTCCTAAGCAGTGCCTTCCAGCCACGAGATTACTTGGTAATAGTTACAGGAATCCATGAGAATTTAAGATGAGCTCGAAACGTTATTTCCACCCGTGCCTAGATCTGGTGATGGTATCTGTAGGTGAAAGAGTGCGCTATTGTTTTAAATACAGAAGGCCTGATTCACCACTGTGTTTAATCATATAATAAATTGCATCTGTGCCAAGCGGGTGCAAAATACCACCGCTGATGTGATTGGGGAATTGTGATTTGATCGTGTTTTACACTCAGTTTGTACAGGTGTTAATATCAGCATGAGTGTAAGGAAATGAAGAATCCTAAAATTAAAAAAAGTCCCTCTGTATGGAAAATGAAATTCAAATTTATGGTATTGTAAGGTTTCGCTTCTACATGCACACCACTGAAAGCATAAAATGCCTCTAAGATTTGTATCAAAATCCTGTTTAACAAAATACTGATGTTTTAAAGAAGCACTTATGTGTAACAGCTCATAGTACACACCCCTAGTAAATGTAGGCTTAAGTAGGACACAAGTAACACGCAGTCCTTGTCCTGTGAATTTCACTTACTGACAACATTATAACGAGAAACAGAGGTGCCAGATCATAGGGCTTACCATAACAGAGGAAATGAAATATTATTTTTTTAGCATTGTGATGACTCTGTTCACAGATGTCATGGATATTGGTGACACTGTGTTTTAGTTTTTGCTGCCAGGTTACTGGAAGCAATTTTATTTTTATTCTTTTCATCCTGTTACCTCTGTTATCAACACTTTCCTTCAAAATCTTCACTTGTGTTTTCTTCTCGTTTCAGATACATAACCAGATAAAATTATTGTGAATTGCAAATGCTCTTTATCAGAAATACATACTTTCCAGGTTTATCGTCTGTCAGATTTGCGAGAATTTAATTTTCTATACATAATATTGTTCTTTCCAGCATCCTGGTTTCACAATGAAGCAATTTCCTCAAAATAATTTGTTGGTAATTCATTAATGTGAAATGGTAATGACCTTCTTGGATTATTTTTTAGAGATGTTTCTTTTTTAATCTCAAGCATATAAATGCAGTTTCATTAACACATTTATAGTTAAAACTGCAAAAGCTATTTGTGCTCTCTTTGGTCGTAACGGATTTGATGTGATCTGTGTCAGCCACAGGAAAGCAAAAGAGCAATAGCTGCGTCACGAGGGTTCGCCAGAACAGATTCACGTCTTCCGAAGCGCATGTGGGTTCCAAGGCGGCTTACATTGATAACGCTTAAGAATGGCTCATTATCATAGTTACACAGGCAGCCAGCCAGAGCCAGCTTTCTCTGACTAATACAAATGGTCTTTCTTGTTTATGTCTTGGTCAACCATCTAAGGGGTTGCAAGGAAGTAGAAAGAAACCATTTTGAATGTTAATGAATGAGAGAAAATCACCGCTCATCAGATTACAAAGCCCACGCTCATTCTGGTGAGCAGCAGCCTATGTCTGCTTAGGCAGTAGATAGATATTCCCAGTGGAAGTAAGAGGACTCTAACAGTCCTGTCTCCTGTGGACGTTTGCATTCTCAGTGCATTTATTTACATTAGGGTTGTTTGTGCTGTATTATGCCTGATTGAACCAAAGTCTCTTGGAGAGCAAAGTGCTTTTATTTTGACATTTTCACATGGAAGTCAGCCATCACCCCTATAAGGACAGTAAGCAAGATTTATGATGGAAATATTGATTTCCTTTATACTGTGTTATAAAATACATCTAAGCACAAAAGATAAGCTAGACCTCTTTGTTTGCTCCTTCTTACCCTCTGATGTCAGGACTTGTTGGAAGTGCCTTGATATTTTAAAACATAATGCAGTAAGGAAGGCAATTTGGGATGGTCTATATATCTTTATATGTGCATTTAAAAACCTTAGAAGGTGAGAGCTTTAGCAAGAATGAACAGAACTTCCAGCCTGTGGGAAGGGGGAGATGCCTCTCCAGCAGCCCTGTGGTACCTGTCTCTAGTCACTCACTTATACCAGCTCTCTAGTCTGCCCTTAACATGTTGTCCAGGCCAGGGCAGGTGTCTCCAGTGAAGGGAAAGTTGTCTGTGCTCCTCTGCTCCACTGCTTGGAGAATGGCCAGACCTGGAGTTTTGAGGACATGTTTATGCCTCTCTACTTCTGTATCTGCCTTGAGGGAGCTGGAGCAAGGATGAAGCTCTCAGCTGTTGTTACCAGCCCTGTATCCTGTCAAGGTGTGTCTGATCTGAGCACAACACTTGGACCTGTTTCCCAAATGCTTTATGTAGATGGTTTGTGTGAAGTGTCAGCAGTGGTCACACTGAATCTGTAAGCCATGCCTGGCTCCTGCTAATGTGACTGCCAAATATCTCTTTACAATGAGAACATGATTAGCCCAACAGCCAAAGGTAAGCAAATTAAGTCTTTCCAGGATTTGAGTCCTGGTAATTCTGTTCCTTCACCTTTTGCTTCATTTAATATGGGTCTGATTTTTTCCAGGGTAAGTTCTTTGAGGTAGGAACAATAGGGACACAAAGTCAAATAATGATGTTAATAATACAGTGACTTTTTGCCATTTGCCAATTTGCAAAAACTTACTGAACACAGCTAAGATAGCTAGCATTAATAATGCACAAAAAACATGTTTTCTCCTCCTCTCTTTGGATCTCTCCTTATTACACATATGGCTTGACCTTAAAAAAAGAATGAGTAATTTTTTCTTGGAATGGAAAATCTTTCTACTCTGGGTTGAAACTGAAAATAGAACCTAGCTCCAAACCCAGAAGATGAAATTTATGATTGTTTCAAATGCGTATGTATCAGAGTGCTATGTGCCTTACTATTCCTTGTTGGAAACCACCAACAAAAAAGAGAAATGTCAGTTAACCTTGAAGTAAATTAATTTGGGAACCTAAGTACATCCTTTGTGACTATCCTTAGTTAACATGTGTACTATGAATAGAAAAATAACAAAATCGGGAGAATCTGATTACTATAAAGTTATCCCACTAGAGGGTGCAACAGAGTAAATTATTTCTTGCATGAAAATGTGTTAAACTTGCTGAGAATCAGAATTATTCGTTGTAACTGAGCCAGCTCCAAGTGTGACTGAAGCTCAAAATGCGAAGTATTGTCTGCCTGCTACTCCTCGGTCATCAAGGCTAAGACATCAAGGCAATTCTTTTAGTAACTAGGCACTACCTGAAGTAGAGAGCATTATTCTGAATTGTTCACTTACAGCCTTTCTAGAGAGGTTTGTGTTCTGCGTGACAAGAGGAAGCCAGAGTTATCCGTGTTTGTTTGGAATTGGTCATGTATATAGTTTTAATATGGAAATATGTAATATGTATATTTTTCTGAAACAGGCATGACTCTTCTAGGCTTTTTTTAATTTGGAGATGCTACGAGTGTCAGATATATCAAGTAAGAGCCATTTGAGGTTTCAGTTTCTTCCTGTTCTGTTTTTATCATGCTTAATTTCCATGCTACGCTTTGATGCTGTGCATCCATTTTTTAGCTGTAGATGCAGATTTCCCATATTGTGTGTATTCCAACAGAGAAAGAAAGATTTACTGGTATCCTGTGAAAAAAAAAAATTAAAAATCCAAATATAATTATGCAGTGGCATTCTATTTTAATGAAAGTTACAGATGGATACAGCTTCTGCTATCCAATAACAGCTGATGTGCAGCCAAGGTGTATACTGTACAAACATGCTAACAGTGCCGATCCATTTCTGTAAAAATTAGCTTTTTCATTGCAACAGTTAACTGTAAAGTAAGTCTTTCTATTTTTCCTTTTGTTATTATTCTGTGTTTAGAGAAAGTCAGTCTCATAACTACATCAGGGTTCATATACAATTCAGCCAATATTTTCTGTACATTTGTTGAACAGAGATATTTGGAAAACAGTGCATTAAAGATAAAAAAAAAATTCCTTCAAAAAGCTATTCATAAGTGAAGTGACTTGCAGGTCCTTGTTGGATTTACAGAATTATTGACTCTTCTTAATGGTGCAGCGTCAGTCCAATCCAGGTGTTTTGGCTGCATGTTTGCTGCCAGGATTCCTTGGTCAAGGGCTGCAAAGGCGACCTGCATGGAAAAGAGCAGTTCTAGCAAGTCTTTCTGAATACAAATATTTGATGAGAGATTGTGCAGATAATTTTGTAATACAACAATTGATGGATGTGTGTATGTACGTGTTTCTGTGTGTGTGTGTATGAATAAGAGTTTCTGAACCTTTAGCTCTGTATGCTGTCAGAGAAAAGGTAAGTTGAAATAACTTAAGGGTCTGGTGTAAATTGAAGAAATGTGGGAAATTCAGTTAAAGACTGAAATGTCATCTTCAGTTCACCCCTGCTGTACTTAGTTATTGCAGCACACTTGGTACATAAGGTCACCTACTGTTCAGAGTCTTGTCTATGAGAAGGTACTATTATCTGTGATGCACAGGCACAAGAGGGTAAGTGAAAGATGATGCTTCAACCCAACTCTCGAGTTTTCCTGATTTCACTAATTTTAAATGAGTCTTTTAATGTAACTTTGGCAGGTTTGTCCTATAACTGAATGTCCCTTTCGGTTTGGTTTGTATTTTTTTTTTGTCTGTTTGTTTCTTTCATGAGTTTGCAAGCTTTTTGTTTTGTGTGTTTATTACGTCCATGTATTCACTAGTCTGGGTTGTCAGGGTCATTCTGATGACTGGCCCTAAGTGCTACAGAGGGACCATTCTTTCGCTGAAGCACTTTAATGAAGATTTGGAATAACCATGGGCTAGTGTTAAATATGCAGCTGGGGTTTTTCTGTCATTTGAGCAGGTATTTATTACATTTTTAGAAGGATTCGTTTATCATGCTTGGCTCAATCCATGCAATGTTAGCTTCTCTGGTGTTTGATCTGTGACAACTCCTTTCAGTCCACTCTGTTCAGGGGCTGCAGAGCCAAGCATGATGTAGTCCAGAGGGAGATCCTTCATCCACAACTGCATCTGGTTGGGCCAAGTCCTTCTGACACCATTCTTAAGAGTGAAGTTGCTGGGTCAGTTAAGGTGCTTGGAGATCCCAGTCTCACCCTGTATCTTCACACTGGGATATACAAATTCCTTCCTGATTGTATCAGAGAAGACTTTAAAGAACTTTTGTCCTATGATTCTGGAGGCTTTGAGTGATGGACAGTTCTGCTTTAAAGGCCAGATTGGGGTGGCTGACCTTGTTTCCCTTAATCGATGAGAAAGGAAAGGCTGGTGGCTGGGATAAATGCCTTGCCCTTGCTTACAGCAGAAATGATCTGAGAAGCCAGGAGCAGCAGTAGAAAGCCCAGCAGCAGCGCTTCATACATACATACCGAATATCTGTGCTCAGCACTAGGACTGTTAAATGATGTCTGCTTTATCATTTATCAATTTCACACTTGATAATTAGTTTATTTTTTCATTTGTGTTTTAAGAAAGCCTGGCCTCCCACGTTCCTGGCAGCCTTTGCCCATTCATGCCCTTCCCCGCCCTTTCCCCCATTACTGTCCTTCAGTTAGAGCGAGGTCAGGGAGGCAGGTTTAGTGTGCCACACAACAGAGTAGCTAGAGGAGTGTAAGAACAGGAGTGGAATGGGAAGGTCCTAAAATAGATCTGCTGCCAATGAAACATAGTATTTTTTAATTCATGACGTTCGTTTCGGGGCCCTTACTCCCTCTTAAGCTTTGCTCATTCAGCTGCACGTGGGCTGTGCAAAACAGGGACAGAAGCAAATCAAACCCAAACAAATAACATAATTACCATTTTCTCATACTGGTCAGAGGTTATGCTTACAACACAAAATTAATACCTCTGCTGTGTAATATAAAAAGAGATCTAGTAGGCTTGTCATTTCTGCAGGTTGTGGTCGAGCCAAAGAGTGATTTCAGGGAAGTCACAGAAATCTGTGATCTTGAACCACCTGGTGTAATGAGTTTTCAAGCAACTATTACTTCAGATGGCATATTGCTGTGCAGCTATCATGGTCAGGGCTAAAAAATATCCGTTTGAAAGCTCTTCCTGCTTTTGGCACATAAATCCTTTGGTATGTGGACCCATTTAGAATAAATTGACAGATCAGCAGACCCAATATGTGCTTCATTAAGTGTTTGACAAAGACATGTTAGGCAGTAATCAGCGTGTGAGACTGTTGATGTTTTCTTAGTAGTAAGTAGTACAGTATGGTGCATGATACAGTGTTACTGGGCATCCCAAAAGATTAACATCTGTCATCAGAATTACTATACAGAATATCCTGCTGTAGATATTGGAGAGGCAGCTGCATTATCTCAGATGTGGCCATGCAGCAACCAAAGGCCTAAGCTTACTTCTTAGCAGAGATGTTTGAAACAGAATGGTATGGCATGGAGCCAGCCTGTTAGATTTTAGTAGAACTATATTCCTGTGATACTAGTGGTGCTCTATGGTTATGTAGAAGGTGAACACAAGTATTGTGGTGCATATTTCAAATTGATTTGCCTGTCCATGAGAGAATTTTTCTTTATGCAAGTACCTATTGAGATCACTGGGAGCTTGTTTGCCTGTGGTCTGGTTATGTACCCTTGGGATTTGACCTTTCTACATCAGTCACCACTGAAATGTAAGCATCTCCAGAAGAGTGTATGGCAACCTCCTCTGGAATAGGTCACTCAGTGGAAATGCAGAAGGATTCAAAACATCTTTCAGTGGGTAAGCAAATCCCACCCTAACCAGAGACAGACGAAGGTTATATGCCTTTGCCAGTAACTAAAAATAGCCACCTTTGGAAAACAATGTCTGGGCAATTGTTTTTTCAGTAATTTTTAATAAAAAGATGGGAAGAGGTTGAATTTTGAATTTTGACAATATGTGAGCTCCGTGGGCTCTATTATAGATCTGCTGGGATATCATCCGTGCAGGATAGTCACTTGCAGCAAGGCCTTGGCTTTGGGGGACTTGGCTGTCACTCTCTGAGGCAGTGTGCTCACCTCATAAGGAAGGAAGTCTGAACAAGGTGTTTACTGAAATGTTCCGTAAACGCCCTAAATACATGTGGGTGCATTGATAGGCCAGTGTCTAGATAGTGTCCTCTGTGATCTGTTTGTATACTGAAACTGCACATAGTATTACTGAAGGACAGGGAAGGGCTATTTATTAGACATGTAGCATATAAATAAGAAAACATTGCAGTTTTGAAGTTTAGTGCCTTGTACTACCGCTTGTGGTTTGTAGGACAAAGCCAAGGCACAGATGGAAGATAGACTTGCAGAAAAATGTTCATGATGGAGAAGCCAGCTTTGTCTTGAATAAACTGCATGAAATGCTGTTTCCTTTGAGATAAAGTCTGGGACCAAATGACTACTTTGCACATCTGAGAACTCCTAGTTTACTTACATTGCAAAATTCTGATATTATTTAGGATTATTATTAGGTCTTGGTTTTGATTTTTTAAATAAAGAATCCTAGAAGATTTTTTAGGTAAAAAACTTGGCTGTAGTAATTGGCAGTAGAAGCTCTTCATTAATTAGCAGATTTTTTTTTTAATTCTTGTGTTCCTAAGTATAGTATCAATTTTCAGGGAACACATGGCAATCACTTGTATGTTGACATTTCCTAGAAAAATCAGTTGCATACAGTGCAAAAGGAACATTGTCTAATATGCAGCAAATTATTTGTGATTTTCTAAAGTCTTAGCTCATTCACCTACTGCCCAATCTTTCTTACTTTTTTTTTTCCTTAAAAAACACTATTTAAAATACTCGTATGGTACAGAGTTTATGGGGTCTGTGGCAGTATATAATACAAATTTTCCCATTGTGGCCATTTTTTGTAGTTCCTCCTGGGAGAGTGGCAGATGAGTCTTTATCTCCACTGTGCAAAGGTTCTGGATAAGACATATGGCTGAAGTTCCTGACATGTTTGTAACAAGTGAAGAGAACATCATAGCATACCTGTGTGCAAACAATTGTGTGAAGAGATGTTCAATAGTATCTAAATATCAATTTGGTCTGCCAGAAGTACAGCATGAATTGGCAGGTTGAGATAAGGAGAGGATGATTACATACCTGGATGGGAACACGCTGATTGACTTAGGAAAGCTGGCTTAGTTCAGGGAAATAATTGGCAGGTGTTTTGCCCTCTTTGTTGACTTGAGCAATGTAAGAAATGTTGAGAGCTTGTGAGATACCTATCAAAAACCTGTATGTCACAGACTGCATGAGTAGCGCTCAGTTCAAAGATAAGAAAATGGCTTAGGTAGAAGAGCCTGTACAAGTTAAGGGGTTGTTAAGGAAGAGAAGTAGTTCATGATGGGAGGAAGAAACTGAAGAAGAAAATGCGAGGCTGTGCTTGAGTACGCAAAGGTGAAATCAGATGAAATGCGACATATGAACATTTGGAGGGTAACTGAAGGAATACCCATTCAGTCAGGAGTGGCAAGAAGGCTTTGTTCAGTGCCAAGTTCACTTGTTGAAAACCTGTGCTGTATGAAAATGAACATGAAGAAGAGATGAAGAGACGTTTTGGCCTTGTGATGACAATATGGACGTTTTTGTTGTTTGACAAATTGTGTGTAAATCAAGAGCAGTGAAAGGGAGATAAGATCAGTTTCAAAAATCACCTGCCTCTGAAAATTAGGTCTTCACACCCAGAAATAGAAATCTAAGGCAGAGCCCATCGAAGCCAGCGCACAGGCTGTCAGCCCTGTCGCTCCATTTGGAACGCCTTTGAAAATGGGAAAATTATGGTAGGGAAGCAATAAAGAGCTCAGTTATTCACTGCCTTTCACTTTGACTTGTTGCCTACACAGATGCAGAATGCCAGATTTCTGCTGTTTCTCTGGCAGTGGCTTGCGTGGGTACACCCGCCGCTTCCTTTTGCTCAGGAGATGTTGGGACGGAGGAGAATTAGGCCCATGGCTGCTTTCGGGTTGTGCTGTGCACGAAGGATGTCGTGTAGCAAACAGGGATGCGTGTCAGCAAAAGGCAGTATCTGGCACTCTGTAGAGATGGGTGTTGTAGCAGAGAAGACCTCGTCAAATCAAGGATTTTGTTAAGTGAGAATGTTAAGTGAGCCAAAAGCTACAAGAACGTTGCTGTGGGCCCCATCTGGGAAAATGCCACAAATGAGATATTGTGGGAGTATGTAAGAGGATAAGTGGTAGGAAAAATGATATCTCAACACATATAAATCCTCAAAAATACATGAGGGTATAAAGTCTTAATATTAATTTCAGTGATATTTAGGGAATTTTTTTAAACTGGTACCTCTAGGGGCTGAAGTAAAAAGTCCCCCTTAGTATAAATGTTTGATTGAATTCCCAGTGTGCCAAAGTCATTGGGTATCACTAGTAATCTGGAGTTACATGAACTGAAATAATGATTACTGTAATCGAATCCAGCCCAGGGCTTCAAGGCACAAGATGATCGTTTGTGGTCATCAGGAAGGAAATCTTCCATCCCTGCGCAGGGTTGCTTAATGGGTGAGGTGCATCAAAGAAAGTGTTTTGTTTGGTTTTTATTTTCTTTCACAGATCACTCAGGGGTGACTACCAAGTTGTGAACTCATCTGTTGAATTAAGTCATTAGAAACAATCCTCAGGAGGTCTCGCTACTCAAATATTAGTGAAAGAAGGTACAGAAGATCTCACCTGTGTTAGTTTCCTAAAAACTAAGGGCAACACTGTAGCTCAGCCTGTATCTCTGTCCAAGGGAATAAGGATGCACCAGAATGTCTCTTACACCTCTTCATGAAGAATTTGTACGCCAACATCTGGGCACAACATGGGCTCTTCTGACCAACGTCAGAGGACTAGAGGGGACCTTGGCCGAAACTTCTTCCCAGTCTGTGCTGTTGGACAGCAAAAAGTAGCTTAAATTGGAATGGGGCAGCAATAAAGAAACACTCAGGGGAAAACACGGAAGGAACTATGGCTCTGAGGTGTTGTGTTTGGGCAGCAATTTTTAATTAATACAGTAATTGTATTAATTTGGTCAGGGGAGCTAGACTGTGGTGCATCACCCGCACTGTAGTGACTTTTCCTGTTACTCATGAAGCAACTAGACCTGGCCAGGCAGTGTGGAGACACTCTGTGCGCTAAAAGCAGCCACGCAGGGAGACTGCGGCCAACTAATGTATGTTCACATCATGCCTTCCTTTCTACTGATTTTCTCAGAGGGCAAAACCTTGGAAGCTAGTCTTGAAAATGCTGTAGACAGCTCAAGATGCTGACCCAACATGAGAGGTGTTTCCTCAGGGTATCATAAACGAAAAAATAAAACCCTCTCTGAAAGCCTTGGCAAAGGGAAGGAGAAATATCTGAGCAATGTATTTCGACTAAAGGCCCTAATTTTAACACTGGAGTGTCACGTACATAATCCAGAAGGACATCTCTTCTACCCAAAAGGGCTTCACATTCCTCCTTTTTTAAACTCACATTCTTAGGTGGGTTATTTACAGCCTTTGCCTCCATGAGTGACGTTATTGATAAATTCCATAACCACTGTCAGTAAGGAACTGTGTAGGTTAAAATAAACATTTACACTGAGCCAGGAAACCCTTAAATATGACACCCCTGCCCTTTTTTTATTTAAACCAGAGGTACAAGATTCCTCAAGCACAGGTCTTCACTGGAAATTTTCCAGCCTGAGTCTTGTTATTGGACCATTACTGCATTACTGTAAAATCTCCTATTGATTTCAGCCATTGTCATCTGCTGGGAAAAATACCCTGTTCAAGGTTTTAATCACAGCTGTAACCTCCAAACAGACCAGAAAGGGACACAGAGCCAGTGAAGAACTCAAATCATTCACCTAAAATGATCCCATTAGCAGACCCGTACCAGGCGGCTGGACAGCTATGTTTCCATCCTAGAGCGTCTTTGAGGCAGGAGAGAGGGGGTTTATAATGCACATTCCTGAGCCAGCTGGTGATCTGCGTTTCAGGAGAGCCGCAGCTTGCGAACACAAGAGGATTGCTGTTCTGGCTATTCTGAAATGAGTGTCAGGAAGTGGATACATTTTAAAAAGTGACTTGCTCTCTTTCCTGAGCCTGTAATGAGAGCAATCAGAGAAGCAAGATAACTCGTCAGAAAACATGTACCACTGGATACTGAAGGAACAAATCTAAGCCTCTCATTTATTAATCTCAGTTACAGGAGATAGACTAACGGATTAAATGTATTTGTAATTTGGTTGACAGTAAAAGTTTTCCCCAACTCTGATGATCTGAAGTTTTCCAAATCTCCCTTGTTTAAATGTACATTTAAACCAAAAATGACATTTCAGAGGTAAGATGTGATGGACTGGGGACAGATGTGTGTTTGTGGATCATTTGTTAATACATAGATGTTGAAGAGTTTGTCAGCAGTGAAACCTATGGGATGGAGGGTAGAAACGAGTACCCTCACCAGTGAAATGTATAGAATGAAGGAAAGGGATGTTAAGTCTGACTGTTTATGGACTCAGCTCTCAGCAAGTGCTTTTCTCAAGGAGTTTTGGTGCCTGGATCACAGATTGTAGCTGTCATGGAGCACACATCACAAAGCCATCCATTATGAATGTGTCTGTCTTTTAACTCGAGGTGTGGGAGAAGTACAAAGATAAATTAAGTCCTCCCTAAATGAAAGAATGGATGACTTTCTAAAGTCATACAAGACAAAACTCAGGCATGCAAAGCACAGGCACAGCCTCTAGTGAAAGACGTGTGGACTTGGTCTCTGCACTGGCTCATCTGGAAAATCATGGCGTTATATTCAGACCTTTCTGCAGTTTTGACTGCAAAGATTATATACTGTGAAGAAGTGGGGCTCTTGAACTTCTAATATATGTAATTAAGACACCCAGAACGTGTTAATGCTCCTGAATGAGTCCAGAATCCAAGACCCACCTGCAAGCTGCTATTTGCTAACGCAGCCTTAGTGTGAGTGCATTGATGATTGAAACTACCAACCGGAGCAGATCTGGGAGCAAAGGTATGAGGAGTACTAATATATCTGCAGAAAACAACAGCTAATTAGCTGACTGTGGTTTCTGCAACGTCTGGTTGTTCTTAGCCTGTAGCAGCCTTATGAGCCTTTCTCTTATTAAGAAGTGACAAGACTATCACCCTTGTAGGTATTCAGATGCCTTGACTTCTGTGGAAGTTAGGTGGCTCAACACTTTTGAGGCTCTGAGTCATAGTTTCTTTGGTTAATGGATTTCAGCTGCAAAACTTGTAGTCAGTTGTGAATCAGATGACTATGTTGGTATTGGTTATAAGTGAAACACCTCATCTTGGTCAAAACCAATGTTTTTCTTCATGTGTAGTACCTCTAAAATCTACCTGTGGCTTGTTCCAGTCCTCTTAAAGTTATTACTGCAGGGCCTGTCACATGAAGAAGCATCCCTACTTCTATTAGTGGTGACAAGGAGTAATTAAGTCTGTAGCACAGAATGACACCATTTTTGTGGGATTTCCTTGCAAGTCTAGGAAGATGGTGAAATATATTCTTCTTTCCAGGCTCAGAACAGGGCCTAGAAATTGGGTAAACTCTCAGATTTCAAAAGCATTCACCTTTGCTTAAACTGTAGATGCGACCTAAGTTTTAATAAGGTACTTACAGACATAAAATGAAAGTAAAATTACTGTGATTGTTGGCTTTTATTTAAATCTCTATGGAATCACTCAGATGTGGAAAGATTGCCATATAGTAAAGGATGTGTCAGACATAATTTTGGTTTGTGAAAACCTGAAAGTGATATTAACGGAACCTACGTACAAACAAAAGTGAACTTGTCTAATCAGCTCAATTTTCAAGCCAAAGGAAAAACAAAAAGAAGACAGGTAATATGCGAATATTTCATTTTTAAGATCAGCATTTTATGCGTAACTGATTTGATGTAAAAATAAATACATCACTTTTAACTTGAAATACTTCTATCTGCTTTTCTGTGGCAGGTTCACCATTTGTAGAACAGAACGACTATAAACTCTGGGATGCTTTTTGTTCTCTGCTTGTATGGCAAAAATACAATGTAATGTTAGTCCATTATTAAGGCTATAATGTACGCTGATAATATAAACAACAACATTAATCTGTTCCTTGTAGAGGACAGTGTACACAATACAGTGGGTATCACTACATGCTCTATCATGTTAACAAAAGTAAGAAGACAACTTTTCATTCCCAAATTTTAGTGAAGCTGTCTTTAAAGCAGAAGTAAACACAGATGTAGGATTTTCCTTGTAACTCCAAGGTTTATTTATACACCAGGAAACTTGTTGATGTTTAATATTTGTTCAAAAGCCTTCAGTAGTAACTTCTACCAGCTAAAGACACACAATTGTCAAGCAGCAAAACTGAACTCAGCCAACAGGCAATTTATGACTCTATTCTGTGCTTCTGTTTTCTACAGGTAACAGCAAATGTCAGCGTGGATGCACTCAGGAAACTCATCACTTGACACTAGAAAGAACGGTGACCTGCCCCTTAATGCAGCCCCGCTCCTTGCTTCTGAGAAGTGGTTCAGGAAGTCACTGGACTTCATCTTGGCATTTCAAACACATTTACCTTTGCTCAAATAGCTGGGCAAGGGGGAGGGAGGGCGGTTGCTCTATCTAATATGTTTGAAGCGGGTGGTAAGGTTTTGTTCTTTGGGCAAGAAAGAATAAAACTCCTTTGGCAGCAGAGGAGTTGAGGCTGGACAGTCTTACGAACATCTTTCCAGGGCACAAGGTAGGATCAAAATAAAGTGAGTTCAGGGGCTTGAGTGCAGACATCGTTCTCCTGAAGTGAGACTGTTTGCCACTGATAGCTCCTGCTGCCTGCTGATGCTGCCAGGCCCCAGGCAAGAAGTATATTCATAAAAGAATGTAAATTGGATCTCTCAGTATATTTAAGTTTTTAACTCACTGCCCGTGCTGGTCAAAATCACAGGCTTGGGCAAGGACTACTAGGAACTGCTGCTTGAAAACATTTTCATATAAAAACACTGCAATAAGAGATTGCTTTTGTTGAGAACTTGAGTCTTGGCTATTTTTGTGATTTGCATGGATCTGTTCAGAATCAGGACTGGCCTTGAGCAGCCTTCCAGGGGTGAGGGATCCAAGCTGGAGTAAAGTTTTAAGTGAGCTAGATAGTGTTATTTGTGAATAGAAGTTGTTTTAAGCTGTTTTAAGGAGTTACAGGGAGTTCAAGGAAGGATTAAGCTGTTTGCATACACATAGCTAGAGACAGGATTATGTAGTTCTTGAATGACTGGTTTGATCAGCAATGCTTTACTCTCATGTTCTTTTGCTTGCCTTTTCAGAAAACAGAACAAAATGCTTTATAAACATTTGCTTAATATTTTTACAGGGATTTTTTAACTTGGCCTTTTTTAGTATATGAACTTAAGTATATGAACTTAAAAAACAAGCACACTGAACTATCATTATAAACTTTACTCTATCATTTCACTACTATGAGAAAATGCTCCCTACCCATGAATACGAATTAGTCCACAGTTGTTTATGAAGTGTGTAATGGCTGGAGTAGGTTAACACATTTAACAAATAAATGAACCACAAGACAACGTGGCAAAGAAGGGATAAAGAAAATTTGACAGTTTAGATTCTTTACAGAGGCATAAACCCCAACTCCTACCAAGATAATAATAAATAATAAACTTCTCATTTTAATAAAAATGTGTTTTTGGAGAGATAAGAAAATTATATGAATTTATGTTAATGCTACTTGTAGCAGACATCAGTATGAATATTAAGAAAGTGCAGCTTATATTTTAATGACAGTTGTAATTTACATTCACAAAATATTTTGTTCCCTATGGTCAATTAGAAGGGTAAAGATTTTACTTCAGTTTTTCTAAATAAATAACTGAAATGAAATGTATTTGTAAATTTCTATGCTGTTGATCTTCCTCTAGGAGGTATTATAATTTTCAAGTAATTTGCAGATTCCTGTCTGGAATAGTTATTTAGACACTGACATTCCTCCTGTGTCTGACCGTGCCTTGATATCAGGGGAATATTTTAGATTAGGACTATCCAGGTGCTTTGCTCTAAGGCAGTACCTCTCATTCGATTTTTTTTTTCTAAAAGAACATTGCTGTTTCATGAACGGTGGGAGGGACATGGCAAAAACCTTATAAAACCTGATCTCTGAATCTTTACTGTATCTGCACAGGAATTTTTCTTGACAGGCAGTTCCTTGGCATTGACTGGCTGTCAGCAGGAGCAGCATATCTCCTGAAAATGTGAGAGTCCGGTTCCTCACATGGAATGGAGGATGCTGTATTAAGACTTCTTGCATTGCATTTTATACAAATAGTTATGAATGCATCCTAGTCCTGGTTTTAGTCAAAACATGCTTAGCGTTTAACTGGATGAATACAAAGGTCCAGTTCAACTAAGTATGGGGCAGTACGTGAAGTCCGTAAAGTCCTTGTTGATCAGATAATTCATTCTTGCAAGTAAATCCTAGTGAAGTTGGTTAGTGGTCCAGAAGATGAAAGCCTGTGCTCTCCTTAGCTTCATGCCTATGATTCTAGAATCTTAGTTTGATTTTTCCTTAGGGAAAAAAAAAAGATAACTACCAATCTATGGTGTACTGTATCTTTTTAGGTTCACTTCATCTTTTCCTATGTTTCTGACCCACTAAAACAAGCCAAAATGAACATGCCAGGAATTAAAAAACTGTTCAACTGCAGACAAGAAGAATGTGTGCACCACACTTTTTGATTGTAAAGTCAGTGTGATTTAAACATGTGCTGAAGCACTTTGCTGAATTTTGACTTGAATATTTGCTCATGCAGTAATTGAAATATTTTTTATAAATGGATACATTAATCTCTATACTGTAGGACCATTCTCTGCCCAGGCCAAGCAATATGTCACTATTTTATGCTATGATGGATTAAGATTTTGCCTTGTCCTGTTTAAGTGTCCCCCTGATAGGCTGTTAAGAAGAAGAAGATATGGTTATTTAATTATTGCTTTAAAGAAAAGAGGAGTCGTCTTCCTGGATATTTTGTGAAAGAAACTTAAATTTATAACACTGTTTTGGCATTTCCTTCTACAGGCCTAGGTGAATAAGGCGGGGGCCATGCTTCTTTGGGACTAGTGGTATGTCTGGGGTAGAAAATAGTGGTTCTTAGGGTATCTGGAAGCAGATGTAAGAATTTGAGGACAATAACATGCCAGACTTATGTGATAGGTCCCAAAAGGGACTAGGGTTCTTGGTGCTCAGTGTTGTACTACTTGAAATTATGTTCTTAACTCTGCAAATAGAGTTCAAAAGTAAAAGGCAGGTGCTTGAGTTTTCTATACATGGGCTAAAAAGAGTTAAAACAACATAGTAACAGGAAGGAACTTAACCTAGGCAATATGCCGTGCCAGCAGAAACATCAAAAACCCTGGCTTTTTTGTATTCAAGGAGTTCTTTGAGGTCTGCAGTCAGTAAAGTCTGTGAACAAGGATTCAAAGACGGTAATACTTCCTACATTTAAAATGCACAAGGAGCATGGGAGGGAACAGGACAAAGCAGCAAAAGCCTTGTGATAAGGATGTTCTCAGAAGGAAGGAATTTAGGTTAAATTTTGCTCCAGCTGAGGAGATTCAAACATCTACCTCCAACCTTCAATGAGAATATTCTTCCTATCAGCAAACTGGCTATTTTACAGTGGTAGCAAGGGATACCTTCTACATCTCCAACTGAAAGTGGGCCAATGTAAAACCAATTATGCAAGAACCATGGGGACAGAGAGAGACCAAGCAAGGGGAAGTCTATGACCTGACAGGTAGAACTGAAAAACAGGGGCGTAAGGACAATATTAATATTTGAAATGGTGGCCACAGACATACAACTCATTTGCCACTTGACACACAGATGCCTAAAGCTTTGCATTGATATAGTCAAATAAAATTCACAAAGTATCATGGTATGAGGATGCAATAAATGAAGTCATCCAGGCATAGTAGAGTTATATTATTATAGTGATTAGTTTTCTGGACATCAGAAGAGACAACAGTGGAGCATAACCAAGGGGACTTTATTAACACAAATCTGCAAACATCTCCAAAGGAAGACTATGCTCCAGAGTTCTCAACAATCCTAAATATGTATCAGGTAAGTCAAACCAATGCTTTCTGTGTGCCAGGGGAAGTCCAAAAGTTCCTGACCTCATTGCTAGGAGCAAGAACAAATAGGCACTGATTAGACTCAAGTTAAGTGTATTTCACCTGAGGGCTCATTAACTATAAGAGAAAGGGGATTGGGATGCCTTTTGAATATAATAAAACACAGTGCTTGTAGTGTGAGAAAATACTGCCTTGATGGCAAAAAATGTATATAATGAGTTTTGTGCTAAAATTATAAAGATACAGGTTAAGAAACAGATTTCCAACAAATAACAACTACAAGAGTTATTGTTAAGAAAGTTTGCAATTACTAATATCGATACCAGAAAATATAGTACAAAGAAAAAAGGTAGCATAGTTCTGATGTATAGTCTAAAATTATGCTATAATTGGGTATGATAGTGAATATAATAAAAAGAAGTCTGATTAGCAGATATGGAGATACAAAAAAACCCCACAAGGATAAGGAGGAGATACTACTAAATAAAGATAAAGCTTAGTATTAATGTTAAGTATGGAAAGAATGAAAAAAAGAAATTGGCACACCAGATTTTAAATACAGAGCAAAAGCAAGATATTAAAAGAAATCCTTTATGAAAAAAACCAAAACCAAAACCAACAAAAACCAAACCACAAGCCAAAAATCAATAAAAAAGAGAAATGTGGCTAGTGATTCATCAGGAAACTCACCTGAAGGAAAAAAATTAATGACACCAGAAGGCCGTTGGGAGCTCCCTATAGGAGTGTTTTGCTCTTATTAAAAACACTGCATTTATTAATGCCTACACAAGTAGTGCATGGCTGTAAAAGGCTCAAACCAGATCCAGAAGGAAGATGGCTTTGTCACTGATGTTTACCCACACAACATTTTTACTGAAATGAGGAGGATCTCATCACTTTTAGTGTTTGATTAGTGCTTGCAGCCGCCCTGGATTCACAGATAATAGTTGACTCATCAGCCCAACACAGGATACATAAACAAGTATCCCAGAAGCTTCCCTGAAAAAGCTTAAATGTTGGAGTCAGGTTATAAAACGCAGAGTTGATGGACATTGGAAGATCTCTGCATTTTAAGGGAATATATTTATTTCTCTGATTCTCTCAAGTCACATACTCCAGGTGATTTAACTTGATATCAATAAGTCTCGTATGTGAAATTCTCCATTTTAGAATTAGAACAGTATCTCTGACTATGCACTGGGACTCACAAAAATAAAGCCCATGTCAGAAGAAAAGATGGAGGCTAAGCAGCACTGAAAGAAAGTGTGAATAAAACAGAAAACCACACAATAATCATACACTGGGCAACCCCCTACAGAATTTATCTTCAGAATACTAGGAGGGAGGCCTTTAAAGCAATTATAAAATGATATCTATTAGCTTTCTTGGTGGATTTATGAAAAACATGACATAGACACAAAGATGTAGACTTAGAACAAAAAGTCTGCACTTTGTAGGAGCAATAATGAGATAGACTTTCATGAGAGCATCCATTCTCAGATGGAGCCAGTACTGGCAAAACCAAGAGCCAAACCCCAGAAAGATCTTCTATATGCAAACAAGTGGTCTTTGGCTTTTTTTTCCCTCCCAATGGGGAACAAATTAGAGACATTAGCAGTCCGACTTATTTTTAATAGATGATTTGAGGTAGCCATAAGAGCACGAAGGAGTGCTCAGGAACAAGGTCAAGCAAAGAAAAGGATGCACGAAATGCAAGTGTCATATCTCTGCAAAAATGCATATTAATTAATATGCAAACATGGAAGATCAGCTGATATATTGCAGGGTTTCAAAATACCTGGCTTTGTAATGTGTCTGTCTATGCAGTGACACATGCATAGAAAGGACAATTTTATCATTACAAACAGGGGAGAGTCATGCACCCTCTGGATGCCTCTCTGAAATGTCTGGGACCCAAGTATCTTCCTTCTTCAGGAGGGCGCTTCTTTGGTTAGAAACGGAATGCTTAGCAGACAACTTTCCACACTTGCAAATAGTTTTGAAATGCCTTCCAAATAAGGATGAACCAAATCAACCTCCCTTCTGAGTCAATAGAAAGCACTATTTTCCACTAAGTCCTGGTGGAGTTAGAGACAAGAAAGCTTACGCTGATGCAAACCAAGCTGTGTTTTAGAAAAAGAAGTCCCTTAGGTAAGTACAAGAAAATACCTCTGTGTCATTTAGCACATCATAGAGTCTAAAGAAGAGGCTTATTCTCAATGTATAGGTACAGAGAAAGTGTTTTTCTTGGTAGAATCCCTGTGTTTAATTGGGATGTCGGAGAAACATGAAAAATGCTTTCAGAATTGAATTAGTGTGTGAAACGACTTTCCTCACGCATTGGGTTCAAGTGTTTCAAAAACAAGGAACAAGACAAGACTGTTCATTATAATTTGTTTAATTATTGAACCATTAGTGCCAAAGATTAGGGACACTGAAGAAGTTTAGTAAATAAATGTACTGGGAATAGACATTATATGCTGATTACTTCATGCTGGCTATACAAAATACCCATTTAATGTAATGGAAGCTTTCATTTGGGAATCAGTTTACAGACAATGCCTAAGTTTCAAAAAAGGGTAACTGCCTGCTGAAAGCAATGTCAAAAGGGTTGGATATGTAGGTATAAATATCAAAATAGAAGAGCTGTGTAAGTTATCAAATGAGGTTTATGTTATCAAATTTATCTGTAGTGATGTAAACAGATGGTTATTACCATAGATAGAATTAATATATTTTGCATTAAGACCTGCATCCTTTTTCAGTGATTCCAACGTTTTTTTCCACAGGAAAACTGAGACTTTAATAACTTTTTTTTTTTCTGTGATCACCATGAAAAACAATAGGGACATTGGAATTGCATAGATCATTCATAGATCAGTCTGGGCCTATAATGCTTTTATACTGGAGAGAATCTATTATGGGTTAAAGCAATATAGAGGTGGGTGTATTTTTCATGATAGAACCATGTATCAGGCTGTATTGCAAAATTATGGGCCCAAGAAAGTGCATTTAATAATTAGGCCTTCGTGAGGTCTGATGAAGAAAGAATCTTTGGCTGAAGAAAGAACATTTAGACTACTAAAATAAATAGAAAAAACTCTTCAGGGATGAATGATGCTGAAAATAAGGTATATTACATTAAAATGTGTGCACAATAAGTTAATAGAGATTACTTGCTTAATTGAAACACTTCTGGAAGAAAATAACAACAGTAACTGCATAAAAGCATTTCAGACATAGGATAGCATTTTGGTAATTAAGATTATGTCTAGACTATGTAGTTATGACTGTTTTGTTTTCAGAGGTGCACCATATTAAGCTATTTAGTTATGAAGTGCAGACTGTAAATACGAAACTATAGGGAAAGAATAAAATGTAAAGAATGAAACGAGCAGAAGTAGGTGATAAATATTGGCTTTGCTACTAATCAGGTAGTGTAAGTTCTGTGCTGCCTGGTTCACAGAATATTTTTCTCTCTGTATAATAAATTACATTTTGTTGTGTTGGATGTCTGTCTCAAATGCCAAACAAACTGTCTTTCAGAAAAATTATATGGCACTGTTGCATTTCAGTGTGTACTGGAAATCTGACAGGAATAATAAAAAAAACCCTAAGACAGGGAATTCAGCTAGGTCTTAAAGGTTTGCAGTGGGAATTGGTGTGCTAACAAGATTTCAGTTACCCTTTGTATATAACTTCTTTTAAGTGTAAACCTGTGCCCTTCATTAATATTTTTTACAATCCACTTAGAAAAAAAATAGTAAAATATCTAATAAGAGAGACTTCCAATTGTTTGGGTACTAAAAGGGAGAGTAAAATTGATAATATACCTTGCCTAGGAAAACAAAGCATCAACAAAAGAAGAAATTAAGATGCCATGGTCTGGTACTTGGACGCAAAGTAGTAGGAAGAAATGCATTTGTAAAGGAAGATCATTTAAATGTCCATCTTGTCCTGTCCCAAATGTCCTGCTCCCTGCCTTGCTTAAAATGGTCAGCTTTTCCTTGAAATCTAAATTCTCATGATAAAGGTGAAAGATTAACTGTATAATTAAGCAGAAAAGTTTCATGGAAGCAAGTGGTCATTCAGACCATGCGTGTACCAATTCTGTGGAGGTCAAAATTTGACTTATTCCGATATTGGCAGTATCCTTTTAATATGCAACTGCAAGTGGCTTTTCAGCAGTAAAATAATTTTTAATGTAATGTTTCCTACCCTGGACAAAAATAGTTTTTATAATCTAAAGTGGGACTTGAGCCCAGTATCCCAATATATAAAGCCATTACATTAACCAGCTGAGATGCTCTGTCATAAAAAGATAACTACCTTTACATAAATAACTCCTGACTATGCAAGCTGCGCTCGTCTTTGAAGGTGAGAGAGAACATTGTAGTTCATTGTATTATATGAACGATAAAAGTGATATTTATAGACCAGACTACAACGACCCTAGTGATGAGCACTAAGAGATTTACACTTTAAGGGGAAAAGAACTTTTTAAGAACTGATATCATCATCAAACAATTTGTGTTTCTCGGTGAATCCATGAGCTGAGCCTGGTGTTTTAATGACTAGAAATCATGAATATTAAACTGGAGAAAAGTTGACAGTATTTAAATGAGCATCATTAAGAGACACATAAATTAACAGGATTTTTAGTTCTTGTGGAACCGCCGTTTCAATGTTAATTAAACAACTGGAGTGCTCTTGTGCATTCCCAGCAAACTGTCCCTAATGTGTTCTGCTGAATATCATTATGGGTGGCTGCCTTGCTGTTTAATTATTTTCAAGCTGATTTTTTTTCCCCATTGCTGCAGTGGTTTTATGCTTGTCTTGCATTCAGAAGGTGATGGGGCTTAATCCCAAAGGAGTCTGTCAGTTTGATCTACATGTGGTGCTTATACTGAAATACCCATTTTTGTAACTAATAAAACATGCACATATAGTGTTGCTGCCTAACCCTGCTGAAAAAGCCCCACTATTGACTGCATTGTCTTTGTACGTAACAACCATTTGATGACTTACTGGGATTTTAGCAGTAGTTCTCTATCACAGTAGTAATCATTATTTATTCTATTCTGCACACGCAGGTGGTAAAGAATATGAATTTAGATATAGAGAAGGGAAGCAAAATAAGCATGAGATCTAGTTATTTTATAAATGTGAAGAGAAATGTTACACAGAGCACTGTGTGCTCTAGCTGTTTAGCGAATTCACCGTTCAGCTCTTCCTTTACTTCTATCTTATGTATGTGTGCATCAGGAATTAAAGCAGTGTCTCTTTTCACTCTTGGACATTCACCTACCCCTCTCAGTACCATGTCTGAAGGAGAAGAGACTGTGTTTGATTCTCCATTAATAGACCTTGTCTTGCCAATCACTTGTAACCGGCTCCGCATCCTTCCCTTCTCATGGCAGCCGGCACTCCGTCTGCCTCACAGGAGTCCCCAGAGTCTCACAGAAGACACTCCCTCAGACTTTCACATTTATCCAGACTCCATGTTAGGCTGTCTGCTCATCCAGAGGCCAGCCACAAGGCTCTACAGACTCTTGGGGTCCAAGACCACTTCTGTTGCTTAGGTGTTTGTCCATGTTACCTCCGCTCTTGTCAGGTGGTCACCCATACTGTCTGGTCTCTCCAAGCCCAGGCAGATTTCTACATCTAGCACATACAGGTAAACATCCCAGCTAAGCTTCTCAGCGATATTACAGCGTGTACTCTAATCATCATGCTAATGCAATGCCAGGTGCCTACATAGGCTCCATATAAAGGGGCCACTGAGGATTGCTCCATCCTACTCAGTGAAGAGGATGCGGCTATTTTCTGCCCTGTCTGGGCTGCCTAGGCAGAACAGAGCAAAGACTCTAAATAGGCAAATGCCTATTATGTCGTACGCTATTGCCCTGCTTCCTTCCCTGCTACCCTGCAGCATCGTTAGGATCAGAGGACACTGCCTTCAAGTTATGGCTATGTATTACTGAAATATGTCAAAGCTAAATCTTTCCTTAGAGGCTGCTAAGGCATTCCTACACTGTTTAACCTCAGTTGACTGACAGCCTGGCCTGCAGAATAGAAACGTGGATGGCAACATGACAAATTGCTGGCTGGCCAGCCTGAGTATTGGAAAAGGTATTTTTAAATTTATGAGTTGAGGGAAGAAAAAAAAAAACCCTAATCTTCTGTCTGGGAGAAGTCAGACTTGGTAGTTGGTGATGTTTCCATACTCTGTACCATTACTCTGTAACTAAGGCAGGCCAAGGAGTGCAAGTGTTAAAAAAGCTCTACTATCCTACACGTTTGTAATGCCTATAACCGTGTATACGAGCCTCTTACTAGTAGCGACAGTGGCTTTCCCCATGGAGCTCAGGAGTCCATAGAGATAATATACTTAGTGTTACCATGTTGAAGTTATGAGAAATAAAGTAGAAGGAAATTAAAAGCCTGATATGGTCCTTAGCTTTAGGATTATCTTTCACTCTGAAAAAAAAACTTTTTAGCAATTTTCTGGGAAACATGACTGAACATTTGTTGATGGGGGAAAAGTATTTTGCATTCAGACCTCAATTTAATTAAGTAAAAGTTGTTTCTGAATGTTTTTCCTTCCTACCTACTTACTCACAGTTGCCTGTATTAATAGAAACAGTTGATAGATGTCTTCAGGGGAACTTCCTATCTAATTAGTAGATTTTTTCATTCTGCATCTTGCCAATAAAAACAAAATTAAAATAACCAAACAAAGCTAATTATGTGGTGCTTTGAAATACCTGTCACATAGTTGAATATATATTTCCTCCTCCCCTTGTTGTACATTACATCAGTTAATAGGTATTTATACATGATGCATTTCACTTTTAGCTGGAATGCTGTTGTGACGTGTTTGTTTAGGAGGTGATATCCAGGTTCTTTATGAACTGTTCCTGACTGGAGCAATAAGAAATGAGGTAGTTGTAGTTCACAGAGTAAGCAATCATGCAAACAAGTGCTTGGCTTTATTTGTTCAGACTCATATCCTTGGAGATCCTCGCCCGCCCCAAATCTCCAACTAGTTGGTGACTAGATATGTGAGTGTTGAATGTAGATCTGAAATAGCATAGAGTTCTGGGTGTCTGGATGTGAGATCTAACCTGGGTTAGATTTGGTGCACAATTTAGCCTTACTTTGGTTTGAGACAATGAGAAATGATGGTCTTCACATGCCACCTCTTAGAAGGTGTACAACTGGGTCTTCAGTACAGATTTTAAAAAAATATTTCCTACAGTCTCTCCAGATTTGTTCCAGACTTGATCAAAATTTAACGCAATGTGATGTTTCAGTTTGGCTCAAGTTAATAGCAGAGTTTATTTGGAGGTAGACCGGCTCTTCAATGAGTCACCTACTTAATAAACTTTAACCAGCTATGACCATTCACGTAGGATTTCCTGACTACAAGGAGGTGGTGACAGGCAGACGTATGTGCAGTTAGGTTCTATACTGGATCAGGTAATATGAAACTCATTGAATACATAATGGATATAGCTGCCAGAGTGGGCAATTATATTTAAGCAATATCTGTGTTGTTTCAGATTATAGAATACAAGAATCTGGCAGAATTGCAGACAGTACTGTGTTTTATTATTTTGAAATATTTGTCTAGGGGGGTGTGTGTTGATTCCTATGACTATTTACACCGGTAGGAAGTTGTAAATGCCAGCAGCAAATGCAGACAGTTGAATGGTGCTGCTTGTGCAAAGGCAAAGAGGACTGTACTGGGTGAAAATCTCGGCTACAGGTTTCAAGGAGAATGACAAACCTAACCAGAAACAAAAAAGCCCATCAGGCTAGCCAGCCAGCAACATCCACAATAATTTAGTAATCAAAGTAGGAGGCAGGCTTTCTTTTACACAGAAATTTGTAGGAGGAACAATTTAATGTCCATAAACTGAAAACAATGTCTCAAGGGTCATGCCAAATACAAATACCTACCACTGTTGAAGGCTGCAACTTACTTATGTTGAAGGGCAATGATCTTCCTCATTTACATACACTACAATGGTCACATTGATATGATTCTGATTCATTAAACCAACTTTCACCTTTGCCTCATTTGAATTTTTTTGGAATATCTAGTACAGTCTATAAATTCCTGCCTTGCTTTTGTATGAAAGAAGATACATGAACTTTCAAAAATTGATTTCATAATGAAGACAACTGTGTCATCTTGTTCTTCCTCACTGACTCCCTGGTGCTTAACTTCCCTTGCAAGTACCACAGAGCACAAACTGTTATTCCTGAACACAAGGCTGTATACAAAACAGTTATTTAGTCTTGCTGCGCCCATAGCCTAGGATCAAGTACTGTTGTTTGGGTGCTAAGTAAGAGATTTTCAGAGTGCTTCTGTGTCTTTTAAGTATTGCAAATTGCAACCACTGTCTTGTCAATAAAGCATTATACAGGTGAATGGCTTAGTAAAAGTCATCACAGTAACAAAAACATTTACATACACGTCTCCCTATTTTGGATTTTCTTCTTTGCTATCTTTGAAGATTTAATCTACCACCTGCACCTGAAGATCGTTCTGAAGGTGCCTGCAGGTTTTTCAGTAGAATCCCATATCCTAATTCTTACATCTGCAAAGCTAAGCCCATGTACATTTCTACTACTTTCCTTTCAGTCAATGATATCTTTGCTATCTGTAATCTTTAGGCACTAAAAAGTATGGATAGGTTTTAAATGTATTTTCACTGTAGATACTTATACTACTTAACTTTCTATCTCTATGGGTAAAAGAGAGGTGTAATGAGTCTTGTGTTCAAAATCCTGAACACTATTGAATGCAAAGGTCTGGGGATATATTCGGTAGATGAATCCTTCTCTTAGAAGCTTTTAAGACTGGCCTACTTGCTTGAACTGGCTACTGATACAAGTTTTGGCTGATGAACAGGGAAAGTCAGTGCGAGATTATCAGCCCCAGAGTGTATGTGTTCATTTATATCTATATAAATTCTCATTCTGTGTCCCATCTTACACTCTCTATACAGGTATCAGTGATGTAATAAGGTGTTGGAAACCTGGCCTAAACTCACCATCTCTTTTTTTTTTGGCCTTCCCCAGCAGATCTTAATAAGGTAATAAAATTGGGTTTTGGTATCCTTACTCTTCTGAAAGGACCTGAGGGACGTGTGCCATAGGCAAACTGGTCCCTGGATATGACTACTTGCAGCTCTGTGCAGTTTATGATGCACAGGCACAACTATGCACGTTTCCTGTCTCTGGCATACTAGGCATGCCAGGTCAAGTTTTCGTCGGTGTGTAGGAGGGAAGGAGAAGGTTGTAATTCCATTACTTAGAAAGTAGTTGCGAGCCTACGGTGCAGTGAGATGGAAGGCAGGGAATGCACAAAAGAGAAGATCCAGCCAACAATACAAGGGCTTGAAGAGAGCCTAAGGAATAGGAAATGTTCTAGGGACAGGAAACCAGAGACTCAGGCAAGAGCTGAACCTTTCCTTTAGTGTCTGGTTTTGCTGATCTCTATTTCTGGACATGAAAATCCTGGAACTAAAGCAAGCTCAACTAAACTAAACGCATGCCCAAATCAAACCGGTTTGAGGCCTTTTCCATCGGTATCTCACCTCTGAAGGTGAGGTCTTGCACTGATGTGCTGATGACCTTACTCACGAGCCTGTGCTGTGCAAGTGCACTTCTGCATGGAGCCTGTGCTACCGAAGCGCACTTCTGCATGGAACCACACAACTGAGTCTGCGGTCCCCAGGGGCAGGTGGTACCTTTGGGGCCGTGTCAGGTGCCTGCCCATGCCAGGTACTGTGCATCCAGGAGAGCTCTAGTTATTTGCAGGAGGTTTGTAATTACAGTGTTTTGAGACAAAAGCCTCCTGAGCAGGAGCATATAGCCGGCTCTCCATCAATTGAAATTCGGGTTTTCAACCAGCAGTAATCTGATACTTTTGCTTCTGCAATTCTGAGCTGCTCCAGCACGCACATCAGAGCTGTACACACAAAATCAGAGATAAAACAGCTTTTAAAAAATCTTCCTTTTTTCAGAGGTTTTGTGTTTATTTTTCTTGTACACAATGACGATTTTAGTTAAAATAACGTTGCATCATTTGGCTCAGGTTACTAGATAATTGGGGAGTCTTTAAAGCGGATTTTCAAGTTGAGAGTAATGGAGCCAATTTATAGTAGAACAGATGGTTGGCCTTCATTTGCCTGTTGACAGGTAGCATGTTGTCAGCACTTCAGGTTGTTATCATACAGAGAACAGCAGTTCAGAATCTTAATTGAGACCCAAAAGGATATACTCTACAGCTTTTTCTGGGCGTTTACAGGCACAGGAAGATGTACAAAAGAAAATGGAGGGGAGGAAAGCAAGCTGATGTATAAATACGATTCAAATGCAAAAACGTTGGGTTTGTGTGTGATGATTTCAGCATATAAATCTTTTGATGAGAAGAATACAAAAATTAAGAGGATGAAAGAGGTCAAAAGAGTACTTCTTCCTATGCACCAGGTATTGCCAGGGTGTTTGCATCCTCACACAAGTGCTTCCTGTTGTAGCAACAACAAACAGTTTGTTAAAGCAGGCAGAATAAACTGTGTGAGCAGCTATGCAGAGCACCTGGAAGAAATTTAGGAAAATAGAGATTTCTGATTGAAATTTTTTCCACTGTGATTCAGATGTTCACTTTATCCAGCAGGAAGCAGCTGAAATCGTGTTCTCTGAGGCAGCAACATTGTGATTACTTATAATGTACTCGTCCTAGCAGGAAGAATGTACAACAAAATCTGTAGTGCTTTTAAACAGCAAGGTTTGCATTAAGTGTTACAAATCAATCTCTGTCTTTGTTATCTTCATAGTTTATTTTATTATATATTTAATTATTTTATTTGGTGTGCTAAACTCCTCCTGGGAGTCTGTGTTTTCATAAAGTCAATGGGTCCAAAGGGTTTGAAGAGAAATGTTTGTATAACGGCTGGGAAACTAAAGTATGTGCTGGCAGCAAGAAAGCTGGCGGCATGGTCCATAGGGGACAAATGCCTCTCATACATGATGCTTAGAGAGATTCCCATGACATAATGCCATTATCCCCAAGAATACTGTCAACCTTTGCTCTTCAAATATTTTTACCTCACACATCCAGTTATGAACTCCTTTCACAACTCATTATTATTATTGAGGGCTAACACTGTGCTTGGCCCGAGTCAGTAACACGTAATTCTGGCCTAAAGGGCTAGCAAGCTATGGTGGACTGCTCTCTTTCAGAAATGAAATAAAAGTCTAGAAGCAGGTCACATCCCAGCTGTGATATTTTCCCAAGGAAAGCAGCTCAGTTAAGCACCCAGACAAAGAGCGAGCTCCATCTGAGGGGCACATGATGCTGTATTATTTAGGAGTGGAGTATTTTAAAAAACCAAAATTAATTTCTAGCAGCTGCCTTTTCAAATCTTAAAACAAAAAGAAAAGAAAGCAAAGACTTCTAACACAACCTTGTTTTTAAGTGTAATGAGACATCAGAGGAGATGCTATTATAAAACTATTTGAGATTCCATACAGCAGTACAACAAACACCTATTGCCGCAGAAATTTCAGGAACATGTGGGAGATGCACGCAAGCTGGATTAGAAACAGAATGTCCTCTAGCAAGCTTCATTTTTTTTTTTTTGCAGCAAGCCACAAATGCTACTTTCATCCTCAAAAAGAAAAGGAGGAGAGAACTTTACATTGTCTGAGAAGTGTGAAAAATTCACACCACCGTACCTTGCCTTGTGGATAAATAGCTGACCTTTCCTTTCAGCAAGCACTAGTTCCTCAGCTGGGCAAAATGACTGGACTTTTTTGCATATTCATTCTACAGTAAGGATTGGACACTTGCTGTTTCACCCTCACAAATGGTTATTTTGGCCAAATCAGGATTAAAAGGATATTTTTAGCTGGCTTCTGCAGTCAAAATGTCAGAGGATTTATTTCTGAGGCAGATATAGCTTCTGTTTAGAGTGTTTCTGGAGCACTTCTGAGTCCCTGCAATTACAGTGCAGTGATACTGAGTTTACCATTCTGTGCAAAATTAAGTGGGTGCTAAATATTGGACAGCGAGCCATAGCATCCATGCATGGTATCAGTGACACTCAGCTTTAGGCAGATAAGACGTGTCATGAAATTAGCAAACTTACTCATGCTGAAAGCTGGGCATGCTTTGGTGCTTTGTAAGATTGGAAGCAAAGTTGTCTTTTGATGCACAGTACAGGTGTAATAGAAGTAACAACACTAACAACTGGTCTGCTCCTCCCCACGCTGCAGTCGTATGTGCACCTGGAAAGTCATGAATAGGATAAAAGCACCATTTATTTACTCTCTTTACCCATTCAGATCTTGGAGGCTTTGCTGACCCTGTCTACAGAAATTAGCTGAGCTCACATGACACAAACATGTTCTCACCAGGAAGCAAGCGAAGGCCTCCTGACCACATCTGTGAAAAGTTGGGTTGAGATGAATTTCAGAAGTGCTGTTGATTTTAAGGCCTTTATTGGCCTTTGTGCCGTTACTGCTGTTATTGGGTGAGCCTGGTAATGTTAACCTCCTACACAGTCTTCCCCATCTGACAGAAAACTGCATACTTTACAATCTTTGCCAAAAACTTGTTTAATCTTAGGCTTCTCTAACAACTATATGCACAATGTGATGAGGTGAACAGCTGTAGAAGTGAGATGTATGGGAAAAAAGACTAATTTCTCTTTCATGGCCAAGAATGGGATGAAGGATCTGTGCTAATGCTAAACATAGTTATGCTAAACCTCTGTCTGCTTTGGCAGCTCTTAAGCATTTATTCTGTATCTGGTGTTTTATCCTTTAAATTAATCTGCCTCAGCTGCAAAGGTATGAGCAGATGCTTGAAGACTACCTTGCTGAGAGGGCTAAAAACACAGAGCTGGTGCTTTTTGACAGATACTTCACATTTAGCTCACCAAGAGTGTACCATATTCATTTGCTGCTGAACCTCAGGGAGAACATGGAGCTCACAAGTATGCCGGGGCCCCTCATTTTGTCAGGGGTAGGGTCATAATACCCTGGCTGTAGCCTGCCAACACCTCCCAGCCAGTGCACAAGGGCCCCTGGCTCCCAGCTTCCTTGGGGAGCAATGTATGGCATCTGCCGGGGTTGTGTGGGGTCAGAGAGCCAAGGGAAATGCTTCATATGCCCTTGTTTCCCATCCTGCACTCCAGGTGAGCCAGGCACATTCTGCCCATAATTATCCCCAATTAATAGTTATGCAGTTTTGTTTGTTTCTTTGGGATTTTTTAAAAGGTTTCTCTTTCCCTTGCATTTTCTTTCCTTACTGTAACATTTTCTTGCAATACTGGAAAATTTCTTTATTGTTTGGACTAATTTCCAAACAGATTAAAAACTGTTGTAGCAGTCAAGCTTCAGTTCCTTTGTTTATTAGATTCAGAAGACAGCAAATTCCTTAAAACACAGATATAAACAATTATGGTAATGCATTCTCATTTTATAATTAGTTTTCATCACATGAAACATATACGTTTGGGCTTCAGATTTTTTTATATCATCCTCTCCTCCAAGCTTTGAGTTTGAAGTTCATGTATTTCTGTTCCAGCCTTGCTCCCAGGCCTTGGTGGGCCATGTAGTAAGGGATAGAAACTTAACTCTCAGAGGCACCAAAATATGGAAGAGAAGGTCACAGATGCTGAAACAGGAAAGATTTTACTATAAAATGCATGTAGTATATCTGGTCATAGGTTTTATTATATATAAAAAAAGGGAATTGCATAAACCTTGGGATGCCTTCTCAAAATTTCCATTCCCATCTCACAGTGAGATCAGAGCAAGAACCAGGCGTCTCACACAAGCATTCAGAGTCCAGGTGAAATAATTCAGAACTGGTGTTAATCTCTGGAGCAGGGGAAAGTTGCTTTTTTCACAGTGAGAGATAGAAGGGAAGTTTTTGCCTACGGATATAAATATAAAACTCTCAGCTACTTCATGGTGAACCTGACCTTGCCCAGCTAGAGTCAGTGAGATATTTTCCAGTGACTTTTTTGGGCACAGGATCAAGCTGTCGGAGCTTTGCTGAAAGCTGAATTTGGACCCTTGTTGTTACTACATACAAGAGCTTCTTAATTTTTGTTTTAATTACTTTTGTCTTGCATATCCAGAAGGGTAGGAAATGAGTTTTATTAATACATTGAGAGTGTAACGATCATTAAAGAATAAAGAAAGGGTTATAAACCCTAATTGTAGCCCTTGAGGGTCTGAGCATTGCCCTGCTTAACGATAATTTGTGTCACTACTCCAAAAAAAGAACTGGTTGTTAGGGCAGGAAAAAAGCTCTGATGAACAATAGGAGACATTAACATGAATGGGCAGAAGCCCCATATGTGATGGCAGGATCCATTAAGAGAGGTATTTCAAGGAGAAAAAAGAGAAGTATTAAGACCATTGTGCAAAACACTGATGAGTTTTGAACAATCTTGTCTGTATATTTCTCATCACTTACGTTCAAAGAAAACAAAGTCATGCCTAAACAGGTGCTGGAGAGGACAGTAGGGTGACAAGGGGGAACTAGAGACCCTGCCTGACAAGTGGGGACTTATCAGGAAAGGGACCTGCGGGTCTTGGTGGACAGAAAGCTCAACATGAGCGATCAGTGTGCTGCTGCGGCCAAGAAGGCCAACAGGATGCTGGGTTGCATCAAAAAGGGCGTCACCAGCAGAGAGAAAGAAGTCATTATCCCACTCTACTCAGCGCTTGTCAGGCCACACCTGGAGTACTGTGTACAGTTCTGGTCCCCGCTATACAAAAAGGATGTGGACAGGCTGGAAGGGGTCCAGAGAAGGGCCCCCAAGATGATCAGAGGACTGGGAAGCCTGCCATACAAGGATAGGCTGGGAGAACTGAGTTTGTTCAGCCTTGAGAAAAGGAGGCTCAGAGGGGATCTCATCACCATGTACAGGTACTTAAGGGGTAGCTACAAAGAAGATGGAGACTCTCTTTTTACAAGTAGTCGCATGGAGAGGACAAGGGGGAATGGCCACAAGTAGCTGCTCTTGGGGAGATTCCGATTGGACACGAGAGGGAAATTTTTCACAGTGAGGACAGTCACCATTGGAATAATCTCCCCAGGGAAGTGGTTGACTCTACCACGTTGGACACCTTCAAGAGTTGTCTGGACAGGGTGCTGGGCCATTTTGTTTAGACTGTGCTCTTCCCAGAAAGGTTGGACTAGATGATCCCCGAGGTCCCTTCCAACCTGGGATTCTGTGATTCTGTGAAATAGCATCTATTCTGTGTATTGAAGTACAGTGAAGAAAGCCTTGAGCTAGCACCTGCCCAAGCTAGTACATCCAGGTGGTGCACTCAGATGTGGAAAGAGCAGCATCAGTGTGGCCCTGAACCTCAGCTGAAGTACCCTGCAATACAGCAGTGCTTCTTTGCTCAGGTGAAAGCTGTACTGAAGCACCTTTACGGCTCTCTAGAACTGGAGCTGGCTCCCTTGCAGGCCAGCTTGCACAGCTCTTCTCCTTGGGTTGTAGCACATCCTAAAAGCTTGCTGAACCTACTCAAGTCAAGACTGAAGTAATATAATTTCTCTCTTTATAAGGATATATACTGAATTTTGTGCATACATGCTATGGGAAGGGTGCGTGAAGAAGGGAGAGAGAGAAGAATTAGTCAAACCTGGAGCAAGAACAAATGTACTTAAACTGATCATGAAAACAGTAGGAGCTCTAACTGGCACAGGAGCAGTTTTGCAGTGGCTTTACGTTAAGAGTATTGAATCTGGTTCTCAGCAGATGTTTGCTGGCTTCGGTAGCAAGTTAAGGGATGCAGGGGCCAACAACTGTACCTGCATGGATTCAGTGACCTTCCAGTTCTGTACCCTTGCATTTGGACTTTTTCTGGATAGAAGAGTCCACTTGGAGGTGAGAGTTGTACAAAAGATGTCACATTTCCTAGGTAAATCCATGTCCCCAGTGAGTGCCAGAATGCTCAGTAAATTCCTTGGGGCCAAGAATTCACAGGGTGTCCTGGGTTGAATAGGGGAGTCTAATACATCTATTTGTTTTTTTTTTTCAACTAAACACAAATAATACCCAGCACTTTTTAAACATGTTTTATAAGTATATCTCACTGCAGCCTGGAAAGAATATCAGCATCTTGTGCATAAGAGAAATATTTTAACCAGCAGTCATGGAGAAGGGGAATGCCACAGCTGTGGTTGCAGAGTAGGCAGGGAACAAAGCTGGAAAAAGAATCCCAGTTCCTTGTGTCTCAATTATGAGAGGCCAATTGAAGCCAGTGGCTGATTTACACCAACTGGTGCTTTAGGGGGTAAATAAGGGCCCTGCACATCTGTGCCTTTTAAACATGTACCTACACATGTAGGAAACAATTACAGTATTACCAACTACAGTTGGGCAGCTACTTCTGGGTGAGAACTCTGAGTTGGCGACTAATTTACAGCACATGGTGGTCCCTGTGAAGCCTGGACATTGAAAGTAAGGATCTACCTAAAACTACAGTGTTTTGTAGACAAAGTTCCAATAACCAGATTGTGGTTCTGTTGTACAAAGGTGGTTTCTCACAGTCAATGTATATGGGAAAAAAGTACACTATGAAACTCTAAAAGCTTTGTTGATATAATATTGCCACTGGCTGATGTCTGCTGATGCCCTGAGATCTCTGCCAAAGGACTGGTTCAGTATGAACTAAGTATCTCCTGTATGAGTATGAACTGAACTCCTACCTCGCAAGTTCTCACTGATCCTACATCTGATCTTGATTCATTTGTGATGGGTCTGAATAAAAGTTCTACAAGTACGCGACATGATAGCTCCTTTCTGTTGCAGTAGATACTCCTGCCTGAAAGGCTGTTGTTATAACATTGAAAAGAACTGAAGCTCAGGTGATGCAAAGAACTTTGATGCATATGTAGGGCAAAGCTTACAAGGTCAGTCACTCTTCTGCTGATATGCATGGGGCAATGAGGCTGTGGGGCAGGACCCATCTGAGATCAGCGTGAAGGTATGCTGAATATATGCTGCATATGCTTAAGCACTATGGCGAAGACAGTGTATATGCTTTTGTTTATTTTGCTCTTCATTGCAATTTATACAGACTAGAAGAGACAGAGATAGTGGAGGTTAAATATTCAGGGTGGGAATTTAGCTGCGTTGATCCTATTAAGGTTAATGGAAGTTGTACCACTAAGTCCTTTCACGTCACTCAGTGAATAGTCAGTAACCCTTGTACTGTATGCCTTAACAAGAGTTTAGCCATAAACAGCAACAGCACTAGAAATAAAACTAATCTCATGAGCTAAATTAAATGATTATTTTAAGGACAGCAAGTTCTGTTGTAGTTGCTAATATGTTCAGAAGCTGAGACGAAGAGTTAAGGAAGAGATTAAGGTTTTGTAAGAAGTAACTTCTATTTTCCTATCTGAGATCCTTTTATAAGACTTATGATGCATCTGTTTTCAGTGTGACATGAAGATGTCATCAAATTCTCATCCTGCCCTGTTCCACATATCTCCTGAGAAATTTGAGCCACCTTATCTACACTGAGAGCTAAGCGTGTTGAGCTGTTGGCACAAACTGGGCTGTAGTCAAAGTGCAGCCAAGACACGGCATTAACCTTGGATGAGGTCCTAGACGTGAGATGCTGTTTCTGTAACATCTGGGTGCGAGGTATTCTGACACGTGTAGCATTGCTAGATTTCTTTCTGGTGCATCAGAATAGAAAACAGGAGGGCAGGGGAAACCTGTCTTTTATGCAATAAATCAAATCTCACTGGGATGTCATGACGTTGCAGACACCCTTGACTGGGCAGATTTGAATCGTCCAACACTGGAGCACCTGTAATTCTCCTGAAAATGCTTGACGTTATAAAAACCTTGCCACTTCAAAAGTGGCTTTTCAAGTCACTTTTTCCAGCAACTCTGTTCACCTGTGACAAGAAAAGGGTTAAAATGCCTTTCTACCCCTAGGAGAAAACAGTAGATTATTAGCCTTATCCTCGTCAGAAACATCCAGGATAGAGGTCAGCTGAACCTTTATGTGAGTCAGGACTCATTTTCTTTAATATAATCATTGTTTGGTGATGGATTCAAAGAAAATTGCCCAGTACTTGCAGGGTTAAATCACTAATAATGATGTTAGTAGTGATCTGTCTGGCAAAGTATAATTCCCCCGAGATCGCTTTCTCCAAGAAATGCAGCAGTGTGCTGTGGTGGTTTTTGAGCGGAAGGCGTTATACCCCAGTTTCCATGTGGATTAGGTGACCGCTTTCACATCTAACCATTTTTTGAGCTTATCAGTGAGGGGATAAAAGGGTGACATTCACTGTTGTCTGACCATCTTTTGTCTTTATTTGTCTTCATTACCAGTTTTTGGTAACCTTGGAGAAACAAGTTACAGCAACTATCAGCCCAGATGACAAATTTGCAAGCAGGCTAGGGTGAGAGCTGAAGGATCTGATCTGAGGTGAGTCCCTGTTCCTCTTGAGAAACGCACCTTCTCAGACTTCACTTTTTGGGATGATTTGGAGTAGAAAAAAGGTGTGAAACAGGGAAATCCAGAACCAGGTAATTCAGCTCACGTTTAAAAGGAGGTTTTGCTTGTTGATTAGGTAATCCTTCTTTAGGAAATGCACGGCACCAACTGCTTTTCATGCTAGATTAGTGCTCCTGTGGTCAATTTGCTTTTACTAATGTCAGGGCCCCACGGAGCAGGTTCATCTGTCGCATAGCAACTGCTTCAGCAGCAGTGGAGGTAGCCATGCATAAAAGATTACACATGATGGCAGGGCACAAGTGTGAAGATTTTCAAAATTAGATACAATCTCAGCATGAATATGAACTGCAGAATTGACATGGAAGGATTTTTTCAAGTCATCAAGTTTCCATATTTATCAGAAAAAAGTGGTTTAACTGCAGTGCATGTAAAATGAAGAAAATACAGAGGGCAGTAATTTAGAAAAAGCAGCAAATAAGCCAGTGTCTGTATACAAATAAATGTAAACAGAAAGCCCCACACAGTTTCTGCCAACTGTGAGGCTGCCTTCAGTTTCACGCTACAGATGCCCTCGGGAGAGGAGATGATCTACAGTATTTTATATACATTTCAAAAGGTCACACTCTAAAACATCCCACAATCACTAGTAAGAGCAGGTGAGATACCTTATGTGACTTCATTTACGGTGGACCTCTGAGCAACCTGTAAAGCTCCCCCACCCTGCTCTGGGACTCTGCCTCCCTTGCTGCCTTGTTCAGGGGAGCACGGACATTTTCAGCTTTCACAGTTTGCTTTAGATCTGGCTTCTGCTTTGTCACACAGTTATTGGACATTTCTTTTCAAACTACATTCAATCTTTTCTCTTAAAAGATGGACATCGGGAGAGAGAGACTGATCGATTAGTTATTTTAAAAGTGGTGTGGCAAGGACTGTTTTGTTGCTAAAGGAGGTTTTTCTTCTCTGTCTCTAAACCAGAGCAAAAGTGAGAATTTGAAGATCCTTGTATTTGAAGTGCCCTGCTAATTTGACAGAATACTTTTGCAGGGAAGGTTGGTTTTTGTTTTGTACTCTTCTGTATTCCCTTTTACTGGTAGGACAAAAGACTCAGCTCACTCTGCAGAGTACTGTGTCTGATCCTTTTGTACGCAAGACTAGCAGACTTGCCTGAAACAGGAACCTTGGAGGTAAATCAGGCTAATGAAGCAGCTCAGAGAGGCGATGTGCATTATTTTGTATCCCACAATGATTTTAATGTCAACACACATACAGTACCAAGTATTTTGTAGCCTAACATACCTGTAGGAGATCCAAGAGAAAGCTGTTAATCTAGTCTCCTCAGTGCTTTCGTTTAACTGATAAAAATTAACTCTCTTTTCATAGTGAGGAATGTAGGAACCATTTCACTCTCTGGATAAATTTTATCTAGGCAAGAAATTATATTATGACAGTTGCTATCCATGATGCTAAAATGCTTTTATTAGGACAATTACAGCTCTTTTTACTCTAGGCTGAAGGAGAAAGTGAAGAGCTAGCTTTGCTAGAGAGGAAGCAATTTGTTAGCAATGGCCTTTTGCTGCAAAGAGATCAGGGTCTTCTGGATTAATCTTTGGATTATATAGATTTTCCAAGGATAAGACAGCTAAGTCATCCTCCGTCTCTGAGGAAGACAGCATTGTAGCTTCTTTGGCTAATCTAAGACAACAGCTTTTCCCTTGGAGGGTGTCAGTAATCCAAAAGATTGGTAGATAAAATAATAGAAGTTCTCAGGGGTTAAGTTTAGAGACTGCAGCCATTTTTGCAAAAGCAGCAGCTTATTAAACTGACAAAGCCACACTTCAGTACCCACTGGCCCTCCCCCAGCTGCCATCACAGTATTATTTCCTCGGCACGTGTTTGGGGCATTCTGAGCAGAAGGGAAGGGAGGAGTAAAAGGTTAGGGCCTTGCAACAGCCAAAATTCTTCCTTGACACATGGAATGTTGATAATACTGTACAGTTCAGCTGTGCTTACCTACTTGAGATACCAAAGCATGCTCCAGGCTGTAATGATGAGGGTTATCCTACTCTACACAATAGGAATGCTTTACTATCCTTGTTTGTAAGTGGGAAACTGAGGCACAGACTGTTTAGCTGGCATGCCTCCCATTGTGCCATATATTAATGTCATAGGAGGGCGAAGAATCCCAAAACCTCATATCCCATATTATATTTTAACCAGCCACGGCAGGTTCTCTTGGACCCAATGCAGGACCTCTAAGTCCAGTAGCTGGTATCACATCATAGGAAAGGTGATGTCATAGATATGAATAGCTAAGTGTAATCTTGTGCTTGTAGCCTGACACACAACATAAAGCACACTCAGGCCATGGACACAAGGCACGTCCATCCCTCCCTGCATCACAGTCTTTGCAAACGAGCATGCACAACCTTGTAAGCCATAGCAGCGTTTCATGGGATGTCTCTGGTTCTTGGCCCTCCCCTTGCATGCTTCTCCAGAAGGCAAGGAGCAATTGGGCTGGGGAATAGAACACTATTACTAAATCAACACTTTATTCAGATTTGGTCCTGTGAAAGATGAAAGAGACACTCTCCCAGGGGCCACCCAACCATGAGCCTTTTTGTGTTTGAAGAGCCCCATCTTTAGTCTCCACTGTTTGCATATATCTAACATTCAGACAACATTTCTGAGAAAACATATAAAATAATTTTCAGCCTCTCCTTACATGATGTTGTCAAGGGCTCATTTTCTATCTTGCACTTGGACTGCCAGCTCTATAAGACCAACCCTCGTTTACTTAAAGCACATTTGGCAAACCCTCTTTTTTCAAGCAGTCAAGTCCTTCCCTGTAAAAGAGGGAGCAGAAACATGCTACCATTTTTTTGGAACTATTAATAGGAGACAGATCATCATCCTTCTTCTCTGATAGGTAGGCAAAAGTAAGGTTCAAGTCGTGTCTTTCTGTCTAGACGTATTCAAGTTCATAATAATTATGTTTCCACAGCAAAAATCCAGTGTTTCTTAAATGTATATACATTGTACAAACATACACATATGTGCAATTTTAGTACAGTATGGATGGATTTTTTCATTCTTCCTTAAATTGTCCTTTATTCTCTTCTAAAAACACACACACAAAGGAGAAGAATAGTAACTGTCCAGTTTGACTAATATATGGGTTTATGTTGTCCAATCCTACCTCTAACAGCAATCTGTGCCAGTTCCTGCAGGCGAAGGTGCAGTTATCCTGGAGCTATGGAATAACAGTGGCCAGTCATCCTTTCCTACCAGGTCTGCTAGGAGAAAGTTGGTGCAGGCTCCGAAGCAAGGAACTTCAAAATCATTTAAAAAAAATACTGCTGTCACCTTGTATATACTGTCTATTTACTGCAGTGCATCTTCAGAGCCTTGGTTAGTTAGCAGAACCAGAGAAAGCAAAATTATCAAGTTAACGTTTTTGAGTTTGCAACCGTTCAGTCTCATTGTGTCTGCGTTGTACTTGTGGAAGGACAAACATAACAGCAAAGAACTGAGTAGGGCTGTTAAGTTGCTTTTTTGACTTTTATCATAACCTCTCTTCATCTTCTTTTAATGTAAATAGTCCCAATGTCTGCAATTTCTCTTCACATTCAATTTACGTTTCCACCCAATAAAATCAAACCATTTTATGTTCCCTTAAAAAAAAAATCAATAGGTTGGGTATGGCGTAGACACTAATGTTAATGTTTTTTCTAGTATTTGTGGCTACTCCTGTTTATCTGTGATTTTATGCTTCAGCAGAACTGCATTCAGCTTCCAAACTCTTCAGCTGCAATCTGGTGGGCTCTGATGGAATTAATTTTGATTTTATCATCTTTATCTGTTCTTAAATATTTACTAGTACACCATAATCTCTTTTCTGTCAAATACTTTATTCAAGGCATTTTTAAAATTTGTTCTAGGTTCTTTAAAAGTCTGACTGTAATAAGAGTGCTATATGATACTACTACTTTTCCTTACAAATATTTCAGATCTAATGATATGATCACTGAATTCTAATTGTGCAGCAACTTGTATTTTATTAATCAGCCTGGTTAATTTTTATGAAACAAAGTCCAAGAGAATTATGTTCCTCTTGCATATCATACGGGTGGTATAAAAATCAATAGGTTCTGAAGGAGTGTCAGTTCATCAGAAAGTATGTTTTTACTCTTAATATTTTCCAATTAATGCCAAAGTAGTTTTAAAAGTATAAAACTTGATCATCCTGTTTGATACATTTTTTTTTTGTTATCTGCAGATCTATTTACATATTTATCTTCTGTTCTGGGCGTCTAGTTATACATATAGCTCTCTTTCTAGTTCTTTCCTGCCATGTTCCCCTTCCCCTTGTCCATCCTGTTTATGTCTCTGCTGTGGAATCCATCACTTTTCTACATTTTTTTCCCCCTTTACTGGGTTTCCATGATTTACTCAAGTCTATATTATTTTGAAAAATTAATATTGTTCATTTTTAGGCTTCTTAATGCAAAAAATATAATTCAAGCAGTATACATACTGTATAAAATTTGTTTTGGTACAGAAAAAATAAGCTCCACTTAATTGTTTTATTGATAATAACACTTCCTCGCTGGAAGGAACAATCAGCCTTTCCATTTTATCTTACTTTGTTTTCCTTATTATACCTTTTCAGATTAATAGTATTTTGCTATCACATACTTTCACCTGAGATTCAATGTTTCCATTCCACTGTATATCCAGTCCTACAATTAGCATTTGCTAATTAAAAACATCATATTTCACTGTTAATAGCCACTGTATCCTCTTCCTTTCTTTGTTCAGGTACAGTTTATTTTTCTCAGTCTGATTGTTTAAGCACCATGTCAGGACTGTCTCAATGCAGATTCAGAGACTTCATTCATCAGTGACAAACTGAACTGTTTGTTCATCAAGAATTTTTTCTTAACCCCCAGATTCCTGAATGACTGTTAGTGAGCTTGAACTCTACCTTTCTTCTCTCTTGCTTTACCCTGGGGGCTTAAGTCTTGTCCTCACTGCCATTTAAAATCTGGCCCCCACTTCTCTGTAGTTCCTGTTTTTCTTCTGTATGTTCATTGATTCTAGTATTAATTTCATAATTCAGAGGCATCATGGTAATGGTTGCCAAAAACGTACCTAGCACTGCAATTCAAGCCTAGTTAGATATGAGGCTGCTAGTAGAGACAATGGAAAGGGAAAGGCACCTCCAGAGAGCAATTAACTTTCTGTATCTTAGGTACATGCCTTAGGATGGACATGAGCCACTGCACTGGCAGTATCATAGAATCATAGATGTCCTGAACTGGAAGGGACCCACAGGGATCATCAAGTCCAACTCTTGTCCCTGCACAACACAACCCCAAATTCACACCATGTCTCTGGGGGTATCGTCCAAGGGCTTCTTGAATAGCGTCAGGCTTGGTGCTGTGACTGCCTCCCCAGGGAGCCTGTTCCAGTGCTCCACCAGCCTCTGGGTGAAGAACCTTCTCCTAATATCCAGCCTAAACCTCCCCTGGCACATCTTCCTGCCATTCCCTTGGGTCCTGTCATTGGTCACCAGAAAGAAAAGATCAGCACCTGCCCCTCCTCCTCCCCTCATGAGGAAGCTGCAGACCACAATGAGGTCTGCCCTCAGTCGCCTCTTCTCTAGGCTGAACAAACCAAGTGACTTGAGCTGCTCCTCGTATGGTTTCTATCTCTTCCTCTTCTCTCCACTATCTCTTCCTCTTTCCAGTGACTTGCAGTGGAAGTGAAGTGACTAGATTGATATTGGTGCCCTGCCTTGCCTTAGATGGCTAAAGCTAGGTGAGATGAATCCCACCCTCAGGTTCAGAGCATGACATCCAAAGATGATGCTGAAAATGTTAACTCATAAATCAGTCCTGTTGGCAGGGAACTTGCTGGGCCTTTTGGGAGCCAGTCATTTAGCCACTATGAAGGTATGAAAAGAAGCAGGCAGCCCCATCTCTGAGTGGATATGATCTGGGTAGAGCAGTCTCTACTCACCTAGACGACTTCTGCTACCGATGGAGTTTTCTGCTGATGCCGTAGATGATCAAGCCTTCAGCTCCCACCAGTTATGTCAGGTTATTCAAAGACTCTGTATACCTATGCGTTGTAGCACAAAGACTGTATTGCAGTTTCCAAATGCAGGCATCTCATGCAGCTAACTTGTGTACCACAGTGACCTGTGAGAATAGTGTATTTAATCCTGTAGCCCTTATTTCTGCTCTGTCAAGAAACTTCAAATTGATCTTCAAGCTTAATTTTATAATAACCCATAGGTAGTTTAAATATTTCAGTCAGTTCACCTCCTAATCACCTTTCCTTGAGGCTAAGTAATTCCCATTTCATCATTCTCTCAGGTACTGTGTTAGCCTTCTCCAGTACATTAATCATTTTGGTTGCCCTCTGCTGTACTTTCTCCATTTTATCTACATCTGTCTTCCACTCTTATGACCAAAATTGGACATTATATTCCAAATTTGGTCTACCACCACAGGGTCTTATAAAGTAAAAATGTAATTTTATTGGCTTTGTTACAGATATACCTCTTTCTTAATGTATACTAGCATCTCACTAACCTTCTTCACTGCTGCTCCCTCTTGAGCTGAAAGTGCATGAACTGGAGCAGTCAAATACACCCAGGGCTTCTTCCTCTCTCCTGTTAACTACTTCATTACCAAGTCATCTGTTTTTAGTTTTAGCGCATCTCTTTTTTAATATCATCATTATTTACTGTGTGCATACTTGTTCTCTGTGAAGAGGAAAGAAGAAGAGGACATTGCAATATGCAGTGAAGATACTGGCATTAATTGGTGAAATTTTTCTTGAAAACCTGGATGATTTCATTGGAATTTGTGTTTTTAGCTTCTGTTTTATATTTCATATTTCCTTTATGCCCTTCACGTTTCCATTAGTGCTACCAAAACTACTCTATATAACACCTATATCCTTCAGAGTTTCAATGATTGGCCCTATTTTAGTGTCATTTGTATTATTTAATAAATAGAGAGAAAAATCTTAAAAGGGAGAGTGGGATAATAGCACAGTAGGGATATAGTGAATGTTAAAAATCCTGACTAAATTGCTGCTCTGATATTCTCAGAGATCCAAACTCATCTTTTTCTTAAAAAACCCAAAAGAAGATACTCCCATACAGCCAAGCCTCCCCAAACCACCAAACCATGAGTAATCTGAAAGAAAATTCTGTTCAGGAAAATATGGATGATCCTATTTTCTGGACAAAGCTAAGAATTTTTTCCCCTCAAATATTTTGTCATATAATCTTCCTAGGATTTAATGCAACCTTATATTTGGCAGATTTAGAATTATGAACCTTATAATAAATCAAGGCACTTTGGATCAGTGTCTTGCACATTTTTAATAACAGAATAAAGAAACAGAATTAAATACCACACTAGATAAATACAGGGGAGGATGGGTATAGCATACAATTTTCTTCTAAATTTCTTATTGTTTTAGTGACAGATGATTCTAGTAGTTAGGGTGTCAGGTTGGGACTTAGGAAATTTGAGTTCAGTTTGAGTTCAATTGAGTTCAGTTCCAGGGCAAGTAATGTAATTTATCTTTTCCTCAGTTTCTCATTGATGACAGCTTCTCTGTAAATGCTGGACACACTGTTCACGGTCATAGAGACCATATATATGACCACGGTCATATATATCATATGACAAAATAAAGGTCTCAAATGACAAACCCATCTTAATCCCATTTTACCAGAAGCAAGAGCAACTCTTCTATGCAGGAACTAAACTTAAGATGCTAATCACTAAATCCTGGAATTTGGTCATTAACCCTAACTGGTTTTAAATATGCTGGAGGAAAGGACAGAGGTGGTCTCTGGAGCAGCCACACACCATTAAGATAGTTTACCTTTTGCAGTTATCAGCAAGACAAATGTGACATCCAGATTTCTCAGCCATCCTTGGAAATGAGTGCAGCCAGAATGGTACAAAGAGGATTTACAAGGGCTAAAAATGTGGGCCAGAATTCTAAGAAGACATATATTTTAGCTCGACACTGTATCCTGAAAAATATCCTGTCTTGTGAGAACAAAACTACTACTAAGATTTTTGAGAAAAAAATTACCTTTTGCCTTGAAATGTTCCAGGTTGTTTGGATAATTTGGTCATGTAGAAAAGCCAGAAAGATACATGTGTAAAGTTTTGTACTGTCCACCTAAGGTCTTCCCCTACTCCTTTATGCTGTTCAGACTGCACATACTGCTTTTGTTTCAACCTGGGTACCAACGTGGTGTAACTGAGAGCTATTTTTAATGCATATTTAATAGTTATAGATACTTAATAGTTGTGGACCAACTGATGCAATATGATGCTTAACCACATTCAGGTTAGAAAATACCTGAGAAGTCCTGAAATTCTCTCTCTGCCTAAAATATTAGCCAATGTTTCAATAGATGTAAACCCAAAAACCAGACGCAACTTACTATACATCTGAACAAACAACGTCCATTTACCCCAGATGAGGACTTGACTCCAGTGTTTAGACTGAATACATATGATGGTATTTATTTTTGCCCAGAAAGCAATCAGAGATAGGATTTCCAAAGACAAATTGTACTGGCGTAATCCATTTAGCTAGGATTTAAGGATTAAAAAAAGTGTAAGAGAATGACTTGGATGCCCATGATGTAAATAAGATTAGATAATGAATCATTTCCTAATGCGTTGAGAAAATAAGATTAGACTGTTGTTGGTCATGTGAACAGTTTTTCACTGACGACCAAATCCAAGCCTCTGAAAATAATCCTTCGCTTGTCCTCATCTCTTACATTGTATGAGGAACGTGTCTTTAATGATGATAATTTAAGCATCAAGTGTGAATGCTGCAGTTTTGTGTGACTCCAGGGTATAAGATGACAGAGGACTGGTGGTCCACAGTTTGCAGCAATTTCTGTTACTCAATTTTTGTCATTAAAGTTAGTTTATGAAGGTTAGAGGCAAGCTGAGACCATAGAAAATATTGGAGCTCTGCCACCAGTTTCGATGCGGCCAGAGTTTACATAGGAGTTTTCATGTAGTGGCTGTCCATCATGTGAGGAGCTGGACTTGAACAATTTGTTATGTGATAACAACTAATAGTCCCAGAAAACAGCACTCATGTTAGCCATCAGCTAAACCTGGAGAGCAGAAGCAGCAAATGCTTTATTCATTGAGCCTCCATCTTTTATACTTTTCAGGTTTCAGCTGTCATTAAACCTTTCTTTACCAGAGTAGTTTTAAATTACCACATTAATTTCAAAATCAAGCTAAGTTCTTTAGTAAGTGAACCATTTTCATCAGTATCTGAAAGAATTCATTATAAAGTTGATTCACTAAGAGCTCTCAACTTACTACATCAAAAGAACACCACAATTTTCACAATTCGTTATGTTCTTACAGTGGAGGTTCAAAATATTTATAGAGCTGCTGCTATTGGGGATTCATGTGAGACATTAGAAAAGTGTTGCTGAATTTTTTTGGTAGTATTTTTTCTTCCCAAATGTACATGGGGGGCCAGCATGCCATGGGAGATGCATATCCAGCTGTTGTAAATGAGTACAGCTCTATTGACCTCCTCCAAGCTATTGTAACTCATAGAGATCTGACCTATTAAAAATCTTTATTTCTGCTTTTGCATGTTTATATCCTAGTCAATCTTCAGTGATGGGAAAGATTGAGATGAAGGAGCAGATCAATGTGAGACCACTTGTTAAAATTTTAACTGTGTTCATTGGTAGAAATAATGCTGTGTTACTGCAAGGTTTATATAACACATAACACAGTGGGGTCCGTTTATGAGATGAGCTTTCATGTACTATCACAACACAAATAAAATACTTGTTTTTCTCATCTAGCAGTGGCAGAGAATAAAGGTGAAAGAATAGCTGTACACAGTAGAAGGGAAATAGAGAGTTTGGACAATTGTTTACCCAAACCCTGTGGGCTGGGGTGATGCGTTTACATCAGCCCTCTTTTGTTGATTACTTTGTATTATTCTTATTTGTAAGGGAGTTTTGATGCTGTTTGAATCTGTATTTGGCAAAACCAAAAGGATATTCTACTGACTAAATGGGGAAAATCTTAATATAGTCTTGGGTAATTTAAATGAAGCAATTCCCTTCAAGATGGTTGGTGTTTCCTACTGCATTGAGCCTCTTGTTAAAATAAACTAGAAGTTAGAAAATTGTGCTCAGATCTAGTGAGCAGTTTTCAGGGAAATCTGATTTTATGTTTGACATGACAAAGTGACTTCACCAAAATAACAAAATCACTACTGCCTGTCTCACCTGCACTCTAATAGAGCTTTGCTATCAGAGAGCAAATGGGAGATACCGGTCCCAGAGACAGCCTAGAGGCTCCAGGCTATAAAGATATTGTTTTAGACCTCTGAATATCCCTTTTCATAGGGTTTTATAGTGAGGAACTATTGCTTGTTCCAGTCTTTATTGGTAGCATGTTCCATATGAATCATTCCTTTGCTTCTGAAAAGCATAGCTTAGGGGAAGTTTCTCAGAGAAGTGTTTTGGAGCTTTTCATTCCTGCAGAAATTCCTCTCCTGGACTTTTTCATGGAAAGAGATGTTTGCTTCCAACAACACCAAAAGCAGATCAATATCTACAAAAGCAATAAAACACCTCAGCAGAAGAACAGCAATTGCAATTCAAGAGCAATTTGCCCCTGCCAGGGCAAATTGGTGAGAAGCAGTGGATCACAGTGGCACAGTATCACACACCCAACACTGACAGACCACAAAGGACCAGAGAAAAGGATGCAGTACAGAGTGAAAGGCCTGATTTGCAAAGAGGAGCCAGGTCTAGAGCTATAAATACCCGGCCAAGAGAGGTGTTAAAACAAGAGTTAATGAATCACATAAACTGTATGTTTTCTTCAGGGTACTTGTTGGTGATATACTCAAGAGCAGCATTGTATGCTGGCAAAGGGAAGGCCTGGAAGTCAAGTGCCCATGGAGACAGCAGACGTTACTTTACCTAGCCGGCCCATGGATCACCAGCATAACTACGAATTTATTTTACCTTCTAGAAGAACTGGTGGGCCTAACTGACCCAATTGTACAATATTGCAATGCTGTACAACAAAAACTCCTCAGAGTTAACCAGTTCTTCCTGACATCAGTGGTGTACAGGAGTCTGAATGTTGTCATCTTTTTTTCAGTAATGTAATAATGCACTTTCAGCTATGATATCTATATACAGGCAATGTATCAATGTGTTAATAATTTCTCTAAGACAAGACTTTGGGGTTTGTTTAACTACTTGATGTGTCTGGGTGCATCACGTATCAGTTGGGTACGTTGTGTTCTGGCAGTAGGATATAAACTTATGAAAACTTTCAGCTGTGAGGGCGGCTTTGGCTACTTTGCCTCTGTGATTAGCTGAAAGGAAACATGCAAAGGATGCTATGAGCAGGGGTGTCAGAGCCTGTTTTCAGAGAAATTATCGAAGACCGTTTGGGTTGTTCAGGCTACAGAGATGAGCTGTTCTGTCACAGCACTTTCTGTGTCGAAGTCACATTGTGCAGCAGGTACATTGCAATGGTAACAATATATATTTGCGATTATCCAGAGTTAGATTAGTATGGCTGATTTAGGGATTCGTTAAAATGAGCTTGTACCTTTCATAAAGGTTAACTTTGACTTGTACAAAATGCATTAAAGATGAACAGTCTTCAGTACTCTGCTCTTCAGAATTTTACAGTGAATGAGCTACATGTCATTGATTATTTACGGAGCACTCCACACCATAGTAATTCCAAAGTAATATCAAGATATATGTATCCTGAAGCTTGTTGGAATGGAAAAAATGTTACCAGTGATATTTTACAAAATAAGTACAGTATAAAGGTCATTGTGGGGAGGTATAAAATTACAGGATATCTTGGCCATGAAATTCAGTTGAAATAAGTTCAGAAATTATTAATCTGTCCTTAGAGTGAAATGATGCATTGGTAAATCTGCAGTGAACCGAATTTCACTTAGGTTTTTGTTTTAAGTGGAAAACTGAAGGGAAGAGAAACCCCAGCTGCACAAAGATTTTCGATTTCACCATGTTCCCACAGAAGAACTGCAGTTTTGACAGGGCTTCAGCTTCAACTGGCAGCACGTCCCATAAGAGATTTTTTCCTTTCCTTTCTTATACAAAGACAGTGTTTAGTGTTGTATCTCTGTGTGTTTGCCTGGAGCAATGTAAGGTACTATGGCTTTTCTAATAGCAATTCACATTTGATTTTCATATTATGGCTGTTCAAGGTTTCCAGTAGTGTTTTAGTTTTAATTTGACAGAAATTAATAAGTATAAGGAGAAAGATATCATACATCAGCACTGTACAGTGGTATTGTCACACTTCCTAATTCGTTAGACAATAAGAATAATCTACCACTTCCAATTTAAACTCAGTAAAATAAACACATGTATATTAATGATTTTAATATATTTCTGTTCAGTCAAGCATGTCTTCTTTATGCAGAATAGCATCAGATCAATAATTAGTTGCCATGCATTTTAATAACAAGAGTTTTTGCTTAAGATTGTTTCTCATAATTTTGCATTTATGTTTGACAAGTTCAGGAACTTGTCTTATTTGAAAGAAAAAATATTAATGCAGAAATTACTTCTCATTGTATTATTGCTTGCCAAATCTAATATGCAAATACCCAGTAGAGCTCCTGCTTATGTTAATGGGGAAAGGATCATAGAAATCTTGTAGACAGAGTCTATTTGTCCCACTTTGTTCCACACATTAGTATTCTCTATGGTACTTAATTATTCAGTGTTTTAATTTTAAATTAAAAGTAAATACTGTACATGAATGATAATTTGAGTGAAATGATAGGAAAACATTGTCACAATGAAATGCAAGATAAGTTCCTTTATGGTGTTCTGGCCAGAAAAAGTATCTTGAAGAACTACGCCTTATATAGTCCAAATTTAACTCCCTGCATCATTCTGGTTCTAAAGAATACGTATCAGGGACTTGTTATAATATGGAAAAGAAAGCCAGCAGAAATAGTTGTATAGCCAAAGGCATAGTGAACTTATTATTTAATACTGGATTTATTACTTCTGTGCACATTTGGTGGAGTATGAGGATCGTTACCTTTAGTTACAAAATTCATGCCTGGTATAAGAAGTAGTTTTTATATATGGATTTTCTTTTGTCCTAAAGGCTTTTCTCAAAATAATTCATTAACCACAATCTTATACATGACAATTTTGCCAAGATTTGGCTGACCTAGAAGGTTGCTTTGACTGTAGTCATTGGGCGTCATGGTGGACTGTAATACCAGTCTGAAACAAGAGGAAACTTTTATCTCCTGCATTGAAATGGCTGCAGAAGTGACCTTCCTCTAGAAAATGGCTTTTCCGTTTACACTAAACACAGTGGTTGACAACAGAAATAATTCTCTAGGGAAAACAAAATGCTATGGATATGTGAAAGACCTGAAAACTGACTGACTGCTTTCATTTGATACCAGGAGGGAGATGAAGCTTGATCGCAGGAATAAGGAGCCGGAAGCACCTGCTTTCTAATGCGCTTTTGACTTTTTGGCATGATCGACAGTGATAACTGATGCTGATCACTACCATGAGGTTGTTGCACCAATACAACCCTACTAATTATTCTGCTATTGCAATTACAATGGCCGAACTACAACATGATCTCGGTGACAAACTTTCTCATTTTCCATACCTATACAATGAGAGCAGCAGTGCCTGTTCCGTCTCTGTTTTGAACATCGTGTTTAGGTAGTTGTAGCCTTCCATGTCACACTGAAAAGAATATTGAGCTGGGTCACCTTTTGCTTAGAAACAGTATTTTTAAAGCTATTAATAAATTATTATTTAATATAATAAGTATGCTATAAGTGGAAATGTAGATAAATGCAACTAGGTGTTAAATTGTATCAAAATATCTTTAATTACTTGCTACTAGGTTTAAGAACATTTTAAAAGAATCTTGTCATAAAAGTAAGGCTAAAACTAGGAGGGTCACTCTCAGGGTTTCAGAATATTCAGCTGTAAATTTAGAAGACAAACACAGGTGCAGATTCCTTTTCAGAGTAACCACACGCTTATTCTACAAAGCCACACTTGTGTTTTGGTGACAGTACTGACACCCAAGACACATAGCCACCACACAGAGCTACAAATAATGATTTATATGTTAAACCTCTTGCTTCCATCCTCCCTCAGACTGCAAACCTACACTCATTTGCAGAAGCAAGCCTTATTTCACAGTTCCCTTACGTCACTTTCTCCCTCTCAGGTACCTGTCTTCACTAGTGGGCTCCACCTGCAAACAGGTGTTTTGTGACCAGGGACCTCCCTCTATCTCCTCCCCGGTTCTGTGACAGCTACATTGGAAGGCCCTCTGTCTTAATTCTGTACTATGTGTGAAGACAGTTTTCTTTGGTCTCTTTAAATTAGGAGCCACATCTGCATTTTGCTTTGCTGTGGTTGACACCTTTGCTTTCCCAGACAAGCCTGGACCTGCTGTAGCTTATACCTAGACTGAGCCGTGGTTCAATCACTTTCTACCTCATTCCTCTTTAACACATTCCACTTCAACCACATTTTGAAACTCACCAGCTTGTTAGCTGCTGTTGTACTCATTACATTTACTCCGGGGACTTTGGAAGAGGCCCTCAGCTCTAGCAATACACAAACCATGTAAAATTACACATTGTTATTGATAATATAGTTCAAGTAAAAGTCTGATTGTTGGTTGTTAATTCACAATAGAAACAAGCAGGAAGTCCAATCCCCTGTTGTTACTGGTGCTCAAGTCATACAATCCTGTACATTTATATTAAGCTCCATCTTAGAGGCGGTTGGATCTTTTTTTCTGCACTACTCTTACTGGAGGTCTGTTCTAGAACATCTTTGCTCTTATGGTTAGAAACCTTCTAATTTCTAGCCTAAATTTATCCTATTTATAGTTTTTACTTTAGTGCCAGCAATCACCTGTAGCACAGAAATTTTTTTTTTGTCTCTAAGGTGTTTCCCATGTTAAACTGTTCATTGACTGCAGTAATTTTCCCTCTTCAGTCTTGCTTTCGCCCCTCATCCCTCCTGTCTCTGTTGTCTTTCCTTGCACCTGTTTGAGGTTTTTGTTCTTGGATCTGAGGAGCAGAATTATTCAGACTATTTCAGAGGATGTGATGCAAGTTCCTTGTGCAGTGGTGTAAGTTCTTTGCATTTGCAAATACCTTCCTGGATACGTTCTAAAGCTGCATTTGTCTTTTTGACGAGTGCGTTACCCTGACACCTCACGGTATCCGCAGTCATGGGGGAGCATGGGCTGGTAAATTCAGCAGCTACTCTGAGTAGTGGGCAGATGCTGGCTACATGTGAAGGGTAGGGATGTGAATATTTTTTGTAATAAATCAAGACTTAACTCTTCGCTTTGAAAAAGTGTCTGTCAGTTCTAATTGGTAAATTTTAATAGTTCGCAGGCTATAATTTAATAATGAAGGGCTGGGAATTCTAAATGAAACAGAAGACAAGAATCAAAGCAAAACTCATGGTAGAAAAAAGTCACATTATCCAAGCATTATTTTGTATTTTAAAAATATTATCCATTTATTATATGCGACCTTGTGGTTATCTGAATAAAGATTCTTCTTTCTGTGCCAATGAACAAAACGGAAAGGTTTACTTGAAATGTCAAAACATGAGATAGTGTATTATTTTTTGCCATCTTGTTGATGGAAACAAGATAATTCTCAGTATAGGAGACTCACATTTCTTCACCTAGAGGACAATTCAATAGAGAAAGGAACAGAAATAAGTAACTTACCTTAATAACATATTCCAGTTAACTGAGGCAGCAAATCAATACCAGAGGAACAGGGATACAGGACATTAATAATATTTTCTAGATATTAAGACAAAAATAGCCTTTTCGGTGGTACCAAACCTGGGATATAGCTGTGTACTAATGGAAAGATACTTAAAATTAAGATTGGAGCTATGTTTAATAATGTAATTAATTCTTGTTGCACAGAGAAATTATCATCTGAATTACCAAGCAAGGTAGTACTTCAGTTAGTTTTAACATGAGTAACAGAAATATATCATTTTGGCCAGCAGGAGCAGGGTAGTGATCGTGCCCCTGTGCTCAGCACTGGTGAGGCTGCATCTTGAATGCTGTGTTCAGTTTTGGGCCCCTCAGTACAAGAGGGACATTTTGCTGCTGGATTGTGTCCAGAGAAGGGCAATAGAACTGGTGCAGGGTCTGGAGAACAAGTCTGATAAGGAGCGGCTGAGGGAGCTGGGGTTGTTCAGCCTGGAGAAGAGGAGGCTGAGGTTTCCCTTCTGCAGTTTCAATTAAAAGGCCTGATCATCAAATTAACTCACACTTTGGTCTTTGCAGTGGGTCTTGAATTGTCATTCACTTGCTAATTATGCAGTCTGTGGTGCTGGTGATTAGGGAGGAGGAAATAAAGGCAGAGTTTGACTGCAGATCTGAAAGTGAGCTTTCAGAGGTGACTATTAGAGAAACCTTCTTTTGACTTGCAAACTTGATAAAGAGTCAGAGTAAGATTAAATCCAGATCTAGGAGCTTTGTTTTGACTGAGGGGCATTTCCAGCTGCAGCCACACTTTGCATGGTTACAGTTTAGGCCAGTCAATATGCATAGAGGGTGGGCCATACAGAACCCGCAATATCAACTGCTTACAGGGTTTGAAGTTTGCTTTCTGATCAGACATGCATGTTAGGCTTCAGTAAATCCGCTGTACTAAACCTGTGAATCAATGCTTTTCAAATATAAGACACAGTGAAGTCAATAAATATAAGGAAATTGTATTATACCGTATAAAGGGTAACAACAAATTTTCTTCTTCTTCTGATATTGTTCCACTGTGGGTATTTTTGCTGAGAGGAAATTCTGAAATTTCAAAATGGTAAAGTCTTCCAGGAATGGAAACAGAGTGATGAAAGGAAAGCCTAAGGTCCAAAAGCATGGACATAAAATGAGAGTTCAAACCAACTTAGAACTTGCAAAAGAAGTTAAAACAAACAGTAGGGTTTTTTAGCCATCAAAATCAGATGACAGCAAGGAAAATAACAGTGAGGTTGGCTTGAGGGAGGATGGGTTTAAAGTTAGTATAGATGCTTTCTGAAAATGAGGTGATTTTGTGCTTCAGTGTTCAGTTTGGACAATGGCTCTGAACTTGGATGGGAGAAAAGTGGCTTTGTGTGAGGGAATTTGGAAGGATGGAAATGATGGCTTTTGAGGTAGAAATAAAATTAAAGGAGCACTGTTTCAGGGGATCTGTGTCACAGTAGTCTGAAGGAATTGGCATTTGAAACTACATTTCTACTTGAAGGCTATTTAGGAATATGTTAAAACAGGAGTGGTATGAGAAATTTCAGACGTGATTCCTGGATTTTAGATAGAAAACCCCACTGTGATCTAGTTATAATAGCATGACATCAGTAGTATGCAAGGCATTAGAGAGCTTTTGGAAAGAAGAGTAATAGAGAGCATAGCAAATGGAAGAAGTAGGATAACACACAGAATAGGTTTACCGAAAGCAGATTTACTAGATTAACTTGATAATCTTTCTTTAGATTATCCTAATCTTTTTAGACAAAGAAAATGGCAATAGATGTGATGTATATAGACTATGAGAGAAGCATCTGACACAGAGCTACATGGAGAATTGTTTGACTGGCAAAGATGAAGATTAAACCTAGAATCGTAAAATGAGTAGAAACTGGCTAAAGCAGATAATAACAGATGATGCTGAAAGAAGAAATACCAGGTTAGAGGGATCTAACAGTGGAGTTTCTGAAGGCACAGTCTGGGGACTAAAATCGCTTAATATTTTCATAATCAACTAGACACAAAAAGAATAAGAACCTGCTAGAGAAATGTGCTGATGGCTGAAGGTGGAAGGGATTGTCAATAGCAAGGAGGCTCGCAGCATACAGAAAAAACAGAATATGCTCAGGGACTGGGGAAATATAAATGGGATTACACTCAACAGTTTGAGTGGCAAGGTCAGGTAGCTGGGAACTAATGACAATTTCTAATATAAGGTAAGGCTTGTCAGCTGGACTGATACAGAATAATTGGGCATATATTTGGCACTATACTAAAAGAAGGAATTCCAGTCAAGATAGGAAAAATTAATGCCCTTTAGAAGGCTTTAGTGAGACTTTTTCAGGAATGTGGTGACGTATAGCAGGAGCAGAGAAAGATGAATAGTTTGATGGGGGAATAAGGGTTGTACCTTAGCATATGAAAGGCTGCAAAGAATCATCCATAAATATGATAGGAGTGAAGAGGATCTTTTCAAGCTTTGGCCATATTGTTAAATAAACAGATAACTGTAAACTAGTCATCAATAAGTTACCCTGTATTTTAGAACAGTGTTTCTAGTGAATGAGTTTCTGGAAAAGCCTTCCACAGCAGCAGTGGGGAGAACCACTGTAACTAATTCTGTGATGGAAATAGGTACGTGTCTGAGGGATTCAGCAGCACACCTGCATCTCCATGAACTGTGGACTCTGTCCCATCATCTTCTTATTCATCCTGGTCCCACATTCATATAAATCCATTTCATCTTTTAACCCTGAAGTCCCCTCAGGTGAGCCCCCAGCACCCCATATCCAGTGCAGGATTATGACACTTTGGCAGCTTTGGCAGACAGGGGTGCCAAGGAGGTTCTCCAGCCTTAGGAACCTGGGGGGGGGGGGGGGGAAGGGGGGGGGAGAGAAATGTTTTGCCTATACTCACACCTTAGGCACTGAGAAATGGCTGGGTGGAAGGGTGGGGGTGAGGGGAAGCAGTCCACTTTACTGCATAAAGATCTGAAATGGAACTGCTCATAAATAAGAGGTGGGTTTCCCCAGTTATTCTTTTGCTTAGTCAGACCATCATTATTTTAATCCAAAATGTTCAGCTGAAAGTATTGGCTTCTCATTGACAAAATGAATACTGTCCTCTCCTGCAGCCATTTGGGTTTCTGGGTTTCTGCTAATATCTTTCCATTTTTCATATTTAATTTGCCTAGCAGAATGAAATAAAAACATGCTGACATTTTCAAGGAAATCAAACACTTCCCATGAAAGTTTTGATGGAAAATTTTCAAAGAGCCCTGAGGCTCAGGAGCTGGTTGCATCAGGGTGTGGCCAGATAAATCTGCTGCCTGAATCAGTGGGGGCAATGCCTGAGCATCTCTCAAACCCTCTGGACTTCCAGGTGGTTACTTCTAAAAGGAAAACATCTTTTATAGCAAGCCACGTGCTCTGGGTGGCACTGACTTTGCTCTCGCAGCAGTTCTGGCTGACCTTGATGCGAGTGGTGCAGAACGCCGAGCCGCGCTGCCTCCACCCTCCCCTTCCTCCCCCTCGCACTGCAGAGGCACATGAAAACTGACCACAGCGTAGTCCTAAATGTTTTATTTTTAACTTTTGCCAGACAACACGTGTATCTAAGGCCAAACAAAAAGAGCGAGAGAATGGGGTGTAAGTCCTTGTCAATGTCAGACCCAATCATTGTCAAATAGGGGCTGGATTCTGCAGCTATGCTGCATGCAGAGCTCCTGTTTCCTTCAGTGGTGCTCTGAAGCCACAGTGATGAATGCCTAGAGAGATGGATAAAGGCAGACAGACATAGATACAGACTGACAGAATCAAACCTCAGATGGAAGTTGCTTGAATTTACCAGAAATTAAGATGCTGTACTGCTTAAGAAAGATGTCCATGATCTCATTAACTCTCTTTTATGCCTTGCTTTTTATTTTATCCTCCACCCTCCTACAAAAAAATACTTCATGTTTTTTGCAGATCGAATTAGAGGAAAATTATCTATGGACTAAATAAATTGTTTGCATTCTTTTCTACTAGCAAAGTCCTTCATTGAAGGCTTGTGTTTTTTAAAGGAGAAGAAAATGCAGTAGGACATAAAAATGCCATATATTCTAACTCACTCTTGCAAATCAGGACTTCTTAATATTTTCCTTTTAAATAAAAATGCCATTTATCATTATCAAATGAAGTATTAATGGAATCAACTCAAACACAAACTCATGCGCGTATATATATAAAAATATAATATATACAGAAAGAAATCCTTACTGCAGAGAATGATCAAGCACCTTGTCAGCAATCCATATTATATTCGTTAATTTGATTCCTGCCAAAAAATCACTTAAGTGAGACCTTCTGATTTCTTTCTTGAACGCTTGAGGCTCCTTTCATCTAAGCAGTGTTTATTAACCTATTTCTGAAAATCAGCATAAGCACAAGCTATACTTAATCTGTTCTTTTCATGTGCTTTGGGTGTTTTTAAGTGCTTTGTTTTGGTTTTAATTCCAATGTAAGAATTAGAAATTGAACATTGGTCAGCATTAAAAAAATCCCACAGGTTCAGATAGTGACAACTCAAATGATAAAGCCTAAGGTTTATTATATCCATTTATTTTCTTTAGGGGGAGACTGATTCTAGTTTAATTCCAGGACTAATGGTAATGACAGGAAGAAAAGTATATTCACCTGAAGAATAGTACTGTCACCTGATGACTGAGGTTTGGGGTACAGCTTCAAAACTGTGCTCTACCCCTAGTCTTACAAATGTTCCCTTCTGCTATCTTGAATAGCAAATCTCTTGCCTGCATGCGTCTGGGTCCCCATCAGAAAGGTGGATGCAAGCATACTGGACTCCTTAGTTCATTTAAAATCTGCAGATTAGAAGTGCTATATGACTAGATAGTCTTGTTAATACTTTCACACCAAAGATTGACTTAACACCCCAGCTGCTCATACTCTGTAGCTCCCAGAAACCAGATCCAGTTTTCAGACAAACAATTGGCCTAATTTTTACAGAGCTGGCAGATACGCCTAGAGCTAAGTGGAAGACATCCTGATCCCGTTCATATGAAAGGAGTTTTGCCACTGAGATGAATGTGTCCAGGATTTCACTCATACTTTTCAATACCCAGGCTAGAATAAGGCACACTGGAACAAGACACACTTGCTATTGCGTTCAGTGTAAAAGCAAGGTAGTGCAGGACTGCCTACGTGAATTGCTTTGTGCGTTCAGTCGCAGCGTGGAGATACCCTCATTCACCAAATGATCCACCTTTGACAATATCAGAGCTGAATTTTATCTGCTCCAAGGAGTTTTGACTAATGGATTATGTGGTGACAGGTTTTGTCCTTCTCCTAGCTCTACAGCCCAGGATGAAACACTTGCCAAAACTAAACTATATCTTGTAGAATTTGATGAGGCTCCTTTTACCTGAGGTAGGGTTGTGGCTACAGACTTATAGAGGAAGGAGCCTTCCTGGCTGGACACCTCCAGAATTCCTACCAGGAAGGGTGGAACTTATTTTCCAAGCTGCTGTAAGAAGATGATAATGGTAGTGAGGTAGTCCTTATGAAAATTATTGTAATCTGAGAGTTGAAGCAAAAAGAGACCAAAAAGGAGCAGGTAAGAAAAAGTTATGTTGCTTTTTTACCCTGTTTATTTAGAGAAGTGGGTGGCTTCATTCAGGAGATGACTTTGGGTCCCTTAGAGGAAGTCCTTTGCCTTCTCCATCAGACAGGCAGCGAAAGCAATGGGATAACTTGTTGAAAGTTAGAGACTGAATCAACCTCAAATTCTCTGAGAACCCAAAATAAGTAGGGTTTGCTCGAGCCACTCAGTTCAAACACATTCCTGAAAGATGTCTTACCTCACAAGTATCGCTTGCATTTGTATAAATTGGGAAATAGAGTGGGTAATACATTTTCATACTATTTATTGCTCTGCCAATATGTACCTTAGCAATATTGAAATATGTGCATGCATGCTTATGAATTTTATTTCTCTTCAAAGGAGCCAGCTCCTTGTACTAACAACCACAGCTATGACTTGATAGACTCCTCTTTACCTGGCATGCCTATAGAAATCTCTAGAGAATTAGAATTCTCATTAAGTGCACTGGAAAGCAGAATTTAATCAAACGTATGCCAAAGCTCACTGTTAAAAATATGCAACTATAAATTGCATTTCTGTAGAAGTTGTTGCAGTCCTACAGTGACCACTGAAGTCTTTTTTATTTATTGTACCATGAATACAGAATAGATAAAATTAAATCCTCTGTAATCAATGTCTCCAATTTACATGCGTTACTTGTCAAAGTGACTTTCTCTGGTCCCCACAAAATGCTATATAATGTGACATCTCACAAGTCTTCAGGAACGTCCAAAGATGAATCTGAAAGATAAATATTGCAGTTGTGAGTCTTTCCATCATGACTCAAATAATTTTAAAATTGCAGAGATCTATTCCTCTAACAATGTTAAAATTGTTCTAATGCAGGACAAAATGGTAGTTTTAGTCTCTGTAATTTTTACAGTAGCTTGTAATTTCCATGCACTTATTACAATTCTCAGATCAGGAAATATTACAGAAGAAAACGTTTTCACTGGAAAATCCTCTCTGCTCCTCATCTTCCCTGTGAAGAATATACCCAATATTTAGAATCTAGGAAGGTTTTTATGAGTTGTTTGCTGCTGTAAGTGTCAAAATTAGACCATCTGATCTGGATTAGTGTCATTTCTGGAGCCTGTTAAAGGGATAAGTATGAGCCCACCTCCTGATTTCTCCCCCAAACGTAATTTTATGAACATTGATGCACTCATTTTTATCTTTTCTGTTTGGGGCCACTCACCAGCAGGCTTGGAGATTTTTGAGAAACAGGAAATGTCAGGGGGAAAATTTGTGTCCTTTGGTTCTGCTTTGAATTGGTTTAAAGTCCCCAAATTAGAAGAGCTACGATTACCACAGAAGAGGTTTTGGAAGACGCACCTGAACAGTAAAAATCCTCAAAATACAGGTACCTTAAGTGTACTGAGGTCTGGCAGAGTGCTGTTGACATGTGATTATCATTAAAAACACCACACTGGAACTTTGGTCTTGTTTGTTGATATGTACCACAGTGATCCTTTCAGGCTGTCTTTGGGTTAGAGTGCTGTTGTGGCTTGCAGCTGTGGTGACATGACGGGGGAAGAGCAGATATTTTCTAGATAAACTGATAAAGGACAAGAAACAGGACCATCTGTTGGGCTCATGCACAGGTTGGAAAAGGAGGACAAAGTAGTTTACAGAGACAGGGGGTATATCAACACCACGTTTATACTTTGACTGAGCTGCCAAGGATACATTTTTGGAGAGGTACCAGGGAGCCCAGAGGAACTCCTGAACAGGGTTAGATACAGCATTTTAGCATATATGAAGGATTGTACAGTAATATTACTCCAGGAAAGAGTTTGGGCAGGTCAGGAAAGAAAGGTCCATCTGGAGACATGCCAACATGCAGGGGAAGATTTTGGCTTTATATCCAAAGGGACAAACAGGCAAGCCAGCTGCTTCACATGGGACTGGGCCGGCAGCCCTGTACCTCTCTCAGTACTTCTGGGAATAGCCTGTATTTCCTAGATGATGAAGGGGAAGTTATGCCTCATGTCAGTGGTTGGTAGAGAATTGCCTGCACACCCCTCCCCCCATCTTATGTATCACCATAACAGTTGGGAAAATAACACTGCGCTTAGAGAGGACAAGAAAGTTGTCCACAAAGCAAAGAAAGCAGACTCTAGAGGGTAGAATAAGGAATGAAAATGGCACATCCTCTCCTGCATCCTTCAGGCTCGAATTAAGGGGAAATGCAATATCACTGCCTGTATCTGGCTGGAGGGAACTGGAACTGGGAAGTGAGGATCTTTTTCTCATTGGTTAGGGGATGAATAATTAACACTAATTACTTACATTTGACATTGAGAAGTGTTTTGTAACTGTGAAGCAGATTTTGAGAGGCTTTTTTCTGAGGGATGGTAGAGAACACCCTGTGTGCTAAACCCTGTTCTGGTGTCTAAGCGAGGATGGTGGGAGATGGGATTAAGACCAGACTCTCCCTACAGTCTTTGGCCCTTTCTCATTCTCTGGCTGCCAGGACTGACTTTGAGACATAAGGAGGGCCCTAAATCACAAGCCTAGGGAGGAACAAATCTGGCCTAAAGCTGCCTGTGCCTTTGTACCCTTGACCCTGTTTGAAGCAGAGCCCAGATAAACACCTTAATTTTTTAAAGGCAAACTGCTGGAGCACCAGTGCTGTAGCACCCCAGATGCTAGCTGGACTGAGTGCTCAGTGCTAAACCCAGTCTTTCTGTATGAGATCACATCTTTTTAACTCATTCTCCTCATTCTTAATATCTGAAATTCTATAATTAAAAATTAAGACAAGTGGAGAACACAGACTTCTGAGCTAGAAACTGATAAGTCTCCCTCCACTCTTAAAATTGACGTATGTATTTTGTTCTCATAAAGAGCCGTTGGATACGCCATCACCTCAATTATAATGAAACAGCGAAGAAATTCCACATTGGGAAAGGTTTTCTGAGGGTATATTCTCAGTTAGTGCTGAAGATTAAAAATAACCTTCTCAAGCAATAAATTGGTTGAGACAGTAACAGGACCAAAATCATAGTGAAATCTAGTAATGAAATATTAATGCTACCATGTTAAGCTGGGAAAATCATAAAAATTCATTTTGCAGAGCTGCGTAGATCGTATTACTGGTGTCCTGAGCTAGCTAGCTAGATTTTAATGTGCAGTGCTTTCTACTTGTGTCCTGTTCCTATATACAATTCCTATTAGCAGAAAAGATGACCAAACTCTGAAGTAATGTAACTGCTTCAGGAAAGCAAAGAAACCCTGTTGGAGTACGTGGCAGTAGCTCTCTAGAATTAGAAGGCATGTTGCGAGTGACACAAAGAGAGCTGTCAAATACCTGGCGCTTTGCTTTACTGCTTCACTAAATGGCCATTGTAGAGCTGCAGCAGACATATGGGGAAATTTTATTTCTAGGGCAACATTATTTTGCGTGAAACTGAAATTAGATAAAAACTAAGTGTAAAGGTATTTTTGAATTTCAGTTAGTGCTTGATCTTTGTATGCCAAAAGGACCTCCCTTGGATACTCAGTCTAGCTGCAGGCTTTCTTTCAGGTTCTGGAACCTGCAGCTTTTAAAAGTCAGGCCTATTTAAATTGTGTAGATTTTGCTGCTTTACATAACCTATTTGAATTTGGTAGGTTTAAAAACCTGCAAGGTAAATAGGTACATTCTGCATACGCCTGTCCTACTGGCTTAGGTGGTAGCTTTAATGTCACACAATTAAACAAAGTGGTGAGAGGAAGCCTAGCAAGGTCTAGCCACGTGGCATTAACTGTGCGCAGTGCTTTCCAGAGCAGAAGGGGTGGCTGATTTGCTGTCCAACCATAGTAACTCCATTTTATCAGTGTCCCTCATCCTCCAGCTTGTGTCAGCTAGAGTACCTTTCTAACATACCACAGAGCAGCTCTGTGGCAATCGTTAGAAGCGGCCACAGCTCCTCTGGAGTTGCTTGCATTAAGCTCATAGATGTAACAAGGACTGTATATGTTATATTTTGTACAGCAGGTTGGAAGGAGGGTTATGACCCTTGCAGTCAGACTGGTGTCCTATGACCAAGAAAAATCACTCCCAGAGACACACTTGGGCACTCAACAGAAGGGCACATGTAGCCTCCCTTGGAAAGACATGGGCACCTCCGGGGGTGAAACGGCAGTCATAGGATTGGAGCAAAGGCAGCTGGCGCAGCAGGCCTCACCACAGTGTCCACACCTGGCGTAGCTGGTAGACAGACAGAGGCATGGTGCCTTCAGAAAGACAATGCTGGAAGCAAGGTTCTGAGCCTGAGGTGGGATCTTCAAAGTGGCAACCAAACCCACAGGGGCTGGCCTCACGCCCAAGGCAGACATGAAGGCCTGTAACAAAGCTGCTCTAAGGGAAAGGTATGTAAATACCAAAGGTTTATTCCAATGGCCTTCAGAAGTCCTGCTCCTTGCCCCAGCCCAGGGTCTTTCCTGATGCCAGGCAGCCACTGAGTTTCAAGGCTGAATTAACTTGAGGACATCACTACTATGCACTTTTTTATTGTCTTTAGAGCCTGAATACTGTAGGGGTTTTCTCCCCTTGAGGTCTTAGAGTAAGGCTCAGTCAAATCAAATATAGAACTGCTTTGCTGCCTGCATGCCAAGGATAAGAAAGCTGGGGGGGGAAAAAAATCACAGCAGCTTCCTGGACTAGCCTGCCTGTAAGCATCACCTCACAGCCGGGTCCCTCGGAGCACAGACCTCAGTGGCCTGAATTTTGCCTGGCCCTTTGCTGTACACATGAGCCTTGCAGACCTGCCGAGGGGACACTCCAGAGTGCCCTCGCAGCGTGCTGGGGGTGTGTGCCCTGGGGCAGTGCCTAGGCAGGCCCATCCCATAGGCTAAGTACCGAAATGGAGCAGAGAGCATAATCTGTTTTAATGGGTCCTTCTGCTGCTGCTGAATAACTCCCTAGTTTGGATTACTTTTGCTGCAGGCACGATTAGTCGGCAATTGACAGGGCAGGGGGTCTCAGTGGGGAGTCTGTAGTTAGCTAAGAATATGAGCCAAACAAACATTATTTTCCAGCTTATTGGGAGAAAAACCTGCAGAGAGCAGAAAGTTTGTCCCTCGCTGTTTTACTGGGTAGGGGTGCGGTCTTGAAGGGGATGAGACAAACACTTGAAGATGGCTGATAGCACTGGAGTGCAGAATAAACAAGAAAATGATACTGGATCCCAAGGCATAGGAAAAAAAAAAGAGACCTGCTAAAGACAGCTCAATATCAGAAAGAAGAAAAGCTTCCTGAAACCATGTGAAGTCACTAAAACAAGTGTCTGAAGCAATACACAAATGATTCTCACCTCATTCCACCTGAAAAAATTGGGCATGTTCACAAAATGCTTCTTCAGTGTTTGCCTTGGAATGATGAAGCAAAATATAATGGTCAGTAAAGTTAAGCCATTAAGAGTAAATCAGTAGTATTTCCATCAGAAAGCAGCCTGGATTACCTTGTAACACTGAAGCCATCTGCAGTTCCCACATTGATTTTCTTCTCCATGGCACTGAACATACAAAATCAGCAGGCGCCTTTGAGTGCTCTCTCAGCCACACGGAGAAAATAGATAAAAGCCCTCTGGGCCTCCTGTATGTCTATGTGCAACCTCACCTGTGTGACACCTGGCTGTGCCCAGCACAGAAATAAGCACAAGCAAGCTTGGCAGCCTGCTGAATCGGCATATTTGCTGTGGAGGAGAAAATACTGCCAGGAAGCAGTGACCTGCCTCTTTTCTGCAATGCACCGGTGTGCAGCATCCCAACAGGAGTAGCTTTGTTTTGTGCCAAGCACCTTTGAGACAGAGAAGACTGTGCCCAATTTGGCAGAAATAAAAAGCAAACTCCTCTTTTTGTTATTTGCTTTTCTTGTGAAAACTCTGCTTCCCCTGATCCACTGCAAAATACTGTTTTTGCTTTTCAGGCAGCTACAGTTTAGCCTTTTCAAGAGAAAATATCTGTTTAAGTGCCTCTGAAGGCATGGCAGCTTTTTCACTGTGCCTGATGTTTCATTGCACCTGACCCCGTCTTGACCAGGCAATGGCACAGTGCTGGCTCCATCCAAGGCCGTCCATGGCAGTTTTGGTGGCTGGAAAACCCACTGGCTCCATTTTCTCAGTCAAGAGAAGTGGCTGAGCAGCACATGGCAGTTCTTGTGTCCCTTCTTTAATTAGACACTCTAAAACGTGAGAACAGCATCAAATAAGGTGAGGTCCCACTATTAATAACTAGCAAGTGACTGCATATTTAGGTACTTAAAGCCAAATAAAAATCTGTGAGCTTAATATCAGAGGCAAAACGGGCCTTTTATATTTCTGAGGTCATCTGAACTCTCAAGTCAGGGATGAGTCTGCTTTGCAAGACCTCAGAGTCATGCCAAAGCTGTCTCTAGCTTTTGCATTCAGCATTGCTGCAACTGGTCACAGCATAAGCAGCAGAGACCTAGACAGTCATGATATGCCTGCCCCACAGTGCAATAATGTCCCATAGGAAAGCCAGGACTTTTGTCAGGCATAAAGGACATGGCAGTGAACCTGTGTGAGCACACCTTGCCTACAAAGCAGCCTGCAGAAGAGCAGGTGCCCCCTTCTTTCACAGAGCGTTTGCTGTGTTGGTTGGTGTGGGAAGAAAGGCAGCGCGGCTGCTGCCACAGAGCCCCTGAGACTGCCCAAGAGCTGCAGCCCCAGTGTCCTGCAGAAAGCCACAAATGTCAGCGGAAGACGATGAAGTATGAGTTCAAAGGTTAGTCTTTTTTTTCCCCCTAAGCTTTAAAGGAGGGCATCACTACCTTCTAAGATGAATAGTATCATTATCAGACACTAAGGGTTCAGTCCCTTGTACGGTGTCAAATCACCTGGACTTTTATCTTCCCAACCCTGCGGAGAAGACAAATCCAGGCCTGCTCGTGCTTGGGAAGGAGGTGGGGGTTGGGTTGCGGTGGGTGGGGAAGAAGTTATTAGGAGGAAATTTTTTGAAGCTTAAACAAAATTTTAGCAAAAGATTGTTCCTGCCATGACATCATTTTGAATGAGAAAATCAGCCACGAAGAACATTATTTGTTGTGGCTTTAGCAAAATGATGCTTCTGTTCTAACGGTTGAAGTAAAAAATTTACAGGAGAAGGAGAGGGTTCCTTTAAAAATTCCAGATATTTTAATTAATGCCAATAGCATTAAAATATTATGGCTTGAGATGCTTATGAAAAGTCTCTTTTATTCATTAAATTTCCCAGACCCAACATAATTAGAATTCTTAACATTCGTGATCTCTCAGCATTGGCTTCCAAAATTAATGGTCTGAGTAATTTCTTACAGCAGATGAACTGAGTTTCAAAATAAATGTATTGCAGTAGTAAACATCAGCTTTCTGTAAAGGCAGGATGCACCATTCAGAGACAACTTTCGAGAAGGAAAACACCCTCCATTTTCTCTCTCCTGATTTCTGTATTCAAAGGGCATAATGAAGGATTGTAAATTCCCATACTCAAAATCTGGAGAACCCCTGAACAGAAGCTGCCTGTACCACTTGTGCAGGCAAAAGATGCTGCAGTTTTAGTGTCACATGTTCTTTCTGCCACACTCGGTATAGGAGAGGCTGGCGCTCAGGCTGATTTAAGACAGGTTAGTAAGGGGTGCTGTTTTCTCCAGGTCCCTTCTTCATTCACTGTGGAAGTTGAGAGGGCTGTGATGAATGCAGCTGGGCATGGGACGCTGTCCTGGTTCAGCCATCTGAATGGTGCCCTGCAGATCTGGGTTCTGCCAAAAGCCTGCTCAGTGAGCCTGGGAAGGTCGTTTAACTCAGATGTTTTGCACAGGGTTGCTAAATATGTGCTGTTCATTTTGGCATCTGATTTCAAGAGTGCAGAGCACTTCCAGCTGCAACTCCTGCTGGTGGGCTGTGAACCCAGGAAGAGCCATGCCGAGCTAGGAGCTGTAAAACCTGCCATTTCCAACTGGGCATGGTGGGATCTCACAGCTCTTTCTGGCAGCCCTCTGATGGTGAGACTCAGTATCCTGGATCACATTCCCAGTCCTGGAAAGCCAGCAGCTCTGGTGGGTGCAAATCATTCTGCCCATTCCCCTGCATCTCATCCTTGTTCCAGCTCTGTCTATTCTTACCCCAACTCTTTGCCTGGCTGGTCCCAGTCCCCTCTGCGTTCATTTCCTGAGGTTCAGTCCCCTTCTTTGTTCAGCACCAGGCTTCCCACACCTGCAGTGCTGCTCACTCTCACTGTCTTGGCCCAGCCCATCAGCCTTGTCTAAATGTCCCTTCCTTTCCTTGTGGCTGCAGTTCCTCCAGAATCCTGGCCCAAGCCTCCTTTCTTCTGTGCCAGCATGGTTGAATTTGTTCCCCTTGTGATCTCAATGCCAGAACACAGGTGATGTTTCCACCCACAGTGTAGTGATTAGGAGCTGGGACTACAGGTGGTATCTTCCTCTGAAGCTGTAGTCAGGTGTTAACACGTATCCTATAACTTGTGGTGGCGAGTGTGTGAGCCTGCGCTGTGCTGAGTGCTGTAAAGGGAAGTAGCTGATCCGTGCTGATGGGTTGGTGGGATGGGGCTGCCCTGTTCTGGACAAGCTGAAGGGTAAGATGAGCCTAGCAGGACACAATCCTCAGAGTTTTTAGGATTTCCACTGGAAAAAAGCCTTTGCTAAGGAAGTTGGAATAGATGTTTTTTTCAAATGCTTTTACTTGGCCACACTTGCATAGATTTTCATGGCAGGAGTGAAACAACACATCCTAAATACAAAGGCCACAAGTCAACTAAATTTCTACTCCCCTATCCAAACTGTGAGGAGCCGTGGTGCATCTTAAAGAAGAGGATGTCAGTTCTTTTTCTCTTTTACCATTACAAAACAGCTCATTGTTCCCTGGCCTTGCCCTTGGGAATAGCTATATTGTTTTGGCTGAAGCTTTCCAAAAAAATTCAGCCTGAGGCAGACGCCCAGGATGGAAAATGACAAGTTACTGGTCAAAATATGACAGTTATAAGCAGTTGAAAGTAGAGTTTTGTAATTGGAAATGTCAGACAGTCTTGACAGTAGGCAGTGCTACCAGCCCACAACCTCAGGAAGTTTGCTCAGGATTTTATGTGTAGGTAGAGGCAGTGTGTGCACCTCCTAGTAGTCTCAGTAATTTTATACATGACACAAAAAGGAGTAGCAAAGTTTACTGGGTGTTAAAGCATGGCATGGACTGCACTTCTGCTGCTGGTAGCTCTGTCATCTATTTGGACACAAGCTGGAGAACTGCCATGCAGGCTTAGCACAACCCTGCCGCTGCCTCCCACCTCTGAGGCCAGGGGAAAAGCTCTGGGAACAGAGCAAGGACTGAACGTCCATCCACACCTGAGATTCCCTCTAGTTTGCTTTCAGGGTGAAGCTGGATTCCTCAGCACTTGAGCTGCTAAACTGAAGACTTCTGGGGTGATTTTGCAGGGAGGGATGGCAGGTCTTTGCCTCCCAGCCCCTGCGAGCACTGCTCATGCCCTCAGTGTCTGTCGTGTGGAGGTGTGGTAGGGGCGTGGGAAGTGCTCTGCATTTCTGTTTGTTTCTGGGTCTGATACATGAGCAGCGACTGGGTTTGATTCTTACAGATTTTGACTTTAGCCAGCCATTTGACTTTAGCTGAGAAAAACTTCAGAAGGCTCCAGCCACTGCTTGCACTTGAACCAGCCGGTCACTACCTGCCTTTCAGACACCTTCCCGGGAGAGAAATTCACCTTTCCCTGGTGCAGGGGCAACCATCCAACCCTGTAGTCAGTCACTGCAGTTTCATTAAGTTTTATATTTAACTTTTCCTCAGCACCTGGGACCAGAAGGAGCGTGTTAGTGTCTCAGAGCTGGAACACTACATTGAATTACCTTGTTGGTTTATCTGGTCATAATAGCAAGAGAGATCCCAGTGCTATAGTTAAGAGTCTGTCAGCATTTCCATTATAAACCTCTTATTCTCAAGAGGTTTTAACTTAGTTGTAAAAATCTGTTCCATTGCACAAACTTAGTTTATAACATGGCATAGAACAATATTTTATCTTTTAATATTGAAAATACACACAGAGTCAGTTCGTATTGAAATAGGTATGTGTGTAGCCAAAGATATACCGGTTTTAAGCAGTGAACAACCTGTTCAGCATCTTCTTTTCAATTTAGCTGACATAGTATTATTGCTCTGGCTATTTTAATAGATAAGATACTGTGGTTTGACAATCTCTTCCATTACTGGCGCAGGAACTCCTCTAATGTATGTTAATATGATCATTCACAAGTGCAGCAGAGTCACACTGTGGAGGAAACATAAGAGACTCAGAAAAAAAGGCTGCTTGCCCTCCTTTTCCTTTTATTCTAGACACTCATTCAAGGACACTTTGCTCACGTTCTGAAAAAGCAAAGCAAAAGCTTTGACCAGCTGCCTGGCAGGAAAGATTTGGCAAAAGTGTCATCATGGTTCTGTCTATTATGGTTTGCTGGGCAAGAAGGTACGAGCAACTGAGTAACAGTCTCCTCCAGGGACCCCTCTCCTGCCTGGACTGGTCCCCTAAGGCCTTTCCTCCCCACTGTAGCCCCAGTCTGCTGGGCAGTGTGGGCAGGTGGTAGAAAGGTGGTGGAGAAGGCAGCAGCTACAGGCTCTCAACAGGGCTTCCTCTTTTTTGTTTTTATTTGGGTTTTTTGTTGTTGTTGTTTGGTTGGTTGGTTTTGGTTTGTTTGTTTAACCAAACATTTCTTGATTTCCTAGCAGAAGCAACTGGGTCCATGTCCTTCAGAGGAGCAGTGGCTGTTTATCTCACCTAAAGATGCAACCAAAGGATAACATCTTCGGATGAGAGGATTTGAAGTCAATGACAAAAAGCACCATTCCCACGTGGCACACATGGCCAGAGAGCAGGGCTGCTGCAGAGGGGCCCTGCAGAGCACAGTGAGCTGTTTCTGAGGTTTTTCTTTTCTCCAGACACAGGCTGACATGGGAAGGAAGCTCTTTCTCCCAAATTCTCCCACCTGCCTGTGAAGAGGTGAGGCCTGCAGGACACTCAGCAGGATGAGCCGTGCAGAGAGCCTCCACAGTGAGTGTCAAATAAAACATCCCCTAGAAATTTATCTTTTTTTTTTTTTTTTTGGACAAATTGCTCTTTATATGTTAAAGCAAAGCATTTTCTTTCCAGCCAGTTCAGTGCTCCCATTTTCCTGGTATAGCTGCGCTGGTGCTACAGTGACTTTGCGAATGCAGTTTTCTGTCGGATAGACTGCCTGACTGCTTTTGCTTTCCATCCCCACACATACCACATGCTCCTAATTTTTTCCTGCTCTTTCCTTGGTGACGCTGCTGAATTTCAGACACGGTTTGCTCAAGTTGGGATCCACCTTCAGCTGCTCCTCAGTGTGGCCAGGCAGCCTGGGGCCTCTGGCTGTGTTTGTTGGAGGTGGCTTCCAAGTGGATTCAGGATTTTCTTGCTCACAGCTTACCTGTCCCTTCTTCTAAGATCCTCTTCACTTTTGACACTTACCTTTGGACTCCCTTCTCATACACAGACTTCACCCTTTGACAAGGCTCATTTTTCAGGACAGAGATTCTATTTCTCACAAAAATGCTGGCAAAGATAAGGGCCATATAGGTATGTGAACCAGCTGATAGAAATCCCATGCTGTCAGTTTCCTGGCAATAGCCAAGGCTATGCAGGCACGGCTGCAAGACCATGATTCAGCAACTTTAACTGATTAATCAAGTCACTTGATTTTTTATGCATGCAAGTGTGCCCAAGGCAGCTGTGTTAAGTCAGCTTCTAGTTAGAGTGTTAGCAGTGCTGAAGATGTCAAAGGGTTTTGTGATGTTGATATAAATATATATATATGCGTAGTTTTCTGATTAGGTTATGGTTTTAAATAGTCTTTAGCAGCAGTCGTTCAGCTGATAGAATCCTTTCTGCAAATTTACATGCACGTGGTACCTCTGATGCTGCATTTCTTAATTATGGATACACTTTATCTGAGTTAAACATGTAACAGGCCCCTTAGCATAAATTACATTCGGGGTGTGTGTACTGAGAGTACTTCCCAGGTGTGTGAGGGGATAAGTACACGTTAAAAAAGCGCATGCATCTCTGAAAAGGTTTAGGAAATCTTTTCACTTTCTAAAAAAACCCCTGCTAAAATCTGTAAGAACACCAACCCAGAGCAATTTTTGGCTGTGGCAGAGGAATGCCATATCTTGTATTTCCTATATACCCTCATGGTTTCGGGGACGTGCGTGTAGAATTCCAGATGCTGATGGGCTTCGTAGCATCTTAGGTGTGTGCTTTGAGACAGCAAGTTTATAGCTCTCTTACTGATAAAATGAAGTAGTAACCAGAGAAAAATGTCAGTGTGTTTTTCTGGCACCCTATTTAAAAGAAAAGAGAAGGGCATCTGTAGTTCAGGGATCACTGGGATGACTTCAGTCATCCTAATGTTGCAAAAGACAACTTTTTTGAGGTATACAGCTGGTGAGAGTGTGAGGAGCAGGTCCCAGGCTCATTTACAGCCCGTGGCTGTCAGCGAGCGCTCGGCAGTCTCGGCTGTCCTGGGGGTTAATGTGAAGCACTGAAAATGCAGGGGATACAACTGTACAAAGAGCTTTGCTTTCAGTCTGCTCCAGCCTTCTCATATGTAACCATGCATTTTACTGGCATGTATTAAGTCAAGAGACTTCATTGCCTTTCTTGGCTATCAAGAGTCATAGCTATCTCGTCAGTACATGAGATCAGGAGACAGCACTTAGTAACATGTGATTCTACTAGGTGTAAAATTAAGAGCACATTTCAAATGTTATTAAAAAATGAGGCAAAATTAGAAAATGAATGCTTGGCTTCAGGGGAGTCAAAGGGGTACAGATATTTGTGTTTGTTATTTTTCATGGCAGCAGTAGTTGTTGATGTTTATTTTTCCTCACTTCAGTAGAACAGTGTTTGTTAATAATTCTAATAATAAAACATCCACAACAATTGCCAGATTTGCCAATTTTTTTCCAAAACTGTGGCTAAATTTAATATTTATAAAAAAGAATTTTGTGTATTTTTTTTGTCCCCCCCCCGACATGGATGATCTGGTGCAACATGACAGAGCCCATTGGGAGCAACTCCATGAGTGACTTTGCTCTGGCCAGGAGAAGAGCTCAAATATACTTTACACAGTTTGCATTGCGAGCTGCAACAATTATTGCAAATACACCAATATAAAAAAACAAAACCGAAGCCTGCTAGAACTGACTCACAGATGGACAAATTTGTTATTGTTTTCATGATCTTTTGCAATGTGTTTGCAGGTTTCCACAGCCTTGTTTAAATTCAAGCAAGGACCTTTTTGCACCAACTTTGCAGGATTTCATTTGTGAGTTGTACATTTAATTCTCCACAGCAGATGGTGATGTGTGGGTGTACTGCTGTATATTTGCAACAGATTCCTTATCCTACAAAATTAATTAAGTGTCTCATGTGCTGATTTAAAATCAGAATTGTATTGTTCGTAAAAAGCTAATTCTTGCACATCATTTTGTTGGGACCTGGGCAATTTGAACAAAATGTAAGGGAAGAAAAGTCTAAGCGCTGCTTTAAAGCAAATGGATTGTGGCAGCTCTAGTCAGTCATGATGCGCAGACTGAAGAGCTAATGATCATGTGTGTTTAAAAGTCACTTAAATGAAATTAAGTATTTTTGGGCCTCAGAGTCACGTTCCCCAGATGTTGCTATGAAGAAGGTTGCTGGGCAGTTCAGCTGTGCTCAGTTGTACACAGCACAGACAAAGCTGCCGAATTAAGCCCCTTTTCCTTTCGTGAGTTTCATTCCTTAGTGGGGATTCGTTTTTAAACAATTGCTCTTTCAATGGCATTGCTTATGCTCTTTTCCGAACTTCAGGGGATTTTTATTTTTGTTTCCTCCTAATTTGATAAAGTCTTATGTCTTTATGAAAGCTGTCACTGGTGGCTTGTACCCATCCCTCAGCCATGTGGACATCGCAGGCTGCATGTCTGGGTCTCAGAGGAGAAAGAAAACGTGAGCCTGAGTGGAGAATTTCAGCGGCAGTCAGGCACTTCCAGACTCACCAGCCCCACATCACTGACCGCTCCGGCAGCCTCGTGTGGCACAGAAAAATGGGGCTTCATCTAGGATGGGGCCCACATCAGTGTCTGTGGAGGGGGGGGAACCCAGAGCCTTAATGGTTGTGGTCTTAAGTGGGTGGTCAGGACGGGTAAAACAAGGCCAAAGATGGTCATTTGCCTGCTCCTCCTGCCTGAGTGATGGCTACTGGGCCACTGTGAAACTGGCTGGTTAATCAGAAATAAAACTTAAGAAATTTGGTTCCATCAATTCAATGGGGTGCCGTGCACCACATGGGCCAGGTAAGACAATGGCCTGGACGGAGGGTCCCCAGTGTGCTGTCCCTGTGCCACTGGGGGTATTAACAAAGACCTAAATAAAAACTGTCCTCTTCCCCTTCAGACTCTGGAGCTAGGCTGGGTGAGCGGGAGCACCCCACGGCACCCAGCACTGGCCAGGGGCTGTCCGTGTAGCTGCTATGGCGAGCGTCGTGCCAGACGAGAGGCTGGGTGCGGGGGCTGCCACCTGCGGTGGGGGTGCATGGTAGTATGAGGGAACTTGAGGTGGTGGCCGATGTGTTTGGGGACAAGGCACTTGTTTTGGTGACAAAGGTCTCACGTCCACCCCAAAACAATCTGCGATATTAGGGGCTTCTGGACTTGACGGCGTACCAATGCTCCCTTTTGCTTTTTATCTGGGGGGAAGGGAACATGAACCAGCCTTGGGTTGTGTTTGCCTGTGAGTAAGTAGCCGTAGTTGGATCATGATTCCCGGCAGCTCCAAACCCCACTGATTTAAGACTGGAGGTTTATTTTGGAATGGATAGGAAAGAGGTTTGAGGATTTTATTTTTTTGCTACTGTGTGAGAAATAATTTGCAGATCCATAACATTTGAAATCCAAATTAAATAAAAGACTAAATATTTCAAGTCCTTTCAAATATGCTAGTCTGGTGTTCAAAAAGATCAGTAATACCTTAGGGGTGTGGTAGACAAAGCTTCAAACCGTGTGTGAAAAGCAGCTTTTAAAATTTCTTTTTGTGTGTATCCATGTCCCCGTCTTCCCAGTTATTTCTACTGAAAGAGTATTTCAGAAAATTGCTAATCTGATGGTCAGAAAGAAGCAGTCCGATTTCTCGTCTTCAACTGTGGGTGAGGTAAATTAATTTGCCTTTGTATGACCCGTCCTTTTGGTCACTTGCCTTCCTATAGCCCTTTCTAATGCTTATCCCTGGTAGATTTGCAGGGAACAGGCTTTTTTGAAAGACAGGTTTTGGTTCGTGAGAACAGAAGCGATTTAAGTTCAGCATCTCTTTGCAGAGAAAGTTTCCATTCTCCTGACCGTGCCGGTAGCCTTACTGCACTCAGCCCCATTTGAATTTCTTGAGCATGAGAGCAGCATACCGTGTTTCTGGGAAAGGCCTCAGAAGTGCCTGTCGCACCAGCGTATGTGCTCTCCTGGTTGTTGAAGGCACTACCCCAATGCAGCTGGGGTGAAAGCGATTTTCGTAGCAGGGGGCCAGGAGGCTGCGCGGCAGCAATGCCCAGGAGGAGCTCCCCACAGGGCGTGTATGCGTGCGGTTGCTGGGTTTTGCCTCCATCCTGCAGAAGTCCCTGTTTACTGAAGCTCAGCTGGATGGGTTCCATCACAGCTTCTGGGTTTAAGTAGTCAGTTATTTTTAGAAGAGAGACACCGGATTATTCTCAGATGTCAGAGCTTTCATAAAGTTATGCTGGATTTGATCTCCTTTCGTTTTGCCCTGTATGCACCATGAATTACTTCTGTGCAGTAAGCTCAGTCTGTAAGACCTCCAGGGCAGGGACCAAACCTCTCCTGTCATCACATGCAGACCTGGCTTTACCTCATCTATCTGTGGTCACCTAAACGAGGTTTGCCTGGCTTCTGCTACAGGTGATGGAGAAAGGGGTTCCCCGGGGCACCTTCTGGGTGTACCTCTCCCCATTAACTACCCTGAGGCTGATTCAGGTAGGGAGGCAGCAGCCTCTACTAGGTGTGATGCACCCAGGCACCCCTCCCCAACCATCCCAATGGAAACCATTAACAGCACCAGAGTATTTGTCTGCATCTGGATGCTACAAATTCCATGTCACTAGGTAGGCTGACTTCCCACAGCAAAAATGTGTGAGAGTAGCTCACTGTTATCTTGAATGTGCCAGCCATCACTTTCAACACACACTCCTCATTCAAAGCCCATTACTGTGCCCAAGGTAGTCTGAAGTGGAATATAAAGTGAACACACTTGAAACACCCTCCCCCAGGTGATTTTCCATTTATGCAGCAGGATTGCTAATTACAGAAAGAGTGATTACCCTTTCAGGAAAAAAAATATAAAACTTGATTACTTTGAATGAGTGTTAGAGAAATTTGGTTCTGATCCCAGCCGGGCAGAAATTGCATTTCAGTAAGGCACTGCAAAAACACTCGCATCGGGTCAGTGTAGGGAACCAAGGGCCCGTCTGTGACTGCTTTTATCCAGCGTACATTTGTTATACTCTCCAAAGGGGGACTGAACTTTACATACCAGATCCATAAAACTGGCAGAGACCTTCTTCTTGTGTTACATGTGTATGCGAGCCTTCCTACAGCTCACATCAGCTCACTAATGCGAGCTGTAGGGGATGGAGAAATGGGTACCTTACGTGAACAAGGTGTGGAAGATCAGTAGCCAACCTTTAAGTGGAAGTGGGGAAATAATCTGGATCAAAACTGGCCAAGTCAACAGCAAAATGCCCATGTATACAGCCACATTTCTGTCTTAAGAGCATCTAGAGTGTATGGTGATTTTCAACTCACTACTCTTCTGCCAGAAGAGAAAGGACAGGATAAAAGTAGGTGGTGAACCTAACAAATGCTACAGCGTAACAGGTGTTATTTTATAACAAACACTATTTACTAGGGTTCTTAAATGGAAAGTGCAGGTGGTTTTTTTTTAATGGGCTGGTGCATGTTACACTATGTTGTAAAGTGTATGCATATATGTATATCATCAAAAGTGTGTGCATATACATATATATAGGTAGATGGAAGGATGACATTTTTCAGAGCCAAGTCTTTAAACAGAGCAAACTTCTGTATTTTACTATGGAATGGTAAGGTTGATTTAAGGATGAATTAATTAAGAACAAACTCATTCTGTGGCCTGAAATTAATTATTATCACCAACATGGTAACTTAATCTCACAAAAACACGAGTTTATTAATAGGTGAAGGAGCTGAAGAACCACACAGTCCATCCAGCCCCTCTGATATAGTTTTCCTAATCTCAGTTACGAAATTCAATGCTGCAGTTTTACAAGGTACATATTCTCAATTAGTGAATGTTACAGAACATAAACATGAAGTGAATATTTGTATTAATGGGATTCAAACAAGTCAACTGAAAGAAGTATCAACTCTGGTTATAACACATGGTGAAAAGAATCAAGTTTGGAATGTGATCATATATACTGTTGTACAGCAGATAATATGTACACTGTTTCATACTGCATGACATTCAAAGCATATTCATAGAAAAGTCGAACTAAATGATGGCTTAAAAACGGTATTAACGCTGAAATTTGCTTGCTACTTTTGTTAAGTGTTGATATTGACTGAGTTAATATTTTCATTGTGTAAAAATACTGTATATAGTAAAAATCCTTCAGTATCTTCCACATTCAAATAAAGTTACAGTTACAGTTTGGTATTTGGTGTTCAACATCTGAAATGGCTGATCCTTTCTAACCTTCAGAAAGAAAAACAAATAATGAATATGCTCGATCTGGTTTGACTAGTACATTTCTCTCTTGAAGACCTTGCTTCTGAAATCCGACTCTAACATCGACCTCATCTGAGGTGCAGCTGGGACCACTAAAACATCTGAACACAGTTAAAAAGGTGGAAAGTCCATAGCCATTCTACACACTTTCATTTATTGTCTGGACAATTAAAGTACAAATAATTCAAACACAACAAGGTTATGAAAAAAACATTTACAATACTTTCCCTCAGAAATGATCTAAACTAGCAAGGTTAACATGAAGTCATTCATTATAACTAAAGTATACAACTGCCTGGTCCTAAGAAAGATTTTTTAAATTATTATTATTATTCAGATAGTAAAACACATCGTAGAGAAAAGATTCTGACATGCCTTCCCCACTAATGCTTAGCAAATGCATCAAAACTTTCCCAGCAAACTGCGCTCATTCATAGCAGATGATGTATAAAGGTTTCCCTGAACATTGAATGAGTGTTCCTTTAAACTAAAATCTAACATTGTTAAAGTAAAAAACTGATAAAATTATGATGCAGCCTTTGCTTTAGTTATTTGTCTACTACAAAAGTTTGCCTCTTCAGTGTGAAAAAACAATACTTAGTCTACATGCAGTTAGTGGGTATAGCATGGAAAAAATGCACAAAATAAGCACAAGTTATAAATAACCATAACGTTTTATTACCATTAAGACTAAACTTGTATTGAAAAGATTTTATATAACAAGACAAGAAAAGCAATAGCAAATTTAACTATCAACTAGATTATGCATAGCGAGTAACTGTTTCTAGTACTCAGGGAAGAGCATGACCCTTTTTTGTTTTAAATATATAACCGTACAAAGCACAAACATACTAAAATGATCAGTGCACTGGACATGGGAGAGCACCCCCTCAGTCATTTTGTTCCCTTAGCTCTGTTTTCCCCAATCTGAATTACATTAAAATAAAGACCCAGTTGTTTTCTTTTCTACTGTGCAGTAAGAAAAAATATTCACAACAAACATGACAATATATCAAACAATATTTCTACACAAGTTACCTTGATACCTCTGTCACTTAAGTATCATAAGAAAACATTTTAAGACATATACAAACAAAACTAGCAAAGTGTTACAACTTATAATAAATTAACCAAAAGAAAAAATAACTTTATATATATATATATTTATATTATATATACACATACACACACAACAAAATGACACAATAATATGCTTCTTCCCATAGTTTAAGTAAACAAATAAGTAGACTAGCCAAACTAGCTATATTTGATTTTGGCCATATGCATCACATCGGCAATTAAATAAATAAGTGTTTCAAGCAACATAAACAGTGTTCCAAATGTGCCAACACAGCCCAATTATATTAGCTTGGGCTATAAAGTGAATTTGAAAATTCTTAACAAATTTAAAGCAAATGTATTTTTTCTAAACACATTACATTTAACTATGATACTAAGATATGTAAATAATTTTGTAGCACCTACTGCTCAAACCAAGGAAGTTTTTGATCAAAAAAATTAATTTTTTTAACTTTTGTTCTGCTGATATCCCATACTGATGACTTAAAGAAAAACCGTCTTGCAACTCATCTCCTTGCTTTTGGGTTTTGACTGTGGGTAACTGCGTGCCTGGGAAGAACACTCTCCCGTACTGTATTTAATATTTTTATTACATGCTATGAAAAGATACGAAGATCATCTGTTTGTAGCCCATCCTTCAAAAAACAATCTACTAATCCAGTTTAAAACACACATCTTGATCTCTAAAAAGTTACCAGTGCAGTATGAACATGACAAAGTTGTCAATTTCCCCTAAATTAGCCAGTCAAAATATTTTTTTCTCAAATCCAGATTCTCTTGTAAAAATTCTTTATATTTTATAAAAATAGATTTTTCTTGAAACCCATTTTCAGCAAAGAGACCACCTCTTTGGCAACATTGTTAATGTTATTTAAATTGTTATGTCATCAGGTATCCCCCTTTACCCCATTCCCTAACAGAAGACTGTTTAGTTCACATGATACAAAAGAAAAAAGGAAAAATAAAAAAAGTTGCAAAATTATGTTCTTCTTTTTGCAATTTTTATTGTTCCTCTTTAATTTATGTGGGGGGTTTACCAATCTGATTCAATCGATGTTTTGAAAAAAAGAAAAGAAAACAAAAATCTTTTTTCTCGCCTTTAATCCCATTAGTTTGTAAAAATTGTTTTTGTTTTATTATTTTTTTCAAATGAGTGAATGGTCATCTTAAAAAGACCCACCTTCAAGGAAGGTAGTAAAACTAGCTGGCCGGGTAAAAATCCCTGCACATTGTTATCTATGTATATTATATTCAACAACGACAGCTATGAAAGAACATTCAATGCATCAAAGGTTTTTTTTTTTTCTCTAAGCATTATAAAATCCTTTCCTGTTCCTCACAGGATATCCAATGTTTTAATACTTAGGCAACACTGGCTTATAAAGTCCATGGTTGAATATAAGCCTTGAAGAGTTTTTTTTTTTGTTTTGTTTTGTTCGTATATATATTTATATATATATATTTTAGTAAGTAAGGATATGAAATTCAGGATTTGTGGGTTTTATTGGTTTTAAAGGAAACTTGCAATACTCTGTCTCCTAAACGGTATCCATTAAGGCTGGCAATTGCCATGGCAGCTTCGTCGTAGTTGGTCATGGTGACAAAGCCAAATCCCTTGCACTTGTTGGTGTTGAAATCACGGATCACCTTGACATTATTGACTGCTCCAAAGGGACCAAACAACTGCCACAGCACGCTCTCATCCGAGTCGGGAGACAAGTTGTAGACGAAGATGCACCATCCAGTCCCAGTGTGACCAGGGATATTCATTCCAACAAGGCTCGTCATACCATCAATTGTGATCGGAGAAAACCTACCAAGTAAAAAGAGGGGTCTATTCTAAATATATCTCTTGGCACAAGCTACATGGAACCAAGACTCGAAAATAAATAAGCCAATGTTAACGAAGGTTCTTGATCCTATCCCTGGAAGATGACTATGTAGCCACCCTTGGTTTCCAACTCCTGCTTAAGTGGAGGGGAGCTGTACTACAAAACTAGACCAAGTCTGGGCACAAATGCGTCTCCCTTCAAGGATAAGCCCTACTGAGATGTACAAAGATCTAATAAAAGAAATGCTTAAGGACAATCAAAGTCAAAAAGGGCCTGCACATGCTGCTATCAATGAGAGTTCATTTAAAGAGGCCTGTAGGAATTTGCTGCTTATTCCCATCACTAAAATTATGTTGTTTCAGGGCAATGGAAATCTAATGCTTTACTTTTTACTAGTTTGGAGTGAAAAAACCCCGAACTTCAAGACTTCTTTTAAGGAATTAATATGAAATGCCATTGTCAGGATTCAGCTATAACAGTAGCCTCTTTAGCTAAAAATACTATCAGATTTAAAGACACATCCATAAGTGCTAGATTTTAATTCTCCTCCTAACATAGTCCTTAACTGACATACGCCAGGAAAAATCCACTTAATAAAAAAGTCCTAACGCCAGCCACATATTAAAGAAGATTTATGCAGCAATTGTTGAGTAAGTAAACTAGTGCATAAACATAATTAACAAGCATATCAACTAATACCTTCAGAATGTGAGACTTCACGTCCACGACTGGCTCTTAGGTTCTTCGGATAGTCAACGTAGAGAGAGAGTCTCCTAGAAATCTAATATAGCACCCTAACTTTTCCCCCGTTGTCTTTTGGTACCTGTTTTCTTAACTTAAAGATCTGAATTGGGAAGCTAAAGCCAGGTAGTGTGTTTATGAACACAGAACCACCATAGAATAATATAGGCTGGACAGGCTCTATGGAGATCATCGGATCATCAAAACCTCCTGCTCGAAGCAAGGCTAACTTCTCAGATTAGATCTGCTGCTCGTGGCCTTGGAGGGGAAAGTTTTGAGACTCCAAGGATGGGAACTCCACTGCTGGAGTCCCTGCTCCAGGGTTCCACCAACCTCACTGTGAATGGTTTTCCCTTATATACAGTTGACTTTTCGCCTGCTGCAACCTGTTACTGTTGACCCATGTCCTTTGGCAGCCGACCGCTGAGAAGAGCTCAGCTTCATCTTCTTTCTAATGTCCCTTGTAGGTAGCTGAAGACAGCAGTTGGGCTAGACTCTGCATTTGCCTTTCCTGAATTTCACCATGTTCCTCCAGCTTCTCAGGGTGTCCCCAGAGGCAGCCGGGACCAACAGCACAGTGACTGCCCCTGCTCCCTCACCAATTTAGTGTCACCCATTAATGCAAGGAGGGCGCATTGCAGCCTGTGACTCAGGTTATTAATGAAGACGTTAAGCAGTATCAGCCCTCAGGATCAACATTAATTTTCCTTTCATCATTTTGGAGGAAAAAAAAAAAGAAATGACATGCTTTCTAAAGCTACACTTTGGGATATGTTTTAAAATAACAACTGCACAGAGGAAATGTCTTAAAAATCCAGTTTCACATGTACCTTCAATATGATGAGTTTTAATACAAGAATGGAATAATAATTCCTCAGGATTTTTTGAGCGATGACTGAGGGAGTGGAGGGGGGGACGACTCAGTGTTGCTAAGTGAGCTCTTGCGCTCTCCAAAACTTCTTCTTTTACACTTGTAATATTTCCACACACATTTAGCAATCTGCACAATATTACGCAGTGTATATTAAATAACAATAAAAGGAACGACACACTTGATGGCTGCTCACCGTTCTGTTGGCTCTTGATGGCACTTTATACGAATATTCAAGACACTTGGAATATACATCTTAAGCTGAGGCACATCACAGGTGCAGCTACGCTACGCGCAGTTCACAAACGCTCACAGCATTGTATCCTCAGACATACATACAGGTTTGCAGACAATTTACTGAAAATACCTGGCAATTTTCTGACTGAACCTCACTTTTGCAAATCCTCCTCTCAGCATCTTTTAAGTTTCTCTCCCGCATATTGAAACTAGTAAGATTATCATAATGGTTCAGCACGGCTCTAACCCATGGTATCTCCCCAGCTGCTCAAAACAAAGATGGCTGGGCAAGGCCAGTTTATACTGCTCCTTCCACCGTACGTGGAATTGTAAATAAGAGGCGAGGACTGTGAGCTTGCATAACAGAGCCAACAGCTTCAGCTTCTCTTGAAATTTTGAAGACAGGACTTTAGGCCCATTGATGACAAGTGCCAACTGTGCTAGTAACATATGTAAGCCAGCAAATGCTCCTTTGCTGCAATGTTTAAATTTAACACAAAGTACAACGCTAACATATACACTAACCTGTAAGTGGTTATTGTAAAATCTGTACAATGCGAAGCTGTGCACGTCACACAGCATGTTATAAATTTTTGCATTTTTAAGGAATGCTGCACTGATGTAAAGGGTTAAAGTTTCACACAATTCACTGGAGAGTGGCTTTTCCCTGGAAACCTTTAGGAGCTATACAGTTTTCAACTATTTGTGTACCTTGGGCACAGCAGCTGCTGTAAATCCAAGAAACTAGTGTAAGTATATTGACACAAATACAAGATAACCTATTGCATAAGTAGCTTTGCTACTAGCAAATGATCTGAAATTAGTGTCAATAAAACCATTTTTCCACATCAGCACACCTCATTTTCCATCAGTACCACTTAATTAACGTAAGGAAAGAATGAACCGACCTCCAAATCCAGGAACACTATACTATGGATGTTTCAGAGGCAGTTTCAGAAATTTTTATCAACACGGTATTTTTTGTGTGACCCTATGCCTGTAAATACAGGGTTTGCTAGTGCAAATACAAGTTTTCAAGATCTGCTGGAAGGAGAGAATGGATTTAAGATGCCTAGAAAATGACTTAAACTTTCGTGATTTAAGACTAACATTGCAGACCCTGAATATTAAGAAAGCAGATGCATAACCTAAAAAGACAAGTAACCCTCTTTTTCCCTCTGTAGGTCATAGGAAATCAGAATTCAAACCCTGACTAGTTGGGACTAAGCCCTGCTTGTCCACTTGCCAGTCCAATTCCAGGGAAAGCAGCAGCAATCCCAGGGAAAGCTCCCAGAAGCAACCCATCATTCTGACACTGACTTGCACCTGACAGGTTCTTAAGGCTGAGAGTTTTGCCATGTTTTTGGCACTGTATCAAAGCCAAATGGCACAGGAAAAAGCAGGAGAAGTGGTGTGTGACAAAATCAGGTGCTAAGTTCCGACTCATTGTATCACCATCACCACTAAGGATATTGCAAATATAAAAAAATGTACTAATAAGCACTGGAAAAAATTCTTTTGGGAAGATACACCACCTCTGTTTTGGCTGTTACTTTTGTAAGTAGTCTTAAGATTTGTATAATAGCTACTGTGGCAGTGCTTAAAACCTCTGTTACTGTCCGTTACTAGCTAGTGCAAAGATATACTTACCATACCATTTAACAGAGTGAGCTTTAAAAAAGGCTCAAATGATTTTCAAATGTGGTGAGCAGACCATTTCAGAAGATTTAGTATTTTCTCATCTTAATTGTGGGGGATGGCTGGACGGTAACATCAGGAATAACACTACACCTTTATTTTGCTGCAAGGTTTGCTTGCGTTGATGTGTGCCATTAGAAAAAACACTAACACGTCAACTCATTTTAGCTATCAGATTGAACATTGAACATACTCATGAAACAGCATAAATGTTTACAAATCATCTGAACTTTCACACATGCACACACATACACATGAACACACAGAGCTATTTTAAACAAAAAAAAGTCTCAAGCACCGAGAAAATGTCAAAGTATTAAACCTGTAACAAAAGAAACTTTGGGCTGATTAAGGTGCACACAGCTATATTTTCAAGTCAAACTTGTGAAGCCAGATGTAGTGGGAAGGTGGTCTTAACCGTGAGATTTAGCCATCAGCAGTGTTGTTCTGTTTTCAACTTAATTTTCCATTACCAGATCAGAGATTAGTTAAAATCTTAAATTAGTAAGTCTGATTCTGGAAAAGGGCCATTTAACAGGACAACTGCAGTTTGAATGCTTGTAGCTGTTGCACCTAAACCATTTGAGAAGCCCACCTGTAAATTAAAAAAAAAGGTTGAAAAAACCCACAGAATTCGCATGTGTGGCCTTTAAAGTAACAAAACCAACTGAAGTCCAAACTTAAAAAGAATTTGACATGCTGGTGGAAGAAAAGAAGGAATTAAAAAAAAAAGTTAGTGAATTAAAAAAAGGAAATTGTAGCACCAATCTGTGCCAACACGGACATCTGGCAATCTGTGGAATTCTAATTACCTCTTTACGCCATAGGCCATATTAAGCAAATTGTCCAGCCTGAAAAGAGAAGGAGGGTCTTTGGGTTAATGTCTCACAGATGGCAAGATCGCTCAATGGAACTATTATTAATAGCGTTCCATTTTCAAAGAAGAAACGTTCAACAAGTTTCCCACACATCTAAGGAGCCTAACAACTCCCAGCCTGCTTTGTTAAGTCTGAGGTTGTGCTTAAATTTCCACCACAGCATTTAAAGTAATTTTTAACTTATCTACAGTCTTAGAGAAAACATTCATTTCTAGGGTTTGGTTTTAAAAAATCCACTTCTGCCTTTTTTTAGACAACATTAGTATGAAATTTTTGCAAATCATTCAACTGTTTACCTTATATTTACAGTTAACCTGGAAATAAAGTATTACACAGTCCAAAATTGCTGGGACTGGAAAAAAATTTGATTCTAACTGCTTTAACAAAATACGTTCTCCCCACTATATTACATATACTTAGTGTTGATCCTCCACAATATGTCAATCTAACCGACCAACAAATTTTGCAGAATATAATCATCTGCATTCCATGGGAGCACACTAAAAATTTTTCTATCCAGGGAATGATTCAGTGATAACCTCAATGGACACAGCTGCGTGCCAAAGACAAACGGGGAAATTTAATGTACCCGATGACTGACTTTTTAAACGATCTTTAATTCATTAGCACTTTTCATCATTGAAAAGCTAAAATTACTTTTGAATAATTCTCTAAAGGCAGCATGCAACTCAGGTATGCGAATATGTCCAAGTTTTCTTTTTTTTGAAGGCAGACTTTTTATTTGAATGCTAGGTTGCCTGAAAATTATTATCAGATATAAAAGGTGAACATCATGTATTGCTCTGGCTTATATATCAGGTGGAACCCATTTATTCAGAACATAAAGCATAAAACATCCCCAAAAGTATCTGAAGAATCACACCAAAGACTAATACAAGGTCTCTTTATACTAAGAGCAGATATCTCATGCTAATAAATTTAATGATACTGCTGCTGACTGGAACAGACTCAGCTTTTTTCCTGCTACCAATCCACTATCATTAACATCAAAGTCTAAGCTGCATCTACACTGTAATAATATAGCAGAAAATAAAAGCATTATCAAAAAAATGAGGAAAGAACAGGACAGTCACTGCTCATTTGATTACCAGCGTAACTCTATTTTGTCCTCCCTTTTTCTATGAGACTTCATGAGATCTGATTGTACAGTACTTCAGCTGTTTTAGTAAATACAACATGACTACTGCTGTCAGCAGATTTTCCTCCTCATTCTCCAGGAAAGAATATTTAATTTTACAAAGAAAATCAGGTCAGCCTACGCAACTAAAGCGTATTTTCCTGCGCACCACCTGCCCCACATTGCCACTGCTGGTGGAACTTCAGTTCTTTTCCAGGTAATTACCTGAATCTCTGAGCCTGATGGTGAAGTGGTCCAGGGTAGCGTCTGTTGGGAGACTGATACAGCTGTGAAAGGAGTGCCTGGCTTGTTTTCTGGCTGGGGTTATTGGCAAACTTCACAGTAATTGGTTCTGTAGCACCACTAGGCTTCTGGCCATTTAGTCCCTTTATGGCTTCTTCTGCCTCTATTCTCTTATCAAAACGGATAAATCCCACACCTCGAGAAACGCCTGGGAAGTAAAAAACGTGAACAGATGAATATTTGTAGGAACAGCCTCATCAATGAAGTGAGCAAACTGAATGCTGGTTTTGACTTCACAGAATACACAGCTTACAAACTGAGGCAAGCCCTATAAAGAAAAATGCCCTTCCCCAACTGCGTTCTCCAAAACTAGCCCCTACCATATTTAATATAGTGAGTTTAAGTAAACAACATTCTGCATTTTGAGATCCCTCATTAAAGAGGCAGCAGTTATGCCTCTGAACAGTTATGCCCATAAAGAACTGCATTTTACACTAAAAGTCATATAGTCTTAAAACTCAACTGCCAAAAGTTTACAATTTTGCCAATTCCAGAAAAACATGCGTGTATCAAAAGAAGTTTTCTTTTAACCTGTGACTTGATCAACCAGAATCCGTGAGGTGATGATGCGCCCATATTGTGAGAATAACTGCTCTAACTCTTTCTGGGTCATTGTTTTCGGAAGGCCGCTGACATATAAGTTCGCATCTCTGATCGATGCTGAACTTGGACGGGCATACGATACCTATGGATTGAAGAAAAGGAAAGATGTATTAGTAAGCTAGAGCCACCCTTTGCATTTTAAGCAGACAGATTATTTTCTGTTCTTTCACAAGGAATAATCCTTGAGCTCAGATGCTACCTGTTCTGCAAAACCAACAAAGCAAGGAAAGGCTGGAAGAACAAAGAAAGAGCTAGAGACACTGTAAAAACAAACACAAGGGTTCTTTAAGTGCATGCATAAAATAACTATTGTTCAGAGGTAGATTCATATGCAACTTCCTACGCATGGCTTTGTAAGTTTACCCCTATGGGTTGTGGGTGTATGGATGATTTACTGTATCCAACATGTAATAACCTTAGCACATACATAGCACTCAAGATCCCGTATGTTTTATTCCCCCCCACAACCGTCTGAAACAGGTCAGGCTATTTGCAGAGTGATCTTTTGTGCTCTCTCCCTCTTTGTTGTTTTCATCCTGAGCTGGCAAGATCTGTTCTGGATGAACAGTAAAGTACTGGTGAAATTAGACTAAATGAACATCTGCTCAGGGAACTGTACACTGACACTCATTGTCATATCTGCAATTTATCACAAGTTCCCTTGCACTATAAGCACAGAACCAGACAATAATATATTATGACCAAGCAAACAAGAAAAACTAGCTGAGGCATTGCATGTATGCTGTGGAAAATTATTAAATCAAGCCTCTCTGAACTGCTCTTCTACCTATGAATCAGATCTGTAATTATCATATGTGCATAAAAAGCCTTCTGCACTTTTAAAATAATATATACAATTAGAGTACACGCATTTAACAATAAAAATACTTCCTGGATAAAGTCTTAATGGCAAGTATTCTGCATAGATCACGAAGAATTACTTTCCAGCACATCTGAAATAGCATTGGATCCAAACCTGAATATTTTGCACTTCATCTTGTCTTATTTAAATATAAACAGATCAGTGCATTCCTACATTATGTCTTAAAATGTGTCTCAGAAGGAAATGGAGGGGAGGTGTCCCCCCATCACGAATACAATGCTTTCAGCAATTGTCTTTCCCTGTTCCTGAGCCTTAGCCCAAACACAAATGATGTCAAAAGTCTTTATGTGTTTTATGTGTCAAAGAGTGTCTATGTGCTCCACACCTAAAAATAGATGTTGACTCAACACAGAAAAATGATGTGAATGACTAATATTTGCTTCCACAATCTTCTCTGCATAATAGCTGACAAACTCTAAAGAGTCTAGATTTTAAGGTTTCTGGCAACTTCTTTGTAACTTACATGTTTGTACATAACCTTTTAAATCTAACATTTACGGAGAAGGCTAGAGAGAGGAGGTGGAAAAATTTAGGGAAAGAAATGTGAAATAGAGGTTAGATAAAACATTTGCATCAACTGAGGCAAGCTCAGGCACAGCACAAAGGCACAAGCAGACATAACAAGCAGAGAAACCTTCAGGTGCTGAGATCAGTACTGAAAGGGAGAAGCATAGTGGGGTGGAAACTATTTTGTACCTCAGCAATTTAGGATCTCACAGCCCATGAGCTCCTGATGAGGTGCTGCATGCATTTAAGTCACTTAATCGCTGGTCCCAAACACCCCTCTGATGCTCCAAGACCAGAACACACAGAGCACCACTTGGCTTTTATGTAACTAAGATCAAGCCAGGTGCTTGGGGAAACCAGGGATAACTACATTGTGCTTTCACCTACAGACACCACGGCAAAAATATGGGGTTTGGCCATGCTTGGTTTGCCAGTCACGTATCAGTGGCTTCTCATTTATGCCCTGTGCTGGGGCATTCGGAAAAGCAGACTCTTTCTCCACGCTCTACAAATGCCTTACCTTGAGAGGGTACTGTAAGGGTTCAGACACCTACAGTTTAACCTACTTTAGGGATAACAGTTTAAAGAGGCTTTTGAGTGTTTTTTAGAGTGGGGGTAGGGACCTTACCTATTCCTCAAAAAACTGAGAGCTGCAAAATTAATAAAGTTCCTGGGAAAACAGCCAGGGGTTTCCTATGGGTTTTCTCACTCTGGCACATTCATATTAACCAAATGCCACATTACAGAGAAGGTGAAAAGTATTGGGATATGCAAAAAAAACACTACCTCCCAGAGAACAAGTGCCTGACATTTTACATAAATACTTCTACGTACAGAAAATACTTTGCTCTTGCGGTCCATGCAGACATTCAGTGGAAGGAGAGACTGCACATACTCACAAATCCACCTACTCACAGCACATGTAACGACCTATTGCTGCTCAGGTCTAATTTGTATTTCTGCCTGCAATCAAACATTCAGGTTGCAGGGGAGCCTGGGCCACAGAAAGGAGCTGCCAAAAGCAAACTCAGGCGTCTACTATCAAGGAGAAAAGGTTGCAAACTGAATGGACTCAAGGCTACTAATATGAGCTATTTATCTGCTTTTGAATCTTTTTCATCTTCCCTCTCAGGTCAGCCAATGACAAATCGATTAGTTACACCATGCCATCGTGCTTTCAAGCTATTATTCAGTTAGTACTGAGGACAGGTTGTCTTCCCATGTATTAGCTGTCTAAGGAAGAAAATGTCCATCCTGACCTTCTACCAGACTAGAAGTTCCTTGTGGTGTGAAAGTTAAAATGGGAGCCAAAACCAGCTCCCATTTTATCACTGAAAACTGCAAAGCACTAGGTGAGGATGCTGCATTAATTCTTTATATTCACACGTAAGAATGATTTTTTTTAGCTTATGGCACTGTAGCACCCTATATGAAATCATGTGTTGAAAAAGAAGAGTATGGAATTCCTAGCTACCACAAAAAATTCAAATAAATGGAGTACACCAAGCTACTGTTTGACCCAAGCATTTCTCAGCATTAAAATGTTGGTCCATTTGTATGACAGTCTGAGGTTAAACCATGGTGTTATATTTCACTGCATAAGATCATTTAAGAGTTCTTTGGTCAAACTTACAAGGAAGATAATAAAATATTGTACAGTTTGTTTTATGGCTTGCTGGCCTCCAATGTTAGTTTCTATAAATATATATAGTAACTGTGAAAAACACTTGCTAGGATATTTCTCATCTGACATTGAATATTAGCCTGCGTAAGGGCTTCTCTTCAGTATAAACAGCCAGCTCTTAAGTCTGTACCAGTGTCTCCAAACACTATTGCACAGTCATAAGGTCCAGCATTTCACATCTTCCATGGTAATGCACATTTCTGTTCAGGAGCACAAAAAATGTCTCCAAGTTTAAGTAATTATCTTCCCTACTGATTTCCTACCCATTTTCCCACGTAGAAAACTTTTTGAAAAATTTCTAACCTCAAGACTCTTCAGAACATAAATTGAAGCAGTCTGCTCTTTCCAAGTCAGAGCCCACAGCAAAGGCACCCGAGGCATGAACGCATCCCATTTGTCTTACAGAGGCAAGGCACTGGACATGTAACAGCAAACGTTTAAACACTGACACTTAACCACTTCACTGCTGCTCATCGTACAAGATGCCTTTGGCTCATATGCTAATCCTGGACTTCCCAAACATTAGTCCATTTCTAGAAGCCTCCTCCCAAAATTAATTTTTTTGTGGAGTGAGTCAGAACAATCTCTCAGCTCCCATCTGCTCTGAAGAGCAACAGCATCATCCTTCCCTGAAACAATGTGCTCTGGCAGCAGAGCCACCCTGCCCCAGTCAAAACATTTGCTGACAAGCAACCCAGGAGCTTGTGTCTTCCAAAACCAAAACTATTCCAAGGAGATGTGCATCTTGCTCTGCATCTAGTGTTACTCAACGGGGGAACATGAGACTAGTCAGGAGCCTTTAATCAGAGTGCTGCATGGCAGCACAGGCATCCACAGGCCAGCAAACCACCCCTCGATGGCACCTGCAATCCCTATGACATCTCTCCAGCCATGACTAGGTAAGGTGCAGTCAGTGTTGATTCCCTGGGCAGTTTCAAAAAAAAAGTTTATGTAACATTCAAAAATACCAAACTTCTTGGTAACCTTAATTCTGAATGACTCTGTCCCTCTGCATGAAACGCTCTGACATGCAGGGTTTCTTGCATGACTTTTGGGGTGGGTCACTTTGGTTTTTTCTGCCTGAGGTTGAAACATGTAAAATGGGGATGACCCTTCCTTCACTTGCTGCCTCTTATTCCACTGGTATGCACTGTAAGTGCTTTAACATGACCGCTTAAAGAGCTTCACATCTGTAAATAAGCACAATCTCATTTGTTTCATACACACACAAAACCAAAAGTAAAATAGGCTTAACAGCAGAGGATGGGCCATGGCCAGAAGAGATGTTTCCCCAGAGCCACTTCCAGGCCCTCATCCATGCCCTATTTTTGTGCAAAAACAGAGATTTGATACACCTGTGAAAGCTATATGCTTTGTCAGAACAATCACATAAAATCCCTCTGGTCTGGGAGCTGAACACCAAAATCTGCAATATTTTCACATCCACTGCTTGCACTGCTTTGTCCTTTCTCTTCTCCAAGCCCTTGGCTGGAGAATGGAAGAGAGTGACGATCCACTTTACTGTTGAGCCATTCAATGCCATTTTACTGGGATTAATTATGATTGCAGGTAAGATACAATGGTCTATCCCATCATTTCAGGAAAGACATCCATAGATAATAACCTAGAAGCACTCTGGCTGTATCAAGAGCAGGTCTAAGAGAAATAATTGCTCTGTTTCTGTGGAATGAAAAGGATTCATTGGCAAAACTGAAGGAGAGAAATCTCGATTAAGAGAAGATGCACAAAACAGGTAAAGACTCTCTGGTGCCTGCTGAAAGCAGCAGAGCCAAATCTGAACCTCCAAACTCAGCACTAAAAGGTCCTTTGAGCTGCAGCATCACTATGGGGCATAAAGAGTAGACAAGGATTTGCTAATAAACGCTACAAAGTCCAAAAGGTCACACAGACAGAAGCTCCTAGAGAGCAAAACCAAAGTAAACTTAGTTGAGAGGTCTGTGGCATCTTTAAAGTTTGTCCAAGGCTTTGTCCCAGGGTGCAGCACTCACAGCTGATGACGCCTCTTAAGACTAACTCTGAGCTACCACAAAACAGAACAAGCAATTGCCTTAATTGTAAAAGAACTATAGAACAGCTATATCACAAATCTGCAGCTTGCAAACGCCTGTAATCTGAATTTTCAGGAAAGCAGAGGACCGCTGGAGCTTGGGGGGTGGAAACGCAGCCGAGCACATCTGAAGGCAGCTGGCAGAGCATGCAGGTGCAGCACACGCTGTGTCCTTGTACACACGGGGAGCCTAATGCAACTGCATACATGGGAAGCTTAAAAATGCAAACCCCTCTGCATCACAGTCCAACAGGCTCAGACCCTTCCAGTATTTTCCACCCCCACCCCCACCCCCCCCAAGACCCTCCATCTCTTCTCCCTCACAGAACACCTAAGCCCTCTCTGTGCCTTCTTCTCTATGTTTTGCTTTCCCCAGCTTACCCACAAATCAGAGTATATCCCCAGCTCCCTCTCTACACCCTCCCCTTACTGCCCAGCCTTGCACAACATCCCATTTCTTCACTGGGAGAAGCAGCTGCAGGTGGTGGCTGTGCCAGCTCAGTGGCACAGAGAATACGAATGGAAAATGCAGGTTTTTCAGGAGGGTCTTGCACAAAGGGCACCCAACACCAGAGCTCTGCTACTGCTACTACCAGCAAGCCAGCACTTTCTAGCTGCAACTCAAGTTGTTGGGTTTAACTCCCCCCCACACCTCCCAAGCATTTTGGGACAATGTACAGGGGAAGCAGCTCTCTTCCCCATCGCTCCCTGCCACAGCCGTCCTCCTCCTCCCCTGCCTTGTGCTTCCTGCACCTCCTTCACCCGCTGAGCACCACTCGAAGGCAATCTTTTTGACAAATGACTTTGTAGGACAGGGAAGTCTGAGGCTGCTGTTATTTGGTTACCCTACAGTGACAGGATGGTTTGTAGTTTTGCAGACAATTGCAAGAATTAACATGGACAGATTTAGAGCCTGAACTTTGTAGAAATATCTGGCATTTAAAAAAAAAAACCAGAAAACAAAGATAAATAGCAATATCTTTGAGCAGTAATGTTACCACTTTATTTCCAGAAAACACAGGAGTACTTTCCCACAGCTGTATTCACTGTATTTTAAGCTAGGACCATCCAGTCCTATCAAAACAGGAGAGAGTAAAGCAGAAATAAACATTTTGAACTGACAATAGTAAGTGTCAAAATAGCAGTAGCTATATTCCATGTTACTTCTTAATTTTACTCAAAATTTAAATAATAAGAGAAAGCCTCTGACCACAGAGGAATGAACCTATCTGTTTGGTATTTCATAATCTGATTTGATGGATTTAAAAGCCAGAAAGCATCAAGGGCTCAGAGAACCCAGATTCCTTCTCTCCTTGCTGGAGGCTTCTCCCTTTGCTCCAGCAGTGTCACAGCATGCTACCTACTCCTGTGCGGGAAGAAACAAACAGACCTATTTCTGAGGTGACAGAGGAAGAGGAGGAGAGGGGGACGCAAGACCACGCTTCAGGGGGTCATTGGCTCTTTTAAGATTTCAAACTTCCTTTCAGAACTCTGTTCCATCCTTGTTCCAGCATCCAACCAACATGAAGCCAGGTCACCTGAACCCTCATGTAAATTGTAAGATGCTTCCTTTGCATCCTTTCAGACACTGTCCTTTTTTCAGGGCAAAGCAGTAAAATTTAAACAATCTGTATCCCACGCACCACACATTTTCTTTCTGATATTTGATGCAACTGAATTGCCATGCAATCTTCAACAGCAGCAGGGACCATTCATATGCTTTTATGGATGGACAAATTTAATTTCTAAAAATAGATTCAATTTCTGGAATATATACTTATTTCAACACACACTGTATCTTCCCTCATTCTAAGGCATTTTGTAGAATTATGTCAACCTTTAGCTGTAAAAATAAAGTGAAGTCCTTCTCCCTCACATGATGATGCTATGAAATGGTGTAAATAAAATATGCACTATGATCAGCTGAGGAAGAACATAACATGCGTAACCTATTACCAAGCACATAACACTTCCTTCAATGCTTTCCCCAAACAGATACTCTGTAGTCACCTCTCGACTTTGACTTTAAAGGGCATCATTGACTTAAATAAAATGCACATAAATATTTTAGCTGCTACAGTGAAAACGGATTAATTATTGTAACAATGAAATAATAAAAAACATTTCTTCAGTTATTTTAGCCCGCACATCCGAGAGCATCCTGTGCCTAGCTGTTTTGCTGATCCTGCTGTAAAACCAGTTCCCTCCTGTGACTGCACGGCTGTTTTGCAAGGCATCAGGAGAGAGAGATCATTAAGCTGCCACAAAAATGTTACAGAAGTGAAAAGGACAGGATCTGGGGACGCATCCAAAAAAAAAGTATTTTTTTAATAAACAGGAATTAAGCCTTGTGGGGTCAAAAAATGAGTGCAAGTATGACCCCTCAGAGCCAGCTCATGTTCAGTCTAGGTGCAAGGGACAGCAGAGCCCATGACTGAGCAGGGAGACGGACACAGCCAGCAGGACCAAGGTGACTGTGGCAAGCAGAAGTAATTTGCCCCTCTAAAAGGGCTTTCACAGATTATTCATTTCAACTTTCCATCAAAACAGCTTCCAAACAAAAGGCGGCCAGAGAAGTGCTACCTGCAGGGCTGCAGCTACCCAGGGTACAGAGGTAGAGGCCAAGGTTCAGCCTATCCATCAACAGGACATTACAGATTCATTCTGGGGCATAAAACCCAACCACACTTGTGTGAAGAAAAAAGAATAAACTAATGCTCAGTACTTTTCCAGCTCAATGTTATTCTAGTAGTTAATATTTTTTACCCTACAAAACTATGCGCCATCAAATCCCTTTCTATATGTTCTTTTGAGACAGAATTTTTTAATGCACCAAAAATACATTTTTAATAACTGTAAAGGGCATCTAGGTAGACTAAAGTAGTCAGCTCTGATAATTAAATATAGTAATTCCATGAATTAAAATACTTCAACCTTATAATGAATCACAGTGAGATGCTGGAAAGGGGCATGTGGGGGCAACAGGCAAGCCAGGAGACTTCAGTGGCACCGAGGAATATTTCTCACCACTTTGCAACCGTTTAGAAACACGGGGGACATCTCCGGCAACATGGGTGCTGCCGGGAGCAGTAAAAACATTATCTACCACTCAACTAGCACGAACATTGGGAAACCTCCATCCTCATCACACACTACCAGGGAAGCAGACTGCATTTATTAAGATTTCTAAGAGCAAAACATAATTAAAAAAACAAGGGAGTAAGGTGAGGTAATTGCATGCAATTCTGCAATTAAAAATTGGGTTGAAAACAGCCAATTAGAAATCCATGCATCCAAAGCGTGGCTATTTGAATAGAAGGCTCCCTTGGGTTGGTTTTTGGCAAATGCATAAACCCTTGAAAACAATTCTATTAAAAAAAGCCTACACATCTTCCCAAACACTGAAGAAATTATGCAGCTCCTGTACATGTAGCTTAGGTCAATCTCTGGGCTTATTATTAAATTTTAACAGCTTTCAAGAGCCCAAATGTCATGTATTCTATAAAAGTCTACTAGCTATTAATAAGCATGAAAAACCCAAACCTAATAAACCACTTGTATTCATAAAGTTTATACTGAGTTGAAAAAAGGGAAGGGAAAAAAACATTCTGCAAAGATGTTTTAGTGGGTTGGATTTTTTGGAGGCCTTTTTGTAGCCTGTATGTTCCCTGTAATCTTGGAATATTATTAATACAGTAACATTGCTCTGGCTCACAAAAATAAAAAAAGAGGCAAAGAAACATAGGTACTTGGGACAAGAAATATAGCACTTTTGCTAATGTTGAATAATGTTCAAAATATATAAGTGCTGCATTAAAAGCTTATCTAGATTTTTCAAGTTCTACTGAGTTTTAAAGTATTTAGAAGCTAGGCTAGTACTTTAAAAATATTATATTCTTCCGGAAAATACGCCTTTAAAAGCAATTTGGAGAGCAACTTACTGCTCAACTTTTCACTGTAAGCAGAAACTGCTGAGTCCAAGCACGTATTTCCACCTGCAGCAGTAGATAAGACGGTAGATTTTGCTGCTTTACCTTATGTATTCCTGTAAGTTTTTCTGTTAGCTCTACAAAACCATGCTGTGAGCACTTTGATATATGGCCCACATATCTATCTATGGGATGAAACCTGGTTGGTCTAAGGGAGGTTTGGAAGTAGCTTTCCCTATGTCATCTACGCAGCTACTCTACCACTTTCATAACCCTCAGCTCAGGACTTTGGCTCTTCACTGATCAAACAGACCAAGGAAAAATTTGTTTGAAATAATCCTTAGAGATGAACAGGAATCTTTAGGGAAGATTTATGCTTTAGGGAATATCGTTGTCCAAACCAAAACCTTTAGTGAGAAAGGCTTAGTACAACTAAAGTATTGACCATACAGTATCCTTTTGCTACATATGAAATCACTTACATTATTTGTACCAGTATTTTCAAAAGTAAAAATTCTATTTTATATTCTTTAAAATTCTTGGCTTTGAAATACAAATTAAGTACAGAAAAAAAATTAAGAAAATGGTACAAATCAAAAGCCAGTATTCAAATACGATCAAAGTAGTTTCAGATAATTTGAATCGGATCTGCTGTTTGTTCCCCTTCAATTTTTGATTCACATTCCTTAAGCTGTATTATTTGTCAGAATTTGGGATGTGGAAATCTTCCGTAAGCTGTTTCAAAAAAGCTTTATCAGCCATGCAGCAAAAAATGTAACAGTGTAGAAACTTGCTTTTCTTGTGAGACCACTAAAGAAGGTCGTTGAATAACTAATGGTCTATTACAACAATGAAATGAGAGTCTTCAGCGGGATCTCTAATCCCTCCAGCTTTCCAAAGAATAAATCAAACTAAGGATGGGGAAATTGAGAAAAAAATGTGGGTTTTTTTGAGAATGACATATTCTAACTTGAGAGAAACCTAACTTCAACATCTGATAACAACATGAGTGTCACTACAAGTGAGCTCCGTGTCAAGGCATCTTCCATTAAAACACAAGAAAATGTGTAACTTATGAATACACTGTCACATACTTCACCTCTGTTTATGGATAAGAGTACCACTACGGCTGTTTTATTCTACATTTAAGCCTCACTGCAATGCTTAAGGAGCTTCCATAACAATAACAACAATTTCAAAGAAGAGAGATTTAATCTTCTGCCAGTCCTCCCATTGTTCCAAGGAGGAGCTCGTTAGTCGAGTACCCCTTACAATGGAGATTAAAATAGTGATGAAATTGTGAAATTGCCAGAAACCATTTCAACTACTTCTTCCACTTCCTGAACTGAGCAAAAGGTGGTTTATTTTGCCTTACCTTTATGGTTTTGGTCTGGAGTCTGAGTCCATTTAAAGTGTTAATGGCTTTCTCTGCATCCTTTGGATCAATATAGTTAACGAATCCATACCCTAAACTCTGCCCTGTTGAAACACAAAAAAACAAAGGAAAAAGGACTCAGTATTTTTTTGTAAGCACAAAAACAACTTCCAAGAGTGGGATCATAATTTTCTAACACACTTCGTTTCATCCATGCTCTCCCCTATGGTCTCTATGACATTCTTTACCACTTCATTATCTCATTAATACAGTGGAAGCCAACCTAAGTATTTTAAAATGCTGTTCTGAAGACCCTGCTTTAAAAACAAGAAGCAGCAAGCCCCCACCCTGCCCTACCCAGGAGTTTACTGAACAGCATGTATGAGGCTTGACAGCAGCAGAATTGTGTAATAGTTTTGTGCAGAGTTCCTAATAAATATAACTGCCTGACCTGCCAGAGCAGTAACAAGGCCACCTCTTAAAAATGATTTAAGAAAAAGCAGACACATTATTTTGCTACTGTTTATAAACAAGTTTATAAGTGCTTAAAATGCAAAAATTAGGAAACAGTGTTTTAACACTAACCTTAACACAGCTGACCGAGAAACAGACAACAACCTTTACGTTCCATTTTATTGCTCAGTGAGCAGCCAGTAAATAGGAAGAGAAAGGAGAGACCAAATTGCAGTAGGATAAGAGACCACGTTAAAGCTTTCCTCTATGTATTAGAGATGATGTCAAAACCAAAACAGTACAACAACTGCTGCTGCACACAGGATGGCACAAGCCTACTTTAGCAGCTAAAATTCATTTCAACAGCTTCTGTTTTACTAGTAAGGTCTGTGTTTGCGTTTGCAATAGGAAGGGGAGACCTGGTTAACAGCTGGGCTAAATAACATGGAGCTGGAGAGGCCATGCTATTAGCACTACAGATATTCATTCACACAGCACAGGGACAGAGCTGTGGGTCTGCAATGGGCTGTGAGAACCTGTACCAGAGCAGTACCTTTTCCCAATATCCAAAACCAGTTTCGCAGCATCAATTCTGTTAATGCAATGTGACAGACAGCCGCTTCCAGATCCCTTCCTCCTCGAGCCTCCTACTGAAGTTATTTTGCACATTTGGAAAACACAGTAATTTTTTTTTTTTTTATTAAGGCACATCCACTTAAATATAGACACAGATAATGTAATTTCAAGAATAAGCAAGCCCAAGCAGGCAGACAAGAAGCCCTGCATTTCAGCCATGCTCCTCATACACCCTTTGGTGTATCTGGAGAACAGTAAGCCAAAAGATGACCTGCCTCTGAACGCTGAAGTGGAGGGGATCTAAGTGCTCCTGCTCACAGGCAGTGAGGAAGGAAACATGAAAAATCCCTCCCATGGAGAAGGAGACAGCACTTGTGGAAGATTTCTGTCCATGGGAGAAATGAACAGAGACCCAGCTCCTGCTCACCAGGACAAAGTGGAGGTTGGGAAGCAGCTGCACACCAAGTGCCTTGATGTACCCTGGAGGCACGGATCCTGCCTCCCAAGCACAAAGCTTTGTTTCTTTGTCTCCCGGACTACAAAAAAACATCTATGTGTTTCTCAAAGTCAGACGCCAAAGATACAGCATTTGCTGTAATGCAAATACAGGGAGCGCTTCTGTCTTATGAAATCCCATCAAAGCACTAGAAGCTACTAACTATGCGATGGAAGACCATGGAAACACTGCAGTTCACACCTAAAATGCCCACATGCAGGCATAAGGGTTAAGAAATGGCTGTTTTAAACTACAGTATATCCAGGGAGTAATTCCATCCAATCAATTTAACTTCAGAAAAAAGTATAAGGACGTACCCAGTCTTCCTGGACAGCTGAATTAATCTCAACAAAAAAATTTTCTTACCCAATTTACATGACTAAGACTAAGCTGAAGTCCTGACTGAGCAAGAAGCCTGGAGCAGAAAGAAATAGTGTGAAGATACTTTTCATGCCACGCCTTCCTCTTCTGGAAGTATCTCTACTGGAGATACTTTATGCAGCCCCAATCCCTGTGCCTTTGAACACATCACATCCTTAATACATTTAATCCTGAACAGTGCTAGGCAAAAGGAAGCCATTCTCTAGGAAATGAACCTCTTTTACAGAGGAAGGGAGACACAAGGATCAGGGCCTGAGTTCAGGTCCCTACTTTTCCTTTAACCATCTACTGACCTTCAGAGGTACGTAGATAACAGGAGTAGCTGACGCAGGCCCTGGGATTTATCTCAGTCTGTCTGAACACGGGCTGCTTTAGCCAGCCACTGTTACTCTCAAGGCACGTGGACTGACCAGTTTCTACAATATATGCACTGAATTTTAATAATCTCTCACAGGCACATTGACTTTTGTAAATACTTCTGCAAGGGAGAGACCATGAGCTGTAGGGAAGGGAAATAATGGCAATACAAGAAAAAGTATTTTCTCCAAGGTGAAGGATAAGGAGTACCAACACGAACAAAGCTTATCTGCATGCATGCCTGCAGAACCTTGCCTAAAGAAAACAATTATGTTGTCAAAATTTTGCTTAGAATAATAGGTACACAGAAACATGATTTCCTTTTGTTAGCATATACTCCAGAACATCATGAAGTATATGAAACTTTTAATAGAATTTAAGGCCTCTTACTGATAAGCTATTGGTTGTGATTTTATAGCAAGTATATTAATTGCGATGTTGGCTGGATTACATTCTCACAAAAAAGATAGGGTGAGCCTACTCAGCATTCTGAGCACTGACATACTGTTAACTAAAAAAACCAAAACACCTTTAATATTAAAAAAAACCCTCAAACCCCACACCCTTTGAAGCCTACTAAAACTTGGTACAGTTCTTTCAATTAGCAAATTCCTGTTGCTAATTGAAAAACCTTTTGTTAAGAGATTGCCACTTCAGAGGTATATTTTGTTTGGTTTATTTTGTATTTTCAAGCATCTCCCCTAAACACCATCAGTTAATGAAGACAGATGCTCCACCCATCTCAAAAAACTGAAAAGAAAATAAACCCAGAAAAATATAATTTGTGAAAAAGCTTTATAGCTGCTGGCAGACATAATAAAGTTGTAGTGCTAAACATTTACAGTTAAGAAACCAAAAGAATTATATATCCAACTAAAAATATTATTTTCAAAGTACTCTCAAGAGCAATATACCTTATGTGAGCCAAAACACAGACTCCAGATATGAAAGAACTAAAAATTGCTACTGGTAGAGAAAGAGGAGAAGGATTTGTTCCAGAATATGGTAAAGCAATATGAGCTTTCAGTTTTTTTCATCATGTACTCTTATTGCATGCTCTCGAAAAGGGTAACATTTCTTTGGACGCAATCTGGCAGCACGAAGCAAGCAGCTGGACCTCTCAGTAGGATCCCACACAGACACTGAAGTTCATTCCCATGCTACACTTCCCAGGAACAGCACCGTAAATAGTAAATATTTTCTGTGATTTGGAATGCGATAGTTCATCACATGCTGTGATTCAGTAGGGCAGGCAAGAGTATTTCTAGATGATCCTGAAACACCACCTTGTTATATCACTATTACCATGGCTCTTTCTGAATGTTTTATCTAGCTTGCAGAAAACGCATAGCAGAACTCCTATGATCTGGTAAAGAACATGTCTAAAAGTTAGTGATAACAGGGTGAAAAACGATCAAGCACTTGAAAGTCTAAAAGAACCACCAAACAAACTACACCACATGCAAAGCCAAGCCCACGCCGGCAATGTACATGTTTCATATTTTAGAAGGCTCCATTTCACAAAGCTGAAAAATCACTGTATTAAAACACCAATATTAAAACAAACCATGAGAAAGAATATAAAAAAAATCAGTGTACCCTGATTTTAACATTTATCCATACACCCAAAAACCTGCAACTATGAAAAACGCTGTGCCAGTTAAAGACCGTCTGTACCTGCCTTTACTTCCTTTGTAAGCCAGTATGCCTAGGCCTATTCCATGTTTAAATTACAAGATAAAGGGAAAACAGATGGAAACTAATGTATGTTAGAACAGAAAAATCATAGGAAAGAGAAATGAAAAACCCCAGAAAAAAATCTCTGGCTAGTCAAGGTTGGAAAAATAAAAGCTTTTTTTAAGATTACAGAAAAAAGATCCCTTAACACTCATGCTGACTCATCAGCAGACAGTAACAGTACAGAGAAAACAGATGTGTTATGTACACCTGAAAAAGCTATATGAAGTACTAACTAGCAACCCAGGTGGACATTAAACAGGAGCTACTAAAATGATACATGTTTAAATGAGATGGTCTGGATTACTTGCACAGAATAGACTCAAATAAGGGGCAAATGGCTCTCTTGCCATTTTCAGTAATTCTTAGAGCACTGAACAAACTCCAGGAGCCTGGAGGAAAGACAATTTTGCACTGAAATTCAGAAAGGAAGGACTGGATGACCCAAGGAATTACAGGTCCACCAGCCTAATGCTGAGCAAGGCAAAATTACAGAACATTCGATACTGGACTCTAATAATAAAGAATTAGAGAGGGGTAATAAAATCAATGTCAATCAAATTAGGTCTATGGAAAATGGATTCTGTCAAACTAAACTGACATCCTTCTTGATGAGATTACAAGTTTGACTTATAAATTTTAAGAATGTCGATTTAATAGCATTGATATACTTGGTCTTCTATAAAGCACTTGATTTGGTACTGCAATTTAATTGACTAAAACAGAATTAGCATGGTACGCATTAAATGGATTAAAAAAAAATCATCAGCCAACAGATGTCTAACTGGGAATTGTGAATAGGAAATCACCAGAAAGATGTTTTCCTACAGGTCTCTTTCAGGAAACAGATCTTAGCCCTAAACTGTTTATTTCCATTGATGAGTGGAAAAAACCAAACTCCTTGCTCCTGAAGATCGACTGCAGAAAGACAGGATGAGAGGACAAGAGCAAAGAGGACAAAGTGAGGGTGCAAAGCAATTTAAGCTCCTCAGTAAACTACAGATACATAAATGTAGATAGCACAAACCCAAGATTACATCCCAACAAACCAAAAACCATGACATACTTTCCAGATGGGAACTGAAGGACTTGGATACAGGGTGACAGATAATCACCTACATCTCAAGCTTGCAATGCTGCCAGAAGGGTTAAAATGATTCTTTGTAGCATAAAAGCCACATAATTGAAAAGGCAAAGAAAAATTACTGCTTCTCACCTGGCTGCATGCTTCGCTGCTGAAGTGCTGTGCCCAGTCCTGTTGTACATGCTTCAAGAAAGATATGGTGCCTTGGCAATGATACCGTAAGAACAGACTACAGGACTGAAAAATGCTTTCACTTCTATGATAGGGGTCAATCTGTCTACTTGATCAAAAAAGGTTAAGTTTAACCTTAACAGTACTACATTAGTACTCATCTAAAGTACAGACTGATTTTTTTTTTTTTAAATCAGGTCTATCCAGCAGATAAAACCACTGAGTTTTGTATCTCAATTCCTATCACTTGGCAGTTGAAACAAGAGAAACTAAACTAGAAATGACAAAGCAAATGCTGTTTTCCTGGGGAAGGCATTTGTTTTGTTTTTGACACTGACAGTAACAGATTATTTTAACAACCTACAAACCATTTTGTCAGCACTACCACCACTGGAAACTCTGGAAGTTCAGATTTTTTTTTTTCCTGAAAGCTATGCTCTAGCTCAAGCAGGAATTAATCCAGGGAAGGTTTTGGCGAGATGTGTGAAGTGCTCAATAATCTCTTCTACTCTGAAGCTCTAGAAAAATCCTGTTCCTGCTGGTGGTTCTCTGTACAGCTCCTGCAATAATTCCCACAAGGAAAGAAGAAGTAAAGTACTTTCTCAGATAAGTCTGAAGCCTTCCTACTGCTAGAAACTATTCTGCAGGCAACATATAGAAGAGTGCAACTTTGAATTGCTCACCTATGATCAGATAAGTTAAAACAAGTTTAAAGAATATTCTTTTTTTCTTGAAAATAAATTCAAATCACATTGATTTGAATCAATGGGATGCAAATCACATCAAAGGACTACGGTCCGCCCTATAAACAGTTACTCATGAAAACAAGTACAGAATGGGACAGCAACAATGCAAGCTGCCTTAAATCGTGGTTTTGTTGTCCCCTGCCCAAATGTAAAACCTAATTAAAGCTGCCCGCCTGGCAGCCATAACACAGACACCACCCAGTGCTGATGTTTTTCTTTGACACAATCCCTTCCTTCAGAAGTAGGCCACATCTGACAGCTCATCTTGTATTAGCCAGGCAAAAGCTGTCAGACAGTAACCGCCTTCAGTCACTCTGGGTTTGGGACCAAAAGACAAAATAATGCTCACCATGAATTCTCCCAGCCTTCCATCTCCAAGTTTTGACTGTTCCAACCCCAAACATTTAGGGAAGAAACTGATGCCAGGGTGAGCTTCTCTATTGAAGCAGCTGAGCTCAACTTGCTGTCCACCTGTGACTCTTCCAAGCAGACCTACACATGCTCTTCAATCTTCCCCAGCAATTCTCATAAATTGGGGACATTCCTGATAAATACTACCTACAGCTGGCTAGCAAGGAAAGCAGCAAGCAAGACTGACTCATTGTGCTTTCCATCTTCTAAACAGTAACAGAAGAGACTTACTGACATTCAAGGTAAGCCCTGCTCCTGCTGGTAGTCCATTTCAGAGCACAACCCTGTGAGCCTCCAAACCATTTTGCAACTGTTTTGAACACATTCCTGGAAGGACAAAGAATGACTACAACTCTTATGAAAAGCTGTATGTTGTAAGGGCTTTCGGAGAAGGTTACATAAATACCCTTGAGAAAATACATTCAAAATGTACGAAGAGGGTCAAGTGAATTGCCTGCCCTTTTTTTTGCGTTGTTTCTATGGCAGTTACCAAATAAAGCTGTTTACCTAAAAAAGGAGGTAAACTATGTAGAGAAGATTCAGATCAAGGGAAAAAACAAGATCTGATCACAAGACCAGTTCAAACCCTGCTCCTTTTCTGATGCTTTTTTATGCCAGTAACATCAGTCTCATTCATCCTCCATCCCTTTATCAAGGAAAAGCACCTGCTGTCACCACAGCAATGCAAACTGCAGTCACAGGAGAAGCAAACCAGGACGCAAGCAGCTTCTGCACACAGTGCTCATAGGACGAAACAATTAAGCTAAGGCTGTCACTGTCACAATTCACTGTAATCTAACTACGAAGGTTAACTTGTTCTGTGCGTAGTGTAGTTTTTTTCCACAGCATCCGTTTAGTCTACAGCTTATTTAGAATACAGACTCCTTATATCTGTACAGACTAGGATTTATTTAACACATGTTGTCCACAAATAGCAAGAAAGCATTCTTCTCCTACTACAATGTAACTCACTTCTACAAGAATTTAGGGAAAAATGCGCAGCCTTTCTCAAAGCAAAACCGAGACAAGAATGAGTAGTAAATAACTCTGGTTTTGTCTTTTGCAGGAAGGTGACCGCGTACAAGTTGTGTTTGGGAACCTTCTATCAAATTACTGTATTTTGGATGCCCTTGTTACTTCTTTTGAAAATATTCCCCTTCTAGAACAGGAAAAGTCAGCTGTAATTAAATGCAATCCAATCAAGAGCCCTAGGTATGCTTTGATGCTACAGTGCACCTACAATTAAGGAGCATGACTTATTCTTGTCATCAGCAAAATTTGAGTATCAGTAGAAGATCCCTCTTACGATCTTACCAGAGAGGAAAGCCAGGTTCGAGACTCGCACTGGGATCCCCTCCTAAAAAACATGTTTGTAGTTTCATAACAAGTAAATAAGCAAATCTAAACCCAAACCTCAGGGAAAATCCCTGTGTTCCACAGGCTGACACCTAGCTCTAGCTAAAGCACCTGTAAAGGCATACATGCTGGCACAAACTTGCTCGGATGGGAAAAGATCCCTCGGCAAACTCTTCCCCTATGGCACCAGAGCTGTGATCCCCCCAAATACCAAAGGCTCCCCCCCCCTCCACCCCAAACATGCGGGGAGAAAATTCCTATCACTGCATTAATCCTGCCAATGCCAGACTCAGATAAAAGCTCATTTGTGCAGGAGACAGGCCTTTTTGGGGGGCTTAGGGGAGTCACGAGTTGCATGATGGGTTCCCATGGGAGCTTCACATATGCAGGATTTAATATACCCCAGTCCAAGTGGAAGGGGATTCTTTGCACCAGGCCTTCTCCAACAGACTCTGCTACGTGATTAAAAAAAAACCCCCAAAGGAAGCCCTTGCAAACAGCGTGCTACATCCCACGTAAAGCTCTCCCTCGGGGAGAGGATAAGAGAGGGAAAATGAACCAGACATACAGACACCACTCACTCAATTTTAATATCTGAATGGGAAGTGCCAGATACCATGACAACAAGCCCAGAAAAATAAAAGGGGAATAAAAAAAGCATTGCCCAAAATGTGAAACAAATTCTACAAATGTAGCTAAAGTGATCAAACGATTAGTGCTAGTGCAACGCCTGGACCTCCACACCTTTGTTTGGAAGAGAACTACTGGGACCTGAACACAGTGACCTCAAAAAACAAAGACCCCAGAAAACCAACTCTAAGCTCCCCACATGAGAATTTGACCAGCACCTTGCTTGCTTAGGAAGCTTGACTCCACCAGGCAGTGCCACAGGAGATGGCATGAGCTTTGTCATCCTCTCTAGTTTTGACAAATCCCTTAATAGAAGATGGTGTAATTTAATGTCTTGAGTTTCAGAGATGCTGAAGCAGTAGCAGTTCTCATGTAAATTAAATACCAATTGACAGTAGCTGCTATCCCTCAAAATTAGACACAGTAATGCTTCTCATTCTGTACTAGCCCTGCACATCCATCTCGAAAACGGAACAAGATGGAGCATGCTTCGACAGAGCCTGCTGCTGTCCAGCACCACTAGATCCTTCCGAAAGTCCTATTCCCACAGAAATTTCAAGAGGACTTTCAAAAACATGCAATTACTCAATTTTAAACTTAACCATACCAGCAACATAAAATGCTCCCGCTCTTGCAAATAGCGCCTTACAGTCTCTCAAAGACTTCTAGCATTTCAGATGTTCCGCATCTCACCTGAAACAAGACTTTACTCTTACCTGCATACTACAGAGCTTTAACAAAGTCAACTGTATAATTACTGTACTTGAGGCCATGGACTAATCTGCATGCAAAGCTTAAGTGGCAGTTTGAGACAGATGCTGCTGACTTGGCTGGAGTCTTCTGCGGTTCCCATTACCATAGCATGGAAGCATTTTATCTCTGTAACACACCTTTCCTCACAAACACCACTGAGGAAAGCACTTTTATTTCTATTTTGGAGAAGAGAAGCTGAAAGGCATCAAGAATTCTGGGGTGAACTTGGATGGAGTAACACAGTCACTAGAACAGGCATCTAAAACTGCATCTCCCTCACTGTAAGACAGTAACCTTTTTATTGGGCCACTGTGAGTTGTGCTTGGCTAGACATATCTTGTAAACATGCACATTTCATGCTACAGAACATAACCTCCTTTTTCTTTTTTCTTCTCCTGTCTGTATCAAGTTTCTTTAAATATAAAACTGGATTTTAAGCATGCGTGTGTTCATACTACTGCGAGCAACTGATTAAGTGTATTTTCAGAAGCTATTCCTCCTGACATACGTAAGACAACTGAGTTCCATTTCTGAACAAATATTTAGACACTCCCCCCCCCTTAATAGCTCTTGCTTCCCTTCTTTTCATCTTCTCCTCCCCCTTCCTTCAAGGAGCACACAGCCTCTGAATTAGCAGCTGTTCTGAGAAGAGCAAGGCTGCACTCCTCCCTGCTTTGTCCCAGAACAGAACAGGGACTGTACTATAGAAATCCAGTGTTCTGGGCACAGGCATGAATGGACAAGAAGCAGCCATGACTTGTCTATCCCAAACAGTAAATTCAATGCTGAAGAAGAGACAAATTAAACACAAGAATGCAGACATTAGAAACAAACAGGCTACGTTAAAACAATATTCAGTAAGAAAAGTGAAAACAAATAGACACAGGAAAAAATGAAAGATGTACCAGGACATAAAAAATGGTAAGCAGCAGTGTGGAAAGAAATCTGCAACAGCAATTAAAGAAGTCACTGCATTACATGAAGCATACAATATATGGTAGGAAGCCTTTCACATCCCAAATAGGCCATGTCACATGATGGAGCAGGGATACAGCATCACTGGGCCAGCAGTACATTAAGAATGCTAAAGACTGCGCTCAACTGTAACAAGAAATTTATATACTGGAGATAAGGAAAGAAACAAACTGAAGGCAAATTTCATCAGCCACCAGGTTTTTAAAATCAAGAATGATTTAAGGCTTGAGGGTGGCTTAAGATGCAAGAGTACAAGCGTCCGGTGCTAGAACATCAAAATACGTTATCTCTTGGTTAAATTGTGACTAAAAGGAGACGCAAAAATCTATAGGTAGTTCAAATGTGTAAAGACTATGACTGGAGATGAAATATTTTAGAAGTGTGCTACTTAACACTGTTACTCATAATAGAAGATGAAATTAAAAAAGGATAAACACTTATATGGTCTGAAACCAAAGAGAAAAGGTGCTCCTGCAATGCAAACCAGTAGGTCGTGGAAGAGGCACACGCTTCATCACAGCAGACTTATCTTCCTTTCCTGCATCCCATCCCAAACACTGGCATTTCTGAAGTTTAGGTGAAAGTGGAGGGCAACTGAAAAAAATTAGTACTGAACAATGGGGCAGAAACTGAAAGCAAACCAAAACAGACAGTTATTTTTCACTGGTCAGGCTTCAATGAAAGGGATGGTAAGTTCAAATCCCAGTGACCCTACATGCACAGTTTTGGTGCAAATATACCAAACTTTGCACAAAAACAGTGATGCCATGCACCTGGAGTTGAAGTTTATGAGAAAACCCACTATTCTGAAAGACAGTATTAGTGCATGGTGGAGTGATGGGAAGAAAGGCAGGACAGAACCACGATAAAGCCTGTGTACTGACCAAGGTTCCCACTCTCACGATGGGTCAGAGAACTCCATGGGCAGACTGAAAAGTCAGTTGTGGCTTAAAGTAACATGCAACTCGGTTTATAGGAGAGACATTTTTGTTAAAAGACCAAGAATGTGCTTTCTCACTGAGAAGAACAATGCAAGCAGAGGAATCAGGAAAGGAAAGGCACAGCTAAGAAAAATTCAGTGCATCCTCAAAGCTGAAAGCATTTCATGTGGAACTAGTGGCAGTAACACTTCCAGTCTAAAGCAAGTGGCAGAGGCACATAAACCTGGAAAAAACCATGGGTTTGTTTTGCAAAAAAAGAATATTAAATAGGACGTAACAATACGCTGCAGCAGCAATATCTGAAACCTGGTTGACTGCAAATTCAAAAAGCCCTGGTAATTTTGTCATTAAATGATTTAATTCAGCAACATTTAGGGTTTTGTACCTCAGCCTCTGTCAAACAAAAAACAAAAGCCACAACAACACTAAGAAATTTCACAGTAATTCTGAACAATGACTCAGAATACCTATTCTGTCTCACAAACAGCCTACTAATTAAACTCTCTGAGCTCTACTAACCAGTTTTTCTAATGCACGGAGGAAAGTAATTTATTACAGACCGGAATACAAAATTTAATATTAACAACACAACCTGTGTCTGCAGCATTTTTAATCTGATCAGCAAAAACATAAATAAAAGCTGCAACCTGACAGCTAAGAAGGTTAATCTGTAAGTTAGATTTACGTAGATTACTTCACACAGCATCTGGAAAGATGCTGAGAAAAGTAAAGCCACTTTATCGTATTCCAAGATGTGCGACCTATAAAGATGTTGCTATCCATCAATACTTAAGATTGCAGTGAGCCTACTTAACCAATTTATTTCAGCTTTAAGACAGAAATTTCAAAAACTTTAAAACATGCGCAGGAATTTTTAAAAGGTATTCCAAATATTTAGAATTCTCCTTTTAGGTACTTGCAGGTAATAGAAGTAATGAAAACTGCTTAAAGGAGAAAACATTATGACTTTGTTGTGTGCATGTACTACCTAGTTCTATCATTTAAATTTCTTGATAATATTGTTGAAAAGAATATTAGCATGAATAGAGTCCTCAATGAATTTTCTCTAGACTGAAAAGCAAGTATTTTCCTTTTAAAGGTGGTATATTTCATCTGTACAGGCCAAATCCTCTTCCTATGACAATATCCACATAGACAGCACTGGATGTACCATGTGTGGATATTGTGACTACAAGCCATTCTTGCTGGCTGACCACCATGGAAAACAGTGCAGGTTTTATGATACAGTACTCTTGTAAAAAGGCTTTTCACAATATTAAACATATGGGTGGTATACAGAGGACAGGGAAATACATATATTATTTTGGTTTTGTTTCCAGTTTGGCAAAGTACCTAAACATACCTGACCTGGAGCAAGTTAAGTACCACAATCCTACTGATCAACAAAATGAAGGTAACATAGCAGCTATTCCAACATAGCAAAAAAGCATAAGGGCAAAAATTATCAGTCAAGCTCCCAAGCTGTTCATGTTTCAGACTGATTTTTTTAATTTAAGACAAAGGGGCTTCCAGAGCAGGAAAATATTTAAAGAAAAATCAGAGAAAAGGGAGAAAGAGATGCACTGGTAAATAGAAATGACGCAGATACAGCACATAGGAAAACAGAGGAGTCTAAAAAAAGGAACTGCTGGAGAATACTTCTTCCTTGCTACGTGTCCTATCTTATCATGTCCTACCTACCATCCTCAGAACAGGGAAAATCAAAACACCCCCTACATCTAACCAACAGCATCCTAAGAAAGAGGAAGGTGGCCTCATTTTGTGGGTCCTAGAATGCTGTAGTAAGAAAAAGCCTGTTGATATCTAGTTTAAGGTGATTTAAAATGCATGTGAGCAGAGACAATTATCCATATAGGGCAGCAGACTTATTAGACCTTCTACCACAGAAACAGCAACCCCTCTAGTACAGCAACAATTAATCATACTGGCAAGGCTGCCGTTTGTTTGCTTGCAGGTGAGTATGACACAGCTTTTTGTCCATCTGCTTTTGCAACACCCCTTAAAAAAGTCATCTAACTGGAAAAAAAAACTCTGGGCTGTTCATAAAAACACTCCAGGTTTTTTTCCCCTCAAGCTGATATATACCACTGATTAAACAGATGCTGTGAGAGTCATAAGAGCAGCCATACTGGGTCAGAGCAGAGGTCTGCCTAGTCCAATAGCCTATCTCCAGAGCACCTGCAAGTCAGTACCTTGTGCTGAAATTCCTAGAGGGGACAAGTAAGAACATCTGCAAAGTCAGTGGTGGATCCTGCTCAAGGAGAACAGAGAAGAGCAGCTACGTCCAAACCCCAGCAGCGAGTCAGCCAAATCACAGCCAGCAAGCAAAGTCAAAGAAATAGGCTTGGACTTCGGTGACATGATGCTTTCTTCCCCTCTCTTCCCCTATGCTTTTCAGAATCAGCATCTCACGATGGGATGGGAGGGACCACAAGACTGTGGCATCACAGAAATGTGAAACATGGCACCTGGGCAAAACCTGTTTAAACAGGCAGAGATGCAGAAGGGCCTGAACAAAACTCAGGCTGTACCATAAATGGTGTAAAAAGTTGGAGGGTGCAATACCCTATCAATGACAACTCCAGGAATGAAGTGTAGGACATGAAGTAGGATGCTGCTGAAACCCAAAGACATATGCTTGTCTGTTGGCAAACGCTGAGCATCAGAACAACTTCCAACAGCCAATGAATTACTGAGGTTATCAGCGCTGATTGTAACCATGTAATTGCCAGCGAGCTTGCATACAAAGGTTGGTAGACTCCCAATTCAGGCAGCAAGAGAAACTATCCTTTAAGCAGGAGAAAAGATTAGATGGTGAGCAGCATTAAGAATGTGCAGTTGTAGAAAACAGTAGTAAATCCTCCCCTCCATAGATTCTTGTGTACAATGACATAACATAACTAGAGATTAACCCCTCTTAACAGGAAGTCAAATTAAGATGATACTCCAAGTTTCAAAGCATTGGCATTGAACCTCTGAAGTTTTCTGCAAGCAAAGGAAAAGGAAAGGATTTAAGGCCAGGCAAGACCTCCATGCATTAGATATCCCAAAAAGGAACTCTGTCCTCTACAGATGGCTTCTCACTTGACAAATAAATAGAAAACAGCGTGGCTTAATTATATAAATAGGTCCTCGCTCAAGTCAGACTTAGAATAACTTCAAAAGCAAAGAAGAACTGAAGGATGGGGTCCAAGTGGATGGAACGTGAAGAGGTACTTTGTTTCATCAGTATAGGGACTGCACATAAACTGAGCTAGCAGAAATCAAAGAGAGAAAAAAAGGTAAGAGTGCTGAGGATGTACACTCCCATGAGCAGCAGATCCCATTACTGATCTGAAGATCTCAGGTTGACCATTCCCAGAAGTCAAGGTGAAAAAGATCTTGCAGGGCTCTCTTCTGGCTGTAGAGAAAAGCACCTGCATGCTAGGAAGTCAAGTGATGATGGATCAGCTCTGCAACAGAGAAGGGACAAGAACTTCCTGGTTCAGAGTCTGAGAAACAGCTACTGCAGGCAGGTCAAATAATCCTCGTCGCCATCTTAAAGCCAAGAAGAAACTCCTAATGCAGCACTGGTAAAAAGCAAAGCCTTGTGAAAAGGGAGAGCAGGAACCAGGCCAATTTTAAAACCTTTCAGACTGGTTTTGCACAGGTCACTTTTGTTCTTGGACAAGTTGTCTAGCAGGAACGCTGGGGAGACAGGCAGGTGTGACAGCTGCAGCACAACCACGCTACTCATTGGTATGGCTGAAGGGCAGATCTTGAGTAGTGGAGAACAGATCAATGCTGGGAAAGTCAACCTCAGAGCCAGACAGGTATGCCTTGGTGTGCTGTCTAATACTGCCCTAAAGACCCCGCCTCAGCTGGAAATCAGTGCATCATTAGTGGACACTGCTGCCAATCTCCCAGAGCTTTCCTGGAACTCTTGTTCCTTTCCTCCCCTTTTCTCCTTGTCCTCCTTGGGCTAAAAGGAAAGAAAGAAAGGGTTAGGGACGGCGGAAGTTGTGCATGAGTGCTGAAGCATGGGGTCTGTGCTTCTAGAGGGAAGGGCAGAACAAGGGAAAAAAGACAGATAACACTGTAGGTAAGGGTGGACTGTCATCGTATAGCGGGTTCCACCAACAGAGCAGTTTCACCTGGCTGTTTCCTGGTAGACAGTTGTCTTCACCACAGATGATATGAAGGATAGAAAGAAAGTCTCAGACTAGAAGGTCAGCAGACATACTGAGAAGCCTCATAAATAACCTTATACCTGGAAGTCACAATTTTGGAGATGTGGGTGTGCCTGTGCTGTCGAGGAAAACCATACTGCTAATCCCTCCTCACTAGACTTCCTGGGAAGGTGATATTATTTACTCAAACCAAGCGGTTAAAACTGAAGAATAAACTAAACATGCATTAAAGGCATTTAATACACTTCAGAACAAGCTCAGGAGTGAAACCGCTGAAGTTAATTAGAAAGCCTTTCACAGCACAAGGGTCATGCCTACTTGCTTTCTGCCTATTTGCCCCAACACTCATTTCAATTGCTTTTTTCCAATAACCAAGAAATCTAAATTCTTTTGTTCGCCAGCGCAGAGTATGCACCAGACAACTGCAGAGAGGCGATAAAGAAAATGATGGATGCAAATTTGACCGTTTTCCTCCGCATTTAGAATAGACATCAAACCATACGAAACACATTTTAGAAATCCAGCACTAAAGACACTCGCTACTATTCTGTGTTCCCTCCCCCACAGTGTTAATGAGTTTAGTTCACATACTTAATGCAAATGTTCATTTAGATCACCAATATTTGGGGATTGTCTTGAATCTGCAGCCCTTAGAATAGGATATGCAACACTAAAATTAGGTTTATCTCTGCTCAAGAACAGAATACACTTCAGGAAATAAGCAGCTATAAAAATAAAATAACTAGGCCACCAAATTAAGATCAACTTATCAAAGGCCTTTAATGACATTCGGAACCATATATTTAGTCTTTTAAAAAATACTTCTAGATTTTAGCTTTGAAAGAATCTGAAACATGTCTGCTTTCATGTCTTAATATTTTATTCTCTGAATGTAACTGAAGGTACTAGACAATTGAAGCATGCTCCGTATTCCGTCTGATTCACAGAAAGAATTTTCTTTTTTCCCCAGCTCTAAAACACATTATTTTAGACTTCTGCTTTTCTGGGCACTTGAATTTCAGCTGCAGTTACATTACCCTATTTGACCACTCTTTCCTCACTGCATTTTGAGCATGAACTCAACACAAAGAAATAACTGCCATACAAATCTCCTGTACCTACTAAAACACAGTGAGGCCAATCTACAAGTCACTTCCTGAAAAAAAACCACGGTAATTCACTTAATTGGTATTATTTTTCAGACAAAAGAACTCTAGCAGGATACTCTGCTGCATAAATATTTTTCCTATTTCAGCAAATGCCAAGTGTTTTGCTTTCAAGGAAGTCAAATGCAGAAAGCTGCGCTGCTTCTTACAAAGATTCCCTATACAGCCAATTTGAGGGGCACTACTAAATATGGCATTTAAAGGCAATCAAACTAAATGCTGGAATTATATTCACTTTGTAAATGGTAAACACCACAGTACCTAAGCATTCCCCCCCCAGCCCTGTTCTGAAGGATTGTGTTAATTCTCATCTGCTACTGGAGCAAAGCAACAGCTGCTAACGCTCAGCTTAGTCTAACAAGATCTGTACCAAATAAGTGATCAGAGATCAGTGACTAGTTACCACTGCTTTACAGAGAATTACTAAAAAGCCCTTCCAACTCAACAGGGGAATAAACTACCTCTACAAGGTATTTTTCTTCTAAACCCTGTTATTAGGTTGGGCTTATGCCATGAGGCATGAGTGTTTACATACTTTCTAAACAGTTTGTAAGTCTTATCTAACATAATCCCTACATTCTATAATCCTATCTGTTTAATGTATTTTAAGTGGGGAAAACCGCTGGAACCAGTAATATATCAAAATGGAATGCACTTTCAAAGCACTATCAGTGAACTGGACATCAAATGTAAAAGTAGTTTATGCTCCGATTATATTTTCAGATATTTAGGAATATGTAACTTAATGCTGGGTTCACAGTAAGCTATATTTATCTACATATGGGTTATTTTTTTCTTCTAATAGGGAACACTTTTGTAATGCCCTTTTACAAAATTCCTAGAGAAAACATACAAAAAGCACTGGTAGTCTTTGCATGGGAAATTTTTAGTGAATACACATTCTGCCTGCAGCTTCTCAACATAAATAGCTGAACTATTTCCCTTGAATAAAAATATTTCCCCCCCATAGCAGAGCAGCACAATTTTACTAATATCTCTGCAATTTCCAGGCTGAGTCCTCAAAATGCAGACTTAACCATGCAATGGTTATTGTCATGAACTGAATTACCAAATGGTCTCTTTCCTATGATTAATTTTAACCATTAATCCTGTTTTTGCTTTGTGTCTTTCCATTACAAGGGGCTTTCAGAGACTCCCTTTGATCCCAAGAGGGGACACCATGACCTCTTGCTCATCTACTCTGTCGGGCACCAAAACCTCCCATAAAAATATGTAAAGCTTAGCTGTTGCCTGCTGCAAACACGGGGCCAATACTAGAAGATGCCTGCTTACTAAAGAAAACCTAAGCAGGGTTTTCCTGCTACTGCACAATTGCTGTGAGATTCAAGAGCTTCCCACCTGGAGAGCCATACTGTTGGGGAACATGATTGTACCTGGCTTCCTTCCCTCCTGCCTCCTATGGTCACTGCCACAGTGCGCAACTAATGGCTTCTGCTCGTGAGGATACAGACCTTCTCCAGCCATGGCTCTCAAAACAGTTACCGAATCCAGATGCTGAAATTATGGCTGCTTAATTAGGCCCCAAATTTCAGGAAACTCCAAGCATGCAATCTCTAAACAGCATGTTCCAGACAGAAACACCAGTTCAGTGCCATCATTCACTGAACACACTTGGTTAAATAAAATCTGGGTCTTCACTTTTTATAGCAGTGCCTTTTCTGTATGTGCTGGTAAGATGCTTGTTATACAGGGATATAGGAAAAAATAATTTTTAGAGGGCAGATGATACCAACTTAACGTAGCATGGACATACTTCTGGCCCAGAAGCGGTTCACAGTGGCTTGCTTGGAGTACATGCAGGGTATCCTCCCTGGGTTAGGAATTTACTGGTTTCGACAGAGAAATGAGCATTGAGCACTGCTCAGATGGAAGATATTTTCTGTTCTCTCATAACGCTGTATTATTTCCGACTCTGCCATTTTGCTAGCTTTTGGTTCTTGGATCATAGGGTGATCATCCAAATGATGAATGGACAGTCAAAAACTTCTAGAGAGGACTATAGGTGAAACAGTCAATATTTCTTTCTCTCCTAACATGTGACAACACACATAAGGTACTGCTTTGAGTCAATAGCTTGCCGGTCCTGGATTTACACTGGGATCATCAATATTTATATTACACTTACAATGCCATGATTATTTCTGAACTGCAATTTTAATCTAAGACCCTATCAGGCCTATTATAAATACCTGAAATTAAAATGAATGATGTAAATCTTTGTGCATAATCTTAAAGGAATTGCAAATTCAAAAGGAATGATTTAAAAACAGTTGCATTTTGGGCAGAGAAGCAACGAAGTTCTTGATTATGCATGCAAAGAACATCAAATTGTACCACACAGCAGGAATATGCAAACTCTGTCATAAGTTAAGGGATGCACAGAAATCCTGTATCAATAAATATTCTGCTTTACAGTGCGCCTGGTTGTTGCAAGATATGAAAGTCTATTCAAGATCCAAAGATTTTAGATACTGATCATTTGAAGATTCAGAGATGTAAATTCTCATGTAGATTCCAGAGAAACAAAAATATAATTCCTAAGAGCTCAGCTAAGGCCATCAAATCAATTAAAAAATTAAGAATAAATATCCCCTTCTCCCACACACAAACTATGTCAACAAGGACAACTCACTTGGCCAGCAGCAATTACAGTGTCTCTGACGGACACTAATACTGACTGGATCTTTTGTTTTCAAACATGGGACAAAACAAGTTCAGCATTTCTTCTTTCAAATTTTTCTGATGAATTCAAGCCCTATCCTTCCCCAAGTCAGGAAGATATTTATCACTGGCTTTCTTTGGACAAAGTAAGAAATAAATAGCATCTGCAACACTATTAGCTTAGCGTTGCTTGTAAGTGCCAACCTCACACCCATCTGAAGCTGTAGTCTTCTGCTGTGAAGTTGCCTCCCTTCATCTAACACTGCTCTAAAATGTTTATGCCGTTTAGGTTTTTTTTAACTCAAGTTCCTTCCCCTTTTTTTGAGAGCAGCTGATTAAACCTGAACAACTGGGTTGTTGGACGAAATATGCTGTAGCTATGAAATGGTACAGCAGGGACCAGTTTCACTGTTAATTTAAAATGCTAGAATTAATTAGGTAGTATAAATGAAGAATTTAATAAGCACACTTTACAACCACAAGTTCTGCTTTTATTAAACACCCCTGCCAAATGAAGGCAACTATCTTCAGTCTGTTTTTCCTTGTCTCATTCCCTTAAAATCTCTGCAGTGAAAGAAATTTTTTCTGCTGCAACCCCTCCCCCATAATTAAAATGTATGCCTGACTTCCATCTCCTCTTTCAAGTCATTAGCATCTTTTAAAAATGCTACTGTATATCCTGCCTGTTCTGAGAAGCTACCAAACAAAACCGAAGTTTACAATTTTGGTTTTGAATACCAAATTAAAGGCTGTCTTAGAAGCTGTCATTCCTATTCAACTCAGTACGGTGTACTACCAAATTAGCATATTTTTTTTAGTAAAGGAATATGCTCGTTTAAACATGTGTCTTTCCAAAGCGAGGGGTAACATCACGAATCATTTTCGTAAAAAACCTTACTACTGTTCCAAGGCTGCAAAATTACTTGAGCAGATGATTATTCCTAACATACTGTTTAACCCATTTTAAAATTAATAAGAGTTTTGATCAGAAATTGTCTCAGAGGGATCCTGCATTTTTAACACACTTTGTTTAGCTTTGAACTCCTTGAAAAAAAGGTATTTTGGGAGCCTAAACTTTGTTTCACAAGATCTGTGCAATTCCTTAACAGGACAGGCGAAACTGGACCTTCTACACAAACGGATTCAATCCTGTCTAGCCTCAGAAGTACATTTGAGGTTTTCTAATATGGTTTTGCCAGGGTAACTGTTTAATGACGATTATTTGGTTTACGACCTTTTCTGTTTTTCTTGAAGTACCCTCTCTCTGCAGCTTACTTTTTATTCCGGCTTTCCTTAATTTACCCAATATGTTAACTTAGCAAAGAGACGAACTTACTATATATGAAGACAACCCATATTTTTAATGGGAAGAACTCCAATGTTTGTTTAGAGGCATACTACAACAGCACACACTTAACTGAGATTTATTAAAATCACAAAGTTTTGTACAGAATGAATGAAAAATCCAAAAGCAGACAAAACCTGATTTTTTCAGAAGAATAACTTAAGAATTTATTGTTTCTTCTGCAATACAGCTTTTACTGTCAAAAAAATAATCTACATTGATTTTAACTATGAAAAAAGCAGAGAACCCCTGAAAAGCCATTCACTCCTACAACAGCCTATTGGCATACTTCCACCCGTCCCCAGAAAGCCTAATGGAAGAACACACTTACATGACGATCCAGAAAGATGAGCTGGGTATGACCTCAGTGCATTTCCATTTTGTTGCTCTCAGTGTTCTAAGAACCTTTAAAAACATAGACTGCTCCTGGCAGAGGACGCCTTCGATTTACTAACTCGGAATTCAATGTGAGGAATGAACACGCATCTTATAATTTAGTAATGTTGCACAATGCCTTGATAACCGGCCTGAAAACCTTGGCAGATTAAATTCTGTTTTCAAAAATGGCACAGAGACTTTGGTGGACAATTCTTCCTTTGCAAATTTAGTTCTTTTGTACTTGTATCACTTCTTAGAACAACATGTAGACTCCTCAATCACTTAGGGGTGATGCCCTCCAAGCACCTGTGTAAGTTTTTTCTTAAAGCATGGTTCTGTTAAAGTATTTTACTGATCATAAAGACTTATGCACTTTTTACGGAAAGAAAAAGCATAGAAAAAAAACTACCCAAGACTGTCAGAATATCATACAGCAAATTTCTCACATCTTCAAACACAGAGAACAAAAGCCTGGAGATGGAATGAAACAAAAAGAATTTTGTTACTAGCCGATGAAGTAATGGCTGTCCGTCCAAAGACGGCCAATTGTCCATGAAAACAACACTGAATATCTAAAAGTCTTGAAATGATATTGTAAGGAAATCACCATGAATTTGAGAGATATGGGAAGCCAAAGAGCTCACAAAACACAGGACTTGCCACGATCAAAAGTCAAGCTAGGCACACCAGACTCCTACAGATGAGGGTTAGGTATTCACTTCTGTCTGAAATAACTGAAGTAACCTCTATTTCTCAGCTTATTTTCAGACTGTAAGAAAAACAACTGTCTGGAGCTAAACTGGTATGATGGCAGATATCAAGGGTGGTATGTCACATAGGGATGCTGGGCCAGCTATGCTTATAAAAGAAGAGGACTTCAGTTATTTGCAAGAGGACTTGAGCTGCCCTGCAGCTACTGCCATTTGTTATGTGCCTTGTGTTCAACCAGAACACTGCTATATGTCAGGAAGTAAATAGAAAAGAAGCATTGCATGTTTAAAAGCACTAAGCAGATCATCCTAATGCTGCCAATACAATGGCTGCCAGGCTGTTATGGAAGTATGAAGATTTGTATTTTAATTCCACATCTTTACACGGTACCTCCTTCCACAGAGCACACGCCCAAGTTGCCAGGAGTGCATCCGAGACAGGAGACGGCTCTTTTCTGGAACCCTTTCCTTCCCAAGGCTGCTGCTCTGCGCTAAACATAACGGCACTGGTGATGTACTGAACAGCAGTGAAATTTCAGCTGTTTCCCACCTAAGGTGCGAGTAGACACACAACCTATAAAACTAACCTATAAAGCAAGCTATAAAAGCTGATTGTTCATCCCACTGTCTTCTTGTGCATCAGTGAATTCCTGGCTGCAGCAGCAAGGATTCAGAGTGGGCTAGGTGCAGCTGCACCCATCCACACCACCTCTAGCAACAGTGCAGACACCTCTCCCCTCTTCGAGGTAATATCTGTAATGGGAGGCTTTTCTTATTCTGAAGGCACCTACCAATGGGTGTTGTTTCATGCAGAAAAGGATCATGGCAAATTAAAATGTTTTCAGGGAAGAGAGTTCATTAACCAATATCCACAAACATCCAACTGAAATGCAGGGCAGTGGCTCCCAACTCCAGACTACTGCTGTTCCGGAACACCATAGTAAATAAGCTGTGATGGACACGCACAACCATCTTGATTTTACAGTGCTGTTAACAGGCAAGAATTTGATGAAGGTATAGCGAGGTTCAAAAGAAATAGTCAGAATTAGGAACGGTCAGCTGTCTCAGACCATTTAGTCTACCCTCCTACAACTTAAGTCAACGTTATATAAAACCAGAACGATCAGGAAAGTAATGCTATCATCTGAGCTCTGCCGCAAGAAGCTGTACAGTGTGTTACACACATGCAGACCGGCCACGTTCTTACTTCCCCTCAGACCTGAGCAGAGAAGAAGGGCTTCTCCTACAGTTCTTCAGTGATGCACACTGGATGTAGAAAACTAAAGGCTTACCACCTGAAGAAATTTACCACAGTATTTGCAGTATTCCCCGTGCTAAGCACCTACAATGTAAGCACTGAGGTTTTGCTGACCCCAAATGTAAACTAACCCTGATGCAAGTAAAGCCAACAATATGAAGCACTTACCTGTAATTTTGTCTCTCACGAGCTTGCAGGATTCGATTTCACCAATGCTCCCAAAGAGACTCCTGAACTCCTCCTGGGTCATGTTCTGGGGTAAATAGTTGACTATGAGGTTGGTTTTGCTGTCATCTGTAGCAGCCCCTGTCTGCATGGGTGAAGGGCAGTTTCTACTGTTGCTGGAGGGTCCATTGGTTGTATTGGAAGTAGGGCCATTCGACACCTGAGGCTCCATGGTGCTAATTATCTACATGAAAATAAGAGAAGGGAAAAAAACCCTTAAGTTTCATAGACACAATAGCTATTTTTAAAGATACTTACAAACGAATGAGTAGGTAGCATTCATGGCCAATTTAGATACTTCAACAAAAAAACCCGGCTTGATTCCTCTGTTATTGTTGCAAAGTAGGTCATGCTAGTCTTTGGCTGTGAGCATATACTAAGATGCAGTTAAAAAAACCTTTTTTTGTTAATGCGAAGCTGATTTCTGCTTTCATCACGCAGCCATTTTCACAAATGTAAATTTAAACCACATAAATTTAATTATAATTTAAGGTAATAATCGTAATTAAAATTATAGTTCCATTAAATCAGATGAAGTAAGTGTATGGCTCTATATGAAAAGGTAAAATATTTTACCTATTTAATAACTGTATCACAGAGTGCAATGACAACAACATTAACCAGGCAGAGTCAATCTGCAAAGCGTTGTCATTCGGATTGCCTTCAATTAATAAACTCAGTGTCCCAAGACATACCATTTACTGGTTCCTGTGATGACCTATATTCTCCAGTTATATTTCACTAACAAACTGACACCTCTTTAAATAATAAAACCCCGGATTTGCAATCTTCAGAGGTACAAAGGTCTTCAGATATTTACTGGAATCAAAAAGGTTTAATCAGAGAAAGGCTTATCAGGCACAGGTGCAGGCTGGAATTTTAACAAGCGCTTCAATCTTGAAATGTGAAACTCCTATTTTCGCAGAAGAAACTCAAATAGACCTTTCCCAAAAATGACAAATACAAATCCAGCCGAGCAAAGCGTGTGCAGGACAGTAGCCCCATTGTCATCAGTGCCACCGGTCACATGAGTAAAGCTGCCTGCATGTTTATTTGCAGGCCGAGGACTGGAGAATACAAGTTTTCATTGGAAAACTGTACAGGCAGACAAAGGAAGCAGAAAAAACCTGGGTACTTCAGGCTTTTCTATATAGGTATTTGCCTTCACTGCAGCTTTCAGCCCATCTTCGCTGTCACCAGTGCTGACAAGGGAAGGACATCATCCTAGTCTCAAATCTGGATAAATTAAAGCAATGCAAATGGTGGCTTTTGCTGTGTCTGACGTTTGTGACATGCAGCTTTCACTGGTATCTCTTATCAAAGAGCATTCCTCAGATGGGCTCAGCCTCCCTCCATCAAAGACTCAGAGAGTCAATGATGCAAACTGCTGCCCGGGGCAAGAGACTTCCCTGCCCAGGGACAGAGACAAGCCTGGGGAGAACTGAGGACTAAGACACCACACACTGAACCCTGTTTGCATCCGATCTTGTAATTAGAGTTACAAGTCTTGTAGGCTTAATTTGCTTTCTTTTTTAAATCCAGGGAGGTAGACGTTGTGACAAATTAGGCCTGTAATTCAGGAGGAGGAGGGGGACGACACGCCAAAAAAATGGGTGTCTATTCAAAAATTAACTGCATGAGGGTGGTTAAGACTCTAAATAGGCTATATTCTGGTCTTTTTTTTTTTTTAATTGAAATGCTTCGGTGTTAGTTTAATGCCTCATTTAGGAAACAACCCGCTTTTGTATCAATGGAATAAGTTTTGAATTACTGTTATTTTTATTATCAAGTCAAGGAACAGATACTTGGTTTAACAATTTTTAAATAAAAAGAAGCCGTGTCACGTTGTGCCTAACAGAAAGGCCTTAAACCACACAGCAGATAAATATGAAAATAAGCCCCATAAAACCAATAACTTCTTGAAATTAATCGGCACATCCAAACCAGAATCCCTCTGCCAATTTTACCAGACGTGGCACCAAGCACTGCTCACATCCCCTGCGAAGCTGTACCAGCCGCGTACACTCTTCCTTCAAGACTTCCCATTTTACCCCGTATCAGCCATAATTCCTTTCTTCAATCTGATTTCATACATGTATTTACTCACACATACTAGTAAATGCTTCAGATGCTGCTAAATCTGTTTAGCTCGGGATTCCAGCTGGAAGATCATCCTTTGCTCTCTGTGGCTCCGTGACTCCACAGCAGACACCAACACCAACTCTAAGCTTTGGTAACAGCCTGCTGCAGGGTCAGGGTTTTGTACCCCAAGGCTAACGTTCTTCAGCTGAGCACAGTGTGCTCATATATGTTGTATCTTCATCAGCTTGATTAAAACCGGGGGGGGGGAGAAATTCCCATTCTGACAGTAAGACTCAGTCAGAAGATGAGTGAAGCAGCTGATACAGTTAACTGCGGCTTCCTGTGTGCATGTAAGTCATCTGACCATATCCCCTCCCACATAAAAAATCCACAAGGTAAACTGCAGTTTTAGAGACCGATCCTGCCCTCTAAAGCCGACAGGAATACCACATCACTGGTTTCAGTTACACCAGAAGCGGGACTTCAGCACAATGCACTGAGGAAGGTACAGCATCTATTATTAGCAACAGACACAAAAGCTATCTATAGTTCCCCATGACAAACAGTAACCCTGGATCTTCTAAAATCTGTGAAAGAAAACAAAATTCAAAACTGGCTGGTGTCCTACTTATGCATTTTGAAACCTCTTTTCTAGTTACATTTTCAGCATGCTTACCTTCCACACCAGCAAATAAGCAGAATTCAACTCAGATTTTTAACACGTTCAGAACATTAAGAGTAAGCTGCTCCGTAAAAATCTGTTCTTGAGCAAGTAGATTTCCTCATATAATACTTCAAAATATCTTGGCATAAACTAATGTTGCACCAGATGCCAGGTTTTCTTCCTAGTTATTCTCACTCAACTCCAGTTAGGTTTTCCTGATTTTTCAACAGCAGAAAGAAAAAAATCAAGGCACTTATTTGCCCTTCAAATGATTGCTAAGTTATAGGTTACCAAAAATCAATTCACTATATAAAAAATGAGATAATGGGTAAAGATAAATGCAGAAGAATTATTAAAAATGTTTCTGATGAAGTGTTTCAGATGTATTTTTTTTACTGCATAGTTTTAAGTCTGAATTTATTGAGTGATTTCTTTGCAAAAGTACTTATGTACCAGAGCTTGCATTCGAAGTTCTTACGGGCACAAAGGAAAAATGCTTATTTTAGATGTATGAACTGATTCACATCATTAGTTAAGACTTAAATTATTAATGGTAAAAAAATGTAAGTCCTAGCTCTCCTTTCCAAACGCTCTGTCCTCTCCTCTACATGTCTGATGCTTAAAACCGCTGTTGAGTTCAGTGTGCATGCACTGGGACATTTGTTGTCAATGACTGTTTTTAAGTAGTTGTTGATCCCACATCAGTCAGCACAGAAAAGTAACATTATTTATTCAAAGAATAGATTTCAACATGCCATTTGCTGTTTTTTCTATCCACAACATGAAGATTTAGATTTTGAATTCAATATTATGAACATTTTTGAAATAAATACTCTAGTTTCCTGGGCACAGAGTTAGCTTTCATTATGTTTTAATTACTAGTAATAACTTTTTTTTAAACACAAGGAAGTATTGGGCTGTAATTCAATTCTACAAACATATTAAAGGAGGCTTAAGTCTAACTCAAGGGCTTATATGGATACAGGCAAAATAAATGTGGAAAAGCCAACAGTGACTTAACTGCAATGAATTTTTTTCAAACAAAATGCATTCTTACCCCTCCAAGATTAGTATTGCGCCTCTATACACGCCACTTAAAATTAGCAACATCTCTGTGCTTTTGTAGACCTTCTCTGACCCAGTTTAGGCAGCTACTCCTGGTCTTGAAATATTACAGTGCAGATGTCATGTGTGATGACATTCACATGCTACTGGTATAAAGAGGCATTTTGTTTTGGGTTTGGGTTTTCTTTTTTTTTGGCAACAACCTGCCAGACTCCCAATACTGCAACACCATGTTGTTACAGAATAACAGTATCTTTGAAGAATAACAAATTGCCGTTACTGTTGATAGGCACTGATAATTTAACCACCAATAATTTGAATATTCTATCTTTATAAAACTGGAAAAATACTATCTGTGCAGAATTTAAAGACTGCAATTTCCTAAGATAAAGGCAACCCATATTTCAAATTCTGGATGTATTTCATCAGACTGCTGCTTTTAAAAATGACTTCTTGGTGTACTACTTTTCTCAGTATGGTAATGTATCAGCAAAGTACAAAGTATTTTAGTTTGACAGATTTTAAAGAAATGCTTTGCTGCTTGGGAAGACAGCATAAGCTTTGCCAGTGTTTTGCAAAACACTGCTTACGAAAAGGCTTGGTATAACCCCTCCTACAAAATGTCAGTAACAAATATCCACTATAGCAACTCCTACATTAGAAATGTTTCAGAAATACTTCTGTTGTATCTTCCTTTTTTTTTTTTTTACAATTATTTCAATTAATTTTCATTTATCCCTGCTGAAATATTATCTCCAGCAATAATACAGAGAATACCTGTATGTATAAACACAACTATTACAATGCTTAAACAAGCTAGAGTAACTGACATTAATCTTCAGTTATTACAGTAAATGTGACATCCATCTACCATTACAAAAGCATAGTTAATGAATCATTTAGAAAACTACCCACAGACTGATTAAGACAGTCTTATCTCCCTATCTCGCATGCATAAGCAATAGCCAATGGCTAGATAAATGTAAATATACGTGCTTTATATTTACAAAATTTATTCTCAGCAGTCTAAAAGAAGGTCTGCATGTTGAACTGAAAGACTGTCACATACGTACACTAAAAGGAGCTTGTATTCAGCAAATAATTAGCACCCATTCCGGTTATCTGAATTATGTATATTCTACTGCCCATAATCCACAATAAGAAATTAATTTGATATGTATGGAAAAAAACAATTAAGAATCTTAAAAATAAGCATTATTTATAGGCACTAAAAAGAGTGTTTTTGAACATACCACAAGCGATCTTTTCCTAAAAATCAAACTCTGGAAAAAAAAGTCTAAAACCTGGAGAATTCATGTAGACATATCCATTTTGAGGACCCCAAAGTCAAAAAAGTTATCTGTGAATAATGAACTCTTCACAGCACCTAAATGCCAAGAAAAATGATCATGGTAAATTAGACCTCATGAATTCTTCATGAGGTCTAATTTTATATTATTTCTAAGTGTTCATTAATGAACAAACTCAGAACATTCTCTCATAAAAAAGAATTTAGATAAATAATGCAAAGCTCTTACTTTATCTGCAAAAGCTCTTTAATTAGCATTGCAAGTTGTTTGCTTTTACAAGTGAAAACAAATGGTGCCATGGCAGAGGTCCCATAGCCATCTCTTGAACAACGATGACAAAAGGAGAAACAAACAAAACCTCCCAGAGAAAATAAACGTAGATTCACAAAGCTTTTCCTTCTGTAATGAGAAACAGGCTTTAACTCCCAGCATATCTGCTCTTCTGAATGGAAGTCAGCACAGCACGGGTCTCTGTCCCACAAGAACTTTTCTGCAGGTGAGAAAAACCCAATTTACAGGAGCTGCCCGACTGATCCATCCACACCCCTCCCCATCTGCTATCTGTATGTGAACAGTCACGCCAAAGCCAGAAGGTCAGTGCATAGGTATGGAGCGGAACATACATATACATCCAAGACCAGGTCCCTCAGCCATGGATCCGCAGCTGCATGTCCCCACGCCACTTTCAGATGCAGCCACTGCAGGGATTAAGCACATCTCTGCATTTTTGCAGAATGAGGCACTGGATCATAAAATCTTCAGGACCGATCATGTCTTTCTACAGGAGCATTAAAAAAACCTGATTTTAAGTATTCATTGGTTCAAAAAAAGCACAACTCCAGCCAGAATGAGAAGTAGGTGCACCTGAACCTCACATACACAGTATGTGGGCTCCTTTCTAAAGTGACCTTAGGAGAGGCAAATGATGCAGTATGTGCAGCTCCAGCACAGACTTCCTCTTGTAACACAGCTGTCAAATTTCACTGTCAATTACATTTTTATTAAAGCTGGTGTACTGCACAACTAGACCTTGCTATTATTTACCTAATAAATACATCATGAACATGAAATAAAGGAAGAGAATGAAGCTTTTGAGTAAATCTGCCTGGAGGCAAATCCAATATCCCAGAAACAAATCGTTATCTAACCCTCCATATTTTGACATGCTCCCCCGTCATATGCACTTTTACATGCTCCATCTTTTCCTTCCGTTCAAGTCAAAGTCATATTTAATATTTTAAATATAGCCAAAAGTCTCAGCTCAGAAAACTGGCAGGCTCTGGCTCTTGTGGCAGGGATACAGTCTTGTTACAAAAATCTTGGTTTCAGTGTGCACTCCATTCAGGTTGAAATGGCATTCAAACATTTTCAGGAAGTTCACATTTATGGATGCCACAATAATTGTACAGAGCACACAAGTGATCCAAATGGAGAAGACAACAAATGCATTCATTTCAAGAAGCAAGCTTCAGTTCAAATAAAGGAGAAAATTATTTTCTTTAATAGCTAAATTTATCCTGTTCTAGTCCATTATAGGCTTTTGCGTGAATATGCTAAAACAAAATAGTCTGTCCCCAATCTGCAGCGAAATGAATGCAAAGTTTATTGACAATATTACTTTTTATCACAGCAGTGCCTGAAGGATATTACTGATACCAGCACCAAGCTGCACTAGATGCTGTACAAATGGGTAGTAAGGGCAGGGACAAGAAAAGTATCTAGGCAAACTGCTGAAGTTGCGCAGCAAGCTGTGACGGCTCTGTAAAACAACACCATATCCTCAAACCCGGCCCAATGATAAGGTCAGCACTCCGACCAACTTTTTCAAAAAGCAAACAAGCATAATGATGCACCAAACTGCCTTTTTTTTTTTTTTTTTAAAGAATTTCAGATACAGGTCCTCTGTTCCCATGAAGTATGAGCTCTATAGTTTTGCATTTGATCTCAAGGACAAAAGGGAATAAGTAGGGGGAAAAAACCAAGACACCAAAATAAGTCACGCCTATTTCAACATCAATAACTACTAAGTTATCAGTAGGAGAAACCACCCTCAGAACTACATGTCCAATAACCACGCAAAAGATAGGAACAAAGGCATCATATCACACACTTCACATGGTCTCTCACTCTTCCTGCAGGGACTCTGGTGGTCGGAAATTAGAGGAGAGCTACTATTACCATATAGCTCAGCACAACTCAAAGCCCAGAAAACACACACAAGACTGGGGAGTAGACGGATGGACAAGCACCCTATGCACAGTGATTTCTGGGAAGCATGATAGAAGTGTTGCACTGCTCATTTTAAAGGACAAAACTCCCCATGCTTCCAGAACAAGAATATAGTTATAGCTCTATCATATGTACTATCTCAACTCACAGTTTTTGAGGTTCTTTATGAACTTCTACCTGGCTTCGTTTTTGCTCATTTTTTCCAGCCTCACCTCTTGCAGACTATGGAGAAACTATGCATGTTTGCAACCTCAGAGATGTTTGGCTCTGTTCTTTGGTGTTCTCCAAACACCTTATGAAAGTCTACAGCAAACGTGCTCTGCAGCACTCACAAAATGGTAACTGAGGAAAACTAGTATAATAGGTGGTGGTCACAGAAGTTTCTACTATCTCTGTATCAGGGTCATCATTTTCACTAAGACTAACTGACTTCTAGAAAGCCAGGCAGCTATCCCCTTGACACTGGTTTCACCAGAGTTTATTTGTAATAATTTCTGCCATTAAGTGTAATTTACATATGAAGACAGGGGAGAACAGAGGCGTGATTTCACAGCATTCAACCACCACTCTAGAACACAGCTTTGGAGAAAGCCATCCTCAAAAACACACAGAGGAAAATGGATGCATCCCCAGTCTATTAGATAGGTAACAGAATTAGCTCAAGTTAAAAACCCTTACAACCTCGTGCCCCATATGCCACAGACCTTAACAAAGGCCGGTGGTAGGAAGGTGCCCTACTTCGGTGCTGGGACGCAGCCATCAATGGCTCCTGCCCACCCGTGTCCCCAGGGGTCAGCAGCCACCACCACTCAAAGGTCTGTAAGGTCTCCAGACCCAAAGGCAACACGGTCAGGCTCTGCTTTCTGAAGGAAAAAAAATCTATTTCCTCTTCAATCACCCTTCTACTTCTGCCAAATTCACACCAGGCAACTCTGTACCTACAATTTTACAAGGGCTGTATTTTGTTTATTTTGTCATTATGGATTGCTCCTTATTCCCTCCTGGCTTTTCATCTGGATCTACTTGTTCTTTCAAGATGCATATGAAGGCTAAATGAGTCTGAAAAAAACAATCTCAAAAATAAGATGAGATCTTTCTTTGATTGATGCTCCAAGCCAAAATTTGATGAAAACATCCTCTTTCTCCATGGATTGCATTTTATTTGGCAGATACCACAAAGGCAAGAGGTCTCCTAGTCACTGCCTCACCCCTCTTGAAAAAGAGGCAGTGACTAACAGAAACCATATTTAAAATTTGTGCTAGCAGGGTGATAAAAAAAGAAACACCACTGAAAACATTAAGTATATGAAGCAAACCCTGAAAGATTGAAGAAGGTGTCTCAAAAGCCTGGATACTAGATAATAATAATACAAGAGCACAGCAGAGACCAACATCTAACATAGAGCCTCAGTCTAAAGGACACACAGCCTAAAATTATACTGAAATAAAAACAAAGGAAATTGAAAGTCTTTTTTGTATTTTTGGTTATTTACTAAATTTTATTTTTAGCTCAGAGTTTTGTTTCCTAATCACTACCTACTTGTTTAGATTACTATGTTATGAGTTATATATTACTAATACATAACTCAATTATATTACTGACTTGGGAATACGTTTGTTGCACTGGGTACTGACACACAGATTCCCACAGATACGTACATGTTCATAGAAGCAGACAGCTGCAAGTCTTCAGCTGCTGTAGACCTGTCACAACTCCACTTCATTTTTCCCTTTAAGAAAATAATCTAGAATCATTTGCAACCTGAGAGTTTAGACAGCAAAAGCTGTATTACAAGCCATACCGAAACCTAAAAACATCTACTTACTAGAAGGCAAAGCAAAGCAAGGACAGAGCAGGCTCTCTATGAAGCCTGGGAACATCCAGCTCCCCACTGCTTTTATTTCTGCTGAAGTTCTAGAAACAAAAGCTACAATTTTCAGAAGCCCATAAGTGATTTAAGATTCATTAATGTTCACTGCAATAAGATTTCAGCTCCTAAGACATAAGTAGTTCTTCTGAAAATGTTGCCCATACATTTTTCATGCAAAGACAGGCTTATATTAGGCAGGAATGGATGGCTTAGCAAAATGCATGCCACAACCAAGACATTTTAAGGCTCTGCCCTCAACAGGACCTTAATGAAGACACACTGGTAAGTGCAATTAGGAAATACTAATCAACATGTGTTCATCTTGACTGCTGGCAACATCACCTCTATGGATACTGCTGCTTGCAGGTTTAAGAGAGATAGTCCCCAAAATAGGACATAGATGAACATAGAAATTACTATCTCCATCATTAGAAATGTTACTTTACTGTAAAGTAACAGCATATTTCTTCTAAAACTGAACTGGATTAGTAATAGGAAATTTACAGCTTTTCTACAATTCACTTGTAAGCATACAGCCCTGTACCACACTAATATTCCTTACAGAAATAATCTTTTCATGAAATACAGGCGTTCTTCCTTCTATAACATACCTCTGGTAGACAAAGTTACAATTAATTACTCCAAAGTAATATGGCCATCACCACCTTAAAGGTCATGAACAGATCAAGTTGAAGACTTGTGAAATTTCTGGTGGAAAAGTGATCAGAAATGATCTAATATGCAGAGGTAGCTGTTTACTCTCACAGTCTCACAAAAGAAATACCTGCACAATGGCTTAAATGAGAGTACGTTTTAATGTCATGTATGGGATATACATCTCAGCAATATTTAAATTCAAACCACCTCATGCATAAGAGCATCTATGCTAAACTCAAAGACCCATTACCATAGATTAATAATATATTATTAATCAATAAAAGACAAAATATCAAGTACATATGAATCTATCTGTCACAAGTCAGGCTAACAGATCTTAACAGTTTATCCTGGACAAACTATTAATCTCTGTACTAAGGAAGGGAAACATGCCACAGGCCAAATCAAACACCCTCTTTATTCCAACTACTAAGATGCTTCCTAAAATTTCCAGATGAAATCATATTCAAATTCACTACATTCTTATCCAATTAGATGAACATACCCTGAACACCAAGAAATCAAAAATCTGTCGAAACTCCTCTTACAAAAAGTGACCAGACCTCATGGATAACATACTCCTGGTTAAAACACAATTCTGCTAATGCACCCCAGCAGGAGCCCTGCTGACCTCAGCCCCTGCTCAGATACAGGCACTTGTGGACAGCGTGGGACCCAGGCCACCCCAGCAGTCCCACGTATTACATTTTGCTGAGATGTCAATAGGCAACAGGGAAAACAGCAGTATTATTAGAGGTTACCAGGCAGAAGTGTCTTACTTAACAGCCTAAACATGTAAGAACAGCTTACTTGAGCTTTGAAACAGTCAAAATAACCAACTCACTGCCCTTCCTCTTGGCTAGCTTTCTCTTATAATACCAAGCAGTCACAGGGAGACCCTTCAAGCTGGATCTACTCCATCCATGTGTTTCACCTCAAAGAAGGAGAACTCTTGACAGAAGTGACACTGTGTCGTTATTAAAACTAATATACCACCTAAGCATCCCTGACCACTGGGGCATTCAGCCTAGGTGTCCTAGTCCAGACTGGTGTCAAAACGCTAGAGGAGAACATGGCTCCTGCAGCGGCCATAATGGCTATGTACAGCTGCAAATCTTCTCGATAACCACAAAGAACATCACACAAATTCATTTTTGCATATAGCAAAGACTAACAATGGAAATTAAACTCAACAATTTCTACCCCAGTGAGCATCTACATTTGTGAACACTTCTTTCTGTAGTTGGGTCATGACAAGTACAGACAATAAAAAAAGGATTCTAAAAATATACTACTCTTTTCCCCTGGATTAGTGTGTCTACAGTTAAATATAAACTGTGCTCTATAAATTATCAAACACGATGTCAAACTCTGAGGTGCACGCCGGAATCTCTCACAGAGCACACGAAATGCAGAATGGTAATTTTGTCCTGGCCCAGTCAGTCTAAAGAACAATATGCTACTGTGCTAGATCATTGAGTTAGTTCCCATCAACAGTCACACTAAAAATGGCTGCAGCCACCACTGTAGCTGCGCACTGAATTTTTCAGGACCCTCTGCATCAAGCAAAGAGATTAATTCCTTGAACAGCTGCTCTCACAGGAAGGGAATCGACAGCAACATTGCCACAGTATAGCTGGCACACGCTTTCTGCTAAAAATCAACTTCCCCCTACTCATCTACTGCCAGTAACTTCATTTGGAACAAAGATATACAGGGAACAGTATTAGAACTATTTTTATTTAAGGAGCATTTGTTTACATGCATTATTACTGCTATGGTGTCGTGACTATGCCTTCTGCTCTACAGAAATAACAGGATGAGCCTTTGCCCACAAGCTCTTCTGCACATAGTAAAACAAAACAAAACAAAAAATCACTGACGACCATTCAAAGATCAAGAATGACCAGTAGAAAATGAATACAAGTACAGCAATTAACAGGCACATTTATAAAACCCTTCCATCAAGTAACCCCCCCCCAATATCCCCAAATATCTCTGATCCCAAATGCAGAACATGTTAAGACTTCACAACAGTGTAGCGACTTAAGCATGGGTTTTTTCATGCTGTTGAGTCATGAATTTTATATTATCTAACATCAAGTTGCTGATGGCTATGGGAGTCTACATGTCAGCTTAGAAAGACTGAGAAAAGGCATGGCCTCTTCCCCACATTAGCATTCAAATCAAAAAGGTTCATTAGTATTTTGCACGTGTGGTTTACTACAACCCTCTCAAACCAGAACTAGTATGAACAGGATGACTTCCACACACTGTAAGCACATCATAGAAACCAAGATTTTAAATTAATCCACTTACAAAACAAAGAAATCTCCAATGTGAAATCTTCTGAGGAAGTTTAGCAATAATAATTCTCAAAGTTACAAGTATCAATATTGCTTTTAATAGCAGTAGAGAAACAGGGACTTCTGGCAACTGCCTCGATCTGTACCAAGAGAGACAAGGGGACAGAGTCGCTTCCTGGAATTCAACGTCCTTGCTGGGAAATTCGACATAATACTACAAGAGGAGTCAGATCTACCTTAAATTATAAATTGTGAGTATTGTTGTCTTTTCTAGTTTTCCAGCATGCAATAACAGAAAATAAATAAGGGGAGAAAGATTAAGAAGGACAAGCTTCCTTCAACCTTCATGTCCCTACAAAAACTTTTCAACAGCACTCAACCTGCAAGTAAATACTTCCCAGTGCTCGGAAGAACAATCGGCTACCACAGACACATACAGTTATAGGCCAACACACAGGGCCCACGCACACTGCAGTTACCTGCTCCAGCAGCAATCTTTTGGTCTCTACATAGAGGGTCAGATGGGACGTTCTCACCAACCATCCCTCAGGAAGCGAAAACCAGAGGAAGCTGTTTGGTTTCCCTTCCACAGCTTGGTGAACGCACCCGGGTAACACAGCGGAGTGGCTGGATCTGAAGGACTTATGCTACTGGAAAGGCTCCAGTGGCGTTGCTGCCCTCTGCCAACACCAAAAATCACTTACGTGGACAGAGACGCATTACGCATGGAACCTTCTTGAAGCACTGCGAATGACAGAACCACCTCCCATAGTCATCTGCGTCTGTTTTGAAACAAACACACATTATCATATCGCCTTTACCTCCAAGAGTTCTGAATGCTCAAAAGCCATCAGATATGCTACCACCCTGACTCTGAAACACTGGGGCACAGTTCCAGACTGGGGAAAATACCAACCAAAACATATAAGAGCTTTTACAGCAACAAGAAGTTTTAATATTAAGAGAACAAAATAAATGAAACTAAGTATTCCCCCCCCCCCGCCCAGAATTCAAGGACATATAATTTCCCATCACAACAGCATCGCTGACGCAACTGCATGTGCCTTAGCAACAAAGGCATACTACAGAATTTTATATACATCATGACTTTAAATATTGTCAAAGCCAGGCTTGTATTTTACTGTGCAACTAAACCATTTCCAGAGAGGACACATAAAGGTTTACCTATCTTTTTTTTCTCATTATTTTTTTCTTAATATTCTGTCTTTTTGTCCCATTTAATTAACAATTCCTAACTGGTTCGCATTACCTTCCTGACTTTTACAGATTTTTTTATTCACTGAGATTGAAGTCCTCACATAAGACACAATCAAAGGTAGAAAAATTGTAAGACAGACTCTTAGCTTCCTCCCTACTTTTTGGGGCCCTAAAGAAGCGATAACGCCTTAGGAGCTCCGAAACAGTTAGGGAAAACAGATTATAGTCACAGAAAATAAAGATCAACCTAACAACGGTTGTATTGAGCTAATTCTTAATGAATTTATGCAAGCAATGTAAATGCTACAAATAAGACAATAGTAGATAGTTGCAAAAAGTAACCACATTCTTATTGCAAGCTCATCTGAAAGTATTTAATTTATAACACTGATGTTCCAATGCTATTGCAAACTCTGTCTGAATACTTAAATAAGTAAACAACAAACAAAAGGTCTCATCTTCAGTGCCCCAAGCTATCATCCAAACCTGGTTATAATTAAAGGTGTGAACAACAGAGTAACAAACCTGCAAAGTCAAGGTCCTGAGAAATTAATGGGCATCACACCACTGCACCAGTTCAGATTTGTCACTCATTATCTCCCCGACTAGCACAGTGCTGTTTCACATATTTGTGCCTCCTTCTCTTTCCTCCAAGCCTTTCCTGCCTTTTCTAGATGGCTAATTTTAGACAATTACTGCCTCTGACACATTGAGACCTTTTCTCCCTCCCTCCTTCTTCTTGCTGTAAAGCTAGTGACCTACAAAAGCCCCCTGCACGTAAAATATTCCAGTATTTTAAAAGTAAAGATTGACCATTTGAAGGGAAAAAGCAAGCAAACAGCCTTTGAATATCTGTTTCTCCAACATTTTCACTTCACATTATCTCAAATGGTTAAACGTACTTAAGTGCAGAGGCTAAGGCGAGGTGCAGGTCCCCACTAAACACTATTTTTATTAGGATTAAATCTCTTGTACTTGTTGAATTGAAACGATTCAATTCCTTCTCTTCACAAAATTCTTCAGAAAATGAAAAGTGTGCATTGCTTTTAGAGTTCTTGGAAGTCCTACGCTGCTGGTAACTGGACATTTACACAAGCAATTGGAAAGTATTATATTGGACGAACACCCTTTGCCTTCTCATACAAATGCCAGCATTTTCCTTAGCATCCATTCAAATGAGAAGGGAAGATACACATGCATGAACACACACACAGAAATACATGCATACCCATCTCTTCCTCTATCCTACTCAAAGAAAAAAGAAAAAGAGCAAGAGAGGGAGAGGAGTGCAATGGGGGAGGGGTGACTTTCCATCAGATTAGCAAATTTTTGCTAAATCTGGCCTATCCTTTACAGAGGTACCATGCTTTTTAACATCGCCTCACTTGCAAAAAGACTGTTTGCGCCCACTTCTCCCCAAAAACCCCAATGACATTGAAAAAATACTGCATTGCAGTATTTGCCAGTGCATCGGACTGTATCCAGTCAGCTGTCCCACAGACAAACAAATGTACATTTTAATGTGTCCAGGCATGTAAATGAGTTGTCTAGTGGACACAGATTGCCAAAACAGACAAGTGGATTTGTCAAGTTATCTGCATCTCTCTCCCTCTTGCTATAATATTCTCTGCCACTGCCCATTTCTTGCCTGGGGTGTTTGCTGAAATTATTTTGAAAGTGCAAGTTCCCAAAGAAAACAAAAAATTCCCCTGCCAGAACACGGGAGGCAATCATACTTTATTTCTTTTGAAAAACCTCGGGGTGTGAAGTGGCTCTAGGTTATATACCAACAGTATGACAATTACACACAGAAAATAACCTGCATTTAATTAGTACACTCCCAGCATACCAAGTAGGAAGGTTGAGGAAAAAATTCATTGTAACCCAGAAGATATTTCAGAAAAATTAATACATTAAATATATGTAAGATTAACACAACCAGATTTTCTTTCAATAGAGTCAAAATATTTAACAGGGCCAAATAAAGATGATGAAGACTATTCCAAACGGGATTTTTAAGTATACCCCTTCTAGCTCATTGTAACCATCCTTTGTCACAACAGCTCGGGCTCACTTTGAGAGAGCTCAAAAAGGTAAAATTAATACAGAGGAAGAAAGCAAAGGAGGCAACCAAGCCAGTCAACAGTGGAGAGGCATCCCTGTATCTAACATGGGAACTTGATTAGTAGAGTACATGGGGATAGGATTTTAAAGTGATGGCTGGTATTCACCTTGCATCAATACCCAATTGTAAAATTGCATCCTTTCTGACTAGTAGTTCACCAAGTCAGTAATTTTTTTAAAAAAATAATTGTCATGTCTAAAGACAACTACATTTTCTCTATCTTTTTGTCTGAACAAAAAGAGGTTTTAATCTTTTTTTATTATCCGTAGCAGTCTGAATTAAATTTCACTAACTTAATAGCTGTTTTTCTATATGAAGATCTACAATGCATTCTTTTATAGGCAAAAAGAAAATGTCACTATGTACATGCAGGCTGTATTCATTAATATAATCTTAAAACAAAGAAAAGAGGAAGATCAGGGCAGGAACACGTGCACCATAAAACAAGGATTACATTCTTTTTAAATCTTTGTAGAAACACCAAATTGAACAGAAAATGAAAATGTAACTACTAGCTGATGACTCTTAAAACAAACAATGCAGCTGTGTATAATAAAAGGCACCCTTATTTATTGTCATGACTAAGTTAGATTTAGAACACAGTATCTCTGTTTTGGATAGAAGAAAAATTATTTTACTCTCACGTACAACTACAATGCATGTCAGAATACGTCTCTGCACACTCAAGACTATAAAATACAGAATTTTACACATGCACACACACACACCCTCAAGATTCCCCCCCTCACTGTAAAGCAGTGCAGTTTTCAGAGGGCCATTCAATTACTTCTTCACAGAAAGGATTGCAGCAGAAGCAATACTTAAAACAAAGCAAATTAAAAGGGGGATTTAATGTCTTTTTATTCATATTTAAACTAAGCACTACCATTCCTGCTTGAATTTGCATTCAAAGTAATCCTGCACCAGAGAGAAGAGAGTAAAAATATCTGAAAATCTGAAGACAGAAAGAAAGGCGTGTTCTATATTCTTGCTTTGCTTCTCTTGTGCCTCCTGATGTGTGATAGATGAGCATTTTCTGGGCAACCACATTTTTATATCTTTTACGCTACCGTCTATCACTTACTAGTCTACTACGCTTTTTTAACACTTCTAGCACCAATAGCCTTGTTTAAAGATGCACTTCTGCTAATTCCCATTATTGTTTGCCACTACAATAACAGACCGTCACAATTAGCAAAATATTCAGCTGCAGTTTAAAAAGTAAAGTTGCCACAAGGAACCTGACATTGGAAGTGGATATTGCTCCAGCAGATACAGAATAGGCTGTGGCTAAAGGTGGGGCTGGAGACGAAGAGAAGAATAATCTAATTATTTTTGTAAATTCTGTTCAGTGCATAAACCCTAGGATAATGTGAACTCCCCTGAACTGATTATTCTGCCATATAACCATCTGATTTTGTAAAAATACCAATATCACTTAACACAAAATCACTGCTTAGGGTAAATTCATTCTACCTACTGTTCTCATAGGGACATTTGCTGGAAAATTCTAAGAAATGATTTGCAGAAGCTATCAGCTGTGGGAGTTCACTATTATACCTCTGTCAACTTCATTCAATATAATTTACATTTTTTTTTTTTATACTGCCTCACAGGATTCCTTGCAATTTTTTTGCACGTACAATTTCACAGCAGGGAGGGGGAAGGAGAAAAAAAGATAACCCTCTTTTGCAGAAGAGAAAGAACAGATGCTTAAAACCAGATTTCTAGAAATCACTGTAAGCCTGAGCCAGAAATGTAATTAACACCTATTTATAAAGAATAATTAAAGTTGTGACTGCCACAAAGAACAGCAGAGATAATCGAGATAGCCCCTGGTTTTTTTTTTTTTAGAATTTTTTTTTTTTTTTTTTACACTGTTTGCAGTATTCCCACATGATTGCCACCTGCTCCCCCACTCAGCTTCCCCTATGCTCGTTTCCCCGGCAACCTTTCATTGGCTTTTCCTCCCAGCTATCGCTTTCAGTTCGGCTGCTCAGTCTAATCTTATTTGTTTTACACCCATCAAAACAAGCAGCTAGACAAAGACAATCCTGTAAGAATGGGAAAAGACCGTCGCTTTGTTTCCCCGGTTATAATAAATATCCGCGGCAAAAGTCTGCAAAACGTTAAATTAAGGGGAAAGGGGGGGTGTCACCCCCACCCCCGCCCCCCAGCATCCCGTGGGGCTGGCAGGAGGGATGGGTATTGTGCGGGTTCGGTCCCAGCCCCCACCCCGGGTCGCCCCGCTCGGCGCAGCCCAGAGTCCCCGGCAGTTGTATTTGATCATGCCATTTTGCACAATCTGTAAGGAAAGCACAAAAGAGGGGACGAGACGAGCACGTCCGGGCTCCTCTGCCAGGAGAATATGGTCTAAAAATAGAAATACTATTTTTCACATAAATGGCTTTGACTTCTCCCAGCATTTAAAAAAGCACAAAACAACGAGGCTCCCCCCCCAGCCCCCACCCCGACACAAAACCCACACACCCTTCCATCCATCCATCCATCCATCCACCCATCCATCCATCTTCTACAGCACCGGCTCCATAGGAAACGCAATACCTGAATTTTAGAAGCGATTATTAGGTTTGTATTTAAGGCTGGTGTAATGCAAACGGAGATTAAAAGGCATCATCGGCTGCCTGATGCGCCAGGCACACGCGGTACAACGACACCGTGACTGTCAGCAGAGACCATCCTCGCTCGACTGAAATGCAACGTTCAATGGAAACGCCGTGAAGTGCCATCACAGTTAGATACATTAAACAGATATATAGATAGATATACACAGGCACACAGGCAGACATATCCCACAAAAGAATAAACAAGGCTCTCTAATTTTATTTTATGACTCACAATCCACCACCCCAAACAAAAGAAATTCGCGAGGCACACGAGAAGCGAGACAAAACCCCACGAGCAGGCTCTCCCCGTTCACTTACCATTTTCAAGCCATTCCACTCCATCTGTGATCACAAAGATGGACCCTTACAGCCCCTCACAGAGTCAAAAGCAAAAAGAACGTTATGTAAAAGCTGACATTCCTTCTTACAGCGCTGCTGCCCAACGATGCAACAAAATCGACATATACTAGGCACTGCAACACATACAAGCCTCCTCCTCTTTTTATGAGGTCATGACAGGAAACTCTTTGAAATACAATATGCAGCATTTACTGAAGCTCATATAAATCACCCTCTTTTAAAATTACCATACCTATTGCGCAGTCCACCAAAAGAAAATTACCAATCTCGAGGCTTTTTTTTTTTTTTACCACCCTCCCCCCCTCCCCCCCCCAGGATTTTGCTCTGCATTTGTACCTCCAAAATGTCAATGTGGAAATTAACTCCCCCCCTTCACCACTTAAAAAAAAAAAGCCTCTTCTTCCTTTTGCATTTCAGTTAGCCACATACCAGCCTCGCATTAGAAATGAGCTTTTTTTTCTTTATTCTCAGAGAACCGCAATTACCTTAAAATGACAAAGTACATCCTTTATTAAAGGATACGCGCACATTAAATATGAAAGGGGGGGGGGGGGAAGAGAAAGGGGGGGAAGGGAGAGATCATGTACAAACAAATCAGTAGCAGAAAACTAAATTCATGTGAAAACACAGACTGAGAATGATGCAGATTCGGGGAAAATCTGTATGTTAGCTTCTATATCTACCTCTATATAAACCCGCTACAATCAGATTTTAAATCTACTAATACCTACCATAACCATTCTTAATGGCAAATATTGGGTCTTGAAAGGCTTCAACTCTTCTACAGATTTGCTAAGGTTTCAGGGAATTATTTTTATTATTATTTTTTTTAAAGATCCACAAAGCACAGTGCTAGACGTTTGTGCAGCGAGAATAATAATTAATAGTAATAGTAATAATACTGGCTATTCTGTCTCTGCTGTCAGAGTCCGCGAGGCGGGTCCGGCCGTCCCCGAGCGGCAGCCCCCGGCGGCGGCGGCGGCGGCGGCGGCGGCGGCGGGCGGAGCGGCGCGGCGCGGCGCGGGGCCCTGCTGGAACTGCCTGCCGGCGGCGCCCCTTTACATCCATTTATGGGACCATCTGTCAGCGGCGGGCGCGCGCTGATTGGCCGCCGCCGCGCGGGGAGGCGTTGCGACATCAGGTGCTATTGAAATTAGCCGCTGCCAGATTGACAATGTTAATGATTCGGTGACCTCTACAACAACAGAGACCAGATTTCTGAACTGCTGCTTGTATCTAGTAATTAAGGCCCGGTTGAAGAAACAACACGCATCCCCGTATTTTTTTATTACTTTTTTTTTTTTTTTTCTTCTCCCCACCCCCTACCTCTTCCCACCCCACCGGCGCAGGAGCCCTGGGCCGCGGCGATGTCATACCTCGGCCATGCTTCAGTGCCTACATCTTCTTACCTCCTGCACGCCCGGCTCCCAGGTCCGGCGTATTTTAACTACCTTATCTTTTTCGACAGTTGCTTTCCGGAGAAATGCATATTTAATGATCTGCCTCTAGGCTTAAAGGCACAACAAAAGCACTTTGACATGCATTTAAAGCTGCATTTATTTTCAGGTACTATTGATTTTAATAACCAACCCATCTCTCCTTCCTTTGGCTCTGTAAAGTTTTGGTTTTTTAAATACATATTTTTAGAAGTGGATTTGATATTGCTGCCACTCGACGCTGTCTAAGGCACAGCAGACACCTATTTATCAGAGCGCTCCCCCCAAACAACAGTAGTATTTCAGAATTATTTCACCACCTTGCTTCAATATTCTTCAGCTCTACAGGAAATAAACCAGCAAACTTCGGGCATTTAAAAGAAATTCCCCCCCCCCCCGCCCCCCCCCCAGCCTTAGAGAGGAATGTGCTTAACTTAACAATGCACATTCATTAATCCTCTGCTCGCTGCCACCGTCAAACTAACAAAACTTCACTTCCAAACAGCAATATTTTACCCTCTCCCAACCATGGCAAGTTATTAAAAATTCTCACAAGTTAGGAAGCATTCATTTCTTTCTCTTCCTTGGAGTTCTTTTCCTAAAGCCCGTTTTGGCCAAAGTAACAAGGCATGGCATCCTGTAATTGCAACTAACCTTGAATTTATGTTCGTCTCAACTAAAGCTACTGAGTGTTACTCTATTAACATACGTAGGAATCACTTCATTTTACCATTCACACATTCATTTCAACAGCCAAATGTATGTTTTAAAAATTCAGTGGCATTGCAAGCATTCTTAAATGTAAGAGCTAGAAACAGAGAAAGCTAGAATGGGCCATGTTATAAGCGCACTTAGCTCGTCCTAGAGAAAGAAAATCTGGCTACAAACGACCAAATCCGTCTTCAAAAAAGCATAATCAGATAATCATGGTTCTAGAAGTTTTATTTCTTTAAGTACAGGTACGCCCTCCAAATTGCTAAGCTCTGAACTGATATTCTGTACATTTTAAATTTCTTTAAGCCATAGACACGCTCAAACACACAGAGACTAAACACACCAATAAAACATGAAATACAGTAAGCTTCTAAAATCTAGCTACAAACAGACCAAGCAAGGAGAAAAATTGCATTTAAAAGACATAATACAATCTATTTGTGGAGTGAGCCCTGAATTCAATTAAAATATGAACAATGTAAAGGCTGCAGAAGATTTCTTTCACCGTGCATTTTTTGAGCACATTTGTAGCTTGGTAAAAACTAGTAAAGATTAAACTAGCTTGTAAGGTAAGATTTCCTAACACAAACATTTAAGTGACGTATTAGGCTGAACACATAGGCATCAAAATGCTACAGAGCTAGTATATTATCATACATTCTTGTGCAAATATAAATCGAATATTAAAGTTAGATTTGTAATGCAAATTTTTACTTAAGGTCTCTTCAGGGGTTAATAACACCGAAGAAGGCATCCAGAAATTATTTTTAAGTCTTTTCAACTTCAGCCTACTTCGTTACTATAAATTCGTTATGCATATCAAAAGATTCAGCCATTTTTCTGAAACAATAATTGCACGCTGCTCGTCTACAAAAATTAGCTATCTTATCCGTCTATAAATCCAGGTACTCTGCACACTGACCGCTTTCCCAAAAAGCACCCCACACACACAGTCTTTCTGAGGAACACTAAAACAAATGCTCAAACATCCTCAGAGGCCTCTCTCTGTAAAGACAAAGGCAGAATCCTATTGTTGAAAAAGTCAACCTTATTCTCGTGTTTCCAATAGTACCATTATCTTTCAGGGTAAGGGACTGACCACCGCATCACGGTTGTGACATTCGTAAAGCATCAGATTCTCAATACAGTCTCTCCAGCATCAGCCCAGCAAGCCCCTGAGCAAAGCATATTTTTAATGCAATCTTCCATCCCCACAAAAAGAAACTTGTCTTAAACAGCTAATCCAATATCAAAATGAAATCACAGGGTTGTTTCCCAGCCCCCCCCCTCCCTCTCCTTACCATAAATGAGCAGTTTCTTGACTCATTAATGACAGTTTCCCTTAAAAGAAGTGATCTCATATCACTGAGCCCCTCTCCACCACGCATACATCCCAAAGGTTGCGGGTATCTTAGCATCAGTAGCCGCTAGCAAGCTCTCTCATACAGAGCCCAGATGGACTATACCAGAAGCCAATTCAGCGTTAATAACTACCTACTCTGTGCAGTTTAGAAGCCTTACGTGGCATAATGTCCTAGGCAACAGCAGCCGATTGAAACCGCAAATAAAAGACAACCCAATTCTCCAAAAGCATCAAAAGGAAAAAATAATAATTGAAGAATGATTTTTTTTAAAATCTCTGACTTTCATAAAATTAAACTCAATCCTTCACAAGCATATGAAAAAGGAGAAAAAAAACAGATGCTGCCCAGAAAAAGTGACAAAATATTACCTCATTATTTAACAAAGCAGCATTAAGCGTCCTGCTGATTTCAAACATCTTGCCACAGATTTTGGTTAAGAGAAACAGAAAGAATCCTTTGCAAGCCCTCTGTCTGCAAAGGGTTCTTCAATTTTCTTGCGCACAACAGAATAGTCAATATGTTATTTCCCTAGAGTTCGCACATTAAAACATCTAGTCAGTGAGCTGAATTTTCCCCTTATCACACTGTAGACTCCTGTTATATGTACTGCTCTCTTTGCAAGATTAGCCTGCCCCAAACATGGCTGTTGTTTAAACTATTCTTTAAAGTAACAGTTCACTCCATAACCACCAGGTGGTCAGTGTACACAGATTCAAGTAACCATCTTAAAGATTTTTCTTGGAATAGCTGCTGGTTGTGATATACAGCAAAAATCCCCCCGACACGTATCAGGCAGGAGGAAAAAAAAAAAATATTTTGCGCCGTTTTCCTCCCCAGAACCAAGCCCCCCCACAAAAACCCTAAAAATCACTTAACTTTAACCATTGATTTTTTTTTCAAAGGGACCTTAAAATTGATTCAGGAGGACTCCATTCAGCAAAAATTAACTAATGATAAAATCAAATCAGTTCTGAGAACAAAGTGTAGTTAAAAGGAAAAGCATACCCACAGAAATGGTCTGCACTGCAAAGAAACAAAATTAGCATTAAGTTCGGCACAACAGTGTTCTTTCATGAAAACACAAAATTCAGCACGTAATTCACATGTGGGTACAGTGTTAGAAAATATGAACTATACCTTCAAGCAATTTTGAAGTCAACTTGGTAAGATACAGCTATGATGTATTTTGGCTTAAATTAATTTATGAAGCCACTGTTGCACACATCAGAGCACAAGACTTAAATACACAGAAAGGATCCAGTTTTCAACAGCACCCAAGTCACCAAACTGTCCCCATTCCTACATCTGCAAGTCATTCAAGTTCTTTTTTTTCTTCACTTTAAGGTCAAATACCTCAAGGAGTACTTCCATTACTATAAAAAAATACTATTTCACTGAATGCTCTACAGCAACACCCAGAGGCTTGAATGATATTGGGATCTCTGTGTTAGGTGCTGTACAAACACATTTGAAAAGTCATTTCATACCAAAGGACTTGCAAACAACGTTTACAAGACTGAAGCACAAAACAGAGGTGAGAAAGAACAATAAACAAATAGCATCACAAAATGTCTTTACCAGCTGGGATGAATCGCTGGAGAATTAAGGCATCTCTAGCAACTACCTGTGCTAGGGCAGAACCCAAAAGGTTACTTGCTGAGGTTAAAGAATAAATGCATTATATGGACAAGGGCTTCTCCAGATTTATCACCTACAAAGTACCATCACCTAATTCTTTCATTTATAGCAATCCTTGCTGACTAAGTATATGCAGAGTAGTGATTTTCTTTGTTGGCCTTTAACTAATATTAAAGTGATGCAGTAACGACTTAACCTTCTTGAATATGTATTGAGTTTCAAGTCATCCCTTTTTATATGAGGAGAAAGGTTATTTGCATTGATTTCTGTTTGCATGAAATAAGCTTATTTTCTCATTCACCATATGCCTTGAACACTAATTAAAAGTGTCACTTTCTTCTAATGTAAAAACATAATCATTTAGTAAATAAGTATTCTTCATTTTTTGGTCTTTGCGATAATCTATTTAAGGACTTTTTATTTACAGGTAACTTCAGTGCTTTGATTACGACACACTCCTCCAATTTAAAGAGATTTGTTTTATAAATATACTACTTTTTTTTCCAAATAAAAGGAAAAAATCTAGAAGTGCATCTTTAAGGACCCACACTCCTCTTACCCTGAGGCAAATCCATCCAATCAATATGAAACCATTCACATGCCACCATCTGCCAAGCTGTAGAGCAATGTGGCTGGAACAGACCTCTTATAAAGCAGCAGTGGTCTCATTTTCAGTCTATTAGGGAAGCACCAGAGCTCTCATGTGCAAGGATATAAAACTCCAACTCAGACCCTCTCACACCAGTTTCTCTGTGTACCACTACAGAACTCCTGTAATTCTTGCTGCTTGAGTTTTCACGCTAATCATCAAAGCAAGAGGGAGGAGAAAATGGTCAGTAACAGCCTTATTTCACTGCAGCACAAAATAAAGAACTCAGTTTAATTCTATCCTAACATGATTATAGCAAACCATTTAAATGCTGCTGCCTGTGAACTACAACCTGGCATTTTCCATCACCTCATTTTCCACTCTTCCAGAGGACTAAATGCTTATGCCTAGAACTGTGTTGCTCTTTTCCAAGACGTTCCTATCAAAGTTAGTATTTAATTCTGATCAGAGTATTTTGTTGTTTGACAGATGGGAGGGTGCAGGTGGATGAGGAACAAAGGAGATACAAGTGAGAGTAAGAGATGGATTTGAACTACAAAATGATTTAATAGGAGACAAGGGGGCTGGGACAGGACATTACACAACGCAAGCGCTAGGGTTTGCCCTATGCAGTAATTCAAGAACCTCTGTGGAAACCGTCTCCAGTTCAAGGTATCACATCAACACAATCTTTAACAACACTGAGCTCATACATAGCCTTTTCATCAGCATATCTCAAAATAATATAAAATACCCTCCACCACCTGTACCACTGGCAAATTCACTGCATGACTAACTAAAAAAGAGCAATAGGAGAAAAAGGGAACTTGAAGGGGTGCAAACCCCTCACAAATGTACACGGATAGAAGAAACGAACTATTTTTAAACCATCCATGAAATGACAAGATGTGAAAAGCTAAACATACAATTGAGTGATGCTGAGAAAAGCTAAGGCCAAACTGTTCATGGCACCTAACCCAAAGCCAGACTTTGCGAGAGAGGACAAAAAAAAATAATCAGACCAATTAAGCACACTGCCCTTTTCTGTACATGTGTACAGGAGATGGGACAGACCAGGGTAGAGGGAAAAATGATGGCTAAACAGGTTATTTACCCATACAGTAGGGTTTTTCTCCCCCACTTTTTTTTAAAAGCTTACTATCAAGTGTATATAAAAATAACAACAAAAGGGTTTTTTTAAGCTACTATTAGTAGCTAAATAGTTTAAAAATAATCAGCTAAATAGCAGCTGAATAGTTTAAAAAAAAAAAAACCACCAGCAAAATAGAACATCCTACCAACTGCCCTGTTGAAATCAAGCAGGAGCGGGTGGCTGAGGCTGTAACATTGTGTGACACCTAAAACGTTCTTCACGCAAATGCTCTTTCGGGTTAGTGAATTCATACATTTGAGAAACAGAGTAAAATTTAAGGTTTCACTACAAAATATGTAACAGTCATGATAATTGAACACTACCCACAAAAAGAAGGCTGAAATACCACACAGTTTTTGAGGAAATAGTAGGTGAAAGATGACTGACATGGTTTGGAGCTTTTACTAGTTTCTTTGATTTGATGGATCCTCTTGGAAACACAGGAACCTGCCCCTGCCTCCTCTTCAGCCCCTGCTGAGGACCCCACCAGCAAGCTGTACAAACTCTGCTGCTGATGCAATGTACTCTCTGGCTCACTGAGATTCCTCCTGATGCTGGGGAGCTTAAATATGCCATGGATCTATATGGAAAAGTTATCACCTTTTTGATCTGTGCCCAGAAAGAAGAAGAAAAAAAACCAAACGAGTAGAGATCTAGCTCCTTAAAGAGGTCTGGAATGAAGAGACACTAGATGCAACTAGATAAAACCCCTTCCTATATACTTACAACCCTAAATGAGGAATTTAGATACATGAAGCTTAAGTAGTCACAGTTCCCACATAAATCACACTTCAGCTGCTTTTGCACAAATATACTATTTAATGTTGCTTGCCCACTTTCTTTTTCATGCCTTATGAGATGTGTAATTTGGATGCTGCATAGCTGCTCTAAGTATCACACACCAATTTTCGAAAGATGTGTATTTGCAAATCCCACTGTGGATACTTATGTTTGAACACTGGGAGACTGGAACAAAACTCTCCAGGGCGCACCAGAGCACAGAGGTAACAAAATGAATACATGTAAATAGCTCTGATAGCATGAGAAGTCTTAGTGACAGTAACCACATCCTCATTTTCAAAACTGAAAGCTGGGCATCCACGCAGATTTAGGCATGCATGTATATCACTGAATAACCTCAAAGCTTCCCTGTGAATGTCAGGGTACAGGCCAACCAGGGAGGTGGGCTAGCATCTCTGCTGCAACGCAAGAAGGGATTGGAGAAGATGATTCAGCACTTTCCCAGCGCGTCCGAAGGCCACCAATGTCCTTGGCACCTTGGCTCCACACTTCTCTTCCCTGCTCCTAACTAATGCTTTGCAAAACACAGCATCCACTCGGTCACACAGTACATCTTGCCTGGCAATTTTCAATATATTTTAAAGAACCCACAATCACTGCTGCAAGACTGAAAGCAAAAGGCATGTATGCTAGGTAAACATGTTAGTACAGCAATAAGAGATACCAACAATTCTTTTTCTCTTTCCCAGTTTTTATTTTTGGCTCACGAATATATGTTTCAATGTTTTCAGTCCCCTGATTTTGTTTTCTTCCTTTTAAATTTAGAGATATTAAAAGTTCTATTCAACGTCAGACATCCTAAATTCTACAGTTTGCTTTCCTATCGCTACAACCAGGATTCAACCCTACCTACAGAGAGAGTTAAAACATTTCTACATTGCTGTCAATTTTGTATAATACAGTTAGCAAAGTTTCAATCTGAGCACAAATGAAGATGTTTTCAAAGATTTATGACTGCATTTTTAAAATGTATTTACTTGTAAATAATGAAAGGACCTAGACACTGAAGAAGTCTAGACTTTCCAGGGAGATTTACATGAGTTCAGCCATTTTTAATGTGCCTATGTATGAGCACAAAAAACCCTCATAAAAAATGTGAATAGGGTCTTTCAACCAGCATTGCCTAATTTTAGAGGAGTTGATGGATTTGCTTTAAACCAATCTGTAATAAGGTGTGCTATACGCCTTGCACTCAGGCCAAATAATATCAATAACAAGAACAAAGATAAAAACCTGAAAGGGCGATTAATGCGCTGATGTTTCCAAGCTTTGAGACAGCAATCAGAAAAAGATCTGGGGGAGAGTGTGAGGTGGCTGGATCAGAAGAGAGGTATAGCAGGAATCAAAGGAAACCAACGAGCAGCCTGCAGAAGGGTTATATCTCCTGCAACTTGCAATTACACAAGAAGGATGCAGAACCAGGGAAGATACAAAAGAGAATAAAGACAATAAAAAGTGTCAAGAGCTATTAATTGTCCCAATTACTTCTCGTTAGATAACAGCTGGCACTTACATAGAGTATTTTAGTAACAGTAGGCAGAATGTAAATAAGTACTACAATTTCAGATATATATATATCTAAAAAAACAACTCAAAATCACCTCAGGGTCAACCCTACCATGCAACTATCCACAAACCCAGGGCGCTTAAAGGGAGAGAAGAGAGCTTAAAATGGCTTAACTAAATAAATAAAGCTTGACTCATGCTCCAAAGCTTATGCTTGCATTTGCAAGTCTCAGGACTTGAAAAGCTTCCTGCGTACATCTATTTTATTCTACTCCTTGAGAAATAATGGTTAAATATGGTATCCCAAAACTCAGGGATAAACAGCTCCCTCAGGAACATGGCTCATACCACTCTTCAGTGTACAATTTAGAGTACAGAAATGACAATTTCATAACAATAAGGAGAACAAAGAAGGTAGAATAGAGAGATGGTAAAAGGCAGAAAAAACAGATGTAATATTTAAGAAAGGACCGATGCTAACTCTGAACCCTCCGTACCGACACAAGTAGAAAGGAGCTAAAGAAATGCAACTATAAAAATTATCTGTGGCTCCTTTTCTTGCTCTCTACAGTTTATGGAACTAGTGTCTTGGGACCTGGACAACTCTGTTCATGAAACCCTAATGTTTTCCTACCCAATTCTTACAGATTTCCATGTGCATTTATGGCTTTCTTTAAACTCCTCTTTACAAAGTGTCAGATATATGTTAAGAGACGATTCTTAGCTTCCTTTAGAGTAGGGCAGATGAAGAACAACAGGTGTTTTTAGCACTTTTAAAAGAAAAAAAAAGCCCTTCAAAATATGTTAGTAGCTATAAAAATTGTTTGAAGGCTAAACTTCCTAACACATGACTTCAGTTACAAGTACTAAACAATACATATTTCAGTGCTTGGGTTTCAAGGCATCTGTACAGCTGAGCTGGAGAAGTTTACTTCTGCTCTGAACTGCCTCTTCCACAGCCACAGGTTATATGTCTTCTTTACTAATTCACACTGACTTTTAACTCAATAGGCAGGTAAAAGAGAGGTGAAGCAGTAGCCAGGCTGCTTCCCCCCCGCCCCCATCTATGGACAAAACTGTATGTGACAGGATGAGCTCTACTGGTCCTGGGGCAGCATGGATGAATCTACCTCACACATCTGTAGGGGATTTAGTCTCTCCAAACCCCTCTGTACAGTTAGTTATGGGAAATGGTCACTTCCAATGCACAATTCATCTATCATAATCTAGGAATCTCTTTCAAAGCAACATAAATCATGCTTTTGACTTCGCTATGTGTTAAGCAGATCTCCAGTGACCACCAAACAGAGCCTAGCTCATGTGAAAAGTCCATCTTTTGTCAGATCAATCCCACCCTGGGTTGACCAGGTGACCAAGGCAGATGGTCTTTAGTTGATGCTCACCTAGATGCAAGTCCACCTAAACTTCAGTCACCCTGGGGGCTCTTACCACCATGGTGTAACCCAGAGTTGTTACGTGTGGGTAGCTATTCAAGGCAGGCAAGCTTCAGACAGTCCAGGGAAGCAGATCACAGACCAACACACAACGCCAACATGAAATGCACCTGTAACAGCTACACAAAGCAAACCTTGCGAGACTATGTTGGTCTATAAATGGGAAAAGCCTAACACCTCTGGAAGCACGTAAGCCATGTATGCATCTTATCAAAAGAAAAATCCCACCAAGGTTTATTTCATGAACTCTAAGCTAGATGCTCTCTCTTTAACAACAGAAGCTTTGATTCTGGACCATAACTCGGAACAGCAGAAGCCTCATGAAAAAAAGGGTTCCAGTACATCCAATTTATGACTGTTGGGAAAAGCAACAATCACATCAAAACAGCTACTCTGAAAACCTATCCAGCTACAGGCCATCACCCTGCAGTTTAAGAGTATTTCACTCCATTGCTTGAACACATTTATATTCTTCCAGGCAGTTTTCCTGATGTTTTATAAGGATTCCCCAATGCAACAACAAACGATCTTTCTTTTAATAGTATCACTGGATGCGCTGTAACCTGCATCTAGGGACACCCTGCTCTGCTCAGATAAAACTTAATTGTTCTTCTGACATCGAACAATGAAGGAACTTTAAACTCACCTAATAAATGAAACAGGCCTCTATTTTTAACATTTTCCATAGCCCCAATGCCTACAGGAGCATGTATCAAGTAAAAAAAAAAAATCACTTCAAAAATGTTTCAAGAGAGCACAGATAACCAACATACATCTAGTGAGCAAATAACGTATTTACTTTTTTAAATGGTGTCAAATAAGAGTCTAGATTTTATTCTGCTATGGTTGAGGTCCCACTTCTGTGGGTAAATGAAAACCAGAGATCTGTGATGCTGCGGAACACTTTACAAAGAAAATTTCAACTGCTGGCAACAACTGGAAAAATCCCTACAGCACGCCTGTACTATCTCTTCCCCCAGGTTATTTCCTTCAGTCTCTATTGCTTGGATTATATTTTTCCTTCTGTCAAAATACCGGATAGTATAGGTGAGCCCCACATAATGATGTGGTTTAGTACTGGAAATTTCAGTTCATGACCTTTTAGGTTAATGGCACTATTTACATTTAAGACACAAAGAAACTCTTAGCTATTCATTCCCACTGCCCACACTGGTTAACTGGAAGATGCTCAACATTATTTAGGTGGCATCATCTGTTCAGAGCCACCCTCTTCAGCTGGTTCAGAGATTATCCCAGGCTAGTGAACGATAACATGGCTTTATCTATTCCTGCGTTTGTGAATTCTCAACTGCTATACGCTAGGGCATGAAGACTTTGAAGCTCAGGAAACTCCTACTGGCACAGAATGCTCCTCAGCAACCCAGATTACTTTATAAACAACAAACATTTTCTTTTGCTCTTTCCACTGGCATCAGGACTTAGTAAGTTCAAGGCTCCATTAAGAGCCTCCATACACATGGCTTGCGCCCACACCACCACAGACTACAAAAACTTCCAGGATAAAGACTGCAGTTCTGCACATGTTGCTGACAGATGCAAAATTTCCTCAAGTAATGAACATCCTGAATCTCATCACTTGCTGTTCCATGTGGAAAGCAGGGCCAACCTTTCCTTCTGAATCATAAGATCATAACAGTAATTTATTAAAAAAAAATCTGTCAAAACTTGACACTATTGCACATGTTTCATAAGCTTTTAAGTAATGAATGAAGAAAAAAACATCTCACACATACAGCCACATTAACTATGCAAACCAAAATAAGACCAGATATTAAAAATGAATGTTGGGAAAAAACAACCTCTAAGTGTACACAGCAATATCTTGCTCCAAATGCTTCCAACAAGGCCCTGCTAGAAATAATTTTAAAAACACTGCAATCAAGATTAATAAAGGCTTTACTTTATTCTGCTATTTAAAAAAACAGAAAAAAAACCCTTCACAACTGCCACACAAGAGACTGCTTGTAAGGTTCAGATTAAGATGGACAGGCCAGATGCTCCCGTGTACCCAATTTGCTCATCAGCACTTTCCTATCCTGTCCACAAACTCAGCCTAACCATTCTGTTAAAGCATGACTGCTGAGCATCAGAGCTGACAGGTTAACAGAAAGTAGAAAAAAAGCACATCAGCCGATGACAGTCCCATACCACAAGAGGATCCCAAATGCATTGTTCAGTGCTACATAAGCAACATAACCTGGCAAAATTTCAAACAGATTTCCAGTAGAGTGATCTGCAGAGAGCAGCATTAGATTCAGGGAGTCAAGCAAGGAGGAAGACCTAGGGCCGTGCCACTGCCAGGTGTGTTCCTGGGTCTCAAATACCCTGACCAGTCCCACCTGCAGCCACCTCCACCACCTCTGGCCCAGGTGCTCCATTTAAGCTCACTCAGGACTAGGGCATAGAGCGGGGGAAAAAAAACAGCCTTTCACTTTTTAAGGAGATCACTTCACCCTTGAGAAAGTGGATGGAAAAAACAGACAACAGGTTGCATACCTCCAGCTGTAATCTCGAATAGTACACCTCTCAAGTATAGGGTTGGGATTTTTGACAGTCAAACTTCTGTAGGGTAAGAGCGATCAGACACACTGACATGCACACAGATTCAAGAAGTGGGTGTCTGTACTACATGCAGCATCCTAGTATTACAGATTACTTTTAACTACATGGTTCCATAAAAGGTAGTTAGTTCTGGGCGTTAATAACCCTGATTCAGAACTCTGTTCAGCAATGTGCTCTCATTAGCTAGACCATCTGTGTAAAGGGAACAACCTACGCTGTCACAGCACACGGAGCCTGGGGCTGACCTTAATATCTTCCCCCACATAGCGGCAGAGGACAAGAGGAGAGAAGTCTGGCATCGGTTTCTCTCCTTTCTGCTGCCAGAGGAAGATATCTGGGCTGGAAAGCAAGTTTCTCGCCCCTCCAGTCACATTGCCAGCTGCGGCAAACGTGGAGTGGCAACTTCTCTTCCTCCTAAGGTCTGACTGGTGAAGTGGGAAATTTGGCTGTCCTGTTAGTGTTAAGATATCACAGGACTCTGACTTACTGGGAAGAAGAGAGGCTTCACAGATCATGGGAAAGAATAAAGCCTCCTGACATTACTCACAGTCAAGGTAAAGTACTTGATGGACTGGAAAGTGCCCAGCATGACATGGAGTTGCACTGCAAATACACAGTATTTGTTGCTTTTGATCTTTGGATCCTTCCTCTGTATCACACAGCTGCTAAGACAAGCTACTATACACTGCCTTGTGGACATACCTGCAGGTTCCTCCTACCTACACATAAGTCTTACTCAGGACTCTGAGATCCCTTAGCTGACTACTGCAGGAGCAACCTACAGGTTGCAGGTCAGAGGGACTACAAGACATTAAGGGTACATCCCAGCACTGTCATGTCCTAGACATCTTTCTGCAAGTTCAGGTTTAGTCTTTTTTTTCTAGGCTCACCATTCTTCCAGAATCTGCCTTTCTGGTCAAATACCATGCTCCCTCCTGAGAATGGGAAAAGCAAAACAAACCACCTAAACACATCTGCTCCATGTGCTACTAGCTTCGGAACTGCCATTTTTTCCTTCTCTACCAATCTCTTTCCATCTTTGATTCCTTGACCACTTTCATCTATTGTATTTATTTCATCTGGCTGCCACCATGTCAAAGTACAGATGCAGAGAGCAGTCCTGGCGCTGCCACAAGCTCTCTGCTTACACGACAGCCTGAGAAGAGCTCCTGTGAGCCAAGTACAAACCGTCGTACAGAGCACTGAGCGAGAGAAAAGTCACAAGGAGAGATATTTGAATGACTCTTCCAAGACATAATTAAAGCTGATGTTTTCCTTAAAGCAGTTAAATTCAACAATGAGTACATTAACAGAAAGGCTAGCACTGCAAACACCAACAAACACCACGCATCTTGACTGAACTGAAAAGTAAATTGCCTGGATTATGAGATGCTACCTAGGATGTCAATAAGTGTATACAAAGCGCTTTATCTCTTACCATAGCATGGGAGAAAATCTCCCACATATCAAGGCAGCTAGCAGGAACCTTGTCCTGTGGAAACAATGCTTCTCTAAGGTTTCAACATTCAGTTTTGCTGCTGTGCAATTCCCTTCTAAGGGATGAGCTCACATTAAGGCTTTTCTTGGATGTTTGGTTTTGCTAAGCTTGTAGTAGTTTAGCGTCTTTGAAGCTTCCACCTTTGTCACCCATTCAAGGCTTGCCAGTGGGTTAGAAAGCTATTAAGCAGGGAATACATGACCAACAGACAAGCAGGATAGGATAAGGACTTTTCTGACAAAACTAGGAATAAAACCAAAAGCTATTAAAAAAAGCCCCAACAACACAGCTACTTGAATGAGGGGCGATGATTAAAAACTGTTGGCAGGTGACAGGCCTGGCCAGAAACAGGAATCTGAGTATCAGACCAGCTTTGTATCACATCAGCTTTATATCAAAACTTCTGCAAATGAAGCTTGCTAATCTGAGATCTAGAAACAGTAATAACCTCTCCAGCAAAGGCATGGGTGCTTAATACAGCTCTACAGCACAACCTGAACTGGAGCAACCAAATCCTGTTTGCACATCCCCCTGAGCAACATCGCAGCCACGCGGCTGCAAACCCAGAGGAAATCGCAGGCAACCAATCATATCCCTTAACAAGCTGAAGCCGATTAACTGGGGTATTATTACTCCCATAAATTGGCATGCATGAGGAGGTAAAGTAAATCTTCTGTAACCTACCACTAGGTCTACAGCCAAGGGCTTTAGGATCCTGTATCTGGTAGGAGAATCCTTCCAGGAAGATGAGGTTTTGAAATTTTAGTGGGCAATGCACACAGGAGATGGGCAAGTTTTCTTTGCCCCAAGGGTGCCAGGCCTTCTCTTTTGACTTAGAAAGTTTCTCCAATAAAAGTACTTCTATTAAACAATAACTATTTTTATATACCTTAGAGAATTTGGGGTTCTGCATAAGCAATGAGGAACAGCTTACCCAAAGGTAGCTTCACGCAGATTACTGCAACTGAGAAACTGGCAAGGATGTCAATGAACTGGGGTGTAAAAAACACTTACTAAAAGAAACTTGGAATTATGCAAAGTAAACAGAAAAGGATATAGAGTGAACATGCTTGTTGGCAAGGTCAGGAAATCCACTGTTTATGTATTACCCATAAGAAAGCATCAGAGCTTAGATATTTGTTTAATCGCAAGCCTGTGTGCCTAACAGAGAGACCTAAAAAACAAAGGGCAGACAAACTTGAACAACAAGATGCAAAGACTCTTCAGTTATACACTGCATGGAAGTACAGAGGACAATGGTTCAAATAAAGTCAACTGTGTTGGAAATAGTGCATGAAATCCCAGAAGTGACAAAACTACTAGTCAGTGAAGAAATAAAAGGAGCCAAGTGGAAGAAATCAATCAAGAAGAAAAAGTATGCTTTTTTTATAAAGGCAGGCAAGGGGCCAGATAACATAGATGGACACACATAAAAAAAAAAACCACAACACACCACCCACAGAAAAGTGTAGCTTTATCTAGAAGTACAGCAAGTGATAAATTTGATAATGAACTAGGAAGCAGGAACAGATTTGCTCCAAACTAAGGAATGACAGCAAGCAGTGAGGGCTGCAAACAATTTTTCTTGCGCTGGAAAAAACCTTCTAATGCAAATGGATGAGCTGATTAACAAAGCTTGCAGAGACTGTTGTGAAAGACGGGTGAATGGAGAGAACCCGAGGGAGACACTAAGAGCATGTAAACCAAATCAGGGAGCAGCTGACTGCATTCAGAAGGAAGAGGCTATAGGAGCACTTAGAAACACAAAAACAAGAATATGACCTAGGCTGTATGAAGCACCAGTAAACATACTGAAGTGGATGGCAATAGGAGGCATCTGTTCAATGTATTCTTAACGTAGAGAAGTATCAGCAGTTTTACAAATAATACCATTTATTATTATTACTTTTTATAATTAGGGGGGAAGCACCAGAATGCTTATTTTTACTGAAGTCATACAAAACCCACTTAGAAGCTACACTTGTTTTTCAGTACTAAAACCCAACTGTTGAAAGGTGGGAAAAATCCTTAATTTATGGAAGTCCCAAACCCAGTCTCCCATGCATTAACTTTAAATCATTATGGTAACAAAGGCTGCGTATTTTTTCTATTGTGATGATAGAGAAGTACATTACTTCTTTAAAAAATAGTTTACTATGTCAATGAAATTGCAGATGCTTCTGTGCACTTCAGGGACTTCAAACATTGCATCAATTATCTGAATAAGTAATGAAAAGACATTGTGAATAAAATGGTTCACCAAGCCTGGTTCACAAGTCAATTGCTCTTTGAATCCAGCAATATACTGTAATATTTGACATGTTATTTCTTTTTGCAAGAGGTTAAGAGTTTTCTGTGCTTCTATGCTATACGTGCTGCATACAGCTTGGGGAGAAAAAAACAGACTGACAAAATATAAAAGGCTACAAGAAGTACAACGCACATTTAGATCCTCTGCTATAATCCCCTTTCCACACCAAAAACACCCACTGAAACCATAACTCTGAAGTCCAACCAAAGGGGAAACATGAAAATCTCACCAGCAGTTTGGGCCAGTGATAAGCAACTTAATGCTTTAAATTTCAATCTTTGACAAACTGGACTAGGTCACAGTAGAACACGAAATGTCTGTTTGTTGAGCTATCATTTCCAAAGAGTCTCTCTCACTGGCACCTGGAAACAGAGCAAGCATAAGGCTGATTATCATTTCCGTAACCCCCAAGGAAAACTATCATGCAAGATGTTTGAGTAAGAGCAATGCTGTTCCAAGGCAGCATTCATAAACAGAACAAAGACTAAACAAAAGGCTAAACAAGTACATCATAATTAACAACTACAACCAAACTTTTAATTAAGATATGTAAGAAAAATCAAGGAGAGCTAATTAAAAAAAACACCAGCGTATATACTTTCTTAGAAAAATCTGAACTGGTACCGTGAAGTAAACAGGCTAATTGGAAGAGACCACAATTATTTTGTCACTGTTACTGAGTTTAGTAATGATTTTTCAGCTTACTCTTTATTCCTACATCTTGTTTGCACTCCTTTGTTGTTTGAATGCAGGATTCTTCCACCCAAATTCTTCAAAAATTGAGTGAGCGCGAAGCAAATACCACAGAGATTTAACTTTGTATGACGAGCATATTTTGTCATTAGTTTTGAGACACCCCCTTTTCTGCCTAGGACATTATTAGTCTTACAGGACCAGAATTATAATTATTATACACATCCCCATTCATCCTGAACAAATCCACAGTTACTACAAATGGATCCTGATACATTGCTACATCAATAGTGCTATACTCTGCATGTTTTTCTTTTATCCAGGCACCTAGCCCAGTATAAAAATATGATGCAATTTCACACAGATTTTACTGTTAGGTATGAACTTCCCTTAAGGCCAGAAAGCAGTTACAGGTAATAGGAATCTAACTGGCAATATTAAGGTTTTACTTCTTTCTTCTTATATACTACCCTTCCATGAAAATACATCTATTCTCATTACTTTTGCCATTCTTCAAAACTGTTACCAGGCTGATATGAACAGTAACAGTTAATGCTGATAGAAACAAGCAAAGAAAAATGCTGACACAACCTAGAGTTATTTAAGAACTAATTTGCTACACGTCTATTTCTAGAAAATTAATAAAAAGTTGCTGACTCCCAGCTGTAACAACCCCAGGTATATCTAGGCAAAACAAAAATAGGTAAAAAAAGGAATTCCCACCCACAATCCCAGAACGCAAACAGCAAGCTGATTTGCAATCAACTTCTGCCTCTCCCCAGCACAGTGGTCAGGAAACCCAAGGAAATCATATTGAGATATATGTCAACTATTTCTGCTTAGCAAAATCTTAGCAGGAAGCATCTTTCAGAAAATTATTTCTGTAGCTATGTGGAACCAAAAGTCTACTTTCTAAAATACACTCTTACATTTAATAGAAATTGGCAGGCTTTTAAAAAAAATCTGTTCTGGTATATCACTCTACATTAGCTCAACCTAACCCTTCAACTACCCAGGAAGAGTTCACTGCCTGCAGCAACGTTTTTCTCATGCCCAGTTTTAAAGTTAGAGGCTGCAGGGCCACCACTGGACTGCTGTCCTGCCTGTAGCTTTCAGACTGTTACGGCTGTAGGAGGTCACCTTTTTTCCCCTCTGCAAAACCAGGGTATCCCAAACCTGTAAAGCAGTCTTGTCTTAACTAACACCATAACATGCATCTTACTTAAAAGTCATTCATTTTAAACATCTAAATTTGAGGCGTTTCTTTCTCTGTACTAAGACAAAAATATATGATAAGTCCTTCCTGTATATGGAAGTTAACTGTGTTTCAAAACCCTCTTTAAGTTTAGATAAAAACATACATGCCTGTGCCACGTATCTGGCCAGCAGTGCTGAACTGGAATAGTACACACAAACCTCCAGCTTCTCAGACCACTCCCAGGTTTCTCTACTCCCAAAGCTAGACATGCACTTTCTCCAAGTCTACATTTTTCTGTTAAATAGGTGAAGTAAAAGACTTATTTCTGTGCAACAGCTTCTTCCTCTGCAAAGCAATAAGCTTCATATTGTAATACTTTTTTTTACATGTCATTTAAATTATTTTGGTACAATTTATCTTTCCTTACTTTTTCCTAAAATATCTCAGAATATTAACAACAAAATAAAAACAACAATAATACTACTCTAGCATCTTCAAACATTACCTAATTTAAAAACCTAATTTACTTTTCATCATTTAGGCTTCCTTACTATTTTGTATGTCACTCAGTGTGGATAGTAAAATCTGACTATCGATTTCAATTTTGCATTGAATATGTTGCAGGTTCTGCTTCTCAACAACCACCAGACTAGCATTCTTGTTTAAGGTTTCCAGTATTGTTCTGGAGCTTTTAAATAAAAAAATGGGAACTCTTAATTTTATTTAAAAAATTCTCAACTGCTCTCCCTGGCCCTTTTTTACATGAAAAGGCCACGTGTTGGCACAAAACTAAACTCCAATGTACCTGTTAAATAGTATTATGTGGCCTCCTACTAATACAAAGAGACAATAGAAGCCTTAAATGATGCTGAGGGTGCCATTGTGTACAATGATCTTCCAAGGCAGTGGGAGACCTGCTTGAGAACTGATACACAAATTAAATAAGTAACTGCATTGGGTTTTCATGGCAAGGTTGGGGTGGGTGGACTACAGGGGTCACTTCTGTGAGAAGCTGCTAGAAGCTTCCCTGATGTCCGATAGAGCCAATGCTAGCCAGCTTCAAGATGGACCTGTTGCTGGCCAGGGCTGAGCCCATCAGCAATGGTGGGTATTGCCTCTGGGATAACGTATTTAAGAAGGGAAAAAAACTTGTGCAATTGCAGCCAGAGAGAGGAGTGAGAATTGAGAGGAACAGCCCTGCAGACACCAAGGCCAGTGAAGGAGGGGGAGAAGGTGCTCCATGCACCAGAGCAGAGATTCCCCTGCAGCCCATGGTGAAGACCATGGTGAGGCAGGCTGTCCCCTGCAGCCCATGGAGGTTAATGGTGGAGCAGAACTCCACCTGCAGAGGGCCCCACCCTAGAGCAGGTGGACGTCGAAAGAGGCTGTGACCCCATGGGAAGCCCACAGTGGAGCAGGCTCCTGGCAGCACCTGTGGAGAGAGAAGCCCACGCTGGAGCAGTTTGTTCCTGAGGGACTGCACCCTGTGGAAGGGACCCACGCCTGAGCAGTTTGTGAAGAGCAGGTAGCCTGTGGGAAGGACTCACACTGGAGATGTTTGCGGAGGACTGTGTCCCATGGGAGGGAAGAGTGTGAAGAGTCCTCCCGCTGAGGAAGAAGGAGAGAGACAGAGCATGTGATGAACTAACCACAACCCCCGTTCCCTGCCCCATTTCACCGCTGGCCAGGAAGAGGTAGGGGAATCAAAAGTAAAGTAAAGGCTGGGCAGAAGGCAGGAACAGGGGGAAGGTGTTTAAGATTTGGCTTTTATTTCTCATTATCCTACTCTGATTCTACTGGTAATAAGTTAAATTAATTTTCCCCAAGTCAAGCCTGTTTTGCCCATGACAGTAATTGGTGAGTGTTCTCTCCCTGTCCTTATTTCGACCCATAAGCCTTTCATTATATTTTCTCTCCCACATCCAGCTGAGGACGGGAGCAACAGAGCAGCTTTGGTGGACAAGTGGTGTCCAGCCAGGGTCAGCCCACCATAGTAATGTAATATGAGTTATCCCACTCTTGCTTTAGTAGAACTTCAAAGATATTTTATTACTGTAGGCAGCCCTACTTCCAAGCCTCCACAGCCAGTATGAGTCTATACTTCTTACTCAAGACATGCCATCATGCTGGAAAAACATTCAAAGAAAATATTTAGAGAAATATATCTTTTAACACACATGTATACTGATAATACTTACATTAGCAATATAATTTTTTATATTATACGGAATAACAAGCAAACAGAAGTTTCAAATATATCAAAGTTACCTTTTAATAGCTTGGAATACTTAATATTATCAGTCCACTGCAGGTAAAAAATGCTATCGGCACAAAACCGTACTAACTTCCAGAGTAAGTACTATGCAATTAAAACTATACTGTCATGGGTAAAAATTTTAATTAAAACCACCTTAATTGTGCTAATCACAGTAAACTAGATTAAGCCTGAAACTCTTAAGTTTGCCACTACGTATATGCGTACCGAAATAAATAGAAGCCACTTGCACAGAGTCATTACACCGGTGAATTTAACTTTTTCTTTCTGGTTCCTACCCATTTCATGCAAGCCAGCCTCTCAGCCTACTCGGCCGCTGGAGGTGGCGAGCTGCAGGGGCAGCGCCACGCCGCGCTGCCGCCCCCGGCGCGCCCGCCCGCGGGCACCGGCGGCGAGCCCCAGAGCTCGCCCTGCAAACCCAAAGCGGCCAGGGGAGCCCACCGAGCTCGGAGCGAACCGCCGCGGGGACTGGGAGCACAAGAAAACTCCGGTGGATGCCTTTTCCTTCCAAAAATGCTAGTTTAGGAAACACCATGCAAAATTACCGCTTCTTTGAAAGACACGTCTCTAGGAGCGGAAGCCACGCACCTGGGGCGGTGCGGGGCAGGCGGCCTGGCCGTCCCCGCGCCCAGCCGGGCAGCACCACCCAAACCCCCAACCCGGGCCGGCCCGAGCCGTGGCCTCAGCCCCGGCCCGCCGCCGCGCCCGGCCCCCGAGTACGGCGCCACTCGACGCCCCGAGGGAGGCTTTGCCCCGCCGCGGCGGGTCCGCCGCCTGAACGCGTGAGCAGCACGCAGGGGGCTCCCCCGCCCCGCGGCCGCCCTCCCCTCCGCGCCCTGGAGCCCGCTCGGGGCGTGTGTGTGGGAAGGCACCGGCGCCCCCTCCCCGCCGCTTCCCCCCTAGTTCCCGCAGCTGCCGGTGCATCGGCGACCTCGCTCCCATGTGCCCCCCCGCCGGTAACACTTCGTGGGCCCAAGGTGGGGGGAGTGCGCGGGGTCCTCACCGAGCCTTGGACATGCATGTTCTACCGCGGAGGAAGCACGACACGCGCGCCGCCGAGCAGCGCGCGACGTCAGCACGTGGCAGTGGCGGCTACGGGGTCTCCCGCGCAGCCTGGCGGGGCGGGGCGCGGCGCGGCGCGGCGCGGCAATACGGAGCGGCGTGAGGTGGCGGCTGCGCCGCCAGCCGCCGCCATCTTGGTAGTGGCAGCGCCCGTGTGGAGGGGGATGGAGTGACCGGAGGAGGTTTTTTTTTAACTCACACGGGCGCGTTGCGAAGTCAGCAGTAGTTGGGGGGGTTCGTGGGCGAGTTCGTGGGGCTAGTGGGGTGGGTGAGAGGGCACCCGCGTGGGTCGGTGAGCCCCACGGAGGGGTGACCCCTGTGGATGGGTGCGTGGAGGTGAGCACCGGAGGCGGCGTAACGTACCCAGCGGGTCGGCACAGCTCTGCTCCGTTCCAGGGCCGCGGCGCATCCAGGAGCCTCACGATGTAGAAATGAAAATAAATAAAGTGCAGCAGGCAGGGTAGGATTTGTTCTGATCTGCTTGGAGGTGCTTCCCCTGTTTCTGACCAGGTCAGCGACCCTCGCCGGTAGAGATACACGAATAAGGATTTTCAGTAGGTTAAAAAGCCTCTTTTTTAATCAATGTTCAAGGAAAGGATAAGATGATGTGACACAAATGTATGATCGTGTGCCACAAATAGAACATTGTGGGAAGCTTTCCCTTAAACATAAGCTTTGTCCTATATTTTTTCAAACAGTTTATTTCCTTGCTGTGTAGGTCATTCTTAACATTAGGCTAAATTTAGCTGAAGATACACCAACAGCAGAGACAGACTGTCTCAGAAAGCTGAATTAGACCCACAGTCTCAACTCTATGGCCTGGTCAGGAGGCTGGATGCAAAACTATTTACATTTTTATTGACTTTTTTTTTCAGGGATCTTGGTTAAAGGTAGCAAAATCTCTGCCATTTAAATAAAATATCTCGTGTCTAGAAATTAAAAGTTTATATTGTGGGTTGTCTGGTATACTCCATGCTGCAAGCCATGTATACTACTTGCATTAATTTCAAAGGTATTTCTAGCACAAAGTGAGGAAAGACTATAGCCCTAACATCTCAGGCCTTTTGAAGATCTGTACCTGAAACTTCAAAACAGTGGTCTAATCTCTGCTTCCAGTAAGGACAGCAGAATTTATGCACTTTGATTTTTCAGTTCTTTGTGTATAAATTTAGCTGTGGGTGGAGTATCCTGAGCCAGATTTCTCTCTATATGCTATACATACAGAATGACAGAAAGACATACATGATTCTGTGTTAGATTGACAATGAATTACATTTGCTAGCAAATACTGGATCAGAGCCATCTGTTTCAGAAATTAGCATAGCAGCAATTTGTTTGTTTGGCTTCATCTGTCTATTAGTTTGGTCAAAATCCTCTTGTTCCAGAGACACGCTATCACACAGAGAAAGGTCCTGTGATATATTCCATGCAGGCATCCCCTAAAATGCATAAATTGTTCTAAAAAGTGGGGATATGAAATGCAATTGTCAGAAACCCAGAGAAAGTGAAGGTTTGTTTTGTTTTGTTTTGTTTTTTTCTGGAAACAAGTTTGACTTTTTGAGTGCATTCATAGTAAAGCTCATCTACCCCTAAACAGTGTACTGATATCAAAATACTTCTCTCTGAACCAAAGTAGTGTTGCTGTACTTGCAGGTGTGCTGTATCTTTTCTTTCTCTGTATTTTGAAAGAATTATGGAAATCCTTCCTGACTTAGAGCCTCTACAACTTTTGAAGAGGTATCAATATTCTTAAAAATTGAGAAGACTAGCTCCAAACAACAGCCAAGAAAAGGACATCAATCCATTAAATGATAACGTATCACCCCATTAGACAACAGCTTTTCTAAAAGCTGTTCACTTTGAAGCCTGTATACCTAAAGAAAATGATCTCTCTTACACAGCTTTTTTTATTTGCAGTATACTGAGTCTGCACTATTTAGTATTTCAGTTATTTGCCTAGATTTTGTAGGTCTCTGGGGGAAAAAAGTTAAAAATGCTACTTAATACTCCAAAAGCTTGTAGCTACCATTTTATAGTTTCTCCTCGATCTGGTTACAGTGCAAATATTTCTCCACAGATGTAGTAAAGGGTCTACGTTGTTGCACAGTTAATGATCATTATGTGGTATTTGCTTGATGATACAAGTTTAGATTCAGATGATATTCCTAACTTCTGTTTAAAAATATAACAGCAAATAGTCATAGGAAAGTCTTCTGTACTCTTGAGAAGTGTAAAGCCTGGTATTGTTATTCTGAAAAGAGAATTCTAGGTAGATCTGCTCAAATATGAAGATATGTGAATGTTTCTTACAACTGAATACTGCTAATGCATGATTTAGGTATGTACTACGCAAAGTAAAAGATATAGTTCATTTTCATGTTAATTTATAGCTTAGTTACATGACAAACCACCAACAAAAACACCTTCTAAAATAAGAACTTACGTTTCTCCTTCAGAAAAATGAGTCGTATGTTGTAGGCAACGAAAATGATGTGAAGTCTCAACGCAAAGGACGAGAGCGCTTATTCTACACGTGAATTAGAAAAGCACCTGTGTTGCTTTGTTTCTGTGCATCTGTCTCTACCTGAGCGTCTAACTCACGTTACTCCTCCCACAATCCGCCCCATTTCTTTGTCTAATCTGAGCAACCAAAGGTAGGACCTATGCAAGCTTGAAACCTGGACTGAGTGGAGGGGGTGTGATTTGCTAATGAGAAGTGGCTTACCTTGTTCATTGTTATAACACCTAATGCAGGATTTTGCTTGTATTACTTTATGATGAAACAGCAGGTCTAGCTAAAGTCAGATGATGACAAAATCAGATGGCTTTGCTGTGCTATTAGAGCACAATGATGAAATTGCCTATTCAGAATATGGCATTCTGAATCAATATATTGTTAATGCATACCACTGTTTTTAGAATAAATAGCAGATGTTGTCAGAAGTAAATATTTATGTATTTTAAGCAATGGAAATAGAGTGTAAGTGCTTTTTCAAGGTAAGTGTAGAAAGCCATTACAAAGCTTATCTTTGCAACAGACCTATAAAAGCTATAAACACATCAAAGGCTCTGAGGACATTAGATACGGACTTTAATTCTTCACACAGTCAAAACGCCCATGAAGCCAGTGTCCCAGGATCGCAACTCCAAATGTGCTCAGTAATACTAATGGAACTCAGACTTACATGGGCTGCTTCATTCAGAATTTTAATTTAATCCATGTTACAACTTATTAAGTAGTGATTTCTTATAGTGATTTTTTAAAAATTGCTGAATGTAAGGCAACACAGTTTTTTAAAACAGGATTTTTTGGAGGTTTTATTATTACAGAATAAAAAACTTTTTAAAATGTACCTGAAATGCTTCCGCTTCAAGAGAGCAGCTTTTTGTTTACAGCTGGCAGGTTAAGAGGTTATACTTGTGTCACAAGTAAAGACAGCTGAAATTTCTTCCAGGTGAAGATTCTAGACTTTTGTAGCAGTCTCTGTTTTTTTAGCGCAAACAATTTTTCTTATCTTTTTCTCCAACTCTAACCATAATGCATTTAGTCAATCATAGCACTATTAATTTTAGTTAATATGGCTTCTAATTTTTTTTAAAATGCTATGTGAAGATGTGCTTTACTAGAAATACTTAACAAGTCATCCAGATATCATAAGCTACCAAACACAGAGGGGATGAAAATGCCGGTGGATCCCACTGAATGATTTAGCCTTAAGGCTCCTGCAGGTTTTATTCAGATTCAGAATAGTAGGAGTGAGGAGGAGGAGATAAATAAAACATTTGTTTCAGAAAGTAGGTGACTTTGACAGAGCACTGATTTAAACCATGAAGACTAACAGATCAGATTGTTAAGAAGTGAGGCTGGTGAAGAACACTCAACACCAGCCCCCCAAGAGGCATTTGTCAGTAAATTTCTGCTTTTCTTTTAACTGTTACTGCATCTTCTCTGAAGTTCTGTACGTAAATGAGCCAGTGACCCCCACTGATGTATCACAGTCACTCAAACATGTTTTTACACCACTCATTGAATATTTCGGTAAAGGTCTAATCTCATTTGGATTTATTACGATTTATCTCGGATTAAGCATTTATCTGCTAAGGATTATGACCTGTACTATGAGGTACTGATGAACCATCAGGGTTCGTGAATGTCTAAGCGCATTAGGATGAATCAGCAATATTCTTTTTTTGACACAGACTTCACAGGTTATCTTTTTTCCAATCATCTTTGCCACATTCATACAGACAAGTATCTAATTTTCATTTAATATGGACAGTAACCTGGAAAGCTCTTACCATCCAGTAGGAGCAAAGCTGCATTTAACTAGGAGCAGCTTAAAAGATCAGGCCTCAGAGCCACATGACTTCATATTCATTCTGCCTACAACAGTCAGTATAACATTATTGATTTTTTTTATACCAGTTGAAATATCTTTCCTTCTTTTTGAAATGTATTTTGGTGAGTCTTCCACTGCTGCCCCAACTTTCTACTTTTTCTGGTTTGCCCAACCAGAAGTGGGAGAAGAGCAAGGATAAAGAACAAAGATACATTGTTTGTTTATTACCTTTCTGGACTTTTAAGATTTTTTTATTGTTTGAATAGGTTTAAACTGCTTCCCCTGTTGATGTAAAAATGGTACAGCACCTCAGGAAGAGTACTGGATTTCTTACATGATTAAAAGAAGTCGGTCTTTGGCTATAGTTTGTGGCAAAGCCACCAACGTATGCTACAGTTGCCACAAAATAGGCTTCTAGCTAGTTTCATGCTTAATAATTTTGTATATTTATCATATCTTAGAAATCCCATTTTATGCCACTTTAATTGCACAAAGCTTAGAGAATTCCAGTGGCCACTTTAATTTAGTACATTTGTATGTTTTTCTTACAGTTTGGGTTTTTCCTTCATGATGATACAACACGAAGAAGGTGTAAATACTTTCAGACAGTCTTTTGTAATATTGGAAATAAGACCTTGGATATGAAACTGCACAGTTTAACGTGTTTATGCACTCTTACTAATAGAATTAGGACTAAAATATATGGTTCATTTCCAGTATACATTTCTACTATTTGCTGAATACTGTCACATTTAGAATGTGCAATCATGTAACAAATGACTATGCCGTAGTATTATTGTTCATTTAGAGGATTGCCTGCAATGTCTTACTTGCTAACCAGGGAGTTTACAGTATGACTGTGACTGTAAAAAGATGAAACCTAAGGTTGTATGAGGACAATAGTTCCAGTATGTCTGACTTCATTAAATGGAGCAACGTAATTAAATATTGGTTTTCATGCGAACAGTTCAAACTTCACATCTCTTTACACTGTTGGGATATAGCATGCTTTGTTACCAATTTGCACGACAGTTTCTTATTGAAGTAGTATTCAGGAACTGTGGACTTACGGACACAGCAATGTGTGTGAAACCATAGCTCATATTTCAGTTATGGAAGGAAAAGATTCAGCTGATGAAAAAATCAGACAAAAGAGAAGACTGAGAAATGGATGAGCATAGAAAAGAATTGATCTACTCTGACAAAAAACATTGCTGAGTAAGCTGTAAAGAGACATAATCAAAGATAAAATTATTTTTCAGTACCTTTTCTGTAAAATATAAAATAGAAAACCATCTGGATTCCCAGAAGAGAAAGGTTCCATGATACAGTTAAATTCTTCACCCCCCTTCACATGGGTACATGTGCAAGGATGGAAAAATAGTGAGTAAATGGTATTTTCTGATAATATAATACATTAAAGTTGCAGTGGAATTTAGGATCAGCATGCACAGGACATTGATCTTAAAGCTGTTTCTGAGATACAAGGATGAGGAGGACATGTTACTTTACTTTCTTTTGACATCAGCCCAGAACTATACAGGTAAAGTGGCAACCCTAAGTATAGGATGGATGGCAAAGTCTAGCTTTCAGAAGACTCTTCCATGTACTCGCAATCACAGAATCATTCAGGTGGGAGGGACCTTAGGAGGCTTTCTAGTCCAAACTCCTGCTCAGATCAGGGTCAACACTGAAATCACATCAGTTTGTTTAGGGCTTGGTGCAGTGAAGTTTTGAAAACCTGCAAGGATGGAGATTCCCCAGCCTCTCTGGGCAGCCTGCTCCAGTGCTTAAATATCCTTGTATTTAATTATTTTTCCCTTATATCCAGTTGCACCTCAGCAATGAGCCTAGCTTCATCTTTTTGGTAGCCTCTTCTTAAGTACGGGCAGGTTGTTTTTAGGTATTTTGGAAGCTGTCTCTTCTCCAGACTAAACAAGCCCTTATCTCTCAGGCTTTCCTCAAAGAGCAAGTGCTCCAGCCTTCTGAACACCTTGGTGCATTCTCAAGTTTATCAGCATCTTTTCTGTACAGGGGGCCCCAAAACTGCACATAATATTCCAGATAGATACTAAAATAGCTTAAAGAATACAGAGTAAAAGGGAATAATTATATCCCTCAATCTCCTGTGTATGCCTGTTGATATAGCACAACATGCTGTTAGCCTTCATTGCTGCCAGAGCACACTGCTGGCTCATGCTCAGTGTGCACCATCACCAGGAGCCCCATGTCCCTTTGGCAGAGCTGCTCCTCAGCCAGTCGGTCCGTCCTGTACCATTGTAGGGGGTGGGGTTAGTTAGTCCCAGGTACAAGACTTTTCACATGTCGATGTTGAGTTTCCTGTCAGTCCATTCCCCCCCAGCCTGCGTACGTCCCTCTAAACAATTCTGATTGTGAGACTGCTGATGGCATCCCCTAGTTTGATGCCTTCTGCAAGCCTGGCAAAGGTGTGCTCTGTGTTCTCCTCCAGGCCACTGATATTCAGTGGTGTAGATCTAAGGGAAAGCTCCCAAGGAGCGCCACTTGTAAGCAGCTGTCAGGTGGAGTATGACTTAGCCCACTGTGCCTGTCAAGCTAGATTTTCACCCATGTAGCAGTCTGCCCATCCACACTTTGATGTTCCAGCTTGGATACAAGTGTGCCATGGGCGAGTGTGCTGAAAGCCCTGCTGAATCAAGGTGGATGACATCTACTCCCCTCCCTTTGTCTGCACATCTTGCTGTTTCATCACAGAAGTAAATTAATTAGACTTGGTCAGGCATGGCAAACCTTGGTAAATCCATGCTGGCTACTCTTTCCAATCACCTTCCTTTCTTCTTCAGAAATGGCTTCTGTGGACTTGCACCATTATTGTCCCAGAGAACAAGCAGATGCTGACTAGCCTGTAGTTCTCTGGATCATCCTTCTTGCCTTTCTTTAGCATTATGGGCTTTTGGGTAGATTTAAGTGTGAAATCAGTCTTTCACTTCTCAATTAAGAGATTTGACATACTCCATAGTTATACGCTCCCTATAAACTGGGACTAAAAAGTCTATAAACAGTTATTGATCTCCACATGCTACTGGGGAAATTTTCCAAGATCAGTGACAGCTTGGAAATCACTGGCATTTTAAAATTATAGATCACTGCTTCACTTTTTTGGCATTTACAATATTGCATTATGGCGATGAATGTGCTAGATGTGTATGAAAAAACAAAATGCTTTTAGCATTTTAGTATTTTTTTTGTTTGAATTGTATTAAAGAGGGAAAATTCTTGATACTATTCAAAATAATGGTTTTGTTTATTAAAGATATGTACCCATTAAGAAGAAGTCAGGATGAGAAAAATGCTTGTTTGTGTGAAAATAATATCTGCTTTCTCAACAACAGCATCTCCTGAGGTTTCTTTGATTCATACCTGATTACTTTAATGAATAAACCAAGTTTTAACTCGTGCTAACACTGCAGAATGCAGACCGTTTTAGAAGAGCAAAAAGTATTTTGCCCTCCTGAGTCATTCTGAAGACAACCCTCAGTTATTTTTTTTTATTCTAATTATTTGCAGTGGAGAGGATAGGTTTCAAGCCACTGTCCTGTGCAGAGATTGTCAAAGCCTCTGGTCAGCCACTGAACTTTCATTATAATGTGGGAGGAGCTGGGCGCAGGTACATGAAAGGAAAAGATGTGTTTATAATGGGTTAGTTAACACATGCTAAAATCACCTCTTTGCTGAAGAAGACAAAATGTTTGGAAATCTCAAGCTTGTTCTATGCTGTTAACACAATGGTTCCTCCAGCAGATGAAGGGTCTGCTCTGGTGCATTTCATGCCTTTGCTAGAAAAATGATGTTTTGTATGTTTTGGCTGAGGATAGAAAAGAAGGGGAAATGAGGAGAGGTGATCTTTAGAGAAAAAAATAATGCAAATATGAATTGAAGGTGAGCTCCATGTACTTCAGGTGTAAAACTAGTTAGCAGTCACAGATTCATAATTTACTGTATCAGATTTCTGCATGGCAAAAAGTCAAAAAGGATTTAAAAATTGACTAGGAAGATTAGCTGGCTAATAATGTGTTAATGCAAAAAGTATGTCATAGAACATATTGTTAAACCTGAATCTGGAAAGAAGAAACAAACATAGCAAACAATAGGCTGATGCGAGCTAAGAACTTTGAATACAGACTTAAATTGATCAAGATACAACAGATATCTTATTTCTATGACAGCTTCATTTCATCCATAGTCTCTCATGACATGAGTTAAGTAAAGGTATGTATTTTGCCTTCTCAGCTTCTTCTAGGGAATGATCTGTGAGTACTTATCTAGGATTAGGAGTACAGAGACTATTTCAAATGTCTCTTAAAATATGTGGTATTGCAAACAACGGATATAAAATGAGATTCACACACATAGCTTTGCTGGTGGCCAAGAACTGCGTTGCAATATGCCGGAAATCCAAACATCCTCCTACTCCCAGAGCCTTGCTGACAGATCTACAACAACTTCTTTCTCTTGAAAAAGCTACATACAGAATCAGAATAAGAATCAGAGAAGCCTGCTTATTCTGAGAAACTAATATAATCTATAAAATGGAAGGTTAAAGATTCCTCATCAATATGAAAATCACATTTCTTTTTTAAAATATTACAGTTTCAGGTAACACCTAGATTATCTAAAATGCCCCCCCACCCCCACCCCCAACAGAGGCAGAAAATCTTGTCATCCTTGAAAAAGCAACACCAGTATACCCTTAGGATTAGTGTCATTGTTTTCTTGTATAGCCTTTTAGACCTACAAATGATTGGGCTTCTGCATAAATATAGGGGTGTGCATTAATGGAACTTGATACAGAAATAGAACCTTAGTTCAGCAGATCCTCCTTTGTTGAAAAAACAATTAAAAAAGCAAACACAAGGGAATAGAAAAACAAGTAACTTTTACAGGGATGTATTTTTTAAACAGAGCATACTTTGCAAGAAGTGCTGTATTAGATGCTACATATTTTAATTAGCTGTTTAGAAAATCAGGTTGACAGTGTCCTTTAATTAGTAGACATTGACTTATTCCACGTGTATTATGGCATAGTGAATCTTATTAAGATAAATGTTTCTCTCTGAAGATAGGAAAAAAAAATCCACTATCATTTGTTTGCTTACCAGATTGCTCACCATCAATACAGCTGCTATTTAAAATGATGAATTTTAGTCACATATTTAATTAGCTAATAGCTGATCTCACTGTAGGGTCTTGATCCTCCTTAAATGTGTTCTTTCATCCTGAAAAAGTCTTTGGTTGTATCTTGGTTTTGAAGTTTTCGTTTGAAATTGTCCTTGCTACTTTTCAATCTAAAATGCAGTAAATTAAATTCTTAAAAGTAAAAATTATTGTGAAAACATTTAACGTTTTGAGTATAGTTTTATACCTACTGTTCATTATAATACAATGCTAGAGGCTATGAATTTAAAAAAACATTGGAAGATTTTAAAGTTAGTTTTTCTACTTGGGTTGCTGCAGATATTTGGTTTGTGAGAAAATTACGTGTACTTTAAAAGGCTATTAACTAGCTTAAGAATTCAGTGCATTTGTGTGCCACTGCTCAGTATGAAGCCTGCTCACAGAATTCAAGTTGGTTAATGGCCATAGTTGGAAAGTACAGCAAATGCACTTCAGCCTATCCTGTGTCAGGATAACTATTTAAGAAAAAAGAGATGTCCTAATAGTGTTCATGTGATAGACAGTAAAGGTCTCATGGACATCACTGGTTTGGAAGAGGACTTCTTGGGAGATTCTTTAGTGTTAGTTGTTCATATTATATAAGAAACAGTGTTCTCAGTCCCCATGAATTATACTGTGCATACCGCGACCTTCCAGAGAAAGTATCGCGCTCTCTTCACAGAAGAGGTAGTACATGCCTGGCCTCCAAACCTCTTATTTCCCCTACAATTTGCAGAGGTATGTCATTCCACTGGTACAAAGGACATAAGCAAGAAAAAAGTTAATAAAGCAGAATTTTCTTTCTTATGGAGACTGCACGTGAATGGATTGTAGTGGCAGGGGCAGTGCTGCCAAGTAGAGGCAACACCAGAGATGCTGCCGAAGCTTGAGGCTTGAGGAATAACCTGGAGGCAGTTTTGTTGGGGTTAGGTAAACCCAGGCTGCCATCCATGGCAAAACGCCCGAAGAAGCACCACAAGATGCATTTGTCACTGAATTTGTAGCTCTATGGATGTGTGTGTACCTGCCATTTAATTTCCATTAGTCCAATGAATTATATACATGTATTTAAATATCCCCATTAGTTGTAAAAGAACTTTCTTTAAAAGGACACTTTGAAATAATACATGGTCAATGATAAGAGTTCCTTGGAAACTGCTATAGGCCAGATGGCTCAAAATCAGAGAATTTGCTCTGTGAGAGCAAAGGGCATGAGGGTACCAGGAGCTTCACAGTGATGGGCTAATAATGTACCACCGAATAGGGTGGAATATCCAGCAGGCTGGTTTTGCTGCTTTCAGTTTCCTAAAAAAAGCTGAACAGTAATCAAACTTCAATCTGTAAACTGGCAATGTTACTTAAAGAAAAAGTATCCTCTGACCTCTGGAGCATGTTATTACTAAAAGAAGGGCATAACTGACTTTTTGGATACACAATTATTTGTTATTGCTCTTGTCCCATAACAGCATGCATTATAAACCTTATATCCTAGTCATGCAGGCAAAACTCTCTGTTACCTTAGCCCTGCTGTTTAATTAGCTTTTACAATTGGACATTGTTTATATCCCAATAAATGCTGCCTGAGTAAAGACTTCCCCTTAACCAATTATACCAGATGTTTTTCTGTGAAGGTCCTAATTAAATAGCATCTATTCTCGTGTTTGTTTTAAGTCCTGCCTATGCGTAAATCTCTGTAAGAGTGCAGTGCTGGACTGGGACACTTTACCAACATATCTGTCGCTTTCTGGTTCACTGGCTGGTGACAGCTGCTCACTTTAAAAGGTCTTGCTTACTCTATGGGAGGAAGGTCTTGATGGGTGCTTGAGACTTGGAAAACCAGATCAGTTCCTTGCTCTACAGTGGGCTTCTTAAGTGATGCTAAGGCATGTATGACTCCATTGGGATGTCCAGTCCTGCAGTTTCCAGTACAGAATTTTAAAGCAAAGGTGGAATTTACTTGAAAGCCCTCCTCTATAGACATTGTCAAGTTGCAGACACTGTCTGGTTTCTGAGCAAGTCTGCCACCCATTCTAATTTTGGCAAAGTTTCAAGAATGGTCAAGGTTAGCTGTCCTAACAGTGCTGTTCCTTCTCCTTAATCGGACCCTTAGTACACTTGAACTTCAGTTCTCCTGTAAAATGGAACATTTTCTTTCTGGCAGGTAAGATTTTAGCAGCCTTTATGTTCCAGGGGCTGTTTCTGAGAGCTGTTTCCTAAGTTGCCACCACTTTTGCATGTGCTCAAAATATGAAATCAGCTTCCTTTCTCTGGTATAGCAGCCGCCATCCTGAGTGAGTCAATGAGTTCCCAAATGTAATATTTCAATGCCATGTAAAAAAGTAGAAGGAGTGAGAGATGTATTAATGGGAACACTGTCTCACTGCCAATCCTTATGGGTCAGAGGATTAGGAAATACAGTAGCCCATCTGTGCTTCACCAAGTATCTTCATTTAGAAGATAAACATGGTATGTAACTACATTTTTTTACTGTGTTCTTCCTTCATCCAAACTTCAAGTCATTCTAATTTCATATTAATGTCTTAATTTTGAAATTGTCCTTGATTTCAAGATGGATTAGGTAGTAATTACATGAAATGATTTCTGCAGTTTCTGATCAAATACATATATACCTGTTCATTTCCTTAAGATTTTAATTTAAAGGAATTTTTTTTTCTATAGGACCATTCACTTTTGCAGGGAAGGGTTGAGAGTTTGCATGCTGTGAAGGTCCTTGAAGCACTAGAATGTAGAATAAGGTGTTATGGATGCAAATTTTAAAAAGCTCATGTAATTTTTTCTACAGACTCTATTCAAGGCTGGGGACAGATAATGGGCTGTGATTTTATGTCTTACTGAATATCCACTTCTCAGCATTGCTAGTTATAACAAGGGAAACAACTTGGTAATCACAGTGTTCAGGAATACTTAGAATTTGATATTACTTGAAGAAAATAGAAATTAAAGAGAAGATGCTTGTGTTTTATGTCTTCAAACATAAAATAGTGATTTTAAAATGTTATTACAAATGTTGTCTTGGTGTAACGATTCTCTGATGATGGTAAAGCCAGATCTCTGCCTATGTCAAGATGGTCAGGCTGGAGTGTGTAAGGGCGGCACTAATCCCTGATCATCTTGCTAACCACCATCAGTTACAATGTTGTCCTTGGAGGCATAATGACCTTTTTTACTTGAGTTCGCATTATTGTGCCATAGCAGATAGTGTTTAGGGCTAGATTCACCAAACACTGCTATTTCCTCTACTCTTGGGGGAAGGTTGGCCTTGGTAGGCCCCATATTTTGCTTTCCTCTATACGCTGGATTCCACAGAGAATGGGTCTGACTTGCTATTATCCCTTTTCTAAGGTGTTTGGAGTGCTGCTATGGGCTTGAGTTTTCCTTATTGTACTATTATTAAAGGCCAATATTGATTATATGTTGCACAAGGACTTCTTTTGGTGGTACTGCACGGCTAATGGTATAACTGGCAAGCCAACAGTGTTCCTGCCCAAGTACAGTGCAAAAACAAAAGGCATAAGGTGAACTAGGACCTTGATGGCTGACAGTCTCAAGCCATCTAGTGCATTGAACTCAAGCCCACACGTGAACTTAACTACCAAAGGCAATCTACCACAGCCTTTGAATTCATTCCTTGGATGATTTTAAATGGGAAAAAAAAAAGATCATTGTTAGTCCATGTAGCTTACATTGGCGTAGACCTATTTCATGCCCATCTGAGCATTCGTAGGCCGTATATATCATAGGAGAAAAAGATGGTTCCTTGCCACTTAGCATGTGAAAAAAATCCAAGGGAAGACAAGTGCATATTAGGGTGCGCCAACTGTTTACCATGATCTGCTAACAAATGTGAAAACTAAAAATGGCCTTTCTGCACTGGGATTTTATCGTGCATTAGTTGCCATGTGTTAGCTTAACATAAGCTTATTGCAGTCTAACGGAAATTCCTGCAATTTCAGTTTACCTCCTCTCTCCCAGCTGCTACATGTAGTGATTGTCTCTCAGTGATTTGCTGCTCCTTTTTCTGTGCCACTGGAACCTTGAGAAATTGTAACTAAAACCAAATAATTAATTTATTTAAAGAGTATGGAACTTAACATGGTTCCTAAATTCATTATGAACTATCCTTTCCTATAAAGAATTAAATTTCAGTTGGGGGCCCAATAATCAGTTTCAAGACAGCAAACAATTGTTCAGTTCATCCCAAATTAAGTTCTGATTCTACCTTTCTCATCTTTCCAGATGTTCACTAGCTACATTAAAAGAATTTTAACAGAGTATATGCTAAAAAAAATTAAAAGATAGAGAATTGTAGAGTTTATAGAATATTAAAATGCAATGCATAAGATGTGTCTGTATGTATGAGGATGTAGGACAGAGTCTGGAAAATGTCCATAATACAGAAATATTCATGAAAAACTAATACCTAGATATCAAATAATTTTCAATAAATATATGAAAACATCACAAAAGCATATATTTTAATTTCTAAGCATAGGTGTAGTAATCACTGCCACCAGGACTGCATGAGGATCGCGTAGACCCCTTGGAAACATCCACAAAGTAACATCTTACTTAGCAGCTACACGATTAGAAACTACTTGGAAGTGCTTTCACTACTGAGAGTTTCCAGGGACTGGCAGGGTTCCAGCACACAAGAGTTCTTTGGGCCCCCTCCACCTGCCCCTGAATGTTACACAGAACAGTTATTCTCGCTTAGCATTATGCTTCAGGCTTGAAATTCCTAAACTGTCTTGATCCACGTGTTCAAATCCCAGAACTGACTTAGCCCTTCATCTTTCCCAGATAAAGTGCACTTTTATTGTGTACATGTGTATACCTTTCTGAAGGGGACTTGAAAATGAAGGTTCTTTATTTCCCAAAAATAATTTTAAAACATCTGTTTTGTAACAGTAAGCATTTGCTCCTGTCCTTGGGTAACATTCCTTTTTCCGTTCTGCACCCAGGTGGCTGGCACTGACCCTTCTTTCCTTTCCTAGCCAAATGCAGGGCCTAAGTGCGTGCTGGCAACCCAGCCCTCATCAGAGCTCTGCCCTGCTTAGAGGAATAGTGAGAGAGGTAGGAAGTGTGCCTGAGGAAGGGCTATGTGTTGGCGGTCCCCTGCTTTTACAAGCACAGAAGTGCTTGTGGAAGAATGGAAAAGCAAGGCAGCGTTCAAAATCCTGGAGTCACAAATCACTCACCTTCCATACTCAGTAGGGTTGTAATTTGCAGATTGGGTTCCTTCAGGATGACAGTTTCTCTGTTTAATTACACCATATTGATGTGCATCTATGAGGACAATCGTTAGGAACAAACAGTCCAAAATATCCATAAAATGTAAAATTAAAAAAAAATATTTTCAGGAGTGAAATGAGATGATGCTTCACCCGCATGGGCACAAAATGATCCAAGTTCTGTGAGCACGGTGTCTTGGGTTTCATATCAGTTACCTCAGCATAACTTTTTGATTATTTCTAAAGTCAGGCACAGAATGAGGGGAGACACAGTTTGACCTTTCCAGACTTGCTGCATTTTAATTTTTCCTATGCTTAGAAATAATACAGAAAAACCCAAGAGGTAATACTATTTTTGTATAGAATGCCTGAAGTTGTACTAGGCATGTTCGGAACACATTAAAGATACTGTCCTGACACAAGAGATTTACAATCTGTTTTCAAATATTAAGTAACTAATGAGAGCAATAAATGCTGGAAGAAAAGAGTGGATAAAGGTTACAATAATAAGATTATAGCATTCTTCCACTATGCATGTGTATTTTAAAATTCACTTCAATTTTGCTACCTCAGTCTAGGCTTTGGGTTTTCATTTTGTCTCTTTTTTTCTTAGTCAGGTTTAATTTTCTGTCTGAACCCACCAGACCATAACATCCTGACTAAAAACTCTGACCAGACTTTTTTTTTTCTTTTTTTTTTCTTTAATTTGGATCGTACCCACCCTGCTTGCACAGCCAACATTGATGGCTTGTTTGTAGCAGAAACATTATCATGGCCTTTCCTCTGACAGTCAAAGCTGAAGTACCGATAGAACATACACTTGAATGCATGCGCTACTTTTTTCTACACAGGGAAAGTGATACAAAAAAGTAATTATATGATTTCTACACAATTACACCTGGATTTTTAAATCTCCACTTTGAAGAATGTACTGTACACCATGCCATATCTGTGGGTCGTGAAACGCATGCAAAACTTGTGTTAATACTCTGTCTTCTCCTTCTCATCCAGCCTTAACAGTGACTTAAAAATGATTTGTGAAAAATCAATAATGCACCTTACTGGCTTTTTTGTAATGTATAAAAAAGGGTGGTTTTTGCCAATTTTTTAAACACTCTGAAAATATCAGGATTGTAAAATTGGATTTTTATTGATTTTCTTGGAAGATCTTTGGGGTTTCGACAGATATGTATTGACAGCAGCCACCTCTAGGTGAATCGAAAGTATTGAATATGTAATGCAAATCATTCTATCTTCAACATATTTGACTTATGTTAAAAAAAAAAAAAAGATCAGAAATCTTTTTTCCTCTCAGTCTTTGCTCTTGTGGTATTATGCTTTCTCATGTTCTTTAGTCACACACAGTCTTGCAGGCTGCAGACAAAAGATAAACAAACAAAAAATGGAATATCTAATGTTTCAAATACAAGCACAGCTAAAAAAGTAAAACACTCCTCAAGCCCTTATAGATTATAAATAAACAGAAAAATGGCACAAATCTGTATCTAGAAAAATAATTTCTTTCTCAATATTTGTAATGAAAGGAGTTGTCAGTCACATTATTTTTTATGTAAATTTACGTAAGCTGATGAATCATAACTGAATTATGGCCTAATCTTCCTGGGTTTGGCCAGCATTTCAATTTTTATTTCCATCGCTTTCATTTATTTTTATCTGTTTATATAACGGATTTCAGGAGTCCACTCCAGAACCCGTAACTAACTCAGCAGGAAGAGGGGGCCTGCTTCAAGTCACTTTCGGTCCAACACAAGAAGTGGATGCAAGAGACAGATCAGAGTAAGATGACACTAGTCACCATGATAGACAGTAATCTTGGCACACAGCTGACTATTCATTATCATTCCTTCAGTAGACATCACAGCATAGGAGATTTTTAGGGAGGGATTTGAGGGAGGAAAATTAGGTGAGTGGGAGTGAGAAGCAGCAGTGAGGGAAAGCATGAAGGTGCTGGTTTGAAAATGTAACTAGTAGAGAGTTATTACTGAATGAAATGTGTGGGGGGAAGACATTGATTTCTCCATAGGATATTAAAAGATGATAGGGTGGGAATAAGCTGTAAAGAGCCACGAAAGCAAAGTAGCTTCTGTTTGCCAAGATGCTGAAGGAGGAGGGGATACACTGAAATAAGGAATATGGCTGAAACAATGATTATAAGGATAACCAGGGCAGCAGTGTTTTGCATTGGTGTTCTCTTATTCTTTGCTGGTTTGTGATGTCCAAGATTAGATTATTAGCTTTGGAAGGGCGGGGACCAAAGACGGCTGTGTACTAACAGGCACCCTAACATATTTTTCGGTGCTCCAAAAATGCATAAATAAAAATGAGCAACTGCTTCTCCTGAATGCTATTTCCCTTGTTCTTCAGCCCTTATTGTTCAAGTTACACCATTCAGTTATCTTTCTGTTTTCAAAGGAACTTTCTCCATGAACTTTCCCGTTCTTTCTTGTCAAATTATCTCCCTGTTTTTGGAAAGACTGCATATCGTCTATTTTTAACACTGTTTCAGCTTGGTGAGGTGACTATAACATAGCATTAAACTCAGACTAAAAAAATGAGTGTGGCATTTCTAGGTTTTTCAAGTGTGTTAACTCAGAAGAGCTAATTTGATGGGGAAAAGTGCTTTTCCCCAGATGCCTTGGATTTCAGTAGACCTTCTTGCAGGTATTTGACTTAATAGAATGGCAGTTAGATTCAAAAGGCCTGTTGGATTAGTATTTGTGGTCACCATAGAAGTGAGTCTCTCAGAGAAATGTGAATAAAGAGGTCATCTGAAGAACTGATATGGAAGGTTTCTCCACAGGCACTTAATTCTTAGAAATTTAGAGATGAAAAATGCTGTATGAGATGAAAAATGCTGTATGAGTATTAATAGCCGGGAATGAAATATGGATGAGGGGACAGTAAAGCTGGAATAGCAAGTAGAACAAAGGGAATAAGGGGATGTGGGGACATGATAAGGAACCAGACTAGGGCTGCAGACTTGGACAGAACTGTCTAAGACCTTAAAAAAAAAAAAAGAAGAAAAAAGAAAGTGTAGATGAAGGAATGAAGAGGTAAGTAATATGTGAAATTATGTGAAGGAGGGCTGGGATGGGACATTGCTATCAGGGAACCTAAAAGAAAGGGGTTGTAGCAGGATGAAGGATGACCAGAAGCAAAAACGTGTCCTAGCTACTGATACAGGCATGGTCACCTTTTCACTGAGAAAGAGAAAGCCAGACTTGATAACAGACTAGACAAAGAGGAAAAGAAACAATTAGGTTAGGTTTTTGTGACAGACAGACAGGGAGGAGGTACTGTAATGCACATATGTGGAGAGATTCCAGGAGAGAATGTTTTTGTCTATGTTAAACCTGAATTGGTGCTGATGATGTTTCTCAATGATGTGCAGGAAAATTTAATGTAAGCAACAAGCCATGAGATCTGAATGGGCAGAAGAAAAAGATCAGAGTACATGTGGCATATTCTGAAAAGGGATGCCCCAAGATCATTTGCCCAGCAGCAAACAAGGAAAAGCATGAGGCTTGGGTGATCTGCTAGCCTGGAGAAAGAATATAAGGGAGAGGATGTGGGGGCTGTGTGTGTGTACTTACTGTAGTTCACTGTCAGCAGCGAGACAAATCAGCCTTGGTAGTACGCTGGTGACCACCTATAGTTTATGAGGACTGCAGAGGGAAAAGTCTAGAAAATATTTTCCAGAGTTTGGATCTAGATGGCTTTGCTGAGCAAAGAACAGCAGCCACACTCCCGTATTCTTCTGTGCAAAGGTGTATCTTCTAACTCCATCACAAAGCCCCCTTGGTACACCACTTTAGACAGGTATTTCATCAAGTCCCTGGCACAGGAATGTGGCTAAAGTAATACTAAATTAGCTTATATAATTCTCAAGTAATGTACTGATAGTGAAAAGAAGTAGATGAAGGAAAAAGGCCTAAGTGCCACTGAAAAAGAAAGGAAACAGCAAAGGAAGAGAAACCACAAAAACAGATCCTGCAAAAATAACCAGAGAACTATGAGCTGAAAGAACAATGAACAAGGCCACAAAAGGCAGGGAGAAAGGAAGCAACTGACCCTACAGAAAAATCTAAGCGTGTACAACCTGCAGGCATTATCCACGTGAGCCTTGTTAAGAGGAGTTGTACTGGAGCAGAAAAGGCACATACCGGATAGGAAGACAAAGAGGTGAAGTGATGTTTGAAGAACAGAACTTTAGATGGAGAAAGATACAATTTTACCTGCCTTGATTTTTAAGCTTGGAGTGTTTCACAGACTAGTCATTGGTCACTAGGAAGTGGTTACATTAATTTACTAGCTATAAGGAGGCAAACACCTAAGTGCGTAGATAGCCATAAACAGTCCTGCCTGTTTTGATTGCTTAGCATTACATGCATACTCTGTTTCATAGTTTTATCAGCCACCCAGTTTGGGGTGCGTTCACCCCCATGTCTGCCCATGTATGCAAACATACATACTTGGACGTGTAACACTGATGCTTGTCCCATGGCTAGCCTTGCTTTTGAGAGCTTGGAGTTTGTCTGCGTTGAGGATGTACAATGAAGCTCCCGTCTCAGCCTTGCATTAGTGAGACACGCATGATCAGACCCAACCTGCTGGGTCTCTTGGGAAACACACACATAATTAGCCCCTTTGCACCAATTACTTCACTGCTGTATTTGCCACATGGTGAGTGTCACCCAGTGGGCCTGCAAACACGCGCACGCAGAAACCCTCCCGTCCCCAGGAAGCATCACTGTATTTGCCATATGTTCAGGCTCACCTGCTAGGTCTGGGAGGAGGAGACAGACGGGCAACACTCACACACATAATGAAGCTCCCCACTGGGCTGCCTTAAGAAATTAAAAAAAAGAAAAAAAAGTTGACATAACTGCCACACGATCAGATTCACCTGCTGAGTTTTGGGGCAGGGTGGGGTAGTCACTCACACACACTTTGCCACCTCTGCACAAAGGGTGCCTCCTCGTAATGCCTGTGCTCCACCTCAGCGCCTTAGGCTGGAAACCAGAGCGAGAGGGACGCACTCCCTTCCCCACTGGGGCGGCAGACACCCCTAACCCGAACGGGCCGCCAGGCCCCTCTGCCCCCGCTCCCCTTCGGGTGCCAAGGCCGTAGGTGCTCCCTGATCTGACTGGGGCGGGACACGCACTTCCACAACGAGCCTCTCCTCCTCGGAGCCCTGTGACTACCGCGGGGCCAGACCCGGCCCCGGCCGGCGGGGAGCGAGGACCGGGTGCCGGCTCAGGTACCCGGCTATCGCCCCCCTCCTCCCGGGCGCTGTTACTGTAATTGCCAAGGTAGAGACCGTCACCAGGGAGAAGATAACAAGCCCGTCCCTCCCTGGGCGAGCAGTTCCTGTAAACACCAGCAGCGAGCGGTACCGGGGGGCCGGCGGGGCTCCCCTCACGCACGACCGTTCCCGCCCCTCACGCACGGCCGCCCCACCCGCGACCACCGGGGGCGGCCGCCGGCCTGGGCGACAACGGGAGCAGAGAGACCTGCGCCCCCCGCCCCGCCCCGGGCCCGGGCAGGCTCCCCGGGGCGCCGGGCGGGCGTTCGCCGGGCGCCGTTCGCGAGCGCGGCGTTCGGGCCGCCCCCGCTGCCCGCCCCCGCTGCCCGCGCCGCCATGGCGGCCGGCCTGCCGGCGGGCGGGGACGGAGGGGGGGCGCGGGACTCCCCTGGCGGTGACGTGTGTTGCCATAGCGACGGCCAGGCAGCGTCTCGCTCCGGGGGGGGGGGGTGGGGGGGACGACAACAAATATGGCGGAGAGGAGCAGGACGGCAGAGACGGGTCAGTGCCAGCCGCAGTCGCCTGGGCGGGGGGAGAGGGGAAAAGCCCCCCTTCTCCAGGGGCTTCTGTCAGCGGAGGGGGCCTGCCTCGCAGCGGAGTGCGGGAGACGGAGCTCTTCTCCCGGGGGAAAGGGAGGGAAGCGCCTCCTGGCCGAGGGCACTGAGGTGGAGAAGGGGCCGGGGCAGAGGCCTCTGTCCAGAGAGCTGCGGAGGAAGGCAAGACACCTTCCCTTGGGGGATGAGGAGCATCTTCCCGGGGGAGAGGTGGTCGTGGGGAGTGCTCTTTCGGGCAGGGAGAGGGGGAAGAGTCCCCAGGTACTCCAGCCCTGCTGAGGGGGGAGTGCCCCGCTTTGGGGGGGAAGGTGAGGGGGTGAGAGCTCTCCCCCAGCAAACAATATCTGGGGGAGAGCCTCGGTTGTGCAGAGGAAGAAGCTGGTGGTGGGGCAGCCTGCACTGGACACCATCCTCCCCGCACAGGGGGCAAAGGTGGCAGCGGTGAAGAGCAGACCAAAACGGTGGTGCACAGGAGTTCCCCTCACACAAGAAACCACGACCTGCTTTATTTAGAATGAAAAAATAATATGTGAAGTCAGGGGGCTGGAACTGAAACTGCACCACAAGGCTGATAGCTTGGGGGTTGACCTGCAGGTGCTGCTTGACCAGTCTCGGGAGGTATAAAGCACCCAGAGGCTGCAGAGGGGCAGCACCTTACCTCTCACATGCATTATTTTGTGAGGGTCTTTTTAAGGAAGGTGCCAAATGTTGTTCTCCCTATTCAGGTTGTATTAACAGTGGCTCTAACTGTGTAGGTGAAGAGTTGTTCTTTGGTGAAGCTGAAGTTTTGTGTTTCCTCATGAATGATAAGGATCCTCCAAGTACAGGCATCTTTCCTATTGTAATGAAACACAGTTAAGGTCTTTTCCAGCCCATGTGAAAACACAGGTCCCTGAAATAAATTACGAAAATTAGATATATTAACATTCGGAGGATGAAACAAAGATAATGACAGTTTTCCTGAATGTTTAATATCCCACAGCATCATACATAAATTATCTGGGTTGCTGGACCAAAAGTTCATTTTCCTAGCCTGCTGTGTTAGCTGCTGTGCATATGCTTTTTCAGCCTCAGAAGTGGTTCCAACTAAAGATGCATTATCCATAGAAATGATTTTGGATTTTTGGGCCACTTAAGGTGAAAAAAGTGATAAATATGTGGAGCGCTGTTGTGCTCTGGGAAACAATACTACAAAGGCTACGCCTAAATGGATTGGCCATAAGGTTCTTGAATTCCCTGTGTTCAGCCATGCTGTTTATGAACCTCTGAAACAACACTGTAAAGTTTATTGTACATTAAACTCGTCCATGAGCAGGTGATTGTCTTCACCCATTGTGTTGTGCAACACTACTAACAACAGTTGATCATCTCTGACTATGCTGTGAAACAGGAAACAAATCTCCAGCAGCCGTTTGACTTTGTCAGCTTTCCTACCTACTTCATCTACCCATGCCTGTGCCATTGTCTGTAACTTTCTTTAACATATAATGTAAATTTCCTACTATTTCCAGATTAGCGCATAAACTTACTGTTGCATTGTGTTCTCTGCTATATGATTTACATCTGCAGCCTTACAGTATTTGGTTTGTATTTTTAACATTGTCCAGATTTTTTTCCATGTCTAACCATTGCAGCTAACTAATCAGTGATTTCCTCATAAATGTGTCTCAGCTTGTGCTGAAATAATGTTTTGTTGCATGTTCCTGTTACATGTCTGCTTAGGTTTTGCAATGCCTGTCTGGCCATTTGGAAGTCTTAATTTGCGGGTCCTTCTTTTTCGGAGAAACCAGATGAAGAGTTAAAAATGCAAAGAACCACAAAGACAGGAAGAAGACCCAAAACTTTCAGAGATCAGTGGGACTTGGGAAGGAAACTTGTGATCTTGGCCCATTTTTAAGAAAGGACATGGAAAGTAGGCTGTGGAAAAAAAGGTGGGGTGGTTTGGGTTTTTCTGCCTTTTTCCCCTCAACTTTGGTTTCTGACTGTCACCTGACACTGAAGGGATGGACAGGTTCTTTTAGGGATCCTTGGCAGATCCCCAAAAGAACCCGTTTGTCTCCTTAGTGCCAGGTGATACTGACACTGTTGGTGTGCACATAACATAAATGGGGAACATTCTTGTTCTTGGTGCATCCTGACGGCTTAGTATGTCTTCATGATAATGTCAGATCTGGACCGGTCTTCAGGAGGTACAGGAATCTAGCTCTGGAACTGCATTTTGTATAAATTTAATTTTTTATGTATGGATGCAAGGAGAATAAAGCTGTTACAGAAGGACAGAACATCGTTCAAACCGTATAAATTGATTTAGCCAGTATGACTATATTATACTTGCTGTTTTGTTTTTACAGCAGCATCACATTTTTATTCCTGGATCAGAAAACACAAGTAATAACTAAGTCTTATCTTCCCATCTTGAAATATTGATTGTTATTTGTAATTTTCAAATGAGAAAACTGAGTTACAGAGGAATTGCAGGTGACTTATCCATGCTTTATAGCAACACAGATTACTGCTATGGACCATTCTTTACTGGTTTAATTCAGTAACCTGTGTTTGACAAGAGTCAGTGTCAGGGAAAGATGTCAGATATAATATAACGTGCACCTACAGAAAGGTGATTCTAAAAATCAAGTTTCTTCCTAAATATTATCTGTTACTGAACTATATACATCTAAGATGCTTACAACCCCTCTGAATTCTTAGCTTTGAAAACATACTGTGTCAAGAGGTTTTGTATATTTTACTTTATGGAAAGCATACCTATTTATAATGTAAGCATTTATCATCTCTGTTTTATTAGTATCTCCTTATTCATCTGTTATAGGAAGTAAATCTGTTAATCTTTCTTACACTGATAATTGTACTTATTGTTTCAGTATATACAAATATTTTCTTATTTCCAGTACTTTTTCATGTGCAAGATTTTTGTTTCTGCAGTAGTTTTTTGCAAGTTTTGTACCATTTTATTGGGGAGGGGTATTAGGACACGCAGAATTGCAAGAAGTACTTTAGAAGAGGGACTACCAGCTACCATCAGTTTTTATTATACTGTTACGCTCAGCATTATTTTCTATATCATGGTTTAAGACAATCTCTGTGTTTCAAATGAGATTGAGATTTAGTATGGAAGGTGGATTATCTCACATCTGTCTACTACGGAGTTCATATTCTGGTGCTGTCCTCGCTGGACTAGGTAGGCATCTGGTCTAATCCGTTAAAATAGTTTCTGTGTTCCAATGTTTGGTTAGAGTGCTGCAAATCAACTCAATTTACCCTGGATTAATCAGTCCATTTTCCCATGTAGTTGGCTTCTTAGTCCTAACAGGTTTCTTGGAGCTGCTCAGATCAGCTTTCTGTAATAAACTGTAAGTCTGTATGCTTCCTTGTTTGTGTTTCCAGGCTGAAGCCTTCATGTCTTAAGGTGGGAATCCAAATTAAAAGCAACTTAAATCTTTACAAATGAAGTCTGCAGGAGAATGAAAGTGATTAAGACTAGTTAGTTACTTTCAGGAGCTTCTTGGTTAGACTTCCAGTTGTTCAGCTCAGCTGACCTTGATACCTCAAACATTCGGAAGGTAAAGGATATAGCAAGATGGCCAGTTTATTTAAGTTTCTTCAAAAACAGATCAATGTTATTTTTCCAATTCTGTAGCAAAAAGGACCTTATAACTTCTCAAAGGAAGGTTTAGGAGTAGGTCAAAGTGAGTACAGAATGCCTGTATTTGCTAATTTTTTGACCCATGAACCAGATGAAAGTATTTAACTTTTCAGACATGGATCCAACTAAAATTTCACTAGTTATCTCATTCTCCCCAAGCCATTCTTATTCTTCTAGGCATCTATATTACCTTCAGAAGACTTGCTTCCAGAGGCCTGAATGATCAAAGGGTGCAGGTTATCTCTGAGTTCTGTGATAGTTTTCTATCTAAGGCAGCTGAATATTAGCCTGGATTGACAGTTCTAATATGCATTATTCCACAGTTGCTAGTCATTTTGTGGCTATTAGTATTTCTGATATTTCATTGAGTCATTGTCACTGAAATCATAGTGAAAGCAAAAAAAGTCATTTACTCACAGTGCTGAACAGGATATAATTATATGTCTTTAGACCAAAGATCCTTGTTATCAGAACTAACAGGTTTCCCAGCTGAATGTGTAGGTTTTCATGTTTAGTTACATGTCATGATAGATACCTTGCAGAGCAATGTTAAGTCACATTTCATATTAAAAATGATTGGAATTTTCGAAAGTGTTCACAGCTGGACGGACCTGGCTTCAGAGAGGAGACCTTCGAATCCCTGCTGAATGCTGAACCCTACTCAAAGTCTGGGTAGTAATTAATGGTTCTAAAATACTTAGTTCTGAGATCATTATTTCAGGAGATCTGCATGTGGAGGGCCCAATAGAACAGCTGTGTAAATTCTGCAGTGTTTTGTAATTGATTTTAATATGATAGTGCTGAGCTAGACAATTTTGAAAGATAGATCTTGATTATTCTTTCAAAAAGGAATAGTTATTCTTTTAAAAATATTTAATCACATATGGTATGAACACAATTTGGTATCAGGAACATAATGCTTTCTTTTAGGTGGCCTTAATTATTAAATAAAAACCAAATTAAATAAGACAACCTAATTTATTTGTCTTTAAATATAGGCCTTTTTCATAACTGGAACTTCTCATTCACTGGCTTTATCATGAGGAAATTTAAAATGGGAGAAATCAGCTAATTACTTTAACAATATTATTTAATCTTGGTCATTCAAATAACACCATACATCAGTGGCACTTCCGGTCTTCCAGGCAAATTTAATCTCTTAAATTGATTTGTCCTTCCTCAAATTATTTCTGAATTTGCAAGTGTATATAAACAATAAACCTTATTTCCTAATATACACTACTAGCCTGTAAACATAGCTGAATTCCAGTGTTTGGGAAAAGACACTGCAGTTTTCATGCTGAAAGGGATCTGCCCACTCTATTCTCTGGTCAACATGAAGAAATTTCAAAAGCCAGTGGAAAACTAAGGGTGCTGGGCCCAGACCTGCAGATCTTCACACACCACAAAGAGCTATTTACAGTTGTTTAACAAATGCTGCAGGATGTATTTGTAAACAAATATAAAATGTGTTTTGTTCAACAAACACATTGGCCAGAACTTACTGATAGCGTTGGTGCCTGTTAGCTTAAGTGGTTTGAAGTCCGGAGGATATTAGAGTTAGGTTTGTTAGTAAATTTGAAACACTCTGTAAGACCATTAACTACTTCAGTTTTTACTGCTTAGGTTGAAATATTCATTGAAGTGATACATAGAAGTTAACTATAGTTGCTACAGAAAGATATTATAATAATCATTATATTCCATTGCCAGTAGACTGATACTCAACTAATTTCCAACTTCTTCAGTTATCGAGTGGAAACAATTCCCACTAGAAGAATTCACTGAAGAAGAGCTGCTAATATATTTTTGGTACTTATAGCTTTGATCATGTTTCTATTACATAATTTGCCATATAAGGAAACCTGAGAAATACTGATGAAGGCTTTATACAGCCAGAAAATATAATTTTAGCAAAAGAAAAAAACAGAAATGTGTTGGGTATTCCAGTTGCCACTTCTAATGGTTTACCATTTTGTAGCCATATTTCAAACAGTTTTTTCTTTGACAAATAATCAAAACTCTTGAAAGTTACTTACCTTAAGCCTTGCAATGTGTTTTCTTTCAGTGAAGCTGAAAGCACCCTATTCAGTATTAGCGCTTGTGAGAGGAGGTTTTTGAATTTGTAAAAAGTAAAGTGAGACATATTGAGAATTTTAATAGGTTTTATACTGAAATTTGTAAAACAAGTTTCTGCAAGTTTCTTTAGTGTTGCTGTCACTGTATTTAGTAGGCAGAAGTCTCATGCAAAAAATGGATCAAGCTCAGAGTCCATTTATATGGACTACGTAGCTTTTCTATTTTTTGAAGCTGAGCTTTATAGATATAATGCTCATTAAAATAGTTTTTAAAGTCAGCTTCCTGTGTTAAAATGTAACTGGCTTGATCTCCACGTGGGGCCACTAACAGGACTGGAAAATTCAGAAAGCCCGCTTTCCGAATGGGACACCTAATAACAATAGCTGTTATCTTTCACAGAAGAAATGGACAACTTGTCTACAGTCAGAGGTTTTCCTTCCTCCTGTTCCTCTTTCCTTCAGCAACACCTGTTCAGGGACAAAAGCCATAGAGTGAAATGACTGTATAGTAATCTTTATTTTTTTTTTTAAATAAAGAACTAGGATACCCTGATAACAGAAGGCACCAACCCCCAGACAAATGAGGTGCTACAGGATGTGAAGAGGAGTTTGGTACAGATATTTGCTCTTAATGCTGCTCAGATCCAGCAGTGCCGCCTCTGGTTGGCAGTGGTGCTGCTGGATGCATACTGGCTCCATCAGACCCACCTAGGTGTATGCATTGTGCTACATCACTCTTATTTCTGGAAGACTGTGCTGCCCTTTTCCAGAACTGTGTGATCTACAGAAACCAGCTCAGATTTCTCAAGTAGTCCCCAAAAGGAGTTGGCATGCAGAGTCTTGATGCAGAATTGCCAGGTTTAGATTGCACTGTACCTGAGATAAGAAGTTCTTCCAGGCCCAAGCTGTGGCTGCAATTAATCTACAATAGAGGTAGGCAATTTACAGGTAATTGAGTGTTGGTTATGGGTACACATCTATGTGTCCCGTATCTCAGCTTCCCTGTCACGTTGTCCCCACAACTCATCATTTTCATGACATTGCCACAGGGGCCAAGCCTGTCATTTAAGAAGTGCTATAATTTTTAACCTTAGATTTTTAAATATGTTTTTTGGAAGTAATTTTACTATTTGTGTGTTGGAATGGTTTGGAAAACTCTGCTTTTCCAAAATAACAATAATGACTTCCATTTCCTTTAATCGCGCACTCTGCAAATTCAGAGATGTGGACTTTAGTATTAAACCTAGGGCCCTGATCCTGCAAATGTTTGGCATTGAGTTTGATGTATATATGTGTATAGTACAGTGTTTTCATGATTGGTTCTATTTTAGGATAAGTAATGTATTGAGGTTAGAGACTAGAATGTATACAGTCTGATACATATGTTTTCTAATATACATATGTGTCCCTGTTCTCTCAGTATGGTTAACTGGCTGATTTTATATATCCATCGTGGCAAAAATCAAGCATAGAAAAGAGGACAGGTGAGGAAATCAGTTGTTTCAAATTGTTATTATTAAATAAATAAGCTATCTGACTATTTATGCGCTAGTTCATACAGCTATTTACTTAGCAGTGGATCTCACAATCATGAGCAAAAACTGGCAAGATTTTGCTTTTCCATATTGTTTCATAACCCCCTTGAAAAATGTGTTGAATTTCAGTCTCCACAAAAGCAAGTGGAACGTCAGTTCCTGTGAATCACCAGAGCAGAGCAGCAGGAATCCATTCCAAAGAAAGCCCAGCTGGATTCATTACAGGTCTACTGATGTGTTTTCATTTGCAATAAGCAGCAAAATTACCGTGTGATTACAGTAAACTTTAGAGCTGGGTAACACCTATCAAGTGACTATCATGTTTTCCTGCATATGCAATGCAGATGAGACAGTATGATGCACTTGATTAATGAAAAAATCCTCAAATAACCTATACAAATCCAAAGGCAGTGGCATTATTTTGGGAGGACTCTCCATGTGAAGTAGGATTGTGAGATGAACTTGCCGTTGTACTATTTACCTACACCCAAGGTCTGTAGTACTGCAGAATAACAGATGTTTTGTAACTACCCAGACTACCAGTATATATGCTGCTGATTTTATTTCTAAGCAGTACAAATAATCAGTAATTTAATCTCAGAGTTTTCTGTATGTAAGCCTTCTTGTAGCTAGAAGTTTGGCTTGTGTTCTGAATGTATGAAATACTTTATATGTATTTCGTATTCCTATAAATATTGTATCAACATTTGTTCTGTTAAAAAACTGCTGAATAAGGTGTATTAGTTAGTAGTGCTCTCTATAGTTTAATTCCTGTTGTTACATTGCTGATGCAAGAGAGTTAATAGACCAAGTTTGCTTTGCTGACATTTTTATGTTAGCAAACAGGAATTCTGAAACAATATTTAAATCTTTCACTATACAGTACTTTGTGAATAAAATAAAACACTGCAATGATATAATTATTTGACATGAAATACTAGGTTATGTTTAAGTGTTTTTTGACTAAAGAGTGAATTCAGCAATGTGAGTGGGCAGTGCTTGGGTGAAAGAAATTCTTGGTGGCTTAAAATACTCCATTTTGGAATGGACTGTTTTGGAAAGTAGGGGGAAAGATTACAAAGTTAAAGGAGTTGTTTCAATGAGTAATTATAATTATGGCAGTAATTAATTGTGTAATTGATTTCAGCAACCTTGGGGAACAAATTATTCCAGAAGTAGTACTAAGATCCCCAAATTATTTTAAATATGTAGTAGTCAAGAAGATTTTAACTCCAAAGTGAAGAAATTAATTGTGCCTGAAACTACTGTTGACTTAAATTGACTGACAGAAGACATGCCTATCTCTAAACAAAAAGTAAATAGGTGTCATGGTTTTGGCTGGGATAGAGTTAATTTTCTTCACTGCAGCTGGCCTAGCGCTGTGCTTTGGACTTAGTATGAGAACAATGTTGATAACACACCAATGTTTTGGCTGTTGCTGGGTAGCGCTTGTACTAGTCAAGGACTTTTCTAGCTTCCCATGCTCTGCCGGGTGCACGAGAAGCCGGGAGGGAAGGGGGCACAGCTAAGAGAGCGGATTCAAACTGGCCAAAGGGATATTCCATGTCATGTAACATCATGCCCAGTATGAGCTGGCGGGGGGAGGGAGGCAGCAATCGCGGCTCGGGGACCGGCAGCGTCGGTCGGCAGGTGCTGAGTGGTTGTATCGTTTGTGTTTCTGGTTTTTTTCCATTTTTCCCTTTTCGTTTTAATTATATTATCCTTATTGTTATTACTATAATAATAATAATAATCATTATTATAATTATTATTTTATTTTAATTAATAAACTGTTCTTATCTCAACCCACAAGTGTTTTTTTGCTTTTGCTCTTCCAGTTCTCTCCCCTATCCCACAGGGGTGGGGGGAGTGAGTGAGCGGCTGCGTGGTGTTTAGTTGCTGACTGGGGCTGAACCATGGCAATAGGAAGCAAGGGTAAACCCGTATCTTTAAACTACGCTTATTCAAGAACCAAGGAAAAATAGGTCATCAACCCAAAGAAGGATGCATGAATTATGGTGCATAATACACAGGATGGAAATTGTCAGTGAACTTAGTTGCCCAGTTTTCACTTATCACACTCATAAGGGTAGCCCAAGCAGTTGTAGCAGTGTGTGATTACCTCTCTTCCAATCATCTGTGAAATACACATTCTTGAAGAGAAAGATAGTGCTGTGTAAAACTGCTGCTATGTTTCCCCAGAGGATTTTGTGCTCTGTGGAGCCCTTGTGGAAAGCCTAGGTTCCCATGGATAAGGATTCATTACCAGCATAAAGATGTTAGTGGGTGAGTCAGGAATTGAATTCAAGCCTCCTGAAGACTAAACTTACTCAGTGGTAATCAAATACATCTTCTTCTTTGGACAGGTGCATCCACAACAAATTTACAGTAGTCACACTTTAGATGTCAAAAAGTCAAAATACCTCAAGATAGTACCACAGCTGGCCCATATTGAGGCTCACCAGGCTGTTGGTTAATCACGTCTTCTGCTCTTATATCAGAAAAAAAATATTTGAGAATATACAGTGCAGATAATAGAGAAAAAAAAGCTGTGGAGGAAGTAGTGTTACACTGAAAACAGTTTTTGCAATAAAATATTATTTTACCCCATAGGAGGAAAACGGTCAATGTAGTGTGTAGGCCAGATCTCTTGCTTTATCGGTGTAAGTATGGATTAAGTCTGTCTGTTTCATACCTTCTGTATGAAACCTGAAGTATTATACATGGAAATTAAAGCTTGATCTGCACCAACTATAGCTAACTGAATCAATAAATATCCTTTGGCCGGTGGTATTTCTTGAGGTTGTTCAGAAGTAACTTTTAGTAAGCATTTTGCAGGGAATCATTCTGCATTTGAAAATAAGTGGTATATACATGTGTCTCATTAATATACCTGAAAGTTTAAGATAGAGAACCTGCTTTTGTTAAATCAATGATTCACACCTGGGGCAGCTGTTGAAACATGGATATATACCTAGGATCCATATGTATACATGGATATATTCATAGCACATACCCATGAACCTTTCCCTTCCCTTTCTCCCACTTTCTCCATCCTCCCCCACATAAAATACAAAACCAGGTGTACAGAAGCTGATTTGATTCAGGATTAGGTGGCATGGGAAATACTTACACCATTTTAGGATAGGACCAGTGAATACTAGTGAGTGACTTTAACCACCAACTTCTTTTTCCTGTTTTGTGGGTAGTATCATGAGCTTTTGCCCTTACCTGGCATTTTCTACCGACTACGATTCCAAACACTGTAATTGTCTGCCTGTTTTGACTCAGTATTTTTTGCAGGTCACATGCAGTCCTTGTCTTTGGGAAATCGGTTGCTTACAGATTTCAAAAACACATGGGACGGTACGAAAGAAAATGTTACCCATTTAAGTTCTGTAGTACCACACAAGGGATCTGCTTTAACTCTTCAGTTCTTTTCCTGCCTCAGATTCCCTAGCCAGAATTTTCTTCTTGCTTGGTAGGTACACCCCCAAAAACAATTTTTTTGGGACCTAGAACTTGAATTCCTATACACTCTTCAACTGGTGTTTCAGCATCTCCTATTATTCATATGCAGACCTAATTCTCTGAGCCATCTCTTATCTCCCAGGAAGGATGGACTTGCTGATACAATTACTTTTTGCAGATGCATCTCTGAGGGCTAGCTGAACTCGGTAGCTATTATTTACTCTTTCCTCTGCTAGTTGGGGATGTATGTGATGCATCATTTTTTTATTTACAATTTATATGTTTTATGCTTTTGTTTGACCTGTTTTTTGTTTAAAGAAGCATTGCTACTATAACAACAGTTGCATTATGTGATATCTTTGATATTATCAAGATGCCAAATACTTGTGAAAGAAGAATTCTGTATATCAGAAGAAATTCACTGATTCTTACAATGTATTTAAATAAACATATTTTCTGTTAATGTATTTGGCACTACTACATTTTTCGGTATTTTTATTTTCATTTCTGGTGATTATTGTTTTAGTAGATATATTAGATTGTAAAAAGTAATGGATATTATTTTTTTCTTGCTTATGGAGTTCAAAGCATTAATTGCTTTTTTATTTTCAAGAAGAAAATCTGTTCATACCTTGTTGGACATTTTGGGTTTCGCTAAAGCGATACAAAAAATTCCATTGCCATTTGCCTCTGACAAGAAGGTATATCCTTGGAGATAGTCTACACTGAGAAAATACATAAATATTCTTGAAGTAAAGACTGAAGTTATGTTTTTAGGTTAAAGATTGGAAACAAACATTACCTATAAAATGAGTACAAGTCACCACAAGTTGACTTATTTTCTTTTCCTGTAAACTCATAAGTAATGCCAGCCACTGGGAGTGAGGAATCATTCAGGGCAGTATTCGTCTGCCAGACGTTGTCCTCAGTTCAATGTTCTTCACTAGATTTTGGAAAGGAGCTATAACTGACCTTGGATTGACAATTTTATCTCTGTATGGATCTAGTTTTTTTGAATGGGATGGGCAGTGGAGATTTCTCATCATCTTTTCGTACTTGATCAGCCAGTAAGTTGATGGCTTTGATTTAGGCTAAGCACCTTATGTACTTTTTTGTTCCTACTTATCTTTGGGCTGCCTGCTGTCTGCTCAATATGAGTGTTTAAGCAAAGTGCTCTTTGTGGTACTACCAAGCCTTTTGTAGGGACCCCATGTGACATCTTTAGTGATCATTTTGCTTTGGCATGTTTGCATATAAGAACAAGACTTTTCCAGTCTCAGCTTTGACTGAGACACCTATGGCATACCTTCTGCTGGAGTAAATAGTTTTGGGTATGTATATCTAAAGGAATATGAGGTATTTAGATGTTATGCCTTCTCACCCAAAATAAAAAGTTAATGGTGCATTTGCCAAGGAATTGTGTTACAAAGGTTAAAAGGTTAAAAGGGAGTGTTGTCTGGTAACCTCTGTAGAAAGAGTAACTTGTGCAGTAAAAGTAAAAAAACCCAAACAATAAATCACAATGTTTCCTTCCTGTTTATGCAACCTACCATAGGCTTTTCAAAGTCTGTGGCAATAGGCTTGCAGTTTATTTTTCCTGCACACTTTCAGAACCTTTGCAAAGCTCAGAATTTACCTGATAATCTCTGCTAAACTAGGCCTTGTCTTTTTTTTCTGCGTGTTCTCTTGAGTATAAATATCGTCTTACAGTTTGGACAGACTCTTGACAAGTGGTCCATTGGACAAACTACAGGAGGAAAGTAATTGAAGAGGCAATTACTTTAAATATGCTTTATCTCAAATTGGGTTTCTGAATAACAATGCAAAATTTCTGTTTTTTAGAACTAGACCAAACTATATGAGATTGCTGCCTGTGATAATCAACATTTTCCTTGTTCTGCTGACCTTTGAAACAGGTAGTGGCACAGTATGGGTAATAGGTAATATTAGGTATTAGTATTAGGTAATATAACAATATGGGTAATAGGTATGGGCACAGTACCTGAGTGTGAGGCAGCAGGTGTGGTTGGTACCATGCTGGGTATGCTCCCAAACCCGGGGATTTGTAGTTTTAACATAATTTCTTCCATTTCTTTTCAGATCATGGTGACTATGAATTAAGTATGTTTCAGATTGACAACACAGTCTGCAGTATGTTTAGATTCTCAGGGTCATGCACAATCCTTGCTGCAGGATACATGGCTGTGAAGATCAAAATGACAGTTGTTTTTTCTTCTTTTTCTTAGCATTTTTTAAGCCAGTTGAGCTGGATTTCCAAGTTCCTGCCTGCTGCTGCCTGTAGGATTTTTAGAATGCCCATAGCGCATTCAGAGCTGATAGCAGAAATAACAAGTCTTCCCAAACATCAGTGCTGCTGAAGCCTAGGAACAATGATATAAAAGGTTTTATTAAAAAAATAATCAAAGAACACCAGAACATAATCAGCTATTAAGACTATAGATTTCTACAAATGCTATAATATGAAAGAATTTTGCTAAAATTACACTGTTTGCAGTTTTCTGATTTGTGGAGAAGATGCTGTTATTGGCATATCCTCCAGAAGTGTTACTTGTCCAAAACACGAGTTCAGCAGTGTTCACCTAGAGACTTGTTATATTTAGGAGCTAATAGGAGTTGCCGTTGGTCATCTGAATGAATTTTTGTTTGTTGCAAACTACTGAGAGTTCAGATTCACTTCTTTGCATTGGTTTATAATAACATTACTGCTTAAAGCTGATGAAGCTCATTGTTAGGATACCTGGAAACCTTTATTTGCCCCTGGATAATGGTAACTGGGCTGCTGGATCCTTACACCATAGAAATTTTCAGTAGCAAAATGTGACCTAATTTTGTTCTAAAATAAGAATCTCATAAAAGAATGAGAGGCATCTTGATGACATTCGTAATATTTAAAGAAAGACTTCTACTAAGTTCACTTGCAGTGATCGTATATTTTCATGTTGCCTTACCTTTCTAATTGGCTATCCTTGTTAGGCAGTAAGTCTGATTATAAGAATGGTGCAGGTTTTCCAGGCAAATTCATTTTATATTTTTCTATGTCTGTTTTAATGCAGCTGTGCTCTCCTACCTAATGTAGCATGAGGGTAGCTGCCGGCTGCTAACTCTGTGGATTCTGAATTTTGTCACAGCTAGAAGCTGGGTTTGTTGTTTACCCAATTCAGAGAGTAACTATTACTTACTAAAGAGGTACCTTTCTCTAGGAACTGCAGTTTTTAAAGAAAGTATACCTAAATTTGCATGATGTTTATTGTAGCAAATACTGTTTTCATCTTTGCCTAAAGGGCAAAAATATTGGCTTTACCCTTTGAACTTAAGAATAGCAAGAAGTTCTGGAAGTTTCCAAACTCTTCTTCCTAAGAATCCCAGTCCCCTGTAACTGAATCTATTCGTTTTCACTAGTTTGATGGGAAATACATCCACGATGACAACAGCGACAAATACGGATACCAGCAGACTCTGGCCAGGTTTTATTTTAAAACCTTATATACTTACAGAGATTTCAGACACCTACAGATTTTATACCTGATAGAAAATTACCATTAAAGTTTAATACTGTGGTAAAAGTAAATCCTAGGGATTTGCTGGAGACTCCAGGAGTTTAAGTTATCAAGAATTAGAATAAAATAGCTATGCGTCTTGCAACCTATAAGAAAAATAATTGACAAAAAAAGACCTACCGTCTGAGAAAAGTTCTTTGCTAAGTTCCTTTTACCTTTGCTTGTCATATCTAACCTTTTTTCAAAGGACAATCTGGTCTCCTCAAGTGTAATGTGCAGGTTGTACTTCAGTTAATTCTCTTCTTTCCCTTTCAGTTTGTTTCAGATTGAAGTACTATCTTCCTTCCCTACAAGGTTCTGTCATACATTTTAGCCTTCAGTCAGGAAAATCTACTTAGGGCTCCCCAGCTGTGAGGACAGTATCTCTTTATCGGCCAAAGCACTTATGGTACAGCGTGACATAGTTCTCTCCATCTGAAGACGCTAATGTATTCTCAGCAACGCTCAATGCATCTGCTGAACAGACAAGCGTGAAGCCATGTCTTATGATCTAGTAATACAGCAATGCAGGTTCCTTTTTGGCCAGTACTCTGGCCTTTTCTTTATCACCCAAGGAGAACGTGCCAGAAGGGACATAATGCGGTTGTGCTATATAACAATGCCAAGTTCAAAGACTGCAGTTTTGCACGTTTAGAGATTAACTAAAGATAATATAACTCAGAATATAGCAACAGTACATTCTGAATGTTCAAAGTACTGTGTAATAATGAACATGCAAGGAGAGATTATTATTATTTAATGACTATGGATTATAGACTATTTGAGGATTTTATTCTCATTCCTGAATGGCTATGTTAGGCCAGGAGGAGCAGATGGAAACTTTTTGCTGGGGCACAGTTACTTGACAGCTTCCTTCTGCATCATGTAAAGACTCCATTGGCACATTTTCTAATTTGTCAGTTAGGTGGAAAGGGAGTTGTAGCTCTGTCTTCTGCCTGCTTTTCCTACACTGTCTTATGGTGGCAGTATTATGAATGTAATCTTTTCTAGTTTCTTCATCTTTATCTAAGCGGTGTTTCCCAGGTATCTTTTAAGAATTACAAGAAGCCTATTACTTTTAGCTGAGACTTACAAGTAGGCATTTACCAGGAGGAGTTCAGTCTTCTTACTGCTCTACTCAGTTGACTCCCTGCCTCCCATTGTTTCACTTTGGTCCCTGGGAGCTCATGCGTTCTTGGTGGAATCTGCAGGTTTTTCCTGAATTTTCCTTTGTGTCCTTGATTCCATGTGTTGGATTACAAACGATTAACTTGACTACCTGCGACAGGTATATGGAGGCTCTTAATCAAAGTGGCACTGAACTGAAACTGAGGAAACGGTTTTCCTGTGGCTGCTGTTCTGAATTACAGGTTGCATGATGCAGAGGATTGAATCGTATCGAGTGACACAATCATGGCCATACATATACACAGATACCCCATCCAGGTCTAAGTTTGCCACTGGTGTTATCAGCCTTTAAGCAAATTGTATCAGCACGCTGGTAAAAAACAGCTAGCTGATAGTATCATTAAGCAGCAATTTTACTTTTAAAGAAAACAGTTTAAATGCTGCAGATTGCTATCTGTGGGTAATTATTCAGTCTAAAACAAATAACCTTGAGGTTGCAAATAATAACTTTGCTAAAAATGATAGCACACGTTATTTAATATCTAACTTTTTGGATTATGATAAAGTAATAAAAGGTCTAAACTCTCGTTGTTCTGTTGTAGTACTTCCCAAAGAGACTAAGTTTCAGATTTTTTCCAGAAGGCTGGGGATTTATATGCTGAGTGTTGACCTGGATATACGTATTTTTAAATCTGGGATTTATATACCTCTGAATATATGGGTATATAATAGAAAGCCTGACAGACCCTTTAACTGTGGTGTCACTAATACGTTGATATAATTTGTTACCTCAGCTTAGGTGTTTTGCCTCAAGAGGTGGAATACATTTATGTATGAAAGGTCAGTTTTAATTAATAAGCTGTTTTCATCATTCAGGGCCAAAATGAATTGCTTGTAACATTTGTGTGGAATAGTTTTCAATATAAAAATAAAACAAATTGAGCTTTGTGTCACATTTATCATCCCACATAACCCATTTAAATGTCAAAAAATCAGCACAGACCAAAAGTCTATTTCTAGAAGCCTTAGTAGCCCTATTTATCAGAGTGAAATAAGATATTATCATCCCATTATTCCATCACATGCCTTCTGCATTTGAAGACCTACACATTTCTTCTAGATTTCTGTAAGACAGAAGATACTCTTTCTGTTGTTAAATATCTGTTGTCCAAACAGTAAATAGTGGAGAAAATGCTGAGCCAATGTCAGAAGAATGAACAGCTAGTTATATTATTGTGTATTCCTTTCCCTGTAATATAATATTAATGTGTAATATAATATACAAATATTTACTTACTTGTACATTTCTCAAATGAAAAAAAAGTCACTGTGTTCTTTCATCCCTATGTGGAAACAAATTTTTTGCATGCTGCAATTTGTTAGTATAATTTTACTGGAAGGGCAAAGCTTTCAATGTGTACATTACTGATAGATTTTGACAAAAATCATGCCATTATATAGAAAATCTATGTCTTCACGTATTTTATTATTAAATAAACCCCACATTCATAAAAAAAATTATTTAAGTTCTTTTTCTGAGTTTTATTTCCTAAGCAAGCAAGGCCCAGATAATTGCATGCCTCCATGAGTGTGTGTCTCTCCCTTCTAATAGTTTTCAGATTTCAGATATGAGTGGGACTTAACAGTCTCAAAGGTTCTACATTCATTTAAGATGCATGTAAATAGAAGGCAAAATAGAGGAAAAAGATCCCATTACTGCCCATAGTGAGGAAGATGCTGCTGAGGATTATGATGAAGAGAGATGCTGCTAAGGAGTTCAGTTCTGGGGAATCCATGCAGAATATATGTATTAGAGACCTCCAGTCAAAAGAAGTGGATCTAGCTGAATATCAGACTATTGCATATGAGAGTGTTCAGCCACAGGACATGCATGCACAAGAAACCAGGCTGTGTGGTTTGTTACTTAGACAAGCTTTAACATATGATGCCATTATTATATCCAAATTCTTAAATCAACTTTGAAAAGGAAGAGTTAAATTACTGGTGCAAATTTCATGTTATGCAGAAAAGCATGGGGCAATATCCTACTGTTTTTTATAGTTTTTTGTTTTATGCTCATGCTTTTTTTTTTCTTTTACTGCAACAGGTAGTGCCATAGGAAGTGATGATATCATAGCAGGGAACGTGAGCAAGTACACTGTTCTCCCAGCTGGTTATTGTGGACAGCCTAAAAAAGGACATCTTATATTTGATGCCTGTTTTGAAAGTGGTAAGCATTTTCAGCATTATTTTATGTTATTGAGTTGTCAGTATATTAGCAGTTTTAACTATATCAGTCATCTTTTTATAAAGTCTCTTAAGACTTGCATTAAATACTACTTAATTCACTGATCACTTCAGCCAGAGTATGACATAAAGTCAGACCATTCAAATGTAAAAAGGGTTGTGAAGTTTATTACCAACAATGTACATTTCATCAGGTCCATCTCTTACTACGTGTAGATACATAACTGGATTTTATTCCATAGTTATAGACAGTATTTGTAGACCACTAATCAAAGACATAGTATTTGAAATATGTTATTTTAAAATTAAATTTGGAAGTTTACTGGGGAAGTTAGCCTTGTAAAGTGCCAAGCCCATCCTTGCATAGTTAGAAAATTTTACAAACTTGTATGTGCTGTCTTTAAATATATTTCTTTTTGTTTCTTGTGGCCTAATTCTGTACTGCTGAGGTTAATGGAAGTTCTGCCTCTGATGTCAATAGAAGGAGAATTAAACTTTAGGAAGCTACTGCAAACTTAAAGAGAAATTATTTTTACAAGAGTTATAGTTAGCATATTAATTTAAAGAATATTTTCAATCATATATATTTATATGTGTGGGATATGTGGGTAAATGTATATATATGAATATGTAGCATTGTTTTAAAGTTTTGTGTTACGTATATGTGTGTTTCCAAATTTTTGCTTAAATCTACTGTTATTGGCTTAAAGACCTACAGAGCACTGTTAAACACCATACATACAAAATGCATTTGGCAGAATGAACTATAGTTTTTAGCATGGTTTATGTGAGAGGTGCTGGTAATGCCAAAGCTGCTACAATGTCTTGTAAAATGAACTTTTTATGAAGAATTACAACCCTCAGGATAGAATACTGACTGCCAGATCCTGGATAAATTTGAAATTATTGAAATAATTTGATTACATTACATAAAATGATGTAACAAACATGTAAATGATGCAGTGTGTAATAAAGAGTATTTTATTTTTAAGGTATGCCTCTGAAGGTTCAGACAATAGTTATGTGTTTTTAAAAATACTTTGGATGCTATTTCATAACAGTTAAGGTTTTATGAATTTTTGTATCAAAAAATGGCTTACGAAATTAATCAGTTGGTCAAGCTGAGAAATTTACTTTATTGTGTGTCATGGTTCAGCCCCAGTCAGCAACTAAACACCACGCAGCCGCTCACTCACTCCCCCCACCCCTGTGGGATGGGGGAGAGAACTGGAAGAGCAAAAGCAAAAAAACCCAAAACCTGTGGTTTGAGGTAAGAACAGTTTATTAATTAAAATAAAATAATAATGATAATGATATAGATTATGATAACAATAACAATAACGATAATAAAATAAAAAGGAAAAGGGAAAAATGGAAAAAAACCAGAAACACAAATGATACAACTGCTCAGCACCCGCCGACCGACGCTGCCGGTCCCCGAGCCGCGATTGCTGCCTCCCTCCCCCCGCCAGCTCATACTGGGCATGATGTTACATGATATGGAATATCCCTTTGGCCAGTTTGAATCCGCTCTCTTAGCTGTGCCCCCTTCCCTCCCGGCTTCTCGTGCACCCGGCAGAGCACGGGAAGCTAGAAAAGTCCTTGACTAGTACAAGCTCGACCCAGCAACAGCCAAAACATTGGTGTGTTATCAAAATTGTTCTCATACTAAGTCCAAAGCACAGCGCTAGGCCAGCTGCAGTGAAGAAAATTAACTCTATCCCAGCCAAAACCATGACATTGTGTTAAGCTGCTCTGCAATGGAAAGGATCAGTAGCCGCCATCCAATTATTTGTGAAGTAATGTGAATCATTGTGTGATACCTTAATTCCAGGTTTTGAACAATAGAATTAATTATATTTTTAAATTAAAACGTTTATTCAGTTCAAAGGTAATGTTCGTACTTTATACACTGACAATAATAGCATGTGATAGAGGCAGATGCTATTTGAAATACTGTGTTTATTTACACTGTAGCATGATGAGGCTGTGATGTTGCTTTGCATATTTAGACACCTCCAAAATACAAATATGAATAAAATTAATACCTTCATTTACTTTCTCATGATGACGATGTATTAGCAAGAATGATAATAGTATTGTGTACGTTTCGTATGTAAATTCCCTTTATCTTTTGTAATATGTCAACCAAGTAATTGCTTAGAGTACCTTAATGGGTCAAAGCAAATTAACTGATTATTGGATTTTTTTATGAAATTGTTATTAATGCTAAAATCTATCCCCTCCTATCACCTAAGCAGTAGTATACAACATTTATACAGTAGTGTATTAATGCTTTTTGAGTACCACCTTAAAATGGTACTACTGTATTGGAATTGCCTTTTTCAAAGAACAGATTATAAAACTGATCCCACCTGGAGTACTGCACCCAGCTCTCAGGTCCCCGCTACAAGTAATACATGGACCTGCTATAGGAGTCCGGAGGAGGGCCACAAAAATGGTCAGAGGGCTGGAACACCTCTCGTGTGAAGAAAGGCTGAGAGAACTGGAGTTGTTCAACCTGGAGAAGAGAAGGTTCCAGAGAGACCTTATTGTGGCCTTTCAGTATATAAAGGGGGCTTATAAGAAAGATGGAGAAAGGCTTTTTACCAAGGCCTGTAGGGACAGGACAAGGAGCAATGGAAGAGGATAGATTTAGATTGGATATAAGGATGAAGTTTTTTACACTGACGGTGGTGAGACAACAACACAGGTTTCCCAGAGAAGTCGTGGATGCCCCATCATTGGAAGTGTCCAAGGTCAAGTTGGACCGGGCTTTCAACAACCTGATGTAGTGAAAGATGTCCCTGCCCATGGCAGGGGGGATGGACCAAATGATCTTTAAAGATCCCTTCCTACCGAAGCCAGTCTATGATGCTGTGATTCTATGAAAACAGGTCACATTAATTCTATAATAATTCCAAGTTAGTGTTATCTCATAGACCTGAATATGCCTGAAGGAAATAGGCTATTGGGATATAATTTATGTTTTTTTTTTTCCTAAGACTTGTGCTTTGTCTGTTGTGATGATGTTGTTAGTAAACTTGAGTATGTCATTGAAATCTAAGATCCCTCATGCTTAAGAAGTATTAAAGGTTCTTTATAGTTAAGGTTTTGTAAAGATTTATTAAATCTTTAAAAATAAACACAGTGCAATTAAAAATACAGTAGTTATACTGTACAGTGATTATAACCCTATATCTAATGTAACTTTAGCAGAACTTTTGACATCTGTTTATACAACATTTTCACTGCAAATGATCTTGTCCTTAATGAAGCTATGTTAGGATGGAGCAAAACTGGCTGTACAGTGGTACCCATGGAGTATTTGTTGATGATTTGCTTTCAAAATAGCAGTTGTGGTAAATGTCATTCCATAAGTGGATTTCCTCTCTTTGGCTGCATTCTGCATTTTCTTGAAAGATATGGCTGATTAGAGCTATGGCTCCCTTCTAGACCTATTTTTCAATGACTATGATTTTATATTGCAGAAATGGATGTAAATATCTTTCCGAATAGAGAAAAAACATGAAGCTTGTAGAAAGCAGGAGGATGATTAACACGTACAGAAGAAATTCTATTTAATATGCTTTCATTTTTGTAATGGCTATCATTATTGTGTTAAATAGTGTTGACAAGTATGAATTTGTTTGAGACAGAGGTGTGTTTTTACATACTCTGAAAAACAATGTCCAGTTTGCTGTTTTGAAGTGCTTTGCTTTCAAAAAATCATAAAAAGTAGAATTGAAATGGGCATTGGGATTTCTTTTTAGTCCATTCTGGTGTTGAGAGCAAAATATACTATTTTTGCCATTCCTGACAGATATCTCTCTACCCTTTTCAGAGGCTTTCAGTGAGGAAAGATGCAATGAGAAAGCAGCAATCCATTCTAACGCTGCAATTTGCTCAATATAAAACCCACTTTCTTTCTGTGTAGAAATGTTCTTACCAAAAATATATTAATTCTCATCCAGTGCTATAGGCACAGAAAACAGATTATTCCTTTCTTCTTTGACTTAATGGAAAGCTGCTATCATATCTTGCCTTGGCCTTTCCCTCCTCAGGTTAAGTAACTGCTATTTTTTTCAATAGTTCCTTAGTGGTCACATTTTCCAAATTTTCTATCATTCTTTATTTCCTCTGGTCCTTCTCCAGCTATTCCATGCCTTTCTTGACAGGCAGCGGTTCAAGGTGAACATGATACTCAGATAAGCTGATGCTAATACTGTGTGGAGTACTGCCTTGCAATATATTTACTTCTGCTCTGTGGTGGTATAATCTGTTTCACAAAAGCATGGCACTGTTGACTTCTGTAAAATTTATGATCCCTTATACTGTCCAGATCCTTTTTGGAAGAAGAGCTACCTAACTAGTTTCTAGCTTTTACCTAACTTACCCTTGGTGAATCTAATACTAGTGGAAGAATCATTTCTGTAAAATAAATACAGTTATTGACAATGAAGAATGCTGGTTGAACCCTTTATCTTATAAATAACAGACAGAGGAGTGAGGGACAGAGAGAATTATCAACTTGCAAGGATATCAGGAATTTGAATTTGTGTTTCCCATAGTTCAAGCTAGTGTTCTAACTGGAATCTTCCTTGTTATCTTTATTAATATTTAAGAATATATATGGCTAAAAGAAGCTTTTAACATTAATTTATCATTAGCTTAAAAGAAACTGATGAAAATTCAGATTTCTTGCATACCACAACATAATTTTTGGACAATGTCAATTTTCACAAGAAACATGAGTTAGTTTCAGGGAAAAATGGAAGCACAGTTATCTTTGCGTAGAATGAATTTAAAGGAAATAAATGTCGTGTTTGAAACGTATACATTTGGTCAGTTGTAATTCCTTTTCCTATTATTCATTAATGCATTAAATTATTAACACAGTTTCAGTTCAGCAGCAATGCAGTGCTATATAAACGCTCACCTCTGATCCTATCAGTCCTGGCGAAATTGGGACTTTTGCAGAATATAGTGCTTTGGGAAAAAGGATATATTCACTCTTGCTATACAAAGAAGTCGTTTCTGACTGAGTCAGGCCCAGTCTTTGATGTAAAAATCTTCTTCAGGGAATCTGGCATCTTATGCAGAAGGCGAATTGATAATTCAGATATTTTATTTTGATGGATCTGAATTACTTTAAAGTTTAGGTTAGCCAGCTGCCCCTACTGTCTTGTGTTGGTTTAGTGCATATTTGTGCATGTTAGTGCATGTTAGTGCAAATTGATGGCATCAATTTAGTCAGCAACCTCTTCTGTGTTGTGGCTAGTTTGTCTTTATTTTCTTAGTCACTTTTTCCTGTACCAGGTGTTTTTGGATTGCTGGGAAACATTTTTTTTCTTGGAACTTACATAATTGCAGTAGCTTTGCTTCTGCTTGAGGTAACAGTTATTTAATTTATTAATTTAACATGATACACATGAAGCCTTTCACATGTATTTTGCAAAGTGGGCAGAGAAAACATAAAGCAAAAGTCTCAATCCTTGAAAAGAGACCAATATTTTTATGGCACTGATGCCAGTTCAAGCCTTTGTGCAGAATGCCAGTCTAAACTTCTGGCTCTGCAAAAGGGAGGATGAATTTTGGCAATGACCCCAAAGCATGGGCACTTCAAGGATTTGACCATATCTTATGCAGGCTGCAGAAATGTCATTTATGTCAGGATTCAGAGAAAAGAAATATAGCTGACAGTGACATCACTTTTCTTCCAAGCCCAAAAGCAGGGCTGAATAGGCCAGAACACAATTGAAGAAATCCTATAGCTCTGAAATGGACCATGAAGTGTCAGAAGCTCTTGGTCATGGATATTTTTCTTTGTTTTTGGGTGAAGACTGAAATTTGCAGATTTGAGTTTATGCTGTCATGTGAGAGCATTGGTGATTCAATAGATCCTCTGAGTGTTGAAGCAGTTTGAGTTCATGTTCCCTGCACATTCATCTCGTATAGATCAGGAGAAACCTCAAACATACTGGATTCTTGTGGTAGTCTAGAGGATGCCATCAGGCAATATGGATGACTTGCTCTTTAAAATACCTGGTCTTGGACTGTCTAGAGTCCATCAACACCTATGGCTTACACTGTCATGTATTCAGGCTGTATTTATACAACTGCTGCAGAAGTATACCTTCAAAAAGTGTGTAAGAAATGCCATCTACTCAGCAACTGTCTTCACTGCAGTGCTCATAGTGCTTTGACAGGACTAGAGTTCCTCTAAGCAAGGAGTACACCTGTGCTCACAGTGGCATCCACACATTGTGCAGAGACTGCTGGGCGTAGCCATGAGTTGCCTTCAGGGCTCCATCACTAGTCCTTTCAAGATGGGCTCAAAATGGCTATATCTTTTGCCTCCACAGGTTCTTGATATAGAGAGCTGGCATATGAAAAACTTCTGTTGACACTGCCAGCTGTGGCTTCACTGAAGAAAAATGCAAGGGAAATTCAAATATTGTTCCTTTCGTTTGGTATCATCTGGCTTGCCAATCGCCATGGATGTGTTGGCTGGTCACTCTGGCCTGTACATACTTCTGGATTAACCACAGTGCCTTCTGTCTTGTCTGGTAGGATGTCGCAGGGTACATGGGAGGAAGATGGAGTTAAGTGGTAGGCTGTGATGTGTTGTGAGGATGGTTATAGTGATGGAACACGGAGCAGGAAACAAAACCCTCAAAACCCAAGCTTGACAGTTTCTGCTGCTTGTGTCTCAAATTGCTTGTTTTATAATTATTTTTGAGGATTGAAGGAAGAGTGTTGGCTCACAGAGGTTTGTAATTCTCAGCATTCATACTGTTAAATACAGGGGCTTTTTATAAGGTTTTGAAAATACATATTTTGGCTTGTTAGTCAAATATAATGCTGTTTAAATGTTAAAAAATACTGTGTTTCTTGAAATTAGAAATGAAGCTGCCGTCTGCTTTTATTCTCATTTCAACTGAAAAGTGGAACTCCGCCAAGAGTCATTAAATCTTCTATCCTTTGGATGAATTCTTATTTTTTTATGAAAAAATGTTATGATTGGGTAATTTGTGTATTGTGATTTATGTTCAAAAAGTTATAATTAAAGTTTTGTAAAATTTAGATTCAATCTCAATTACTGTAAACCTCATATTATTATGTTGACTGATGTATGACCACCTTTGCAATGAAAATAATTGGCAAACATTAGTTTGTCTTTTCCTACAGCAGGTTTATCAAATATTTTGCATGAGAAACCTGATAAAAAAATTCAGTGCTGATGGGTTGCAAATGATCTTAGACAGTTGGAAAAACTTAAGATCTGCAGTGTATTAAGAGAGCTCATGTAACTGAGAAGTACCCTTATATCGTTTTTGTTAAAGTTTTAAATATCTTTCGATATTTCAAAAATAGGATAATGTACTTATAAAACACTTTGCACAACACTCAAAATTTCAGTAAGTGATTGTAATTCCGCTGATCTCATTGTAACCACTTACAGGCATGAAACAGGCCATTGAGCTTTACCATGAAAGATATCTTTTGAACAAAAGCAAGGATAATATAGGATGAATTGCCCTTTGGGGCTGCCTATGTCCCAGTTGCTAAGACTTGACATGTAACATTGGACAGCCGAAAATAGGTGAGATAATCCTTACTTGTGATTAATGAAGTGCAGTAAAATTTGAGTGGCAAAACATTTTCTGAACTGGACATTGTTGTTTGTAAAAAGTTTAAAAATGGAAACTAAGATGATACAGAAGATGATACTGTTAGCATTATGTTCAAAGGAAAACTGAAATCCACCCTGGGAAATTTTGGCCGTCTAATATACAATTGTAATATGCTTCCAAAATAGTTAAATAAGCTGATCCTGTGTGTGTTTACATTTAGGTGAATAGAATTTCCCTTCTTAACGTTGATTTCAGTGGCACTACTATGATATCCTAGAACAGGAATAAAGCAATACAGGCAAATGTAATAATGGCACAATAATAGAAATAAAAACCGCAAGAGCTGTTTAAGCTACTTTCTTCCAGTGTAAACACTGTTAGTAGTAGACAAAACTGTGTTTTGGAGCAAAAACTAGTTGTTATTCCAAATTTCCTATATTATCATATGTCATGTTTAGCTGGAATCACTAAGTTAGACAGACTTGACTTTGCCTTCTATGAGAATGCTCATATGCAACCTAGAAACAAAAGAAATGGAAGTCGATACCTTATTTCAGTAATGATGTCTGTTTTCAGCCTACTTTTGTGGCATTGAGGTGTGTCTGATTAATGAAACACTTTATTTTAGTTATTTCCTTATTTGTTGACAGTAATTTATGCTATATTTCACATAAAGATATTAAGTGGTTATTGCTACTGGTAGGGATAATTTAACAAATGTTTCCCTTTTCTGAGAATGTCTGTTCTGAGTTCAGAGCAGTGTTGTTCTATCAAAGTATCAATACCTTTGGAGTACTGCAAGTTAGAATTCACAAAAAAAATTAAGAACAAAAGATTGATTTTAAATTTTTTTGCTTTGTTTTTTAGTGATGACCCTAGGCATAGATTAATGGGTGTAGCACGCACAAAGTGATATCAGTTAACATATATGACATTACTCAGATGTCTCAAACTCCGGAAAAAGCATGTGAATGATTTATGGAATTGATATTAATCTCTTTCCAGTAAATGCATTACTAAAGTTACATGGGAAATTGATGTTACTGCTGTAATGCCAAATTAATTTCTTTCTTGCTAGGTCAGCATTGCAAATGGAACTAAATATTAACCTTTTAAATATCTAAACAGAGTAGAATATGGAAGGTGTTTTTACAAATGGGGGAGTGCTTAGTGTTGATGTGATACCAGCTAACAAATACAGCATTAGTCAAGTATCTTAACTTGTGGGAAAAAGATATTAATGACCTGTGGAGCCAATGACAATGCAAGAAGAATTAGTATAATCTCATCAGTAAAGAATTAGGATGTTAATTGTAGTTGGTGTGTTGATTATAATGTTCATGGGCAGTTTATCTTCTGATTATCACACTACCTTCTTCAAGACCTAGCCTTTCTCTCCTGCCTCTTACCACATGTATGCAACTCCTCAGTTAGTATAAAAGCACATGTGTTGATTTGCTGTTTGACTGTTCTGAGAGGGACTGGAATAAGCAACTAGAAATGGACGCAGAAATGTCTTAGATCAGATAATTGTAAGTTCAGAGCAGATTTTCAACAGCCTCTACAGCAGCCAAATAGAGTAGGAATCCTTAGTCTGGAAAAGAGGTAACTGAGGAAGAATATATTAGAGGTCTGTAAAAGCAGGCTTGTTAGTCAAAATGTCAATGAATACGAAACAGTGGTTCCCTGTTTTCTTTTTGTACAAAGCTAAGGGCCATCAAATGAAACTAGCAGTTAACATGTTGAAAGCAAAGAAAGAATGATGGTTCCTCACATGTTGTCTAATTAAGCTGTGGAGCTTTGTCCTGCAGGATGTTGTGGATGCTAAAAGTTTGCCTGTGTCATGCTTTCAAGCAAGAAAACCCAACTCCCAACTTGACAAGACCACAGAAGAAAAATCAGTTGAGAGCTACTAAACGCTGACACCATCTCTGGCTCAGAAGGTTCCTAAACTGTACATTGTAAATTGGGGAATTATTCTAGGGAGGTATCTTCAAATGATTGCTTTGTTCCCGTGCTGTTCTCTAGGGATCCATTTCTGGCAGTTACTGGGCTAGGCCTTGATGTCACCTGATAGATACATATGGTTTAAATGGTTAATCACTTTCAGTACATATGATAATCCTCTACTATTTTCTAAAAATAGATTACAGATTATAGTTACAAGCCAAAATTAACATCATGCAAAACTATAATTTGATCAGTGTGCTGGTTTTGGCTGAGAAGGGGTTAATTCTCCTCACTGTGGGGGTCAGCTACCTTTCCAGCTTCCCGCGCTCTGCCGCGTGGCGTGGCAGGGGGGGCTGGGAGGGGCAGGGCCATGGTGGGGGCGGCTGACCCCGACTGGCCAATGGCAGGTTCATTCCATACCATGTGACACCATGACCAGTATATTGAGGGGGGGCAGTGGCAGCGCGCAGGCGGCGCGGCGTCGGGTCGGCGGGCGGCGAGCGGCTGCGGCGCGTGCGGTTTGTTCCGGCGGTTCGTTCCCCCTCTCCCCTCCCTTCCCCCCTCCCCCGGGGCTTTGCGCCTCTCGTTGTTCTCCTTTACATTGCATTTCTACTGTTGTTTCTTTTAATTTTCATTATTAAACTGTTCTTATCCCAACCCACGAGCGTTACCCTTCTGATTCTCTCCCCCATCTACCGGTGGGGGAGTGAGCGAGCGACTGTGTGGGGCTGAGCTGCTGCTAAACCACGACAGTCTTTTTGGCGCCCAACGTGGGGCTCGAGGGTTGGAGATAACAACAGCTGCTGGTCCCAGCACCATGTTGTCCTTTTTGCAGTTGGTGTTAAAAATCGGTGTTGGTTGTTTGAGTCTGCTGTGTTCTGCTGTGATTAGTAATGTTTTGCCTACGAGATTTGTTATACAAACACTCGTTTTCAGCTTTATCTGGTATTTGGGGTTTTTGCTGAAACCGTTACTGTACTTCGGATACCACCTTGTTGAGGCAATTAGCAATTATACCTCCTCCTCTGAGAGATTTTACATGGAGGAAATACAGAATTGTACCTTTGCAACTTTGTTCTATGATGTCTGTGCCTTTGTTACAACAACCTTTATGTATCTTGAACATCCTTGGGTGGTTAAGGTGCAGTCATTGTTAGTTTTTGGGCATGTTGTTTTGGTTTTGACTAAGCAACTTAAGAATATCACCCAGAAATCTGCCCCGAGGCTTGATAGTTACGAGTGGCAGGGCATGTGGGATAGCATGGGCAAATACCTAGGGCAGTGGGCACCCCCAGTGTTTTGGAGTTTCACCCCCGAGCAAGTGCAGAATCCTAAAAAACTAGTAGAATATTTGGAGAAAGTATGTTGTTACGCTGGGAACTCCAGAGAGACACAGATAACTGCAACGTGCTGGGGTCTGGCCCATGCATACCGAGCCCTGCTCAACAGTATTCAGTGCCCCCAGGGGGAAGAGAATGTCTCTGGATTGAAATGCAAAGTGACTGGCACTGTAGACAATCCAGCCCTGACAACAGGCACTGCAGCCACTCAAACCCCCACAACAAGTACCGGAGCTAGCTCAGAAAATAAACCCGTACCAGTATCAGTTGCCCCCATACATAAGACGAAATATTGGAAGCGGACATCAACTCGTTTAGAACGGGATGATGAAGAACCAGGGCCATCGCGGGGAGAGGAGGGAGAAGTAATAAATGAAATAGAGACCACCCGATCCCTGTCCTTAAGCGAGTTGCGAGATATGCGAAAAGATTATAGCCGTCGTTCAGGTGAGCACATTGCCACCTGGCTGCTCCGATGCTGGGATAATGGGGCCAGTAGCCTGGAACTAGAGGGAAAAGAAGCCAAACAATTGGGATCCCTTTCTGGGGAAGGGGGCGTTGACAAAGCAATTGGAAAAAAACCACAAGCCCTCAGCCTCTGGAGGCGACTCCTGTCTGGAGTGAAGGAAAGGTATCCCTTTAAAGAAGATGTTACATATCGCCCAGGAAAATGGACAACTATGGAGAAAGGCATCCAGTATCTCAGGGAATTAGCTGTGTTTGAGGTGATTTATGGTGACCTGGATGATCAACGGTCATCCAAAGATCCAGATGAAGCCGAGTGCACACGACCCATGTGGCGGAAGTTTGTACGGAGCGCACCGTCTTCGCATGCAAACTCATTGGCAGTGATGTCCTGGAAAGATGACGAGACACCAACGGTGGCAGAGGTGATAGATAGACTCCGGGATTATGACACAAATATCTCTTCCTCGCTTGTCTCTGCTGTGGAGAAACTATCCCAAGAGGTCCAGCAACTCAAAGAAGATCTGTCCTACTCCCCACCTCGACAGAGCAGTGTCTCAGCTGTTAGGAATAAGCGTCCTTTGGCTCAAAGAAGGGGATACACACCACGGGCCACCCTATGGTTCTACCTGCGTGACCACGGAGAGGACATGATGAGGTGGGATGGCAAGCCTACTTCGACCCTACAGGCACGAGTACATGAACTGCAAGGAAGAACAGTCACTCAGGGAGGTTCTTCCAGGAAAGCTGCTGCTCCAGTTTCCAGCGAGCAAGTCCCCAGACAGAGGAGTAGAAGCGCAGATTTTATTTCTAAGTGTAATAGAGGGACTCCTGATTCACATTTACAGGAAGTGAGTTGTGACTGCCATGATCAGGACTAGAGGGGCCCTGCCTCCAGCCGGGTGGAGGAAAGGGATAACCGGGCTTACTGGACTGTGTGGATCCGATGGCCTGGCACGTCCGACCCACAGGAGTATAAAGCTTTAGTGGACACCGGCGCACAGTGCACCTTAATGCCATCAAACTATATAGGGGCAGAACCCATCAGCATTGCTGGAGTGACAGGGGGATCCCAAGAGCTAACTGTATTGGAGGCCGAAGTGAGCCTAACTGGCAATGAGTGGCAGAAGCACCCCATTGTGACTGGCCCAGAGGCTCCGTGCATCCTTGGTATAGACTACCTCAGGAGAGGGTATTTCAAGGACCCAAAAGGTTACAAGTGGGCTTTTGGTGTAGCTGCCTTGGAGACGGAGGAAACTGAACAGCTGTCTACCTTGCCCGGTCTCTCAAAGGACCCTTCTGTGGTGGGGTTGCTGAAGGTCAAAGAACAACAGGTGCCAATCGCCACCACAACAGTGCACCGGCGGCAATATCGCACCAACAGAGACTCTCTGATCCCCATCCATAAACTCATTCACCAACTGAGGAGCCAAGGAGTCATCAGTAAGACCCACTCACCCTTTAACAGTCCCATATGGCCAGTCCGGAAGTCTAATGGAGAGTGGAGACTAACAGTAGACTATCGTGGCCTGAATGAAGTCACTCCACCGTTGAGTGCTGCTGTGCCAGACATGCTAGAACTTCAATACGAACTGGAGTCAAAGGCGGCCAAGTGGTATGCCACAATTGATATTGCTAATGCATTCTTCTCAATCCCTCTGGCAGCAGAGTGCAGGCCACAGTTTGCTTTCACATGGAGGGGCGTCCAGTACACCTGGAATCGACTGCCCCAGGGGTGGAAACACAGTCCTACCATTTGCCATGGACTGATTCAGACTGTACTGGAACAGGGAGAAGCTCCAGAACACCTTCAATACATTGATGACATCATTGTGTGGGGCAGCACAGCAGAAGAAGTTTTTGAGAAAGGTGAGAAAATAGTCCAAATCCTTCTGAAAGCTGGTTTTGCCATAAAACAAAGTAAGGTGAAGGGACCTGCACGAGAAATCCAGTTCTTAGGAATTAAATGGCAAGACGGTCGTCGTCAGATTCCAATGGATGTGATCAACAAAATAGCAGCCATGTCTCCACCAACTAGCAAAAAGGAAACACAAGCTTTCTTGGGCGTTGTGGGTTTTTGGAGAATGCATATTCCAAATTACAGTCTGATCGTGAGCCCTCTCTATCAAGTGACCCGGAAAAAGAATGATTTCAAATGGGGCCCTGAGCAACGACAAGCCTTTGAACAGATTAAACGAGAAATAGTCCATGCAGTAGCTCTTGGGCCAGTCCGGGCAGGACAAGATGTAAAAAATGTGCTCTACACTGCAGCCGGGGAGAATGGCCCTACCTGGAGTCTCTGGCAGAAAGCACCTGGGGAGACCCGGGGTCGACCCCTAGGGTTTTGGAGTCGGGGATACAGAGGGTCTGAAGCCCGCTATACTCCAACTGAAAAAGAGATATTGGCAGCATATGAAGGGGTTCGAGCTGCTTCAGAAGTGGTTGGTACTGAAGCACAGTTGCTCCTGGCACCCCGACTGCCAGTGCTGGGCTGGATGTTCAAAGGAAACATCCCCTCTACACACCATGCAACTGATGCTACGTGGAGTAAATGGGTTGCACTGATCACCCAGCGGGCTCGAGTAGGAAACCCCAGTCGCCCAGGAATCTTGGAAGTGATTATGGACTGGCCAGAAGGCAAAGATTTTGGATTATCACCAGAGGAGGAGGTGACACGTGCTGAAGAAGCCCCACTGTATAACAAACTGCCAGAAGATGAGAAGCAATATGCCCTGTTCACTGATGGGTCCTGTCGCCTTGTGGGAAAGCACCGGAGATGGAAGGCTGCTGTATGGAGTCCTACACGACAAGTAGCAGAAACTGCTGAAGGAGAAGGTGAATCGAGCCAGTTTGCAGAGGTAAAGGCCATCCAGCTGGCCTTAGACATCGCTGAACGGGAAAAGTGGCCAGTGCTCTATCTCTATACTGACTCCTGGATGGTGGCAAATGCCTTGTGGGGCTGGCTGCAGCAATGGAAGCAAAGCAACTGGCAGCGCAGAGGCAAACCCATCTGGGCTGCCACATTGTGGCAAGATATTGCTGCCCGGGTAGAGAAACTGGTTGTAAAGGTACGGCATGTGGATGCTCACGTCCCCAAGAGTCGGGCCACTGAAGAACATCGAAACAACCAGCAGGTAGATCGGGCTGCCAAGATTGAAGTGGCTGAGGTGGATCTGGACTGGCAGCATAAGGGTGAACTATTTCTAGCTCGGTGGGCCCATGACACTTCAGGCCATCAAGGGAGAGATGCAACATACAGGTGGGCTCGTGATCGAGGGGTGGACTTGACCATGGATATTATTGCACAGGTTATCCACGAATGTGACACATGCGCTGCAATCAAGCAAGCGAAGCGGGTAAAGCCTCTGTGGTATGGGGGACGATGGCTGAAATATAAATATGGGGAGGCCTGGCAAATTGACTATATCACACTCCCACAGACCCGCCAAGGCAAGCGCCATGTGCTTACAATGGTAGAAACAACGACTGGCTGGCTGGAAACATATCCTGTCCCCCACGCCACTGCCCGGAACACTATCCTGGGTCTTGAGAAACAAGTCCTGTGGCGACATGGCACCCCAGAGAGGATTGAGTCAGACAATGGGACTCATTTCCGAAATAGCCTCATAGACACCTGGGCCAAAGAGCACGGCATTGAGTGGGTGTATCACATCCCCTATCACGCACCAGCCTCTGGGAAAATTGAAAGGTACAATGGACTGTTAAAAACCACACTGAGAGCAATGGGGGGTGGGACATTCAAGCACTGGGACACACATTTAGCAAAAGCCACGTGGTTAGTCAACACGAGGGGATCTGCCAACCGAGCTGGCCCTGCCCAGTCAGAAATCCTACATACTGTGGAAGGGGATAGAGTCCCTGTAGTGCACACAAAAAGTATGCTGGGCAAAACAGTCTGGGTTCTTCCTGCCTCTGGCAAAGGCAAACCCATTCGTGGGATTGTTTTTGCTCGAGGACCTGGGTGCACTTGGTGGGTGATGCGGGAGGATGGAGAAATCCGATGTGTGCCTCAAGGGGATTTGATTTTGGGTGAAAACAGTAATGAACTGAATGGCACAATGTGAACTGCTATATAATATTGTGTGTCACCTCTGTGTTGTATCAATGATATCAGAGTACGAGCCTCCCAACCCATGGAAGATCAACTATGAAACAAGCCGTGCAGCAGTGATGGAACGATGACTGACTCGGTATGCAGCAACCCAACGCCACACACCATCTCTCCCACCCGGAAAGACTGATACAACAGATGGAGCCCAGAGTCATGGACTGGGTGAACTCAATGGACATTTTAATGGACATTTTACAGGGAAGGTCCATGAACTAAGGGAATGATGTCTGTGTATTATGTTAAAGGATGGGAAGGGGAGGGGTGGTGGTTGGTACGGTTGTATTGCATCATATGGGACCTGGGCATGGTGTAAGTGGTATGGAATAAGGGGTGGAGAATGTGCTGGTTTTGGCTGAGAAGGGGTTAATTCTCCTCACTGTGGGGGTCAGCTACCTTTCCAGCTTCCCGCGCTCTGCCGCGTGGCGTGGCAGGGGGGGCTGGGAGGGGCAGGGCCATGGTGGGGGCGGCTGACCCCGACTGGCCAATGGCAGGTTCATTCCATACCATGTGACACCATGACCAGTATATTGAGGGGGGGCAGTGGCAGCGCGCAGGCGGCGCGGCGTCGGGTCGGCGGGCGGCGAGCGGCTGCGGCGCGTGCGGTTTGTTCCGGCGGTTCGTTCCCCCTCTCCCCTCCCTTCCCCCCTCCCCCGGGGCTTTGCGCCTCTCGTTGTTCTCCTTTACATTGCATTTCTACTGTTGTTTCTTTTAATTTTCATTATTAAACTGTTCTTATCCCAACCCACGAGCGTTACCCTTCTGATTCTCTCCCCCATCTACCGGTGGGGGAGTGAGCGAGCGACTGTGTGGGGCTGAGCTGCTGCTAAACCACGACAATCAGATAATAGGAAGGAAAATCCTACAGTTATTGTTTCCATCAAACTAATTTTCTTAGGAAGATAGTGGTTGAAGATGCTGTGCTAACATTAACAACAGTTATCCAGAAACACACCTGATGCAGACCCATTCTTAAGATTTCACACTGTACATTGCTGGTACTTACATTTCCATCAGACTTTCCGGTTTAGGTGTGATTTTTCTAAATTTTCTCTTTGACAGAGAAGGAATTAAAAAAAATTAGCAACAAAGATACTTTATACAAAGATGTTTAAGTCATTTTTGAGAATAAACAGAAGGATTTTTGTATATACCAGGTTGTGAGATAAATTTTCCAGTTTCCATTTCTCTGGCTCTGCTCAAAATTTTCCATCTGGAAAAATGATAGAGGGAAATATAAGAAAGAATAGCAATGTCCCTGCCAGTGTGAAGGAACATTACATTACACTGAACAAATATCCTTATCTGAATGTACAATCACTGAAATAAATGCAGCTGTGTTTATTTCAGCATAATCAGATATATTTGAATATAAAATCGTTGACATAAATGCAGCTGTGTTTATTTCAAACTGCACATGTTAAAACGAACATGAATGTGACATCAGTTAATGACTCATGAATGTATAGAGGTATGTATATATACTGGCACAACAGAGGTTTGTGACAGTTAAAAGTATGAAGAAAAAACCAAGCTGATTTTGTGCTTTACCTAAAAATTTTTGTAACAGCATTGGAAATCACTGATGTGGAGATGCTAAATTCTTCTCATATAAAATCCTTGGATTTGAATAAATCTATAGTTTCTCTATAGAGTAACAGGTGACCTATTCTTCAGTTACTGACTAAAGAAATAATTGCTTTTGATAATTGCTTCTTAAAATAGAGAATCGTGTTTTCAGTGATTGGTAGGTCCAGGTCAATCACTTCTATGGGTGCAGTGCAGACCTTAGCTTTAGCACTGATTTTTTTCTGATTTTGAGCCTTAAAAAGAGCTGCCAACCACCCTTCTACAATTTCATCTTGCTGGGTTCTCAAACCCAGGGAAAATACAGTGAAGAGCTGTGCCAGTGGGAAAAATCTGGCATTGTTTATTTTGTTAGGGATGCTTCTCCTCACTATTTCCCCAGAGTAGTTCTCTGTCTTCACTGTCCTGTTTATATCCTTAACCTCTGTCTTTTTAAATCAGAGCCATTCAGAAGTAGAAGAAATTAAAAAGTGTTCTTTACTCTGCTTATGCAGATGGTGCTGTATAGATTATCAGAAAGAATGTCAGTACTCAGAATAACAGATAAATTGGCATCAGAACAGTAAATATTTTGGAGCTAAGAAAGGCTTTATTTCATCTGGAAGAAGGTTGAGATATTCTGCTAGACTAGATAGTGGTATTTTGTTCCGTTAGTTCAATAACCTGTAATAATATCCGTTTTGCTGAAGACAGCAGCACAAAACACATGGTTCTTGACTGCCTAGCACCTTTTGTAGTAAATTTCAGCTGTGTGAAATGAGTGCAAAATGGCAGAGAAAAGTTAAGTGCTGTGCATCAGTTTCATATGAACCAAATGATGAATGAATTTAGGAAGTTTTGTATTTTGGATTACATCTACTAGATTTGATCAAGTAGTGATATAAAGAATAAGGGAAGAGAAGGAAAGGGACTGAAGCAGTGAAAGTCTTTTGAAATGTTTGCGTCAGGTCTTGCACTCGAAGGGATGTTGGCTTTGGTGCACAGCAATGTGGTGCTGCTGTTTCTCTGTTACTGTGTGGCATGCAACATGTGGTGCTGCTGATTTGCTCCGTGCATGGCTTAGGCAACACTAACTGGGAGAAAAATATTTCTTTTACTTTCTTCTCAGCTCCAGATAAATGAATACCTTTGTATGATCAATTTGGGGTTTTTTTTTTTTGTTTGTTTGGTGTGGGGTTTGGTTTTTTTTTTTGGTAATAAACTGAAAACATTGGAACAGACTCCCCGGAGAGGCTGTGGAGTCTCCATCCATGGATGTATTCAAAACCTGAGTAGGTGCAGCATGGAGCAAACTCCTCTTGTTGACCCTTGTCTGAGCAGAGTGAGTGGACTAGATAGTCTCCAGAGATCCCTTAGACATCACTTAGAAGATTACAACTTTTTTTTCCCCCTGAAATTAGAATACACTTCAGATAGATTCTGTTCTTGTTGTTCTCGAAATTGTTTTAAAATTCTCCACTGCCTGCTGTTCCAAAGTTAGCAAGTCAAATTAAGATCTTTGCTTGTTTTAGCTGCCACTGTAATGCAAGAAGAGACAAAACACTCTGAAATACATAGTGGTCTGTGCTTTTGAAAGAATACTGGTTGGAAAACATACTTTGGAAGAGGTGTTTCTCCATTAACTAAAAGTATTTTATTCTTGGATTGATAGTATCTGATTTAGGAGAAAATATTTTAGAATATTTCGCTCAGCCTAACGGGAATTTGGATACAAGTTATTAGGTGGAAAACAGACATTATTTTGGACACATGCAGAGCTTCATTTTGCATTTATTGATTCTGCTTAGTAACCTAATTACCTTCTAGGTTCATCCTTTAGCATGCTAATTTTGATTAAGTGTTTGTATTTCTGAAAACAAACAGGGAACAAATCATATATTATCAATGTGTGTTCTTCAGACTGCTACTAGAATTCCAGGATCTACTACAGTAACATAACATGAAGATAAATTACCATAATATATTAAGGGTTATTATTATATTCTAACAACTTCTGGTAGAATCACGTCTCTTTTTCTCTCATCTGAAACTGTAAGATAACTTTTGGTTCATAAGTATGAGTTATTCTGTTTTAAAAAAAATTGGTTTTGAATGTTTATTGTTGCTACTGTACTACATTATGAATAATTCATTTTTGGTAGCCTTTCCTAAGATTATAAATGAACTTCAAATTTCTGATATGAAAAACTTTTAAGCCTTTTTCATGAATGCAATATAAAAACACACAGAGCTAAGGAATAATACATCTAGATTTTTTTTCCCTTTCATAATTTTGGTGGTCAGCTTAAGAAATTATGTTCACAGTGAGTTTTGAAATGAATGACTAGTAATTATTTGACATTTGTGTTCCTTTTTTGTCTTTCCTCCCATTTGCAGTTTTTGTTTACTTATATTAAGTTTCATTTATATAATGCTTTACATATATCTTTCATATTACTGTTAAGTTGTATGATGAAATATGTTCAGTGCTCTAATGATCATATAAATGCACGTATACCTGCACTGAGCTGACTGCTACTTGTGTAGGCACAGTCAAATTAGATTGCATAGCAACGTTAGCACAGGCCAAAATGTCTTGAGACTGGATAAATGCTGAGATGGTTAGTTCACTCTGAGTTTTGTCCTGTTAGAGATACATTGCTGTCAGAGTACCAAAGCTAGCTGATTTGAGTCTCAGCTGGGTAAGGTGACATATGATGATGCACTTATTCCTCTGAAACTCATTGTATATGTACTCCTTACCAAAGAGTAAAGTTAAGACAAGGAATGGAACAGCAATGTTATAATTAATTTAAGATTTCATCTGAAAAATAAAAGATGATATCAAGTTGAAACTTGACTTTTGGTTTTACTGCATGTATTTCCCATGGTGGTTCTACTTCTGTAGCTTCAGGATTGATCCATTCTCACTTACCCCGAACACTTGTGATCCTTTTACTTGATTATCACTATGCCATCCTGCCTGTTATTTCTCTTTTCTCTCTGATTTTTGTAAATCTTATTGCTGAAGTATCTTCTTTTGTATGTTGAGAGAATGTTGAGCCCCACTCCTTGAGCCTGTACATTGAAACCTATATCAAATGAAACCTTGTTATCCTCATCTCTAGGAGTCTATGTTATCGGCCTTCCATTAGCATCTGTTTTGTTTTTCATTATTCCCATCTGTGTGCTCTTCTTTATCCTTTTGGATTTAGTGATCCATTTATTTCCTTCCCTCATATTTGCATTTGCATTTTCACCAGTAAACATTTTTGTCCCTTTTATTTCAGTCATGGATTCCCGTTTTCATGTGATTTCCTCTGAAAATATCCATACTACTTTTACTTTAAAAATTTTCTGAAATCTGTCTTTCCAAAATTCTTTTTCCCTCTCCTCTCCTCTCCTCTCCTCTCCTCTCCTCTCCTCTCCTCTCCTCTCCTCTCCTCTCCTCTCCTCTCCTCTCCTCTCCTCTCCTCTCCTCTCCTCTCCTCTGTCCTTTGTCCTTTGTCCTTTGTCCTTTGTCCTTTGTCCTTTTTTAAGGAACTGGGAGCTGGAGCTGTTGTCCTGATGTTTGGTGATTATTTGTCCTTAATCAGTCTGCATGTTCTTTCGGACAGGTGACATTTCTTACCAAAAACTTCGACTTCAACTGTGCACTTTAAATCTTTTCTCAAGCACACGGGATCTATGTTGACAGGTGCCAAATCTTCAGTGCCTGGTCCAGGGCAGAAATCAGTGGAAAAATTTCTGCAAAACTATCATTTCTGTTGGCTTTGGATCAGGTCACAAGCTTGTGAAACTTTCTATCAATTAATAGTCATGTGGCAATTGGGAAAAATGTTCTGTTATTCCGTGGGCCAGAAGTCAGTAAGAGCGAATGCTAGAAGAAAGATAACTGATCAGATGGCATGAAAATAAGAACATTCTGAGTGATTATGATCAAGTTCAATTAAAAGTGACTGTCCAATATGTCTGTAGGGTAACAATCATTATGACATCTAGATACTTCCAAGACCTCTAATTTTATTTTCTCTTTAGAATATTAACCTGGTCAATAATAGCTTGTGCTTATAATCTCTTACAGCAGGAGATCACCATGTGCTTTAGAAGGTGCTTTTGTTTTCATTTTATAGTTCAGAAATCTGAGACTCACAGAAGTTAAGAGCTCCAGTGTTATACAGTAGAATCACCATTTGAAGTGTTTTGACATTATCTTCTTTGAAGTACACTAATTGGATTTAAGCCCACACCTTTGATTACTCTTTAAAATTGAACAAAGTATGTGTCATCCTGAATCACGGTGGATAAGATGGACTTTCCTTTGTAGGGATGCTATTTTAGAGTCTGCCATGCTTCAACAGATATTAGGAATAATAGATATTATTTCAGATATAACATAACAATAACTGATATTATTTCAGCAGTACAGGAAAACTTAAATACTGTTGGAAAAATTGTGTTAGATTATCTCCACTGACTCAGACTAATGAAGAATGAAGTGACTGAGTAAAGAGTAGGCAGAACAAGCAGTATCTTTTGCAACCTATTCAGTTTTGGCTGATTTAACCTAGATGAGGAGATAAGCAGTATTGTGTGCTTTGAGAGTACTGTAACAAGCTTTGTTAACTGATAATAACTGGAAGACCTATGTTAAATCGTTGATTCATATGAGAAAGAAAGAATACTGAAATCAGAAAGTTGTATTACTCTAATTCGATAATTATGATATAGTCTTTATTATCTATGTGGCTTCATAGTGATAGCAAATATAGGCTAGGAAATTTTAGCAAAAAAAAAAATTCCAAGTGTATGAATTAGAAAGTGTAGAGAAAATTAAGTATAGGCTGATTAATGCTATCCAGTGTGATTTTACTGTGAATGCTACGTTTGAAATATATGGTTTGTGAATTATTTCAAATCTTGCAGAAAGGTTTCAAGACCAAGAAAATCTATCCAAATAAAATATTTAGTACTAATATTCTTAAATAACAACTTTAGTCATAAAAAATAATCTTGTCTTGTAGTAATAGAGCAAAAAAATTATTAGCCAATCATTACTCCATGTTTGTTATTGTTTGCCAGATGATAGCAGAAAAATGTCCCAATGCGGTTTGGGTATCATGATGTCAAACACTTTGCAGAGGAACATGGAGTCTCAGTTCCTTATGAGAGTACTAGCCAGTGTAATTGTCCTGTAGGACGATACACAGAGGTGGTACTACCTTGAACCACACCATTTAAATGGAGTATGTTCAGGCTAAGGTCTGTTCATATGGATTCTGTTTCAGGTTGGGTTCTAGGCCTTATCAGCAGTAAGATACATCAGGCAAATGCAAAAACAATAAGAGGGAAAGGGGAAAAAAAGAAAGACACTAATATCGAGGTGACCGCGTAATCCCTGGTTCTGCAGGGGCCAAATCCCTTAGCATGCATAGAATTGTTTTTTGCAAGTGAAGTTTTGTATGCACTTAACAAAATCAATTTGCTGGTTACAAAAAATGATTTTTTTAAAAAAATCAAAATATGCCTGATAATTCTTCAGGTTTCCTGACGCGAAAGAAATATTTTTTTTATAAATTGATATTTGCAACACTCCTGTCATCCTCGTGAGCTATAGGAAGCTGCCCACCTGTTCAGAATTAGAAGTCTTTTTAATTTTAATTATAATTCCTAAATTTTAAACTGTTTCCATCCTTAGAGCGGTCAGTGGGACTGCCATTTTTCTTGTGAGTCTGGGATGTTCATACGCAAAAAGTCCTTCTGTTGCTGACTTCCTTGCACATCAGCAGCATGACAGAAAGTCATCTTTCAGTCGCAGAGGTAATGTTTTCATGTCAGTATGGTAAAAACATGAAAATGAAGACAAAGACTTTACAAATTCCTGGTTTTGAAGACTGGCTATTGAAAAAGTATGTCTAATTGGTTAAAGCTAGTGACATATGTTAATATATCCTTTATTTAAAAATTTTCACTATTGATAGTATCATTTAAAAATTGTTCTACTAATACATTAAATATCCACATTTTTATTTGTAAGTACATAAATAAAAGAAGCACATGTTATGAAGGTTAAAGAGCTAGAATATTATTTAAATTAGAAATCACAAATAATTACTTACTTCTTAAGGTGATAATTGCTTTGTTATGCAACCGCTTGTACAATGTTTCATAATGAAATAAATCTTTCTAATGCATTTATTAGAGAAAAAGATTTTTTATGTCATAATGAATGTGTTGTAAAGTGCATGCATATAAATTCAAACTCAAAATTGAAATTAACCTTGGATGTGTTTAAAGAAGTAATATTAATTAACCCTTTTATCTCATAGCTAATATGCTTTATGTGCTAAAGGACTTATATTAATACCCCAGCAGCTTCTTGTGTGACAATGAATTATTTTTAAGATTAAATTTTGGTATAAGATGACCTTGCTATGGAATTACTGACAGGTTGTACTATTAGAAGTACAATAGAGTATAGAACAAAAGTAGTGGGTTTTGTTGTTATTTTTAATTGAAAAGGTTAGATACCCCTTTGGGTTCTTACATAAATAGAGGTAAAGTGGCACCTCTCTTTAGAAATCCAGTAAGACTAATTTTGAATAGAAATAATACTGCTAATTGTGTGTGTATGTCACTGCTTTTGTAGACTCAAAAGCAACATTTGAACTGTATAATTGACAGAGGTCAGTTCATGTCCATGAGAAACAAGAATACAGCTCAACAATCACTGTATTGTGATTTAAGTGCTAACTGTTTTAAAAATATTGTTTTGTTTTCTGGTTTTGTGAAATAACTTGTAGGAAGATTTTGCCTGTTTCGAAAATCTACATTTATTTGTAATTTTTTTTTTTTTTTTTTTAAAATATGGTCCTACCAAACACAGACCCACTGAGAATAAATTTGGAGATATAGTCAAATAAAAGAAAATTTCATTTTAATCCACTTAATTAGAATCCTAAATCAGGTTTAACTGTGCATTTTGATAGGCTAGAAACTTCTGGATATCAAAGAATTACTAGGAGAGCGGAAAAAGTCAGTATGTGATGTGATTGACTGTCTATTAAAACAGGAACATCTCTGCAAACCATGCCTTTGTATAGCCCAAACCTTCCACTTAGCTCACCATCCAAGGTTTTGCAAATAGCTTATTGACTCAAATATGCCTCTGACTATATCCTGCACTTTAGACTTTATATAGACGTGAGTAATATGAGAATAATTGGTCTGCTCTTGTCTTATGATTGCTTTCTTAATGCAGAATAAACATTACACAGATCAAGGCATCTCAGCTGAAGACCTACTGAAGGGTTAAGGTTATGACTCAGAAAGAGAAGCTGAGAACATGCCTATGAGTTGTGAGGCCACACTTCCTCTTCCAGAAGCTCTGGGTTTCCTATTAGCCTAGCTAGAAGGAGCATACTTGGCCCTATTTCATGGATGTAGTCCTCCTCCTATCTCCATACCTTATAACCTTCCACCCCACTCTGGGTTTTCTGGCTCCCATTAATTGCCTACTAATACAGCTGCAATATAAAAAGCTGTTTCTTCAGGATGTTTCAGTTGTAGTAATTCCCAGTTTTTACAGTCAGAAGGGCACTGGCTGTATTAAGACTCATTTGGCAGAGGTGCCAGGTTTTTCCCACTGTAGTGGCTGCATTTGGTTAAGGATTTGGCTAAGAAGGAATGGGACTCAAAATAATAGTCATATTTCATAGGACTTTCAAAGTCATAGTTTCCTCTGGGTTTTGTGTGTTGAAGATAAAGGTGACAAGTAACAGCAAAAGTAAAAGAGAAGGTATGAGATTTTGTTGGCGTGGGGGAAAAGGGAAGATCTGAAAACCTTGGCCACAAAAGCTCTCGTTTAGTATCCTCTCTCCCTTCCATAAGGAGGTGTGAAGGAGCTGAATACTATGGGCACGCTGAGAACAATCTACCCGGTATCATGAGTTATTTGATTGACTGTAGCACTTGAATTGTCCCCACATGGATACATAGTATGTGAGAAGCAGGAACTGTTAGGGGGAATCAGGGAGGATGTTTGGAGGTGTCTTTTACAATGTTGATTTGATGAATTTGAAGTTGTCTGTTTAAGCCCATTGAAAGAGACATTATTTGATTCATTTGTGCCCTCTTAAAAGGGGAACAACAGAACAAAGTGGAACCATCTAGAGGGAGGGGAGACTTCGCTCTCCATTGAGAGCTGCCGAGCCTCCTCAGAACACAGAGCATAAAGGAGCATGGGCAGGAGAGTGAGGGTGAGGGTGCAGCAAGCAGGGAGGCTGGAGCACCTGGAGACCGTGCAACTGTTGAGAAATGCAAGGAACAAATACAGGGTTGGCTGTAGAGGTGACAGTATTTTCCTGGGGATCTAGTAGAGGCTATCTAGAATCTGTTGTAGTTCTAGCAAGTTCACTGAGTCGGAAACTAGAGGCAATCATGGGAACAGGATCTGCTTGTGAGGGCATAGTAGACAGGAGAGACCTATTTTGATTTTTATTCCTTCTTATTTAGTAATTTTGAGTTTTCTTTATTTAAAGACAATTAATCTAGTTTATTATATAGTAAAAACCCCAGCTTTTTGTTTAAAAGCTTTATTGGCTTTTTGGAGTGCTCGCTTATAAGAAAAAGATCTAGGCAGTTCAATTTCAATATGTCTGACTCAGATTCTGATCCCATCCATCTTAAATCCATTTTCTTTCTTTAATCACCTGCATGCCCTCATCACAGTTCCCAGGCTTGGTTTGCTTGTACAGTAGTTTTCAGTTTGCACTTTACCTGCATGCCCTCATCACAGTTCCCAGGCTTGGTTTGCTTGTACAGTAGTTTTCAGTTTGCACTTTTTAGATACCGGTATGTCTGATAGACAAGGCAAATTACATTTCTTTTGTGACTCAAGTGCAGGTGGCTGTATCCAAGAGGACACTCACTTGTGTCCTCACTACCTTTTAACCAACTCGAGAAGTATACTGCCAGTGAACCAAAGTGTGAGACTGTATGAGGATGGAGAAAATGCATTACTCTCTTTTTGTCACATTAATGCTCTTCAGTCTGTTGCTTAGCAGACCAATTTCCATGTGTCTCCTAAATAAGTGGAATTGAATGACTTATGATCATCGTACAATTAATGTAACCTGAAATTTTTGGAACAGACCAGACACATAACCACCCATGCCCTCCAACCAAGCCAATACTTTGACAGTAGTTTGGTGTTTACATAGCCAGAGACAACTTCAGCAGCTTGGTTCTGCAGAGAAAATATTGTTAGAAAACAAAAGCTCGTAAAGGAAAGTTGCACATTTTTAATGTACGTAGCAAGGTATTTGAAAGTAGAAATATATCTAAATGTGTACACATATATATATACACACACACACACACACTTTATGGATATAAATGTGTTTTTTCATGGAAATTCCTGTTTGCATGGATGTAGTGAATTTACAAATAACTCTCAGCTGATTAATATTTAAAATTAGCACCTAACGTTAACATAATACATCAAATTGTAAATGTACATCTGTTCTAGAATACATATTTTCATTGCTGACTGCCTCTTTGTAACAGTGTTCCCCTTGACTTCCTACCTTGCCCTCTCCTTGCCCTCCACTCTCCCCATGTTTTAGGCATCATTTGCTGATGAAATCCTTACTTTGTGTTAACACGGGGAGCAAAATAATATGTTGATGGCTTGGATTCCTGTTGGTATTCTGATGATCCCCGAGTAGAGAGAGTGATGTGCTGTCACTCTTGCCATAACTGTCCAAGGCTGAGAATTCTATTACATCTTTCAAAATATCTTTGTACTTTCCTCTGAAAATGAATATAAGTTGAATAAAACCCAGTTAATGTTTAAGCCGGGCTGCATAGTCACTTATGTATATAAAACTACACCTGGTTTCCTAAGGAGTCTTATCTGTTAATACAATTTTTTTTCCTGTTTTATGACAATTATCATATATGTATTTTTTTCCTGTTGGTCCTTTTTTTTTTTTTTTTAAAGTTAAATTAGTTTGACTTTGGTTGGCAAATGGTGATAGTAGTACTTGAACAGCTGTTTGCTTTCCTGAATTGTCCTTGGTGCTGAAATTGCTTTTGTATCTAAACAGCGAAATGTGTTTATAGGGCTACAGAATATGGAGATAAATTTAGCCTGTCAAATAGATATTATTGGGGCTTTTTTGTGCTGTTTTTCTGGGAGTGGATCCTGAGTACAGTGTTTTAATTCCAAGCTGTGTGTGCCTGTGGACATCTTACGCAACTGTTTGTGGAGCTTTTCTGTTTGATTTATGACCTTGCCTGTATGGACTTCTGATCAGATTTTACTCTCATTTAGTGCAAGAGGGGCTAATTATGAAAGTGACAAAGACTCTTTCATTGTTCTAAGGCTTTTTGAATGACAAAAAGGGGGCTTTAAATTAAAATGAACTTTAACAAGGCGTTTTCACATTGAAGTGATACACGCTCTACCACTGATAGAGTAATTCATTTTCAACCCTTTCTGATTCTATAAACACATTGTCTCACAAGATCAGTAATTTTTTACCTCTCAGGCTAATGAAGAGTGGATGGTAGACCAATGAATTCTCTTTTTGCAGAACTGTTTTGACATTCTTAATTTTTTCTTAAATATCAAAGAAAGGACAAAGAGCTGTGATTTTATTGCATTAATATTAATAATCATTTATCTGCCAGGAAAACATTTAAATATCACTTGACATTTGCAGAGAAAGATTAATGTTTAATTTACTACAAACATAGAAATACTTTGAAATAAAAGGAAATGCTTCAGGATTTGGTGAAATGAAAAAAAAAAAACCCAACAAAATTAAGACAGACATTCAGATATAATAAAATATTCTAACCATAGAAGAAGACAAAAACATGTTGGTGCCATCTAAAATGTCAATATATAAATTATCACTTCTGATTGGAAAAATAACATTAACGAGATAGCTTTTTAAGGTCTAATTTAAGCTTTAACTAAACAAAGATAAATGAGGGTAAGCAGTTTTCTGTTACTTCCTTGTGGGTACAGTTAAGAAGGCCTGCTATAAATTCTATCAGTATTATATAAAAAAAAGGATATAATGTAGTTCCTTGTTACTACATAATTATATGTAGTACATTGGAGTAAAGATAGGATATAAACAGTATTGGGATTTTATAATTATTGATAAGACTGGAAGTCAAGGAGGGCTTCCAGAACAGGCTGACGTCTGGGGGGAAGGAAAATAACAAGGCACAGGAGTCAGAAAATTATGTAAGTGAAGATACAGGAACAAGTTCCATTGCCTACAGAAGGATCAAAATGCTGTATAACAAAGAGAAAATTGCGGAAAACGCCTTTTCCTACAAAAGCACATGAGACTAGGAGCTACAGCAGAGGAGTAGGTGAACAGTGAAGTGGTGTATCAGTCCAATCTGATGAAATGGCTAAAAATGTACCTAGGCTGCATGAAAGACTATCTGTAAATTTTATCATGGAGATTATATTATAAGATTTCACTTCTAGGCAATGAAATAATGGGAATAATGTATTGAAAGAGAATAACATTTCTAGCCCCCAAACTGTTTTTGTGACTAGATTGATAATGGCATAGAGAACCAAATTCAGTTTCATAATAAACTAAAATAAGACTCCTTCTTCTGCAGAATGTGTATATAGGACAGATATTATTCAGATCCAGTATTTGTACTGAAAGTCTATCCTTACAGTACCATTGTTCAAGGACATTTTTGTAAAAGATACAGAAGGAAAGTTTTAGCTATAAAATCAGTAATTTATTAAGAAGGTTCTTATTCAGGATCCATCTCAAAAAGCAAGATTCTTTTACAGGATGATACTTGGACCCTTTCCATTAACACTCTTTCTTTTTAATGAAAAAAAAAAAGCAAATTTATTTACAGCTCTGGTGACTTTGGAGATGTCCTTGAGGATATAATTTAACTATAGGTCTCAAGACTTATTGAGGTTTCCATCAATTGATTTTCTTCAAGTGGCAGTTTGCAGCTATATTATGGAAGGATTCCCCTGGAAAAACGGTGATTCCGTGTATCAGGCACCAAACTAAGCCAAATGCAGAATTCCAGTATTACCATACAGTAATAAATCAACTGGAATATCCTCACTTGTCCGATGAAGGAACTGTTTTGTCTTTTGCATTACAAGAATTCTTAGGGTCTTTGCAAAATGACAACTATGTTGAGTAGGAAGCATATGTAGGGCTACTGTAATGTAGTTATGAAGAAAGAATATCCAGCTTTTAACATTTTTAACCATTTGTAATGTGTTGCTTGCACACCTGTGATTTCCAGGCAGCAGGTAAGTATGAGAATGTTTTACATTAGAGGCTATAAGTATCAACAGATTTCAATGCTGTACATTGAGCATCAGGCCCTAACAAGGCAGATATTTAAAGATTCGTTTCTCCCTGCTACACACCAAGAATGGTACATCCCACTGTGGTATAGGAGTTCATATTCCCTGATCTGCCTTGGTAGCTGCTTCTGTGGTTAAGGCTGCAGACGTTGTTATAATTTATTTATTAACTTATTAATTATTTATTTAGGATAGCACCCATTATATGCTAAGCGACTTACAAACAGAAATTTCCCCAAATGCTTTTCCTTTAGGAGCTTTGCTTTGAAAGATGTGGTACATACACAGTTGTGAGATACCCATTTCAATAGCATATACTTTGTTAAAGAAAGCTGAGTTTTGTGACAGTAATGCAAAATCTCTTTGTATTCTGATTTTCCTTTAACAAAGGTTCGCTGCCGTGGATAAATAACTGCCCATCTGTCATTGGAGGCTTTTGGTGAATCGATAAAGAGGGAGCAGAGAAATCAGTAGTCTACTGTTTTTCTGGGGATTTGGTGGTTTTAGTGTAGTGGGTGTGCAATGTCCATCTCAGGGTGTGGGCCTCTGATTTTTAAGCATTCTTGAAACTCCCTACTAAGCTGATGCATTGCTACTTTACTGCTGCCAGTTTCTGTATTTACATGATTTTGTGACTTTGTTTGGAGAATTTGTCCTGCAGTCTTGGGCTTTACTGATATTTTTGTAATTCATAAGAATCTCACAGATGTGGGAGAAGTATAGAGAATGGGCTCCATTTTATCCATCCTTTACAATTTCCCTACACAGTGAACGTTGACATTTTATTCTTTACAGCTCCTGGTTTTTAGACCCTTTAACTGAAAGCATTAGTATGTATTGATAAGGGCAATTTTGAAATAAGGCTTTTTGGCTGCAAGTGATTAAATATCAATCTCATTTGACCAAAACTATTGAATTCTTTCAGCAAGATTTCAGCAAGATTTTATTATATAATTTCTTTGTACATATGTAAGCCTGCTGTTTGCACAATGATATTTGTAGTATATTGGGATGTCTGTTGCTTATATATTGTGCTGTGTGCTCATGGTGGTTTTTGGGCAATGATGATCACTAAATCTTTAGGATTACATGTTGCTGTTTCTCATTGTGCTCTAAACTGGGATCACTGTTAAGGCTGCTCCTCTTAAAGAACATAAAAAGACAGAAAATATTCCAGTTCTCCTAGTTGCTTGTGTTGTCTTTCTGAATGGTATTGTGTACTCTTCTGGATTATCTTTAAATGAAAGGTGTAAGTGATGTAAGTAGAGCCTTTGAGTTTAACAAGTAAGTAGCCTTTGGGTTTAACGTATGCTAGAACTGTAAAATTATTTATATTGTGAAATCTGTAGTAGCATCCTCATTGCAGGAGAAACCTCAAAAATACTGCTCAATAAATTTTACCTCTTGTATTCCCCTTCCCCCCTTGCCCAGACATCACTTAAACACCAGTGACCAAGAAAAGTATTTTTTTCTGAAAGAACTCACCCTTAAACTATCCATTGGTAGCACTGTCCAGACTACTAAAATATGAGAATCTTTTGTAACTGTGTTTACTAAAAGAAAATAAATCACAGTGTTGTTGCCCAAACTTAAGACTTGTCTTTCATATTCAACTAATAAATTTAAGCTGGTTTATGCCTCTTTCCTTTTTCAATCAGTCCTTCTTTCTTAAAGGTTTCCAATTCCCTTAATTTTCTGTGTGGAAGACAATTCTTTGGCTTGCTTAAAAATGGCCTTGTACCTTTTTCACTTCATTCAGAGGCTAGTCCCACAACATTCTTTTAATCTAATCATTCAGATTAGCTGCTGTGGGTGATAAATTCTGCCTCCTACTCTAATTCAGATAAAAGTTTTAATTTATAAAACTCCTGTGGGTGTTTTAGTCTAGGCCATGCTGTTCATTAATATTTCTGCAATTTAACTCAATGCAAAGGAATTATAGATTTATTTATTACACTTGTTTGGGACCACTGAGAAAGAGTAACTGTGATCCCAGAGGCTATGGGCAGAATGCCCTTAGGAAATGGGTCTCATCTTACTTGCATCACTTGTGAGGAAAAATATTGGAAAGAGTTTCAAGTTCACTCAAACTGAGATCCTGAAAAGGTGTGGAAAATCGGATCCTGCTCTCATTGTTATGGATTAGGAGCAACACCATTAAAATCAACATTGTTACACCAAATGAAATAGGATAGTTGGAAAGGATTAGAACATTTGTAAGTTTTGGATTCACTGCTTTTCTCCATATTGTTGCTGCATCTTTTGGTAGTGAAACAAACGAACAAATGGACACCCATAACTCTTATACACCCAAAAGATTAATAGAATTCATTTTAATGCTATATTCATAGATAAACAAGAAAAGTGTTTGTGCTGTCAGTCACAATTAGATTTTATCATATTGTCTAATTACAATAAAAGCTCAATCAGAATCACACAGCCTCTATAAGGTGTGCATTAATATGTACATCTCAGTTTACCCTTTCCAGTGATGGGACCTGGCCTTTTACCAATTGCTGCTAAGAGCTAAGATAGTCGTTGTTCCCGTACAATGTTTTTCACAAAAGCTACTGATCTACTGTCCTTTGGATGTCACTATGGTTAAAAACTTAAACCATAATGGAAACACAGCAATTTCAACTTGCTTAATTGGGGAGGGAGGGTAGAAAAAAGACTGCAAATATAAGTCTGAACCATCCAGCTTCTCAGGCCATGTACTTTTGAAACGCTTTGCCTATTTGATAGTCTTGAACATTTTCCAAAGGCGATTTGGATTTCCACTGAAAGCCGAGTCATAAGCATTGCTATTGTTTTAAGTGAAGCATCAGGTTCTTAAAAGGATACTATATTGCTGAAGGGTATTGAGGTTTTTTTTCCCAAAACATTGATTTAATGTAGCAGTGTAGATATTACTTTGCATTGCAGAGCTTAATATGTGCAATTTTAATAATTTAAAGTATACTTTAATTTGCAGGGTGTTGTATATGTGGTTTTTCATGTTACTGTCTTTTTATTCAAATTTTGTGCTTTGCAGTTTCAGGAATCTTGATTTGACATATGCTTTGGATGCGTAGCAGGAAATGATGCAAAACCAGTCACAGGTTTTCAGTGATCATTGCTATTTCATTAGATTTTTTTCCTATTTAAAAATCAAATGCTATTTAGTAGTTTTTTAGGGCTTCTCACCAAACTACTTTTTATGAATTCTTTTCACAGACAAAGACCATAAAGCCAGTGGGAATTTACAACTTATAGTCTTAGATGCACTCCTTGCAGGAGGTGTCTTTCACTCAAGAGAAGTTTTTACAGATCTTGGTCCCTGTAGTTCCGGTTCCATTTAGAACGTATCAGTAAAATGTCTTTGCGTTATCATCTCAATGTGTTTTGTGGTCTTTAAGGATGAATTTGTTGAGGGTATTCCATATTCTATATCTCACCTTATTTTGTAAAATACGGAGCTGCATGAAGATATAGATTAACACTGTTTGGCTATCTTGGACTTGATCCCAGGTTCAACTGGTGAAAATGATGTATATTCCAATCTGTTCCTTCTTTGTTTTTGTTTAAAGAATTTGTATAGATTGAAATGCAGCTGCAAGTGTATTAGTGATTTTCTATTGCTTACTTGTCAAGATTTTTATTGTGTGGATGAAAAATAGTATTTCAAAACCTGGCAGCATATTGACAAAAACAGAAGAGCACTTTGTGTAGCTTTCTTTTGAAAAACTACCTCTTTCAGAGACAGAGATTGCCTCAGCTACTTCCATTCATATGTATCTTGATCAATAGATTTATTGATAGCTTTTAGCCGAGATTTAATTCTTTTTTCTCCCCAGTTCACCATGGTGCTCACTTTTCTGAATTAAGAAACTAGGATTAGGCTCCTATAAGCAAGGCATACAATATGCAAGTGCTCTAGGTGTAAAAGGAGGCATTTGACCTTTTGTTGCTAATCTGTGACAGGTGCAGGCTATTTTCTTCCAAATGGTGTTAATTTTCATGTGCAAATCCACCCCCTGAAACCTGCATTCTATATATCCACCACAGGGGAATTGGTGGTCATCATGAGTACTGTAATGGACAGCTGAGAGGGATAATCACTGATATTTCGGCACATTCATGCTTGCGACTCAGTCATTTTTAGTGCACTTCTGTTTTCACTGCTTATTAGGGAGGCTGAAGTTAGTTATTCATTGCTGGACAAAAAAAGTGTCTGAGAAAGTTCATGTGCAGGGAACAGCACATTGTTACAAATTAGCTTCCTTTACCATTTCTGGCAAACTCATTACAAAGTAATCGCGCCCTGCGCTGAAGTGCACTTCCTCTGGGACCAATAACTGTAAATAAGCAGGGCTGCAAGCTGGCTGATAAGTTGTTGTTCTGAAGATAACGGTCCTTTTTAGCAGAGTGTTTGACCTTTTTCTTTATATTGCCTCAGGCTTGTCTAAGACCCTCAAGGTCTATTTTTCATCTTAAAATTCTCTGTAGGAAAGCACAATGTGTGGTTTAAGAAGATTTTAGGATTGCTTAACATATCTATATTTTCTTTTCTAGCATTTTTATGATAACTGTTAGAATGCTTAGTAAGTTTAGCTAGCATTTTCTTAAGCAGGTTTTCTTTCTTTGTGTAAAGTACACTTTTTATTGATGTAGGAAGCAATATACATTAATATTTTATGAGGACTAAGTGTATGTCGCATGATTAATAAAATACTAACATTGGGCTTTTTTCTGACTTTTAAAGAAACTTGAAACATGCTATTGACCCCTTTCATGATTCACATTTTGAGAGTATTGCACTAAACATTACGCCGTAAAGCAATTTAAGCAAATATAATTAAGAATTTCAGCTTGAATGATTAAAGAAAACTATGTCTCTTCTTTCCTCAGTGTGCTAAGAGTATTGAACAGAACTGTGACTGAAAATTGAGCATGTCTTAAGAACAAACCCCAAGGCTAAGTGAAAGTCAGTTTATAGAAGTTTGGGAATTTGATTTGTTCACATCTTCCCATCAGTTTAAAAAGATCTGTGCCAATATTTCTGTAAAGTAAAATAATAATAGGAAAAAACCCCCACAACTAATTTCAGAGCGCATAGGAGAAAAAAAATCCATCATGATTTGTAAAGTGCTGGCTACTCTAATAAATGGCTTATTTTACTTTTATGATATAGTCAGAAAGGCATTTGACAACCAGACGTGCAGCCAAACTGTAAAAAAAATATAAAATTTAAACAAGTGTCTTAGAATGCCAATAAGTTCAGATCTTACTGCTCATAATGTTGTTGGGCTTTTTCCCTTGCAGATCACATTACTCAATCAGTTCATTAATTTTACATGTACCTTAAATAACATTATTAATATCTTATGTTTTATAATGTTAACCCCCAAATAGAATGCTAATCACAAATTACGGAGTGATGGTGCTTTAAAAAAATGTTCAATCTCCTAGATACCACTTCTGTATTTGTTGAATGGAGTGGTGATGATTTCATGTGGGCGTGAACCCCAAGTAAAGTAAAGGGAAGCTGATATTTTAGTAGTGGGAGACTTTTTTCTTCACTTTTAAAAGAACGTACAATATGGTTATGAACAGACTTTCTTACTGATACCACAAGTTACCAGACTAGCAACGTACGCAGAATGAAACTGTGCATGGGAAGGGTCTTACAGTAGTTCTATCAAGGCTGAAAACTATTGGTAGGTACATTCCACAAAATTGGTGCTATCTAGCTTTCTCTTGAATTTATCATCATTTCAGCACAGAAACTGTCCACCTCAGGTACTGCAAAGCAGAATGTGTGTATTGCGTAATTACACAGAGATTCTTGTGACATAGGAGGAACTTACTGTCTCACCATTCATTAAACAGTTTTCTTGTTATACATTTAACAAAAAAGAAAATAGAAATTTTAAGGAACCTTATGGAGCTATTAAAAAATAAAAGCAGTTTAGAGGTTGTTTGTACTTAAGAAAAAAAAGTTTATTTTCAATTTTAAAACATTAAAATGGTATAATGGCTAAATGGAATAGCATAAGCAATGTTTTAATTCCTGTTTCATAGTTTCTAATGCATTTCTCTGTGTTACCTGTGGTATTGGAATACAATTCTCACTCCTCAGAATAAATCTATTTCCCATGATTACAGCAGAGTGAAGGCAGGATGTAAAATTGTTAACTTTATGAGATTAATGTTGGGAAGTTTATATCCTTTCATGGACACCGAAAATGTTTTTCAGTGGCATTATCAGTTTTATACAAAGCATCTCTTAAAGTGAGGAAGTGTTTTGTTCTTACAGTTCTAGACTTCTTTGTACCCAAACTGCCGTCTTGTTTAATGACATTGCTATGTGGGTTGAAATTAGGCTGACAGATTGTGAGCAAAGGCTGTGATATTACAAACAATAGTCTATTGAGCATGAGGAACTTGTTGAACTGGTTACCGAAGGCATTAGCGTTTGGTCCAGCCTATTTAGCATCTGGAAGACAGAGAAGAAATAGCGCGCTAATGAAATGTACAAATGATACTAAACTGCAAATGGCTGCAGGTGACTATCGCAGCTGACATGTACTACAAAGGAGCCTGGTATGAGGCAGCTCTGTAGGCAAAAAGTAATAAAGTGAGATACAATTCACCAAAGGAAAAAATACTGCATTAAGAGGGAGGTGAGTATTCAAATCAAGTATTACAGATAAAGAGAGAAAATGGTGTTGGGATTCCCAAGGAATCATGTACACAATGATTAAATGGCTAAAGGTTCTGCTTTATTTGAGATTGGTATGTAAGTTTCCCAGAGCAGACTGGCTTGGAGTGGTTCCAGCATACTGGCTCTTTACCATCAGTGATTGCACTGACATTGGTCCAGTTCTCTAGTGCTAATTTAGGGATCCTCTGGACTCTGTAAAGTAGTTCTGAGTGGGCCATCTGTCCCCCCTATAGTTCAGATCAGTTTGATGTTGCAAAAGAAGCTGAAATGTGCAATAAGTCAGAATTCAAGGTCTCATTTTGCTCTGTTTTTATTTATTCACTTAATAATCCTTTAGTTTCCTATGCATTGCGGTACAACTTTTTAATGATCTTTGAACTTAAAATATAAATTTAATTGCTTCTGTGTCCTCCTTTGGAAGTCGTTCAGTCAAAATTTACACCTCTGGTCTGTGCTGCAGATAACAATCCATATCTGGAATTGCTGGGATCACTGGGATGCATGTAACCTAGTAGCTTACAAACTGTACCTAGTCCACAGTCTGTGTTCATCCTTAACGCTGCCTTAATCTTAGAGGATCCACCAGCATCACATGCACCACACGGGTGACTCCGGGTATCCACACATTAAGCTTTGTCCAGAGAGGGCTTAAACTGTGACTTGTGGGGCAACCGGAATCCAACCTATGTGGCTGAACAGCTTGGACCACTGAAATTCTGAAATACACGAGGAATATTATTTTCCCAACAGTGTCATATGTTCATGACATATAATGAAAAATACAGTAAAACAAAGTCCTTTAATTAAAGATATTACAACACAATAGCTTGATTTTACCACTCTTATTTACTTTGGATAATAATCTGTAGGAAAGAATAGTTCACATTAAGATTCGAGTTCTTTTGTTGTGAATAGCAGTGATAGATTTGACCCCTGTGGCAACAAGTGCACTTAGATGAGTAAGGGGCTTATCCTAAAATCAGGCAGATGTGGTGGGTTCACCTCGGCCAGCTGCTAGACACCCAGCCAGCCTTTCTCTCACTTGCCCTCCTCAACAGGGCGGGGAGAAAGTAAAGACGAGATAAAGACAGGGAGATCGCCCACCAGTTGCCATCACGGATGAAACAGACTTGTCTAGGGGAAAACTAATTTATTGCCGGTTAAAATAAGTTTGAATAACAAGGAACAAAGAGAAATTAGAATGCCACCCTTCCCTGTTCCCCAGGACCAGCTCTGCACCCTGACAACATGCAGCGCCGGGGTGGGGGGCTGTAGCCCGCTCGGTGCAGTTCCTTGCTGCCACCCCTCCCTAGCATGCCGCTCCCCTGCTCCAGCGTGGGCTGCGGGCCACAGGGCCTGTCAGGGGCTCCTGCTCCAGCGTGGGCCCTCTGGGGGCCACAGGGCCTGTCAGGGGCTCCTGCTCCAGCGTGGGCCCTCTGGGGGCTGCAGGGCCTGTCAGGGGCTCCTGCTTGGGCGCGGGCCCTGCCTGCAGGTCCTTCAGGAAACATCCACCTGCTCCAGCCTCACCCCACAGGACACTGGGGAGTCTCTGTCCCAGCGCCTGAAGCACCCCCCTTCCCTCCTCCTCGAACCCTGGTTCTCCTCAGGCTTCCCCACTCCTCTGCCTGCGTGGTGCTTTTGCCGTTCCTTAAATGCTCTTCCAGGGAGGCCCCGCTGCCCCGGCTGCGGCGCTCAGCTCTGCCCTGCGGAGGGGCCGCTGGAGCCGGCCGTGACCGGCATGGGGCACCCGGCCTCCCTCGGGCAGCTCACCCTGCCACCCCTGCTGCCGGCACCGGGGCGCCGACACCACATACAGCAGGTGACATTATTTATATTTGGAAAATATATTCTATCTGTACAATACTGTTGGGTTTTTTTTTTATCAAATATTTCATATGCCAAATGTATCCTTCGGGCAAGTGTTTAGGAACAGATTGTTAGCATGAAGCGGTTTTCTGCAGAGGGAATCAGCGAAGAGGATTTTCTTCTGAAAAGAAGAATGTGGGTAGGAAAGTAGGGGATAACATTAAAAATAGGGAAGATTAAAAATGTTAAATTAGTAAAGCCAGAAACAATTTAGGATAAGGAAGAAGTCCTGCAAATATGTTGATGAACAAGGTTGAAAATGATTTTTCCTGCTTCTTTTCCATCCAGAACAACAGATCAGCCAAATTTTGCTACTTGTGCTTATACTGAGTAGCGTGTTACCAATGAGCACTCATATTGACTGAAATGGGACTTGCTGAGGAGGGAATTGTTTAGCTCAAATAGTGTTATAAATAACTATTTGAACCCAATGGTATATATCCAACCCCAAAATATACATCTAAACCCAAAAATATATCTGAAACCATAAAACCAGGTCATCTTACAGTGCTATTTTTTAAAATAACCATAATTTAGCATGTGAGCTAAAGCATGACCATGTCTTACAAGACCTGATGAGATTGGTTTTGGATTGGATCAAGAAAATGTGAAGTCTTCCTTTTGTAGTGTATAAATGGAATGGACAGCCTAAACCCTGTCTTTAAAAATCTTGGCACACTTCAAAGGAAGAATGCCAATTTAGCAATTTAAAAGCACTTAGCAAGTTTTCCCTGTGCCGAACTTCATTTCTATAGCCAATGTGGTTGCTTGCTGAATAATGCCACAGGGGACAATGTAGCTCTGACTATATTTAAAAATATTATTCCATCAAGTTCACCAGGAAGGAGCTGAGGTGAAATCCTACAGCCTTGTTTGTGTCTTTGGAAGGAGGTGACAGTGGCTGCGAATGGTAAAGAACAAGTATAAAGATAACTTTTGAATCACAAAGGACATGAAAGCTGGCCCATCTGTAGGGTGAGAGGGATGCTCAGAGCACCAGCCACAGGGGCCAGGTGGAAGTCTGGGGACTCTTTAATCTTAGAGGTGCTTGAACATGAGCAGCAAAGGGAAAGAAAGAAATCCACACAGGTAGGGGCTAAAAGAGGTGCAGAGACATTATCAGAAAAGTGGGGGGAAAAAAAGGAAACAATTAAAAGGATGTTAACTGGAATAGTCCGATAAAAGAAGGCAAAAAGTCAATTTGATTGAATAATAAAAATCCATGTTGTCTTCTTTTTGGTGTATAAATATGCATGTAGCCTACTGGTATGTATTTTATTTTGTGACTTTGATTAAGTCTTTTAAAAATAATTCTGAACTGTTGTAAGGCTTCTTACATACTTTAATCAAAACAAGTAGAAGTTTTTAAGACTTTCTCAGTGTAGTTCCTAGAGAGTTTATCAGCCATTCATTAAAATGTATTATTTTTCATATGCTTTTGGTAGGTAACCTTGGACGCGTGGACCACATCACAGAGTTTGAGTATGACCTGTTCATTAGACCAGATACCTGTAACCCACGCTTTCGAGTTTGGTTCAACTTCACTGTTGAAAATGTAAAAGAATCACAGGTAAGTGATACTAAATAAGATAGTGTGATAGCTTTAGAAGTTGCTTACTCTAGAATATATTTTCTTATATAAAAAAGATTATATCCAGGGTTTGTAACTAAAAATTTGCTGTAAAATATATTTTTGTTCTTTGAATTGTTAAAGTAAAAGCAGGTATCAACATGACTGGATATCACCATGTTTTTCAGCTGTCCAAGACAGGAAGTAATTACAAAGACAATACAACATTTGCCATCTAACAGGAGTTGCATTAGTAATGGCTGCTATATATTTGTGTTAATATATACAAACAAAATATATGTGTTAATATATGGAAAAGAAGTCCATCATATTTGTTCAAATATTATCACTCAAGCCTTCATTTAATACGGGTAGAACAATGAGGTAGTGCTGCTAACAGGCGTTACTCCAATGACTTGTAGAGGAGGAGTTGCCTGCCAACGTGTCCCTTGTGAAAGAGGAGGTTTAAATGTGAAATAGCCTAATAGGCAACTGTTTCACCTACTTTTAAATAATGTTTCTTTGCAGTAAAAATACCCCATGAGAAAGAGACTTCCTTGCTCTATTTTTTCACTTGTCTTAAACTAAACAAACAAGAAAAAAAGTGATGTACTTTCACACTGACAACTCAAAAAAGATTTAATTCCAGTTTTCACACATACCTTGCATTTTATTCTGGCGTTCTGTCTTAGTTTATCATAGTCTGACTGTAATTTTCACTTAATGGAAAGAAAACAGTAAGAGGAAAAACTGCAGAAGCTTGATTTTGTATGCCTACGAGACTAATATCTTAATATCCACCACTGTACCATTCCTGTTACAACTAGAAATCATGAAATTGTTTATCTGTCTTCCTGGAGCCTGATACTTTATCAGACAGACCCTTTCCCCTGATGTGCCTTACTCAACTATGATCAAATTATATAGTCATGAGATGAATGGGAATCTGTCTCAAGGAGGCAAAGAGATCTGGTAGAAAGATACAATATATATCTAGTGCTTACAGGATATTTGTTTTCATGGTTGTCTACGTGAAAGAGAATGGTTTCACTATTAAGTTTGACTTGTGAGGTCTGTTTTTATAATGTGTGTTCCTATAATCTTTTTTTCATCTCTCCAATTTCCGTTAAAATGAGACCTGCATGAACGTAATCTAGTCTGGAACCTTTTTTAGGTCTTTGTACTAGCGGACATGGGCGGTATTAGTCATTGCAGCTCAGCTATATTAAATGAATGTTAGAAATTGCTACATCAAACATACTGTGTAATCTGGTTTGTGCATTTTGCTTATTCTCTTTTATGTTTTACTAGGAAATAATAAGGAAATCCATACCATTCAGTATCGCTTAAAAATGTTGCACTAATACACAAGTAACTTTGATCACTTTATGTGTAAAAGTATATTACACTTTATGTGTAATAACTCTGTAAAAATAATTATCTGTATAATATTATATTTATTTCTGATGTATCATGTAGTTGATGTGGGAGGAAGGCAGACCTATGTATTTATATATCCTAGGTCTGGTTTCAGCCATTTAGATGAGGACTCAAAAGGAGTAGCTACTTTTATTAATTTTGTATATTGTCTATATTATATTTCCTTCTCATTGTTCCTCTTCCTTCAACTTCGAGTTCTTAACAACTTTATTTACTTAGATTTGAAAATATGGTGAAGATTTTCTTCTCATTATAAGAATATCTCCAGTTTTGGTTAACATTTCACACTAAAGCTTTATTCCCAAATAAATGTATTTCAATAGTGTCATGAGAAAACAAGGAACCTCTTTTCATTACCTGAATTAGAAATCATCCATTCCGTTTTTCTCCTGTTGTATCAGATTAATTATTGACACCCAACAGTGGAAAAATGGATAAAAAAGTGAACGAAAAAGGCACAGTGTAAAAAAAACAGCTATACAACTACTAGGAACACAGACTTGTACTGTATGTATTTCTGATTTAGTTTTCAGTTCTACCACTGGATAGTAGTGCAGTTTTTACAATAAATTTAGTGCAGTATTTTGTGTTATTAATCTAGTGGTAAATGAAAAGACCTAATAGACATTCCTGCTAATCTCACTGTCTATGCATTATTGTTCTGTAGAGAACAGGTTTTTTACAGTTCAGTTTTAATTTTCTTAAGCCACAAGCTTCCACTTCCTATGTCTCAAAACTGTTCTATAGACTTATCTCACAGTGTTGCTTGATTTTAGCCTAAAGCTTTCCTTTATTTAATCCCACTATTCCCAGTTGCAGTTCTGCTTAGTAATAGCTCCTCTTGGTACAAATAAATCCTCATCATCCTTCGCTAACATTTATATTTCTGTAAATTATAACATTCCTCATCATTTGTGTCTCAACCTAGCTATCATGTTTGGTTCTTTTAGCCCTATGTCCAATAACGTACTTCACCTTTAAGTGTTTAAGTATTTTTCCACTTTGGTGCCCTTGGACTTTCATCATAAGTGAATCTTTCCACCCCTTTGATAATTAGCCTAGTTTCCCAGGGAAACAAAGCTTATATGATCACACTGTCTACTTGCTAGCCTAGGATTTTCTGTGGCTGCTGATCTTTCTCCTGTCCTTTCTCTGTCAATAGCTTCTTAACCCAGTTTCAACACCACTGGATAGGAATTCCTGTAAGTTTCAGGAAAGCAGGCTGCCAGATGGGCAAGAGACCCATCTGTGTTTGCACTGGCAGAAAGACTATAGTATGAGATAATTTCTTATTAAACATCAGAGAATCCACAGAGGAGATGCATAGGAGAAAGTACTCATTGGAATTCACATTTTTAAGATACCAGAAAATCCAACCATGAAATCCAAATCCATAACACTTAGTAGTTTTGCTTCTTGCAGAACTTCTTGTTTTTATTATTATTCCTCTTCCAGTTCCTTCAATATTTTCTTTATAGTGTGGAATTAAAATTTAATGGACAATTCTGAGTACGCTAACATGCCAACTTACAGAGAAGGGACTCTAGTCCCTTTGCTTTGTTACTGTCTCAGTATAGACAGCTGAAAATTGCAGCAGCCTTTTGTTGCTCTATCACTATGGAAACTCATGCCTAATTTGTTGTTCACTATCATACATAAATCTTTTTCAGAATGATTTTTTCCTTCCTCCTGTTACATACGTCCTAAGTTACTGTTGTGCTTCCATAACAAGAGCAGGTAATAAAGCTAAGTTCTGTAGCATAGCAGTGAAAGACCTAATCTCTTCAGAATTATTTTTAGAATTTTATGATAAACTTGGTTTTCCTGATGTTCACTTCCCTGTGTTACAGTAGAACCAGCAGACTTTATTTTTCAATTGGAGGTTGGTAAATTAACTTCCTCCTCCTTATGACTTGGACTTCTACATCAGTCATTTTATGTTGTCAGTTTTATTTCATACTTTTTTTGGCAAGGAAAAAGTCAAAAGAAATCGCTGATGCTTATATTTGTTGGAAAAAAGAACCATCATATAAGGTACTTGTGAGACGTAAAATTTGGTCTTTTGGCCTCCTTATATGGTTTCTGACTTACAAGTCAGTTGGTCTGATAAGATCTGAGCTGTGAATTTTTTTGTCATTTGTTTAGTGAATTCAATTAACACCAATATCGGAAAAAACAAAAAGAAACTGATATGTTATATGTAAGGACTATAATCATGCAATGATTACACTTACAATAGCCATGAAAGGGAGAATGAAGGAAATAGGATTTGCTGTGGAACACATGGTCTCATGGGAAAAGCCTCCAATTTCTCTAATTATATACGTGTCACAGGCTGCTGTTTCTGGATAATGCTCGTTATTGGGCAGGGTTTGTTTCCTGTTAATTTCATCCATGGCCCTTACAACACCTTCTACAATTTTGCTAAATTCCTTCTCTGTGGAACCGGAAATTGGATGAACAAATGTCATCTCCAAATTGCGTTTCAGGTATTTTAAATAGACACTGCTTCAGGTGCATGATTGCTTCTGAACTAGAATGTCTTTAAAGGTGTTAGTAGCAACAGTGATTCATTTGAGATTTGGAGGAAAAAAAAATGTGTATACGTGTGATAAATTATAAAAATATGCTAGTATACCCATATTGGAGGATTTTACAGGTGAAAAGAATGATTATTTCTCTTGGCGGCCATAGCCCCAAGTTCTACTAAAGTAGTTGACACTCACTGTTCCAGATACTGTAGCCTCAGTATAGAAAAAGATGATCTTTGTCCTGGAAAATTTACTTTTGAGGAATTTGAGAAGAGATGAGACTTGAATACAACAAAGTGATGAAAGGAGTAAAAGTGTCTGTGAGGATTTCATTACTCTAACAAACAGCAACCATGTTATACCAATAAGCGATGCACATCTAGGCTGCATGATCTATTCTGTATGTGTATGTACCCTGAACAACTCTGCTGTCTGATGAATCATGTTCAGAAATGGTATTTTCACTGAGATTAAAAAAAGAATTTCCAACAGAAGGGGTTTCCTAATAGTGCCAAATTTTATTCTGTAAGTGTTGATAAACACATTTGGAGTTCTTCATCACAAAGGTACTGACAAAATATACCAAGAAGCATAGAGGAGAAGAATGGATATTTGGCAGCTAGGATTTGATCATTACTTGCAGTTAATAAATCTGACCAGATTGAGGTTAAAATCAAAGAACCAAATGTTATTTACTTCAAAGGCATTCTCTCTGTTACTTCAGCTGCAGTTGGACTGAGGCTAGTATTTTGACTCAAGATTTTGGTTTTTTTTTGTTATGTATATGTATGGATCAGGAAAAATTATAGCCTATTCTTCAGAAATGTAAACAGGATGCCAAGGTAAGACAGGTAATATCATAGCTGGACATTATTATGAATGCATGGACATCTCTTTATAGTGTTTTCTCATTTTTGTCCTACACAGTTTTGTAAAATTAAAAAAGTCTGTAAAATCTCTGTTTTCTGTAATTGATTAGATTTTCAGGAACTATTTATTATTGAAATTGGATTTTATAGCTTGTTCAGGCCTGTTATTACTGTCCTAAAACAACCTGATGCTCCTTAGCGGACAATGGCTTCTTTGTGATGTTACAGCTGTGATTGTTTAAAGTTATGAATGATATGTGTCTAGGGAGGGATAATGTCTTTTATTTTACTGATTGATGCATTTTGGAGAAGTGGGGTGGGAGAAAAAAACAGCCATGCTTTGAGGTACTCAACCCCTTTTTCTGGCCTAAGAACTCATCTTGTGCAGCTAATTCTTGCAGAAGATGCCTCCAAAGTAAGATGGAGTTAGGATGACATCAAAAGCATTCTAAAGTTGGAAACAGGCTACCTTTTTACTTTCTTCTTCTTAAGCAGACATTCTTCACTCTACTGTCATTTGGTGATTTAAATTACTGGTATCAAGATGCATTATAATATCTTATAGTCTTTCTAGGTTCTCATTTTAGAAGACATATTTTCTTTACTGTACATTAAAGGCTATATTGCATTTGCCTAGCTTTGGAAAATCCCTGTGTAAAAGTGCATATGTTTTTATGAAGGAGTACAGTTCTGAGATTTTGAAGACTCCTATAAACATTGTTTGACTTGCAACATTTCCTAGCTGATCTGAAATACATATTTTCTCTAGTGCGTTTCGTTACATATACCTTTTTACTAAATTAGGCATAAGTCATTCATTGTTGAATAGTTTGAATTAATAATGTATTAATCCTCTTCTGGTCAGCTCCTGTAATCTCTCTAAATACCTTCTTATAATAGTTTACGAGAAGAATAGCTAGATTATTTGAATTTTGCCTGTTTAGGGGCCCCCCAGCTGTTACCATCTTTATGTGCTCTTCTAGCACACTAATTTTTAGTGTCCTAGAAAGATGCATCTACCTCTTCCTGTGCTTTGGTTTTTTATTCACCCTTTACACAGGTAGACAAAACCTAGTCTTTTTCATGTACCAGTTTTGTTTTGTCATATAAATTTATTTTGCTTCTTCACTTCTGATGATACTTTTCTTGAAAATCAGTTAATTTTAAGAAGTTAAAGGTAACGGTTACTAATACCTATGCACTGTCTATCCAAGCACATTTAATGAATTAAATTTTAGAAATTAGAAATTTGGAAATTTATAACAAATAGGCATATAGAACTAACAAGCAATCTGAACAAAACCATCATCTTAGATGGTTTCACTCATGTATCTAAATGTAATGTGTATAAGAACTTAATTACTAAGAATGCATATGTTGGACTGATTTTTGTACTCCATACAACTGTTACAGTGTAACACAGCAGAATCTTACTGGGACTCGGATTAGGAGTAGAGGGGTATCGTCTGGCTCCAAATCAGAATCTTTAAAGCATAAGACGAGGTCTATATTGCTGAAAGATAAGCTTGAAATTTATATTGCTCTTATAAATCTGGTTTTAAAGAAGGATTTTGGTTAGCTTTTAAAAGAAGCTTAGTATCTAGCATACTGTAGTGTTTATTGTACAAAAAGGTACAGTGTTTTAAATTTGCTGTTTTTAGAAAATGTACATAATTGCCTAATTCATTTCCTCTCCTTTTATGTGCTTATTAAATAGTCAACAATTAAAATGAAATTCAATTTTGCATGAAAACTTTTTGGAAGAAATTTATATCTATTACTGTTACTGCCAGTAATGTAAAACGTGGATGGAGACATAAAAGAAAAACTTCATGCAAATAAACATAGGGTAATATAAATGTAAAAACGTACCAGAATGGGTGAGTTTTAAATTTATCTCTGCCGCTGGGTTGATCTACTACCAAAGAGAATTAAATATTTATATTTAAATTTCATGCAAACCTTTATGGGTGGGTAGTTGAAAGGTTTTTTTTTGGCAGGAATAAGAATCTCCAATAATAAAAGGAAAATGTGTCTTAGGACTAGAAAGCTTTGAGGTTTGAACATTTGAGTTCTTGAAGCTTCTTTCTAACTGACTTTTTCCCATCAAAAGACAGGAACAATTGTAAAACAAGTACTGATGTAGGCAAAACTCTGTGATTGGTTCCTTTTTGTTTTACAATAGTCTCATGAGTTAGTAGCTTTAAGCAATCTGAGAAGAATGCATTTTATTTAGCATAGATGTTATGAAAATACCAAGAAATACATGTAAGTCCAAAAAGATAGAGATTTTTTATTTTTGTACATAATTTTCTGTATCAACCCCTGTATCAGAACAGTATCACTCTGAGCCTGAATTTTGGTTTTTTTCTTTCCTCCCTAGGTTTTCTACTTCCCTAAATAAAAATTATGAATCTGTTTAGCAGTTCCCAAATGGGCATCTATTTGTCAGTATTTGTTTAAGTTCCTGTTCCTCTGTGATATTTTGAGTATCTGGTATCTCTGAGAAACACTGTAGATACTCTTCAGTTTTACCTTTGCTATGACTTTATGTATTGCAGCTGGAGCATAGATATCACAAGACAGTTTTCTGGGAAATCTGGTCCTATTCTACAGATGTCAAAGTCTAACCTAAGTATCAAGCTTAGTTTGAATTATCAGGCTCTGTCTTTGTGCTGCTGTCCATGTATTTGGTTAAGTAAAATGAAATTAATTTTAATTTGTTTTTTAACTCTCAGTGATGAAGGCTCGCAGGTCCTCTTTCTTCAAGACCACGTTTGCGTGCGTTCTTTGCTAGCTCATGTGTTTGAAACTGGGGTCCTTCAGTCAATAGTGACATCTGAATTTGCATTTGTGTGTTGAAAGCACTTAGGCCATTCCTCCAGAGCCATAAAGGGTTGAATGGTTTTTGTCATCCCATATTTCTAGCTCACACTGCCATTTTGACTTTGAGATGAAAGTGTAAGTAGCATTACTGTTACGACTTTTTAAATTCACTGCTTACTGTAATTTTAGCATTGATTTCGTTAGATCAGTATAAAATTTTTATTTATTTCATATGCGAGTGATGTTTTTCCTTTGTTCTTAGCTACCAGATAGTGGGTTTCAGTTCTTGTGGGTGAACTTGGTCAAGATTTAAAATCTGACATTCATCTAAGGCCTCTGGGTTTATCAGTCTTTATCATTCACTGTTTTATTTTGCCTCGGAGAAAGGCATATACTGCAGAAGTGTTGAAGTTATAATTCTTTTTCTAAGCAAGATTAAAATGGAAGCAAAGCTTTCTTGAAATGTTTTCATCAGGAAAAATCAGTTTCTTATGCAGGTAAATAAATTTATTCTGAATTAGAGAATGCTTTCACTGAAAATTCTCTAGTGTTTACTAGCAAATATGACAACAGTTGAGGCAAAGTAAGTGTTATGTATTTACGTCCTTTGGGATGTATATTTCAGAATCTAGAATCAGCAAAAATCTGGGATTTCTGTTAGTTTTTGTTTAGTTTGATGGCATCACTGCATACTACAATGTTGCACTGCATATACTGCACTGGCCAAGCTCCTTAATGCTATTTTTAGTGCATGTGTTTTTATATATATATCTATATCTATGTACATACATATATATCTATCTGCTTTGAAAACTTGAGAGGCTCGGCTGAGTGCATTTGGACAATATCTTTTAAGTAACTGCAGTTACTACAGGGTACGTAGACTATTTTTTTATATAGCACATGCCATTCAACTTGGAAAAATAACAGAAGAAAGGATGGTAGAGCCAGATTCGTGATGCAAGTTTTGTAAGATCTTATGGTACCATAGCATGTGGTAATACGTATCCATTAGTTATTGTAAGGGAAAGGCTTGAATTATCTGAAATGTGTATTGAAAACTGTAATGGATTATTCAAAGGAGCCTTTGAACTTTTTAAAAGTAGCTTCACTGATCCCTATGTTGGAAACTGATACAATTTCATTGTAAGTCATAAGTGCATAGGGTTAGATGACATGTATAGTGACTGAAGTAATTATTTATTTACTGATGGAGCCATATGAAATGTTAGTTAAATAAGAAACAAAGTGATGACATTTAAAATAGATTGCATGTTTGTCTCAACATTTAAAAAAAGAAAAATCAATCGAACATACTGCAGTTTTGAAGAAAAATAATTTTGCCATTTTGGAAACTTATGCCTATATTGGTCATGTATAAAATTAGATTTATAAATGATGATTCTTCCAAGTTGGAATCCTTTCAAGTGCATATAATTTCATTTTGGATCAATAATTCAGTTGTGCTTGGAATAGATTGAGGGTGCATGTGAAGCTTTGGTAAGTGCAATATAGTGTGCATCTCCATGAAATTATCCAAAGCTGTCATGACATGTATCATCCTTTAAAATGTAATGAATACAGATAGGTTAGTAAACATAGACAATATTCAGCGTTAGCAAAACAACTGCTGTCCTGATGAAATATTCTGTCTTGGCAAGACAGTGTTAAATTCATAAGCTTTTTCTGTTCCAGGTGTCTCTAAGAACATTTTACATGTCAGTGTTTGGTAATTATTGCATACCTTCTTATGTTTCAGATTTAACAGTGGCTTTTGCTTACAGAGAACTAATGGCCAGGTGTGTTTAGTTTCCTATTATGGTGGCATCTGTCATTCAAAATGACAAAAATACATTATAAATGCCATAAACAAAATAAGCACTATGATGATCTTGATGTCAGTGATGTGACATGCTTACTTTTCTTTCAATTTAAAAACTTTTAAATTTATGATTAAATACCCTTTTTTTTAGTTCCATTGTTAATTGTCTTCCATGCAAATTTGGTTTCATTTTGGTTTTATTACTGAAAAGTCTTTACATCAAGATGGGGAAGCATAGAACTAAAGTAAAAGAAAAAATATTTACATCGAAGAGATGAAGATGAGATTTTTTAAACTTTCCTGCTTTTAGATTTTTTAAAAACTTGTTTATGCAGAATATTCTATATTTGAGCCATGGTAGGTTGAAACACTGTGCAGAAATTGTTGGAACCTGAATATAAAAACAAGTTGAAATATATGTAGGTTAATTCATGTTAATGGGGGAGGGAAACCATTTGTTCTTTAAATGACAGGGCAGAAAAAGAGAAGCTAGTGCTGAAAAATTGTAAAAAGTTGTGGTTTTTCTTGCCACCAAGGAAGTCTAAGAATGAAATAGTAGTGATATTCCATAAGAGGTAATTAGAAGGTTATCAGAAACAGTCAACATGGATTCACCAAGGGGAGATCATGCTTGACCAACCTGATAGCCTTCTATGATGGTCAAGGAAGGGAGAGCAGTGGATGTTGTCTATCTTGATTTCAGCAAGACAATCAACACTCTCTCCCATAACATCCTCAAAGACAACCTAAGGAAGTGTGGGTTGGATGAGTGGACATGAGGCAGAACTCAGAGGGTTGTGATCAACGGGGCAGAGTCTGGATAGAGGCCTGTCACTAGTGGTGTTCCCCAGGGGTCTGTGCTGGGTCCAGCCCTGTTCAACATATTCATCAGTGACCTGGATGAAGGGATAGAGTGTAACCTCAGCAAGTTTGCTGATGGTACAAGCTGGGAGGTGTGGCTGATATGCCAGAAGGTTGTGCTGCCATCCAGCGAGACCTGGACAGGCTGGGGAGCTGGGCCCAGGGGAACCTCATGAAATTCAACAAAAGCAAGTGTAAGGCCCTGCACCTGGGGAGGAACAACCCCAGGCACCAGTACATGTTGGGAGCTGCCCTGCTGGAAAGCAGCTCTGTTGAGAAGGACCTGGGAGTGCTGGTGGGCAGCAGCTTAATCTCAGCATTAAGCACATTGTTCAGCAAGTTTCTTGGACACCCAAATGTAACTTGGAGCTTGTGAGCCCAAACCATATTGTTCTTGGGTTGTCCAAGAGAATCAATGAATCATGTGTCTTGACTGAACTAATATAGTGTCAATACCGTTTATTCCAGGAGATAGCCAGTTGCCCCAGAACATGGAACTGGAACTGCCCTGTGACCCTGAAGGGGACTAGTCTGATAATGAAAAGATGGTGAAAAATCAATCCACTTCTATTCTTGCTGTGACCACCCTACATCTCATATTCTCATATGCTCTTCCTATTATCCCATCAACAGCCACTGTAACGGAGTTCCTCTTCTCACAGCGTTGTCTTGGTTTTGGCTTTCCTGTAAAACTAAAGATGTAGCACAGCAGGTCAGATTAAGGAGCTGTCTAGACTGGTATCCTGATCTGGACAACGGTCAGGAGCTGATGCTTAAAAAGTATTAGTAATAATTAGGAAGCTATAGAATAATCCTTACTTTCAGTTCCTGTGTAACTGGTATATGCAGAACTGACCTAAGCATGCTGCACAAGTTACAGGAAAACCCAAGTGCCCTGCAGGCCAGCCTGAGATTTATTCCTCACACTCTGCATTTTGCAGTACCACAGAATTGTGAGTTCCCACCACTGTAAATGAGGTACAGGCTGTCAGAAGTCACCAGGTTCATTGCAGTAGTTGCCTCCAGATTGTTGTTTTAGACAGGCATAGGTAGACTCTATGAATTGTATCATCCTTGTCTAATCTGCTCATGCTTATTGTGATCTTGGAGCACTGAGTTCTGTATCTTAATTATGCAGTTTGTATAAAAGTCCTTTTCTCTTTTTTAAACATGCTGGTTAATATTTAATATAATTTTTGTGTTACAAGAAACAGTGAATAATTTTTATCTGCTTACTTGATTTGTGATTTCATAAACTTCATATTTCTCCTTACTTATACAGTTTATCCATGTTAGTGAGTTTTAGTCTAGTTTCCTCTTCTATGCTCTTCCTATCTCTGCCTAGAGAAGCTTTAAAAAACCCACTGGATATCCTTATATTTACCAGTAATTTTGAAAGGCAGATGAAGGATATTTTATAGGAAAAAACAGATTTACAATGGCCCATCAAATTTAGTTCTGTACAAAAAGGTGGGTTTTTAAAAAATATTTTTCTTTAAATTTTTGCCACTAGGATCTGAAAATAGCATTTATCTGTTTTATAGTAGAATGAGATAGCATATCTCTCATTGATTTCAGAGGGAGCAAAGTTCCTACAGTGTTAAATGCCCCAGAAAATCTCGTCCTAATTTCAATTAAATATTTTGTTCTGTTGCTATAGTGCTTATAAGTATATGCTTAGTCTAAAGAATTCTGGAGGTATCAAGTACTAAGAGATGTATTTTCAGTTTTTTAAGGGAGAGAAAAAATGAAAAAGCCATATTTTTTTGGTACCTTTTTTTTTTACTGTTAATTGAAACTGGAAGATTCTTTTGCACTTTTTAGGTGACCCAAGATAGTATGGTATATACAGTCTATACAGTTAAATCATTATGTTTCCTCCAGCAACAAATATTTTAATCTTTCTCTAGTGAAATACTCTGTAAAATGAGTGTGCGAGTGTGCAATTCTTTGCTTTGAGAAATTAAGGAAAATAACACTGGGTTTATATATTGACACTCAAAATAGAATTGCTATATTTTTTATATGTAACACAGTATAATAAACTGCAATTATAAGATTGAGTACAGATACCCCAGTTTAGGATCTGGCCTGTAAACCTTAGACAGTATCTGCTGTTGCACCACTGCTCATGATGGCTCTGATAATTTTTTTGTGAATTGAGAAGCTCCACGGAAGCTTCTAATTTTCATAGTAGCACTACCATGATGAACTGTAGCTCATTACTGTAAACTGATGGCAGCTGTTAATACTATTACAGGCAGAGACGTTTTATTTAAGGGGAACATTAGCCAGTAACTGGTAGATTTCTGACACAGTATTACATAAAGCTTCCTGTTAGGAAGGAGAGCAAAGAGAAATGGATTTGAACCCATTAGTATCAGAATTACGTGTCAAAAAGCTAGAGCAGAGTTCAATTTATTTCTGCAATAAAGTATAAGCTAGAGATTGACTTGACAATTATTTTACCTTACATTGCTCTGGTTGTTCTGAGATGACTATTCCAACATCAAATAATCTTGTTTGGACATCTTTTACTGAATAACATGTTGGTCTAAATATGCATTATGTTATGTAGGAGCTAAAACTCGGAGGGTTTTTCAAGTAGAAATGAGCTTTTTATTAGTATTTTTACTAAAGGATGTATATACAGTGGAACATATTCAGCGTAGATTTAAAACAACTGCATGTGTTTCTGCTAAATCTGGTGTATGTTGTTGAATAGGGTTTATGTTGTCATTGAAAGGATAATCTTTCTGAAGCTTTTAGTAGCTTGGTATAAGCAATATAAATAATCTGCCCCAAAACATTTGTCTTTCCTAAGCCAGTCACTGAGCAGGGTTGTTGCTCCTGTTTATCAGTTTCCTTCTGCCCTAATAATTTTCCAAGATAAGTGACAACGAATTAGACAACCACTTCCTTATTATAATATTCAGCTTTGAGAAGAATATTTTTATCAACATTTTTGCCCATTTCATAATATAGCTTTCAAATGAACACTGAGGTCCATGAATTCAGATCCTTAACCTTGCACATTGTAAGAGGCTTTTATTGGAACAGCATATATGGCTGTATTTTTCTTGTCTTGAAGTGATGATCCTCTACAGAATGCTTATTTATTTTTCTAGTTGTGTAGAAGAATTTTTTTAAGGGGGTTGTGTTCATTGTCCTTATAGTACCCTCTGAAAACTCACATGAAGCTTCACAGGAAACTTTTATTAAAATTTTTATAAGTAACGTATTACACCGGTGTGTGGATTCTTCTAGCAGGTTTTTATATACCTTTGCATACTTTAATGCAAGGCCATGTCATACTCAGGGGTGGTGCAGGAAAGTAGAGTGCTGCTTGTGTTGCATCTTGTTGTATGTTTGTATTCTGATCTTCTGTGAACTCTGTGGGCAAAACTAATCCCAACATCAGAGGACTAGAGTATTGTGGAATTTATGGGAGGTCATTCTTGCCCCTGGAAATTTGACATTTATCCTGAGTAATTCCAGTGTCAGATTTAGAATCATCTGAATAGCTAGAGTAAACAGAATATCCTTCCTGGCAGGCATGTGGAATGGCAATTCCATGGGTTTGGAATAGCCAGGATGAAGCTACAATAACTGTTCCCTGTGGGTTGTCTCTTCCCTGTGGCTGCAGAAGGACCAAAGAAATGTCTTTGAAGTAGAGGTTAATACAGCTACCTACCTAGGTAAATTGTTATTTTACATGGATTCTAGCTGTTTTTATCACAAAGCTAGTTTGAGTAACTTATATTTATTTTATTGATTTAAAGCCTGCTCATTATAAAAATCAGCCTGTAAAAAGAGATTGTATGTATGCAGGAAGAGAATTTCTTTTTGTCAGGAATTTCTCATGCATAAATACAAATGAATATTCTAAATGTAAATGTTTGGCTAGATTATTCTTCAGAGACACATATTGATTTCTGTTGTCACCCTTCAGTGAGATTTAGTGTAGATTACTAGGAAACCCTTTCCAAGCACATACTAAAAAAATGTAAAATATGATTTCCTTGACAGTCAGTGAAAAGAGGCAGAGGAGATGTTAACAAATTAACTGTGTTTACTCCATCTTCACCAGAGTAAGAGTCTTTCAGCTTTTAAAAAACTAACTCGTTTGATGCGTATAGTATACAGGCCCATATTGTACTTGATGTGCTAGAAAGTATGATTTCAAATTCATAGCACAGTAAAAAATGAAGCTTTGCATTTCCTGATTTTTTTTTTTTTTTGATCTAAATGTAGAGTTGTGGCTCTCTCACCATAGTGGGAAGTACTGTATAATTTTGCAGCTTAGACTATTCTATAATGCAAGTAGTATGAGTTTCGTGGTAAGCTATGTGTGATGGCCAAGTTTAATCCTAAAAAAGGTTCCATTCAGCTTTCTAAGAAACCTGAAATTCATAACTTGTTGAATGTTATACTGGGTTTGATAATTATGGATTATACTAATTTTACACTGCAGTGGTTAAATACAAATATTGTCTTGCAAATAAGATACTTTTCCCTTTTTTCCTTATTTGTTATTCAGAAGGTACAAAATATATTTCAACAATTCAGTCAGATTGGAGGGTAACCTATGAAGAATTTGTTTTCACAAACCATATTATTTTATAGCTACCTAAGAAAATATCAAGATTGTTAAATCTTAGTCACTTCTGGTTTTTGATTGTTTACTAGATTAGAGAATAGGAGAATGTTCTTTGATTAATCGGAAAGAACTTTGCAAAACATGAGTGTCTGACAGAGCAGGTGTTTTCCCCAAAGAGTTATCAAAAGTTTTAGTTAAATCCATTTGAATTCAAACAAAGAAAACCTATGCAGTTGGACACATTTTGATTAATACTGTCCTTCACCTCTCAGTTCTGCGAGTCACGGTCACTTGTGTAGTCAGTCTGTTTAGTTTGCAAGTAACCCATAGAGTTTTTTATAAGAAATGCAATAAATAAAATACAGTCATTCTTACGTAAAAGTAAGCACTAAAACATGTGACACAACCAGGTAAAAGCATTATCTCATATCAGAAAATAAGAAAGAAAACAGCTATAATATACCGGAAAGTAATGCTGATCTTTGTAGGTCAGTTGTGTGTTTAAATGGTACTGATCATGTCAGTAGAAATTAAATATTTTAAAACTTACATAGTATTTTTATGTCTTGCAAGCACTGTTAGATATCACCATTGAACTAGTTGATACAAATGAGTGATAATAAATAGTAAAATCATCTCAGAGTCATAACAAGTTATATTCAGCAGCTACAAAATCTGAACAATTTTTGTTTTCTTGGCAGTGTCCTATTGTTAACCTACATTGATTTGTTTTGAAAATGGTTTAAAAACTATTAATGTTGTGTCACTTATAAAGTACTGTCAATAAATGTTTGGTTTAAGAAATATGCTTTAATATACAGGACATGACACTACAACATTGCTGTACATTACTGTATTGTAATAAGATTTAAATCATAATTTCTATCCACTGCTTTTCTTCTGTAGATAACAATAAACATACAGACTTGGAAGCAAAACTCTTCTGTTCTTTCAAGGGAACAGTGATGCTTGTGGTTATGTATGGTTAGTAGTAAAGTTACGAATATTAAAATTATACACCTCTGTATTTGTATTTTCTCAGAACATTCAGCAGCGTTTGGAATTCAAATTTTTTTTATGATCTCTCACTGATGTACTTCAAGGAAACAATACAGAAAGACTTTGGGAAAAATACTAATCTTTGTGGTAAAACTGGCTTTGTAAAAAGCCAAACAAGCGGAGGCATTTTAACATAATTTTAGCCTGACTTAAACAATCTTAATTTTATCACTTTGCCAAACTGTATTCCTTTGCATGAAGTACGTGCGGGAGATACTTCTGAATTTGCGTTTTCATTAGATTTTGCATTCAGCACCTAATGCCATAAATTTTTTTTTGAAACTCTTTAATTCCCCTGAGTGTTCCAACATATTGAATGCTATTTGCTTTGTATTATGTTGGCAGCAAATCTGCAGTGAAAATGCTGTCAATATATATTCATAGCTAACATTGTTAACTAAAAGCAATATTGTTTTTCTATTGTAAGCTGTCACAAATGTTTGGCATCCTGTTGTGTAAGCCAAAAAAAGTCAAAAAAAGGAATGAATATTTTTGAAGAAAAGTGCAGTGATAGTGTCAAGTTTTCTGTGTTAAAATATGTTCCTGTTTGTACAGACCTTTACAATTTATAAAATTGTGTTTTGTAGTAATGTAAAGTTAGAATATTGTGAGAACATGCATGTTGTTACAGATATTATATTGAATGATAGAAGCATAGTAAACAATACAGCCATTTTACTTTCCAATGTAATGTAATGCTTATCAGGTTGTAAAATGTATTCTGCTAAACCCAATGACTGTTTTATTAAAAGGTGCACTATATATGTAGAAAATGAATGAAAAATATTCTGCATGTTTGCCTGTTTTTGAAGATGAAGTGTATAATTAACAAGAACAAATGCAAAGTTTTTAACATTCTCCTGGGGACTATCCTTATCTTTGTGTAAGACACACTGGTTTTGTTAATTTAAATTTGTGTATTCCTTTTCCCAATCATTCATTCTTTTCTAATGAAACTTTACACTTTTGTATCTCCATGGTATTACAAGAATGTGTTGTAACAAAGTATTTCAGAGAACTTCTGTGGGGAGAAATGTGTGTAAAAACAAAAAGAAAAAATCTTCCTACCACACAAATAGCCGTGTTAGTGCTAATAAATAATAAAAGCCTACAAGTTAAAATAAGACAAATGGCAATCATTTCTGCTACTCTTGCAAATATGTGAAGCCAGAGAACTTGTGACATAAGGCTGTAAATAGAAACTTCTAGATGAGGTAGTCAAAACAGGCACAACAAAGTTCCCTTGCCACAAGCTAACTTACTCTGGTATCAGAACAGAATTAGCTGATAGCAGTGGAGAACACTATGTAAAATGGATGCTTCAGCCCTGTACATGGCTCTCACTGAAGTATCAGGGCTTCACAAAGATACAGGTTTTCTAGTACTCTCATCTGTGCAAGGTAACATTTTTCTATATTCACTTAGGTAGAAAGATTAATCCATATATAGTGAAATAATGGAAAACCCAGAAATGTTGTCATTCATGACACTTTGTGTCAGTCTTTTGCTGTCTTCAAACTTAAATCATAACATGTTAAATTTAAGGCACATTTTTGGGAAAACATTAATACATCGAATGTTCAATGTAATGTCCAAAAATAAGCTTAAATATTCTGACCTACTGTTCAAATACGATCATTGGTAAATCTGGTTGACTGCTATTTTTCACGGAGCAGTATATTGGTGATACATATTGACGTGCATTATCTCCTATGATATTGGCACATATCCCAAATACATACCGCCTGATCATACTACATGATGGCAATAATAATTTAGTTTTTATTTGCAGCTGATTTCAGCCCTCTACTTCATAATAACCTTCTCTGCTTTCTGCACTGATACGTACTCTGCTAGGGGAATACAGGTGCCACAAGTGATTTCACAAGGTCCCTGTTATGGACTCACTATTTTCAAACATTTCCTGAGAAGTGCAAAATCACCTGAGTTTCCATTGATTTACTGAGATTTCAGTACTATTAACACCTTGGAAAATTGGCCTTTATATTCCCTTGCACCAATCTCTATACATTCTCTCATGTACTTTCAAATAAGATTGCATAAAACTTCAGAGCTTCCTGCAGTGATAATGGAACAGTATATGATACTGGCATAATTGTAGTATATGCTGCAAACATCTGAACATTATGAGACATTTCAAAGAGTCTTTGACACTGTTTTTATTTTTATTGCCTCCAATAAAGAAGCTAAGAGAGACAGATTCTTTCTGTTCCTGTTTAGAACCCATCTCTCTGGGGTCATGTTCCTATGTCCATTCTGAGAAGGCACAGGGTAGTCACCACCCATAAATGCAGTACTTCTCTTCTGTCATCCTCCCAGGAGAAGAGCTTCTGTCAGTAATTACTTTTTCTCTCAAAAACTGTAAATACGATAGATGCCTTAATGCAAGTAATGTGAGGCTCAGGTGACAGAAATACCGAAGAGTAAAGGCACATACTGATGGCTCCCTTATAACTGATGTTCATGTCTTAGTTCTACAAATTGTGTTTTGGATATGTGCCAAATACTTAAAATGCTTTTCGAATGAAAAAGAGAATATTTATTACTCACTATATATGGAAAAATATTCCTACTTCAAATGTTTTGTTTTTACACTGGGTATCTTAGACATGCCTTTTACTGCCTTCACATTTGAAAGTCATTTTAGATGAAAAACTAAAACAAAACCTTGAATCCTGACATGGACTGAGGGGACAACTGATCTATCCTGTGAGATTCACACTAATCACTAGAATAGTGTAGATGACAATGTCAAGAACCAAGGCTCAGTTGCAACACAAGCAAGGAAGACAATGATGATCCCACATCCACAATTTTTATGGTCTAACTAAATGTGATAAGCAGCAAATACAAGATAGTTTTTACTGTGTACATCCAAACAAAATGCACTACATCTATCATAAAAATCATAAACAGAAGAACTTGGCATTCTGTTAAGATAGTAAAGTACAATACACTGAGTGTGCCATCTCTAATAATTTACTTTTGCTTATTCTAACAGCCAGTGTGGACTAACTTGGAGACAGAGAAGTCAAGCTTGGACTCATGCTTCACTAAAGGGAATGTGAAAGGTAGCGGGGAATTCTATTGGTGATTCCTAAAGGTGGATGCCTACGGTGTCATCTCTGTAGAGAAAGCCAGAAATAGTAGATTCTGATTTTTCTCAAAAGTAAGAGCGTCATTAACTATACAAAAGGGACTGATCTAAGATTAAGAAGGTGACAACTTTGCATAGGCACTTTCATTACCAGAGCAAGGATATCGAAAATCTGGGAAGTGTTTTTGTTTTCAGAAGTTATTCAGCACTTGGAATATGAAGTTAGTGCTGATACACCATTCCACTTTAGAAAAAGGAACCAGATTTTTAAATGACTTAGAACCGTGGCGTATTGTGTGTAATGAATCTGTTTGGGTACTGTGATAGTAAAGAGATTGAATTAGTTGTAGGCATATTCTGATTCCATATACACAGAGCAATCAACTCTGACTTCATATATCAAATGACGTATTCTATACAGCTTTAGCTAGGTAACATGTTTTTCCTAAGTTTCCCACCAATGTCCAAATTAATTTGTTCTGCCTTTTAGCTCCTGATATTCATCCCTAATTGTAATAAATAAATAAATAAATAAAGCTGAAATAACACCTGATTGAAGGTATTGCTTTCTGAGTCTTTTCCTGGCATTATGTAATAAGGTCAGTGATATTTGTAAATGTTCTAGGCGAATGCCCAGCATATTCAAGCCTAAGAGAGAATGTGCCTTGCTGTTGTATTCATGGTTTTCTAGATTATTCTGGGAACTTGGGGATGATTGGGTCTAAAGTGGATCTGGAGAGGCAATATACTTGGCCAATTACATTCACAGGTGAACAGTATTTTTTTAATATGATAAAAAACTTCAATATTTCTTAAACAGCTCACTAGATAGGGACTGATAATATTGAACAGGAGATGGTAATGCATCATACAGACAATTGATAAAATGGACTAGTGGTTTTCATTGTTAATTTGACTCTTTTTCCTCAATGTCAGAGAAATGCAGGGTCTTTCTAACACTGTTTATCTTATTTTGGCATAACAGATTTGATCATGTCTATATGCATTTTCCACAAAGTGTCTTGTGTCTTGAATCATAGAATGTTTAAATTTTGTACAGGTGTGGAATAACTGTGCAGGTCATCCTACTGGAAGGCTTTGGATTTCTGTGCATCCTGGAGGAAAGCACCTTTGCAGAATTTGCAGAAGTGTTTATGAAGCTTTAGAAAGTGATGTGTCATTTTATCTGGCAGTTAGAATTCTATCATTTCTTGCTATTGTCAGAGTTACTTTTTATTATTTCTTTAATGTGTACTGTGCAGGGGGACCTTTGTCATTTTACTTCTTTTACCATTGCTTTGTTAGATACTATTTGATGCTGCAGGAAGGATGAAGATATGTAAACCGAGTTATTAATCATGCACAAATCTTTGTTTGGCTTTTCCACATGTGGTTGTTTAAACAATTGCTTTCCTCCTATTACCCTTATATGAAATAAAATTCTATCTTTCTTTTTTGTGCTTGAGAGTTTAGACTTTACAAAAGATGAAGGCCTGTTTCTTGTGCCCTTTTGGAGAATTGTTGTCCCAGAAGGGAGCAGGACATTTTCAAACTATCTCTGTTATCCAGAATTATGCTTATCCCTGATGAGGAATTTATACGGAGGACTCCTCCAAGATGTGTTACCTGTTTTTTCTACTGGAAGGAATGACTTAGAATTCTCCTGTGGGTGGCTACTGCAACAGTGGAACACGAAGACTGAGAAATTAATAAAGTGAATAAGAAAGACAGTAAATATAGACCAAAACATCCTCATTTACTGTTAGAAATAAGAGAGGAACAGTATTAAGGTACATAGATGAAACAAACCAGCACTTATCCATGGTGAAATCTATAAAATGTCTTCGATTGCTCAAGGGATCTTTAGATATAACATTATTTTCTCTATCTTATAGATGACTTGACCACCTTCACTATGAATTTTTCATGATTTTCCTGACCCAGCAGCTCTTGCCTGTGGAGAGAGTAATACAGTATTGATTTGGGTGTTAGGTTTCTGCCTTTTTTGCCACAACAGGATTTTTGTAGCCTAGAAACCTCAATCCCTGATTACTCATTAGAGACTTGAACAACTTTTCTTAGATCTGGAATGTAAAAGAAGAATCACTTAGTTACTTTTGTCATAGGTAGCCTTTGTAGTGGAATTTCAGCTCACCTCGATAATGAGTGTTGTTGTTATTAAGTCTTCCTGATTGAATAGGTACTACTAGGCCTTCAGACTGCAAGAATACTGTTTATCAATTAGTTCATTTGCAGCAGAATTATACTGGTGAATTTGCTTATTTAGAAGCATACTGCAAAACAGTAGAATAAGTAGGGGTCTGTCCTTTTGCATTCATCCTGGCACTGATGTATTGGTGACTTATTTTCTGTGCCTCTCAGGCATATTAGAAAATTGAAAAGAGGCCATGATGTTGCTATTTCTCATTTAAACTGTTTTTTTTTTTTAAATAAAAAATCCATATCTTACATCCTCTGAAAACTTACTCTCAGCATTGCCATGGAAACAAGATTTTTAAAAGGGACTTAACTGAAATTTAGCAGCAGTTTTTATTTCTTTGTGATTCATACTTCATAAAAATGCAAATGTCACACTAATACATGTTTTACCTTAATATTTTATACTACCATTTATTCTTAATTGGTCTAATGTTTTTCTTAATTAAAATTTGAGCTTCTTTGAATGATTTTAAAATTGTACTGTGGACCTATCAAGCTTTAAATTTTGACTGTGTGACACACAATTTAAGATACTGTCATAGAGGAAAATCAATCATTTCAACCTGTAATCACAAGCACAACAGAAGATTTAAAAGATTTGAAAAGACTTTTGTCCTGACTGGAAATTTCTTGGCCTTTATAATCTTCATTTCTAGTGAAGTATCACAGCAAAAAGCATTTTATCATCTCTATTTCTTTGTTTTTCACTTTATTCCCACTAACTGTGTGAAGTTGTTTAGAGGACAAATTATACTGGTCTCCTAACATTTATTCATAGCTCTCTTAAGAGGGGTATTTTGATTATCCAAAGCTACTGTGTGTGCATTTGTATACACTACCTTAATTTAACATTTTATTTGGGTAGAAACATGCAGCTGTTGTTAGTTCAAAAATGAAAAGATATCGGCATTCTCTTCTGAGTGGCTATTTGGTCAGACCTCAAATAACATGTAGCATTTGGCCTTTCAAAAATTAAAATTAAGACAGTTAGAGCAGTGATCTCATTGATCAAGACTGAAATGCAATGGTAATGTAGAAAGGCAAACTTTCATGAGTTTTTCTTTCAGTGTGCTGGGCTGCAAGAATACCAAGGTACAGCCCAAATATAACTTTGTACTTGTTTAACTTTCTCTGGGTTAAGAAGGTAGTTGAGTTAAACCAGTATGCAACCTTGTGTTCACAATCTGATTTAAAACCTGAGCATTACATATCATGTTCTTGTATTAGGAACTTACCTGATCCAGGAGCACTTGAAGTATCCTGCATTTTTATTGCATCATTCAAAATATATTGGGTAAAAGCTAGGCATTTATTCAGGATTCATTGTTGTATTAGGTTGATTTTTAAAAATATTATTACCAATATTGAGCAGTTCACTTGGAAAAAAATTAATAATCTTTGGAGTAAAGTGAATAATCTAAAAGCACATGCTGTGATCACCCTCATTTTTATATATTTTTTTTCATGATGAAAAATGAGAACCCTAAGGTTTGGGAAAAAAAGCAAAATCTTCCTTCTAAAAAGGTAAAAGTGTATTAGGTTAGAAGATGGTCGCAGCTGTATCTCCTATTCTTAAAAAAAATGCCGTTCCTTTTGAAGGAGATTTGTATAATCCTTAAAAATATTGCCACAAAAGTGTTTTGAATTTAATCTTGTTTTGAAAATGTAGTTATCAAAAGTTTTCCAACAATGTCTTTTTTAATTAAAGGGAATTTTGGATTATTTTTAATGATTCTCCTGGATGTTTCCCTCCCAGCTGGCATCTTATTTGCAAAAAGTTAGGAAGCCAGCTACTTTCTTTGTTCTGTTTTGGTTACTGAAGAATTAAGGAATTCTGTATTAGAGCCTTATACAATGAGCACACAGTCCTTTCATATTTTTTAAACAACTTTGTATACATTCTATTTTATATTTGCATGAGCAAAATGTAAAAGTTTATAGAAGGTAAAAATCAGTGCCTTTAGCTCTTTATTCTATACTGTTTCGTATTGTCCACACTAACTGACTTCTGTATTGTAGCTACCCTGATCCTTTGCTGGTGAAATGAGAATCAGCCCACTGCACCATGTTTTTGTAAACAAGAAAATTTGTATCATTAAGAAAAAATATTGTCATTGGCCTTCACTTTCAAGTATAGCTTTTAGACAATGAAGTGTTAGTAAGACATCCAGTTAAAGCCAGTGTCTCTTTTACAATACTACTCTCACCTATGAAGTCTCTGTAGCTTGTATCACTGGCATTAGAAAGAAAAAAGAACAGTGTGTACTATATACACTAATGACCTCGCTCAGAAATTGTAAGTGCTTACAGCTTGAGCAGTATGGATGATAGATCCCTCAGCACTGAACTGTAAATGAACTGGGTTTCCCCTTTTTATTGTATTTTTATGCATGTTTTGAACATGTAAACCAAGCAGAAGGAGAGTCATGTAAAATTATGCTTTACTGTAGAACAGAAGTGTAGTCACAGAGAAAATACAGAAATATAGGAAGGCTTCCACATTGATGGCTTCACTTTTTTATTAAGAAACTATTCTCAAGTATTTTTACACCCTTTGTCTTACTTAAGATTTGCTTTTTACATGCTCAAGTCTTACAGACACACATATTGTCCACTCTCTGCAAACACCTTATTCTGATTAAAAAGGTTATGGATGTATGTTGAATGATGAAGAGTCTCGAACTATGTTTGAAACTCAGTTTTATGCAAATTTTCACTGAGATTAAACAGCATAAAATATTTAGAATAAAGTTCTGGGTAAGAGGTAAGTTCTCCCATCAGACAATGATTTCATGAATTTGACCACTCAGTGGAGTCCATGGAAAATGTTTTAGATATATTTGTAGTGTGTAGTGCAAGTGAAAAATAACTGTTTATTGCTGAAATTGTCAATTATTTAAATACATGAACCTATTAAATAAATGTATCATCATTGCCTATACTACAAATGCATTTAAAAGCTTAGAAACATGTTGGTCAGGTTCCCAGGGCTGCCCACTCAGATTTAGATGAGTGTGTATAAAAGCTTTCTTTTGTAAACATAGCAAGTCCTGCAGTTTGAGCAGTGTGTTTGCCCATTTTTGCATGCTCAGCTTATGTGCGTCTTCCTGAAGATTAATTCTTGACATTCTGGATAGGTTGTACTTAACAAAAGACAAAAGTCTTCAAAATATCATAATATTGAGGAGCATGCACACACACGCGTGCACTTACAGAAACAGTGGTGGAGAGCCAAAAAAATAGATTTGAAAAGTAATCAGATCTGACTTTTGCACTGAAACAAACAGAATTGTTCAACAATGTCTTTCTCTACAGACACTGTTGCTAGTGTATTAGTAATCCCACCTAATTGACCCTACCCCTATTTATATTACATGTACTATGCTACTTGCAATGTTTAGTTTTTCCTTTTTTTAAGTAACAGTTGGATTTGCCTCTCTCTAAAGATGAGGAATATTCTTCCAAGTTAATGAGATTCCTATTTTATTTAAATAAGATACATATTCACTATCTTTCTGTGATTTAAAATATGATTGTTACGAATGTGTTCGACAGTTTGACTTGGGTTCCTCATCCTGTACTCCCCAACTGAGTAAATTAATTAAAAATTGGTGTTTGCCCATAAAAGAGTGAATGAGCAGACTTAACTCTTGATGTCAGAAATAAAACTGTAAATGAACATAATTGTGTTTCACCTTCCGATTTAATTATTTGTGTGGGCATAAGCATTTAGTTGTATGCAATACAAATGTCTTAAACAGTTTCATTTACACTTTGGTGTTCAAGAAGAGAGGAAGGGTAAAAGAAAAGTTAATGAATAGATAATGATTTCTTCCTGAAAGGCTGAGCATCACTTCTAATATTCAATTTGCAGAACATCGGGATAGGAAACATGTTTCTGACAGGTTTTTTTGGTAACTCTACTTTATTTGGAAAGAAATTCTCAATACAGAAAATGAGAGCTCATTTTGACTCTAGGCACCAGGGTGCTATTCCTACATACATTTATGGTGTAGTGTAACAGGTGTAAGCAAAATGATATGCAAAGTTGTCTTCTGTCCGTATTGTACAATACACTTCTTTAAAAGCAACAGACACTGATGGTGGCTACCATTTCGTTTAAAATAATCCATGTTATAAGGTCAAAATAGCATGGCTTTTGTCCTTAAATTTACATAGCCAACACAATACTCTTTTTCTATTTTGACTGCATGGAAAATGAAATGCAGTTCAACCAGCACATTGCTTGTTTTAATTTTGCTTTTGTGGGATTGTTTTTCTTGTCCCTAGAGAAACCTAGCATTATATTAATGATTTGGTTAGGCTTATTTAGCAGTAAGCAGTTGCTTTGTCTCCATGAAGGATTCAACTACCCAACAGCAAGATCAGATAGGAGAATAATTTGGCATTTCTATACAGGAACATTGTCTTGCTACTCAATCAAAAGAAAACTTATGTCATTATAGACTCTTTTGATATACATCAAATAAAAAAGGGGTGACTGTGAAGAAGAATGTTATTTCAATTCATTCCAAGCTGAATAAAATTAAATAGTGATGAACAAAAAGATGTGCAACTGAAGATTCCGATTTTGAAAGTTTAGAATTTGAGAAAGTAGGACATAGAACATAGTGTTCAGTGGTTGAACATCCCTCCACCATCATACCCCCTGCATCAAATATACAGAAGTAATACAATGCTGGGCAGGAAAATAGTTTCCATTGTAGGCAGTTGAATTCTTTGTTATCACAAATTCCTAAATTTAGCCAGCTGACCTTTCAAATGAAGTATTCCTTTAGCAAGCCTGCTCCAGGTGTTAGTCCTCTGGAAGTTAGAGGCCCTTTAATTTCTTACCTAAATGTATTTATAACCACTTAATACCCATTTGTTTTTTGTCAATATTATGATTAACTGGCAATTCTGCCTCTCTACTCTTTCTTTCTCCTATGTATTTGTGGAGAACAGTCATATCTGTTTCCAGACTTCCTTTTTCTCTACAGTAAAGTCAGGCCTTTGAATCTCTGAAGATCTATGTCTTTTTTCCTGCATATGGCACTTGCATTTATCATTTCTTGTTTCTATTTGAATCCCTCTTTCTTGAGCATGCATGAGAAGAAATTCAACCTTTTTTTTATTAATTTGGTCTGAGTCTTGCGCAATTTTTTCACCTTGTTTCAAATGCAAGTTTATGATATTGTTTCACTTTTAAGTTAAAGATATTGGAAGTCTTTTGAATATTTGATCTGATAAGCTCTTCAGTAAAGCTGACCTCAGTAATTATTTTCCATAATTTCTCAGCATATGCCCTTTTGAAATAAAGAATGTTGTTTGCTAATCTGTTTTCACATATCTTTCTGTTTACTCTGAATGGAAGTAACTCATTATTACTTTCCTTAAGGTATTTTTTAAATGACCACTCTTCTGCAATACATCATTTACAAGATACATGTCTTTAACTGTATAGATTTTCTACTTCTGCTTCCATCAGTAGTTATTCATACTTCTGATGTTCATTTAGCACTTCTTATATCCATGTTTACAAGATCTTCCTATGCATTAGAACCAGGTCTGCCTTAGTTTTAAATTACAGCCCTTTTTTATCAGCTATTTGATCTCAGAAAGTTAGCACTTTCAGAGCTCAACTGGTGCCATTCCCACTTTAAATACCTTGTCTATGAATATCTCACCATAACTGAAAATCCCCAAACTTTCCTCAAAATACCAGTCTTCGAATCATCTTTGATGTTTTGTCACCCTTCTTGTGGTAACTAAAATAATTCCTTTGTAGATCACTTTTGTGTCTGCTTCTTCAACTTCTTTTCTTGTCTGGTAGATTTTTCTGTAATATATCCTTGCAAGTAAGAGGCGGTGTTATTTGGCCTGACATGAAGAATAATCAGTGGAATTTTCCCCACATCCAGTGGGGTCTTCTCTTTGCTCTTGATTCTGTGTCCTGCCACATTTGTTCCTGGTATGCAGACAACTTTTCTCTTGTCTTGCTCCACTTTGAGGACAAACTCTTGCTCCACAGTTAATTCTTTCCAGTAAGAACCCCTGTTTGCACAGTATATCCTCATTCTAGGGTTGGTGCCAATCTCAGGATCTGACTCCTCTGATTCCAGGTGTTTGAATTAGTTTTCATTTTTATTGTTGTATCTTGACTATTGTCCTCATTCCTTGCTTGATACACATACTCTTACCTTCAAATTATTTTAATATTTCATTTTTTAATAAACTTACAATGGTTATTACTTCTAAATGTTGTAGAAGTTAAAGGAGTTACCAGAATACTGAAAAGAAGAAATGCTACACCAAAAAAGACTATATCTGAAATCGAGTGATGTAATTTGGGGACTACCCATATCGTCCCACAAATCTGCTAGTTCAGGTTTGTGTGTATGCATTTACTGGCTCACATAAAATAGCAGGTGCAAATTTTCAGTTTCTTAAACCAGCTTGGAGCACTAGAATCCTACTTCAAGGTTGAAATACAGTGTCAGGAGTGTACAAAGGATTGTTTATGCCAAATATGTACTTTAGTTTGATCAATATATTAATTCTTTACTTCCATTATATCAACTATAATTTCAAAATCATAATATATAAATAAAAAAGTAATAAGCGTAACTTGTGACCTCTTATTTTCCTTGGATAGCCCCTGAGCAGTAAAGAATTGGAAGAAATATAGCTCTAAGGTTGTTTGCCACAGAATTGTTATTTCAGGTTTCAGGTTATTACTCAGCAGGAATTTTATCAAATATGGGAAATCTGTGGAATGTGTTTCTTTCTCATAACATTGTTTCAGTTGACATTTTCTGTATGAATCCTTTGAGACAACATAGATGCATTTTAAGAAAAGGTGACCTGAGTAACTCATAAAAGGTTGAGCAAGATAATGTTATAATGACTGCCAGCATTTTCCATTTAGTGGTTAACAGCTTGTTATGGATTAATAAGTAGGATATTGATAGTCAAAGGTGAATATCATAGCAGATGCATGATAGAAAATACAAGTAGATAGTACAGTGCTTGTTCAGCTGCCGTATTAGATAATGAAAAGTGATTTTTTTAATGATATGAGACAGGAGACACAAAAAAGTAAGATACCACAGTTTGAAAACTGGTATTTCTGCCTACCCCGCAATCATGAAGGCTGTATGATCTCAAGATTTTTAGTCCTAAAGATAATTTAAAGATAATTTTAGAAAATAGATACCTTGTGAATATATGTACTCCTGCCCAAGGATGAAATATAATGTTTGACGTGTCTATATGGTGTGCTTGGGAAAGGGAGTATCAAAAATGTGGTATAGGGAAAAAACTTGACTGCCCCAAATGGTTGGCTAAGTTTCACCTGTGTTCTATTAATAAAAATTTAAATTCTGGTATAGATGTAGCTATTACTTATATGACCTTTAAGTTTCTTAGAATAGTAATAACCAAAGATGCAAAAGACATATTAAGTGATTTTTTTCCAACCCCTTCAGAGGGAAATTACCACCTCTCATCAGAGCCAAACATACCTATAACAAAACAGAATCAAAACAAGAGAGAAAACTGCAGTTTGTGCAGTAGCATCTCTACACTTCATAATAACACTTAGTATCTTATATCACGCTGAAGTGTTATGTATCTCTGGTATCATCCATCCTTTTTCCTCCAAGGCTGAAACTCAGTTTCAGTCTGTTAATGATAGTATTCAGTGATATATTAATTATTATTTTGCCGGGTGTTTTTATTTTTTATTTAACAGCTTTTTTTTGTTTTGTTTTGTTTTCTTTTGTTTTCTTTTTAGCTAGTGGTAGAGGTCAGAAATTCCATGGTTCTGCGCTGCAATGGAAGATATTAAATATTTTAGCTATAACTTCAGTGGTGAAAAATAGATGTTCTGCAATAATGAATTGTACTGAGATGATATGAAATATACATTCTTTATTTTAAATAATTCCTTTAATATAATATTTATTTAATGATTTAAATGTGAAATAAATTTCTTTTGCAATGGCAATGGCAGGAATTTCCTCAAATTCACAGTATTTTCATAATTTTAGCCCACAGCAGCTCTGCTTGTGAATGGCAAATCTAGTTTTGCCATATGAGCAGAGTGCAAGATGCCCTGTAAGGGATACCGACTTCCCATTCTTAGAAAGGAATTTTTCAGGAATACACAAATAGATTTTATTGCAGGCTCTCATTTCTTCAGGAAGCAGATTCTTATAACTTCTGAATAGGTGGATTTTCAGCACAAAGGACTTAATCAAAATTTGGACCAATGAAATTTAATGTTATAGCTGAACTTATAAGAATATGATTTTCATAATAAAAGAAAGCTGAAGAAAGCACTAACACAAGCAGTTGCGTTTTAATAGTAATTGTTAGGGAGCAATGAGAGTGGGATGCTCCCTGTGGGCTGGGGGATCTGGGAACTGAGAATGACGGGAGGCAGAAGCAGAGATCTCGTTGATGAGGGGAGCAGAGCAGGCCTGGGATGGTAGCCAGGTTCAGCCAAGTGTCCAAATTACCATACAAGTCCATGGTGACAAGCCAATGACAAGCCAGAAAGTCAAGACCATAGGTCAGGGTCCAGGTCAGTGAGGTATGTGGCCAGGCAAGGATGCAGAGGCCACGTAGCTCAGGCAAAGGACAAAGTTGGGAGCCTGAGCTTACATGCAGCTCCTGAGCAGAGGAGGCCAGGTCCCTGCATCTTAAAGCTCTTTCCCCAACAGGCTGGCTGAAATAAGATTGCACAACAGCACCACATCAGGTCTGACTTTGCTTGTGGGCAGCTAAAACCTTTCACAGGTGCAGGGTGGTGCATTTAGGGCCCTGACAATAAGATTTTACTCTTAACTAGGAAAGAATGTCAGAATAATGAGTGGATAAGCAGCAATACTTTTTCTTCTTTGTCTTTACTCAGCTTTGAGAAGAGCATTCAGAATCTTAATGTTAGGGACCTAGCAGTTGAAAATAATTGTAATTTTTTTTTTTCTAATGCTGAAAGATTTTTACTGTCATGTACTTAGGGGCCTTATAATTATACTATTAGAAAGAAGCAAATTAACCCTATTTCTGGGAAACAGGGAAGTGGATTCCATCCTTTTAAAATGGCTGACTTTATTCTTTTAGATCAGCTGAAAGTGGAAAAATGAAGCAGTGTTTTTGGTAAAACTGTTTGCAGAATCTTTGGAAAGACATACTTAAATCCTGAAGTGTATGCTAGCTAGATATGACAGTTTCAATGGAAATTAATAAATGTATTCATGAAAATCACAACTTTTTTTTTCTAAAAAAACCCCAACTGTCAGGAAAGTACCAGAAAATATGAAATGGCAAACCCTGTGAACAGAGTAATAAAGTAAGGGTAAGAGAATAACTTTGGTAAGCATCCTGGAAAACCTTATAAAACAGTGGAACAAAGTTTAAGGAGGCAGTGCATGTATCAGTAGAGACACGTGGACCAGTAGGCACCAGTGATTTATACACTTCTTCGTGAACAAGTGTAACTACCATTTAGTTCCTTCTGTAATAATTAGCAGACAGAAGCAGCAACAGCAACAATAATGAAACAGCTAAGAAAATACAACAAAGCACTTTACTAGGTGCTTTCATGATATTAATTATTTCTTCAAATTTTTACGTAGGTATAAAATAATATGTCACATAGTACATAGAAATTCCAAAGTGAAAACAAGAAAGCATTTATGATTTCCAATGGGTAAAATGTAAAAAGTTAAAATAATTTGCAGAACATAGAATGAAAAATTACTGAATATACACAAACAAAAAATAATTACAACCAAGATGAAATTGCTCATTAAAAAACTGCCAGGTTTGGTGATAAATCTAATTTTATTTGACAATTTTATAAATGATGTGGGGGAGGAATAGACCTTGAATTACATTCTTGCATTGTACCAAATTGGAAAGTGCGTTATACTAATGAGGACAATATTACTTCAAAGGTACTGAAAGGTTTTAGAAATGTGAATATTAGATAATAACATTATTTCAGTGTGGATAGAACATGAGAGTATAAAAATAAGAAGCCCTGAAAAGAAAATTAAACCATAAAGAAAATGTTGGCCATATATTTAAAAACTGAAAAACAGACTTTAGAAACAAACACCAAGTGATGTTTTTGCTGAACTTCAGCTATTGATGACTTAAAAGAAAGGGGTATATTACTTTTTAATAATGCATTCCTTTTGAAAGTATTCTTCTATTCTAATAAACAATATTTCCTGCAATGTAAAAAATATGTGCTTAGATGGCTCCCATTGTGTTTCATGATGCAAATTACCAAGGTGTATATGACATTACAGAGTCACTTTTTCTCCAAATTTGAGTGGTTGTTTATATTTGCAAAAATGTATTCCCAGGCAGTGGTACTGTCCTGTCTTGATTCTGTAGAGGTTTGTTCCTTGATTAAATTTAAAATTAATAAGTCTACTCCAAGTATGTAATAAAATGTTAGAAAGTATGTATGCCTTTGTTGAATTGTCTTTGCAGACTACTGTCTGCAAAAATAGACCTGTACTTTATACCTGCAAAAATATCAATGTACTAAGTTTTGTGGAGGGCACGCTTTTGCAGAATTTTAAGTAATAATGCCTTCATGCATGAACTTTTCAAATTTTTCTTTTAGAAAGCTCAGAAGGAGCGGGCAGACTATAAGATGACATTTTAGAATCCTGTACGATTCTTGTAATGAGAAATAAAGCAATTTTTAATATAAAATGAGCTGATTCGTGAAGCTTGCATTTCAGTCCTATGTTACATAAGTAATAATTGAAGAAATATTTATTAACTAAAAAATTTCTGAAGAAATTTATCTAAAAAAGTTAAATAAAACCAAATTGCATACTGCATTTCAATTTAATGAATTAAAATATAGCATCACATTCTGTTTTTATTAAAGGAACACGTTACTTGTTTACTTCTTTTATTGTTCTGAACAGTTATTTCTCTAAATTTTCTGTCTTTCCAAAAATTATTGTCTTATATCTGTTTCTCATTTTCTTGTTGTATTTTGATGCTTTTATGGTCATCATATTTGCCACTGCCAAACCGTGTTACATTTTTAAATTCAACTCACTCACATATCGCAGTGATAATCTGAAATTGCAAGGATTTTACACAGTGATCCTGATCCTGCAGACCATAATGTATGTGCATGGCTCAAGGATGAGAGATTCTTAGTGTAGCCTGATGAAGTTTGCAGATGACACCAAATTGAGTGGGGAAGTAGACCCTCCAGAAGGGAGAGCTGCTCTGCAGGGAGATCTGTATAGGCTGGAAAAGTGGGTAACAAGAACCATATGAAGTTCAACAAGGACAAGTTCAAGGTCTTGCACCTGGGAAAACATAATCCAGGAGTGCAGCACAGACTGGGATCCACCTGGCTGGAGAGCAGCTCTGTGGAAAGGGACCTGGGGGTCCTGGTGGACAGAAAGCTCGACATGAGCAAACAGTGTGCTGCTGCGGCCAAGAAGGCCAACAGGATGCTGGGTTGCATCAAAAAGGGCATCGCTAGCAGAGAGAAAGAAGTCATTATCCCACTCTACTCAGCGCTTGTCAGGCCACACCTGGAGTACTGGGTACAGTTCTGGTCCCTGCTCTACAAAAAGGATGTGGACAGGCTGGAAGGGGTCCAGAGAAGGGCCCCCAAGATGATCAGAGGACTGGGAAGCCTGCCATACAAGGATAGGCTGGGAGAACTGGGTTTGTTCAGCCTTGAGAAAAGGAGGCTCAGAGGGGATCTCATCACTCTGTACCAGTACTTAAGGGGTAGCTACAAAGAAGATGGAGACTCCCTTTTTACAAGTAGTCCCATGGAGAGGACAAGAGGGAATGGCCCCAAGTAGTTGCTCTTGGGGAGATTCCAATTGGACACAGAGGAAAATTTTTCACAGTGAGGACAGCCAACCATTGGAATAATCTCCCCAGGGAAGTGGTTGACTCAGCCACGTTGGACACCTTTAAGAGTCATCTGGACAGGGTGCTGGGCCATCTAGTCTAGACTGTGCTCATCCCAGCAAGGTTGGACTAGATGATCCCCGAGGTCCCTTCCAACCTGTGATTCTGTGATTCTTAGTTAATGTTATATCTAGTGCACCAGATAACCTTAGTCAAGCTCCAACAGAGACAATTTTGGAACCCCAGTCTTTACTCTCTGCATCTCAGTAGACTACTTGCTTTATTTTCTCACCTCACACCTGTGGAGACTTTTCAGTCTGATTGTTCTCTGTCTGTCCATTCCTCTGCCTCTTATAAACACAGATGTGGGTACCCTTTTTTATGAAGGGACACCATGGAAAAGTGCCTTTTCAGTCAACAATACTACAGAACTCTGTTGTTCAGTAAACAATTTAAACCACAGGCAACGATTCAAGCAACATTCGTAATTCATGTCCCAGCTCTTTCATCATCTGTGATAGAAATATGGTAGCATTCCTATTTTCTCTTGCTTCTTTTGGGGTATTTTAGGTTTCCTTTGACTTGAGTTAGGAAGAATTTCAGAGCAACAAGACAGCAGTTTCTTCAGTGGAACACAGCTTTCATCGTCTTGGTATTTTCATCAGTCGTAATTGAATTGCTCCAATGAAAATTCAGCAGTAATATGAAGATGGGAAGCATGGCTGTTAAAGACGAGGATCAGACTAGATAAAGATAGAGGACCATAGGGAACTTAGGCAGTACAAGTGAAGTAAGGTATGACAGTGTGAATTGTAAGATTTAGTGGTTAAGAACATAAATCTGTCATAAAATGGAAACCATTAACTGCAAAACACAAAGCATGAGAAATGGTTGTGTATATTAGCTGATCATCTGTGACTGTGAGGCATCAACACGTGTTTATAAAAATGATCTTGAATATATTAAATGAAGGTAACATTAGTGTCATTATAAAAGGCCTCAGTAAGACGTATTGTCTCCAGTTCATGTTACTGGATCAGAGAAGAACCAGTACAGATAAAGATCATTACAATTGCAGATACATGCAGACCTATCTTACAAGAAATAACCAATGCTTTCTTTACCTAACATCCATAAATTGTGAAGAAATTGTCCCAGTTGCTGAATAAGTTGCTTTAGTTGCTAATTATCTTCATTAACAGAATGTTCCTTATTTCTTGTGTGTATTTGTCTGGTTTCAGCTTCTAACCATTGGGTATCATTATATCTTTTTCTGTTAGAGAAATAGCTTTTTATAACTGCCTGACATTTTCTACAAAACTTCAGCCCAACATCCATTCTTTTTTAATAAAAATAAAATAGCTTCAATCTCTTTTTAATTCCTTTGTTTCTTGTTTGATCAGTAAAGGAAGACTGAAAACTTGCTACTCATACTGTGCTGTCACAATTCCAGAAAAATTCCAGTCTCTGTGTAAGAATTGTGGCTCTATAGCTGCACTTCTGACTTTTGAAAGTAGCAATGCATGTTTGCTTTCATGTAGTTGGGCATCTTTACTGAGTCTTTAGTTTTTGGCAGAGTGTACAGTGCCCTTATAACATGATAAAATATTCTCATGGTCTCAAAGTTTGGGATTGTATTTATATTACATGACCTAAAATTTATGGAAAGAGGTTAAAACATAATTATATTACCATTTGCATATTAAATGTGTTTACAGATATCTATATCGTGTTTTCCACCAAATGGCACTAAAGTTATCATGGCTTAGTGAATTGGGATTTTAGAATTGCAGGGCTATTCATTCCAAAGCACTTTTGTGTGAATTCTTTTATATTCTAGCTCATGTTGGTAAATCAGTAGATTATTCTTTAATTAATAATGGCAGAAGGACTTCTGATGGAGATATTATCCTCTGAAGGTGTAGATGAAATCAAGATTCCAATCACTGGTGAAAATTAAAGCTTCTGGGATGCTTTTCAAAGATAAAAGGATCCACTAAATATATTGACTAGATTGCATTTTGGTTTTTTTTTTGTTTCTCATCTTATGATTTTCTACTGTTGTTAGATAACATAGGTTGTATTTCATCTGCTGAACACACATTAGTAATGGTGAACTACTACATTTGTAATGTTAGGCTCAAAATACAAGTAAATCAAACAGACTTTTTAGGAAATAACTGACTCTTAATTTTGTGAGGCTTAATCAGGTTCCTCTGTTTCACAGTCTAGAGTTATATCCTACAGCATTTTAGCCAGAAGATAGCTTTATCCAGGACAACGGCAGATGAAACCCCCTTCCAACTGTATGTTTGAAATACTTTCCTGGTTGCCTGTCTTTCTTGTCTGAGTATTCTTCTACAGTACTACCATTCACATTAATTCCACAGGAAAAAGGCTTTCTATTTGAGAGTCTTTCTGTTTCTGCTCCCTCATGTTATGTAAACCTTCTATGTATAAAATATAAAGTTACAGAACCTTTGGTTCTAAAAAAGATGAAAAAAAAAAGATGTTCTAATGAATACAATTCTCAGCAAAATCAGTGTTCTTTTTTTGTATTATATAGTTTAACTCAAAGTGTATGCATGATTGTAAATATATAGGAGCTGAGAACTGCATCTTTACCAATAATCAGTGTGTAGAACAAATAATGAAAGTGCAGAAAATTTACACTTCAAAAAGGTTTTATATCTCATGTCTTTAACTTCCTTAGCAACAACTTCCTTTAAAATCCCAGTACACTCTGTCATGATTGTCACAGAATGCTCTCAATTGGTAGCAAAATCTGTGGAAAATCTCCTGTGAAAAAATATACCTCCCAAATGCCAGGTCTTTGCCACCACCAGAGACTGTCTCCAAGGCTGGTATACTTAAAATAATGAGGAATTGCACATTAAATAATTGTGGATTAAGATACTTGATGTAAAAATTACTGGCAGAGCAAGAGCTATTTCTGTTTGTTTATACATACCAGTCACAAAAATGTTAACTGTAGAAAGGCAGCTTAGAATATGTAACTAGTCTATGTATTGTAGGCAGTTGGTTTAATTATGACTTCAGTTATAAACAGGCATACATAGGGAAGTAGAGTCGTCTTTTTTTCACTCCACTAAATGTGTCCAACACTGAAGCTGAAAACTTTTCCTTTAGTTAGCAGAAATAGCAGCTCACATGCTCTTTTCTCTTTAAGCCAGTATCTGTTAGAAGAAACCAAATAATATTCAGTCATAGACATAAAGCCAATGCAAGGCTATCTAGCATTCACAGGACAGGAAATCCCATAATTCACTTCAGGAGGGTTTCTCCCCTTCCTTCTCTCACCCCCCTTCCCCGATTTTAATCTGTTTCCATTCTCTTGTCCTATTTCCATGGACATCTGGTTCCAAAGATAACTTTAAACAAACACCAAAGAAGCGGGTAAACAATGTTTAGATTGCATATCTTTGTCTTTCCTCTGCCTGCCAGGAAGTCTTATGCCTATGTGAAGTAACCTCCTCTCCAAATGTCTAAGTAATTGGGCTTAATCAGTCTTGGATGATAGAAAATTTTAAATTGTTGAGGCTTCCATCCTTCAGTATATACCAAAGTAAAGCATGCTAGAAACATTTAAAAACCTCAACATGTCCAGAAAAAAAATCTTTTAGCTGAATATAACAACTGATTTGGCTATCTCTTTGAGGAGGGTGGCTTCAAAGGGGACATTCCAGCATGACAAAGGAGAGCTGAGGATCAAGGCTCAGGGAAGTCACACTGTGACTACGGAAGAGGAAACTGAAGAACATAAGTGGTTACACCTTACTTGGTCTCACATGACACATGAAATTATTCAGCTTTTTTCAGTCATTACAAGAAAAGCTTTTTCAACTTCAGGGTCCTGATGGATAGTATGTACAGTTCAGTAAAGTGGGCCAACACAGTGGATTGCGTCTGAGGATGCTGGCTTGTTTATAACTTGAATTATTGTAACCTCTTTTTTCCCCCAACCTGGCTGTTCTAACTTCATCAGCCAGAGTAATGCAGAAGTTACTGAGCAGAAATTCTGAACTGAGGACAAGCAGACCTATCCTTAAGCCTGACAGGAAAAAAAGATCAAAATTACTGATCCTGGAAGATATTTTTCTGACTTTGCTTGAAACATCAAGAAAGATATCTTTAAATTTCTTTAAATAGTATTTTACTGACAATATGGTCAGAAGACTGAAGATTGTATACACTTGCCTTGGTTAATTTATTTAAGTAAAGAAGAAGGAAAAAATATTTCTCCCAAATAAATATTTCTAAGATTCCCTGGAAATGACAGACTATTGGCTTTGAATTTGGAGGATGCCCATAAGATTTCCAGGCAGACCTAATGTGCCTGCAGGATTTGTTTTCAGGACATACTTTGGAAAGGTGTGCTTCCGCAAAGATTTATGTGTAAATGTTACATACTACAAGTAGTCCCAGTACAGTCAATATAGAGGGTAATAAGACTCTGCATAGTCTGTAGAGTTAATCAAATCTATAAAACTGTTATTTACTTACACAAGAAGTAAATACATGTATGAAAGAAAGGAGGAGGCTGGGATGCAACACAGTTCTATGGTTAATAGTTGCTTACTCGTACTTGTACATTTCTAAAAGTCTTTTGTCCTTTAGCATTTTCCTTTTAAATAATCCTTTTTGTTTGCTCTTTTCTGTTTACAGTTTAATCCATTTCATTTTCACTTTTCTTCCCTCAAGCACTTCTGAGCTCTTTTCTACCTTTTTCCTCTTTGACCCAGTCTAACAACTGTGTCCTAGCCTATTTCCCAGCTAAGTGAGGCTCAAGGGTATTTGAATTCAATTTGGGCCCATCTCTACTCCAACAACAATGTTGCTAAAGTAATACCATTAAGTCGCTGAGATACTGTATAAGGCAACAGAACATGGCTAATAAACGTTATTTCTTTTGTGGACAAAGTAACTTGTGCATTGTTGTAACTGATGTTCAAGGAAGATACTCTGTTATTTGTAGATTCCAAGCACTGTGTCATATTTTGCAAAATGCTCATTTGACTGTTCTTTTCCAAAACTGATTCCCCCTAAGGGAAGAAGATTTTTTTTTTTAAAGAGTCATTTAAACTTGACACATCTTCGTGAATGCTGAAGCACTAGGGATGGTATTTTTTCCCCTCCTATGTTCTTACCAGTCATCTTCTGTTTGTCTCTGAAAAGGAAAGATTCCCCACAGTAAACTGTAAAAGCAATGTGATTCTTTTTCGTTAACAAAAGAGAGTTAGTGTTAGAATGCTTTTCAAGTTTTCCTTATAGTTAAGAGGTAGCTAGTTTAACTTTACTCTTTATATAAAACAATTCTGAAGTGGAACAGTTATGTGAAATCCAATAGAAACAGAGGTATAAATTCAGCAGCAAAGTCTGTACAGCTTTAAAAAAAAGTTTTATGATTGGAGAAGGAATAGTAAATGCTGTATGATCTTGATTTAGCAGGGTTTTTGTCCCTGTTACTAATAGTAGTATCATTAACAAAATGTGGAAGTAAGGTATAGATGAGACTATATCATGGCTGATACATTATTGCTTTGAAAGCTATCCAGAGAGTGGTTGTTAATGGTTCACAGTCAAAACAATGAAAAAAGTATTGGGTGGGACTCTGTGGCATTCTCTTCCTCGTTAGACTTAGATAACAGAATTAAATTTCTATGGGATTACACCATCCAAGGGAAGGTTATTGAGAGACAAATACAGAATTCAAAATGATCTTCCACTTGGAGAGGGGAAACAGCATCCTGGGATGTATGAACAGAAGCATAGCCTGCGGCACGTGGAGTAATTTTTTAGCTTTTCATAGCACAACTAAGGCCTAACTGTATCCTGTTTTGCATACTTCACCTCAAGGAAACTGGACTGGCTGGAGGCAGCTGCAAGAAAAGCTAAGAGAACGATCAGAAAGGTAGTAGGTGACCTGCAAGGAAAGATGGAAGAACTTAAGGTTGTTAGGAAAGAAGATAAAATGTAACAATTTTTCAAGTATGTGTTGCCACTTGTGATTGGAACAGTAAGTAACAGACTTGAACTGTTGCAGCACGTTGGAAGTGCTGAAGGAGAATTCACAACAGGTATTAGGTAAAGGCATTTAGCTGTAAAGGCAGTGAATCACTAGAATGGCCTGCCTAGGAAAATGGTAGTGTCCATTGTTAGATATCTGCAACATAGATTAGAGAAGAACCTGTCCAGAGTACAAAGGTAGACCTGATTTTTCTGTATGGTAGTGCGATGAAGCAAACGACATCTGAGGTCACTTGCCTTAGAAGAATGCCTATTTTCTTGGTAAATCAAACTTTAATTCATGTTACATTTGTACTAGCAGGAAAACAGCAGAATCTTGATTTACATCTTGATTACCTCCTTTACCTTCTCATTACCTAGGGGAAATTAAATAGTTTGCATTAAAATTGGCTTGCATATAGAACAATGTAAAATATTCACAATGAAATATGTACAAACAGGATAGTGCAACCATACTTGCATTCAAATTAACATGGTTTCACGTTCTCCTGTTGACAAATGATAATAATAGGGATTAGTTTATGAACCTTAATTCACATGTGGAAACGTGATTTATGCAAGTAGCTGACAAAAATACTTGCTTTTGGGATAACTAATAAGTTCCAGAGTTGGGATACGTTTGGAAGCAGTGCTGATAAACTCTGCCAGTTGGGGCCCCCTCAGCAATGAATTTAAGCTTACACTTAACTAAGTGTGTCCAAAGTCAGCGTAAGTCTGCTTGTGTTGAAAATGATGAGTATGCTTTACTGGATAAAGGCCAGAATATACATCATCCTGGTTGACCTCTGTCTTATTTGATCAAAAGCTTAATTTTTTATTTTCTGAATTTGAAAATCATGAGGTATGATAAGATTTGGGATAATCAAAACATATCAATATCTTGAAAAAATGTTGCTAGGTGTGTGAGCCCAAAAGTTGGGAATAAGGAAATTCTCTGCTCAAATTCCTTCTTTACCCGGTATCCAGGGCAACCCATACCTTTACCTCAGTTTCACTGATTATAAAAAGAAGACAGTAGGACATACTGTATTCTGTAAGTACCATATACATGCATATAAAATAGTACATGTATCATAGAATTTGATATTAATATTTGTTAGATCATGTTACTATTTCTTAACTATTATTTCTTTTGCACAAATAAACACCTCCAATTTAGAACTGTTAGTGCTGCTTCTCTCTAATTAGGTTTGAGATAATAACTGTAATGATGTGATATACCTAAATTCTGTTTTGTGGTTGGTTTTTTTGGTGAAATACAACAATTTAATGAAGGTCAGCTGAAGAAATATTTGTATTTTTGGCATATAATGTAAAAGGAACAAAATAGCCTATAAAATCCTAGGACTGTGGGCATCTAAATTAAGCCTGTTGGCAGAAAGATGAAGTTTGAGTACATACATGTATATCTATTGATTTAAACGAGTCTTACTGCCAAGGCATTACAAATGAGACTGTCAGTGTAGTAGCAGGGTACATCAGCAATATCAGGCAGACCAAGGAGACTGGGACAAAATTATTAATGGGCAAATCTTATTTAAGAGCTAATGTAACTTAGTTTTCTTTCAGTGTTAAATAAGGAAAACCTATAACTGTAAGTAAACATGATATATTATTTTCAACTCACTAAAAATGAATCAAATTTGGGGAATACTGTTTCTTAGGTAAATATGTTGCTATTACATAGATTTTATTTTACATGCCTTTTGGAGGGCCTCTTTGCCAAAGGACATGTTCTACATACATTAAAGTCAATAAGAAATGTGTTTATCCAACTGAGAGTAAAATCTATGCCTTGCCCTTCAGTTTCTTACGCCTAGTTGTTTTTCTGTCTCTCTGTTTTCAGGACTCATCCTTCTTCAATCAATCCTAGATTCAAATCCCCCCTTTTCCTCCTCATCTTTCTCTTTGCTTTTGCATCTTTTTAGTTCTCTTTCCTTTGCTTTTTCCCCACTGCTACCAGGTTATATAGGTTTTTAAGTTGCAGTGGCATGAAATCTAATTGTTTTCTATTTAAAAGAAAATGAAAAGAGAGAAAAATTCTAAAACAAACCCACTAGTCTTGAAATAATTTTCCAAAAAACACAAGCTGTTATGTTTCTAGCCATACAATAATAGATATACTTTCATTATGGGTGATACTAAATTCTCAGGGCTGTACTTGAACTATTTTTGTGAACCAGGTTTTTATCTTTAGAACTTTGCCTTTAAAAATGGGATTTTATTCTTAGTTCATGGGATTGGAAGTATTAAACTACACTTGTCCTTGATTCAGTTTGCTGCTTCTTCGTGGTCCAAATTGCCCTTCATGCAGAGCTGAGCTTGTAATATGTACTCTAGATGCTGAGTAAATGCTTTCACTGGCTGTCCCTGGCTTACTTACTCAGCCAGTCTGAGTCACCTTCAAAACATCAAGATTATGTGTATATACACTGTAATAAATAACCACCTGCACTGAGGTAATGCAAATTGAATTTGTTGAAATATGGTCTATTATATTAAAATTTATGTTTCGAATATAATTTTTATTGTATGAAACAAATTTATCCTGTATAAAATTACTGAGAAACAAGAACTGTATCCATATATAGGAAAGCTTATCTTTTCTTGGGAACTATTTAATAATAGATTTTTACCATGCATGTATCTTTTAAGTGCCTATTTTCTTCTGCATCTCTTAAAAATGCATAGCTGGATTTTGTCATTCTTGAAACAGGTCAAATAACGTAATCATAATGTACTCGTGTAGATCTTAAATGTAGACAATTAGAGAGTCAGCTTCTTTTTGTACTTGAACCAGTTATTTTATAAATAATGTCAACAGATTAGAAATAGACCTAAATCATATCCATTAAAGGGTTTTCAAGACAAAATTCAGCTGTAGGGGTATTTTAATTCTGGATCTGTACAAATGGTGACATGGTGAGAATGCAGGTGAGCTATGGTGAGAAAAGAAAGATTTTGTAGTAAGCAGTCCTGAAGTTGACACACCTCTAGTGCTTTTACTGGACTGAAACAAGTTCCTTAGTGAACTGTATAACAAACAGTTATTTTCCTGAATGAAAGAAATAAATGTTAAAGAAGAAAATTTGAAATCAATTGGCAAATATGTAGGCACTAAATTAGCCTTATTTCATGCTAATTCAGCTTTATTGAATTCATATCACCATCCATAAAAGCTGTCTCTGCTGTTCAAAGTAATATCCAGTATATCTCAATTAGCAATGTGTTAACCTTTCATCGAAGTTGGCTAGCAGAGTGAAGCTAAATAGATTAACTATCAAAAAAGGGAAATAAATATCTAAGAAGAAAAATAATTAAAAATATTTGTATTTTTTATAGTAATTTTAAATATGTCAGTAAGGGTGTTTGGGCTGCAGGGTGGTTGGACTAGATGAACTCTAAAGGTTCCTTCCAACCCAAACTATTCTATGATTCTATGAACATTAAACCGCAAGCGTTCCCAAGTCTGATAGTATATATGTTTTTTAATTGTTGGAACTAGTCATGAATATTGGAAGAATTTAAAAAATGTTTGGAATAACAATAGGCCATACCTGGCCTTAGGTAGTGTAGCCTTCTTAGTCTTAACAGAGAAACAATATCTCTGAAGAGGATAAAATCCTGTTCCAGCAGTCAAATGGGAATTTTGACAGTTTATTCTGGTTGGTGTTTTAAGGTGAGTTAAAATGAGTTTTAAGGTGAAATACAGTGATGATCCATTGGCCTATGCTGTGTCATAAAGTTATTACTAATAGAATGCCGTTTATAAGAAAAACATGTAATGACAAGGAAAATTAACATTCTTAATTTTATTATCTGGAGTAGTTACCTGAAGAGGCTAGAAAGAACTCTTTGCCTCTGTTAATGCATATTTGGTCTTCTTCATTCTTGTTTTTTCCCTCTCTTCTGACGCTCTTGGCTAGGCTGATGTCTTCGTTTCTGTAACACATTGAAAATACTCGATTGTTCTGCCTTGCTCACATACTCCAGGTTAAAGTGGTCACCAGATTTAGGGGCTGTCTTGGCAAGGGTTTTGTGTGTTTTGGTTTTTTTTTCCTGTCCAACTTTTATATAGTTAATATGATGCACTTGCTATTATTATTTTGGCATTTTTACCTCTTGCTATTAGAGACCTAAAAGACCACCTTTGACTTCTCATTCTTTCTTTTTTCTTGTGGCTTGTTACAGCATGTGGTCTTTGGAATTTTAGACTATAGGCCTTAAGATTTCCACTGTGTATTAAGAATTGTTTTGAGACCTATATTTTGTTCTGAGTACTTAAACTGTGGGTTATTTTGCATTAAATATCTGTGGTTGCCAGCCATTGAAAGGAATTAGAATCTGTGATCTGAGCCTTCATTTCTATAACTGCGGCAACATTCAAATTCAAATCACATTTGATCATTTAATAAAATGCATCCTTCTGGTAACATAGTTTATAAAAGCTAGGGCTAAAGATAACGGTCACTCATATTTTTAGTCTTTTAATACTGATTTTTAATCCTTTGGGATGGGACAATAGCTTGCTGGATTTGAACTCTTTTTCTTCTGTATATTGTGAGTTAATCAGCTCAATACTGAGATGTTCTTTCTTCAGTAATTGATCTTGGCTTGATTTAAATCTAAGAAACTATGTGGCATTATTTTTTTATCACAAGTAAAAGCACATCAAGAAGGACAATCTCTGAGGTTCCAACAACATATGCAACAGATGTGTATTGTAGTGTTTTTAAAACTGTATTTCTTGTTAAATATAGTGTAATATCTGGACTAAGTATTTTAGTAGTTTATGTACTAAAAATATACTATAAATCATACAGGATGGGCGATGTTTAGGAGTTATTGTTGCTATTGATACCTTCACTCTTGAATCCCAAATTTTGTTTCAGGCTTTTTCTGGTGCAATCTGAACACGACATTACCATTTTTTTCTCCTTTACTCACTAACAGAAATTGTGACTATCATGAATGGAGGGACCATATGCTGCTTTGAAAAGGCAGCAGGGACCATGGAGGCAGTTTATAAATGATCTGAGGAAGAAATGAACAGGGACCAATTAAGCTAGTTAGGAGGCCGAAGGTTTTGGAAAGTGAGGATACTAAATTTGGTTCCTTTCAAAAATGATAGAAGATATAATTAAAAATTAGAACAAATATTCTCTGTCTTTTTGCCTAATAATTCCTTCTTCACTTGCAACCATAAAGTATGGTTTGTTTTTCTCTTTTTAATGTGGAACAAGGCTTTTAACACTGGAAGTTGTTGCATCTCAGTGAAATTACCAGGATGGGACTAGTGGCCAGTCACAATATGGCTTTTGTTACTGAGGAAAGTCTGTGCACTAAATAATGCATGCACGATTACCACATTAATCAGCCTGGTCAGGACAGGTGATCCAGTGAATATCTTTGTGCCCACTTCCATTTAATACTATTCACCCATGCATCTATTATAACTATTCATTTAACACCACAGGTGTGCTAAGTGCTTCGCAGATAACATGGAGATGAAGGGTCCTTTCTTAGGGAATTTGAATTCAAAATATCCAGAATACAGTTTGGATGGTAATAAAATGTGGGAAGATCTTAATGGTTTTCTTAAACCATACTTTAGTTAATTTCTTGATCTTTATTTAGCTTTTGAGAGCTATTTTGGGAATACTTTTTAGGCTTTTTTGAGTCTCTGCAAAGTATCCAATTAGTGAGAGAAGAGGATATAGCCAAGAAAGGGTTTCCAGATGTAAAGGGTGGAATGAAAAAGGGCCATAGAAGAGAGTGAAGGGACAATTTGAATACAAAAAGCAGGCACATGAAGACAAAAATGGCTTATTATACTTACTATTATTTCTTTGGTAAATGCCAAAAAGAAATCGTAAATTCAGTATTCTACCTGTGTTAATTATGTACAGAGACAAGAATGGGAAATATGTAGTATTGACTTAAATGCAAAGCAAAAAATCATATTTACAGTTAGGAAGGCATTTATTTTATAAATAAAGAAAACTCAAGGAATGAAAAAGAAAGCTTTCTACTAGGGAATATCCAAGTTCTCTTAGAGAATCTTAGAGGTTCAAACATAACATAACAAGTTTTGATTCCACAGATAACTACCTCAAACTTCATACTGCAATATATGAATAAGGGTTATTAGACTGCTTAGTCGTTGCAGTCATGAAATTATTCCATTTTTCTCTTTTCCTGTCCTGTAAAACTCTTTTTTCCTGACTACACAGGTTATGAAACAAAGTGACAAGGACTAAACTGCTGGTGTATGGACACCATACGGTTATTCAGGCTGACCAGCACTGTCTTACTGTTTCCTTGTGCTTTCCCATATGTCTGCTTTTATCTGTTGTCTTGTGTATTGTACTTAAAAGGTCTTTTGACCAACACCATTTCTTCCTCCTGTTTTTGGGCAGCACCAGGGAAAAAAAAGACATGCTTATCAAGGTCTGAAACTCCCAGACATTAGGGTAATACCAGCAATACACAACAGTAGTAAAATAATGTGAAGAATGCAGATTTCTACTTTGCCTAGATAAATGCAACAACATAACATCGTGTATCTGAAGTGTACTGCATATCTAAGTATCTCAAAACACTTCACAGATTATAGTGATTCATTGTAATTGCATCATGATATTGCCATTATATTGCAGTCATGTTATCATTTCCGTAATAAACATTTATCTTAGGAATGTTTGTGTGTACCACATAATTAGCTCTAGAATAAAGAGTGCTAAACATGAGGTGTGATTCATTAGAAGAATGATAGAATTTGATTTTTAAATTCTAAGAATTTATTTTAACTGTTACTTGTTAAAAGTGAAAATAAACAGTGAAGTTTTAATTGCAAAACTCTGATAAAACAATCTTAAGTAATGATTGAAAGCTAGTATGTATTTAAATATTAGCACAATTAGTTATTGTTGAGTTTTTCATTTCCTGTCACTGTAAAATGTAATTAGTAGGTCTAGATCTGTTACATTTATGATCTCAAGTAGGACTGTTTGGTCTAAAGTCATAAGAAAGCCCTTTATTCGTCAAAAAATAACCTGGGATAACAACTTCAGCCAATATCTTCTTGCCTGAATCTGACTTTTAGTATCAATCCAAAGTAATTTTGCTATAAGGTATTTATAAAATTAAAAAATAAAAATTGCATTCAGCTATCAAGATGCCAACTATACAGAAGGAAGCTGAAAATCTTTATTAAAAAAAAAACATAGAATCATTTAGGTTGGAAAAGACTTTTAAGATCATCGAGTCCAACCATTAACCTAGCACTGCCAAGTCCACCCCTAAACCATGTCCCTAAGCACCACATCTACATGTCTTTTAAATACCTCCAGGGATGGTGACTCAACCAATTCCCTGGGCAGCCTGTTCCAGTGCTTGATAACCCTTTTGGGGAAGAAATTTTTCCTCATATCCAATCTAAGCCTCCCCTGGGACCATTTGAGGCCATTTGCTCTTGTCCTATTGCTTGTCACTTGGGAGAAGAGACCAACACCCACCTCACTACAGCCTCCTTTCAGGTAGTTGTAGAGAGTGATAAGGTCTACCCTCAGCCTCCTCTTCTCCAGGCTAAACAATCCCAGCTCCCTCAGCCGCTCCTCATCAGACTTGTGCTCTAGACCCTTCACCAGCTTTGTTGCCCTTCCCTGGACACGCTTCAGCGACTCGATGTCCTTCTTCTACTGAGAGGCCCAAAACTGAACACAGTATTCAAGGTGCGGCCTCACCATTGCTGAGTACAAGGGCACAATCACTGCCCTGCTCCTGCTGGCCACACTAGTCCTGATACAGTCCAGGATGCTGTTGGCCTTCTTGGCCACCTGGGCACACTGCTGGCTCATGTTCAGGTGGCTGTCAACCAACACCCTCAGGTCCTTCTCCACCGGGCAGCTTTCCAGCCACTCTTCCCCAAGCCTGTAGAGTTGCATGGGGTTGCTGTGGCCCAAGTGCAGGACCCGGCACTTGGCCACATTGAACCTCACACAATTGATCTCAGCCCATCCATCCATCCTGTCCAGATCCCTCTGTAGGGCCTTCCTACCCTTGAGCAGAACAACGCTCCTTCCAAGTTGGGGTTGTCCGCAAGCTTACTGAGGATGCACTTGATGCCCTCATCCAGATTGTTGGTAGATATATTAAACAGAACTGGCCCCAATACTGAGCCCTGGGAAACACCACTTGTGACCAGCCGCCAACGGGATTTGACTCCATTCACCATATATTTGGGCTCGGCCATCCAGCCAGTTTTTTACCTAGTGAAGCGTACACCTGTCCAAGCCATGAGCCGCCAGCTTCTCTTGGAGGATGCTGTGGGAGACAGTGTCAAAGGCTTTACTAAAGTCCAGGTAGAAACATCCACAGCCTTTCCCTCACGCACTAAGTGGGTCGCCTGGTCACAGAAGGAGATCAGGTTAGTCAAGCAGGACCTGCCTTTCATAAACGTGCTGACTGTGCCTGATCACCTGGTTGTCACTGTACCTTAAAAGCAAAATACACTGTGTTGTAAGCTAATCACTTAATTATTCTATTCTGCACAAATTTTCCCTTCTGAGGTTTGTCTGCACAAGCCAGTGATCTAGCTGTAACTTAATTAGTTTGGTTACTAGAAGAAATATAGTCATATTAGCTCCAAGTATGTTTATATAGCACTGAGCTATGCTGTAAGGACATACCCATGGCTTCTGAGACTTGGAGTGTCATTCACTTCTTCTAAGTATGATACCTAAAACCAAAACAACCAGCAAACAAAACCTGCAAACCCACACAAAGAAAAGGAAGGTAGAAATAAAAAAAAACCTATTTGGCTTTCTTTGCTCCCAGCACCTCAGAACTTCAGAAAAGATCATATAGTGTGAGTCTTGTGATGCAGTACAAGCATCAAGTTTTAAAACTTTTGTTTTCAGACGAAAGACTAAATAATAGTAAATCATTAATCTTATAAAAATAAGAATAGCAAGATGAAGATCCAGATCCAATTTCAGACCTCAGTGCCTAACTCTCCTGGCTTTCCATGTCAACCTTCAAGGAGCAAGTGGAGCCAGGGATATCCTAACAGTGGATGGGGAAAGTTGCATGTCTACGAACAGGAATTCAGGAGGAAATAGGCTACAGATGACCCATAATATCTGCAGAACTATAACCAAACTTCTAAATGACAAAGGATAGGCATACATCACTGAACAAATATTAATAATTTGGGGAGGAGTTACTAGAATTCACAAGTAAACAGCCTTAGAAACTAACCACCAGGACAGTGGGCCTACTTCACCAGCACTGAAGAAAGGTGCTCTTGCTGTTCTCAGTAGTAGGAAAAAGGTGGATTTGCATCTGTTTAGGCTTGAATAGAAAGCGAACTCAGGCACCTCCTTTCTGGTTAAATACTTAGCAGGTATTATGCAGAGAATTGTTGACATTACCTCCTTAATGTTTAATTGCAGTTTAAAATCAAGGTCCCTGTAACAAAGGCCTGATCCTTTATCTGCATGATGTAGGATGTAAGGATGGAGGTAGAATGATGTAATGTTGTAGTAATAAGTAATTATTATTAATTATAGTATTAATATATAATTAATACTATATAATCTTATATATTATATACAAGATAATTAAAATAATTTATTATTCCATAATAAGTAATAATAAGTAATGATGAAAGCCACTTGTGGGTTTTAGGTACTGTTCCACCTAGTTTCTGATCCCAGGTTACTTAGAGCTGGTTATCCAAATGCTCGGGCAAAGCAGTCCTGGGAATTTGTACACTGAGGGCATTCAGTTGCTTAGAGAACTTTTCAGACAAAAAGGAGCATTTAGCAAGCTTCAATAGCTCGTATTGCCTCTGAATTTAATTTTAGATTAAAATGGGGACTTAATCACCAAAGTCTGCTAAGTATTTTTTAAATGTTTTTGGGAATCTGAACCTAAACCACTTTTGTTATAAACTAGCTTAAATAAGATACATTTTTACAGAAGTATATTGCTGATTCCTTGAAGGATCAGAAAATTATTTAGGTAACATTGTGTCTCCAATCTATTTCTGAGGCTCAGGCATATTTATACAGACCCAAATTACTTCTTCACAGGCATATACCCATTGCAAGGACTACTATCAAGATTACCTCCATAATATGCATAGCACACTTTCCCTAAAACAAGAAAGGTTGCAAAACCTATAGAACTTCCTAATGTTTCAGACCAACTACAAAATTTCATATCAATCCAGTAGAACCCCTTGTTCTTAACTCACCACTGCACACAAATTTCTTCTTTGGGAAGGTGAAATTGCTAAAGTGTCATTTTTGTAACATCTTCTAGAAGTTTTTGAGATCAGTGCAATTCACTGTAGACTAAACAATTTACATGCCTTTTGTCACTGCAGCTTTTGGCATTCTATTTCTGAATAGTATGAAAGTTAAAGTGTACTTACTCTTTGGTTACCTGTGTAGTGTCCTATTTGGTACCTCATTGCTGAGCTGCCTGAATGTTGTATCAGCTTGGTGGCAATTGCTAACTTAAGTATAATGACGTAATATTTTCCATCAATAAGAATCTTCTAGAGCAATGGGGGGGAAGGGGGGAATTATATTTATATATATTATATCACATTATGCTACATATTTATGTAATTATAGAATTTTTTCATTCTGAACATTTTTTTCAGAATATGATTTCATAGAAAAAAACGCATATTTTCAAGTTTTAATGTTATGCAGGACAAAATATTTAATTTTTACGGTAGTTTGATAAGAAAAGAAATTTTAAGGTTAAATCCTAAATTCAAGGTAAGGTTATTTTGAAGAAGATTTACTCTTTTTATTAATGGGTTTCTGTGGTTGAATTGTGTACAAATGATGAAATACCAAGAGAGTTAATTAGAAATAAGATAGGATTAGTACAACCACGGTATCTAGCCTGATAGATTCTGAGAAAAGTTTAAATGATGGTGTTACAGTTATACATTATAAAAGGTTCCTGCAACTCCGAATTAGTATGTGTATATACTAATCTGTATACACTAATATATAGTATATATATACTAATATATAACTAATTGCTAATATATATACTAATGACATATGTATGTAGCATTTAGATTAGTTTGCACTAGGGAGAACATTTTTGTAGACGGTGAATCAGAACTGAGCTTCATTCCACTTTTGCCTGGTCAAAGTATAATGCTCCTAATGAGTACATTTCCAGATCTCAGTATGCATAGCAAAACTGATAGCTTTTGTTTATGAAGACTTCTAAGGACAGAAAGGATCTATAGGGAATGTAAGAAAATGACCTAGTTACTTTCAACACCTACAAAAAGCATCAAAATAACGGCCAGCTTTTTGCAAAGAAAGATCTTTTCAAAATTAACACCTACCAGCAATAACATTTTTCTACAGTGCTTTTAGTTATTGTAGTATTTTTCTGCAGGTTTTTAAATTGGTAGTCAAAAATTGCGTGCTCTGTGGCTTCATAGCAAAAATAACTACCAGCTCTTCACCAGTTATTACAGGTTAGTCACATTAGAACTGAATAAACATTAGAAATCTGATCAGGAAGTGGCCTACCCAAATAATTTTTGTCTGAGTGTAAGTCTACCCTCTATTTAAGTTAAAACTCTACCCACTTTTCTGAAAAGAGCAGATCATATATTCTTCAAAGTGATAAATGGTTGTTTACTATAGGTAACAGCAGGCTTTATTTCTTAGAATATTTTTAGCATAAAATGACATGTGGTCATAATGCCAACTATCTTATTTTTTCAAAGCTTTTCAATGTTATGTTCTCTAAGTAAATCACTAAAGTAATTTAAATCCAAACTACTAGAGACTACTAGGTCTCTAGTTTTTATTTTTATGTTTTTCAAATAAGTCCTACACTTAAGGCTAAATTTTCATTACTATGTAAGTGCTTAAGTACCATAGGAATCTTGGGTTTAGTTCAAAATTATCTTACATTTGTTCCAGGAGTAACAGTCTGTAATCAGTCTACTGATTTGAGGTCTTGGGCCTTTATAAGACAACTCATATTGTGTCAGCATAGTTTGCTACAGAATGTAACTGCTATCAATTCTAACTCTTTGCAATTAATTTAAGAATTCTTTTGTTGTTAATGCAAATGATCCCTTAGCCTCAGTCTTCTATCCTTGACAGAGAACATTCTCAAAAGTATGTGCACTTATTTCAGCTGTGCCTCATGCACTTTGAAAACGGAGGGTCTCAGACTGTGTGCCAAATGAGTATTGTCTTGTTTCCTATGTTCATGTAAATTACATTTTCTATGTCCTTCTTGTCTTATTAACATAGTATCTGCTTTTATGGAGACAGAAGAAAATAAGGAGCAGAGATATAAGAACTCTGTATTGTGTCAGCCAAAATAACTAGATTTGATACAGAGGAATGAAAATGCCACAATTCCTATGAGATTATATCCTGTTTTCATTCACTTATCTCTAGAGAAGAGTGGAAACAATGTGAAAAAAAAGTATCTGAATCATCAAGTTGGCAGGGAAAAGAAATAATCGTCAATGGCCAATGTGTATTTATCAAGAATCTGTCTAGAGAGTCCAGGGTCAGAATTATATCTTAAGCTCACCAAATTTCATGGTAAAAGAAAAGAAAATCATGAAACTAATTTAAAGTGTTTAGACTTTATGTCAGACTAGTAAATCTTTTGGGATGTTTGAAAGTATAATATTAATATAATCTCTGTACAGCTGCAGTTACTATTACATATTGTACCATAGTAGTCACACCAGTGATCATCAAATAAAGCTTGGTAGGTTTGAAATCAAGTGTTACTGCTCTGGTGGCTTTTTACTTTTTTTTTTTTTTAAGAAGAAAATGCCCTCATCTTTGTAATTGGTGTCTAAATTTGAAGATATGTTTCTCTGAGGGAATTTTTACTGAGATGTGAGTTAATCACTGGAAGTAGTACTCAAAGCTTTGAATATAGAACTTCCATCAGTTTTTTTCTTTAGATATGTATCTTAATGTCTGAATGACTTCAGCAAAGAACAGCTTTCTCCAGTGGTAGGTAATTTTTGATCTCCTAGTTCTATAGTGTTTAACTTTATTAAGATGATTTGAAAGAAAACATAAAACACAGATGAAGACTGCAGTGACAAAGAACTGGGCAAGTAATAAATAATGAAAAGGATAGGTGTTCTTCACCATCTAGATTTGGAAACTTTGGCAAAGGAAGAAAGACCCTAAAAAACCCCAGGGTTAAATCAGGTTGCTTTATGAACTGAATATGAATATAAAGCCACAAAAGGTCTGGTTAAATTGGAAATGCTCCAGAGAAGAGCCACAAGAATCAGTAAAAGATTAGAAAACAAAGCTTTGATAATGAGCTTTTCAGTTCAGTAAATAGAAGTATAAATAAAATGACTGGAAACTGAAGCTGAGATGATTTCAGACTAGGAATTATTTATAACCATTAGGTTAATTAGTGTTGGAATGATTTACCATAGGCTGGTTTGTTCTCCATCACTGGCAACTGATGGATGTTTTTGCCCTAAAATATATACTTTAATTCAAAAAAGAATTAGTGCATGCCTGTATTATACAAAAGGTTAGATTAGATGATCAGAATGATCCCCTTAGGCCTTTAATCTAAAAATCTATGAAATTCTCCAGCTGCTTTGGTTGTTCCATTGCGCTAGGCCCCTGCTGTTGGCCACTACATCCAAATGTATTGCAGTATGGCTCCACTTATGTGTAGCTGCCAAGAATTTGAATCTACTGAAACATATATCTAGAGCTTATCTCTGTTATAAACTCTTGTTTAAATTGTTTTTCTTCCAGTAAAATGAACAAAAAGTCTTCTTTCAGGACAGAAACCCAAGGTTACCTGTACTATCAAGCATTGCCAAGATGAAGTGATAGGCCTGGAGATTCTGAGTTGTTGTTCACCAAGCCCAGACTACGCGTCTTCTGGAGATAAAGGGCACATATGAATAGAAAACCTAACCTAGGCAAATGCCAAAAATAGAAATGTGTCATTGTATAAATAGAATGGAAATGGAGCTTGCAGGACTATAAGCTCTCAAATTTGAGAACGTAGTAATATATTTGATCAGTAGCAAGTAAGAATACGTATTTATTGTGTTAGGTTCCTTCTCCAGAGTTTTAGGTATGTTTCTTTGAAGCAGCTTGTATTAGCACCTGTTTAGGGATCTGGACTGGATAGACTAATAATGGAACATATTTTTTCCTAAACTGGATTAAAGTTTCTCTTTAGTGAAACTCTTCAGCAATAGCCTTACTACTCTGTGTGTAGGACATTACAATGCCATGCCCATCTTCCCTGTACCTATATGGGTACCCTTCCCAGTTCCAAGGGCCTTGTTCATATTAGTCATTTGTCTTGCTTTTCATCCTTGTACCAATCCCTTTGCAGACCCATTTATAGTCTCTCTCTGTCACCTTGTCTGGATATTGTCTTACTCTAAGGTTTAGTTTCCGTTTTTAGCCATTCTGATTCAATCTCCACCAACCTCACATCTCCTGTCTTCCATCCAGTTCCTTGTCCCAACCTATGGCAACATTCTCTCTTGCTAATAACATTTGTTTGCTCAGGTGGTTGCACTTCCCATCATGGAATATGGCTTTTTGTATCTTCTTACTGTATATCTCTTGCTCATGGACTTCTAGTTCAGGTCTCACTGCTTAGCTACACCTAATCTCCTCACCTTGGTTCTCATCCAGTATCTGTCTTTCAGGTTAGCACCTGCTAAGTTCCTCTCCCAGTTGTGCTGCTGCAGCTTCCAGTTCATTGCAGTCCTCTGATTCTTGTCCTAAATTACTGCTTCTAACATCAAGTTCAGTTCAATGTTTTCTGTGTGTTCAGCCTTTGGAGTTTCATCCTCTGTGATACCTGTACACAGCAGAGGGAGGATGGAAAGCACAGGGAAAAGTGTTCTCTTTTTCCAAGCAACAGTGCTTGGACCTGGACAATCGCACATTACTCACAATGTGCTAGAGCATCCTGCAGAGGAGATCTTGTCCCCGGGTAGAGTATGTTTTCAGCTTTTCTCTTGTTGATCCTATTTGAACTGGTTTTTTTACATCCATGACTTGCCCAGTTTGGGGTATCTTTTAATGATCATGGAAATAGATGCATCTCTGAATTAAGGATTCTTTGTGTCTCCTTATCTACCTCTGACCTCACCACCTCTGTGTAGTAGGAAATATCAAAGGAGATGTCACTGAATGTTTTCTAGGACTTCAGTATTCCTCTCTAGCCTCTTCCACAGGAATGTTTAAAACATTTTGCCTACAATTTTCAAGACAAATTAATTCTCATCAGGTAATTGGCAAAAAAAGTCAGCCCATTTAACCACAATGTTTGAATTCTGTTAGAGTTGTAGGCATTTCTAAAGCTGGTTGAAGAAAGGGAATTAGAACTCAGTAATTAACAGCGCTACCTATCCCACCAGTGTATCAGTGTATGCATGCTATTAGAAAAATTTAATTCTCATTCTTGAGAAAATACTGAAGTTATTCAGAAGGAAAAAAAATTTATTTATTTATTAGCTAAGAGCAGCTCCATTAAGATACAGTGTACCTGGTAATGCTGACCTGTTATTGTTGACACTAGCATTCAGAAACAGCATATGCTTTCTTATATCTAACACTTCATTGCAAGAGCAGCCCTGCTGTAGGAGACTCTTCAGTCTTTGTTGCCAGTCAGGCAAAGAATAAATCAGCCTTATTTGCACAGAGCTGGAACTCTTCTTTCAGAAGTCTGTTCGTTTCTTTTAGCTGAGTTATGCTTTGCAGTTTTATTCAAGTACATAGTATTAGAGAGTGGTTTTCTATGGATGGAAACAAAAGTCCAGTCATCTTGCATGGATCTTTTTGGTTAAATGTTCACTTACAGACCTTGTGACACACAATCATTTTTATTAGTTCTAAAAAAACTTAGAGGACTTGCTTCCTATTGCATTAAAAATTGTAAGGGTTATACACAGCAGCATGCAGAAGAAGAAATTTATACAGTTGATTTTGACTTCTTTTGTGCCCTGACTTGTAACTTAATTTGAACCCGTGTTGTAAAGTTGACAAGAAAATGTACCAGCCTAGGCATAAATTCACTCATCAGCATTTTACCATAATGATTGATGATAATGGACAGGACTAATGATAATTTCCTTGCCCATCAAAAGAATTTCTCACCCCAGGCAAATGTGCAATTAGAACTTTGCAAGGCTGACTAAAGGTTAGTTATTTGTGAATTGCGTCACTTTTTAATGTTCTATAATAATGTTTGTCTTATTTTTAAAAACCTATGTTTGCAACAATTGCTGCATTTGAAAACTGCTTTTCTCTCTAGTTGTTTTTATCTTTTGAATGGGAACTATTGATTTCTGTATTAATGTCCTACTGAACACAGTAAGAATATCTTTCAAAACTATTCAAGTTGCCAGGAAAATCTCCATGGAAAATGGATAATGTCTTCTTTTTAACACCCTCCTGAATATAATTTTGGAAAACTTCTATGTTTTTTGGTTAGTCATTTAATACAACACTATTTGGTGGCACTAAAACAAGAGAAAACTGTAGAATTTGTTTGCTGATGTATCTGACCTATTGGTAATGGATTCAATATGTAAGTATTACAACTCATATTAGCACAAACTCACATTCTGAAAATTTGGTCCTTAGTTTAATGCCACGTGGTGAAATTGCGATTTGTTACAGGCTCACTGCATTGAAATGATGAAAATATTCTCCTGCTTCCTTTCTACAAGACTTAACTTTCACACAGTATTGTTTCATCAATGGCTGTGTTCTTAGATATGGATGAAATATCCATACTGGTGGTTGGTGGTGGCTGGACTGGAAATATCAGTTCTGACTGGGGAAACACACTGGTCAAATTTGCTTGGATCTTTTGATAAAGGGTCCTTGTTAATATTAAAACTCATCTCACTTAAATGTCGCAGTCTGAAGTTTACATTTCCAGTCTAGATTAGCTGTCTAAGCTCTCCCCCTCCCCCGAAGTCCCCCTGAAAGGCTATTCATCCCATTTTAAAGCAGTTTCTGAGAGGGAGTAGGGTGATGGACTGCTCTATAGAAGTGCCTGTCTCTCTCCATTCCTCCAACCCTGTGCTTCTGATCACACCTCTCACCCTGGCCCTTTGTTCAGATTATATCCAAGTTTTGCCAGTTCTGCATAGCATCTGTCACAGATGTTATTTCCTCTCTATACATGCTCCTAAAACTCTTATTCCACGTGCTTTCCAACTGAACTGCTGTGGCTTGAGTATGTGGAAGATGAAGGCTGAATTTAAGAATCCACATGGTTGTGTGCACACACCTTATGTGAGTTTATATGATCAAGAGCCACACTAAACAGAACCCTAGTGGATTCGCTGCTCTGTGGAGCTTCCCATATCATATGTCCTAGGAGATACTACATCAGTGTTCTGCTTTGTCTTCTGTCACTTGTTTGTGTTTAATCTTAGTGAGGAGTTAAACTCCTCTTCCCTGAGCCAATCTTGCAAGAGTCTGGCCACATCTTAGCCAATAAGAGCATACTTTTATTTATATCCTGGTGTCAGAGTCTGAACAACTTGGAAGGACTAAAATATCTCCTCAAACCCTCAGATACAAATCTTGCAACAATAAAAATTCCCCAATGTATGAATGCTACAGAAAGGAAGTTAGTTGTTTTACTATTAAGTGCTATAGGTAAAGGACAGAAAACTGACTTTCCGGAAGGACTAACATCTTCTTGACAGATACAATTGGCTGATTTTTTCTGTTCCCTTCCTAAATGGATGACACCTGTAAAAAAAGTAAATCTATTTTTAATGGGATAGTCTGCCTAAATGACCCAATTTCAGGAAAAGTGCACTTTCATGAATATTTATTTAATATGAAAACACTAAAGTAAACTAGAAACTACATTCTATAAATAAAAACAGCCCAGAGGGTCAAACAGTGATAGACTGTATGATATGAAAGCTAATTTAGCATTGCTTTATGTGCTACATTAGCAAAACAGATACTCGCGTGTAGCTGCTGCTCACAACAGCAGTCAAGAGGTCTTTTGTTACCTTTGCACAGGCAGCACGCACCTTCTGGGTACCGAGGAGTAGTTGAAGCAAATACCATGTTTTAAACATGCATTCTCATAGTCTGCGGTAAAAAACGAAAGAACCAATTTTCTTTTGTCCTTCTACATAACTCTTAACATTCATTCTTAGTATGGGTTGCCATTCCAGTTTAGAATATGTTTAGACAGGAGGTGCTTTTGAGAGGGCATGCAGAGACAAGTCCCTGGTTATCCTCTAGATTCTTGTTAGTCCGTTTAATTCCATCAATATGTTGCTATTTAGTGCAGACCCTTTTCTATGGCAGAACAATAACCAGTGTCCTATATGGTGTCCTTAGGAAGTGAACTTGATAGCATTAGACAGCATTTGCGGATATGCAGTTATTATGTTCCACATACATATAACACTATTGACAAAATAACCGGCCCAGTGAATCTAGTCTTACTCAACTCCCGCCACAATCAAATGAGTTATGTAGGCCTACCATGTCATGTTTATATTTTCTTAGACTGGACATTTTTTTGTGCAGTCTATTTCTAAATATATAATACCAGTAGGATCTGAATGTGAAAAAGATCTAGGAGTGGGCCGCTAACTACTGTCATAATATGCAGTAGAACTAGATATGTACTCTAGTGTCTGTTATGCTTGCACAGGAGAGGAAGTGATCTAGATAATAAGACCAGCATTAGAGCAGAGAGAATATTTATACTTGGATATTTATACCTCTTTCAAATGAGTGTACAAGATCATTTAAAATAACAATTATTTTTATAATTTTCTCATGAAACTGATAGAAAGCCAACATATCTAAACTCTTTATCTTTGCTCCAGTTATAAGCAATTATATTTGAATGATTCCTACCAAATTTTTTAACTTTTTAATGTAAGCTTTTATATGTATCTTTTTATATGTATCTTTTTTATATGTAAGTGCCAACATACCTCATACATGACCAATGTTGAATTTGATGCTTTATTCATTCAATCACATACAGTTAACCTTAAGATTTCTCTGTTGTCTTTCAGTACATTAATATACCTCCATTTATGGAATACACAGCGTTTGAGGCTAGGCAACATGTGATATCACTTCTTTTTTTATTTAAGCAACACCAAATCATCACTTTTTTTGGATTTAAAAAATACCAGTTTGAATGACAACATTTATAGGAAGTGTGTGAGAACTGCTTTCCTACACAGAGACAAGCTATAGCCAAACCATCTGGTTCCAGTGAGACAGTAACTCCTGAACCCACTAAATTCTTGTAGGTTCTGTGTAGCTGACTGGCCTGGGAGCCTTTCCTTGCAGAAACCCAAGATATTGACAATTAGGTTATCATTGGTAACCTACTGCATGCAAGCTAAAGCTCTCCATCGTATCCGTGGGAACTAACCAGCTTCTGGAGCTACTTCCTCATGGGAGACTGCTGATCAGATTAATTTTCTCCTTGTCTAGTACTAATTCCTGGCTCAAGCTATTTTAGTAACCACATAAAGTAGCAAATCTCATCATTTTGGTCTTACCTTAAGGATGGAGAACTTTTTATACACTGTTGTTCTCATTTTTATAATTGCAGGAAGTACAGGGAGAAGACACAAAAATTTTAAGAGCTGAAGAAAATGCTTTTATTGGGAGATTTAAATAGCTCGATCTGTTTATCTTATCAAAAGAAGATTGATAGGTAACATGATTACAGTGTGCAAGTAAATTCACAGGAAGAAAACACTGGGTATTAAAAAGATTTTTTTAATTCAAGCAGAGAAGCTTGGTAGAAACTAATGCTGGAATCTTAAAGCAGATAAAACAAGTTGGAGTAAGATGCAAATTCTTACTGGTAGGTATCATTACCTACTGGAGCAACTCTTAAATTGGGACCCCATGGTGCTATCTTTGAAATGGGACTCTATATGCACTGGCAAAACCCATGTATTGTACTAAACAAGAGGATGAGTGCCATGTTTAATGACCTATGAGCTGCAGGAAGCTAGCCTAAACATTTTAGAATACTTCTGGCCCTACCCTGTATGAAATCTATGAAATGCTAAAATTCTCTTCTGTTGGGGACATATTGAGCCCACATGCTAAGTTTGTAAAAACACTTACGCACGTGCTGAACCTTAGTGGATTCCAAGGTACTTAAAACTAAAAAAAAACCAAAAAACAAGGGGGGAGGAGAGGGGGGATTTTTTATTTGCCAGGACTTTTAATATCACTTTTGCATGACATTTTACAGCAAAGATTCTCATGCTGAGGTTCACTGCTACTCTGCTCACCTCTTAGAGCTGGTCATTTTCAGAGGGTCTTGTTTCTTTGTTTCCCCCTAGCAACATGCATTAGAAGAAAAGATAAAATACACTTTGACTCTGCTGAAGTCGAAGGCACAGTTCCAATAGGCTGTGACAGGGCTAAGTTTTCACCCTAATATTTAGCTAATATTTTTGTTTTGATACACACAATGCCTGGACTTTTCACAAAGGTTTTAAGATTTTATAGGTTTGTGGATGGAAGGGCTTGGACTGCACAGTTGTGAGTGAAAGGAAGGGTAGATTATGAAGTTATGTCTATGAATATGAGATGGACTGCTATGAAAATATTATGGGATCTTATAGTATGGAATATTTTACTTATTGTCATTTTGTTGTTATAAGGTCATGGTAACACGTTAAAATGTAGGACTACATAAGAATAAACTGTATGTGGGAGCATCTGGTATGTCTCTATACATACCATTAATATTTTTATTAAAAAAAATCAACAAAATAAGAGAATCACTCTTTCTTATTTTAAAAGCATATAACTTTTTCCTAGATTGCTGCCACTTTTTCATTTTCAGGTCTCTTTTCTGCCTCCTTTCTGTCGTACATCCTAATCTCCCTTTTTATAACACCGTCTCAGAGTGATTCATTTGTGACAGTCACAGAAGCATGCACTCCTACACCCACACGCAGGTAAATCTGCTGCGGTGATATATTTTAATTACAGATTTAGTCAGAAGTAATTAAGGTTTTATGTCACAGGGATAGCGGAGAGTTTTAAAAATTCATGTGGTTTCAGTCTTTGTGAGTGCGCAGTTTGTGACACAATGGCTTGCAAAACAGGAACGACCCCTTAGTGCCGTTAGATTAATTAATAGAAAGAGAATAAACTTAATGGAGCTAGAAAAGTGCAAAAAATTGTGTTTTTTCCACTGTATATCACACAGATGGAATGGTCGTCCTGGGATTGCGGCGGGGGACAGTAATTGCATTTTAATTACAGTGCTGATGGCTTCTGCTTCCTACCAGATGGAAGGCCCTTTTAAAATAGAGGCACAATAGCAAGCCTCTGCTTATTTTCTCTTCTGATGCTGGCTAACATAAAGTGACACAAGACAAAAGCTATTATGGTATGGTTTGATCAGAAAGACTATTCAGTGCTATAATACTTTCTAGTAAGAAGAAAATCCATTCTCTGCCAATATTAAAAAGACTCTTCTGTCTGGAAACTAAAATGAAAATATGCAAGGAACTACCTACTACTTTTATTAGTAACAATCACAGTTAATCACATTGTTGCTAGGTTGATAATATTTATAGAAGGAAAGATAGATAACTGAGACTTCCTTTGTTTAGAATGCTTAGCAAAGATGGTCCTCAGGATGGCACTGTGCAGAACAAGGTGTGGGTTAGGCAGAAGTTAACAGATACAGAGTTTACTCTATGATGTCCTTTATTTTACAAATATTATTGGGAGTTAGCAAACATAAAAGTGCTGATTACTGAGAAACTGATGATGCAGAGAAGGGTCAGATCTGTAAATAGTGTGAAAATTACATTCAAAGCCATTAAATTGCATTAAGAAGCGTACCTTTGTAGATGCACATACAGTATTCATAAGTGAATAAATGAATTATATTTAATAATATTTCACCTTTTTGTCATAGTTTAACTGCTTTATATATTAGTTTTCTTCAGCAAGATGCCCTTCCACTGTCATTGCCTCTTTAACAATATAGCCTCTGTTATTTTTTATTGTAAAGATATATATGAGAATCTTTTATCTATGCTTTGATTCTTAAAACAGTGCAGGTAGCAATAAATAAATTTGTTTCATAGATAATGTATTACTGATTTATTAATCCACTTCTTTGTGCTAAGGGTCACTTTCTGTAATTTGTATCTAAGAAATGCAGTGGGTACCAGGATAAAATAGTAATATTATTTCATACTTGTAATAATTAATAAAAATTAGCACATGGTAGCTCAGAAAGATGACTTCTAGTGCTATGCTGCCAGCAACTCAGCTGCCTCCCGGGCAGTTTCCAATTAACCCACTGGAATCATCTTCATATTGTCAAGGATTTATGCTCAGAAAAGATGCAGAGCAGGCTGCACCTTGGGCAGAACGTGAAAATGGAGGGAGCTGGGAGAGGTTGGAAGGGTACAAACAAAGGGTTCACGTTGTCCATTCTCTATCTCTGTGGAATTTGAATACTGGTAATAGTGGAGCATCTCCAGTTGGATTGTTCTTGATAAAAATATATTTGCATAAGCATTTATACAACCAGTATTTTTGCAGGCCATTAATACTCTCATAATTTTCTTCCATAACACATTTATGTCTAATTTTTTACTACTGCAGTCCAAAAGGTAACTTTGATTATTACATTAAAGGTTCAAAAAAAAAAAAGAATTAAAGAAAAAGAAAGTGAAGGACCAATTAAAGTATTCAGTCCTTTCCTCACTTTGGTCTTCATGAAATTGTAATCAGTTAATTTTTTGTAATCAGTTAAAGTGGAAGGGCTTGCAAGCCCGTTGGAAGAAGGTCTCAGTATTCTGAGTGATCTTGACAAAACTGCAGGAATGATTCAGTAATGACAAGACCAAAGCATCTTTTAGGGAGGAGAAATATGCCTTGAGTACAAAATGTGAAGTCACTGGTTAGGGAGTTGCACCATCTGAAAGGAGGAGAGTGATAGAGAAATAAAAGCTGGATTTGAATTATTGTAATTTAATGGCAAAACCAGGAGATATTCTTCTGAAATATATAACTAGAAGAGTTGTGTTTAAGACATGAGATAATTATTACAATTTACGTCAGGCTGGTTATGATAAAATGGACAACATCTATTGCTTTAGGGTTTACTTCAAGAAGGATACAGGTAACTTGATGAAGCTTTGGAGGAGAGCAGTCTAAAGATAATCAATGGTTCTTCATATCTTCATGTCATAGGATTTTACTCACAGCAAAAGGTTTAAATTAGATTGTAAATGTTTTTTCTAACTACGGGGATTATTAGTGAATGGAACAGACTGTCTGGGTTGTGAAGCCTCTTTCATTAGAGACTTTAAAGACATTCTCATAATCTGATGAGAGATGTGTGGTCAAGATAAAATCACAGTGATGTGAGTGTATGGGGTAAATATCTGTGAAGACTAGTTTTGGTCTATGTCACTGTATACTTTGTCAGTGTTTATTATTATCTCTTATGCTCCCACAGTTACCTTATCTGGTCCCTTACAGCTCTTCATTCCTTATGGTTCTTGCCTATTTGGTCTTGTGCTCTTCCTCTAATTACCTCTGTATTTTTAATTTTTATAAAAATGTAAAACAATAACAGCAAAAACATGCTTCATATGAGATTAAAAACATGCCTCAGATGAGATATGATATTTTCAAATACCGAAAATGATGTTTCCATTGCAAGTTTATGAAAGTGGTATAAAATGTGAGTTTTGTGTTGGAGCAGGTTAAAATGTGCACACAAATTTTTTGTAATTCACATTCAATTCAGAAAAACACTGGTGTGTTGAAGAAACCAAAAGAAAAACTACAGAAGTAATAAGGAAGTGGCAAATAATTATTTGCTATAATAGAGTGAAAGATCTAAAGGCCTGGTGCAGCAAAAGAAAACATATGCTGAAAGATATAAATAGTTAACGCTGACATCAGGGTTAGTGCATTGTTTGGTTAAATGCTCCCCTGGGTAAGAATTGATCAAATAATGCCTAAGATTGGGAAAGGTACATGATGATGCCCTGTAAATATTAAAAAGCTAAAAAAACCTAAGGGAAAGAATTTTGAGACAGTATAGGAAACAATTGAAAACTAATGGAGTGAAAGAAAATACTACCTTTGTGCAATATCAGGAAGATAAAAATATCCAATTGCATTTGAGGATGAAGATTTGATCATGAGATCAATAGACTTTAGAACAGTTTTCCAAGAGTAGTAGTGCATAAAAACATAAAGGTCATAGTACGAGGTCAGAAAAAATGTCCATCTATAGCAATCTCTTGTGGCCATCAGCGGATGTTTAAGTTAGAAAATAAAAATAGGATGAGAATAAATAGAAACTAGACTACTTAACATTTAAAAATCCGGAATAAACATTAGTAGAAAAAATGTCGTAAAAACAACGCAACACTAATTGTTGGAATGGAGTACATGGCGACCTAACTGCTTCTTTATTCTCTAATTTCAAAGCGTCAGTCCTAGGGAATGTAGTTTCATCATAAAATTAATGGAGTGAAAAATATATTCTAGAATGCGCTAAGAATTCTGTTTTGGGGAGTCATTGTGTTGGTACTGGGTGATGCTTCATTGTGGTTGAGAACACTACAATAGAGATTATTCCTCATTATTCCAGTACCTATGCATATTTTTGCTTTGTTTGTAGATCTGTTGTTAAATACAGGCACTGGGAAGACATCATGTTGACTCCAGCTTCTCTGGAAACAACAGGAAAGAGTATCTGCTAAGTAGAAATTAAGCTTAGTCTTATTACTAGAGAACAAATAACAGTAACTATTAGTATGAGACGAAATATAGAGTAATCCCATACAGGAATAATTCATTACAATGCATAGTACTTATTATGTTGTTTCACTGTGAAATTGCAGTTTATAGCATTATTTGCAAAGATCTAAAATGGCAAAGAGCTTCCCAGCATTAAGCTCCTTATTTAAAGACATTTTTGCAGGTATATTATTTCTGCATTAAAATTATAAGATTCTCTCACACATTATGCACAGACTAGAGGACGTAGATGTTTTTAAACTTGCAAGAATTAATATATAGTTCTTTATGTGAAGTCTGCTACAAACCACCACAACACTTGTAAGTAGTTCATATGGTAAATGTTTTATGCTTTCAATATATATACTTTTGTACTGAAATGATTATGATAATCTGGCCTCCTAAATTTGAAAGTATAAAATGATAAGTTTCTGTTTATTCTAAGATAGAATGCAATGGCAGAAGAAATATTTAGATCCCAAATGATTGTGGCAACATTAGCAGAGATGCTGGACATTTGTATTAAATATTATTAAATATTTTTTAAATCATAAATAATAGAAGATGCATCTAGATACCATGGTAATAGGTGCTATAGAAATTAGTAAAAAGAAACAAATATTTGACATGTGTATATCCATATTTAGGCAAACTGATGATTTCTGGCGCTGTTATAAATTGCTACATTGTAGAGAAAGTTTGCCAGCAAGGAACAGAAGGAGTATTGACTTTTTGCTATAATGACATTTCTATCAAATTAATTATAAACTTGGGAAATATTAATCCAATTGAACTAATACCGCTAAAAGAAAAATACAGTTAGTTTTTTTCTCCTGGCAGTTTAATGGTTCACAAAAAGTGAAGGACTCGAAATACAAGAGTATTAGAGAAAATAATTGCTAGTATTATAATAATTCATATTAATATTTTTGAAAAGTATTAAAAAATCTATTCACTTATTAAAACTCCATTTGACAACTGTGGAAGTAATTTATTTTTTCACTGCTAATAAAGAAAGTAATATAAATAAATAATAAAATGTATATGATGCTTATGAATTTATTATCAAAACGTGTTGATCAGCAATATATTATTTAAAATTTTGTCAAAACACAATAGAAATGGCAATAACCAAATTAAAATGGGACTCACCTTCCTGTCACATTTGTATTTGCCAAACTAAAGAAAGTGTGTTCTAAAATTAAAAAATGAGATAATCAAAGATTCTAATGATGTTTCTCTAAAGGAACAAAAGCCACCAGGTTAGTCAAGGTCTCAGGAAGATGCATAAGAATAGCTCACATTCAGCTGGACTGCACTAAATCCAGGGTAAAGGCCAGATCCTGAGAGCAAGCTGGGAAGTTAGGGGGTGCTCAGCAACTGCTGAGCACAGGATTTAAGTGTAGAATGCTGTAAAAGAACACTTCTATTAAAGCGCAATAGACACACATAGGACTGGGAGACTAGTTTGTGCAAAACAACATTGACAAAAAGGCAGTGGCACGCACCTTGTTTGCACCGTTAGTGAAAATAATGATCTGAAAACTGAACTTGGATGTTGATGCTATTTTCTTTGCCGGTCCAGAAATGAAATTTGGTGCATCTGAAAAATGTAACACTGAATGCTCTTGACCCAAAAGGGTTTCCTTCAGTATTCATGGCATCTTTTGGTTTACATATAAATGTTTTCTTAGCGGTCTGCTAAAAGACACTGGAACAGCCTTTATGACCTTATTTTGTATTGATTGCATAAATAATGGCCACGTACAGACTGGGAAAGAATGTAGTTTGTACTAAGTTCAGTAAGTAAGTGGTTGTTTCTTGAATCAGGTAGTTTACTTATGGGTGCACCACACTTGGATCTTTAAAAGAGTTGTTAACCTCTGAATGACATAGTACAATCTTCATTTTATGCCTAATGCACTGCACAGTTTGCTGAAGATTTCTTGGGGAATAGACTGAAATCTTCTTTCTCTACACCATGAGAAAACCACAGAGCTCCTTGGTGACTGCATATTCATTTCCATACAAGCCATAGGTACGTTAGGTTACACTTTTGTAAGAGGACTAGCTTGTGCACTGCAGCACTCAGTTTCAGTCCCAGCATTGCTCCTCTTGGTTTATCTTCCTTATTGAACACTCACAAGAAAAAGAGAGGAATATAAGAAGGAAGCCTCTGAAAAGCAGAGTGCCCTGAGGTCAGCACAACAGGCCTTGCAAACCTGGATCCTTGCCCTGCATCAGGGCACCTTTGAAATCATGAAAAGGGACAAAAATTTCATTTTAAACAGCTGCTGCATGTGGTAAGCATTAACAGTTCATACCTTTCTTGACAAGTGATCCAAAAATGGGTTGAAGTGTAAACAATTCTTAATGTGTAAACAATTAACCAGTCCTGACTTTTGTCAAGGCTGCTTTGGACCTAAGAAAATGGTTGGCTGACTCTTAAATATTAGGATGGGCTTTCTATGCTGTAACTGTATTAGATTCAAGGGGGGGTTGAGGTATCTAGAACTTGATTAATTTCTCTGCAGGTTCTGGATCTGACTGTGCGAAAAAAGTGAAACCAGTATGAAGCTTGTTTTTTGTTAGATTTACAAGAAGGAAAATAATTGGTGCTGCTTTAGTATTTACAAATTTCTCTTGAGAGACAGGTAGTATTTGTAGGCAAAAATTGCTTTTTCTGCCTGTGGGTAGGTGGGTAATACTGAAGCAATTTGGGTCTGGTTGTTAGCTATAAAATAAAATTAACCCCACTCTAAATTCTTTGCCATACTCCAGAGTTGGATGTTGGAAGCAGAGCTTTTTTTCAACAGTGGCACGCTGTGACTGAGATCTGCACAAACCCTTTAGCACAAGTCTTGTTGTTAATCTGGGCTTTCTAAAAATATAGATATTCTTGATTATCTGTCCCTGTTCAGGAGTTAGCTTTCTGCAGGTTTTTCTAAATTGCAGTTATTACTCTGTGCTCTGAAAGAGCTTTGTATCTATGTAAGGATATGAAGTATATTAGAAGAGAATGGTTTTAAAAGCAACTGATACTTCTGAATATGTTATAGAGAACTGTATTCCATTTGTAATGGCAGTATTAGCTCCACCCTCATATCAAACACTCGTGCTTTTTGTATAAAAGTATTATCAAGTTGTTTTTTTCCATTGTTTTTATAAAATATATTACTGTACTATGGCTACATGTTGTTTGTTTTTATTATCTTTATCACATAGTAACGATGGTGTAAGAGTTACACAGAAATGTCTCTCTTTTCCAGAATGTATTTATTTAGGTATTAATTTGCAAGTTCTCCATATGTTGATTCATCACTGAAGCAGGAACCCTTGTGTAAAGGAGGCCTACATAAAAAATACTGTAAATATATAAAACAAATTTATCAGAGAGTAGCTAAATGAACCCTGCATAATAAGAAAATGATAAACTCCTTTGTATTAATTGCTAAAAGCAGTGATTCTATTTGACAGAACACTGAACTGAGATTTAGGAGATCATATTCACTGGCTAGAGCAAAATCACATATTGGCTTGCCTCATTTTCCACATCTACATAATGGGAAAAATGCTATTGACTTTCGTTGTAAAGCAGTTTTAAGATTTAATGCTGAATAATGCCATATATGAGATGTGTATTGTTTATAACGTACTGAACGCAGAAATACAAAACCAAAGTGACACGTTGTGTCTAGAAACTATCTGGAGTAAGGACTTGTAAGTCTTCAGGATAGTGCGTTCCAGATTTCTGGCCTTTAAAAAGAACTGTTAGAAATTTAGAGTGCTTAAACTGTGTCATGATAGGACACAGAGAGAGGACTGTAGCTCTGTACTGGTACCCTGAATTGCTTTCAATTTATTCTTCAGTCCAAACAAGAACTGTTCCATTATGTTAATCATGTTTAACTTTTCTACAGCTTCTGAAGGTTTTAAGTATTGGCTGTATTTTAAATTGATTTATATATAGCAAAGAATTAAGATGTGCATGTCTGTATCGTAAACATAGTGGTTATATTACTCATTTGAGAAATAAAAGTAGACTGTATATAGGTAAAAAATGCTTCAGAAGATATCTATTCCTCTCAATTTGTTGTTTACTATTGGTACTCTGATCCTTCATCACATCACAGAGAACAAGTATGATTGTGTGTGAAACATACAAGTATCTTTACCAGCATTACCGGTATAATATATCATTTTCTTTTCCAACAATTCTACATAGATTTAGCTTTTAAAACAGATACTCCCTGAACAAAAAATCCATTCCATACTGCTTATTCCATGTCCTAGCCCATTCAGTCAGTATGTTTATTTAGAACATATTCCATAGTACATCTCAATGAGCTTGATGAGCACAGACAAAATAAAATTATGATTATGAAATGCCATGTAAAATTTCTTTCCTGCCCACAACAGCTTCATTATGCTTTGACACTTCCTGTTTTGAGTTCTGCTTTTCCTTAGCTTCCTGAATCACTATCATCAATAGCTTTCTGGTGTGATTGCCTGAAAATATGTTCATGTATGTCAGCTTCTTGAAATACAAACTTTGAGAAATATAAGTAAGATGAAGCCTGATTAAAGTTCCTCTTAAAACCAAGTGTGCTAATTTTGATAAAATTCTCCCTACAGTTTTTTAGAGTACATGTCTCTCTCAATTTTTGTTTTGGTTGATTAATCAGTATTTTCTTAGAAAGATCTATTGCTGTTAAAGGAATCTGTTTTATTAAAGACAATTCTTAAGAAAAATGGTCTAATGATTCCTTACAGAGAAGCCTCTCTTCAGTCACACTTTTTGTGCATAGAACTATCTGGTTTTATCTCCAAGAGTGCTCATGCGTTTATGCTACATGGCCAGAGTGTTTCTTTGTAGACTACTTCTGTTCTTGAATATCTTAAAATCTTCCCATTAAGTAATATTTATTACTATGAATGCTTACAGAGGACCTATTCAACTGTGATGGGAGGAGAAACAAAAAAATTACTATGGTTATTATGATCTAAATGACATTTATTTGATACACAACCATAACAAAATGTGTAAAAAGAGGTGACAATTGTTTATGTGAGGAGCAGTCTACAAGCAGACTTCAGTAGACCATCGTGTCTACAACAGTGTAGGACTTTCATTTAGTGTTTGTACAGAAAGAAATTTTTTACCAATTAAGTTGTAGCCAAGGTCAGTGAAATGGAAGAAGAATGTGGGAGAATCACTTAGTGTTAAATACAAGTTGTAGCCAGATGTCTACTGTTTTGGCATGGGCCAGCTTGTGTTTCATTTCTCTCCCTCTAATTTTTGGAATAATGTATTATTTGATGCCAGGTACATTGGTTCATGTGCTATAACCAGAAATATAATTTTTTTTTTCCCTGGCATTTAACATATTTCTGGAATCAAAGAGTGAACTACTATATTTCAGCATTTATTGGGGATTACTGTATATCTGTGATGAATTTTGTCTTGTTGGACAGAATGCTGAATATTTGTGTCAATATGCATACCAGACAGGTTATTCATATGCTCTGGTTTATATGCAGAACTATAATTGAACACGCATTTCTTCACTCCATTAAAATTCTCAACCACAGTGTTTAATTAATGGGTTTATTGCCCTAATAAGTCTCAGTGAACCCCAGTAAAAGAATATTAACTGTCATAAGTAGATTTTAAAAGTTTAGGTATAATAACCTATAGTTAAAATACTTAATTCTTGGTATCGTGTGCCTTTCAGGTACTGTAAGGGGTGTAGAGGGGTGAATTTAAGGTAGTTACACAGACAAGACTAATATACTCTTCACAGAGGTTCCAAGTGATATATCCATTACTATAAGAAACAGGCTAGAGTCAAATTGCTAGAGAAATCTACGTCATCAAGGGCTGAGAAAAATACCTTGTATATCTTATTTCTAAATAAAATTAACACTTATATCTTCACCCACCACTGTCAAAGTGAAGTCCAGAAAAGAGAGGACAGCATGATGTAACCTCCTGAGAGCAAGCACAAATGTGAAAAGGACCTCACTCTCGGACTTCAGGAGATCCGACTTGTCTGTTCAGGGACCTGCTGGAAGAATCACATGGGTTACAGCCCTATATAGAAGAGGCGTCCAGGAGAGCTAGCTGATTTCCAAGGATCACATTCTCCAAACTCAGGAATCATCCATCCTGATGAGAAGGAAATCAGAGAAAGACAGCAGGAATCCTGCATGGATGGACAAGTTGCTTCTGAAAAAGCTCAAACATAAAGAAATGTACATGAGGTGGAAGAAGGGATAAGTGATGTGGGAGAAATACAGAGGATCTGTTTGAACATGCAGGGATAGGGCTGAGAAGGCCAAAGCCCATCTGGAGTGGAATCTGTCCAGGGACTTGAAGGGAAACAAGAAAAGTTTCTATAAGTACTTCAGCAGCAAAATGAAGACAAGAGAAAATGTGGGCCCACTGCCAAATGGGACAGGGGATCTGGTGACAAAGCACACAGAGAAGGCCAAGGAACTTTGATCTTCTCAGTTTTTGTTGGTAAGACTGGTTTTCAGGAATCCCAAGTCCATGAGGCCAATGGTGAAGCCTGGAGCAAGAAAGGCTTATCCTTGGTGTAAGAGGATCAGGTTAGGGAAAATTTAAACGAACTAGATTGGCAGGGGAGTGGATCTTCTCAATGTGTATAAATATCCGATGGGAGAGTGTAAAGAAGACAGCTAGGTTCTTCTCAGTGATCCCCAGTGAATGGACAAGAGGCTATGTGTGCAAATTGTAATTACACAATAAGAAAATCAGAAAGCACTTTTTTTTTTTCACTAAGTCTGGTTGAATGCTGAAACAACTTGCCTAGAGTGGGTACGCAGTATCCATCTCTAGATGTATTAAAAACTTGACTGGACATGGTCTTGAACAGCCTGCTTTAGTTCACACTGCTTGAGGAAGGGCGTTGGAGTAGACAACCTCTGAAGATCTCTTCCAAACTCAACTGTCCTGTGATTCTGTGAATATAAAAACAATTACTTTGTTGCATCAAAAAGGACAGTGTTTAAGCATTGCCCAACTAACAAATCCCTTAATCAAATAAAATGGATTATTTTTCTTTTGCAAATGCTCACCCAGAATAAAAAGGACTGTCCTTACTTAGGAACGTTAACTGATGACCTCTACTTTCTTTATTGTAATTTGTGATACTATGGGATAGTGTTAATGCTTATAAACCTGAAAATGACAGTGCATTTTAAGAATGATTTGCATAATTTTATACTTGAAACTTTGAGCTGTATTGGAGATTTTATTTCAGTTCACTCACATACAGAATTTGCATGAATGTTTTGAAGTAAATGCTAGAGGTACTAAATATATTCTTCCACTGCTCTTCAAAGCATGGATTCTCTTACACGCATGCTCTTTCTAGCAAGTTATCTCTTCCTAGAAATGTTATTAATATGAACAAAAATTTGATGACATCAGTAATCACAATCAATTATTTGATCAATCTATAATATAAATTACAATAACGCTCATGTACTGTTGCATTTCCAATAATAGGCATTTATAGAAATTATTTATATGAAATAACCATACTGGGTTCCCATACTACATTTATCATTAGGTTCCCACAGAGATAAGACAATAAGCATACAATTCATACTGGGTTTTATTATAAGGCATTCAAGAACCTTCAGCATTTTCACCATGTTGAAGTACTCTGTCAGTTCTCTGTGTGGTTACTAAGATTAATTACCTTTTCTGTGATTGAAAGAGCTTTAAATGTACTTGGTCTGTATGTGAATTTTCTGTATGTTCATGCTTGTTCCACAACAGTAAACTATAAACTATTATATCCACTGTGTATAATTTTCAAAGCTTATAATAAATCCCAGTGGTTTTGTATCTCCTTAAATAAAGGTTGAAATGGAGAAAAACAAGAAAGCCAGTGAATGGTGAGTGTGTCTCATTTCATCTTCCTTTTTTCCTGTAGTGCATATGGTAGTTCCTAGCTCTAACTGTGAACCTGAGAAATGGGATTGGAACAGTTGTCCTAAGAGGAGGGAGATCTGATTTTTTTCTTAGCGTCGATATGTTTGTTCTGGTGCCTACTTCACAATGCGGAAATGGAAGGCATATTTGCTTTGCTTGTACTGGTTGCAGGCATCTAACTTGCTTATTTTACTGGTTTAAGAAATATGTGCTTGATTAATAGGATTCTAGTAGACATTAATTATGTTTAATGCAGCTGTTACTTAAAATTCAAATGGTTTCTTATATTCTTACAAATATTTTGGCACAGATTTCAGGGACATTTTGATCCTTCCCTGACTGAAATGAGTGGGAATTAGGAAGTCAGCAAGTCTTTACAATGCTAACCTTAAATCCTCAAAAATTCTTGTCTGGTGTGATAAAACCAATAAATACAGAAAATAAAACAGCTGGGTGCAAATGCTGCTTTTATTTACCTTCTGTGCAGTAAAAGTGAAGAAATTACATAATGGGCAAGGCTTTAATCCTTTTAGTTCATAAAAAGTACATGAACTGATGAAGATCATGCAGAAGAATCCACTGAATAGTCATGTTAGAAATGATAGAGTTCTGGGTCTTGTGCTTAAACCAGTAGGTCATATTGCCTCCTTTAACTTATGAAGGTACTAGGATTAATTAAACCAATTACTAGCATCTCAGTCTGAAGGCTGGGAACAAGGATGTCTCAGCTGGGTCTGTAGACTCCATCACTGAATTGACCTAAGCTTTCTTTTTTTGCCATTTACTTTTTTTGAGAGCCAATAACTTAATGCTTCTACTCTCTTGAAAAATTTTCAACGGTAGTTTTCCAATGTTTTACTATATAAATAGTATGTATTGGCTGTATGTATGTTTGTGTCAATTTATTTGTTATATGTAACATTAGCAGGCCATGCAAAGTGGTGAAGTACTTGCTCTTAAGAAGTCGACAGTTGCTATTGGTTATTACATAGTGAAGTTCAATAACTTCCCTCTATACTTAACTTAGGCATTGAAGCAGAGGACAAGTTAGCATTTCTGTCAGAAGCTGGCTGTGTAATTCACCAGAGGTAGAGGCACAGGGAGAGAAGCTTTCCTCTCATTTTCAGAGGTTGTACCTATGTGATCGTGTTAGCATCTGAACAGTAGAGTCTCCACAAATATGCGAAGGTGAGTTGGCCTGTATTTCTGTGTAATGCATCATTGACAAAAGTCATTAGTAAGTTCAACTGCAAGGGCTTTTTGCTGTTTTAGAAGCAGCCAGGAAGAGGCCAGGTTGTCATTCAGACACAAGGTTATGTTTACATGGCTAACAGTAAGAGTAATTATCTCTTTAATAATAATTTAAACAACTAGATTAGATGGACGTAACTGAAGGACAATAAATATGGAACTCTACAATGCTATAGTTGCCACCATTTTTTACTGTGTGTCTATAACCTGAAAGCCACCAGAAGACAGCTTATGGCAGTTGGGGGTTACTGTTCACATTATAAAACACTGGAAAAAAAAGTTTAGAGCAAAGTTGTTTCTTTGAAACAAATTGACAGTGCAAAGTAGGAAACTTCCCGTTGCTTTGAGATGTTGTGAAGCACATCACATTTCAAAATACTATTATCTTTTTCTTATTTTAAACACACCAAACCCACTAAGAAAAGAACGCTAAAGTTGCAGTATCTCACATTTAAAAGTTGGGCTGCCTGCAGTTTTAATTTAACTGTGTGATGGGATACTGCTTTGCCCTACCAGGGAGGAAAAGGTTAAACAGTTGGTTTTGAGAGATGATTATCTGAAAATCTTAAGAAGACTGATACAGTACGGATTTATAGCTAGGTGATATAAATGGAGGTTGGGGAAGGCAGAGGATTAGAATTGCAGAGTGTTATGCTTTTACAGTCCTTAGAGTGAAAGGATAGTGAAGTTTTTGAGACTGCGAGGGCTTAATAATGGTGGGAACTCTTGTAAAGATATGAGAATTTTCTGTCTTATTAATGGTGAGTCACTTTAGGGTTATGATAAAAGCCCATAATTGATAAAAGAAAAAGATATGCAAAATGGAGATAGGACAAATGCTTGATATGGACTGCGCCTCTCAAAAGCATGAGGACTAATTATGACTGCTGTGGATTTGGAATGGTTGCTGTACTGTGGGTTGCCTGTGAAGCCTTTCTTGTGAACATGCATTGTGGTACAATCTTTAAATACAAAATCTCACATTGCTTTCACATCGCAGATAAGAATTTAATGAGTAGTGATCCAGTGCTTTGTTTTATCACGTTCAATGTGTGGACCCAGGCTACAGTATGTGCTGTTTTCTATACACTATTTAAATGCTCTGCTGAAGGCAGAATAATTCGCTTTCTCATGGGCTTTTCTATAGCACACATTGTGGTAAGATTGGAGTGTCTTACAATGTGAAATAAATTGCCACCTTAGTGCATGTTTGTTGAGGAGAGACTATTTCTGCTCTCAAGCATAGACGAATGTCAGGCATATTGTATACGTCCAGTCTGAAACATCTGAGACTTGATTCTTTGAATACTCACCAGTACACAATACTTTATTTGATGCATAGTTCCTATTTTCTTCAGTTGCAGCTGAGACTGTTCAGCCATTCCGCAAATCTCAAATGAAAAAGATTATAAAAATAGGGAACACCTGTGAGAATCTCCTGTTTAAGTTGTTTTCACTGTGAAATTTCTGGTAGAGCAAAGCATTATATGTAACTGTACTTTATATAAGTGGTATCTTGTGCACTCCTGCTGTCATATTTAGGCTTAGGTGCAGTGATTTATCAATGCTCCGAGGAGGCAAATGTTTGGAATTATTTATGATCTTTACAAAGTTGGGGCAGGAGAGTAACATTATGGAAAAACTTTCAAAATTGCTTAACAATGTGGAAGCCCAACACCCATTTTCAAAAGCACATAAATTGCTTATGAGCTTAGGTGCTTTCAGGAAATTACTTTCTCTTTTATTCTGCAATAAAGATGATGAAATAATATCTATATCATTGTTGAAGGACAAAAATTCTAATTTGAAAGTTATCTGTGTGTAATTTCTAACAATACTTCAAAATTTAGTTGAACGCTATTAAAGAAGCATAGCTGAATTAAATAAATGAAATGTATCTGCCTTGTGAACAATATATAATGATAATTTTTATCTATTATGTAAAAAACTGGAATCTTTAGAGTAAGTGAATACTTTTTGAGACAACATCGTTAACTGTACTGCTGCTAACACCAGCAGAAATTTTCAGTCTTATATTCTTACCTGAAATACTACAGTAAAGCAGCTTGTCTGAGAGACATGAATATTTATTTGTCTTAGAAAAATAACTTTGGAACTTGTAAGTGTAAGTGAACATCTTGTACCATTTTCAACTCTGTATCAAATATATTGCAGGCAAAGGTATACCTTGTAAAGACCTAGTACAACATGCCACCATGAGTATAACAACACAGTAGAGTTTAAAACTGATTATTTCTTAAATTGCTGCATGAAATTTAGTGTATTAACATTGATTACTGCTAACAGCCTAATATAAAGAAAATATATAAATTGCTTCTCAAAACTGCATAGCAAAGGATGAAATAGTACAGGCAATATCACTTGTGAAACTGAAGAACATTTTCATAATTAGTAACTAATTCATATGATGCATAATGTAAAAACGTGCTTGATTTTGGTTCTCTTTCTATATTTCTTTTTTTCACTCTATTCCAGATTTCATATGCTTGTCATTACCCTTAAATACTTCTATTTGCTGTAATGCTTCTCTGAGGTATTTGAAGAATATGGTAATATAGAGTAAAGCATAATGTTTTATCATGAAATAAATAAATTACATTAGCATAATGCTTAGCTTGAACCAGCTTTTGACTGTGAACTGACCTGAGATCTCCAAATTCACTTTTGCAGTATCTTTCAGAGATTTGGTCTCTTAAACTTCTGAAATGCAATCAGTAAATCAGCTATACAATGTAGCTGCAACTAAAGCTTTTCAGAAAAATGTATCAGACCTTAATTCATCTGGTCTGCCTTCTTACATGACATCAATCTTGCATTTTCTCTGTTAATGATAAACTGTGTTTAACCAAAATATATTTCTTGAAAATGTGTCCGATCTTGATTCAAAGATATCAATCAATGGAGGCAATTGTTACTAAATTTGGTAATTTCTTGCCACTTTTGCTTATTAAATTAAAAAATAAGAAGTCCAGGTTCCTAAGAAGTGTCTGGCTTCAGTTTCCAGATATTTTTCCAACAATCACTTAGAACAGCGTATTTGTTTATCTTTTGGAAAGGTTTAATATACTGTATTTGAGTCCCTTCTCTGCCCTTGGCTACACTGACAAAGTTGTGTGTGATAAGCCAGAGAGCAATTTTATTAGAAAGCAGCGCTAAGTCCCTGTAAGAGCTGTACTTGAAACAGGTACCTTATGCTGGTTCTGTAGTGGAAGAAACTACCTTGGATAAAGGCCAGAGTATAATGTAAAAGTGTTTGTATACAAAGCTAATGCACTGTAATTCACACTCTGTGAAATGACACTTTAACAATATGGTAACTTCTGGGTCTCTACTTGTGTTCAGTCTTTTTTTAATTAAAAGGACTGAGCTCCGACAGTTTTGCTATACGGTACTTCCAACTTTCAAATCACTTTGGGAATTCAGTTTTCAACATCCACTTTAAAATAGGAATACCGGAATTGTCTGCACAGCCCAAATATCAGGCTTTCCAGTGTCTTATACAGAATTAACGTTGTGGCTCTTCTTTTATTTGTTACTTACCTGTTTATGCATTCAAGGGTCAAAATTGTCCCTTTGCAGCATTCTGTGGAGCTAAATTGCTCATCCAGTATGAACTCAGTGTTTCCTAGGTCTCCAGTTTGTATGATGTGATATATATTTAGTGAAAAGTTTGTGTTCCTTATGAATTTTTATACAGATAAAAGTTATATCACTTAATATATGCACATGAGGCAAAACAGGTAATTCAATTTGCTTCTGCAGCTGTCCTGTCCTTTGCATTATTTGCTTGTGTTACCTGCAGATTTTATTAGCAAACGGAATCCCTGCATTCAGATTGTGATGAATATGTTCACTGTCAGGTTGCACAACAGTCTTTCCAATGTGTCTCTAAAACTGCTGATAGGTTTCACAGAGTAACCACCCATAGGGAATCATTACCCAGTTAGCTGGTTCCTAGTATATCTAATATATGCTTTGCTGATATTCTATAAGTCTAATTTTTAAGTTACTTTCATGCAGTATGGATTGAAATAGTTTTAAAAAGTGTAAGTGTATTATTACATGTGAGATTAATATGATCAACAACACTTTTAGATTAAAAATAATAAAATCGATTTTGACAAGTCTCATTTTCCATAAAATCATTTTGACTGATATTATTTATGGTCCCTCCTTTAATTCTTTATCAACTGAATCTCCTATCAGCTTTTTCCTCTAACCTACTCAGGATTGATGGGGTCAACCTGGGTCATCTGCCTTGCCCTTTATGAATATTTTCATGGTCTTCTAAGACTGTAAGAATTTAATTTTTTTCTCCCCAGTAGTACCAGATTTATTAAAAGCAGCACCCAGTGGTAGAGCACTCCAGCATCTCTTTAAGTCTACTCATCATAAATTTTTAAGAGTAACTGACTGAAAGGATATTTATCCAAAGTAATTATAATTTAACACTCTGAAGCACAAAAGGTGAATCATTCAGTTAGACCTAGGCAAACTATACAAAACCCAAGACTGGTTTCAGATTCTCTGGCCATCATGGATTGTACTGTGTTTTTTTCAACAGTATCTTCTGTGACATTCAGGACTGATTCCGGCCCTGAATTTCCTTATGGTTCTCTCTACTACAGGAAAACAGAGTGGTTTCCAGCAACTCCATCTAAAATAACAAATGCCTGTCATGTGTTCTGCTATCTCTGAATCTGCATTTACAAGATTTATAATAGGCATTGTTAATTTTGTTTGCTGCAGCCAGCTTGCTGAAGAGAAATGGATAAGGAAGAAAATAAATACAGTATTTGTTGCAGAGCGAAGAAAGTGCAGGAAAGTACACTTTCACCAGTCTTTTATCATTGAGTCTGCTGTGCTTTGGCCTTAGCATCATGCATTCCTGTCCTGACAGCGATCAATCTTCTTTTTGGACGACATTAAATTCATCATGTCTTTTGCGCCTTGCAGAGCGTTAGGGAATTGCTATAGAAATACAGTTTGTAATATTACTTACCCACACAATCCCTGCAATAAAGTTATCTTCATACACAGGATGAACATCCTGACTCTGTGTTAATGGCAAAATCATAATTTCATTTAAATAGGGAAAGGATTTTTCTCTAAATCTTAATTCATTGTCAGGCCCTTCAGTTTTCAAGGAAGAAGAGAAGATGGTCCCTTAATGAAATTGAATTGACTTTTTTTTCTTCTTCAGGTGGAAATTGTAATTGCCACTGACCAGCCTTGAACATACTTATTTTTCTAAACCGTTCACAATTACACTGGGAAAGTGATTGCTGTGGCAACACTGGGTCTCCCTAAGGTTAGGTTAGGGAGCTAGACTGCAGAGGAAGCCAAACAGGAATTCCAGCCCTAACTCTTGAGTTTCCCTTTCATGACTCATCCTTTCTTTTGTGTTTATATCTGAGTCTTGACAGAATATTGATCCAGTGTGTTAGCCCTTGGCAGTGGGCAGATTTCAGTCAGATGTGGAATACGTGGGGAAGAAAAAGTGTGGGAAAAATTACAGAGGCAGAGTTGTACAGCTTGATTTTGATACAGAAAATTTGAATAACAGTAGGTGGCAATTCATATATTCTCACTGGAAAAAAGTTGAATTTATTAATCTCAGGTGTAATCACTGATTTCTCATTACTGCCTGCTGTATTACACTCTCAGGGCTGAAACACTTTATCTCTCTTCTCTGAAAAGATTCATTTTTTCTTAATGGAAAAAAGACATGTCTATACCATAGTAGGTGCTAGATGTGTATTATAGTACATTTATAATAGAACAGAGTTTTATTTTAAACAGTGCCTTTCTTAAGATGATTTTGAAAACATTAGAGACCCTTAATGAGTTAAATACTGGAGCTAAGTACTCAACAAGCTCTCTGAGTCACTTTGTGTATTCTTGGCAAGAGCTCAGGCAGAATGCTGGTTATCAGAACTGCACTGAGAAAAGGGACACTTTTCAATGCTAAGACACAAGTTTAATCTCCTATTCTTATTTTAAAAATGTTGAACTATCTTAAGCACACCTGAGGAGTCACGTTCCAAAGCTATGATTTAATTGCATTGTAGCCAAGTCTGGTTTTTATGATACAATGTGCGTGTGCTTTTTCTCGCAGTTCTTCCCCCCTGCAACACTTTTCCACTATGCATGTTTCTGTTTTATTTTGGCGTTGATTCTGCAGTACTACTCAGACATGCTCACGTGAGCCCACACAACGTGAAGTAGGTGCAGCAAATTGCACAATCAAGACCATTAAATAGAATTGTACCTCCATAACAAAATGTGACAGCTGTCATTTAAAACTGAGAACTCCTTTTCCAACAAGCATATTTTATTCTGAGGCAACATCAAAGAAGATCTTCTCCCATCAGAAAAGATAGAATAATAGAAAATATAATGGAGGTTATTTTAATCTAGTTTAATCACTTGGACAAATAAATGATTTGTATGTTTTGTGCCACAAAGGGAAGGAAGACAATTCCTAGCAACTGATCCACATTTCTGTGGCATGAAATTTGAAAAGTAAAATGGGCTTTAGTATTTTATTTTAATTATTCCAACTGGTTCATACAGAAACTCTTCTAGGCTAAAAACTGTGCAGCATAGGCTTAAAGTTCTACGTGTCCATTTATGCTGTGTTTGGATTTGTGGGACATATTCTGGCACTGAGATGTGTCTTATTATCTGCCAGAAAATCTAAGATAATCATAGGTAGAACACAGAAAGTCAACTTTCCTCTGCATTTTGGCCTTTTCATACAGTCTGTAAATAAAATAATTTTGAAGCTCTGTACAGCAAAACTCACTTCCAAGAAGTCAGTGGCATTTTTATTCCTTCCTATGTCTTTTATGAATAACCATAATGAAATGCAGATTATACTGATAATTCTGCATATGTGTATATGCTTTTGATGGAAGGCAACAGCGCAAAATTTGGCTATCAAGATAATTTTGTAGTAGTTAGATTATGTGAAAGAAATTAATATATGTATAAATCTGGCAAGTTTGATGGAAATGGTAATATAGTAGCCCAAAAGGATATATAGGTTCAACTTGCTAAAAGTGTGAAAAAAATTAATAGTAGAACCTCTTTGAACAGAAGCAGAAAACCTGTCAGGTGGTCTGTAGAACTGAAAAATATTTGCAGTATAAAGAGATAAGACAGTAACAGAGAAGCTAAAAAAATGTTCACCATCAGGGAGGTTACAGAAGTTACCACACCAGAATCTATAGGACCCTCAAACTGAAGTTTCTGGAAGCTAAGTTTTAAAAGATATCCATAAAATAGGTAATAATATTTTGCCAAGAGATGATAGAAAGGGATATGTCCGATGTCTATTAAATTGTGAGTGGCATAGATAATTTTACTGGATGCTGCCCATTATCCTGCAGTGAGTTTCACACAGCAAATAAAGATCCTGGGGAATGTATTGCTACAAGTGGTTTTGAAATGGGTTATTGGAGTGATTAGACAAATTAATGGAGGACAATTCTTCCAAAGGCTATAAATAAGGTCATCTAGGTGCAAACCACTTGGTCATGAAGTTCCCAAAGTGCTGACTACTGGAACCATGCCCAGAGAAACAGCATTCTGTAACTGTCCCAAAACACCATTTCTATAACACCCACTGACAGAGGCAGGATGCCATGCTAGATGGACATCTGTCTGATTCAGTCCTCCTCCTGCTATGGTATGTTTACAAAGCAGTCATGTTACACTGAGAAAAACTTTGTTTGAAAGACTTTAAATACTGAGCAATGGGCTACTGAGTCCGGTGAGGTTTCTGGTGGGTTATTACTAGCACTACTGTGAGTTAAGATGTTTGATAAGACTACATGTGATGTTCTGAAAGGAGGATGGAATTTGGAGTAAAATATGCAAATGATAATAAGTTATGAGAAATTGAAATTGCCAGTGAGGACCATGGCTTATTGCAAGGATCTGAATTTCTTAGGTCTTCAGGCAAAGCTCCCACTGGATTAATTTTTGGGGTGTATTCTATAAAAAATGACATTATTTCATCAGCTCTTCAAAAGTTAACCCAAAATTGAAAGTAGAAGTATAAACTAGTCTAATTTAATTATATTAACTTTGGTGGGATATTTGTCTATGTGTGATATGTGTGAGGACTGTGCTGTATAAAGATTGCCTCTGTTAATAGAAGGAAATAATTTATTCCTATGCACACTTTCAGAATCATAATGGACTTGAATGTCTGTTTGAATCTCTCTGGACAAAAGACAAGATGGAGGTACTACTGGTACCTCTTCACCCATCTATTTAAGAGCTTTGTTTTACTGAGGTTTGCTTTGGTCCTCTATGCTGTGGTAATTTTTGCCTAAGTGTATGAAAAAAAGCTTTTCATGGGTTATACATAGAACTGGCACACAGTAGCCAAGTTCATACCCTTAGAGGCCAGGCTCTGATATGAAAATTGGAATATGAATTGGCAAGTATTAAGAGAGAAATGTCCAGGTTACAGAATTTTTAAAACCTTTAGCTTTGTTAAATAATAATTTATTTAATAATAAAACACCCACTGGCTGAGATTAGGAAGAACCATTTTGATGTAGCTTATTTTTTAAGATATTCGCTTCATACAGCTACGTATCTTTCTGTCACTCCCCTCAATATTAAATTTTGTGTCTCTAAATGGTGTGAGTTGGTTTTATTTTCCTCAGTCAGAGCCTTTACTGTTTATGTTATTGATTCATGCTAAAAAAAGGAGACAATGAAAGGCTTCTTCAGGATACTTGAAATCTGATCAATTTTTTTCTTTTAAATTGGAAATGCAATATACCTGTTACCCTAGGATATGTGTCTCTAAGTGCAAGTGGTTGGAGCATAGATAATAATTTCCTGGTTTATTTGAATGTCAGGGTCAGCATCCATATTTTATAAATGCTGATGCCCTAAAGTTAAGTAGGCTAGCATGGCAGATTTGAAGTAAGAATTTATGTTGCAAGTAGGCATTATTGAAATTAAATAAGTGTTTCACAACTAACATTTTCATGCACATTTTTCAAATACTTTGTATGATATCTGTAAGCACAGTTCTAGCACATAACAGGAATTTTTAAAGCATGGTCTGAATTCCTATGACTTTCTGTCCAATATTAATTTTAACCTTGTGCATATGCACATAATTAATACGTGAGTGACAATACAAGAGGAGGAAGGCAAACAAAAATGGGTTTCTTCGGACACTGTCTTAGGACTGTTGGAATGTATTTCTACCTTTGTTTTGATTCAATTTTAATCACCAGGGGAAAGAACATTTAAAAAAGATGATCTTTATTATGTGCCATATGGGTATTGAAATAGGGAGAAATATATAGTCAATACAGAAGAATTCAATTCTAAATTTCTGCTTTCACTGAATCATAACCTTCTTACACTAATTTCTGTAAGGTAAAATGAGATATGCTTATTTACTGTTCTAAAGTGACTTTTTTAATACTGAAAGCATAAACAGAAATCCATAAAGATTTTGTGAGAGTAGAAAAAGATACTTAGATTTCAGTTATTTTTCTGAATTACAGACTGAATGTACAGGTAGAACTACCGGTTACAAATGAGCAGAGCAAAGGCAAGAATGAGGAGTGCACATAAGTGCCAAAATATGTAGCCGTTTCTGCCTGCCTGGAAGTAGAAGGTAGGGAGGATTTTCTCAAACTTGTCTCCTGTAAGCAACTAAAAACTGAAGGTTGTTGTTGGCTTGACTTTCGGTACTGCAGATACTGGCTGGGGCTTTGTAGGGTCCTGGTACCCCTCCTTTGGTTACGAGTTCTGGCTGGTGTTATAGGAAGGGTTATGTACGTGTCTGTGAGGAGTACAGTTACTGCACACCAGGAAGGATGATCATTCTGAGGAGGGAAAACACTGCTTCTTGGTAAATTTAGGTGCCTCAAAAGTAAGGAGAGAGGGTGTCAAGGCAGTGGGCAGTATCATAAAAAAGAAAGAATTTTGGAGAAAGAGGCCCTGGAAGTTTCATGTAATAAACTTTTAACTGCCTAGGATTGGAACTTTACTACTAGGCAAATGGGATTACATAATAGTATATCTCCATAATTTTCATTTTTGAGGACTATTATGCAAGAGCTGTTATTTTATGCTTCAGTTTTTCCTTCCAGTAGTCTATGTCTTGGTTCTCAGAGTCCCACATTTTACAGATTGCTACTAAAGGTAACATATTTCATTCTAAAAGGATCATAGTTTGAGAATGTTCAAAGTATAATATAAGTGAAATAAATAGTATGTGTCTTTCATTGTATTACAAGGAGAGGGTGCATTTTATTGCATATTCCTACTCACTCTATAAATTCCTGCTGATCTTTTTTTAACTGCTTCCTTTATCTGTTTCCACACAGCTACCCACCTTCCTTCATGCTGTTCCCCATGCTTGTTTCATACTCCTCTCCTCTGTTAACCCTCTTCATAACAGTTATTCTAGGTCCTCCCAAGCAATGACACAATCCCTGCTGGAGAAATTTGCACTTAGTCCTGAAAGCTGGACAGCCATGCTGCTTTCTTTGTTAATAGGCTTACAGGTTTTTATAATTACTTTAGTAATAAAGATGAATTTTAATTTTCCTTTAAAATATAACAGCCATAAATAATTAAAGGTTAAGTAAATACATTATTTTTAGACAGGTTATTCATCTTGCAGGACCTAGAGTTCTTTATTCACATTAATTGATGTCAGTGTTAGTACCTAAAAAGGAGTGTAAAGACTAAAGCATCCTGTTCTGTTTTGGGTTCTAAAGTGGTATCATCCAGCTATTGCAAGATGAACAGAGTCGAGTGATTAAAAGTCAATTCACCTTAAAGCTCTTCTCTCATTAAACTTTTAATAAGAACATTAGTAATTTGCACTAATGAATTCTATTTGTATTAGAGATGACCAAACTGTGTAAATTAGGAAGTAAATGAATAAATGGAATAAATAACTCAGAGATACTGCACTTTGTTGTGTACTTTATTCTTTAATTGAAAAGGCTATTCTAATTTAATTAATGATGATGATTATGCACCAGAACGTGTTCTGGAGCACACACTGTAAAAGAAAGGAAATCTGAACAACAGGAGAGTAACCTTCCTTCAGCAGAAAGGAGCAGGTCTGTTTTTTGATCTTTGTGACTTTCAGCATATGTAGATTACAAAATCTGAAAAAAGAACAGTCTCTTATCCTAAGACTTGTTTGTTCTTTTGCAGTTTACATCTTCCTTCCCTTCAGTCAAATCTACCAAAATCTTCTCACCAAGCTATTATCTTTTTGTTTCTGTTTTCATTACTTGGATTGACAATGATTTGGTTAGAATGACTGCCAGTGTTTGGACCTCAGAGGTGTAGGAGGCTTTAACTTTACTAGCAGATCTGTACTTCCATCTCTGTTTTGTCTTGTGCCGGAGTCATCTTTCCCTGCCTCAGAAACACTTAGCAAGACTTGTCTACTAACAAAATGTACTTACATCTTGAACAATGCAACATCAAAATATACATAAGCCAATTCTATTCTCAGTAACACTGTTGGCATAACTGAGTGACTTTATTGAAGACAAAGGAGCCAATCCACTGTTGCTGAGAGGAGAATTTGTCTTTTTTGTCTTGTGTTTCTTCAGTTTTGGACCTTATCTTGAAAGTGTTTCCTCTTACATTGCCAAAGTGACAAATAGAGGTACAGTTTGTAACTGTTATCCTGGTTAACTTAGTTTTTTTAAATTTTATTTTGCCAGTGTATGCTTTGTATGGCAATGTGGCGTATTCTAGGACTTTGGCCAATATAATATGCCATTGACTTAATTTTTTAAACTTTACTTATGTTTGTAGCTGACATAACTGCAGTAGCAGGAACCCAACATCAGACAGACAAGTTGTTCAATGGAGTCCTTTGTCCAATTTAGGTAATTTCTTTCCATTTCCATTACATAATCTGGTATATATTTTCACTAATTTCTATGTAGTGAGTTCCGTTTATGGGTAGGACAACGTAGCAGTTTAATCAGCACCTAATTTCATAAGTTTGTTTCCCTGAGTGAAGAGAATTAGTTCCTTTGAACACAGCAAACATTTTTAATCTTTTCTCTAGAATAACTATAATTTCTGTCAAACTGATATGTTAGCCATGTATGTACAGAATTCTGTTCACAAACCCCAGAATTGTCTGAGCAATAATTCTTTTAAATAATTTGTTCCCTTATATTTTCTATTTTCACATTCCTTTGCAAGAATGTTTTATTCTGCCACTTATATTTTCTTTTTTGCTAGAAGAGAAACAATCGTAATAGAATTACAACTGTCAGCTATGCATACATTGCAAGAATAAGAATAGTAAATTCTAAACTTCTCTCAAACTTTTCCTTTGGAAAGAAATAATGTATCTAAGTCCCACAATGACATTTCATCTTCTTACCGTGTGGCTGACACAAAGAGTCTTCTCTAAGAATAAGAAAAGCTATAAAAAACACTGTTGGGTTTTCTTTGTTTTGTGTTTGTATTTTAAAAAATAGGTGGCAAGACATGTTTGACATAAGACTGCAGAATGATTAGACTAAGGATTTGGAGTGCAGCTGCACTGATGATATTTGGCAGCCTTATTGACACATTGTATTGCCTCAGGCTAATGACTCTTGCAGTTTTTCAGTTATTTCTTGCAGTCTATTTAGGCAGAAAGCACTTAGACCTACTTTTGAGCTGGTTTTGTCTTCAGCCTCTGTCTCTCTCAACTTGTGGTGGTGAACCAAAGCAAATGATCACAGAGTTGACTAGTCTGCTTCTGACAGCGTGGATGGATACTTCATCGCAGAGCCAAAGGCCCTACATTTGTGACCTGCGAAAGACTTAATAGGTGGATTATTTACTAGGTGATCATTAGCTGCTTTTGCTTTTTCTGCATTTGACTCACGTAATCCAAGAGTATATTCTATCTGCCAGTTTTATTACATCAACAGCTATTTCTGATATATGCCCAGAAATGCTGAATTATCAAATATTTGCCTACCCACAGTATCAAACACTAAGGATACTTTTTTCCTCTTAGCTAATTATTTTCTTTGTCCTTTCTGTGACTTCAGTTTTATTTCAACTGGACTAAGGTAATCTCTTTAGCTGGCTTGCTTTTGCATAATGTGATAACTTGCTACTTCGAACATATACTGAATTAATATTTCTGGTAACCATTATCTTGGAGAGGAGGAATACAAGAGCCCAAGCTGGGCCTCTTTCTACTGCTTTGCATTAGGATAAGTTGTTATTAAGTCAAGTATCATATTTCTATATAAGATAGCCAGATTTTAACTTCAATGAATCATTTTCCTTCACAATCATTCTCCAAAACTCATTGAAATTCAAATTAAATGAAACAACATAGTTGAGGTGTAATAAAGGCATTGTTCTGTCAAGATACGGTTATTGAGGTCATTGTCCTAAAGTACTTATAACCAGACCGAATTCTAGTGCAGTCCGTCAAAGGTGTGACTTACCTGGGACAGTTTCAGGAAGCTGTATTCCCTATATCTCTATTCTACACCTTTCTGTTAGTGTAACCTAACACAGCATGTGCTATTTCTTCATAATGTGGTTATTATGGTTAGGCCTTCCATCCTGGTCATCTAGACACAACACAAATAATACCGAAATAATATTTATAAGAGTAATTGCTAATAATTTTTTAATGAGTTATTAATTATTTTTCACTATTAACTTTTCTGGTTGTCTGGCATACCTTGTCCACATGAATTTTATGATCCAGGCACTGTCCTTACTACCTGAGATCCTTACTGGGTAGGAAATAAGCCTGCGTTCGCACTTATGATACCTGTGGCTATGCTGATCACAAGGCAATTACTGAACCACAGAGAGCACTCATAAAAATAGTCGTCTTATGCCATAAGGCACATGCATATGACATGTTCAATAGAAATCACAACTTGAAAAACTGCTATTGCTGGAAGATATGCAACTGTTCCCGAGGTAAGCTTGTGTCATTAGATATATAACTCATATTAAACATCTCGTCATTCCTGTTCTATAAGATGATTTTTTCTCAGTGGTCAAAAATAAAAATGTCAGCCTTGCAGGAGTTTGAAGCTTTTTCATTCTCTTAACTTTGTACCATTTCAACTAAATGTTTGGTCTGATGTCCTGACTTTATGAGCAATTTTGAGGCCATTTGGTCTAATCTGAATTTTAGAAAGGCAGCTGTGCACTGTTGTGTGACAGTTCTCACTGAGCTTTCCTGTCTCCTTGAAATGTTGCAATCTTTAATGTCTATAACTGTGCAGTCATCTGTGACTGAACCTTCACCTGTCCCTCTTCAATGACATGTGGGTTATCCTTTAGCTTGTGAATAATTACACTGAAGGTAATTTTGTTTTCCTGCATGTAATTCTAAGTGTTTGAAGATTCTCTTACAGAACTTTTGGAGGCTCAGACTTTCCTGATAACTTCTTGAGGTGAATTCAAGCAAACTTGGATTGTTTAAAAACAAAACTTATTTTTGTGGTATAATCAAAGTATAAAATGGTGTTTCAGAAACATTTCAAATCCAGAATTCAAGATGTGAATTTATCTGTAAAGTAACCTTAGGGATTCTTTTTTTTTTTTTTTAAGGAAATAGTTTTCATTGTTATAAATGTCTTCCAGAAAGGAATGAAAAGAATGAAAACAATAAGTTTTTACATCTGCTTTTAGCATATTTAAACAAAGAAAAATATTTTCATTGTTTGGAAGCAATGAAAACACACTTGTTTTTCATAAATTATGTGGACATTTTTTGTGGTTGTAGAGAAGTTAACACTTGAGAGCAGATACTCTTAACCATGCACTAGCATTTGAGGGTCTTGAAAGTCTCACCTGGTTTTTAGTTTCTAACAGTTTTAGCTGTTTGGAGACGCTTTGTGTATAACAATCATGCTATAGCTAGTTTGCCTGTTTCTAACAAGAGATAATGTGAAGACTAATGCTGGTCAGCTCTTGGAAAACAATTCAAATAAAAAGCATTTTTCTTCCTCCTGACTATTGCTTGGAGGAGTGAGAGGACTGAAAGAGAGACTCCGTTACCCTTCTTCCTTTCTAATCAAGAAAGAAGGAAGTAGAAGTTGGACAAAAGTAGGAATTGGAGAGCTTTATTGAGCTTTGTAGCTCTATTAAGAAATAGAGGTGAAGAACTTTGAGTGAAGTTGTTTCTCCACTCTCCCCTTCTTTATGGACTGGGAAATGTGGGAGTACAGCTTAGGTTCAAATGCCCTTTTATTGATACATATACACACCAGAGATATACAATATCTACAGGTATGGCAATTTCAGTAACTGTAGCAGGACTGAGAATCTGGTCATACTATGCATTCTTGGAAGTCATTCTGTATAAAAATATTTTTAATGAGAAAACCTGTTCATTCATCAACAGATACTATCGAGCATAACAAACAAACTAGATTTTTCAGGAATTTCCAATGCTTATGTACAGTTTGTCTTACAGCAACATTATTAAGTCCAGTCATTTATAAAAAATCCAAAAGTGGAGATATTTCATACAGAACAAGTAACATGCATATAATTATTACACCTACTTTTGAAAGAGCAGTCTGCATTTTCTTTCATTTTTATTGTAAATACCTCAATTTGTTTGCTCAGAAGTATCTGACAATACACATTACAAACTCTGAAATGTCAAATATTTGATGCATTGCTGCCTACTTTTAGATACTGTTATTAGCTGCTGCTAAATAAGATCAGTTTGCTTCCTCTCCCCTCCAGCAAAGCTCAGTATTAATAAATGAGGTCAGTAGCTGAATCATGAGAAATACTTTATTTCCATTGTTATATTTTCTTATTGTAACCACTCACTGAAGAACGTGTAATGAACTAAGTGTGTATGTGCTAAAAGCCTCACCTTTATTTGATATCAGCAGGAATCTTGTTGGCTTAAGCCAGAGCTGTATTTCATCTGATGTATTTTACTGATCGCAAAGGGAAGTGTGTTTGTCTATATTGATTTTATTTGAGGTTTAAAATGTGTTTTAAGTTCCCTAACACAAATACAATATTGGGTAGTTTAAACTTGCCTGACAGCTTTTTAAAGATATCTCAACATTTTTATACTTCAATCAAAAGGTTTCCATGGTTCCCTTATTTTCCAAATTTAAGATTTCTCTTTGTATTATAAACTTGCCCTCAGTTAAATAGTAAAGACTTGGAAGTATCTGCTGCTGTGCATTTTGTCACTTTTATAGCTATATAGCTAATTTTAACATTAAAAGAAAAGTTAGGTGAATTTTTTCACATAATTTATTCCTCAAACTTCAAATAAACAGTGCATACTCTTAAGTGCCTTATTAAAAAAATTTGCTAAAATAATATATAATCGACGCAAACTAAAAATCAATTTCCCAATCAAAAATATCTTTTTTTTTTTGGTCAAATGACATTTCTTATATTCCATTATATTAAAGGTTTAAATCCCTGCCTCAGTTTCTTCCTCATCTGATTGAAAACCAAGTTAGTGGCAGTGCCCTTGCCATGAACATCCTTTTTTCTAGCAGTCAGTCTGCTTTGAGGAATTAGATGTAAGATTAATTAGATTGAAGGTTAAGAAACCACCTAATGTAAGACACTCACAGAGCAGAAGCCTGCAACATTACAGAACAGATTAACATAGTCAATGTTACTTTATCTGATAGAAAAAAACTCTTCTCAATACATTATTTGGAACAAATTTGTTTCAGCATTTGAAGAAATTATAATTATCATTTGAAAAAATGAGAATTATTCTATCTCAAACCTTGAGAAGGTATAGCTCAATTAAAATAATTTTCTTGTGTAACAGGATTACCTAGGGACTGAAATGTAATCTCTGTAATTGTTTTCCTTTCCATTTCTAATATTCCTTCTTGTATTATTTAACATGTGAAGTAGCATGCACTGTTGGATTTTTTTTTCAGAACTAAATAAAGTTATACCTTGATTTGGTTTGACTATAGTATGTCATTTAATGAGTTTAGGATATTTAAACTTTCAGAAATTATCATTACAATGATAACTTCAAATAAGTAGCTAAATATTAAATCCCACTGGACAGAATTAAATTAAGTCCTTTTAATACAACACAAAATATTAGTTAACTTGAAATTAATGATCTGAACCAATCATAACATATTGACCAAACTGAGAAGAAAGGGTTTTTTCTACCATTGAGAGATGGATGTGTCAAAGCCACTGTAGGCTGAAAATAAAGCTGTACTGAGATTTGAAACTACATGGTTTTTGTTAAGATTCAGTGTGAAGAACTGTGGAAATAGTTTGTATAAACTCTAATGTACTTTGACAACAGCAGAAGCTCTAAAAACTATGTGCTATGCTGACAGGAGTAAAAACCTCACAGATGTGTATGTTGAACAACAAAGTCCTGTATTACTGGTGTTTTAAGCAGTTAATTTTAAAATTCTTTTTGCATGTTTGGTTAAGATAAATACCCTTAATCCAAAATCTTCATTCAGTTTTGTGCTATGATGCTTCAGACCACTGTGTGTGGTGTTACTCACAAATACTTCCTGTGCTTCCACAGTGTAATTATTGGTAATTTCTGGTCACGTATTTCTTTCATGGGACAAAACAGAGCATTACAAACATGCCTTTTAAGAGGTTAATGCCTCTACTCAATAATGGCCATATCCTCATGAGTCCTTGGTAAGTGAGACAGAAGAATGGAAAAGTCTGAGGTTTGTGTGCTGTGTGAAGTTGCATAATTATTGTGTGACTAATGGGAAGAATTGTGCTCAGTAGGACTCATTTCACAAAAATTGGACTTTCATACAGTTTATTTACTCAAACTGAGTTAACTTGCTTGGCTTTAATGTTTGTCTGAAAAGCTGTTATTTCTCCTCTCAGTGCTGCAGGTTACTATATTATAGTTGATACAATGTGTGCTTTATGTATTTTTATGGTGCCAGTCAACATTATGAAAAGTTATCTGGAAAGATTTCGAACCTGGAGGATTCTGCCCGAGGGGCTGTAGGAAGTCTACTGATGGCAATATCTTTGGAAGGTCATTAAGAGGATTTCAAGGATTAAACCCTCTCTTTTTGTCTGGGTGGAGATTAGTGGAGAAACCTGCACCAGTGGGCATTTGGTGTGATCAAACCTGACTGTGGAGTTCCCTTTGTGTTGTGAAGGCAGCTGGACAAAAGGGAGCTTAATGCCGAGCCTGCCTTGGCTAAACTGTGCCTGACCCAGCAAATAGGCTGCGTACAGACAGGGCTAATGCATGCTGAAAAAAAAGAATGGGGCTTGGGGACCAAAGTATAAGGTCAAGCAAGAGACAAAAGAAGACACTGTTATATGCTGATATAGAAGCCAAAGCCTGTAAGGAAAGACAGAGGAATATATATACAGCTTTAAAATAGTGGTGGCTTAGTTAATTTTCCTCAAATGCCATTCTCATTTGTAGCTTTTCCATTTTGCAAATCTACATTTAAGGTAAATAGGACAGTACATGTTGCAATTACATGAATAGTACAGGAGAAACCATAGCAGAAAATTAGATACTCTGGTTCTTCTGGCTATTGTCTCAGTAACTACTGAAATTCATTTCTTCATGTTAAAGAACATTTGTGAAGGTTGGGGAGAGGGAGAAAGTTTGCCAAGTCATGAGTTTCATAAAGGAAACTACTGAGAGAAGTGCAAAATATCATGGAATGGTCTTTAAAAGCAGAATAATATGGAAATAAAAATGTCAGCTATGGTATTGAATATAGACAGCTGAACGTGGCTGTAGAATCGTAGAATGGTTGGGTTGGAAAGGACCTTTGAAGATCATCTAGTTCTAACCCCCCTGCCATGGGAAGGGACATCTTCCACTAGATTACATTGCTCATCTCCAATGGTGATCTCCAGTGGTGGGGTTTAAACAGAGAGAGGGTCAGGCTCTTTAGGATGCTCTGCAGTAACCTGTTCTCCCAGAGGTGTGTGTTGGAGGTGGTCTTTTGGTTCTCCTTGTGATCTCTGGCTATTGGTGATCATATCTACAAGAAAGAAAAGGAAAAGGACCTCTCAATTCCGAGGTAGTCTTCCCAAAATGTAGCTGTGTACAGTTGTTGCATAAAAGTTGATTTTAGAAAAAAATGGTTGAGTATCACAAGTTTTGCACTGGTACAAGTTAGCTTGAAATATCACCCTCTTCAGCCTCTCATCCCCCTACAAACTGAGCTGAAACAGTTTGAATGTTTTTTTTATTTAACATCCTAATAAAATGTTTCCTTTTGGAATTTCTAGATGAAATTCCTGTCATCTTCTTGTTTTCAAATTTTTAAAATTAATGATGTTCATTGTGAATTTAATATGAAGGGTCCTCCAGACTTCTATATCTGGAGCACCCAGGTATTTTTTTCAGCAATGAACTCTGGCGTATCTGGATTATTAGGACAGGGATATAATTGTCAACATATATTGACTCCTTTGTCAATATATTTTGCAGGTCTTCTGCTGCTGCAACTTTATCTGAAGCTTAGACACATCCTGAAAAGGACAAAACTTTAGGTGGAGTCTAGCTTCCTGTTCATGCTTAAGCTGGACCAGTGAAATTATGGTACTGGCCATTTAGCTGAAAGTTGCATTGTAGAGTCTGAAGAACCATAGACACTGATGTAAATACAGTAGGTATTACAGAAGATAGTTTATCATCTTGTCTTTTTAGTCTGTCAAGAAGAGATCAGCCTGGGTGATGGTGTTGTATTCTGACATGGAGTGAAAACTTTAGCAAATTTCATGTGGCATTCTATAGACTTTGTGACTGTGAAGGAATTCTTAAATATCTTCTACCTAGAAACTTTTTTTTAAAAATTTATTGTAAAAAACCCCCTCACTTTAGGAAAACTGTTTTGTGAAAATACTGATAACCTAACTGGTACCGGTAATGGTACTGACAATACTTAACACTATTACAAACAAATTCAGCCGTTTCTAGAATAACAGTTTTTTACATGAGTCTTCTTTCTAATTATATGCGCAGTTTCAGCTCATATTGCAACAATCAAAAGTTACTGTGAAAAGCTATCAAAGGTGATGGATCTCTTCACATGATTTTCTAATTGAAATCAATATAATCTTTTTGTATGCTCTGTTGGTAATGTTCAAAGAAAAATCTTAGGTTGGACAAGTAAATAACTAAGATTCTCAAACATTCCTCATTTTAGAGTATGCATTTTTCTTTGTTTGCTTAGACTAAAATCTATCAACTAAACAATCATTCCAAACGAATGCTGTTTATTTATTGTCTCTTTTTTCTTACTGTTTCCTGATATTTATGTATAAAAAGATGTACTACTATCAAAAAACTCATAATCTACAAAACTGATGAGAATGGAAAAATTCTCAGGGGGTAGAGAAAAGCTTCTGTAGGAGAAATAACATTTGTTTCATTTTGGAATTCGGCATCCAAATTCACTGCCATCATTTTCCTGTTCTATAAGCTTAAATAAAAGTGGAATTGATATAAAATGTGAAATCTGTTAATTGGTATTTTCAGTCAGCCCTTGCCATTTATGATGTAGTGAACTTTTTGATCTTTCTGTTTCAACTCTAATTTAAAATGAAGATATTAATCTGTGAATATTTCTTCTTCAGATATCACATATTTTTTAATTCTATATAAAATAATATACAACGATTGTTTATTGAAAAGGCTTTCAGTGAAACATAGTAACATTGAGCATTAAGGTGTAAGGGAACTGTTGTTTCATCTGTACCAGTCTAGTATTATTGCAGGACCATAGCTCTGTCTTGCAGAGGCAGTAAATTTTTAAACTTCATGTAGAAACTAGTTAGGTGGGGTTTTTTTTGCCACCAATTCTTTTATTGGAAGACTGTTCCAGAACTTGACTTATTTGAAACTTAGGACTTTTGAAAACTTTATTATGAATGGTTTAAATTAATATATTCTTAAGTAGTTCTTGATAATGACTTCTATGATGTAGATATAAACAGAATTACAGAAAAGTTTAGGTTCCTCTGGAGATCCCTAGACCAGCTTCCTGCCCGAAACAGGACTAACTTCAAAGTTGGGTCAAGTTGCTCAGGGCCTTGTCCCATAGAGTTCTGAAGACATCTGAAGGTGGATGTCCACAGCCATAACCTGTACTAGTGCTTCAGTACTCTCATTTTTGGAGAGCTTTTTCTTTGTATCTGGTTGGAATTTCCCTTGGTGGCGCAGCCTGTGACTGTTGTATCTTGTCTTTACATGGTGTATCTCAAAAACCAGCCTGGCTTTTCTTCCTCAATACCTTCCCCTTTAGATATTGGAAGACTTCAATTACATCACCCTTTACCTTTCCCAGGTATGCAAACGTGGTTCCCTTGACCCTGTGTTGAGTGCTCCAGCTCCCCCAAACTGTTTAAGTGGTGCTCTCCTGGACTATCTGCAGTTTTCAGTCTCCTTGTAATGACACCCCCTAACAAGACACGGTACTCCAAATGAGTGCCTAGTAGAGGAGAATATTCACTTCCCTCCATTCTGTGCAGTCTGCGAACACACATTGTATATGTCCAGCTTACCTAAACAGTCATAATAAATAGTCTTTTTTTTACTTTACTAGGCTAAATGAGCCAGGCTGTTTTGTTAACTCCTCAGAAGGTAAACGTTGGCAATGCATAGAATTGGGCGCAGTATTCTAAAGAGGATATCAGCAGCCTTTTTTTCTTAGAAATACTTCCCTTAATATACTGCAGAATCATGTTCACGTCGTATGTGAAGACATCCTATGCATCAGTGGTACTCAGTTTCTGGTCAACTAACACTGAGATTTTTCCCTGTTCTTTATGGTTTTCAGCTGATGAATTCCCCCCTCATATGACAGAAAGTGCGAGTCTCACAGTATGCGACTTTCCACACTATCTCAAGCTCATGTCATACAGGAAGAATTTTATTCCAATGCTATGCTTTATTGACAATGAACTTCAGGTTTGGAGTATCAGCAAATGTAATTGTTCCTACTTTTTGATGCTAAAGTCTTTAGATGAAAAGAGTATGTTAAAGCAGACTAGTTTGATAGTTCCTCTTTCACCATAAGTTGTGTGTTCAACTGGTTTAATACAGTGCGATACAAACTTCCCTCATTACGATATACACAGATTGACCGGGTGTTCAAGAAATGCTGTCTCTCCATTATACCTCTCTCAATCCAGCTTTATAGAATGGTAATTGTTTTGTGTGTGTGTGTTTTGTCATTAAAAAGCTGGAAGTGTGAGGGTTTTTTCCTCTCATTAGTAAAGATGTGGATTCACCTCATATATTTAAGAGGGCAGTTTGACTTTGAACTAGCTCACAACCTAAAAATCTAAATATTTTACACAACCTATACTGAGGTGTGTGAAACTAAATGATTATCTGCTACATCCATAAACTTGGTGAGGATTTCAGACAGAATAGATGCAGAACTATTTTTTTTAAATAGCAGTGATGCATTGACAAGCAGCGCAGAAAACATAATGGATTTTAGAACAACCCTAGTCTGGTGATGTATTGATTTATTATTATTATTTTTGAAGGCTTTGTAATTTATATATTGAATGGAAATAACATGGTCTCAATGAAGTTAGTATTACTTTAGCTATTTTAGTTTTGCTTTTTCTTTTCCTGTGTAATAGGTAAAAAACATTATAAAAGGAAATAAATACTAGAGAAACAAAGGTCTTTCATACAGTAGGATTACACCGTAGTGCCTGCTATAAGAATGAAAGAATTTAAGGCATAATTGAAAAATAAAAATGAAAGACACTTTCCATAGAATAGTTAGGAAATAATGTTCATGGCTTTGGCGTATACGAAGCAATAAACGGCTTTCATGGGTGATTAAATGCTGAAGCGAAGCTAAGATGTTTGATCACCGTGCAAGTAATTTATTTCAACACTATGAAGCATGATTCCTATTATAAGACAAGATAAAAGAAGATACAACAATATTTTTCTTCTCTTGTGAAGGTCGGTTAGAACAATTAATAATGGGGAGACCAGATGGCTCAAGGGACAGGCAATGGGCTCAAGACTGTTCTTTTAAATGTGGAACATATCAATAGTAAATAATGATTAGTATAATCTGTTTTTCTACCATACGCAAAGTCAGTCAGTTTTATCAGTCCATTTCTCATAGAAAGCGTTTGCAGCCTCAAAAGTCACCATCGTGGTTGGCACATTTGGTCCTGTTTCAGCAAAAAGACTAAAGAATACATTGACAGTGTCAACTGGGAGTGAAGTAAATGAATTTATAAACTCAGATTTGTGGAATTAGGTGTGTACAGTTGCCCACATATATTTGCAGACTAACAGACCATGTGTAAACACAGATGTATTCCAGGCTTCAGTTCATCTCACTTAAAAATTTTGGCTCATATCCTGTTTTCTTTTGGGGATTTAACTGTTTGAAAGTACTCTTTTATACAATTGAGTATACAAATACCTGAGTAGTGAAATACAGTAATAACCATGAAACTTCAGCATCATAAACCACGTAGTTTAAGATTGACAGAAAGATATATAGCTTTATAAGGAAACCTGTTTGGGTATTTGTAAATCAAACAGTAAAAAGGTTAAACTTAAAATTCCAAAGCCTTTTGTCATGATAGATGCTGACAGTAATTTAAGAAATATTTTAATACCGTGTATTTTATACCCTTTCTATTACTAAAGAACTCTTATGTTGAACTTTCCAAATTATAAGAATCTCTCCTATGTAAGTAATCAGGACTGTGTGTGGAACCTCAATGGGCAATTTTGTACACACTCATGTGACTACTCTGTACTGTTAATTATTCTACCACATTTGTATACATAAATATCTCTAGTCAGTAGAAATATTCTTTTACAGGAAAATGTAGAAGGTCTAACAGATTTTCTCCATCTAATATTTTTGTTGGGCAAAGAAGCAATTTTTCCTGGTATTGTGCAGTTTATTCTTTTAGTTTGCTCGAATATATTTCATATATTACATATGAAATTTCTTTATGCCTCCTCTTCTTGCACTTCTACAACTCTAGTTGCAGACATCCCACGGTTATAAATATTTTGTGTTGTGTTTATTGCTATGACTTCTCTTATCTGTTGAAGGGGGACTAGAATTTTGTATGTCAAAACCAACCTTTTTTTTTTTTCAAAAAAAGGGGGATTTTCTCCAAAGCAACAAGCTTTGACACTGACAGTTAAGTAGCATTTAACAAAAAATTATTTCCTTAATCCAGAAACCCTTTTATTCTGCAGATTAGATGTCTCATTATATGGGAAAGACAAGTTTTACTTAACGCATTCATCTGTATTTGGGGTAACTTGTACTTTGTCCCTCTACCATATCCTGAGAAGTATTAGAGCCCAAACTGTTGGAAACAATTTCTCACTTCTTCTCTATTCCAAAACTTAAAGGGTTGCTTAAAACTGATGATGCAGGTAATAAAGCTATGACTGTTCTAGATGAGTCATAGAGTAAAAACCTTTAAGGTGGAGTATAGACTACTGTTATGCACAAGATCCAAACTGTCCTCAAAGACGTAATGGATAAATATGATAAAGGCAATGAAAGCAGAAATAAGTTAAAGAAAAAAACTGCAGCAATGTCTTCTCATCATCTATTCTCTTCTTCTATAAAATTCCAAATGTAAACAAGTGCATGGCTCAGTCTTAACCTCAGCAGACCAAAGTGATTTATTTTGTGCCTTTTCGGGTATGCTTCTTGCTTTTAGTCGTGTTTGTATATTTCTTAATTTTTTGTCATCTCTGGCCTTGACAATTTATCTGTACATTGTATAGCAATGACAGATTCTCTTGTTAGATGACTGCAGGATTTTACCTTATTGCATCTCAGTGATTTAATTTTTTTTATTTTTCTTGATTAGCTGACATCAAGTGAAAGATGTGAATGTAGGCTTACCTATATGGTATGCAGCAATATTGGTAAATTCTCGGAGTGTGCTTCTGCTACCATTTTTTAAGTGTAACTCTGGCATACATCAAGAGGAAATGTACAAAGCACTACCTCTGTAATACTTATAAAATATTAAACAAACTTAACCATATGAAAATATTAAAAATACTTGAAATAAGTTTACTTAAAGGTTTAAAACTACCTTAAATCCACTTCTCACTTTTCCTGAAGGCTGAGATAAAAGTAGAAGGGCCAGTTTTCTAGACTCAGTCCACATGGCAACACATTTCTACCTAAAGTATCTTTCAGTGCAGCTAGTTATTGTAGGCAAGTTAATATGTAGGCAATTGGTCATTGACTGGGAAGGTATACTTAGATCCCCTCCACAGAGAGGTGTCATTTGCACAAAAACCTTTGAAAGAGCAGTGAGCCACTTAGACATTTAGCACTAGTTGCCTCAAGCCCAAATTTTTATAGGGTCCTGAAGCATTAGAGAAGATATTGTAGAAGAAAGGAATTCTTGTTGGCAAAATGTTCATGGGAAAGAACAAAACTTTAAACTGTGTGTAGCATCTGACAGTTTGATTGTGTTGGATTTGCAGTTGCCTGGTACTAATTTCTACTGGGAGTCTCAGCACTGCAAGAACATAGCATTGCCACACACAGTGCATGGCTTTCAGTGAAGCAGTCAGTCCTGAAACACTGTTTTGCAGCAATTCTGATTTAACCAGATTGAGGTCTAATGCTGCATTCAGGTTCCTGTGGTAGATTAGTATCTCAGCTAGCTTTAGTGCTCAGGGACATCTCGGCTTTCAACTCTTCCCTGTAGCCTCTAAGCAAAGATGGCATTCATACTTGGGGAGTTCTGACATTCAGATTTATTATGAAATTCTAATTGGAAATGACTGTTTCTTAAGAAAAAGTAAAATCCACAAAAGAAATAAGTAAAGCGGATAATAGTGCAGTACTGTGATGGTTTAATTAATGTTAGGCTAACCTTAGGATGTCTTAAATGTCATTTTCTATTGGCTATATTCAGGCTGAGCTGGGGTTTTAGCCCACAGCTATGTGTGGTTAGTGGGTGGGCAGAGCAGTAAGACTGTTCTGCCTGAGGATTATACTGCAGTCCTCCAGTGCGCCACCTTCTTTTCCCAGCACTCTGTGGCTCAATAGACATTTTATTTTCTCCTTTTCTACTTTTGGCTCTTTCCCCGTAGTTGCCCATGGCTAATGCAGGGGCTGACAGACAGGTATGCAAACAAGTTTGAGTACCTGATATAAGTAGGTATGTTTAATTATAATATCTAGGTTAGCTGGTGTTTGGGGGGTTTTTTTGCCATCATATAGAGGTCTTTGCAAATATTAGGTACCTGATAATAATACTTAGCACTGTTACAGCATTTAAAATTTTCAAAGCACTGTACAAACATAGTCTAATTTATCCTATCTGTCTCCTACAATACACATATTGAAGTGGCAGTTCACATGAAAGCTTGGGTCCTTGGGCCCAAGTGTAAGGGAAGGCCTTTATGCTTTGCCACTTGCCCTCAGAGACCTATATATACCACAATCCCATACAAATCTAGTACTGCACTTTTTAAAAATTGCTGAGACAGAAAACTGTGATCATACACAAATAATCTTATTTTCCCATCTTTATCCTGCTGTTCTACAGGCTTTATGATATGCTTTTTCTCCAGGCTCTATTTCTGATGTATTTTCCAACATGAAACCCAGACCTAATCTCTAGTATTGCTAGTTGGTACCACACCAGCCAAAATTGCCCTAACCTGGATTAGTTTTTGCATTAACTCTAAATTTTGAGTTAATGCAAAATTCTGCACAATATTTTTTCAGGTACAGCATTGCCTGTAAGACATGGGGAGGATGACAAGGCATTCCTTTTCTTTTTTTCCTGGATGAAGGCAAGCTGCCATGAGAATCTCTGTGGATCAATAAAGCACAATTTATGTAAATCGCAACAGCTGTCTCCCTTAAATTAAACAAATGGATCTGATCCAGCACTCAGTACTTTATGGAACCATAGAATCATAGGATCATTAAGGTTACTATCATCTCTCCTAAACCACACCCTGAAAAGCCACATCTATATGTTTTTTAAATACCTCCAGGGGTGGCGACTCTACCACCTCTCTGGGCAGCCTGTTCCAATGTCTGACCACTCTTTCAATAAAGAAAATTTTCCTAATATCCTAAACCTCCCCTTGAGGTGGCTGAAGTTGTTTCCTCTTGTTCTATTGCTAGTGACTTGGGAGAAGAGACCAACACCCACCTCGCTACAGCTTCCTTTCAGGTAGTTGTAGAGAGCAATAAGGTCTCCCCTCAGCCTCCTCTTCTCCAGGCTAAACAATCCCAGCTCCCTCAGCCACTCCTAGTAAGACCTACTCTCCAGTCCCTTTACCGGCTTTGTTGCCCTTCTTTGGACACACTTCAGTGACTCGATGGCCTTCTTGTAGTGAGGGGCCAAAACTGAACACAGTATTCAAGGTGCGGCCTCACCAGTGCTGAGTACAAGGGCACAATCACTGCCCTGCTCCTGCTGGCCACACTAGTCCTGATACAAGCCAGGATGCTGTTGGCCTTCTTGGCCACCTGGGCACACGGCTGGAACATGTTCTGGCTGCCAACCAACACCCCCAGGTCCTTCTCCACCGGGCAGCTTTCCAGCCACTCTTCCCCAAGCCTGTAGTGTTGCATGGAGTTGTTGTGACACAAGTGCAGGACCCGGCACTTGGCCACATTGAACCTCACACAATTGATCTCAGCCCATCCATCCATCCTGTCCAGATCCCTCTGTAGGGCCTTCCTACCCTTGAGCAGAACAACGCTCCTTCCAAGTTGGGGTTGTCCGCAAGCTTACTGAGGATGCACTTGATGCCCTCATCCAGATTGTTGGTAGATATATTAAACAGAACTGGCCCCAACACTGAGCCCTGGGAAACACCACTTGTGACCAGCTGCCAACGGGATTTAACTCCATTCACCACAACTCTCAGGGCTTGGCCATCCAGCCAGTTTTTTACCCAGTGAAGCGTACACCTGTCCAAGCCATGAGCCGCCAGCTTCTCTTGGAGGATGCTGTGGGAGACAGTGTCAAAGGCTTTACTAAATTCCAGGTAGAAACATCCACAGCCTTTTCTTCATGCACTAAGCGGGTCACCTGGTCACAGTGGCCCTTTCCATTTTTCCATTTTGGGTGTACAGAAAGTTTCTTTGGGCCTCTGAGAATTATACTCTTGCTTCACCTTGGGACTCTGGTACTCTTAAGAAATGCAATTGCCTGTTGTTTTTTTTTTTTTCTCATTATCTGTGGCTTAGTTCAGAAAGTATCTGCAGTATCTTTTGGATTAATTAATTCACATTTTCCTGTGCTGTTTTGCCATCTTATCCATAAAACCAGGGCTCTAAACTACAGTAAAAGATAATACAATATGCATGTCATTTCACTTCTGTTACTGTTAGGGACAGTACTAGACAGTCACATTGTATTTGCAGCTCTTGTCCGTATGTTCAATCTGAAATTTCATATTTGATTTTAAGATAATCATATTTTCATGAAAGTGCTCACAACTTCAGTACCATCTTTTCTCAGTAAAATTATTTATTATACTGTTGTTAGAATAAGAATTATAGGAATAGCACTGGAAACCTGCCAGCTAACAAACAGTGAGGCTTTGAGGTATTCAGTCATTTTACATAATATGCTGAGGTAAATTTATGTAGACTTTTCTTGTGAATTGTAGTAGTTTTCCAATTATTTTCTCTCCAACTAAGGATGTTTCAGAAAATGATTTTAATATTTTTATGAAATGCTAAAAACGACTCTAATGTTGGAAGAGAAAAAATTTGAAGTCTTACTTTACCTTACCTTTTCGTTGATAAATAAGTGGAATACAAAGAAGAATGTTTGTGATATAACTGGAGAAAACTTGAAAATGTTAAGTCTCATACTTAAATGCCAGCTGTTTAGAGCTCTCCAGTCTTTCTGAAATTCATGAGGAGTAAGAATATTCATCTTCCTGAGAAGGCATGACCTTCTAAGGATAGGTTGGTGAGAGGGAAAGAAATCAGGTTGGTTGCTTTGTTTTTGTTCTTGGCACATCATGCTGCAATGTTTTGTTTCCCCAAGGTGAAGAAGAGTAGGTTAGACCACTACCAACGTGGCAGCTCGGTAAAAACTTGAAGGCACATTTAACATTAATTGCTAAATACAAGGTAAAGAATAAAGCAAATTTCTTTTTCCTGTGGATGTTGAGGTACCGATGCAGCTAATATATTGCTTTGAATTTGTCTGCTCTTTTATGAGTATGAATACCATTTGGAATAAAAGTCATTGTAGGTTTTTCCACTAGTTGAATAGAACTGATGTATGTTTTATTTTTAATTCACTAACTATAGTGAACATCTATCTTTGTTTTCTGCAGTCAGGCACTGGGGAACAGTTTGGCTTAATGAATACAGGAGTGGACTGGCAAATTTGGTTCAACCACTGGACTGTGGCATTGTCTTGGAAAATCATGCTCTTTCAGACACAATTTCTCTGCTTCTCCATTGTGCAGCATTCTGCCCTTTCTTGTTGAAAGGTGTGGGCTTAGACTAAGATATGTATATCATGACTGCCAAAGAAAGATTTATCAAACTCAATAAATTTCCAGAGAAGACTAAGACAGGACACACTAATAGCCTTCAATGGTTGACAAAAACAGCATCAGAATTTATGATTTCTCTGCTTAAGTATGAAATGCTTCTGTCACCTGATGGCTGAAAAATAAAATTAATATTTTGTGGAAACACAAATTAAGTCCAGCCCATTTTGTGGCACTAACCATTCCTGGAATCTGAGCTCCATCCGCATTAAAGCAGCCTATGCCATCTACACCATCAACAGATTGACTCTCTCACTTTCTGAAATAGAAATCACAAATCAGTTTTTCTTTAACTGAGGCTAACGAGGGTTGATCCCTGCTACTGTGCTCCTAGGGTTGTGACAAAGACCTAGAACAAGGTAAGCCTCTCCATTCCAGGCTCAAGGTGACTCTCTTGGTTCTTCTAAGGTTGGATCCCAACCTCTCTCTCTATTTTTCTTTTCTTTTTTTTCTGCTGATGTGTTTCTGTATCAGATTGCATCTAATGGCACTCTTGATAGTCAACCAGTATTTAGTTTACTGTATCTTATAACTGAGGTAATTCTTGGAGTTCCTTTGAACAGTTATGCACTCATTACTGTTAATTTATGGGTTTCAGACACCAAAGGGACTAAGAATATATGTAAAGCTGACCTTACAATCTTCTTGAGCTGGCACTCCTCAACTTAACTTGAAAATCTCTGCACTGTCTCCTAGTAACAGCTTGTTCTGAGCTCAGATGACTTGCTGAATTCAGAATCTGAGATAAACCTTTCTGCTAGCCCATTCTTTCTTGCCCTGTACAGGCAAGATCCTGTAATTAGAAATCCATTGGGAAGCAGGAACGAGTTTGCTTCTCCTTCCTGAGGCAGAACATTTCTAGAAAGCAATGTTGATGTTTTTCTGAAGATATCAATAAAGACATAGATGAGGAGGGATGACTTGTGTGTAAGCCTCAGTAAGGGTGATCTTCAAAGACAGTCTTGAATGACACTTTAGACATATATTAAAATAACTAAGGGATATATTACAGCGTATGAAAAGCTTAATATGTCTTGAAAATAACCTTCAGAAATGCAAGAATGTAGGACAAAAAGAAGATAGGAATCACATGAGTCACAGAATCTTGGGCTCTGCTATTGCAGGAGACACCATAAAAGTTCTTTTAGTTTAAACTCCATCTTCAAATAAACTGGGATTTTTCAAATAGTTGCTTAGGATGTATTATTTTTTTTTTGCTTTCAGAACAGAATCATGTGAATAATGAAATAGAAATATGTGGAAATATTATTAAAACTAACAGTAGAATTGCACTTCTATTTAATATAAAAATATATAGCCAACAAAGACAAAAACATTGATTATTCTTATACAATCTTAAATAGTTATTAAGGTGCTGAACCTTTTAATAAAGAACTAGATTATTTTTAGAGTGAACACAAAGTAACAAAACCTTTTTAACAAATTATCCTTAGGAGATTGTTAGAGTTTTAATCGCTTTCTTGTACTTAAACTCATTTTCCCAGCAGGATGTACACTATCTGTGGGAGCTTTTCATAAGAAATTCACACTATGATTACGGCACCAGCTATTTCAAGTAAAAACATTGTGAAATGTTACTATTGTTTGGGCAGTTGGAACTGAAATGATTGAGTGAAGGATGATAGTTATGCTGCAGGCTAATTACATGGCTAATGTCTTTGCTTTACATATCAATAGATGCTTCTAGAGATGAGCAATAACAGAGACTCCATTATCAGTCCAATACAATGCACTTAAATTAGCCACCATTTATGAATACTGTTAAAATAAGAGCTGGCTAGTGCTTAGTGATGTTGCACTTGACATGTTTTTTGTTGTCAGTCTGTAGACACTGCATATGGCATACTACGGAGTTTTGACATAGCTAGAGAAGATGTTTTTACAATATTTTCCTGTTAACTACGTATTGATTAAAATCACAGAATTTTTCAATAGAGTATGAGATCAAAGAGGTGAATGTTATAGTTGCAAATGCAGTAAGCTAACTAGCAAGGTGTTACATCGATAAGAGGTTTCATAGCCTAATGATGAAGCTCATTGGAGCAATGCTAATGGGTGCTCTGTTTCACTTTTTGATTTGTCAGGTCACAAGTTGACCAAATTTTCAGCTTTAAAGTCAAAATGGAAAAGATCATCCAATGTCTAAGAGTGCTTGCAATAAGTTTTCATAGATACTTAAGGAGTTTTTTTACTTGAGTGAAAGGCTTAACAAAGATTTTATGTTAAGCAAGATATTGTCTCTTTGGCATTGCCACTGATTTCAGTGTGTGTGGGAAAAATGCACAAGAATATCATACAGGCAGCACATGGATTAAAAAGAATTAGGTTTTGCTGACAATATGCCTCTTCTAAGTGGCAGCTTAACTGTTTAAAAGCAAAGATTAAAAAGGTGGGATTAATTATTAATTCCTATTAATCACAGAGTTATTATTAGGCTGTTGTTCCCACCCACCTAACCACCACCCTTCTCTGCACTTGGACAGCACAGTGCTTTTCATATGGGGTACTTCACATCTTTTGACAGTAACTTTGAATCCAATGGTGATATCCGGAACGGATTAATATCTGGTGACAGCAGGCTTTTTTCACCTAGTTATACAGTATCAAGTCTCTGATAATATAAATTTTATAGACCAAACTATCAATCTTCAACACAACTACAGTTTTTGCTGTGCTGTATAGCTGTGTAAGGTAGAAAAAACATGAAGTGTACAGTCAAATTTCAAAATGCTTTCTAAAGTAGATGCTCAGGAAAATATTATCTAATTAAGTGTAATCATTTTACAGCAAATGCTGAAATTCATTAGACTTCAACTCCTTGCCTTGAAAGTAAACAAAAAGTTGGTGGAAGTATCTCAGATGGGTTTGAGGAATGAAGCCTGAGTGTTTCCCTTGCTACCCATGATACTGGGCAGAAAAAGGAGCATGTAAGAAAAAACCAATAAAAATAATTGTTCCATGGAACTGCACAAAGGAAGGTAAGGTGCATAGGGTGAAGATACACAAATGACAGACAAGATTGTGAACCTTTCCTTAAGGAAAGAAACTGAATGCTACATGCAAGGGAAGAACTGCTATATGTGCAGTTTATACATTATTGTTTAACTGAAATCTTCACTTAAGACTGCTGGAGCAGAATGAGGATTAAATTATCTTTTTAATATATATTGTTATTAATTCTTGCATTATGTGTTTGCTTTTTACACTATAATAGAGATGCTTCAAGCAGCAAGGCTTCAGGGATGTTAAACACTTGCCTGTTAAATGTTTGCAGTTATGATCTTCTTGTTTCACTTATGGGAGTTGATATTAATATCAATTGATTTCATTCTGTTTCTTCACATCAGTTGTATTTAAGAGATTGATTTTGGTTTTAATCAGCTTTGTGTCATACTTATAGATAAATATGGCTTGTGCATGTAAGCTTACTTGCTGGCTAGGATGCCTGGAACATGACAACTCCTCTTGAATATAAAATTTCAAGTACGTGTTACATCCCTTATACTGTGCCTAAGTCTCAGGTAGCAGGTAAATGTGCATAACTTCTGGTATAAATGCCAATGTAGGAGTAAATGCAGAAATATTCCTTATCCATCTGCATTTTTGCAAGCATAAAACTGCATGCGTAAGTCTGAATTGAGTTACTTTTTTCTGTTTTGCCTAAAAATCTATGCAAAGGCAAAGCTTTCTGGTTTTATTTTACTCGTTAAGAAGTATAGAGCAAATTTTTGAAACTCCTATGATTGCATTCGTAGGAAAACTCAATCCATATATTTTTTCCAACAGCTCAACCAGAAGAGAATTATTCCATCATGCCATCAAGCTGGAAAATATCTCACTAACAGAATGAGCACACTTTTCCACCTTACATATTCCAGAGAAAAAAAAGGCGCTGCTCTGACAGAAATGATTATACAGTAATTTATTCAATAAATACCCTGACTGATTTACCAGAAAAGCTAAACAGTGGGCTAAAAGAACCTTCTCTAACAACATACTGTGATATGTCCTGCTATCATGACTGGTATGTCATCTCCATACCTGGTAATTATTATTAGAAAATCACTTTCCTAAAATACAACAGAGAGCTGTTTTAACTCTGTCATAGTTTAGGAGGATGGTTTTGTAATAATGTTCCCAGGCCAAAAGTTATAGTCCTTTGAAACCTCTTGGCAACCTGCTTCTTTTCCTTGATAAGTAACTTTGGTTAGAGCAGAGTGGAGTGTTGCTCTCTTCAAAGTCCGGCCTTAAATGCAGCAAAATATTTTCTCCACTACTGTGTAGCATAGTTTAAATCAAAGATTAAGATCTTATTTTAGTCCGTAGACAAGTCTCTCCTCACCTGAGCCAATGCTGAAAGATATTCTTTCAACTCGCGTCAAACCGGATTGCATTTACTTTGTTGAACCTTCATTTCTCTTCTCTCCTTTTCTGAAATGGCAATATACCCTGTACAGATCATCTCTAAAACCTCTACAGATTTTCTTTGTTCACAAAATCAGCATAAGATTATGACCTCTACAGTCCCTTGGATTTCGAGGTTTCTAGTGCTAGTTAAATGTGCTTATTGCTTATCTTTATTTATCTTGTATCTGCTCGTTCCATGCCCATGAACCTATAGGTATTGGACCTTGTGCATCAGCTGCTCTTTCATAACACAAAGGTGCCCTACATCTTGTCCAGCTGCATGTTAAAAGGCTCTCTTAAGTTCTATTTTGCCTTTAGAGCAAGATTTGCTTCCGGATTTGCACCTTCATTTCCTTGGGGGGGCTGGGAGGTGCATATTTGGAAAATCTTGCTTTTTGGGTTTGCTTTGGAATATATCTTTTCCCCTTAAGACTGCAAGGTAATTCTCTCAAATAAATTCATAGGTTCCTTGCAATGAAGTATGTATAATGCTACTGAGGAAGTAAAGCTAAGCACATACCAAAAATCCTTCCCAAGCCCTCAGAAACATCCAGCAACTGGAGAACTGAGTCTTGCTGTATTATGAATGGAAAGAAAAGGAGGACAATTTAATGAAACCTTCTTGGTGGTCAACTGCATCCTTGCAGCCTATAATTTAATTATATTACTTTACTATAAAAGTAAATAAATGTTATTATAGTTATATGATTTTTAGACCTTTTTTGCAGTCCAGTCAGAGTACTTAATGCTTTGGCAGGTCAAAACTGTGTTTTATGTCCTGGGTTTATTAATTTACATTCACATGACACTAAGTTCACTAACTAGTTACTTCTTTTAAACCAGCATTGAAATGATTTGTGGCCACTTTTTAATGGTGTGCTTCACAAACTTTGTTATCTACATTCAGTTCCTTTTAAACAATTTTACTAGTAAAACCGAATAATTTGATGGCCTCTATAATCCCTTCTTAGATGGAAATACTTACTGGTTTTACTTTGTCTTTGAAGAAGCAGTGTAGTGCTATATTAACACATGTAGCAAAGATTCAAATTTCAAAGCTGGTTGCATTGTGCACATAGACAGGATAATTGAGCAGAAATGTATCTGTGTGGTTATCTAATGCAATTCAACATATATATATTTTCTTTTCTTGTGCCTGTTATATTTGCAAACGCATTCCTATCTGTCCCTTCCTACACCTAAGAAAATTGTCACTGCCAACATGTTATACAGCTGTGAGTAAATTCCTGGCATGGGTAAATGTTTTAGATTATCTGAAATTTTTTTGAAAAATAATGAATTCAATATGAGGCTTAATTTCTCTAATTGATTTTCTGACAACATTACCAATGATGTGTATTATGTAAGTTTTAAGTTATCATTTCGTTATTGTCCTTTCCATGTCACCCATATCTGGATAGTATTATTATTGCTACTCTTGTAAGCAATTGTTAGTGCTCATACTTATAGAGGGTGCCATACTTTAAATTCAAGAACATAATAAATTTTGCATATACAAAAAATGTGCAATGCAATATATGTGTGCTATATTATAGCCTTCAAATATTGCCATCCAAGCTATCAAGAACAAGCAGCCTCATTGATAATGATGTCTATCCTTGTTCTATGCATGTAGCAGAACTCTTCAGATTCATGGAAGAAAAAGTCATGGTATACCAGATCAGAGGTGACTACAGCTAGTGCAGTTTACCTCTGCCTGCTTAGCAGAGATTTTACTGTTTTTGTCAAGAGCTGCCCAGATATCAGAATTCTTATACTTTGTCTACTAGCTTTGAGGATCACTTTTCCCAGTTCCATTGCCACTGGACAATTTAAGATTACTTTAGCCAGTAGCTGAATATCCATCCTAACATCCCAACTCAAGGGATTTTCTCAGTACAGTTTACTGTGATAAGAGATTCAATCTTTGCTGCGTCTCAGAGCAATAGAGAAACCTTCTGACCAGTTTCTGGTTAAAGCATCCATTTAATGACAGACCAGATTATAGCAGTGTTTTGCATGAACAAGCAAGGAAGTGTCACATCAGCTCCTTAATGCAAAGGGGTGATTTGTCTGGGGAAATAGTGCATTTTCTCACAGAATAACAATATCCATGATTCATCTCCTGTGCTTTAGAAATACATTGGCAGGTCATATTGGCAAACATTTCTCACAAGGTCTAAAATGGACAGTCAAGGATTTGATCTTTATGCCTGCATTGGATCAATGGAATTGGCTATTCAAATGCCATAAAGGTCTTTCTTGCATTTCTTACATTTATAATGCTCCAGAGTAAAGCAAAGTATAGGTTTTTAGGGACATACTTTTCTAACACCAGTCTTAGTAGATTTAAGATCTGTCAAGGCATTGCTTTTCTCAATATTAGCTGCAATTTTTGTGTGGCAGTGTTCGTACTCACTGCTCTCAGCCTTCTAGGCTGAACAGACCCATGTTCCCCAATGTTTCTTTGTATGTTAAGTTCTCCAACCACTTAATCATCCTGGTGGCCCTTCACTAGACCTTCCGCAGGTTTTCAGTGTCTCTCATGAGCTGGGGGGGACCAAAACTAGACATGTTATTCCTCGTATTTCTGAACAAGTGCCAAGCAGAGTGGGATGCTTATTTCTCATTTAATTACACATTTTTAAGAATCTTGTTCATTGGCTAAAGCTGTATATAGTGGCTAGCTATATTATAAACACTTCTCATGAGTAAATCTTGAAGGTACTTACGTATACTATAAGAAATATTATTACCATTTTACAGATAGGAAGCTGAGGCATACCATGGTGAAATGATTTTTTAAACGTCATCTCATATTGAGTCTGGGAAGCATGCAGGTATTGGATCTAAAGGTGCTAAATCATATGAAAAATCACCGAGTCTTCTGATTCTTTATAGAACAACTTATTTTTAAAACTATCTGACACAGATATTCGCTGCAGAATAGCCTGACATCACAAGTTGATCCTTTTGCTTCTGGTACAAGTTATGTGTATGAGTTCCTATCATATCGGATTTACTTTATTTTTCCCTGTACTTATAAACCCAATATTTTGAGAATTTTAGTGTGCAAAGTATCATCCTTCTCAAAACACCTTATCCTAGTATCTAAGATATCTATTGTGACAATTTAAAAGTTGCTGCTAACCTTGCCTGTGTCTTAAGGAAGTATACCGTGTACTCCACAATCTGCATTGATTGAAGATTAAATTCTACTGTTATAATACACTGAGATACCAAAAAAAAAAAAAAAAGACATATCCACACACAGTACTTCATGTGACTGACTGTAAAACTTTACTTGGAATTATCAGTGTCAGTTTGGTGAATTACTTCACTTAAAATAGAAACAGGTCACATGGATTATAATAAGATTCTAAATGCTTAGGAGACAAGTACTGAATGGAGCTTCACCCTACAGAAATATACTTGTCTACCAAGAAATAATTAGTTTCTGATTGACCAGAACTCAGCTTTCTGGACTGCAGTGCTATGCAGCATGTGAAAATCAGTGCGGAGCATACTGAAAACCTTAGGCATAACTCTACGGTATGTTTAATTTATTGTAGCCTATTTCCGTGGATTGTAAGCCACATCCCTAAAATTATAAAATATAAACATCAAAACCAGTGTTTATGAATACCTGCCTTGCCTTTCTTCTCCCCATTGTACTATTCCCAGTGAAGCATAAATGATTTACATTGGTAACGTGGGTGAGTGGCTGTAGTTTACAATACTCATTCAGAAGTCTTTCCCTAGGTCTTCTCTCCACGCTTTTTGTCTTCTCTCCAAGCTTTGGTGGGCAAGAGGCATAAAATGTCCACTCAGCTCCATTTTTAATCTGAACCATGTTTTCTGCTGTACATATAATTTTAGTCATCATCATGATCATCATCAAGAGGAGCTCTTGTTCTCACAAAAGGAGTTGCCATTCCTAGTGGAAAAACTATTGTAACTGTGATGAGAGAACATGAGCATCATGTATAGAAAGCCAAATGACTACTTACTTAAGCAAATTGAACAGAATTTAGATTAAGGAGAGGAGAATAACAACAGGAAATTACTATTGAGAGTGATCACATGTGGAAAAATTCTTGACTTGGTGAAAATAACTTTAATTAAATATAAATGTGTCAGAAATGAAGTCAGCTTGCAAAGATTGAATCAAATCAATATAAATTAGTATGCCTTTCCTATTAATTTAATTCAAATGCAAACTAAATAGTCATAAAAGTGACCATTAAAAAAACCCTCCATTTTTAAAGAAAGTTTTATCTGACCAGTCTACAGATTTAGGAAGGTTCCTTTCAAAATATGATACAATTTTTTGTATTTCAAGTTTATTGGAACTTATTCCTGGAGAAAAAACTTTTTTCTGCTTATTTTTTGTTCCCTCGCTCCAAAATAATGATTGTTTTTTTGAGTGACTTTGCTAATGTTTCCGGGAAAATGGAGTAGATTTCTGTCTCTTGTCTTTTGTGCAGCAGAGGGGGCTCACAGAAGTTTTTCCTGATAAAACACAGAAGTTTTTCCTGATAAAAACATTTGCCTGATAAAAACATTTCTGCTCATTGTTATAGTAAACTGTGAAATAAACTATGCTCAAACTGAATGTCTTAAATTACAGAGTACATTCCTTAGTTGCTTTTCTGCAATTTTCATGTATGGGTACAGTAGTGTTTAAAAACAAAGAGGCTTTGTATGGCATGAAAGGGTTTCATAAGAGGAAAGATACATCTGTAATGAGAAGCATAACTCCTGAACACTTAAAATGTTCTTCTGTTTAATGTCTGAACTGACATGCGTGCGTAAAATTAATAATTGCTTCAATTTTGAACAATGAAAATACAGGGAAAATTACAACATAACAATGGAAAACTATGCAAGTGAAAGTATCAGCTGGAAGAATAATAGCTTTATTTGACAGTGTTTTGACATCATTGATGTACTGTTGTCACTGGAGACCTTCCTTTCTGTGTTTGTGATATACTATTTCAATCCATATTATCCCAATAGAATCACAAACATTGAAAAGATCTGATGTGTTGTAGTCTCTTACTAATGTGTGAGTTGACATGTTGATTGTTCTTTCATATCTGGGACTTGTGAGAATTCAGTTTACATAGTATTTGCCAATACCAATAAAGGATGCACAGTTCACAAAGGGGATAGAGGTGTTTTGAAAGTGATTAGCATGTAAAGAAGCAAAGTGGCTTATCTACTCCATTTTGTACAAAGTGAAGAAAACCAAGTGCAGGATTAAATGTAACTACAGCAGTTCTGGTGCTAAACTAATGACAAGTTTCTCATCACCATTTAATAGACCAATAATACAAATCTGTATCCAAGAGACCTCTTGCAATCTAAAACTGTAAGGTTTCTATTTTGAGAAATGCACATAATTTTTATAATTGTTCCTAATTTTCATAGAGCTGTATCAATGGATTCCCCCCACCCCCCCAAAAGACAGACACTCATGAGAACAAGCAGATCTGGAGAAAGGAGAACGGGGGAAGCAGGGGAAAAATATTCCTTAGGAAAAGGTAAAAAATTGGCAGTTACTGCGACTGTCAAACAAATGGACTAATTTGTCTAGGAAATCTATTTCTGGGCAAGCCTGCCTACAGGTTCAAACTGGTAGTGTTTGGAGGTCAGCAGCTGAAGTCTGCTCATGAGTGATAATATGTAGGGAAAGGAATCCTCCTGTACTGTCTCCCTGTGCCACTTCCATTTTTCTTTGGCTTGTTGGCTGTGTGGAGCAGAATTTCCTCAACATAGTAGGCAGATTGGGGCACAATGTAACAGCTACATCAGGCTTTTTAAGATTTCTCTTATCAAGTCAGTGATTTTACAGGTTTAGGCCTGGGTACCGCATAGTGCAGGAAGGCCCGAACAGGAGGGAAACTGCCAAGACCAGGTCAGCTTCCACTCAGGTGCCACTTAAAAAAGCAGTGAGAAGGAGGAGATATCGGTGGAACAATTCAGTGTAGAATAGCCCCCTGAAGACAGACTATTAGTCTTTTGCTAATCTCTTCTGCTGTCATCTGTAATCTCATCTCAGGAGCCCAAAGGCACTGTGATGTGAGAAAACAGTAAGATGAAGTGTTCTTTCCTTCCTACAAAGCCTAATGAGTAAGGACTCTTTGAGTTTATTATACAACATCGGTTGAATGCGAGAAAACATGGGTTTGAGTTTGAGAACAGCACACTGATAGAAATTTCCATATGCAGTGATAAAATTTGCAGGAATTTCTTTCTTGCAACAAATGTGTATCTCTAGTTCATAAAGAAAGAGTCTTCTTAAAGATGCCGTGTCTTGGCTTTATTTTAGATACTTTTCTTCATCCCTGCCAAATGCTTGTTCTTTATCTTACCACTATGGATTAAAGGTATCGGTATATCTGAAGATGAACAAGATGATTTACATATTGTCTCTGGAAAATGGGCTCCATTTCTTCATTTAGTTCACTAGTTACTATGTTTCTGGTAAATATTTCAATCCTAGGCATAAAGCAGCAGATGGGAATAAAAATTGTGGGTGCCAGGATGTGTGGGAGAGGAAAGGACTGTTAAATTATGAAAGGGAATGCAGTATTCAAAGAGAATAGTCTTTGTGGGGAGAGAGGTGGACTAGGCAAAATCAAGGGCAGGACTTAGAGTGCCTAACGAGACGAAAGAAAGAGGTTTAAAAAGTGGGAAGGAAGAGGGAACAGCAGACACCAAAAATCAGTTAGATAGAAAAGTTCTCCAAAATGCTGTGGAGGGAAGAGGAAGCACAGTGTAGACGAGAAAGCAAACAGTGGGTGGAGAGCTGTGCTAATGCTCCTAATCTGCTTCTCATGTCCTTGTTTGTTCTCAGGGAGCTTGTATGTTTGACACTGTACCATGGAGACATCATACAATGTTTTTTTCAGAGACTGAGTCTCATAGACTATTATGTGTTATGTTATTAACCCAGCACTCATAGTAAGACAGGTTTCCACAATTTCACTTCTCAGATGATTAGGGTCATCTAATTCTCAGCCTAAATTTGTTCATGCCTGCTTTCTACCTATTCTTACTCTGAGGTTTTCTTTAGTATAAAGACTTGCCTTCCTCGTTTCCTGATTTCCTTAATATATTAATATACATACAGTTTTTAATTCTTCATTTTTCTGGTCTAAGCAAGCCCCACTGAACCGCATGTGAAAGTGGTTGTCCTTAGCTGCCACCCTGCGTGCTGTAATGACCCACCATTTCATGATTTCTCTGTAAGAGCTCCCTTAATAGCAAGAAGTGTGTGTTCAATGCAGCATCTACCTAATCTGCTGCCTTTACATGGCCAGTCCCCTGGTAAAGCTCTTACTCTTTGACAGTTCCTGCCATCCTATATATAATAGAAATAAAGCAGGATCTGACAGTTTGCAACATTATAAATAAATACCTCATACTGTGAGTGATACACAAATGTTGTATTCCTTTAAATTGTAGAAGATGAGGCTTTTAGAGTATGTTACCACTGGCATTTTTTCCTGTAACAAGGGGCTTAGACTGCAGGCTAGGGAATGTTAAATAAATTTCTCAAGCTCTAATGATATCTTTTTTTTAAAAAAAAACAATGTTGAATTGGAACCGGTGACCTTGTCATTGCAGACATTGCAAAATTTATTTTATAGTTTCCTCTACTGGCATTAGTAAAGCACGTTGTGAAGATGGGCAAAAAGATGCAGCCGTGTGTTAATTTAAAATTATATGTTTTTATCACCAGTCTAATGAATAAAACTTCAGCACTAAAGAACCATTTAAGTGTCAATAAACAAAATAGTATCTGATAACACACCTTTCTGTTCAATGGCATCAGCAAAGTGAAATAATATTTTAAAAAGTACCAAACAGAATTACCTATGCAGAATAATTTTAGTTTGCAATCCCAAAATTTTCCTCTCTGTCTTTTTTTTTAATGACAACCTCTTATTCTTCTCAGAGTATTACTGCAAGCTACTTTAAGCACCCTATAATTAATCCTGAAATATGTATATATCTTCCTGCATTGTTAGTCAGATGAATGTACCATAGCTCTTATGATCACCTGAAGAAAATGACAACTTTGAAATATTTGTATTGTAAATTTGCAAAATATTTCATGATCTCAAATGCAAATACATAATTGCCTCCTATTACAGATAAAAAGGATGTGATTTTCAAAAAATACCTTCAGGAACTGACGAACAAATGATGCCTAAATTTGGATTTGGATCTATGCCCCTAATTTATGTAATCTTTGTGATCCCTCCAACCATTAGGTGTCTGAAGTCCGGTAGATACCTGAGATTTTGCCACTGAGGTTCTGCCTGTGCCTTCAGTGCAGTGCATGCCCAGAGCTGCCCAAGTCAAGTGCAAAGATGTTCATTCCTGGCTACCCTAAGTGCAATGCCTATTCTGAAAATAAGTGCTCTTCCAATGATTCTATCAATGGAGGCATATATCTACTCTGAGCTCTAGCTCACAGCTAAGTGATCCTAGGGGAAAGCACGTCCTTTCGATACTGCCTGTGTTACTCTTTCTAAGCTCCCCTGCTTTCCCTGGCCTCTCCAACTAGTGACTCCCTGCTGGGAATTGCTAAAGCCCTTAGCCTTTCCCAAGACTTTTTTAGGAATCATGTGCCTGCTCCTTAGGTATGGCAAGCTATTGTGTCACAGCACCAAAATCTCTTGGTGGTCCTGAACTTCAGTTGCCTTCTGAATGTCAGGGGAAGTTGTGTGCCCAGGCTTTCTAGGTGTCTTCCAGTATCCCAGGCATTACAACAGGGGCTTGTAGACAACAGTTGCATCTAGCAGCGCTTTACGTTTGTAGCTGCTAACCTGAATTAGAAAAGACCATGGTAATTGTATTCTGTACTCTCCAAATATCCTTTTTCTACATGGGCAGATGCTAAAATGGTTCTGTGGCTGTCTTGTAAATCACTCTTCTCATTCACAATCTCGTCTGTAAATAATAAATAGAACTTGTACCTGAAAATTTTATCCTTGATACTGGAAAAAATCCCCAAGTGTATGACCATAACTTAAATAAGTAAATACTCCAATACTTATTCTATTATATATTTCAGTATCACAAGATGTAGTGATGCTATTTTTAATAATTTGATAAAGAAAATTAGTAATTGGTGGGAAAAAACCATATTACAGTTTTAGCTTTTCTTTTCTCTGTGACGTAATAGATGTGTTCACCTCTAGCAGGTTTTTTATACCTTTTATTAAGACAAATCCTGAAATCCTCCTCTTTCCTTAGCACAATCTCCTTTTAACTTCAGTGAGATACGAGACTTATGCTGCTTTGTAAAGTACTTTGAGATCTATGGTGATCAAGATTTAAATATTATTGAAAGGCAATGTTTTTTGAGTTTACATTAAATAAGGAACTTCAGGATTCAGTTTATGGAGATTGCTCATTTTTTTTGCCATGTGCTTCTTTATGCACTCATAAACTCTTCATACTTCTGTTACAGTGTGTAGTGAATTACTCTGCCTTCATGTAGAAGAGTGTAGGAGTGATAGTTGTGCCTGGCCTTGGAGCAGGGGCTATCCTCCTGATCTTGTACACAATCTGGCACTTAATGGATATATTTACTTGCAGAAGTACTTGTTTAAATAGTTTACTTTGACATGTGGCTGCATCATTACAAGTAAAATACAGATTCTTTATTTCATCTTAAGTAAAACCTGCCTTGAATAACAGTTTGCTCTATTAGCTAGGGCCAGCTAGGTCAGAGCTTTAATGGAGAAGCCCAATAAGGTAGATTACAAGTAATTTTCAGTTTATGAACTTGGTCAAATTCATGAAACATGAATAATGTTGGTTATACAAATAATCAATTTCATAAAAAAAACAGGCATGTGTTTTGAGAGAAAATTATACATGAAATGGAAATAAAGATGGAAAAAGTGTAATCATATCAGTTTCCTATTGATTTTTATTGAATTAGTCCACCACTTAAGCATTTTTGTAATCTACTGAAAATGCTTTTATAGTGTAGAAATTTCATTTCAGGAGTTTGATATAATGCAATCAAAACATTTAGGCTAACGTCTTCATACTAAGAAATTTCATCCACATATTATTTTACAATTCTTTTTGATTAAAGGTAATATTTCTAATGTTATAATATATTTCTAATATTACCAGTGTCCTGGGACTAGAAAATAAACTTGTGAAAGAATATGCTAAATTTAAGTTAGCATTGGAATATATATTGACACAAAGAGGATCTACTGCCACTTCCTTTGAAACTCATGGAAATCTTGTCATTGATTTAAAGTAAAATTGGTTTGGCACGGAAACAAATTTTGAGTTATTTATACCCCCCCACCCCCAAACCAAAAAGTAAGTGGTAACTAGAGGATTACACACAGAATACACAGAATCATATAAGTTAGAAAAGACCTTTAAGATAATCAAGTCCAACCATAAACCTTACACTGCCAGTTCACCACTAAACCATGTCCCTAAGCTTCATGTCCAAATGTCTTTTCAATACCTCCAGGGTGACTCAGCCACTTCCCTGGGCAGCCTGTTCCAATCCCTGACAACCCTTTCAGTGAAGTAATATTGCCTAATATCCAGTATAAACCTCCCCTGGCACAGCTTGAGGCCATTTCCTCTCATCCTATCACTCATTACTTGGGAGAAGAGTCTGACCCCCACCTCGCTACAACCTCCTTTCAGGTAGTTGTAGAGAGTGATAAGGTCCCCCCTCAGCCTCCTCTTCTCCAGACTGGACAACCCCAACTCCGTCAGCCGCCCTTCATCAGACTTGTGCTCCAGACCCTTCACCAGCTTTGTTACATTTCTTTGCACACGCTCCAGCACCTCCAGGTCCTTCTTGTAGTGAGCGGCCCAAAACTGAGCACAGGATTCAAGGTGTGGCCTTGATTAGGACCACGCAGATCTGGATCATATCATACATGAAACTTCATACTGTCAACCTTTTGGAAGAGGGGGAGGAAGGTGGGTACGTGTGTAGGGTGGGCTGCTAGGCGTATGGATGTGTGTGTAATTCAGGTACGAGTGCAGCAGCCAAAGAGCTCTGCTGTAACTGAGGAGGAAAACGATGCACTAGTAACACAGTGATGTGTAACTTTTGTGTTCAAAACCCATTTTCTCTGGCATTGTTGAGGGGATTTCCTTATGTAGGCTAAGGCAACATAAATTCTGTTATGTCTCTTACCATACTGATACTGCACTGTCAGCTTCTTACTGTACAGCCATTTCAGACTGAATGAGGTGGACTGAAAAGAAAAAATTGGCTTCTTTTGAAAACAGTTGAAAATGGTTATCTTCAGTGTTGCCTTAATGTCAAAATAGTTAAATTTAATAAGAGATGAGACAATAGATTGCATTGGGTTACACAGACCAAGACTGGAATGCACTTGAAAATCTATTTGCATCTGCCCACCTGTTGGTAGAACCCTTCAATTTCTCCTCTCTAGCCCAGCCCCTTTAGGGAGTGATGGTCTGAAGAGCTGGGCTTTGAGGTACAATAATTCTTGCAAACGTACATTTGAAAATTTCCAGACACTTAATGTGTTTAACATCTCAAACTGTATGTTTGCAATATTTGTGGAGGCTGCAATTCAAACTATATTGGATTCCTGTATGCCTGTTTGCAAGAATTTGATTAAGGATTGCTGCAATGTCTAAACTGCAGGCCAGTAAATTGTGTAAGACACTATTTCTGTCTGTCACAGTATCTATCACAGATACAGTTGACTGGGTCAGAATTCCTCCTCCAGGTATTGACAGAGGAGCTGCTATGTTTTGGCTACCAGAGCAGATCTCTGTTTACTGACTTTCAAAGCTATTATGTCCCAGTTGTGACTTTCATGTAGGGAAAAGCATCTGGTTTCTTAAAATGTTCTGCGCCCACTATCAGTGTACTGACTCTTTGGAGGTCAGATGCAGGTATCAAAGACATCTTTCCTCTTTCTTTTTTTTTTCTTAATCTGTTTTGAATAAAAAAAAAGGTGTAAGGCATCAATATTGAATGAAAAAGAAGGAACTCTCAGTCAATGTTGTCAAGGACCAACATTTTGTAAAAGGAAGAATATTGTTTCATGGGGTAAATGCCACCTTTTATAGGTTTGCAGGATCTGGTGACAGTGGGAGCTTTGCATAGAGGGGCTTAATATTTGCATGACAGAAAGCTTGGTCAGGGAAGTCTCTATGCATGTCTTTAGTCACTTTAGAGCCAAATAGGAAACAGATCATCTGAAGCACATATAATTAGAATGATCCTAGACTTCATCTTTTTGTGAGGAGGAACAGAGGCAAAGATATTGTTCCAGAGCTAAAGGGTAACATAACTTCCTGAGGGCTATTCTACATTGCATTCAAAAGTAATTCTTCCCATATCTTTAATTAATATGTATTTGAACACTATATTTAAATATTTCAATACTATATTTAAATGTAAATAATTAAGACATTTTAATCCAAATATTTATACTTAAATAATATGTTTATTTGCTCAAACCAGGTTTTATCTCAAATTTTAGGCAATTCATTTAGCCCTCAAGAAACTAATTTCCTGTTTCTCAAAGTCTTCCATCTGAAATGAATGCAAATAGGAAGTCAGCTTGCAATGAGAGAAGGTTTACCTTCATGTACCCAAAGTAATAAGTACTTTATGCTCAAATAGAAGTTTTACATCAATGAAGCAGGTAGCTGAGTGTACAAGTGAGCACTTACCTGGCATCTAATCAGCTGCTGGCAGAATTCCTGGAGCCTGAGGTTTTAGCAGGTCAGCACACACTAACTACAACTTTAAAAATTTTCTTTAGTGTTTCAGCTGAGGAGGTCTGGGACAATTGTAGGGCTAATATACAATACAGGTTCTATATGTAAAATCACATAAACTTTGTTCCAGAGCTTGCTCAAATCACTAAGAATCTTCCCATTGACTTGGATGGACTTTGGATTGAGCTCAAAATGGATATTTTTGTTTAAATAAACAAGAAACATACGGTAGACAGCTGATTCTCTTTCTGGTGTTTGTTCAGTTAACAGCTTCTTTAGAATCACTACATTTGTTATTGGAGTGTATAGATTAGGGTTGAAATTAAGTAGTCTTCAAATTGCCCACCCAAATTCGTTCAGTTCTTGGAGGCAAACTGAGTAAATTAATCCCTGAGATTGGTGACCAAGGTATCCTCATTCACAATATTCATCCTTCCACGTGTAGGCCACTTTCCAGAGACAGGGGCGGGTTTTTTTCCATTAGTAAATTCAGCTACTGAATCATTAGAGACATTTAAAAAGAATTGTTGAAAATTCAAAACTCTAAATGAATATTCTGTGTTATTTAGCAAATATTTATTTAGCTCCTACCAGCAAAATTCCTTTTTCTCATGTAGTTTGCTGCAGGTGTAATATATCTCTTTTTCTTGTATCTACAAAACATTAAAGACTTTTCTCTCTGAAGAATGCTTATTTCTTATTTTTTTTCTTGCCTATGGCTGCTATTACAATATGGCATTGGTCGCTGATTGTCTTCTTCTAAAATATATTCTCATTTCCTCAAATATTTCCATGTCTACCAGAATATTTAATCACACAACATGTCTCCAGTGACAGTGGCTGTAGGCTAGCGCATTCTGCAGGGTGACCGAATGTTTTACTAGGTAGGTATTTTTCTATATAGAGAAGGCAGCAGCTGTTGTCTTCCTTCAACCTGGTATGGCATATTAACTATGCCAGCAGTAAACTGAGGCCTGCTTTTAACTATTTTTATTCACCATTTCACATTTATGCTGTTGGGACATTTTTGTTTTGTTTCTAGAACTACTTCATATCTCAGTCAGCTTTGCTTTCATTTCTGTTGTGTTTTTCTCTGCTGATGTTTTTAATGCTTTTTTTTTTCTTGATAATTTTTTTTATTCTCCATTTTATGTCAGCAGCTCAATGTCATTTAGAAAGACACTGCACCTTTTGTCTGACTGTATATGTCGTACCAGCTAAACCTATTGTCTTTTTAACTTCTGCATCTCCAGTTCCTCTTGTCATGCTTCATTCTTTCTTGTCCTAATGCTTCTGTTTTCCTGCCTCATCTCTTCCAGCCTCTTGGACACATTGCATTTCTGGCCGCGTATTTTGTACTGTGTGCATAATCAGCAGACGTCTGCTTGCCACAGCTTGCAGCAACACGTGGCTTGCCTTTTGTGACCACTTCAGAGAACCAAGCACTCTGATGTATCAGAGGGGAGAGGGGGAAGTTTTACGCGAATTCCTTTAAACACAGTTCTCCTTACTGCCTTCCATCATTGCTATTTATCATATTGCTGACACATGGATGGAAGCATTTTCCTTTTATGTTAAGTCTGGGCTGTGTAAAGACACTGGAAGGCAATAGTACACCACTGCAGCTTATGACAACAGCAAGGTAGTTTTACAAGTTTGAGATATTGATTGCTACTGTTAAACCAGGATAGTGATTAGGATGAATAAAGTGAAAGCGGCTATAGCAGCTGCATATTTTGATAAGGAAAAAGATAACATGGGAATTCTGTCTTACAACTTAATGAAGGAAAATGTGTAATACCTGAGGCCACAGTTGAGACTGGACACTATGGTACATTACTTTGCAACGTATACATTTACCAACCTAGAGAAAGTCTTTGCTTTGTCTTTGCCTTGTAAAAGGCGTCTGTGACATATAACTGCATAAAGAGGTTATAGACAATAATAATGCACAGGAAGTTGGGGAGGACTGTACCAAATAGTAGAGCTGAAGCATTCATCTGCTTACTTTTAGTTTGGATTTATCCTTCAGTATGGCTACAGTGTTGATATTTATGTCAGCAGGATGATTTGTGCTGATATTGCTTCAGTCTGAGACAAGATGAGGGGCCCAGATTGACAGGAGAAACATATATGGATATAAATTGGGTTTATGGTGTTCAATTTGTTTGTAAATATGTTAATGGCAGAATTCAGCAAATACACTGTGACTAAAAATGAAGATGCCTACACATAGACTCCTCCTTACCGCCACAGTTTACGTTTGCATCTGCAAAGTGTACAACCCTGGCTTGAACCTGTAATTATTTTTCTTTATGCTTGTCAGAGCTGAAATGTGAGTACTTGTTTAAATACTTAAAATGCTTTGTTTTCCTCTTAAAATTACACCCATTTAAAGAAGAGCTGGGCTTTGACTGTTGAGAATCTGCTGTATCAGGCTGTATAAATTTTTAAAGGATGTATGTTTTGTCTTTCATGAAGAAAACCAAGTAATCAAATTTACTGGAATGTAGCTAATTTGAAGAGATGGGTGTGTGTGGGGGTGTGTGTGTATGTTTCCCCTCTATCTATATTGATTTATTGGAGCTATAAACATTTTTTCTTTGTTAAAAACCTTGAATATAACTCATCTGTATCTATTACAGGAGGTAATACAAAGACCAGCAGAGGCAAAGTGCTTATAGCCAGGTGGAAGACAAAACAAAACTGCCCAGCAAAGTGAGGGAGCTCATACAGCTTGGCAGCAGGCTTGACCCCTGGGCAGCCTGAGAGGCAAGTTCGTCAAGAGCTCAACAGATGCAGCTAACAGGCTGCTGGAGATGTGACTGGGGAGTCTCTGGGGATGCCTCTGCTATGGCTCCTACAAGGCATTTGCTAGAGTATGGGTCCTGCAGCTGCCAGATGGTCTGTCTAAGGTTATGTGGATATTGGGCTTTAAGTTCAAGCAATTACAAAAAGAAGGTAAACCCACCAGTTTCCATAAGAATCCATACAGTCAGACGATATAGCTTTATAACTCTTTACAAAATTATAAACTCCATTTTGTCTATTTGCAGTATCCCTGTTACTGGTTATGTTCAGTGTCTCCAGCAGGAGCTCTGTGCAGGCTGGGGTGAACTTTAGCCTGATGAGTTGGCATATACTACAGCAGATTAAGCCTTAATGTTCATATTGTCATCAATTTTATTTGGTCATTTCACCAATTTTTCTCTTCTGCCAGAATGATTTGGGTCTGAAGTTCAAGCTATGCCTTTGTTAACAAGAGTAATATAAGTGTAAATCTTGCATCCATACAAATGCATACTCCTGTATGAATTTTTTAATCTTCTAATATATTTCTAAAGCTTTAAATATGTGTTTAAGTGAGATTATGGGAATTTACCAGCAAGTGGAAGTTCTCCAAGTGAAGGTAGTGGTTAGTCTGTGTGTGTTTTACTGCAAGTTTTTATTCAGAGATAATCTGAGAGTCTGGAGAGAGGAAAAGGAGAGTTCAGATTAAAATGTAGAAATAAATGGCAAGTCACTGATATATCCCAGTTCTTAAGAGAGTTGCATCTCCCTAAATCCTTTCATTTCTGTGTTGCCTATTTAACACTTGACATCAGTGTTGTTCTTCTGCTCTGACTACTGCCTACTGCAATGATCACAATCATCTTGTCACCTTCTATACCTCTCCATCTGTCTATATTCCTCTGTTGTCTTGCAGATGGTAAGCTGTCTAGGGCAGAAGCTATGTTTTTGTTCTATGCTTGCACAGCATCTAGTGTATAGCACTTGGCACAATGGAGTCCTGGTCAATGACAAGAACTAGGAAGTTTTATGATGATAAAGCAAGTATTATTGTCAACTTCATATCTGTTAGAAAGTTTAGTTCCGTAAAGAACTAGTTTCCCCAAGAGCTTTATCAAATATTTTATGTTGTTAAATTATTTACGATAAACACATTGTCTTACTGCTCAGCATAAATTTAAAAGATAATTTTAGGAAGGAAAGAAAATATTTATGAAGAGAAACTAGAGGCAGAAATAAAACCTGTATATGTGATGTGCTGGGTTTGCCTACTTTTGAGATCCATGGTACAGCTTGGGAATAGTGGAGGATAAGGGTGTTCTGAAAGGGTTTTGAGGGAAAATTACCTTGAAGTACAATAGCCCATGAGGAACAGCAATACAATAGTGATGCTGGGAGGTGTTAACACCATTTCAAGTTTCACTGGGGACTGTAAGAGCAAGGGGGAAGAAATAAGGGGCATTTGGGATGTAATAACAATGAATAACCTTTAAAGAATTGCTGCAAGATAGAGGTAGCAGAGGCAGACAGAAGACTCCATGGCCCTGAAGCAAGAGGCTGTTCATAGCAAGGTGTGCCATTTTTGAATGCAGAAAACTATAGACTTGCCTCAGGGAGAGGTCCCTCATGGGACAGGAAAAGGTTGTAACAAGTTCTTTCTATACTGTAAATATCATATGTCAACTCCATATTGGGTCTATCCTCTGCTAGTTTATGTAGACTAAAATGTCAACAACACACTTCCACTCAGTTTTATGTTACTTTCACAAAAGCAACTATTTGCGATAGCTAGCTTTTTAAGAAAACAGTACTGGATTATAAGTGTTTGCCTAAAAGTGATCCAGAAGATTATGGTCTTGGCTGTGGCCCTCAAATCTGGTTTTTAATGCACATATAATTTTATTTTGACATTACAGAAATACAAGCAACTTCTGTATTTTATAAAAAAGATTTATGATACAAATTGTATACTCATTTTTATATTGTAATGCTTTGGAAATTAATATTTAATCCTACAGGGATGAAGAAAAAGAGAGAGGTATTGACCAAGCAGAAAAACATAGGTAATGTGTTTGTACAAATCATGAGGAACTGTCAATAAGCAGAGTTTAAAATGCTGTCAGTATGGACACATAGCTAAGCTTTGCTGTTTTGTTCTATACAGCCCCAAAGTCCTATATTGTACTGGACTATGAAAAGTTGTCTTGCTTTGTTATCCTAGATTCTTGCATGAGTTTTCTGATTGTTTACCTGACAGTAATTACAACAAAATAAGAGGTGGTATCATTGACTGTAGTCATGAAGGCTTTTGGTTCAGAAGGTTGTTGTCCAAAAGGCAGGATCATCCTTAGTCTTTGTAGTACAGCAGCTGTTCCAGATAGCCTTGCTCCTGGGACATGGAAGGCTTCAGAGAACTGACGCCCTCATAGCATCATTCTCACACGCTCTACAAATCTGGCTGCAGCCTTATGGTCTAGTGTATTTATTTTTTGTGTGTGCTTGTTGTTCTGTCCTCTTTTCTCTGATTGTTTTCACAACTACAAACAAAACACATTTAAAATATGAGTGAGTTACAGTGGCAGACACCAAGAAAAAATTGGATAATACACTAGATATTGCTGCATTTCAATTATTAATCTTAAGTTAAAGATGGCAAATAGGTGAAAAACTCTCAGGGGTGCTATACAAGGCCTCTGCAGAGCTCTTAGGCTTTTTTCAAATGCAAATACCAAGATTGCACTGACAAAAAATGATGATTCCATCAAGTTTCTCCATATATATAACACACACTGCACAAGGTTTGAAAAAAAAAATTGGCAAACCCAAAAGCTGCTTACCACAGAGATAAACATAAAGCAGAAGCAAATGTTCACATTGTAGCAGATAACTGGTCAAAAAAAGATAGAAAAACTTCAACATACTTCTGTTCAGAAAAAATCTGAAAGATTCTAAGACAGCTTGAAAACAGTCTCTGGCTGTAAAATTAGTGGTGTTATACTATTCTGTAGTGAAGATGGTCAAATGCTGTCAAACTAAATGAAAGGAAAATCCGCTGTCACTGGCACAAACATTTAAACAGTTTAAAACACTGTCTGCCTAAAGCTCTAAATGAAGTTCTGCAGTTCCCCACATAGGAGCAGCGCTAACATCCACAGCAGTTTCTTAAAGCTGTCGTGTAGGTATCATAGGGTGAAGCATCAGGCCCCAGTGATATTCCTCCTGAAACTTTCAAATGCAGAAGTCAATGCCTTGTCTAAAAGAAGGAGGAAAAATAATAAAGTTGCATTTGCTTGCCAACTTATGGGGTAAGGAGAAACTTTGTAAAGAGTTCAAAGACACAGAGAAAACATCTGCCTCTGGAAACAAATGAAAAAGACCACCTGTGCTGTGTTACTCATAAAAATATCTTTTTATTTAGCTTTTTCTTTACCTGTTAGACAAAATTCTTTCCTGAGCAATGTCAGGCATGCTATTGAGTTTGCTGAATTTCCAGTCAAATTAGCTTTTCATCCAAGTGAGGCACAGTCCAGATTACTTTTTTTGCAGTCAAATATACCTTAAAGTGAGCACCATGAGCACACTACAGCCTTATAAAATTTGTTTCAGGAGTTTCCTGCACAAATTGTGCTATCAAGATAGATATGTGAATACTGTTGGTTTTTGTTGTTTTTTTTTTTCTTTTCTTTCCCTTTTTCCTTTTTTCTTACTATTTCCTAATGGAGCAATAGCAAAGATTTTGGCCAAGATGGAATGGCAGGAATTTTCACTGTCCATAATGGCAAGCACCATGCCTTTATATCACTCTCATCTAACACCTTCTGTGCTGTAACAGCTGCACGATGGCTCTAGAGACAGCCAAAAGCAGTAGATGGTAGCATTCCCTACTTTCAGACATGCATATTGAAGGCCATGAATTTGCTGTTCTGCAGTCTGCTCATTGCTAGAGACTGCCAGTTCTCAGTATCCATAGATTGTTGGTGGCATACACACTTGAGAACATGGAGTGTGCTACTGGCCATTTTAGTTCTGTTGTCAGGTTTCTTGGTCTGACATCAGCACAGTGAAACAGTAGTTCTGTTCCAGCCTTGCTCTGATGAAAAGCATGTGAAGTTAATATTGGGAGTCAATAATGCAGTATTGCAGTCTCCCAACTAATTCTGCTTCTCTGGTAATAAGCTGTCTTAGGCTGTATCTTTATAATCGCTTTACAAATTCAGGACATTCAAGGCATGCTTTGGAGAAACCTGCCAAAAGCCATTTCTGTTGGTCATTTAATGTACAGTGAACAGCAGAGAGAGTGAGTGAGCAGTTAAACTTGGTAAAGATGTGTAGAAGACAGGTTTTTGGTTTGTAGAATTGCTGTCCTCTGTGGTGGGAACTACACCCAATGACAGTCTCTTTGTCCCTTCTTGGTGTCGTCGTCCCCATCCTGCCATCCCCGTCCAGCCACCCCCGGCCCAAATTTGAAAGTTAAAGTGGCACTGCACTCAGAAATGGCAGATCAAAGCCACTGCCATGAATACAGAGGGTACATCTGTGACATTTGGAGGTACCAGTGTGCTGCAAAATTTCCCCTAATTTCTCAGGGAGCCCATTATGCTGAGTCTTCATATACAGAAACAAAGGAATCTCCACGATGATATTTAAATTGTAAGAAATTACTGGACCTCAACAATAAGAACAAATAGGAGAGCAGAGAGGATTTTAAATATTAGTCTACAGAAAGGTGGTTCTAGGTGTCACTCCAGACTGCTCTGAATTTTGCTTGTGGTTCACAGGAATCTCAGTTGTCACAACAGGCCACTGAAGCATTCATAGGCTATATTTTTGATTCTTTTATCTATCCTTCAAATTAAGGATGTTAACTTGTGTTAGATTTATGGAAAGACCTCAGCTGCATATGGAGGTATCTTTTTCTCTAATCCTCTGCCAAGTAATGCTAAAGGGATGCATCCATCACTAAACACTGTTTCTGGATCATCATCAGGTAAAAGATTTGGAGAGACCTGTGAATGTACTGAAAGTCAGACTACAAGTAGTTGTGCAACTTTACTGTTAATCTGAAGATAGATTAATCAAGTGGTAACAAAAACCACTGTGTGACAGATTTAAAGGAAACAATGAATATGCATAGTTGCTTCTCCCTATTGTGAAGAAGCAGTTCAGCTATGAAAGTACCACATTTAGCAATGGATATCTCATACGTCAACTATCTGGAAGTTGCATCACTATTCTTGTATTATACAAGGAGGATGTATTTTCATTAAGTCCCAAACTGATGGTCAAATGAATTAAGTTCAAGTGAATATTCAAATAGTTATATGAAGCACCCAAATGAACATTAAAGGAATGGGGTCATCCATCATTAAACCATTTACATTAAAGAAACAGAAAAGTTGTGATTGGTTGGGGCGTTTCTGGTATACCCTTGTACCCAGTATTCTGGGGCTTTATCTAGGTAGGCTGATTTATTCACCAGCTCAATTCACAGCCAGTTGCTGGCTGTGAGCCACTAATAATGGATTACCTATGCAGTAGTCCTCAAAGAGAAAAATAAGATAAAATTTTATTACAAAAGCAATTTTGGCTCTCCTGTGAATATATGTTTTATGTTTTATGTTTATATTTGTTCCATGCTAGAGCGGAATCCTTTCTCATCTGGAGGCTGTAGTCATGAAGACATGGTAGGCAAGTAGGACTGCTCTGGGTTTTTTCCCCAGACATCATCTCTGTGGATGTGGAAGACCAAAAGACTCTGAACTCAAAGTCTGAAGAACTCATTTTACTGTATAGGAGGTAGTTAACCTCTTCCAAAAATGAGTGAAATTGACCCCAAAGACAATACCACATGGATTCCTTGAATAAATCTATTCATGCACTTTTCTCCTTCTCTGCCTCTGATGAAAATTCAACATAAAAGCTACCAAATACGGCCTATTCACATGGCAACAAATCAACAAATCAGAAAATATATATGTTACTTCCAACTTACTACTCCTCGGTGATTTCTTTCATGCTCAAACTCTGCATGCAACTCAAAAAAATTTTTTTTTTTTTTATATAAGTTTCCTATGAGAGGCAAGGCAGCCCCCACAATATATTGCTTTTTGTTGTTCCTGAAGTTGCCCAATGCTCTGACTTCACCTTCAAAATGGGTTAGCACAGTGTTCCTGAACGTGATGGTGTGATTAAATTTCGAAAATTTTTTTTTCTATTCCGGACAACTGTTAATGAGAAACAACTACTAATGAGAAATATGAGTCCAAACTGGGACCACAGGTGACTATCCTCTCTCACTTGTAGTACACTGCTAGCTAAGGCAAAGTTATTTAATTGGTTCCTAAGCACCTAATTTTTATGAGTGGGGCTTAAGTGCTGAAATAGAGGAAAGCACATTTCCTTGCGCTTGGTATCAGCGTAGTAGCATATAAATGTAGTTTAGAGAAAATCCTAGAAAGCTTCCTAAATTCTTCCTTCTTTGGGAAATGGAAGGCATTATCCTGTAATCTTTATCAGAGAACAAAGTTTTTCTGGGAAAAGCACAGTACTCATTTCTCATTACTTTTAGTGGGAGCTTCACATAGGTGTTTAGGAAGAATACGTGACTTTTTGGGAGGGGGATTTTTTAAAATAATGCTTAAAATCTCAGGAGATATGACTGCTGTGGTCTAATACATAATGATACTTCTTACAGACTAGCACAAGGAACTGGTCTGATATTATATCCCTGTCATCTTCATCCTGTTACTTGTAATTCTTATAAATGGAGATCCTGATTGACTATGTATACAGAATTGTGGAAAATTTCTGTAAAGCAAAAGCAAAGCAGTGTTTTCCATTCTCCAAACACCTAACAACAGACAGAAACAAGAATATTAAACAATAACACTGTACATTTGTTATCCACGCAAGATTTATAATCTTTACAGGTTTATTCTGATGGGTCTTTTTTCCCCTCTTTGAATGAATGTTAAAATAAAAGGAAGCAATATTTTTCAAGTTAGTTAATTGTCTTTAGGAAGCAACAAAATCTAAACTAGAATTATGTCTCTGATTGCTTTCTCTTGAAATGCAATACACTTCTATGAAGTCTTTATACTGGTCTCTCTTGTTTGTATCTTATTTTCATAAAAGAAAAACCTGCAGAAGACCCATGATGGTATTAAAGTAAAGGGAGTTTGTTAAAGACTAGTGTTAATAAAAGCCAAATTGCACAGACTGATATAGATAATGTTTACCAAATGCCATAAAAAATGGAACATATCAGTTTATTGAGCAAAGTGTCATCACAGTTTTTATTTCCTGAAAGGAAAAAAAGGGTAAATTAGAATATCTAGATAAAAAGTATATTAGATCTCATATTTATTTAATAAAAATATTAAAAAATTATCCATATAGACTTTATTTAATGATTGCAATGGTTTAGAGGAAAGGGCCACAGTGAGCATTCTGTGTTTTACCACTAGTAGCTGAACTTTTGACAGCGTAGAATTGAAGGTGGCATATGATATAGTATCCGTTATAAAGAGATGGGAACCCTCATCCTGGCAGCTGGCTCCTTGGGGAAAACCTGGGTGTTTAACATTGCTTCCTTTCTCTGTAAAAAGGCCTTTCCTGTAAGTAATTATTTTGCTTTCATAATTGTTTGTTTAGTTTATTTAGGGACCCCTCCCACCACCACCCCAAAATCTGAAGTCCATTAAAACTTAAGAAGCCTGCACTATCCTATAAAAGAAGTGGGACCATGGTTCTTTTGGAAACTTCTATTTATATATTTTTAGGGATTAAATAGAGATCATCTGGAATTGCTGGGGCATAGTATTTATTGCAGTGTGTACTGTCTGTCTTCTGCCTCATAAGTCTTTGGTCTCTACTTGCAGCCCTTCTGGAGGGATAGATACACAGACCAAAAGCCAACCCAAATATTTAAGACATGGCCAACTTTCAGCAGCAGTGACCATACTTGTTCTTGGCATTCCGTAGTGCTTTGGACACCTACTGGCCCATAGGGTGTATCTATGTAGTCAATTAAGTGATACTGCAGAGCACATTTCAGTATTCAGTTCTTTGTACTGTTGGTGATGGTACTGCTTGAAACTGGGAATTTCTGAAGATGTAAGAAGAGAAACGTTTAGAGGTGCAGGTGATATGTTAGAACAATATAGCTGGAAAACACATGCAAGCTGTCTGACATAGAACTGTCTTGCTTTTAAAATTACACATAAAAATACTTGTGTTACATAATACGTTTAAGGTGGGGAATCTTCCAAAAGCCTGAAAATTCAAAGTAAAGGCTGATATTCTATCATTAAATTGTCCTCCTGTAGGTGTCTTTTTCACCACAGTGTAAGTGAAGTATGAAGTGTCATCCTCCACTTTGAATTTTTTTGCTTTTGTCAGGTTCTGTCACAACTCTACTGTATCAGGTGTTCTTGTTGTGGGAGTACAGGAAGAAAAAATGGTAGAAGACCTATATAGCAATTTTGAAACACACCTGTACAGTTGTGCAATGACACTTAGGCTTGACAAGGGGCATAAAGAGATCAAGTTGTAGCTCAGAGCTGGATAAGGAGAAATTATTCTGTCCAAGCACTTCGTCCTTTGGAAAGATCTTGAGGAATTTTAAGGAAGAAGAAAGTGATTTGAGGTCCACAGGGAGGATATGGATACTTAAATTCTTTAAAACTGTAATCATCCTTTTATTAGGAGTTGGCCTGCCGTGATAGGATCCTGACCCATGGTTGAGGCTTGGTGGCATGACTGCAGCACAGATACTTCTAGTAAGAATAATCAGATTTGTAGAAGGCACTGTTGTAAAAAAAAATCCCTCCTCATAAAGGAGATGAAATAAATGATAAAAATAAAATATAAAACAAAGGAAAATCATGGTATTTTAATCCATCAACAAACAAAAGAGACCAGAAACAAGAACTGTGAAATCAATGACACTTTGTCCTTTTGAAACATAAAATTTGTACCAGTGAAATTTTACTGATTTCTGGATAGTTACTTTAAACTTGCATAATTTAAAAAATTTTTCAACAATGGGTCTTTTTTTCTTTTTGATTTCTGTGTTTTGGTGTTTTAGGATTAAATTTTTTTTAATATATTTGACACAATTTGACTTTCACATGCTTCTTTGTTAATGATAGTCTTTAAAATATGAGGATGCTTGCATTTAAGGTTCCAAATACGTTTGCATACTGAAGTCAGATGGGAGATGTTTCCATCTACCACTGATGGGAGATGTTATCTAGGTGTCTTCATCCATAGCAGTTGAAATAAAGAAGAGATTATGGCTTATAATAAAAGCTTATGTTAATGAATGATCTTCAGTACTCCAAGGTGCTAAATCTATTTGCCAGAAAAGGTGTCATAAAACTCTTCTTTTTCCAGCCAAAGAGAAATGATAGAACAACTGAAAATTAACCATTATATTTTAAAAGCACTTTATCCACACACACTACACATAAAAGTATCTACACAAATCATTTAAATGCCATATGTATTAAATGGCTGTGTATCTATGGCACAATTTTCTTTCTAAAAAGCATGAAAGCCTACAGCCTTTGGCAAGATATTTTAGCTCTTGATTCTCTCTCTCTTACGTGTATGTAGTTTAATCTGCCTCAAAGGTCTTGTTCACTTAAGTGTATGCTGTGAATTATTCTCTTCCTATGTGCTGTGTGCATACCATGTCTGACCCACCCAATGGAAGAAAAAAAAGGTTTCCTTAGGCATCATATTTTTCTTCAAAATGGTCATTTTCATATTTTATGCACCAAAAAGGGCTATAATACCTTCTTACAAATAAGTTTGGTTTGTTTTTTCTTTTAATTTTAAAAGAGAAAAATAAACTCAGGGTGCCATCTGGTAGGATATAGGAGCTGCAGGTAAGCACACTAATAATACTTAATGCTACCATAACATGCTGTGTTTTCAGCACTGTAGGCATCAAGTGATGAATTCTCAGAACATTTCCTGTGCTCAGGGTAAAAGTTACTAATCTCTTTGAGGAATCTTATTGGTCTTGCTGAGAATAATACCTGTGTGCTTGCCAGTCCTGGAACCCCTAAAATCGGCTTAATATTGCATTTGCTGGTTTCTTGTTTCTCTGTCCACCCCTTCTTTTTCCTGCCCTTTTCACCAGCTCAGACTGCTTCTTCGGAGAACCCCCAGTAAAAAAAGTAGTCAAGTTAGTGGTTTATTTTTCCTGAGAGATCTCAGTGAACACAAGGAAATGATAATCTCCCGTCATGGTGTAAAGAAGGGCAGCTTTCCTTAAAACTGTCCAGCCATTGCCCCATAGAAATAGTAAATACTGCTCTGTACAGTTTGTTATTGTAGGAAATGTACATACCTATTTGCCAAGCTGGAGTCCCTGCGTGTTGCTAAATTCATATTAGCTAAAAGTGACAGGCAGCAGTAAGTGTAATATATTGTTACAATTAATGTTCTAGCCTGTCACCATGTTTAATTAATTATTTGTATCATACTAGCAGTATGTTTAGTGTATAATTAATTAGCCCAGAAGCAGAAGAATAAGGAAGAACAACTTGAAAACTGGTGGTAAAAAGGTTCCTGGCATATGATAGTTAGGCTGGTTCATTCTGTCTGTTGTGGAAGCTCTTGCAGTGTTTTTGATTTAACATAAACAAAATTAATCCCTATGTGTTTGCCAAAGAAATTAATGCATCATTGTTCTGTATGAGACATTGTATTAGTCCCAAGTTAGTGCAAGATGTGTAACGCAAGTGCATGAATTTTTTTGATCGCTGTGTTACCTCTTAGGCTGGAAAAACATCAGCTCCTATTCAGTATCTGTCAATGCTCCAAGTGGATATGTTACATTTTTCACACTTCCCAACATGACAGACACTGGGACTGTGGCTGTGTCTTGGTCTTTCTCTTTCTGGCAGCTGAATTCTAATACTTGCTCGGGGCTTTCTCTGACAAGTATTCTCTTTGGTAAGGATGCAAGGAACTTCCTCTGCCTTTGCACTTAAAAGCGCTGCCGAGGCAGCTCTGTTGCTTCTCCCTAGGGCATACGGACAGTGAAACAGGCAGGAGGGAAGGCAGGACATGCCCGTGCCTCTCTCTCTTTCCCTTGACCTTTGTGTCAATTCACTAGAGTTGGTGGAATTAGGGGAGCAGGCTGCAGCCTTTCCAGAGATGTCAGCCAGTGCACACTGGGTGGAAAGACCTGCAGGGGAAATCAGCATAGTACGGCATTGATGTTTCCTCCAGGAGTGCTGATCACACCCCATGCAATCTGGAAGACATGAACCTGTCACCTGACACATGTGCCTGCTGAGGTATTAGGAGAGTAAGTATGGGAAAACAGACCCTTGTGGAAAGATAGGTAACACAAAATACGCGTAGGTTGGAAACGAAGAAGTGATGACTTGAGCATGCATGCTCAGTCTAGCACACCAGGACTATTGGAGTCAGGAAAAATGCCACTTAACTATATGCTGTGACCAAGTAAGTTAAATGCTGATTTCTCTTATCCTGTTGTTTTTCACTGGGTTTGTCTAGCTTGCAAATCAGTGTCACAACTGGACGGATGAGTCTGTGGTGATGACAAATAGCCAAACACACATAAAATGTGATATAAGAGTGTGGTACGTAAGATTCCTGCTGGTAAGTGCTGCCTAGTTTTGTAACTTGCGCAATGCTACTGAAATCACAGCAATAACATTAACAATTCAAGTCAGGCATAAGTTTTTCTGTCTCTGAATAGAGATCCCTACAATGCTTACAGTCTCTAAATACTGATAATTAGAGGCTGTGGCATAATTCTCTTCTCCCTCAACCTAAAAGCAGTCACAGGTAAAGTCAGTGAGGCAACTGGTTACTGTCATATAAAACTAACAGAATGTGTTGGGCCTGTGGTGAGATTCTTAACTTGAATATCCTTGCATTTGTTTGCATGGCAGTACCTCTACTTGAGTTCTTAGTAATTTTTTTTTTTTTTACTTAAACGGCATAGTATGGCAACTGTTATTTGGAGGTGAACATCAGCAAGTGAAGGGAACAGTTGTGATAATGTCTAAACAGTAGGCAGGAGTGGGACAGTAAAGCCAAATTTTAAGTGTTTTTTTTCCTTATTTTATTGTTTGGGGAATAAAGGAATCTGTGCTATCTACTTTGCTTATAATTCACTAAAATGGGTCAATGCTTGAGCTAGCAGTTGCTCTGAAATGACAATGACTGACTGTAATTAAGAACTAATTTGTAGTCATAAAAAAGGCAGATAAGGGGCTATCCACTTCATGAGAGATGAATATAATCAGGATAACTGGCGCAGCTGGTGGCCGTAGTCTGTCCTCAGTGAGCACACGCAATTCCCATAATTTGTAACAGAGTTTATGTGTCTGCCTCAGAAGGTGAATACTTAAGAAAATTTCCTTTAGATCAATGATGTGAAGTGTTAAAGCTTATAAAGTGTGGGAACAGGGCTTGGGGAACACAGTGCAACCATTTATTAATTATACAGCATTAGCATTCTGATGGATGTCATGTCAATGAATCAGGTAGATGTGTTTTGGTTTGCTAGAAAAAGTCAAGTTTATTTTCAGAGGAATATTACCAGTGCTGAATGTACCATTTTATAAATATAAGCAGGAATTGACTTCAACTCAAGCCATTCTTCAGTTATATTTGAATTTGTGGACTTATTTTCCTTGATATCACAGGCAGACCTAGCAGCAATACCCTGTAACCTTTTCATCTGTGATATTCAACTAACTTCTGTATGAAAACAGTCAGCTTTAGTTTTACTGCAGAAAATATATCTATAAAACCCTGTTGACTGTTTTCCTTATGCAAAACAGCAATTATGACCTCTTTGACTTTGCACTTATTCTACAGAAATAAGCAATTGCCATTTGGCTCTATTCATTTTGTACTTTGTTTCACACTTTCTTAAGATGTATCAGCAGACTTTTAATTATCCTGCAAATGATTCTATTAAGCATTCTCCTTGCATATTAAATGCAGAAAACATTGTTTTGAGCTTCCTTTGCCTCCTGTGAATAGAATGTGGGCAGACATAGAAAAATAAAATTATTTTACTAAATGAAAACAACCTGAGCAGAAGAAATCATTTTGAATAATGACAGCTTGGGTGAGAGTGTCACCATTTTCTATCAGTTTGCTCTGCATCACATAGGAGCTCACTTGATGGAATGTTAGAAAAAAAATGTGTCTAGTAAAAATAAGCTGTGACAGTCTCTAAGTAAATGTAATAAATCAGGAGGATTTTCAAAGGGAATAAAAAGTGTCATTTATGATGGTTACAGCTTATACGCCCACTATGATTCCTGTACTGGTACAGTTTATACTCTCCCATGGTAGATAAAATTATTACTTGATCTGTCAAAATGGAGTGACAAAAATTTTTGTGGGTAGACAGCTTATTTAAGAACAGTAAAGTTCTATTGTGTGTTTGCTATCCTAACTCAAAGTACTGTAGAAAACAAGAAATATCTTATGGCTAGAATTAAAGTCAGCAAGGTATCAAAAGTAAATGAAGTGCATATGTTTTGACAGTGGGAAGGAATACTTAGCCTTTGGGATGGGTTGTGAAGGAGTGTAATGCGTCTGCCATGATTTAGATCCTTTAAATTGTGATTAGGAGTCCTTCTAACTCCTTAAACCCACCACAAGCTACAGCTGAAACCTGAATAAAGGCCAGACATACTCTTCTGTACCCTTTTTTCTCTGGTTGCACATTTCAAAAGAAATGTTATGGAGTTATACTTCCTGTGCTAAATGTGGAGTTGGAGTTCTGTGCTCTGTTAGAAAAGGCATTTAGAGGATGAATGCATTTGCATATTTTCTGAAGAAGCAATCACAGTTGAAGGGAAGGGATGGTTCCAATATGAGGAACAAGCCCCATATTTCAAAAATGTTACTGATTTCCAGTTACCAGATCCTGCCAGTTCCCACTGGACAACTTAAATCCCAAGTACTCTGGAAGGAACACGGTTTAAAAAATTTTGTACTGACTGATCTACAGTGACTAGAAGCATATCTTCAGTTACAAAACAACTTCTTTCTCTCTGGTATGGCTATTTATTGAAGCTATTTTCTATTCACATGGCTGCATCGAGTATTCACATAGCTTTGATAAGGGAAAAGGGAAGTCAAGAGAGAGGAAACAGTCTGAATTGTGAGCTACTGCCTTCTCTTCAGGTGAAACACAAGCTGTAAAGTGGGTATCTGTTTTTTCCAAAATGCCTCATAAGACACAGCTTTGGGACTACCTGTAGCAAAGAAAAGCCAGTTTTCATGGACTTCAGCTTGCTTCTGCTGCTTGTATAGCTGCAAGAATATTTGTTACAGTGGCTGTGGCAAGTAGAGTCAAACCGGACTTCTCCCCATGAAAAAAAATGGGCATTCTAGGAAAAAGAAAATGTTCCGTTGCACCAACAAAAAAGTCAGCATACTGTAGATCTCACTAGGCGAACAAAAAAATTCATGACAAAAGTAAGCAGAGGACATCAAACACACCATAGATATTTTTTCCAAGACCAGACTCTTCTAAATATAGATTATAGTAATTTACTTTCAAACAACTCATTTTCAGCATCTGACATGTTCATTAACCCCAGGTAGAAAAATTATTGTGGTGCATTAATTTTTCACCAATGAAGACATTACTCATATTTGCAAGTATCATTAGTGTCTGCCACCGAGGTGGAAAAGTCTTACTGTCTCTCTCCAAATGGAGGATGCATTAGAATGTTAACTAAGGTCTGCTGAGTTCTGTGGGTTATCAACCCTTGCACGCTTTTATGCATTGAATTTTAATTAGACTTTTCTAAAAGTACATCATTAAAAGACATGTTTTATAAGTGAGTAGGACAGATATGTAATCCTTTAGTAAAATAAGGTAAAATGTACAAGGATTTAGTGTAAGTATTCTGATAGTTCTTCTGACAATATGAAGGGTACAAGTTTATATATTAAACTCTATGTGTGCTCAGTAATTATAAGAAGGAAATGAGGTCAGAGGTATTATAGTCCACTGATGGGGGAGGGGAAGAAGGTTTCAGACGTGCCAACAGCAGCAGGTGTCTAAAGGTAAGTGAGGTCAGAGAGACTCGGGTGTTTTTCTTCCCACTGTGTTATGATAAATCCCTTAAAAAGTACATTCCTAAAATAAAGACTAAGTATTGGAAAATGTCTCAGAACAATTGGCTCCTATCTTTCTTAGATGCTTTTCTGTACATTTCTGTAGATGCTCATTAAGTCTTTTCTTTTATCAAATCTTTATTTAAATGGTTTTGCTTTGGATTTATCTATGACCTATTTTTTTTTAATCCTCCATGGATTCATGGAATAAAATAGTCCTTCTTCTAGCTTTTGTTAAAGACATGATGAAAAGGAGAGCAAGTTGAAACAATGTTGCTCTACTTAAATTTTTTCACATTAAAACAATGCTCAATTTTTTTTTCACTGAACTATAAGGCTGTATACTTGTACAGTGGCTAATCTTTCAGAACATTTTTTTTTAGGTGGAAAGGTGAATGCATGTGTTACTGATAAATACGACTAAATCTTAGTCAGGAGCCAAGGGGAACTGATGCTCCCTTCAGTAATGCTTGCAAAACTTTGAATTGATTATTCCCTGTTTCCCCAGTTCCTTCCCCTTTTACTTGCAAGGTCCAGTTTCCACTGAGATGACAGAGGGCATGAAGTAACTTGATGCAGAACCTGCTGAGGATAGTCAGCAAGTTCACTAACTGGAGTCAACATAACGTGATGGAAACCATACTAGATTCCTTTCTCCCTCCAGACTGCTCCAGTTTGTTTTTGCATCCTCCTGTTATTGTTCAGCATAATAAAAGTGTCAAGCTGGCAAAAAGCATCAAAAGAACAAACTAGTGAATCTATCTGAAGTTATTTTCTGGATAGTCTGTGGCATTACTAGTGCAGCTGGGATGGGGCTTGTCTTGCCTTGCTTTAAATTGGGTGTCTTGTCTAAGTGAATCTTTTGTACACCAGTGGGGTCAATGGAAAGGATCAGTCACTTCCAAAGAAAATGCCCATTTTTCAGGGTCACTGAAGGCAACCAGACTCCTGGGTATAGGATTTCAACAGGAGCATGACCAGGGTAGGAGGAATGGGGCACCTCTGGAGGTGCCCATCTCCATGTTGACAGTAAAGCAAGCTGGAGAACCAGCTTGGCCTAGAGCAGTCATGGTGAACCTTTAAATGTTTAACAGTTATTGCTAGACCACCCCAACTAGTGTTTGCTGGAGAAACCTTTCACTACATATCAAAAATGTAGGCATAGACAAGTGATGTATTGACATAGCTCTTTAAGAAATGATTTATTTTTCCCTAATCAGAAAGTTGCCCTGTTAGAGTTTGGGAGTGGGATAGTCCATAATTTCCTCTATTGCAGGAGAAGAATGAGGTATTGCCTTCTAGGGCACTCCTGTCTCCTCTATATATGACCTTTATCAAATTTTGCATGAGGAATACATAAATGTTAAATGGTATAGCATGTACCTAGGAATCTGATGGCAAACTGTGACATCAGAAATAAACCCTGGCTTCAGGATGAAAATGAAGAGTTATAGTGGATTCATCCATTTTTAGTAAAGAGCTCCACTAGTAGGTTTGTAACCTACTATTTTTTTACCACTCCCTGTAAGGTATGTCAGATCTTTATGATTAGAAAGAAGATTCTTTTCTTTTCTTGTTAATGTAGGCAGGAATATGCAATATGAAATGCCGTGAGATTCTCTTGGGAGATAAAGACCTTGGGAAGAAGCATTATAACCAGTAATTGATATTAAGGTTGTGTGAGAAGAAATTAACATATGCATGGGGATACAAAGAACAAGTGTGATTATTGTCTTATTACTTGTGTAATTCTGGATTCTGCACTAGGCTTCAATGATGTGATACCAGGTAAAATGGGAAGGAACTGCTTGGGTAATGCTCATGTTGAAAGTTTTGGAAAATTGTTCTTAATGTTTATTTGTACTGGACAAACAAGGAGAAAAACTGGATCACAAGCAGATGTGAGCAAGTTTTACTGTATCATCATTTCTTCTTTTGTATTTAATTTCATACTAAGACAACAGTGCCTCTGTGGAAAGTACATAAACCAATAAAGCTTTTGTGGCTACACATTCAGAAGTCCAATAATGTAGTGAATCTGTATATTTAAATGTTAGAATTGATAATATAATTGGGAAATGAAGCCCTTGGGGCTTCATATATCAAAATAAGAATAATGTTTTTAGGGCTTTGTTGCATTACTTATGTGCTTGCCTTGATTGTAAAAACTCAGTTTAACTCTAATTTAGTCTTGCTATCTTAATTTTTTTAATAATGCTAATAAATCTTATTACTTATTATATTATGTTTGGTCCAAGCCTATTTAGTTCAAACACCTGTTAATTTTTGTACATATGAATGATTATTTGATCACATAATTATATGATATTCATATAGAATGAAGAGTTGAATAGTTTCAAATGTTGCTTGTTTAATTTCAGTGTTATAATCTCAATGTTCTGGACATAAGAGGTTCATATATGAAGCATTTGTATAACCATTTTTTCAGTACAGTTTTTCCTATGAAAAAAGTTTCTGGGGACTAGAGAGCTAGTTGTTTACTTAACCATTGTATGATTTAATGACACCTAGTGTTATTTTTGTGGCTTTTACACAATACAAAAGCTATGTATTGCATTTTCTTTTGTTTGTCTTTGAGTTCAGCCATAGGAAGTTATTCTCATCTCTAGATAGTTGTATTATTTAAGCACTTTTTGTTTTGATGGAAATTACTTCTGTAGGAAGAAATTTACCGCTTTGACTGCGATCAGGGCCACAGCTCAGTCCGTAACATTCACTGCTGACATGCCTATTTCCTACCTGTCAGAATGAAATACTAATGGTAGGTCCTATCAATTCTGACATTGCTTTCTTATTTTTTATAACCAAGGTCACTTTGCTTCAAGTTTACATTTGGCATGCAAATAGAAATGAAACTATAAAAAGGATTATCATTTTTTGCAGCAAATTTGTGCTGATCGTGCCTTATTTTAATGTTTTTCATTTCAAGGAATAAAACATTTGAAAAATTTAAGGTGGTAGATAAGGCATTTACTTGCTGGAAAACAGCAAAAAGGTGCTTTTTCATCTTTATTATGAAATACACATGCAAAATCAGACTGGTTAATCAGCTGGTTCTTTTCTCAGAGTCTACCTTATTGCATTCATGTTTAAATGAAGCATTTGAGAGGTGTTTAAGGACTGTTGTCTAACGCTTATAAAATATCTGTTCACAAAGAGACTAAAGGAAGCTTTAGTCTCTGTAGGAAAGGGAAGTGATGGTCTTTTAGGGTAAAAGACATTACGTTTGTCTTGAACACACCAATGGAGGCTTGCATTTCAATTCCCAGGGCCTATTTTTCACTGAATCTCTGTTCTTTAATAATAATTTTCATTATTGGCTGCTTAGTACAATGTCCTCTTTTTTATACTTAGAAGTGAGAAGCCTTGTTTATGCTTCTGAAGACTGGAAGAATAACACCATAGGAAACCAATGTCCTTGTTTTATCTGCACGCTCAGGTGTAGTACAGGTAAAGCTTCTAACATTACACTGCCAGTGACCTCTATCATATTTCAATGGACTCCCTCTTTGGGTAGCCTGAGAGAAGTAATTTAGCCTGCATAAGTGGGTATTTTGGGAGAGAGCTTTCTGGCTGTTATGTTAATTGCAATTCTCATGATCTTATACAGAGATCAATCTGTTGTATTTAGATGATTTTCTGTGTGAGTTTTTTCAGGGTTGCTTTGTTTCTTTCTAATACAAATTAAAATTCTGAGTCTTTAGCCAACTGGAGTAAGGTTGTTTTAGCACTGCTCTGACAAAGACAGTCTTGTTGTAAAGTGGGACAATATAAAGGTTTTGTACAACAACCTTTTTACTTATTGCAAAGCTATGAAATATTGTATTTCTGTTTTTAAGGAACACCGATAAAAGGAGTAGCTTTCATGATATCAAACAAGTTGCTCCTGTGATTGACACTCAACAACACAGTGCTTGGAATCAGAGTCTCTAGAGCATCAGAATAGACAACAAATAGGCTCTCCTGTGTAGTTTTTCCAAGGGAAGGGAGTGGCTTCTAGACTTAAGTCGCAGTGTACTCAATTTTAGATCTATTACAGTTTCGCAACAGTAAATTGACAGAATGCTGCAGAATATCACTCTGTTCAGGATACTCAGAAAGAAGTAGTAGGCTTTGTAGACTGATTGTCTTTCATACTAGATAGGACAATACATAAGTGTTCCTCAGTTATGATTTTTGCAAAGCCAACCACATCCTTATCAGCTTTTCATAGGTAATAGAACTATTAAAAAAATCCCCAGAATATTGGTGGTAAGTTTGGTGTGGTGGTCACCTCTCTATTCATTATGCTGTTTCATCTGTCATCATGCTGCTGCTACATGCAGTATTTGATACTGATAGTGTTGCTTATTGCATTAATGTAATTCCAATTTACTGTACTTTCTAGTCTCCTCCCTCTTCCACCACTAGATTATATGTTTCAAAGCAGGGATATATTTCAGAAGGGTTAAATACGTTAAATATAATTAGAAAAAAAATAAATTTACCAATAGCAAACAAGTCATAATGCATAAATATTGGCAAAACTGTTCAGTTGTATTTACCTTACTACAGTTTTCAAATACCATCCCATATACAATCTGAGCAGTTTCCCTTCCCGGGAAGTAGAAATATAAATGCATTCCTACATTGTAGAGCACTGTTGAATAAGTCAATACCTATAAGACATTTGAAATGCTCATAAGGAAGGCTCAGAATAAATGCAAAGGATTAGATCATTTAATAATGAGTATTGCTACTGCAGACTATATCCCTTGCTTGAGTAAAATGTAAAAGAAGATGGAATTTTTCTGTAGCACTGAGTTAATGTAGGCCCGTAACATCACTGTTTTTGCCTACTTAGTGGATAAAACCAGACAAAACCTCCACTTTTTGGGCAATTTTTGTTATAGTCAGGATGCCAATGTGTGGCATAATTTCTGCACCTTCATCCTTATTGGATAAATTCCTTTATTAAATTTTGTCTTATTATTATTAAATTTTGTGTTTTATTTTTGTTAGTATCAAAGGAGATTTCATGGGCTGGAGAAGGCAGAACAAGGAGTATGTGTTATTATCATCACTTTCCTTTTGCCAGTCACTGGGACTTTGGGCTGCTTTTTGTAATCAGCTTTACAACACTGCAGAATTCCAGTTACTGAAGTAGACAAGGCATTTCAGCAGGCATTTTGGTCTAGAAAATAGCTCAACTGCTTCCAAGTCTGCAGGATTTTCTTTGGCATATGGAGATTTCTCTGATATCAGGAATGGGCGAAAGTATGCACTTCTGGTGAAAGAATGCAGTGTTGGGAGGATGCCGAATCTGAGGTCTGCCCTTGACTTAGCCCCTGGTGTATTTGAAAAGCCTTCAGCAAGATGCTTAGTGCCTTTACCCTCTGGTGTCCCACCTCAGAAAGGTGTAGCTGTATTTCAGAAAGTTGGAAGACACTGAAGTCGTATGATAGGACATACAAAACAGGTATTTTGCTTCTAGGAAAAACTGATACAGCCCATGGTCTTTTCTGTGCTATTTCTTTATGCACAAGTAAATTTTATTTTACTTTATTTTTTAAATATGAGCTCAGTGTTATTCAATGGTAGTAGCCTTACACGGTGAGAAAACCCATGGGAGGCACGTAAAGGACCACTTCCTGTTTTGTTATTAAAGAAAAGGTCTCAAATTATTCCCTTTTTGAGTAATAAGCCAAAAGCTTCTTTTGTAATGTCTGTACCTGGCATTGTATCAGATAGAAGGGAATAGACTTATTTATCTGATCTGTCAATCTAACCTATGCATTTCTGATGTACACATTTACTAGAGGTCTGAGCACTGTTTGTACTGCTCTGATTTATAGAGAGTTCTCACTGATATACGGCCTTAATATTCCTCCTCTTCCGTATTTTAGCTGTCGGTGGCTCTCCTTTGACTGTTATTTGTTAAATCTTGTTACTACTAGGCTCTAATTATAGCTCCCATTATTTTTAGGAAAATGCCGAATACAAGCTCAAAAGGGGCTTTAGAAGTGCACAAATGAGAATTAGAGATGTGATAAGCACTCATCAATAGGCTACTGGGGCTTTTCACTTACCATCATTCAAATAATAATTAGAATATTTAGATGCTAAGTACAGATCTGAGAGAGAAAATCAAATAGAAAAGTTTTTTTAATGTCTATATAAATAAAATATAATAAAGATCTTCACTTGTGTGGATTCACACACAGTATGGAGTTATGTATATTTTGCCTTTGTTTTGTGGAACTGTTCTTTACAGGAAGTAATGCTTTTTATAGTAAATGAAACTGCTAAATATGGATTATGTAGGAGTCGAGTTGGTAAAAGACCTGCAGAATGGTTATGTATTTAAATGCAAAAAGGAAAGGGAAAATCTAAATCCTTATGGTAGGGACAGTCTAAATAATTATTTCAATGTGGCTTTGACCATAGACAATAGTCGGGGAAAACTTTTAGAAACAAACAGCATAAAAGAAAGGAAGTTTAGTAATGAAAATAGAGCAGATTATAGTGGTGAATAGATAGTAAATAAAAAGTTAAATTAACATTTTCTAGAAATATCTGGAGCAGTCACTGTTACGCACATCTCTCATAATCCGTGTGTGAAAGCACTACCAACTGCCCATGCTTCAGGATTAGCAAGGTTGCACGAAAGCAATGCAGTTAACTGTGGTTGCAAAAATCTAACTTTGCAAGGACGAATCTCATTCCCTTGCCATTTCTTCACAAATATTTGAAGCAGCAGACATGCCACTGCTGTATTGATGGTAAGACCAACGATTTACTCTAAGATGTTTTAAAACCTCATCTTACAAAGCATTTCATTTTTATAACTGAAGCCTTGCTCTCTTGTGACTGTTGACTCTCCATGAGGCTAATTCTGCAGTAAATATTTTTTCCTTTACCAGTGTAAACGTTTCTGATTTCTTATGCATCTCACCCCCTCTCTATATGCCTAGTGATCTTCCCTATAGATCCCTTCTGTTTGGATAACTGTGTGCATCAGATGGCAAATAGTTGGCTGCTGCTTTACATGTTGCAGGAATCAATCCTTCACTGATAGGGCAATGGACTGGATGACCTAAGATATGTCTTTCATCTTTATTTTATCACTGCAAAATGCAAGTAGGCGTGCAAATCCTAGCTCTTTGCCAAAGCCATCTGCTCAAAAATATTATACAAACAGACAAGGAAGGTTTAAACTAATTACAACTTTTGTCTGTTTATGAAAATTGTTCTTTGCTACTGCAATCATATATCTGGGCATCCCCTAGTTGTGTCATCTTTTAAAATAAAAGAATCTTTTCTGGACACAATCTGAAGACTTTGAGTATTTTTCAGTGATTTGTGGATGTCTCCCAGTCCAGCAGGCGCACTAGCAGATTCTCTGATGGCCAATCAGTTCAATGCACTCATTTTATCGTAGAAGATCATAGGTAGCAATATGGAAGCCCTACTTCAGGTTTTTTATTATACTGTTGCCCTTGCCTTGCTTTTGCACTTTAAAAGGCTGGTCTCTAGGGAAGAGCTAGGATTCACATTGATATGCAATATTATGTTCAGCCTAGGAAACTCTTTACATGCACAAAATAGCATATTTTGCCTGTGTTGAAAAGAACGGTTCATTTCACATGGGCTGAAGAAATTGGACTGAATATAACCTACTTCCAGGGGCTCCCAATAAACCAGAGAAGGCGGCTCCTTCAGAACTTCGATGATCTCCTCTTTCTCCCAGTGATCCTCTGTCCTGTGAGCTATCCAATCTCCTGATCTTATCAAGACATGCTTCTGGAGTGAAGTGGACAGTATCCCTAACTGGGATGAGTTGTTCCCTCTTTTGCATGGCCAGGCTGTACCACATGGCCATTCTCCATCCTCAACTTTGTAGCAGCCAGATAAGGACTGCTGCCTACCCCTGTCCAGCAGGTCCCTGACCTCAGCACTGAGGCTGTACTGGGTTACTGCTGGCTTTTTGGGTGACAGAAGGAAAGCCATAAGCTTTGTCACTAAGTGTTCCCTGAGCCAGTAACAGTTGTGTGTGCAGTTCAGGGTGTTAGTGTGTTCAAAGTTTTATGTGTGTGTTTTTGTTGTGTTTGTGTGATATTGTAAAAAAGAAAAAAGAAATTAATCTCCTCCTGGCTAAAGAGAGCTCTGTTTAAAAACTGTATAGAGGAAAAAAGAAAGCTGTTTACATTGTATTTTTTGTGGACAGGAATTTTCGGTATAAGTTTTTTTTCTTTACAAGCTTTTGACTAACTCTTTATGGCTTTTATCTCTGCAAGTGGCAACTGCAAAAATATTTTCAGACATATATTGTTTTAGAGGTATCAGCTCCAGTGAAACTGTCCTCTGTATCTAAATAAAAGGCAAATTGTTTGCTCACTGTATATAAGCTGAGAATTTGATCACCCTTCTAACATTCTTTAAGGTAATTACATTAGTTTTCTGTTCCATCAGTCTGTATTTCAGCATGTAGAAATCTTTTTCTTTCAAAAGTTTTTTTTAGAATGGTTAAACTACTTATTCTGATTGTGTATGTGCATGCTGCCATTCACTTAGTCTAGTCTCATAGAGGCTAAACTGCTGAACAGTGCTAAAGGCTTAGCTTAGTGCAGGGTATGAGAATATTTGCTTAGAATGTGTGAGATTGGTTCACTATAGAAAACAACCACCGTATTTAACTAATTATTGGAGGGTTTTTTAGCATTGTATTAGTACATAATTAACAATTTTACAACTAGCTTAATAAACAAATAACAATTAAACTTCCACATATGGCTTACTTTAAAAAGTTATCCCATCAAGCATTACTAATGGGTTTGCTACCACATGGTAGGAGTAATACTGTTAAAAGTTTAACGAAGCTGGTGGTTTGTCTGTTGCAAGAATAATGTAACATATCAAATACATATCAAATACAGTATTGGCTACAGATTGTCCTGTATTGCCTTTTACTAGACTAAGAAAAGTAAGACACCTTGTGTTGGGATTTGCAGAACATTTTACTGTTGGTGAGAACTTTTGTCTTATGGTTTAATGAGGAAAATCAACTGAATTTGACAAGAGTCACTGCACTTCTTTGGCATCTTCGTGATAATGATCACAGAATCACAGAAAGGTAGGGGCTGGAAGGGACCTCTGGAGGTCTTGTCCAACCCCCCTGCTTGAGCAGGCACACCTAGAGCAGGGGGCACAGGAACGTGTCCAGGCGGGTTTTGAATGTCTCCAGGGAAGGAGACTCCACAGCCTCCCTCCCAGGGCAGCCTGTTCCTCTGCTCTGTCACCCCCACAGGAAAGAAGTTTTTCCTCATATTGAGGTGGAACTTCCTGTGTTTCGACTTGTGCCCATTGCCCCTTGGCCTGTCATTGGGCACTATTGAAAAGAGTCCAGTCCCAACCTCTTGACACCCACCCTTCAGATATTTATAAATATTGATAAGATCCCCCTCAGTCTTCTCTTCTCCAGGCTAAACAAACCCAAGTCTCTCAGCCTTTCCTTACAAGGGAGATGCTCCAGCCCCCTGTTCATCTTGGTAGCTCTCCGCTGGACTTGCTCAAGGAGTTCCACATCCTTCTTAAACTGGGGGGCCCAAAAGTGGACACAGTACTCCATCACAATGGTGATATATCACCCTTATCTTCTGCAGGTTTCATGTCAGTCAAATATTATTCAGCCTGGACATTGAAAAGGTCTAGGTAGCAACTTAGGTTTTCATGATTCTAAACTGTTTTAAGAGCAACAGAGTAGTATGGCTAAAGTGACACTATGGGCAGGGCTGTTAGTACCCAAATTATGAACTAGTGAAGCCAGCTGGGCTCAGTGAGTGTCTTCTGCTTGCATTGGTGCAGTTACAATGGCAGGTGGAAGTGGCTGATGAAGGGGCTGAAGTTTCGCCTACTGAAGCCATTGTAGGTAAAGTCTAAATATTACACAAATTTCTCATGAGCTAATGCTACCCAGGGAGTCCTCTCTCTAGGTATAAGACATGTTATAAGGCTGGTCAAACTGTTCTGTGAACCAGTAGTCCTGGTAGTCCTTGCATTTAATACATTGCTTTCCAAAATTGCAGCTCTGGTTCGAATTTGCAGCTGCTGAGATTGCAAGCTGGGGAAAGCCCAGGAGCCGGCTGTGAGCCCACTGCAATGCTGCAGTCACACCTGAGTGAAGCTGCATTTGTGTGTATTTCATACTAGTAACATACAGGGCTGCTGCACTAAGAACCTGGAAGTAAAGAATTTATCTGACTTTATTCTCTTTTTAATTATAACTAAATCAAATCAGAAGCTTGTGTAGATACTTGCACAGAATTTAATGCATTTGAAATGCATTTTGATGGATGTTTCTTTAATAAACTGATGATAATCACTTTCTTATCTGACATCAGTGTTTTCTGCCTTTTACTGTTCTTAAAACAGTTGAATTATTTTGAAAAGAGAAACTTGTCATGAAGGGAGATTTTCAACACAAATTGTCTATATTGTTTCATATGCAAACTTCAGCTTTACCTTTTCAACTTCCCTGTACTGTTTTATGCCTTATGACATTTGTGTCAGATCTATTTTTGTTTCACAATGCAGGCCATATTCTTGTACACTTCAGACTGTATGTCATCCTTCTACACTAAAGAGAACTGGACAGAGGTTAGGATGCTATTTTTTCAGGCTAATTAAGTTCCAGCATAATCATTATACATAGCGTATATTTGCTTATTGAATATAAAACTTGCTTTGAGCAGGAGTTTGGATGAGATAACCTCCCAAGGTTGCTTCTGACCTGAATTATTCTGATTCTATGAAAACAAAAGTCGAAGGTGTGTGTTTATTGTAGAATGAAATGTTTCATTACCTAAAATTCTGTTTCTGAGAAGTCAGAGTTCACTGTAGAACATTTTCAGACATGGTAACAGAAAATGAGATTTCCCAGAAGAAAACTGTGACTCTAACATGGGCACAACTAAAGACATGCTTAAAATTCCCATCCTCCAGCCTCTAGGACCTCCATTCTGCAGAAAATACACGTTCTTTTCAAGGCCTTGTAGCCCACAGAAGGCAAACTTGTTTTTCTGAAACACAGTCCTATCCTTTTTAAAAAAAGATTGAATTGAAGTTGAAGACTATAATTTAAAAATAAAAGTCCCCACAGTTGCAGGTTGTGGAGAACTCATGCTGTATAAATTTTTTAGAACACATATTTCAGTGGCTGAGTTGATGGATGAACTTGGCAGCCTGTCCTCAAACGATCTGGGATTTTTAGAAAAACAAAAAACAACACTCTTAATGCCAGGCTCTAAACTGTATTTAATAAAAAATAGAGCTCTGTGCAATGTGCTTATTTTGCTTTTTTTGCTACGAGGCCCGTTGCTGCATTCAGCCATTAACTTCTACCTCATTCTGTCAATAGCTGTGATAGGAGAGCCAATAAGCCACCCTGGCTGCCTTCAGGAAGATGCATACTAAGGAGAGAAAAACAGCTACAACTTAGCCATGACTGTCTTAACTCTTTTTCTTCTGGGTTGGCTGGTCAAGTTCATTCTCTCATTTGACCTAGAGAGCCTAAATCAAATGTGATCAAACCTCCCTTACGGGACAAGATAGCAGCCTAGCACACTACTGTGAGGATGGTATACATATTCAGCTACTAAGGAAGTCACATGAGCTTGCATCTGAGACGGATAAAAGATCTGTGTTTTCTGTGTGCTTAACCTTCTCTACGTGAAGTCAAAATAAAAAATCCAGCCCAAGCAGCAGGAAGGGCAAGGGAATACGAATAGACTGTAAAGTGATCATGGTCTCTGTTCTTCATAGAATCATTTCCATTTGCTTTTCTAAAGCCTCCAAAGGTGCAGGACATCTGGCACCTGCATTCCACAAAATGTATACGGAGAGTTTTTTGCCTCCGTGTCCAAGCCCTTGCCCAATAACATAATTTATTGTTTTCTGTGCATGAGATTCCACAGAACTGCTTATATGCGAATTATTAAAGGTCTGTCTAAAAATGTATAATGCAATTTAGGATAAGATTATAAGTATTGAACTTCACAGTTTCTTCTCCTGAAGTTTCTATTGCCTTTAAGATTGGGAGCTACAAGAGAAAATTGCATGAAACAATGCTTTAGTAAATAGGCAGGAAATTTAAAGCCAGGAAACTGGTCCTTGATTGTGTATCCAGCTATGCAAGACTCGACCGACTTGGTTTCTTCCTTTCTTAAATTGGTCTTCATCACAAGCATCTTCAATATAAAAATATACCCAGCTCACAATAAATCCACATGCTTTCCTCACTCTACCAGTTATGTAAAATTTTGTGCAGTCAATCAAATAATATAAGTTACATAGCTTTATTTACCAGAGAGCACTGCAAACTATTGCTTCATGTCATTACTCAATTAGAAAAAAAAAAAGTTTGGCACGGGGTTTGGGTAAGAAGAAAAAAATTTAATTTCTCTACAACTTAGGGTTCATGCTCAGTTAATTATAGGAATCAGGAATCACAGAATAATTGAGGTTGGAAAGGTCCTCAGGAGATCTCTAGTCAAACCTCCTTCTCAAAGCAGAGCCAGCTGTGAAATCAGACCAAGTTGCTCAGGGTTTTATTCACTCAGATCTTGAAAACCTCCAAGGATGGCGATGGCACAACCTCCCTGTGCATCCTGCTCCACTGCTTGGCTGTCCTCATGGGGAAAAAGTTTCTCTTTCTAAACAGTCAGATCTGCTCTATTTTCAATTTATGTCAGTTGTTGCTCACCCTCCCACGATGCACCACTGTGAAGAGCCTGCTCTATCTTCTGCATAACCTCTCTGTAGGCACAGGGGTCTGCTGGTAGGTCCCCATGAAGCTGTCTCTTCTCCAGGCTGAACAAGTCTTACTCCTCCATCCTCAGAGCAAGTGCTTCAAATATCCTAGTGGCCCTCTGCAGAACTTGCTCTAGTTGATCAACGCCTTTCTTGCAGGGCCTAGAACTGGACAAGGGCTGAATAGAGAGGGATAATTACTTCCCTAGATCTCCTGGCCATGCTCCTGTTCATACAGCCAAGGGTGCTGTTGTCCTTTGCTGCTATGGCTGGGTCATATGGAACTTGGTCTCTCTCCAGTCAGTCAGTTCCCAGCCCCTTATCATTGCAAGAGATTGTAGGACTTCACATTTCTTGCTGAGTTTCATAAGGCTCCTGCCTGCACGTTCCTCCAGCCTGAATGGCAGCCCTGCCCTTGAAGATGTTGACTGGTCCCCCAAGTCTGGTCCCCTCTATCTGCAAAATATGGCCATGTATTTCTGATACAGCCATATCTGTTATGTTTTTTTATAGTAGAAATAGAGCAATATAATTTGGACTCAGTGTTTTGACAATATAAATTTTTCTTTATCGTATAATTGTAAAGATATGGAGCAGAAAGCTTAATAAAACTTAACTAAATCATCCTGACATTTAAAATACACTAAAAATATCTTTGTGTGTCAAATATCTTTTTTATTTGGGTTAAGTTTTAATTCTTACATCATGCTGTCCGCCTCTGATTACACTAGGACCCTCTGTGTGAGACTTGCTGTTGGAAAAAGGTAGATACGCTACTATCTGTTTCCTCAGTGTGTTACTAAGTCAGTACATTGGCTGTAAAACATATGATGACGTCCATTTTACAAATGGATATGAAAACTCTAAAAAATAGTGGTTTGGTGCAGAGTCCCGTGGGGCTGGAAAGGGAAGCCAAGTCACAAGTCCCATTCCACTGCCCAGGCGTTAGATTAATCTTCTTTCTGGCAGCTATTTAATTCAGAATAGATTTAGATCAGAACTTTTGTTTGAACACAGTGGCCATTTAATCATGCCAAAATGTTTCCACTGTTCTCACTTTTTCTTTCATTACATTGTGTGCTCAAGAAATTATAATCAGCAAAGCACTAGAACTATCACCTGGCTCTCCTGAATCATAATGAAGTACTGTGTGGCATTTTACCGTTCCAATTCCTGATTTGTGGTTAAATTTGATATGCAGCATACTGAATTCACATTATTGTGTAAATATTCTCATTATAAGCTATAATTTGCTTTTGATCTGAAAAGGTCATAAACATGCCATCAGTTATTTCATAGTAGTATATAACGATTCATTGTTTTTTTCTTCACTTAGAATGGGAGGTATCTGCAGTAACTGTATGGTAATGGCTGGCAAATGTTGACTTTTATCAATGGCTCGTGTTTGCTTCACGCCTTCAGCTTCTACATAGTATAGCAGTGATTGCTGTTTCTGTTTTATTCTATGGTGGTTTAGTATTATGCTAGATATACTGCTTTGCATAATGTTATCAAATTCCTACTATTAGGCCTTGGAAAATATTCAGCTCAGATTCCAAACTATTCTGAAATAATGGTAAGTTTAAATCTAATTTGCAGTCAATCATTCAAGGTCCATAAATGATTGTCAACCATCAATTTCATGTATCTTTAGTTCTGTTCTGAAAAACAAACATTTGAATTTTATCTGTTTCCTGTCCTATCCCAAAGTCTGTTTTGCACTTTTTCTTGTTTTACTGTTCCTTCTGGTCCTGTCACAATCTCTCCATGAAAACAGAGTAATGACTGTGGTGGAGAAGCTTTTACGGGAAAGCGCTTTAGCATCTCATGAGACCAAGAGGAGGAATTTGTACTCATACTGAGCCAGAAAGTGAAAGAAGTAACAGGTGACTCCTTTCTGACATAAAATCTTAGTGATAGGGAAGGTACTGAGGCAGCAGGAACAGAAAATAACATTTTTGTTATTTTAGTTCAAGTTCTTGCAGATTATAGGTAAATACTGCTTGGAATCATCCCAAATCCAAATGCATGCTTTACAACAAAGTAGAAATGCAGAACAGGAAGACTTGTTATACATACAGGATCTTTGGGGCCATGGCAGAAGCATGAATCCTTTGTTTGGACTACTTCATTCAGATTAATTAGCCACCAACTTTGCATGTCTGTGCTGAGACCTGTGAGATTAAGCAAAAATTAGCCACTGACTAGGACTGCCAAAACCTATCTACAGTTCAGGATTTTGCAATGCTGCAAGCAGTATGTATTTCACCATTTGTACCAGTACTTAAGGGGTAGCTACAAAGATGATGGAGACTCCCTTTTTACACGGAGTCACATGGAGAGGACAAAGGGGAATGGCCACAAGTTGCTCTTGGGGACATTCCGATTGGACATGAGAGGAAAATTTTTCACATTGACGGACAGTCACCGTTGGAGTAATCTCTCCAGGGAAGTGATTGACTCGGCCACATTGGACACCTTTAAGAGTTGTCTGGACAGGGTGCTGGGCCATCTTGTCTAGACTGCGCTCTTCCCAGAAAGGTTGGACTAGATGATCCCTGAGGTCCCTTCCAACCTGGGATTCTGTGATTCTGTGATTCTGTGATTCTGTGATTCTGTGATTTGATCTTGCAGAGAGGAAGCACTTGTACTGCGGGTTCTTCCCTTAACTGTTATGGAAATGGAAATGCCAGGTGGTGCAGAGCAGAGGCCCATGCAGCAAGTTCCTAATGGAAAGCAGGGAAGAGTCAAGCAATGACACTTCCTGCCGGCAAGCTCTGATGCGAATCTGAACCCCAGCGGAATGTGTGTGCATTGATACCTCTGAGTCAGACTTCTAAGTGAGGCTGTGGAAATTGTTGACTCACGGCTTTTTTTTTTTTTATGTGCTTCTTTGGGCTGCATGTTAGCTGCCAACCTTTTCATTTTGGTGTTGTTGCTAGTACTTTATTGGAGCAATCTACAGGAACAAATGTGCTACATAATCCAGAATCAAGAGGTTTGATCATTAACTTCCAGTTTTGTTTTGTGACTTTGCTGTTGTGTGTTTAAGGAGTTTTTCTGAAGACCATCATATAATATGGCTTTTATTAACTGCATTATAGGACCATTAATAAACCCAAATTGTAAATGAGGAATGGCCATGCTGATGTCTGAAGTTGGTGTCCCAAATTCAGTTGAGTTGTCATGTTAGCTGAATACACTGGTGCTATCCTACAAATCTCTCAGACATTTCATGACATGCCCTTCAAAATGTATAAGGAGGTGATGAGCAAGAATTTTGGTGTTATTTGAACTCTCGTCATACATAGCAGCAATTGACCGATGTGCTTTTTTCTTCTACCATTGTATACAGAAAGGAGCAACACTCACTTTCCTTTTCCAGAGTATGTTGAAAAACAGTTTTTGTGGCTTAAGACAGTTACTTTTATGCAAGTTTCTCCTGCAGCTTCAGAATTTTGATGGAATCTTCAGGATGTGCTGTGGTTTTAATCCTACCGACACTAATTTTACTCCAGCCAAGGGTGTTTTAAATTCAAAAGCAAATATATATCTAAGAAAAGAGCCTCACTAATAGTTCCTCCATCAGTTAAAAAAAAATATTCAGGATTTCCTTCACTGGGATCCTCAACATTTTGATGACTGGGGGGGAGTGGGTGTATTTACTACATAAGTTACAGATGAAATTCCTAGACTGTATTTGCTGTGTGTTGTCCAGGATTTTAGTAATATTGGAGATCAAGAAGAGAAAGCCCAAATTTTTCTGGCAGGCTACTCTTGGCATCAGTTTGTCTGGAAAATCTTCATATGGCTCATAAAAATCCATTTATTTCCACTATTGTTTCACATGATAGAAAAATGCACATAACGTCCTTATCCTCAGATGTTCCTTATATAGCTGGATAAGAAAGTTGTATAGCTCCTTGTGGCTGTTGTTCATAATTTCTACCTTGACAAAGAAGTCAGTTAACAAAGAACATTCACTTTTTCCCTTACTTTTATTCAGAAAAAGAAACAAATTATCTCCCTCATTTACACTTATATTTAGTTTGTGAGAGATCTTGTCTTTTTTCTGAGGACCAGGGAACAGATTTGTGTCCAGATAGATAGTTTACCAGTATCTGCCTTTGAAGGCCTATTAATTAAAATGTGGATATATGCCTTCCTGAATCTGTTTAAATATGCTTTAAATATGTCTTAATCTGAAGATTTACTCTTTTGCTTTTAGACCAGCAGCATACAAAAATAATAATTTGTAAGACAATTTCCATGGTAAAGGAAATTATTTTATATAATTTACAAAGAACAGAGGAACCATCAATTTTTAAAACTTTTGCCTGCAAATGCTTCTTAGTAATTGCATAATAATGAAGAGAAGCATATTAGTAAAACAGATTGGTTTTTTTGTGCTATTTATTGTTAGTGGGGGATCTGTATGTAGACATTCTTCATATGTCAAGCTATTTCTGAAACAGGTACTTGCTTTTGCTGAAAAGACACATGATGCTGAGGGCTGAGAAGCAGGGTCATGTCAAAATATCCGAAAGTCAGCAGGAAATTATTTTCTAGTTAGAGGGTCTGCACAAAGCTCAACATTTCAATAGTGCCTCATTTAATTCAGGATATAAATGAGGATTAAATACTGCCTCAAACTACACGTAGAGCTTGCAGAGTCTAAGAAGAGGGAGAAAAAGAAAAAGAGGGTTTGTATGAGCATAAAATTGAAGCTGAGAGTGAGTTCCCTAACATTCAGGATAAAAGAAGGTGGTAAAATTTGTTAAAAAAAGCCCTCTTTCTTTATGCTTAAACATGCTGGTTAATATTCTAGCCTGACTAAAGTCAGGAACAAGCTCCCACTGACATCAGTGGAGCCGGGATTTCACACTCTGGCTAAGGGAAGCCGTAGATCTTCTTTATTTCCGTCTTTCTTTAGAACTCTGACTCCAAGGAGCTATTTGCTTTGCATTTGACTTTGCCCATGGGAGATCTGCTTTTCACTTCAGTAGGCGTAGATCAGTCCCTTCCTGCCAATGCTTGGCAAGAAGTTAGGAGGCTTCCCCTGTGTGAGTGTGCACCCAAGGAATAGTGATTTTTACTTCTATCCTTTGTGATTACGTCAAGAGGAGATGTTTATAAATGTACTATTTTTATTTCGGGTTTTGTTAGGGATGGGGTCTTCTGAATCAATATGTCTATTTTAACATTAGTCACCATACTACAGATAGTACTGCCAAGTGACTACAGCCTATGACAGAGCCCAGCAGAAGCTACCAGTGTTGGGGTTCTCTGGTGGTCAGTCTTTATGCCCAAGATCCACAGAAGGATATGGGAACAAAACTCTTTAAGTTTTCAGTTGATTATATTAAGATTTTTTAAAAAATTATTTTTCATGGAGGTTAACCCCTTGAAAATGTTCAAAGAACTGCCAGTGTCTTTCAAGGCAATATTTATCCTAACAAACAAATAAACAAAAAACCCCTGCACTTTTCAAACTTTGCCTGACTTTCTGCCATCCTCTTGCTCTTTCCCTTTCCCTTTTCTCCCCTTCCTGCTCTTTCTGTTTCACAGTGGCAAATTTTTTTTTTTTAATTCCTCATTTAACATTTAGTTTGTGCATGATGTTACCTTTCTGTTTAGGAAATACAGAACAGTCAGTATTCCACAGCTGCAAAGTTACTACTGTCTTGAGGCTGACACAAGAACAGATACAGAGCTATAGTCTGTTTAAATGGAGATTAAAATTTTATGTAGCAATTAATGGTTAACTGGGGGTAAATGATCCAAAATTACCCAGCAGGGTCTTTGTTGAACAGAAACACTGCTTAATGTCCCTTGTTTACTAACAATCTCATGATGAGTGAGAAGACATTTCTTCTTGTATACTGTCAGGTCTACATCGAAGCTAGGATGTGCTACTGTAGTACAATAGCAAGAAGTTGAGGGATATTGTAAGGTGCACTGGACACGGATTTACTCTCCTTACTGCAACATGTTAATGTTCAGGATCTATGACCACCCAGTGAATACAATCTGCTGCTAGAACGTGCTTAAGCTTCCAGCTTAATAGAGACCTAATAAAGCTGTGATAGTTGCAATACAATGCAGCTTTCAAAAAGTCAGATCCCTGAATCCTGAACACTGCATGAAATGTGTGAAGACCCACTCGTTTGTTTGCCAGATTGATCACTCAGAAAAATTACCTTCCTGCCCTCAAATGTAATGTTCATCTGCATTCTGGACATCAAAAGCAATGCAGGTACCGGTTTAAAGCTGTGAGGTTGGGAATGGACTCTTTGTTTGGGGAAAAATTTCATTTGGCTCTCCCTCCTTGGTTTTGGGTTCCAAGGTGACTGGGAGAAGTCCAGAGGCTGCATCCTGGTGCTACATCTGTAGGGATGAAAGAAAAGATGGGAAAGGACTGGGGAGGTGTGGCTGTAGACTGCACCTCCTGGAGGTGAAATGGAGAGAAGGGGGACATGAAGAAATGCTCTTTTAAGCAAGCTGATTTGTTTTGGAAAGTTTACATTAATGGACGCTCATGACTTAAGGTTATTTTAGTTCTCTAACTGTGCTACGATTCAGACACCTTTTTAAGGACCTTATTTCCTATATAGCTGTGGAGCTAAGTATCAGTACTGTAACTATTGGGAAGAGGTAAGTAGTGCCAGAAAGTGATCCAGAGCACCTAGGTCAAGTGCTTACAGTTACAGATGGTGATGAGCTTGTTGTCATTTACAATTTCCACTAAATGGGAGGTGTTTTCTTCCCCTCTTCAGATTAAGTACAGTCCTGTGACTGGAGTACAGTAAGATTCCCCCCTCCCACCCCCGCCCTTTCCACAGCAATCCTCCTAAGTTATCCACAATATAAGACTTCAAGCAAACAAGAGTAGCATTTAAGTCATTTGCTATGCATTAAATGTACAAATACCAAAAATTAAAATCCTACTTGCAACATGCATCCCAAAAGGTTTAAATATTGTTCTGTATGGAAGGGTGGGACGGCAAATGTCTATAAAGGCATTTTATATACACTACCTGTGGCAAATGTTTCATAGACTTGAGGAATAGAAGGGAAAAGGGTCCTGGGGAGTGAAACAAAGTACTGCTTGGTTTTCAGTACTCGTAGATCAATTTAAAAATTAAAATGTGGAATATCTGATAAGCACTTTAGTTTATGTGATAACAACTACCAGAAATTTTCTGTAAAAATTAGATTCATAATGTACACAAGCATCCCAGAAAACCCGGTAAAAAATTACAAATAGCCACTGATACAAAATTCAAGCGTGGGCAGATTACATTTCAAGGCGACAAGCCATTTTGCATTTGCTGGCAGGAGCTGGCATCTGTTTTTAGATGTAACATCCTCAGTGTAGCTGAAGAGCCTCTCAGAAAGAACGTTGCTGGGAAGAGCTCCAAGCGAAGACAAAGCCAGGTTTGCAAGATGTGGAAGTGAGCTAGCATTAGACTTCTACCACTCAGCAAGACCTACTACGTGTGCGGTGAGCTCAGCAAGGTACAGAACTAGTTCATATTTGGCAGAAACAAGAGTCACTTGAGCTGGAGGTTGTCATGATCTTTTCCAAATAGCTCATTACATTTGCAGCTTCCAGGTGGGCTGGATGATGCTCTTTGGTCTTTATTACTGCTTCTTGGATGACTGGGATTTTCCCCTGATGTTCCTCAGCTTGACTGTGTGTCACAGTTCTGGCATTGTCTTGGCAGAATCAAGAACTGGCAGAGAAGTGCCTGAGCTAAGGAATCAGAACTCATGCTACATGGTGTCTTTACTGACACCACACTGTTAAACTGCTCAGAAAGACAAGATAACACTTTCTTTTTCTTGGCCTTGTTGCCTTGATCCAGTACTCACATGCTGAGGTGGGACTGTCAGAGCCCTGACAGCTGGCATGATGACAGACATACATGCATCTCTAGAGCTTATTTTTCAAGCTAACTCCTCAAAGGGGTTGAGGATATGAATGACAGTGTCTGCCAGGCTCCGCTGTACCTGAGTCAGCACCAGCTGTCTCCAGCCAGAAAGCTATCAACGATTGTTTGTTCTTCAACAGGCTTTTCAACATGCTGTATGTGCTCTTCCACCTTGTGGCTATGCCCTGGGAGAGCTAGCTCATGAAGAGGCATAGTCTGGAAACAAAATTTTTAGTGTATTTATAGTTGCTGAGTATTCAGCTGGTAATAAACCTGTCTTAGTCCTTGAGAGATATTTCAGTAAGAAGACTCTTTGGAATGATCTTGTTTAAATAATGCATCATTCATACAGATGCAAAAGACATGTAAAAGGCGTCTTTCTAATCACATTGTAGACAGCAGCCAGTTACAGCAACAGCTGTATACGTAGTATAGATAGGGTCCTCTCTGACAATTATATACACTTATCTCATCTGGTAAATTTTCGTTATTTGAACATGTCAAGGAAGGCATGTTCCAACCATGTGTCAGCTGCTGAAGGCCACGTCATGCGCAACCCAGGACATGAAATATTTATTGGCTGAGTGAAAAGAGAGCCTGAGCTGTGATATTCAAAGACCACATACATGCTAGTAGTTATTTTCTGGTTTTAGTGTGATTATTGTTCACAGGCAACCTTGTCAATTTGGCCGGGATCAGAGTATTTAAAAGCAGAGGAAGCTGGGGGAATATTTACAATGGGAAGGATGATACTGAAATTCTAGCAAGCACATCATTGACCCAAAGTCCAGGTACTCTACCGTAGGTGTTCGTGCATTCTCAGCTAGTGCAATTTTTCTTTGGGAGAGGAGCTTTCTGATGTTTCGTGTTGTACCTCACATCCATGGTCTTCAGAGTCTTGCAGAGCTCTCAATGTGGCTGATGTGAAAGTCTGATTATGCTGTGACCTTAATCTTCCTTTTGATACTTTCATAAGCTTCCACAGGTGCAGTTTCAGCATGCTTTTTTTTTCTGGCTGACATACACTAAGCAAATACAACAATCCTTTGAGGAATGTTGACTTTCTGGGTTTTTTGCAGCCATTTCTAGCTCAGTAAAAAGTCCCCCTTTTTTCCTCCTGGACTTTGTCAAGCAAGATCCAAAGGGAGGCATATCTCATGCAAATAAGATTTTTGTAATTACAGTAATTAATGAAGAGGTTATAACTAAAAAGCATCAATCAGTTCGGTCATCGAAATGATAGGTCAGAGACTCCTATGCTCTCAGACTTCAGCATCCAAACAGTGAAAAAATAGATCAGAATGACAGGCTTTACAGAAAAAAACAAATTTAAGTCAAGCATTTTTCATATCCTTATGAAGCACTGGTATCTGTTCTTATAAAAATAACTTGTTGAAAATAATATCTCATTTATATCCTATAGAATGGGTTGAAAGCAATTTGTTAGTTGCAGTGCGGTGGGGTTGTGCTGAAATAAATCCACTGTATCGTGTATCCCAATTACTTTCATTCTAAATGCATTTCCAAAGAGTACTTTTTAAAAAGTCACTTAAAAGCATGCAAGTGATCAATGTTTCTTTGATTCTAACTGCCAGATAGGGAGTTAGGTAGTTATTTTTATCTAAAAGTTTTAGATCTGCCCATACAACCTAGAAAAATGGTGTTTGTGATCAGGGAGTTTCACCTTGGAAAATAAAAAGGAGTCTACAACAATACTGGAAACATATTTGCTGAGCTGCAAGAATTCTTTACTGGCTATAGTCTGTCCATAAAGAAAGTATCTAATTGTACTAGACACACTTTGGAAACTTTCCCAGAGGAATAATAGATAAGTTAACGGAGCACTTTTTAATTTTGCAAAGTGCACTCTTCCTTATAATTTACTTAATATAGAAATTTAATGTACTGCAGTTTACTGAACAAATTACATTTAAAGTATTTCAGAGTTAGCTTGAAAGCTGTGCTTTGGTAGCCAGTTGGACTTTATTATTTGATTATCCAGATAAGGACAAGCAGTAACAAAGTTCTCTGTTTTAAAAGGTTTCAGGGATTATCTCTCAACCATTACTACTGTTAAATGCAGAATTTAAATTCCCATTAAAAAAAAAAGTAATACAGTAGTGCTTTCCTGCCTCTGCACTAGTTAATGCTTAGTTTTCATTTGACCTAAGTCTGAGAAGATTTCTCATTTGTTTCATAACAGGCTTCATAAATGAACTATACCTTTATGAAATAAAATACTAAAGTAATAAGAAAATATAGGAAAGCTAGAAATGAATATGACCAGAATCAAATGTCCTCTTTGCATGTACTGCAGTCTGGCTAACTGAGGCTCTTTTCCATTTATTTGCATGAAGCATCACAAAAAGCACAGTTCTGCATTAGAAGTAACAGCATATATAACTTATGGTCATTAAACTGTTGTCATAGACATGTGATTCATCATAAGTGATACTTCTGCCCTGCCCACCTGTAGGGCAATCATGTAGCTTAAAAAAAATCCCACAATTTGTTTTTAAAATTATTTTATAGTTTTGTTATCAGACAACAGGTCAAATAAGTGTTTATACTTGGAGTAACATAGACTGTGGCATAAATTATCATAAGCTCCAAAGCAGCTCATTAAAATGTTTCATGTGTTACATCAAAAAGCTGTACCCTTCTGTGTCAGAAGGCAAAAATCCTTGTGAAGGTTTTTGCTGTCTTTTCAATGCCCTGGGATGAGTGCATAGATCACTTGGAGGAAAGACTTATTTGAACTTTATGAGAAGCCAATGTAGCGAGCAGAATTTTGAAGTGTTCTTGAAAAATCTTAGTGGCTAAGAAGATGCACTGCTGCATACTTCACTGTTTGAAGTTTCCTATGAATGGTTTCTTTATCAGGAGGAGTCATAGAAAAGATGAGGCATCAAAGAAAAGGAACTATGCCTGAACATTCTGGTGTCTGCTACTGTTGTCTTCTGCAAATGGGAGTTTGAAGTTGTGGTGGCAGCACCTTGGAGGAACTTCATGGGATGTGGGAGAGGACAGCAAGGGGGCTGGTTGAAGGAAGAGCTTGACAGAAGACTGCAGTAGCAGGCATTAATGAAACCAGATCATCACATTAATCACGGAATAGTCTTCGACTATTCTTCAACTGGCCTGGCTGAACAGGGAGCTTTTGCTGGGACTCAGGAATAAAGGAGAGTTTACCACTGTTTGAAGAAGGGGCAGGCAACTCAAGAAGAGTACAGAGACCTCATTAGGTCTTGCAGAGAGTAAAATAGACAGGCAAAAGCCCAGCTAGAACTCAATCTGGCTACTGATGTAAGGGATAACAAAAAATTTTTTTACCAATACATTAAGAACAAAAGGAGAACCAAAGAGAACCTCCATCCTCTATTGGATGCAGAGGGGAACATTGCCACTGAGGATGAGGAAAAGTATTAAATGCTGCCTTTGCCTCAGTCTTTAACTCTCAGACCAATTATACCCAGGGTATTCAGTCCCCTGAGCTGGAAGGCAGGGATGGGGAGCAGCATAAACCCCCCATAATCCACGACGGAGCAATTTATGACCTGCTGAACCACATGGACACTCACAAGTCTGTGGGGCCAGATGGGATCCACCCGAGAGTACTGACGGATCTGGCAGAGGAGCTCGCCAAGCCACTCTGCATCATTTATCAGCAGTCTTGGTTAACAGGGGAGGTCCCACATGACTGGAGGCTTGCCGATGTGACACCCATCTACAGGATGGACTAGAAGGAGGATCTGGGGAACAACAGGCCTGTCAGCTTGACCTCTGTACTGGGGAAGGTTATGGAGTGATACATCTTGAGTGAGCTCACCAGACAAGTGCAGGACAACCAGGAGATCAGGCTCAGCCAGCATGGCTTCATGAAAGGCAGGTCCTGCCTGACCAACCTGATCTCCTTCTATGACCAGGTGACCCGCCTGATGGATGACAGAAAGTTGTGGATGTTGTCTACCTGGACTTTAGCAAAGCCTTTGACACAACATCCTCCTAGAGAAGCTGACAGCTCATGGCTTGGACAGGTGTACTCTTTGCTGGGTAAAAAACTGGCTGGATGGCCAAGCCCAGAGAGTTGTGGTGAATGGAGCTAGATCCAGCTGGTGGCCAGTCATGAGCGGGGTTCCCCAGGGATCAGTGTTGGGGCCAGTCTTGTTTAATATCTTTGTCAATGATCTGGATGAGGGGATCAAGTGCACCCTCAATAAGATTGCAAACGACACCAAGTTGGGCGGGAGTGTTGATCTGCTCGAGGGTAGGAAGGCTCTGCAGAGGGACCTCAACAGGCTGGATCGATGGGCTGAGGTCAACTGTATGAGGTTTAACAAGGCCGTGTGCCAGGTCTTGCACTTAGGTCACAACAGCCCTATGCAACACTACAGGCTTGGGGAAGAGTGGCTGGAAAGCTGCCCGGTGGAGAAGGACCTGGGGGTGTTGGTTGGCAGCCGGCTGAACATGAGCCAGCAGTGTGCCCAGGTGGCCAAGAGGGCCAACAGCATCCTGGCTTGTATCAGGAATAGTGTGGCCAGCAGGAGCAGGGCAGTGATGGTGCCCCTGTACTCAGCACTGGTGAAGCCGCACCTTGAATATTGTGTTCAGTTTTGGGGTCCTCAGTACATGAAGGACACTGAGGTGCTGGAGTGTGTCCAGAGAAGGGCAACGAAGCTGGTGAAGGGTCTGGAGAGTAGGTCTTACTAGGAGTGGCTGAGAGAGCTGGGATTGTTTAGCCTGGAGAAGAGGAGGCTGAGGGGAGACCTTATTGCTCTCTACAACCACCTGAAAGGAGGCTGTAGCGAGGTAGGTGTTGGTCTCTTCTCCCAAGTGACAAGCGATAGGACAAGAGGAAATGGCCTCAAGCTGCAACAGGTGAGGTTTAGATTGGATATGAGGAAAAATTTCTTCCCCAAAAGGGTTATCAAGCACTGGAACAGGCTGCCCAGGGAATTGGTTGAGCGCTTCAGGGCATGGTTTAGGAGGCATGGTAGTGTTGGGTTGATGGTTGGACTTGATGATCCTAGAGGTCTTTTACAACCTTAATAATTCTATGATTCTATGATTCTATGACTCAAATTCACACATGAATGACAGATTCTGCAGTGAGGTGACTGTGGAGCCTGAAATTCATCAAACTGAAGAATGTCTCAGACACTCACAGCTGGGTACTTCCAGGTTTTTAAAGTCATTTTTAAGACTACACTGCAGTGGCAATTCCTTAAAATATCACCTGATCTCAGAGGGTCTCACCACTATTGCTCCATAGTTCAGTTTCAGCAGTCCACTGATGGATAAGCAGATGATCTTAGCTTAACACAGAGCTGATTTTGACAACAGGAATGTTTCTGCAACTTAAGTCTGGAGGGGTTATGTAGTCCTTTATCTCTGCACTGCGCATGTGCCCCTCCAGGCAAGTCATGGGCTCTCCGAAGGAAATTTAGTAGACTTTCCTTCTGGTGGGTGGTCAGAAAATTCTAGTGATCCAATCTATTCCATGCTGCTATGGTCCAGGAGAAAAAAAGTAAACAAATGCCCTCCATCATCAAAAACTGACCAATGTTACTAGGGAATCTTTAGTCCTAGTCCTTGCTGCAAAACACATTGTGCTAAATAAAAATGTTGAACTCAGTCGGTTTATATTTTAGGCAGCCTTTGATCAATCTCCATGTGAATATGGTCAGAAAACAAAGTTTAGGATTGACTGTCCATTTTATCAAGGAAGGTAAGGAGGGTGAAGAAGAATTCACTATTAGGCATCCTATTGTATTCTTGATGAAGAAAGGAAATGTCAAATTGGGTCACGGGAAGATTTGTCACTCCTACAGTTCTTTTACCGACTGGAAGAGCAGAGATGAAATTACTAAGAATTGGACCATGTTTAATATTTTTTGTGATGCAAAGATGTTGAATTCTTAGAGTGAAATCAAGCTGTTTCCTGGGTGGTAGAGGGACATTTCATGTGTATTAATAAGTATTCCAAATGTACATAATTAGTGAAGTAGGTAGGTAGGGTTTTTATCAGTGCTCAGATCTGGGCAGTGCTGTTGTCTGCAGATAGATTGATGATACACTTCAGAGTTTGAATAGCTCTTTGGTGTGAGACTTGATGGCTGGAGATGAAGAATTAAGTTTCCTTCATCTGACGTATAGCTTCAAGATAATCTCAGAGAAATATTTTATGCTTCTGCTTCTTTGGAAAACGTGCATGTGCTGTTTGCTTTTAGCAGAAACATATAAATGGATAAATCAGTAAATGGCCTCATGAGATTAACATTCAATTAATGGATGATTTCCTCTATACAAAGATTTTTATTAGCATTATGATTACTGAGAATAATTAGTCATAGAAGTCTATACTATCATCAAGTTGAAGAACACGACTGGATCTAATTAAAGCTAATGTGAAGAATTGAGTATTGCATTTTGACAAGGATGGCAATGCAAAATCCCATGCTCTTGTCAAGTATGAGCTTCAGTGACATCATGTGGTCAGGACACACTTTGTTTCATTTGAAAGAAGGCATTTTCAAAACCTAAGAATGAAGACATACTGCTTTCTGTAAACCATACATGTGAAACGTGAGCATATAAGCTATGGCATGCCATCTGCAGGCATCAAAGATCACACTAATGACACGGACCTCCTGGAAACCTTATGAGAAATTAGAGAGAAGCTGAAGATACTCACTTTCCTTCTGTCTCATAAGGTGGTTCTTAAAGTCAAGGAGGAACTAAAGCTATTCTAGACCAGGGAATGGCCAGCTGGAGAAACACAGCAGCCCATTTCCTAATAGTTCCTTGGAAGTGTGATTTTATCATTGGAATACTGGAAGTAATTTCTGCCTACAGGTGTGGATTGAATTAAAAACATAGTTAAATACAGTGAGTTGTTATTATTCACAGACCTGAAGAAGATATTTAAGGTAAAGATGATTATTAATTTCCCTGTAATGACTACTGCTTTTATATTCCCAGAGGCCTAACACTGATGAAATACCTGCCAAGCTTTGGCTCACTCAGGGTTTTCTGCCATCTTAATGAAACTATACTTGTAGTTCTTTCAGGGAAAAAAAATCTTGATGATGTTGATACAATGCACACGAAGTTATAAAGGAAGAGAGATGAGAAGGTACATAAATAGTTCAGATAAAATTACTGACCACAGCTCAAACTAAACCTTTTTTGGGGGCTAGAAAGGCTTAGATCAGAGTTTTATTTTTTACCTCTATTTATTTTTTACCTCTAGCAAAATGTTGTAAGAGACAGTCTTCAGTCTGGTCAGAAGTAACAAGTAAGATTCATGGGGAATAAGCTAACAAATAGGACAGTATGTAGATTTAGTGGGCAGATTAACTTTTTGTTTAGCAGCTCGTATTCCAAGCCTTTACCCCCAATGAATTTGATTGCAAGGAAATTAATATATACCAGTTATAGTGACAGAAAAAAAATAATAAAAATTCATCTTAGTGTTTGTTGCATCTTTCAAATTTTTTTCTTTTGATGTGCATATAGTTGATACAGATTATTGATTATTTCTGTAGATGAATAGTGGAAGTCATTTCGTGAAACCAACTTTAATAGTCTTCCAAAGATGATCACATGTATATACAATGAAGGTTGACTGCTAGCCTCTACTTCTACATTAACATTTTTCTTCTATTTAAACAATGTAATGTTGGGGCTGGCAATTTGACTGAATTTTGTATCATTTTGTGTAGGTTGCTGCTGCTGCTGGGTGTTAGCAAGTGCATCACTAATATACATTTAGAAGTTTTGAGAAACTGAATTTTTAAATATTTTGTCTCTTTTCTAAATTACAATTGTTGCCATCAGCTATTTTTTCTCCCATGTTTTTCTCATAGAACTTCAGGGAAAAAAATAATATTTTCAACTTGCATGTATCGAGACAGAAAGGTCTGAAAGACATACTTAGATGCCTAGAAATACCACTCATCTCATGAGTATTTGGTATCAAAATCTACGTGAAAGTGGTGGAATGAAGGGTGAACAGATTTGAAAGCTCACAACCCAGTAAATTCTAAAAATCTGCTCTTTCTTTGTTTAGATGGAAATTTCAGAGACTTGATAACACATCAGCTGTGAGATAAAGCTGGAGGTGTGAAACAGCTCAGTCTATCTATCTCCTTTTCTTTTTTTTTAACAACTCCTCCTTATTTTATTCAGGTGCATTTGCAGTCAGAAGCCTCTTATCAAATGTGTGCTTATAGTGGAAAATGACACACCTGCCCAGTATCTATGGTAACAAAGGCTCTCTTCAATCTCAGACTTCTTGGTGCTCTTTTCTGCCTTTCTATCCCCTGAAAGAATAGATAATAACAAGTATTTTTAACAGTTTGTTTTAATTTCTGTTGCCATTTCTTTGCAATTTTTCTGTAATAATCTGAGCATCATGCCACTATAAGGTGTTCTCCAGTGAATATAGTGGATTGGTCTTTTGTGATGAGGCAGGGTTTTTTTTCTCCTTGAAAATATGATTAAAAATGCAAGAGATGGTAAAATAAACATTGTCTTTTTAGAAAAGATTGCCAATAAGAGAGTTATGTATAACATGTATAATACTGCATCAAAGGATTCTGCTTGTGATTATGACATAAGAAACTGCAGATCTATAGGGAAATTGCTTTGATCAAAACAGTAAATAAACTTAGTCCATTTTTTGTTATGGACAACTGATCCAATGTGCTAAGCTCTTTCCTCCTGTTGAAATGGATGAAATGGGAAGGTTTACTATCTCACAATATCAGTTAGCTTGGATCATTCCACAGTGTATCAACACACCATGGAAAATAATTGGATTAATAACCTTCTCTTTACTTATAAACCCTGACAATCAAAAAAATCAAACCCATAAGGTCTGTTTTTCCTCTTAAAACCTTTCTCACTCTTCTCAGAGTTATAAGTACAGCCAGTATTAGCTAAAGGAAAGGGCTTCAGTACCATCTGTTTTGCCTGGTTCTGAGATTCTTTCAGTGAAATCAGAAGACAGCCTGGGCATATTTTGAGTTTAAATGGCATTGTTTGTACATTTTTTTAGATCAAGGTGAAGAGACAAGTCCCCTTGTGGAGTTCAAGATTCACTTAGCAAACCAGATCCTTGTCAGGAAACATAACAATATTCTTTCTTTATAGTGCACTCTACTCAAGGCTGCCTTTCATAAGACTACCCATGACATAAGGCTGCTATTCTTCAGTTCCTCCTGCTCTCCTATTTCTCATTTGACAAGCACCTTCCAACAAGTGCAAAATCCTTCACTTCTAAGAACAGTCTTTCTATTAACATGTGATGTAATCCTCATCTATGTCCTACTTATGAAACCTCACGGTTGTAATATACTTCACGAAGGTCTGTAGGTCAGTTTTCATCCCTAAGAACAGCCGTGTAAATCTCAGTGAGTTCACTGAAGTTACTGTAGATTTACACTCCCATAGCAGAGCAGTGGTCTGCTCTATTTGCCACATAATTCTTTAACCACTGCATCATTTTAATGTGATGGTTAGGAATGTGATGATTTATTATTTTGTTCTCATTACAACTCATCAAATTTGGATATATGATACGCTGGGATCTGTGTAACATTTTAAGGAGAGAAGAGTTTCTGAAACAAAATTACTGAAATGTGTGTTTTAATCTGAGCCTGTAAAGAGTTTTGCAAATGAAGGTGAATAATGTGGATGCAGCTGTGAAAAGGAAATCTGTACAGGGATTCAAAGAGTAATATGATCAAAGTAGCTGACTGGGAGAACAAACTTTGCAACAGTTTCTTGAACAGCTATGATCTGAGCAAGGATACATTCGGAAAAGACATGATAAGGGGTGTTGTGACATTAGAAACGCAAAATAATGGCTGAGAGGATTCACATCTGCAAATAGCCTCTAGCCTAGCAGCTTATACAGTCAACTGAGAGGTGGAAGGAAGATTTGAAATCTGTTCCCTGTTTGACTTTAGGACAGTGGAGACATCCAATGGCGATTTTCCAGAGATTTCCCGAGTTCTAGGACCATGATCTAATAAACTTCAGTTAATTAGTTTCTTAAGGCTTTGAAAACAACAAACTTCTCGCCTACTTTTCGTTCAGCTATCTGGCTCGGAAATCAATTATTTGCACATCTCTGTTGCGCATATTATATGTCTTTTATGTTTCTTCTACCACTAAATCAGCCTTCCCCATTTGTCACAATCCACTGTTGGGTTGCACAATTTGGCAGAAGCTGAGCCCCCTTGCTTTCTAACCAACCTCAGATAATTCTGGGTGGCTAGGGGCGGCTGGGCTTAACTTCTGAGTGATGTTCAATTGGATGTGTTATCGTGACGAGGTTTGTTGTATTCTCGGGAACAGAACTAAGAGTCAAAACGGAGTCAAGTGCCAAGTCACTTTATTTGGCCGCCAACAAGTACGCAAGAGAAAAGGAGAGAAAGAGGAGAAAAAAGGAAAAAGAGAGAGACAGAGAGTTACAATAGCTACCACCACGGATCTGCGGCGTCCTGTCAGTCCGATGCATCTTCAGTCTGGTGGGGGAACGTTCCAAATGGTCTCTGCTGGTTCCACCTTTTATAGCATTGTCCTGTTGCATAGTCAATGAGCCGGTTTGCATGGCCACATCTCCCACTCGGCAGTGGGACGCATGCGCAGTATCGTCACTAGACAGTTCCAGAGGGTTCCAGGGGGTCCAAGCTCCCCTCCCATATGTTGCAAGATGACTCTGGGGCCAGGCGCATGTGCAGAGGACTGGGCCTATGCGCTCCGAGACAACAAGATTTAGATATATATGTTCCTGCTGGGTAGAACCTTCTCAGTTGCTGTCGTGGTGAAGCCTTGGTAGTTAAGCCATTCTGCCAACAATGTTGAGACAAGTTTCTAGTCCCTTACACCATGGTAGCTTATTTTTCACTGTATGCATGATTTTCAAGTGTATGCAATGACTGTGGGGAAAATGGTTAGGGCTGGAGTGTGCTTGCATGGAGTTGGGCATGCTTGCACACCACTTGGCTGGACCTTCTGGAGGGAATCCATAGCTGAAAGGCAAAAATGGGACTTCATGACATCAAGGTTGTAGCACTGTCTTAGGTGACGCTGCTTCTCTCTCTCTGGTGAGCAATTCAGTGCATGCAGTGACTGTTGAAAGCAGAATAGGGCAGGCAGGGGGATGTGGGGTATTTTGCTTGCCACCTATGAGGAAACCTCCCTCCTCTTCTTCAGACATAACAACATTGATTACCACGCGATACTTATCATCTGGAATTTGCTGAACTTTCAATGGTCAATCTTCATGTAAAGGTTGACCTTCGGGATTGAAGAGCAGAGGTAGTTTGTGCATATAGTTGTAGGTGAACAGGCATATCTGCATATATAGAAATATGTATATATTCAGTATATATTTTTATACCATGTATACAGACTGCACTTTATCACTCTCATTTAGTTTCTACTTTTGGATTACCAGTCCATGGAAGGTAATGATAGCAGGGACCAGAGGTCAAAAATATTAGTTGAATTGTTTAATATTATAAAAGAATTATGTTTTTCAAGGTTATTCTAATATCCTAGTCAATAGTAATATCATCACTGTAATCATCATGTAATCAGGTTATGCTTAATAAAAAATAGTGCTGAATACTCAAAATTAAATGAAGATGGAATAGGAGAGGAAGATTGTGATAAAGAAAGTAAAGTTGTCATCATCATTTTATCAAATAACTTCTACTGAACAATGGTGAGGGTCCACATAGGGTCAGTGGCTTGGTGCACAGAGGTCATCTGGAGATAACATATCCTTCCCCATCACCATTTCATTTATCTGGTTGTTTTCAATTTTCTTACAGAGCTGGTACGTGTTTTAGAAACCATGGGGCTTACTGCTTGGAGGAAGACAAATTGTCTTAATTCAAAATATGAAATCATAGAATAGCCCAGGTTGGAAAGGACCTTGTGGGAACCCTTTTGTGGCAAAGGGAGCTTAGGTGGGACTATCTAGCACCTTGTGTAATCGCATCTTGAAAATCTCCAGTGATGGGGACTCCATCATGTTCCTGGGGAGCAAATGAAACCTGAAGAGCTATCCAGTTTTCCCCAGCTCTGAAGTGTGGGTGTAAATACACTTTCTTGAAAAAGCTGCTTGAGACAAACTCCTTTTTTACTCAGTCACTTTCTACAGCCAAACAAGACAGCAATCCACAAAGAAATTTGTAAAGAAGACAAAAACGACTGGGGAAGAAGCTGAAGGCTGGAAGAACAAAGGAAATGATATTTCTAAGGGGAAGAGAATGTGATTGCTCAGGAAATAATTAGACTTGTTACTTAATAAATAGTGTGTCTTCTATTTATTATGCAGTTAGAGCTTGTTTGGTGTCTATGAGGAAATAATTGATTTGACTTTTAACAGACACTTAATGAGTTATAGAATAGCTTAGAAATCTTCACACTCTGAATGGGATTGTTTTCACAGCTGATTTGTGAAATTTGTGAAGACAGGCCCAGAGTTCAAAACCAAAAGTGAACTCCTCCTACATGGAAGGTTTATTTGGATCATTCTTCATGCTCAGCCCACTTGTAGCAATTGGATTAAACCTTCAAGATGAATTTTTTCTTCCTAAGCTTAAGGGTGTTTGAGCCTGAGGTGCTGTTGTGAGGTTCCCTTTGAAATTTTGTTTTACAAGTAGTTTCATGGTGATTGACAATATCATATCCTGTTGCATAGAAGAAAACGAGGGCATGCTAACTTCATTTTGGTGCACAGCAATTTCCTGGTAGATGCACTCACTCAGAGCCATGCTTTTAAGCTTCACTGTATAATTTTAGCTTGGATTATTAACATGTTAATAGCACATAGAGTGTGGGTTTTTTGTTTGTTTGTTTTTTTTTTTCTTGTTACTGTTTTGGGTTTATTTATTTACATGGAGATACAACATGCAGTGAGTACTTTTTGCTGCGTTTCTACTCCACTTTCATCCTTGTTACTTTAAACAGGAGGGGTAAAAAAATATTTTCGGCAGGCCCGAGGGCTTAAATCTCAATAGGGAAAAATGTGACTGTAATCAGTTACCAGGCTGTGAGTAAATGCTGATTCATTAAAAAATAAAAGAAAATAATCTTTTCTCCCTAACTCCAAATGTAAGGGAAAAACTGGATATACAGTCTTTAAAACTAAGGTGTTTTTTTTTTAATCCCTGCCCTGCCCTGTGGATCAAGGCTTCAAGGCTGATTTGTAACAGATAGACTGTACATTTTGGGAAATATCTATAAAGACTGAGGTTGCTTTTGCAGCATTTGATAAGAGCCTCTGTGGTGAACAGATAAATGAGAAAATTATTTTTTCTATCGTTATCCAGTATTAATGTGTTGCACATGATTTTATAGGTCTTACACATCTCTGTAAGTATATACTTTCAACTGTGAGAACAGATTTTGCCAATGAGAGAAAATCTTTTTCTAATGGAACTAACAGATTGAAACATGGGGTTTTTTTGTTCCCTCCATTTTAAAGGAAGCCAAACATAGTGCAAAAGAGGGGTAGAGGGAGTTGAAGAGACTGACTGAAGGAACAAGTGTTTTCAGCACACGTAAGACAACTATAAATACCATAAATACCATTTTTACTTACTTACCGTGAGTTATTACTTTTATTGCTGTAGCATTCAAGGACCTGAAGACCATTGTGCCAAACACTGCTCAGACTCATGAAGAGTGTTTACATAGGCTGGGAGCCACTCAGGCCTTTGGTCTCCAGTGACCAAAGGCATAGGAGTATCCAACGAGTGGGAAAAATCCAGACCACAGAAAGGAAGCACACATTTGCAGCAGTGGGGCACATTCAACATTTGCAACAACTGACTTAGGAACGTAATGGACTTCTTGACCGTTGTGAGCTTTTAATCAAAGCAATATATTTGGTAACGATACACTATTCCATACAAAATTTTAGGTTTGAGCAGAGTTATGGGGTGATGATATGTGCTCTGTGAAAGGCTAGGTAATATTTTCTAATGCAAAACCAAAACACACAACTTCTATTGTGTTTGTGATCTGAACATATCTCTTAATCACCCTTCCGTAACTGTTCTTTTCTTCAGAATAACCAAAATTTTCTTTTGGATAAGATGAGGGCCAGACTTGAATGTAATAGTCCAGCTGGTGGGTTACAGATAACAGAATCATAAGAATTAAAGTTATACTTCAGGTAATTAGGAAGTTTGCTTATTCTATCATTAATTGTGCAGCTGTTTAATTTAAATATAATCTGATTCAAAGTGTTAAAGTCTACTCCAAGCTGAATGCTGCTGTTTTCCCTGCAGTCTGCAGCATTTAGTCAGGGAAATATAAAATCTGGAAATAAAAGGAAAACACTATTTTTTGTTTGCAAAATTACATGTTATGCCTATCTGTAATTTTTTTTTTAATAAAAGGAACTTGAAGTAATGCAATTATTTCTACTGGGAAAACCCCTCAGGAGCTAGTTGTACACAGTAATTATGATTTTAGACTAAGCTGACACCTTTACTAAGTTCTGTGTTATCTTACCCTATATTAAGTATGCTCAGTTTTTGAAGTGGGTGTTTCAAATGTCTTCTCTTAATTATCACTGTGTAACTGAAGAAAAGTACAAACTCACAGCCCCATAAATGTGAAGACTGTTTTGATTTGGTTTGTTGTGATATTGTTTTTCACATATAAATCATATAGACACATCTGCGACTGAAAAGGGGATAAGCCTCCTGGTGTTATCTTATTTCTTAATTGTAAGCTCTCATTTTCTGAGGCGTGTGTTGACTTGGTCCTTTCCTTATCATGCCCTCCTCTGTTGTTTACTTGCTTATTTACTGGCAAAGCTTCTTATATTTTACACCTCTCTGGGCACTGCAAACTTTAAAAATGCATGTCAGATTTGTTTTAATTCAGAAACCATTTTCTTTAGCAGCACATATAGGCTTGCTCGATTTAAATTTTTTTTTTCCCTTTTTCACACTAGTTATAGAAATGCCTCCTCCAGATAACAGAAGGAGGCAGGTGTTATTGAGAATAGTCTTTGTGAAAAGTGGAGCCATTATTAAAAATAATTTCATATAAATGTCAGTCTTTATACTTTCTGATATTTAACACACATTTCAGCTTTTTCTACTTTTTCTACTTGAGTATCTGTGGTGTGAGTGGGCTCTTTGAGACGAGTCAGTAGGATACAAAACAGATCTGTTTCTGCTGTTATGCTGCTAGTCCTGAAGTCCCAGACTGAGAAGGCCATGCAGGATTTTGGATCTAAGCTGCATATTTTTCACCTGGCTATAATATTATTAGGAATAAAATCCTCTTGCACTGCCTGTGGTTGGATGCTCTTTCACCTTAGCACGTAGCAGTTGTTTGGAGCTTTTCACTTGATCATTGCACAATATCGTATGCCACTTCATTTGCAAATATACTTCCAACTTTATGAAGCAGATACATTTTTTTCCACTGGTGGAAATACTGAAAAATAGAGTGGTTAAAGCAGGGTGGACTGGTGAGAGCAATAGGAGAAGGCTGGTGCACTTGCAGTGAATATGCTTTTCCCTCTCTTTTGATTGTCTTTCCTGTTTATCCATTATCTGGGATACAAGAGTAATTGCATTTATAAATAATGTTTCATTTGATGATCATAGCGTTTTACAGATATTAATCAATTAAGACTAATAATAACAACCTGGGAAGACAGGTTACTGCTACCATTTTTGTTTTGGAGATGAAAAGTGGGGTTCACAGAGGTCGTATGATTTGCCATAAGGTTACAAATTGTCAGAATCAGGTTTGAAAGATGGGATTGAACACTACTCCTTTAATAGTGCCCAGTGACAAACCAGCCTCAGCTCTGTGTCACAAATTTGAGAAAACATTTTTCCTGCCACAGTATCCTGATTAATCGACTCTTGCTTGGCAGTACATGTGGTAGCAGTGTCTTAGTATCCTGTTTTGTGAACCTTTTAAAGGTCGTCTTCTCCATTTTGCACAGCTGTCATATCCTGTCTCAGTTACTTAGTGACTAAGTAGAAAGTATATTTTGCATCTAGTTTAAATGTGCCAAATAAAAGGGAAATGTGAAGTACAGGTGAATGAAAAAGTAAAGGTTTTACCTCATAGACAGAAGAGACTGAAGAGACTCTTCCAGATGTGATAAATCCGTGTCTTTAGATGATTTATGTTGCAGTTAGTGGTGCATCCAGGCAGAGAAAAATTAATAGAACAGAACCTGAAAGTTTTGGAAAACAAACAGTAGATAAAAGTATTTGGAATCACAGAAACTGTTCTCCACCACAAAAGTAATTTTAAACAACTCAGTCTTGGTAATCAAAAATATTCTGAGAACAGAAAGAAAATTAAGAAGACTTCAGACCTAAAGAAGCAGCATGACTATCCAGAGGTTTAAAAGGACTAATTCCCCAAATATTTCTAAATATGTTTCTAGATAAATTTGTAGTACATTATACGTTTTGCTGAAATGTATCTCAACTTATAGGACAAGAGGAAGAGTCAAACAAGAATTATATAATCTGTGTGTTTCCAAATAACCTAAAAATATGCTGTTAGGAGATAAATAGAAATTTCAGAAATAGAAGTCAGAGTACAGTGCTTTCGATTTTTAAGGCATATGTCTGTGAAATAGACACTAAATTCAGAGATCCATTCCACCTGATTTCAAAAACACTTAGAAACATTATGTTGCATGCTACTGTGTATCTGCTAGACCAACTACAGCAAATAAGTAATGAAAAATTCTGAGATATGTTGAATACTGTGAGTCTTCTGATTTCTTCTTGCATCTGCAAAGTCATTTAGTGCATATTTTTCTGTAGTTTTGTTACATTTAGAATTTCTTACATTACTTAGAATTATTCATATCTGCTTTTTTCCTGGTATTGATTTGTGAAGCTTTTAGGAAAGAAAAAAAGACTAGACAATGTGCAAAGAACACCCCAGTTTACTGACTAGTTCCTGAATAATGCCTTTTTTTAAAAAAATAAAATCTAGTAACATCCTCTTCATGAAGATTTTTTTTTTATATTTGTCTTTCTAATTAATGTAGATAAACAATTAAAAACAGTGTTTCCCTTATGGATAGAAATAATAGACTGGCATACTTAATTTTCTTCATTTAGATATATTCTTTACATACAGTCTTCTCTGTGAGTAGTGTTGTGGTCACTTCATATGATCTGAATTGTGAAGACTACAGTTTAAAACTGATATAATAAAATCCCATTTCAACTGCATGTATTTTCATTATCTGATATTTTAAATATGTTCTCCAGAAAGACAGTTTGCTTTGTCTGAAATTTTAGTACTATTTTAAAGTTCGTATGAATAAAAGAGAGACTGTCCCAGTGGCAATGGGATGGCTAAACTAAGAATTAACAAGAATTAATGAAGAACCACCTGACCAAACAGAAAAGCTTGCTTTTGATGCTGAGTGCATGCAGGAATCTGTAGGCAGAACTCTTGATGAGGTTGGGTTTCACTCCTCCTCCTCCTCTTGGACCCCAGAACTGTGTGAATCAAACTGCCTCGCTTGTCTAGACAGAGTTTTACCTGGGTTTATTCAAGGAACTTTTCCTCAGGCCTCCTGATACTTACAGCAGTGATATTCTTGAGCCTGCAGCCATACAGAATCTGTAATAAAAAGAATGAGAAGCTAGGTATCGCCCTGAGAATTTCCCACACTAAACCATACAGGCAGATAGGTGCAAGCCCTTGAGAAAACACTGCGGAGGCTTCTGCAAATGAATCCTACAGCCTTTGTGCCACTGTACTTAAAACACCTTACCACTGGGGATAACGCTGGAACTGGTATTTTCACCCAGATTGGAAGCCACCGTTTAAAGTGTCATTGTACAATCTTTTTCTTAGTAGCACCTCAGGCTATTTATATTTCATTGAACTTAATATTTCATTTTCATGCTGCTGCAGATTTGTCAAAGAGCTCATTAAAAAAGTATTTTAAAAAGTTGCTGGTGTTGAGGAAGCATTGAGGTAGACGGATTCTTCATGGCTTGAAAGGTATAAAGGGTTGTGGGATTTTTTGACTGTACGGTAAATTTGCTGGGTGTTTGTGCTAAAATTATCCACAGTGAAACAGTTAATAATAGTAACATAAGGGAGATAAAAAGTGCAGTTCACACATCTTAGAGTTATCACCTCTACCTGTTTGTAGACTTGGGAGGATATAACACTGTATTGGATTATATTCTCTTCATATTGTTAAGTTGCTAAAAGTCATAAAGGAGGAATACTTCACTGTGATCATGCTCATTTTGTAGCAAAGGGGAAGAATCACAGAGTGCTTGAAAACCAAGATTAAGGCAAGAACAACAGACTGACTTAACTGGAATAAAAAACCAGACTGAAACACAGAGATATCTGTAATTACAACACACCCTATTCACGTTTCCCTTCTCCATGCTTCTGGATAGCTTTAGAAGAGTATTTTAAGGTAATTTACAAATGTGCCCAAGTCCTGCCTTTTTGGACGAAAAGTTTTGCAGCACTTCATACAATGCCCGACCACTCACCATGGGACTCCCATTTATATCTTTACATTGTTTTACAGATATGACTAAACCTATTTTTTCATTAATTAGCTTGTAAGCTTTTGTGGCAGGGACCAACTCATTGTTATGTCGCTGTAAAATGCTTAGTCCAATGGGATCATTGCTTATTATTCGTATCAGAGCCAGCTTAAGTCTTCGCAGCAGTGTAGGCAAAATTAAATTTTGTTGCCGCTGGGAGGGCTGGCAGGGTTGGTAAGGTTTTTCAAGGGGATATGGTGTAAGGGACATGTAAGGCTTTCAGTGTTGGGAGTGTCAATATGTTTGAAATGGTTGTAAGATGTTTTGGGTTGCTGTGGAATAAGGCTGGATTATTCTACCTACTTAATTTCCCACCTCCCTTCAGCTTGCCCTCTCCTGCTGAAAAGCAGGGGCCTTACCTGACGCCTTTTGTCTCACAGAGGCAATCTGAGGCCTGAGTCAGGGATGCTGAATGTCGGCCCCTTTTTTTGCTGGCTGGCTAGGATGAAAACACCCCATGTGGGATGTGATCCACAGAACCAACACTTTCTAAGCACAGGAATGCATGTAAGGCACACAAATATATCGTGCACCACGGTGGTGCACGAACACTCAAAATCTGCATAAGGGTCATCATAGTGTTGTTACTTCCCCTTTTGTTTGGGCTTCTTTAGCTTTGTACAAACCAACTCTGCAAGCAGCACATACACAGCCTAAAAGGATAAAGTAACTATTTACTGTCCAACACACACGAAAAATAACTAGGATTTAACGAGCTATGAGGCTAGGCATTAGCATACTCACTATCTAGAATGATCTTTACTGGCCAGCAAAATCTCTGCAAAAGCCTGTTGGAGCTCCTCCTTGGTGTTGCTGGGTTGCCATCTTCCACCTGCCCCAAATGTGCATGGATGCACACAACACCAACAATGAGCATCTCTTGGTTCTTAGCTCATCCAGTGACCAGAGTACTCCTGACTAAACCCTTTGTTTTCTTTTGTTTGTTTTACCTTTCCATGTTGATGCCTCTCTCTTCGTAGTGTCATCTTTCTACAGGCTTTCTTATAGATCTGTCCCATGATTGTAGCAATTTTCTAAGAAATTGTTCAGCAATAGGGGCTGGGGTGGCTGCTGACAGAGGTTGGAGTATGGACACTATCTGAGCTTGGCTGGTCTCTAGTGTGGGCTGCGTTACAGCATCACAGAAATGTAAAGATGAGGGCTGTGTTTCGTAGGTCAGCGAGTCGTGGAGTGAAATGAAGGTGGAGGAGGAATGGAGGCTCTGCAATGTAAGCCTGTGTCATGTTTTGCAGGCTTACAGGAGGGCCCAGCAAGTGTGGCATCTCATCCTGCTTGCTTAAGGCCTTGTCAGGCTCCTCGATAGTATAATGGCAAGCAGGGACTGTAAGATGAAAGCCAAAGTAGAAACAGCATGGGTCGTAAATACAGTTCTACCGGAGCTTCTGAAACCAGAACTCTTTCAACTTTTTTTGTTGCTAAGAAATATGAAAGTATGACAAATGTTAAGGTGACTGCAGCAAACTGCGTTATCCATACTCATTCAGATAGGTCACTTGACTATGAAAGAAAATGGTGTTGTCTTTCAAGGTTCAACCTAGCTAAAATAATACATCTGGATAGGAAACATTTATTGCCAAAAATATACTAGCTCCTTTCTTCAGCTGGGAAAAAAATAATTAAAAGCTTGGTTGAAAAGGTATAGTCTTCTCCACGGCCACTGATATTTCAACACAATATCCAATGTTTTTAATACTTTTTCATCCCTATATAGTAATTTGATTACTTTCAAGAAGAAAGTGAAAGTGCCTTAGAAATATCTGGTAATATAAAAGGTAGAGTGTGACCAAATAATTTGAACTTTGAGAGTGTGTTATCTTTTGCAGCTGATAATGATAGTATTAACTTACAGAGGCACCAGCCTGACTGCAGACTAACAGAAAATAAGAATAAATTTCAGTTATTGCCCTTTTAATAATATTCTGCATAATATAGCAAAATAATAATTACTTTTAAAAATGTAACAGGAGTCCTGATAATTTTTTCTTGCTAAATTACTGATATCTCAGTTGGTCAGCCTCTGAAACGCGCAAATGATTAGGCATGTCCATGGGATAATTATCTTTATATCCTGTAGTAGAAAGGATCTTAAAAAAAAGTTCCATCTATAGTTTTTTTTTTGTAGGTCAAGTGAATATTGCCCAATTTTAATCTTATAATTCCTGAGAATAAAAAAGATGGCCATGATTCTGGGTTGGTTAAATGTTACTTAGGTTTCTGTCACAATGCTTCAAAACTTTTTCTGTTTCCGATGCTGTCTAAAATGGGATCACTACTCAAGTTTGACATAATGCCTTAATTAAAGGGTAGCTTACAACAACATATTTACTACAATTTCTTCTGTCAAAAATGTAACTCATCTGAAAACAAATCCTGATAGAACGGAAAGAACAGAAAAAGATTGTATTTAGTAACAAGTGTTTGATTTCAGAAAAGAAAATTACCGTGGCTTGTAGATTTCCATGCATACTTTTGGAGTTGTCAACCAGGAAAATGTCAATCTTTAAATCCTTTTTTTCTCAATTTCTTAAAATCTGTGGAATATATATCTGTTTTTTGTCTTGAAAAATGCTGTTTATTTGAATTATTAGGTGTTACAGTTTTCTTCTTGCATCTCCCCCAAGTTGCTACCAAAAAGGGTAGCCTTTTACCTTCCTGTGTATAAAACCCTTACAAATTCTGTGTACCCAAAACTGTGACCTCCAGTTTTACTAATGTGACATTGCTCTTCACATACTAATATTCTAGCTGCCCTTATTATTTGAGTTGTCACTCCTTATTTGTTTTTATGAACATGAGTCAACAAGTCCCAAGCAATGTACTTGTGCAAAATGGTGCCAAAGAATAACGGAAACATGGTAGAGTGGTGTAGAACAACACAGCTTCCAAGATGTTATCATTAACTTTGACATGCTGGTAGTTATTTAACATAGAAAATGTTCTCTTTTTATTATAAAAAACAATTTGGAGAGGGGTGGAGAATGACAGCAAAAACCCGACCTTTTCTAAAGGCACCCACTCTTATCTTGCAGATTTGAAACTACAGTAAGTTGCAAATGTTTTCTGCTTCAAAAAGGGAACTTGTGAGGAAGAAACATTTATTTCTACCTAATATAATGGGTACATATGTTACATAGAATATAATCAAGAAAAATTCCTGGTAAATGTGAGCCTTTTCTCTGGCTGGAGCATATTAAAGGGTTAGGGGGGAAAATATGCTGTACTTGGGATTTTGGGGAAATTGGAGTTAATTTGGCTTTGTTTGAGTTTCATATGCTTTCCTTGGAAGACTGTTTATATAGTCTCTTATGCATAAATGCTTGTGGAGTGGTAGGGGTTTTGCTTTTGATTTTGGAAATACCTTGTAAACTCAGTCTTGTTGCAGTTTTTGATTATCAGTATTTAGTTGATTACATGCATGAAGGAGAATATGCACTTTCTTTTTCTCTCGTATTCCCTCTCATTCGTTTTATAAAATATAGGCTGATATACATACATACAATCTGTTTTTGGACATACGCATTTTTGAGAAAACACAATTACAAATAAAAATTCTGCATTCCTAGAAGTTGAAAGATAATAGTATTAGAATCACATTATATAATAATACAAAATGCAACGTTTATTTATACACATATCTGGAACTTACTATTGGTATAAGAAAAATAAATGAATGCATTGGAAGTAAATTAATATTTAATTAAATATGGTTCAAACTTCTCTGGTGAGAAGGTGATTCTTATGACAGTGGGATTTAAACCCTTATCTCTGCTCTGTGAATTTGGACATTGCCTTCTAGTGGGTACCAAATGAGAAATTACAGGGTAAACAGCTACAAGCAGGCAAATATTGTAGAGAAACTCAGTTGCTGCTGCAGTTCTTCTGTGTAAAAGCTTCAGAGATGTGATTAAAGTTGAAACCTAAATGGAGATAAAACACATAGTCCTAAGCTAAGTCTAAAAGGTAAAGCAGAAGAGGTTTATTTATTTTTAGGTAATGAGATTACCGTTTAAATTGCATTTCGTCTCATTATGGGACTGTTAACGTCTGTTACCTCTTTTTCTGACATTAAGATACCATATACTGCAGATTCCAGCTAATGACTTTTTGAGGGAGACATTTAGGACATTTCCTAGGAGAGGTTAGATTCATTTTTCTACTGCAGAAAAAGATTGAAATTTTTTTTTAACATACCGGTGAGTTAATTTATCTGATTAAGGATTAATTTTGATACTACGGTCCCAATAATTAACTACCTTCAATGTAAAATTTTACTTCATATATTAAAGATCTGTAGATTAAATATCTTGATAGTCTTTGGCCTAGTATTGACCTGATATTTTGAAAGTACTTTTTCTGACCAAGGTGCGGGCAATTTTATAATTTTATTTAGGGCCAAGTTCTGTCACTGTGATTCATGTTGAGGTGCATTTTTTTTTCAGTCATATTTTCCTATAAAGCGAATATTGCTGCTGGTGTACAGAAGTATTATGCACCATTAAAATGGTCAAATCCCTGTATCAAATGTTGTGTTGAAGAGTATGTTTTGTTCACAGATGAAAGCTGCTGTGTTGTTTTTTTTTTAATCTAAGATAAGTAATCTTTTATACATTGAAGTTCATAAAATTAAACTGACCTTTTGGTATTTTTGTGAGAGTGAACCATGCAGCTTAAACACTTATTAATCCCTTTGTAAGTGATATGACAGAATTCTGTCACAACAGGTTTAATTAAACTAAATCAATGTTTATACCAGTTGAAACCATTCCTGGTTTCGTGACAAGTACTTCAGTACAGTGGTCAGCTTACTTTTCATATAAATAAAAATACATAGCAAATGATAGGACATTCATTGTATTCTGACAAATCCAGTGATTGTAGCAGAATATCATGCAAAGGCACTGAGCTAAATTTTTACAATATAGCCCAGATTTTGTTTTTATAGAAAGCAGGAGTTTCTATTTTTCTGTATTTTATTTCTTTTCCTTTGGATTTACTCATAGATAATCATTCCAGAATAAAATGATTATCCATTAGTAAAGCTGAGGGAAACAAGAGAATGCTGAGACAATAGCAAATTAGTTAATAACCCCAGAAAAGTCTGTATTAAATGTCTAGTGAGTTAAACACCTTCTATTTAAAAGAAACAGAACATACCTACTTGATGTAAGAAGTGCATTTAAAGGAAAAAAAGGACAAGGAGAAAATCTCTCTGTTGATATGAGCCCATTGAAACACATGCATTTTCATCTTTTGTAAATTCCAAACCACAATAAGTTGCAAATATTTCCTGCTTCATAGTAGGGACTTGTGAGGGAGAAACGTTTATTTCTACTTCACATGTATCTAACGTGATCAAGAATAACTCCTGGTAAAGGTAAGCCTCTTGTCTGGCCAGGGTACATTAATGGGTTAGAGGAAAAATGTGTGTGCTCTATTTAAGATTTTTGGAAAGTGGAGTTGTTTTGGTTTTGTTTGGATTTAATGGTAACGACAATTATGATGGTTTCCTTGGAGTTACTGAATCTATGTTTTTCAGGATTTACCATACTGCCTGAGATGGAATAGACTTTCATTTAACTGTGTATATGTAGCCCTGTGCACCGAGCTGAGCAGATACAATGTCTAATTGAAAAGAACAGCTATGTGGTTGAGAGCAACGGAGATTAATTAATGTAGTGTTATTGCTAGAGAATTGTTTGTGATAAACTTTGCAGTTATTTTGAATACAATAGGAATATGAGAGACTGGATTATAATTGGCAGGGGGTGAAGGATGTCCCAGTTCGTTGTCTCTCACTATTGCATTTTTCCTCCCTAAATTTTTTTTTTCCAGACCAGATGTTTCTTCCTGTACTTAGTTTTAGTAAATGGTTTAAATACCCAACATAAAATTCTGTCAATGTGTAAATAGGTTTAATGCTGCTTTCAGGAAAATTTCCCCTATATACACCAGGGCTGCAACTGGCTGGCCAAACAGGATTTGTTCAAGTAAGGATTTGAACCTGGAACAATAATGCAGCTTTAGCATCTTCCCCAACAAAATCCTATTTAAGATCCTTAAGTTATTCTCTTATGTCAGTTTTGATTATGCTACAAGTACTATACAGCTGAAATACTGGTACAACATGTTATATTCATAAAGTTTTAGAATTTTTCTGTAATTAGTTCAATTTGTAATTTAAAATATTAAAAGAGAAAAACAGTGGGTTGGTTTTTTTTTTTGAGCAAATTGCATGTAAAGGATGACTGCAGCAATATTACTAAAAGGCAGGAAGCTATATCATTGCTAATCAATCTAGAGAGCTCCGTCTCTTACAGATGTCAATACAAAGTTAAGTGCTAAAATAATTGTAGTGTAGGCTTTCTCATAATTACTGTTGTTCATTTGGTATGTTGTGCAAAAAAAAGAAAAGAGGAATTTGCTTTGCAGTCAGCAGCCGCAAATCTCTAAGGGGAAGGAAAGAAGATAGCAGAAGGCTGATAGTCATCCATCATTCCTGACAATTTCACAGCCTAGAATAACTTGACAGAGACCCAGAACAAAATGTTGTTGAGAATTGAATGCTGCTAAGCTGACTGAATTGACTTTCTGATGTCAAAGCAGGACCTGCTTGAAGTGGCTGATGATTTTCCTTTTCTGATTTCAGAAACACGGATGTTTAAACTGCCTTGTGGTATGAATGCTCTGAGCAGATTTGGAAAGTGGGGAACTCTTTTAAAACTTTCTCTCTAGATCTTTTTAAGGACTTTATAAGATAATATGATTCTGGTCAGGAAGTGTGGGGGTTTGAAGCCCACCTAATATTAAAGAGGATTTGATCCTTGCATCTTCTTGCTGCAGACAGCCAGAAGCAGGAGTAAGGAATCAGAATTGTTCCTAATGTGTCTTGAAACAGAACTTTTTCAAGACCTGGCTCATGCCATCTCTCTTTGTCTTTGGTGCTGTACTAGCTACTGTTTTACTAAAATTGGAAAGGTGGAATTGGTTTGTTACTGGACAAACTCCGTCTCTGTGCAGAACATGGGAATGAACTGACTATCTTTTAATCCCTCCCCCCTTTTTTTTCAAATTAAGACATTCTTGCATTGTGTTTAAAATTAGGTGCAAAATCTCTTCATTATAACATTAGAATGAGGTAAGTCGTTACGTTGTTTTTATTTAAGTAACATTGGTATACAAAGGAGATAATTTTCCAGCTATTTATTTAGCAAAAGCATAATATTGGAAATGTTCCTAAATTATGATAATTAGATACTTATTTACCAATAAATATTGCCAGTTTTATCTACTATTCAAAGACTAACTTTCTAAATTGCTTACAACCATTAAAATACATGAAGAACACAAACTGCAGGGTTTAAATGGAAAGAGCTCTTGTTTTGTAAAAGACACGTTATATCTCAGAAGTGTAAAAGAAATGGAATGTAGGATGTGTGGGCTAAGCATGCCATCGCTGATCAATAATGCAAAAGGTTTAGCAGGTTTATTTGTAAACCTAACAGCATGCATTTAGTCAGAACGGGCCTTGTACTGTACACACAGGTATTTAAAGGTTAGGAACAAGGAATTTGATTAGTCTGGCAAATCCTCTGCTGTCATTCCGCAATCTCTTTGGATTGTTCCCAATGTATTCTCACATTGCTGGGTGTTGTTTGTTTGTTTGTTTTTTTTTTGATGAATGGATATGTTACTAGCACAGTGCTTCATTGCTAATTTAACTCCACTATAGAATGGCATAAGAGGCAGACATTTTTAACGTGCCTTGATTCCCAGTAATGATATTATGGCAACTATCTTTATGTAGCCAGTTATATATAGTTCCCCCATATACACCAGGGCTGCAACTGCCAGTATAAAAAGGATACAGTATCAAGCCTACTAGTCTACGACATTTTATCCCAGTTTCCAGTTTGCTTAAAAAAAGTAATGTATGATGCCTAGACTGAGGCACGGATCTAGTATTTTATGGCATCCACTGCAACCTTAAAGCAGCATGGAGACATAAAACTGAAAATTGGCAAGCCAGTTTTATTGTATCTTGGTGCTAAAATAAAAAAAAAAAACAACCCACGCCACCTTATGTAGCCTAGTGTGGTCCCTTCCCTATTCCTCCTCTCTCCCTTCCATTCCCCTCATTGCAAGGAAGAAAAAAACCTTAAGCTTTGCTAAGAGTTAAAGAATATCATATTAACAGAGAGAAAAGCTAGACCTTCTCCCATCTGAAATTTCGGACAACTGTATTCTGCATTTGTCTTGGGGTCTTACCTAATCAATGTAGTCTATCCAGGAAGAGGTTTCTAGGGATAAAATAACTGTCATTGTCACATACTCATCAGAAGTTATTTCTTTTAAATGATATAAAATATTTTGCCTCTTATTTGTTCTGTACTTTTTCAATAAATCAGATATGAGAGCTTCATTGAAGGTGGTTTTCAATGAAGCTCTTGTATCCTGTTTACTGACAGTTATGTTGTAACTAGGTAGTTATATGCATTGCTGTGATGTAGAAACATGCAGGAATCTCTTTTTGCAGGGACTGATGTTTAAAAGAATGAATATATTTGAATTTTTATATGGATGTCGAAAAAGAATATTTGAGGTTTTCCTAATTCATTATTTTAATGTACTTTTTAGTTTTAGTTGTAAAACAGAAGTTTGTGTGCAGATTGCAGAGTTTCTGCAAATGCTTTTCAAATGATCTGAAGTTGTCATATGTCTGACAAAGATATTTTGTTTGAGATAGTCATCATTTGGTGGCGTGTGTGTTTTGTTTACACTGCCTCAGTAATTCACTTCTGGGACTAAACTTGCTTTTGAGGTTTAGGCACACTGCAGGATGCCAAAAAAGCATCAGATTCTTCTGTATTTGAAAGATTTTGGGCCATCAAGAGATCAAAAGCTGCCAGAATCAAACCTTAGATCTGCCATTATAAATAAGGTACTGACAATTCTTATTGTGAGAGGTCGTCCCAGGGGTGAAAGAAGCAAAGAGAACTGAATTGCCCTGGCTTTCTCATAACAAATATCTGTATATGCAATGGTATATTTCTTTGGGAAAATCATGTAAATACAATACAATGAAGTCTGCCATAACACATTCTACTGCTGAAATAACCAGTTTAGCTCACTTAAACATCTATCAAGATTAAAATAAATCTTAAAACCCAGTTGTGGTCAGCAGTACTGAATTCTTGGGACAAGAGCTGCCCTGGTTTTCAACTATAATTTACTCTGCTAATCTTGTATTTATACACAGAAAATATTTTTATAAATATTGAAACAGATCTTTTAAATTTACCAGACCATTTCTTAGGTTTACATTTAATGCAGATATAAATGATAATCTTTTTTTTTACAAATTCTAATAAGTAAAACAAGTCTCAGCAAAAGTAACTACTCTAATTCAACATCATTACCAGTGGTTATGTTTGTAATAAGACACTCTTCCTTTTCCCAGCTGCATTTTAGCAGAGTTTTTTAAATAATAAACATGCTGTTAATGTGATTAAAACCCTAAAGCTATTTACAGAAGTCTTCATATATGTTTATAGCTGAATGTCTTTCAATTTTTCTGCTTGTTTTCTGTTGGCAAGGACATAATAAAACACTGCTATAGTTATCACGTTAAAACTTAGCAATAAGATCATCCAAGCAAATGCCTAGAACAATGTTATTTCAAAACGATCTATAAGAATTGTTCAATAAAGAAAATGTTTCTTATATGTATAATTCAGGTTTATCTTTATTGATTTGTTCATATTTTTAATAGGTTTTAGAATTGTCAGTGTTCTAGTAAAATATCATGTAATTTAGTTTATGGTTAGGGTAATAGAGTTACAATCTCGCACAAAATTTTAATCTATGCTGCAAAGCTGGGTTTTTTTTTAATCCTATAGGCGTGCTTTTTTTCAGTCAATTACTTAAGGAAAAAAGGTCTTAAAATATGAGCTGTGAGGAACAATCTGAGAAAAGGAATTCTTCCCTCCAAAAGAGGGTACCTGACTGCCACACTTTTTTGTAAGATGAGCATTTTTTAGTAGGGAAAAATCTTCCTGGTCACATTTTTATGTTAGTGTTTCATAAAACTTGCCATGGAGTAGACAAACTTACAATACTCTTAAACTGCCTTTATACATAAAGAAACAAGTGCTACTTAATGTGAACAGATTATTTATCTACAGATACCGGTCTGAGTTTGTGGTGTGGACAGGTTCTGTGTGTTGTGCTGTAATTGTCACCTGAGGAAAGAAGGTCCCCATTTTGGGGAGCCCTTGGCGGACAAGTTTGTAATCGGTGGTATCACAGAGAGCAAATGACTCAGCTTTCCCACTCTGGGGCTCTTAGCAGCTGGGGTGAGAGCATGCTATTTGGATTGCTTTGATTTATGCCAAGGAAATCCCTAATGAACCAGAACTAGGGTAGTGCTAATCCATGTATTTTACCTTCTTGAGACATGCTGAGTGCTCCTCTTGCAGCTGACACCCCAAATCTGAATCACCATTTTATTTCTCACAGTCACATTTACAGCTTGTCTTCATTCCTGGCGTATCTAAAATTCCAGCTGAATTCAGTGTCAAGTGTGTAAGGAGCACAGAAGAGCATTCTGCCATGTAATGGGTATTTGTATTTTGTTGACAAAGTGCTGTCCCAATTTTGTGGGAAACTCCTCATTATTTTTAACACTCATATTAGAATTTTTTATTTATTGGAAACTTCCTAATCACGCCACTGCATACACTACTTTTTGTTCATATTTTCCTGCCTCCCTTGTATTATGTGTGTTCCTCCCCCTCCCCAGGCTGTGCCAACAAAGTAGTTTCTGCAGACTTTTGACTTTGTGGTACGTGGTTATAGGCTGGCTCTTGGACCAGTGTTCATGATGTGATAACTATAGATTTAAGTAAAATCAAAGACAGACTTTTTCATATGCATTGCAGTTAAAAAAAAGTGCAAACTGCATTAGTGTTTTGGGAAAGTATGCTTAGAGTTTAAATGATACACTAAAACTAAAGATGATCAGCTGGAATTACTTTGTAAGGGAACTGAGAAATGTCTCACATCTTGGGTTGCAAATTTTTTTGCCAGTAATCTGTATCTTCTGCTGTTATGATTTTAAAATTCTAGGAAATCTGAAAGGAATTCTATTTACATATTGTTTAAAAAACACCCTCTTGAGTGTTTTTCAACAGGAAAAAATTGAACAACATAAAATGTGAAATATCTTTTGCAGTATTATGGTTAATATTGAGAAGTTGTATTAAAATACTGTGTTATGAAGCAATGTTATCAATTTTCACATTTCCCCAGAAGGGTTTTCAGCACCTTTGAGTATTCCATCAAATCGGCATGTTGAAGAGTGCAGAATTTACCTGTTAAAATGCACAGAGCATTTGTAGTAGCCTCACAGCTGTAGTCTGCAGTTATTGTTGCTTTGCAGAAGAATAAGCAACCATTTAGAGATTATGTTTTCTCTACCAAGAGGGCCCTTTGAAGCAGATTTCTACACTATCATTTGGAAGTAAGCTGAAGTAAAATCAAATCTGTAAGATATTGAAAGGGGCTTTGGTCATATATGATACGATTTCTTTAGAGAAGATGTTCAGAACTGTACCATATTTGTATCTTTTTGGAGACTCACTTTTGGTGAAAAATTACCAGAATTTGTGCGGAGACTTGCTCAGTATCTGAGCAATGTTCCTTATAACTTAATTTAATATAATAGTTTCAGCAAAGTACCGTATATGCAGTACTTCAAAGCCAATAAAAATGAGAGATCCATTTTCAAATTACTTTTATTCATACAGCATTTCAGATTGATTTACATAAACTAACAAAACAATATTACACTTAAAGTTGATCTGTAACAGTAATAAAAATGTTCCTGCGTCCCAAAGCTGCAGAAACATCACTTCCAATCTACAGTGATCAATTGCTAAGGCTAAATTGTGCCTATGGGATTTTGGCAAATCCATCAGCTTTTTCCCATATTGCTGGACTGTCTTAAATCCTGAGTCAGAAATCCACCCTTATTCAGGAAGGAAGTGTGAATGTTTGCTTAACTTTAATTCTCTAGGAACAACTAAAAGTGAGGCTAAATATTTATGTGTTTGAGAGCTTTTCTGAATACAAATAACCACGTTTAAAGTTCAGTCAGGACAAGACAGTAAATTTTACCTGTGGTATTTGAAAACAAAAGGACTTGACTGACTGGACTGCAGTTACACTGCATGCCCCAGTAATGATGCATTACCATTGTTGGGTTTTTTCCCCTCGAGATGGGGGTTAGTGCCAGGGAGGAATGACACCTGTGTTACAGAAATGCAGCACAGGGCACATTGCTTTAAGACACTATTGAAATCCTCCCAGTTCTTTTGTTTAGCTGTTCTGTTCATGACACTGCCAAAATATTTATTCACACATGGCGAATCACCTTTGCAAACAGACAGAGATCATCATTTAGATCTAACATTCAGCGTTTCAGCTTCAGAATGGATTTTCAAAGCTGTGAGGACAATTCATATATCCCTTACTATTACAGTTGGTTAAGACAGTTCTGAGATCTTATTCTAAATGTCAAATAGACAGGTACACAAAAATAGCAGGAACTAGATCAGATTTATTTCGACTTACCCCTGGGTTTCTTTTGAAGCACAAAACTTTGAATAGTCTGTTAGTACATAAGTTGGACACCTGGAGTAGATTTCAAGGTAGTAAAAATTGAAAATACAAGAAATAGTGCTGAAGTACTAGAGAAATCATAAGCAGTTTTTTTCAAATCAATACCACAAGCTACTGGTTGTCAATGTTAAGATTCCAATGTACCCTAACATATTGATTACATTTTCTTGTAGAAATCGGCTAATTGTGTGAATGTTTCAGTATTGCAAAAGGGTTCAGCTAGAAAAGGCAGAAAAAAAAGTATTTTAACTCTGCAGTAGAAATAGAAGGGATTATTAATTTGGCAAAAGAAAACAAAAGGGTACACGCTATAACAACATCCCTTAGTTTAATGAAATCGATAACATATAGGATATATTTTTCCACAAAAAAACTTTTTTGGGTGTTTTTTTCATCAGCACTGCAGCTACTCCAGTAAGGATCCGATTCCAATTCTGTCTAAATATAAAGGAACTACACAATATGGGGAAACCTTTAGTCCATTACTATTCAGATCCCTGCATGGAAGAATATAGAACGTTCGAAGGTTTCATTGTAAGAGCAACCAAAACACTTGAATTAAAAAAATGAGAAAACCAAGGACCTCTGTGACTAACCTAAACACAAAGCCCATCTGTGTTTAGTTACTGCAGAAGTAAATAGAGATGTTTCATACGTTTGCAATACTATGATCCCAGTAACGTAACCAAGACCACTGGCAGCAATAACTAGTGATTGTACACATCAAAATGTCTTTGTTTTTGCAACCCATCAGAGAACACTGAGGCAAATATATTGGTGCTGGTTTTGAGTTCTCCCCTATATCCTGTCTTTCTTTCTATGTGTTATCTCCTCCTTTCCCCCCACAGGTTTTTCCCACAAGCTCCAGACAAACAATAGCTTTTAACTGTGAAAAATGCCAGCTACAAAAATCCAAAGTAAACAATTGGTGGAAAAGCTTCATCCAAATCTCTCCCTTAACAGGGCTTTCTTTATCTCCCCTTTACTTCTCACAAGGACCTACACTTGAAAAGGCTTTTTCGTTCTCATCTTCCAGCCTGGGTATCAGATGGATTGCTGCCTTTGTGTTTGCATGCTATTTAAATTGTGATTATTACCTTCTGTGTTTTCAAGGGTTGAGCAAAATCATGATCCATACAGATATCACTGCCACACTCTCATTGTTAATGCCACTCTCGCCTACTGCCTTGCAGTATTTCTGTGAGAGTGTCAGTTATCAGCACTCCACCTGCATGCTTTAAGCTTGAGTAATTATGGCTGTGCATCACTTTGGTGTCCATAATAAATGTCTAATTTGTTGGTAAGTGTATCTCTTGTTGTAACAGAGGCTCTGATTCTGGATCATAGGCTGACTGTTGCACTTTATGAAGGGCCCAGAAAAAGAGACTTTAGAAGAAAGAACGAGTGAGCAGAACACTCCCACGTGAACTTAGTGTTTGCCACTTCATTCTCTGGTCTTCAGTGGCACACCTTATGCCAGTGCTCATTAACATAGACTTTTTTATTTTTATTTTTACAATGATTCCCTATAACCATGATGTGGTGATTTTTCCTGACCATTTTTCCTTTTTCCAGATTGATCTCATTGTTTTGAGATCCCTCCTGTGGGCCCTATACTCTGAACAGGATTTGGGCCAGAAAACATTTAGTAAATAGCATTATCTTTTTGAACCACTAAGATTATGTAATTATTCTTACTATTTTAAATCCTACCAAACTTCACAGAATTTTACTGGCTAAATAATTTCTATTAGGAAAAGGAAAAAGTAAGTCTTTCAGCTGCTTCCTCTTGAGGAATCTAAGATATCAGCAAATTTTGCTAACACATTCCAGAACAGCCAGCTGTTACTATCCACCTGCAGCCATAATATTGATTGAAAAGAATATAGAACCTAAACACGGATAGCTTCTGTAATTATGTAGAAAGAGTATAATACATGACTGTACTTCAAATATCATCTGGCAATGGCTGTAACATGGCATGGGATATATTAGGAAATAATTTACCTAGCTGAGAAAGTCTCGGTGAAAGACCATGCAGTTTCCTTATTCTATATTTCAACTGATTCCTGAAAATATTACCCCTGTATATGGAGAAAGTCAACGACAAGACCAAAAGGGCTCAGACATGCTGTCAAATATAAAATAGAAAGTTGCTCGTGTACTCCTGTAGCTCTGCAATTTTCTAGCAATGTAACTAGAAGTGGATCTTCTGCCAAACACTGCATATATATGAAAAGATAGGAAACAAGAGATAAAAGTACGTTTTTTCCAGAGCTGATTAAATAAGGATGCCATTTTTTTTTTCCAAATATTTTGACCCTTTGCTACAAGGAATGGAAAAGTTTGGCAAGAATCTTTCAGCTTCACCCTTGTTTTAAATACCTCTGTAGGCTGGTTATATGCCCTGTCAGGACCCTTGCGATTTTCTTTTTGATAAATCAACACAATACAACAAAAGTCTTATGAGAGATTTGCAATTCTAGTGGAGATTTTGGCCCAAGAGTGCAAGGAATGTGAGTTGGTCTAATTATACCACTGCTGGCTTCCTAAATGGACATTTTTGAGTTTTCTGTTGAAAGTTTCAGATGAAAAGTAAAAACTTTAACAGAAAGGTGACTTCTGTTGGCAGAGGAGGGTGTTCAATAACAAATCTGCCATTTTTCCAAATGAGGTTGAATGGGAAAACTTGGAGTGACTCTTGCCCTCACAATGTTCTAGTCCAACAGATCATGCGCAGAAGACAAATTAGCAGCCAGTCCACGGCATGACACAAAACAAGGAATAGCAATTCCTCTGTAGATCCCTTTGAAAGCTTTCTTCTAGAAGATGGCCTTCTCCACAGTATCCACCTGCCCTAGACCTGAGTGAGATAACACTGATGTTGACAGTGAAATTCCAAAGGGGAAACACTGCCTTACACAGGTGTCACGTCTCCTGTGGGTCTGTGCTTAAGTGTATTAGTTTGGAGGCAAAGAACTGCCAGAAAGGACAGATAAGCACTGCAAATGCCTAGATTGGTAATTATTTTTAAAAAGTATCTTTTGTTATTAAGATAGAGTTATGCCCCGTTAACTGAAAAATGCTAATACGGCTTATGGGTGCTGGGCTATCATGAACACCAGGAATATCTGAAATACACAGACAAATACCACGTTAAATGCTAAGCTCATTTTATAGCTAGCATAGCAGTATATCAGAGATCTTACTGTATTAAAAACCATTGAGTCTTATTTTAATGTTGCTCTTTGTATCATCCCAGAGTTTAGCATTTCTCTCTTTTAAGTAGCTAAATAATGAGCTCTACCAAGGGAAGAGATCCTATAATTCACAATCTGTAGACCATTTTCTGCATCAGTTTCCTAAGACTTTGTTACCTTGTAAGGACTTGACAATTTCCAGCTAACAAGACACAGGTGCAACTGATTAGCGAGTCTGGTGGAGCTCTGGATGGTCCCTAACATCCTCCCTCAGTAGGTGAGTATTTGTTTTCCTCTCCTGAGCATCAGTAGGTTTTGAAAACTCCTTTGCTAAAGAGGAAAAAGGCTAAATGCTATCAGTATTAAAAACCTTTCCATTTGAAAGGACACGTGTTCTTACAAAGGGAAAAAGGTATGGGTTATTTTAAAATGTTAGCAGTAATGAATGATTTAAATTTTAAAAGGTCAGGAAAATGAAATTTGTAAGTTTTCATCAGGGATTTTGCACAGACCTGACTGTTACATTATTTGTTTTCTTCAGCACTGATAAAAGTTGCAGGTGATGCTTTTTTCCTCTCTATTTTTAAGTTCCTTCAGTATATTTTATTTTTGTATAGGTTTGTATAAGGTGCTTTGTCGGGAAAGATACCAAAGACCTTCTGACACAAATACAGAAATGCAGCACTTCTTTTTTTTTTTATTTTTTTTTTTTTGTTAGAAGGCAGCAATCTCACATTGCCAGTTTCTCATATTCAGAAATGGTGATTCAAACTCTCACAAGTTATGGGGTTGGCTTGAGAAGTTAATTTTCCTTTCTTTGTTTTTTTTTTTTTTTTAATGGAATGCAATTCTAAAGTAGATCTGGTCTTTAGAGGGATGAAAACTTACACTTACAAAAGAAAGAGAAATTATTTATGAAAAAAAAGTTGAGGGAAGGAAGGCAAAGATAACCATCATTCTTGCCAAAGGCAAGAACACAGCTCATAAAAAGCTGCAAGTTTCAGAAATTCATAAAACCCAGTAATGTCTAATGAATCAACAGGAGAGGAAATCAAGACATCAGTAGTGAAAGTGAAGCAAAGCCCCATGATATCCAGGAACTTTGGATCTTTAATGCTCATTCAGAGCATAAGAGCTCAGACTTAATTTCAGCTGAAAGGTCTTAGTATTACTACTTAGTGCCCAGTTCTCTTATTTTGGCTCATTCAGTGATGAAATTGTTCCTTCCTGACTTCAGCAATTGGTCCCCAGGTACCTTGGCAGCTCATAGTGAAGTTTGTGTCATACTTGTAGCATGGAGCATTGTCCACTGAGTTGATATTATTACGCTATTACTATTAAATATATTATGTAATTGTTAATATTTAATGTGTATGTTACAGAAGTATTAAGAATGCCTGACACTTCCTACTGCAAACCCTATTTTCAGTTATAACTTCTCATACTTGTAATGATTTGACACAAAATTTTCTGTGCTGGGTGTCTGCTTCAGGTGGAATTTTGTGGTGGTCTTCGGTTTGTTTGTTTTCTTCTTTTAATGCCACCCAAAGCAGCTCAGCTATTCCTGAGAAGTCGGCTAGGGAAAACCATGCAAAATAAACCTGGCAGTCTTTTTGAAGGGACCTAGCGTGTCCTTATCCTGGAAAGCACTTAACCTTTGGCAAAGGCAAGACTTTTCTGTTGGATACATGCTTCAGTTGGTAGGCTCAGATGGAAAACCCTGCTACAGTGTGGGTGAACAATGAATGTTTAAGATCACAGTTCACGCTGTGTTCACACAGACCTGTTGGAATATGATGTCCAGTATGACCATCCACACTCAATGCCTTCAGCTCCAATCTAAAACCATCCTGATGTGTGCTTGCCCTGCAAAAAAACCTACCAGCTCCTTCCAGCCCCAGTCAGGAAACTGCAAACTTCTGGTAATAAGACAAAATGTGTGACATATTTCAACCATGTTTTCCCCTTGTGTTCAAGACTCAAATTTATCTTGTTCATGCTAAAACCACTGAGTGTCTCCTAACACCTGATTCTGTGATTACATTTTTACATGAAATATATTTGCAAAGGACTACTGGGAAAAGCAAAAGTAATCAGTAAATTTTAAGGCTAAAGGCAGGACCAAGCCTTTCATCACATTTATGTCTCAGTGGTTTTAGGAGCAAGGTACGTCCAAATGCATACTTCCTACACACGTTATGGAAAGACAAAGTCGTCTGTCTTCTCTTAGTCGGCAGAACATACCCGCCTTGTCTCATATTCTCCAACACCTGTCTTGGGTCTGGCAGTCCATGTGGAGCTGGAGACTGCAGCAGTTGTCTTCCCTCATGCTGTGAAGCCATAATGCATCCTGATGCCCCCCCCAACCTCCCCACCCCGCCCATGGTATGGTTTTACTTGGTGGGGTCTGGAGGGGCTTTCCTGCACTGTGCCTCTTCCACCTACCCAGAAGATGCAGATCCGTTTGTCAGAATAATGCAGTAATTTGAAAATATATAATAACTGAAGGGAAATCACACAGTTATCATTTTTGGTACGGCATCAGTTTGAATATTCCTTCTTTTAGTGGTATTCATACCCTCCTAAATGAATACAAGTATTTTTATTGTAAAGATTTCTGCCATTTTCCTCTGGATTGATGCTCTAGAGACCAGAGCAATTTCAAGGGAATTTGTAAGTATGTTTCATCTAGTTTTAGTGTCTTAACTTGACGCTTCTTTAAAAAAAAAGTTGCTAGTTTTTTTTTCTTTTTTATTTCTGAGTGGCTAAATTATATTGCTCATTAAATGCCACCCATTGAACATCTTTATAATTCATAAAAACATACAGAATGGTGATAATTTTCTTAGGAAAGAGTGTTTTAATGTACATAATGTATATCTAGTCCTGTTGCTCTTGGCAGTTTGTAACTGGTGTGTTAAAGAATGTCAGTATAGACAAAAATTAGGCTAAAAAGGAGCTTTGTTCAGCAAATGTTTGATTGCTGTATCACAGGCTTGTTATTATAGCATTCAGTTCAAAGATGTTTGCATACCTTATTGAGCAAGCTGCATATTTTTCTGGCTAAGGTGTGTATGCTGTAGTCATTACATTTTTACACACTTCACTGACTGAGCTGCATGCACTACTTTAACTATCACCAGGAACACTTGACTGAGTTCAGCTGCTTATTTTAGTGCTTCGGTTTGTGTACTTTATTACTTCAGTGGTGTACGTTGATAAAGTTCTGTTCTGTGCTGTTAAATTTTTGGTTCTGCCAATCTAACTATACACCATGCTGGGAGAGCTGCACGCATTGCTAACTGCTTACTCTGTGGTGAACATGAGTGGTTGAAATGTTATAATCTGCAGTGTTTTGTTAAATGAGCTGCATATTTTTGTTTTTATATACGTTGCTTACCCAGTTGTGTACATTTGCCCAACACATTATACAAAATAAGCTTGATTGGAATAAGAACATTCTCTACCAGCTGTCTGCTCTGAGTCAGTATGTAACAAAATTAGCAACTTTCTCTTTCCAACAGTGGCATGATTGCATCCAAAGTTTAAGGCAATTGGTTTGGAGATCTTGTTTGTTTCATTCACTCCATGCAAACATCAAGATTAACAAACCAATTTGTTGCAACTTAATTTGTTTTTACAAATATGAACAGAGTCGAGTAACAGAGGAGAAACTCAGCATTCTAATACAGGAAAATGCTACCATGCACTATATAGAGACTTAAATATCATTATCTAACTTAAAGCCATGTGTTGTAAACATAAGAAGATGGAAAAAAACTAGAGACCTCCCAAGACAGATATTTCATCAGAGAAGCAATACCCTAAATATTTAAAATTACAAATATAACATTTTACAAATTAAGTGCATGCTTTCAACAAGAGTTATAAAAGTAAGCTCATCTCATGACCATTAGAAAATCTCAGAATGCTGAAATAGACAAAATACATGAAAACTCATGTACAGGGATATGTAATTTGCTCATTATCATTGGTACAAAATTGAATTAACTTATTTAAGAAAGTGTTTTTCTCAACTTGCTAATTTTTTGAGTCAGTTCCAGTAAAACCTACAGGTTATTCTTAGATTCTGTTTGACTAGTTTGCAGAGTTCTTATACAGAGCAGCTTGTGCTTCCACTTACAAAATCTTCAGCACTACCTCACCTCAAAAAAAACTTTCTTAAATTTTCTTGAGTGCGGAGGTACTTAATTAGGGCTATATAGTTTACCTGGATTCCTACCTGCCCCACATATAAATGTAAATGTGCATGGCTCCTGTGTCAGCTCCGGATGCTGATTGCTTTCACTTTAATGTTACAACTCACTGTTGTCTGAGCAGACTGCCTGGAAAGGCCAGATTTGGTTTTGTAAAATTTTACATAAGAAAGCTTAATTGATCTCAGTGCTTTAGTAAAAATTGTTTGATTTCAAACAGTGGCCTTTTAATTCTCTGACTTCTCATGAACCGTTATTTAAGGGTGTAAACATTACAACAGTTTGTTCTAAAACCAAACATGTGAATACCTAGGGGCAAATACAATTTTTAGTGGTCTTTATTCTCTGATACCTGTGGAAAAGAAATTTAGATGTACAAATGGAATGTATGATATATCCTGGGACTTATTATAAAATTTAGTCTGCATATTTTGGTTTTTCTGTGTACATTAATGTTGGGTGTCAAAAAAGTATGAGAAACCAGGTATACTGGATTTAACACCTGAAATGTAAATCTACTACATGAGATGAGCTAGATCCAACCTAGACTTTCTTAACAGAAACAGAATAAGTAATTTTGCATAAAATGACTTACAGCAGACAGATGGTAAGGAAAAAGGTTTTTGTCTGTTTTCTCTTTTCTTCCCCCAGTATGAATTTTCTTTCAGTATCAGTCCATTACCAGCAAAGATCTAGATTTTGCTCTTACTTTGAAACGTTAAATATCAGCTACAGTTTTCCCAAAGTTATTAGTGTAAACTAAGATCAAAGTTGGACTCTTCTCTATCATATTCAAATGATGGCTAAGTGCAATTTCTACTGTGTAGATATCCTGTACAGATTTTGCAGAGGAAAATTATTCCTTTTGCCAAGGAAATTGAAGAAAAATATTCCTTCCTTTGGGGAATGAAAAGCAGAAATCTTTATTTTTTCCTGCTGCTGTATGAGGCCTAAACAGGTTGAAAAAGCAACTAAAAGGCTTTAAGAGATGAAGCAGTTGGAAGGTTTTCATTGGACTGCTACCCTGTCTCCCAGCTTTCCACCAACCTCTCTAACACTAACTGCAGCAAACTGGACTTGCTTTTCTGTTTTCAGATCTGAGTAACCTACTTCTTTGTATGGCTAGAGTACCTACTGAAAAATCAGCATACTGAATTCAAAACATACATTCCATGTGTATCACTGAGTGTAAACCAATATGGGCTATTGAAATACTTAGAACAGACAGGGTATCCATTTTTTGAGATCTGAGTAACAATAATTCATAAGATACACATCTATTCCATATATTTTCTCAGTATATTTTTGTGCAGCTGGTATATGCAATATGCATATAAACACCTTCATAATTTATACCTGACCTCTTTTTTTTCTTTTTTTTTTTTTTTCTTCCCCAGAGAGTAATTTTCAATATTGTCAACTTCAGTAAAACCAAAAGCCTCTATAGAGATGGGATGGCTCCAATGGTGAAATCCACAAGCAGACCAAAATGGTAAGTTGTCCTTTCAAAGACTTGCTTAATGAGATAAAAGTCTTTTACTTGGCACTTTCTTGTAGCAAAGACCTTATGGCTCAGGTGCACCTTAGGTTAGGTGCGTACAGTAATGTATTCTTGTAAGCCTTTACAGCTGCATATTTTTATTGGTTAATTAATAATACATGTGATCAACCTGTGCATTACCTGAGCCTTATAAATATATTTTTCTTAAATACTTCAACTGTCACAAAATTTCCACCCACAAGGTGTTAACTTTTGGTGGTCATAAGATCATTGTTATTGTATGGCTTCGTCTTCATATGACCAACAGATTGGCTATTTGATTTTTTTTATCCAGACAGTAAGGTCATATGGACAGAAGAGCTGTCTCACAATACGGTTAGTGGATGGAGTCAATTCCAGCTCAATATGAGCATGTAATAATATTGAAAATTAATTTAAAAAATCCATTGTGTTTAGTGGTTTTGTACCAAAAGTCATGTTAGTTGTGTTTACTGTTTAACTTCAGAAAAATCTTCTGGGACATTTCAGGGCCACATTTACCAAACATGCTTTAATCATCTTTCAAAACCTTTTCCTTCTCTCACTGGGGTCTGGTATTTGCAGCTAAGTATTCTGTGGGTTAAGTTTATCTATAAATCAGATATTGCTTTCATACAAATTTTATGCCTTACTTTGGTTTCAAATTAAAGTGTAAATCTTACAAAACAATGCAAAATGGGCTTTTTCTAGAACATATAGGCTCCTTTGCTATTTTAAAAACATATTTCTCTTCCATTTCCCCAGAGATCTATTTATTTTTGTGGTTTATATTTTTAGGGGATATATTTTGCTCCCATGAAAGTGAGGAATGAATAACATTGCCTGGAGCCAGGCACAGTGTAGGCAGCAGGTGCTGAGCAGCTTCCTTGTACAGGGCTACTACCGTACTTTAGTCCTGCTTCAGAAATTCTAACTGTATTTTTTTTTTCTTTAAAAAGATCATTATTAAGGTATTTTTATTTTTTCTAATAGTCTGTGTATGAAAACATCTTTCTGTACTTTAAAGCTGCACATTAATTCATACTATTATCAGAGGCCTTAGTGATATTGGGGTCTACTTAGCATAATTTTCTGTCTTGATGTTAACAGGAGTTATGTATGTGTTTTCCAAGTGGAAAAACACATACATTATTTTTGGATATATGCTTTTTCTTAGAGCCATCTTTCATTTGGATTATGCCTTTTACAATTACCTCTGTATCTGTTTCCATGGCATTCTAGTGAAACCTGTAAACAAAATTTTCTCTTTCTGTTTGCTGAAACAGGATTTACTAGTACTTGCACTTGCTAACGCAGCATACAGTCCTTGAACATGAACAGGGCAATATCCAGCTGCATCGATTTGATCCTGTTTGATGCTTTGTTTATATTAGCCTAGTAAGAAATATGAGTCATGTGATACTGCAAAAGTGCTGAGGTTTCCATGAGGGTACTCAGGATTTAGAAGTGTGGAAGGAGACTATTGAACTCTCTACCTTATATTAAGATTTAAGTCAGCATAGCTGGTTAGTGGGTATGATGTAATTAAATCAGAAAATGATATATTAATTACAAAAATGTTCAAGAAACATTAAAGGTTCTAAAATCAAGTTAATAGGAAGATTACCAGAAACCAAGGTCTGCAAATATTCTGTAGCAGAGCTCAGTCTTTCATCTCTGAACTCTTCTGTACTAAATATTTGAAGAACTCAACATTTTTGTGTCTGCCTGCCTTTGCCACACTGTGCCTGCTCCTTCAATATGTGATCCATACTGAAATTCTCCCAACTTCCTCTGGCCTCACTGATAGAAGCAATGCTGTGTCACACCTAACTATTTCATTCTTTTTTTTTTTTTAAAATACAATCAGGTTTGAGTTTTAGGGTGGTAAAGTGTCTATTCTTCTCACATTTGAGAGATATAGGTACATTACTCCTCTTAATAACAGATATTCTGGGTTATGCCCTCTTGATTTAAATGAGAAAGTTCCCACTGTATTTAGGATAGAATTTGACCATATTGCTCACAAAATCCTGCATATCAAAAGTAGATTGGCCTCCAGAGATGATGAATTTTAATGGTGGTTTTGAATGTGGTTACGCAAACATGGCTCCGAGCTTTGCAACGTTTTGTGAGTTTGATTCTTGACTCTGGAACAAATCACTGCCAACTGCTCTTGAAATAGAGAGTGTGTCAAACAGATCAACATTTTTGACCTGTATTCTCTTGCCCTGTGGGGTAAGATCTTTAAATGCAGTCAGCATCAAGGTTCAGCTCAGTGTTACTGATGTAAATGGAGTGTATCACTGTCATCAAAGCACTCTATGTGGACACAGATGTTCTGGTGTTGACATATTCTTCTCTTTTGAAGTAAGGCCAAACATTTCCAGTAATGAGCTACTTAAAAAGAGGAAGCAGTATGCTGAAGAATAAGGAAAAAACAGATTTCTTTCTGAAGAAAATATAAAAAAAAAAAGAAAAAAAATTCTGATTAAAATATCTGTTTTCCCCATATATGGTGATAGATTTACTGAATATTCTTTCCCAGAAGGATAAAGCAAAATAAAAAAGAACTAAGTAGGTTAAGTTCTGAGTCCCTCTGCCCATTTTTTGTGCATTTTTTGTGGACATGCTATGTTGACACTAAATAGTATGGGGTTGTGTCAGTTGCATCAGTCAAACTTCACTGCAATGAATCACAGCTCATACGTAGAAATGCAGCATTGTGTCACACCATGTTACATCAGTTGCACTTCATAGCAAACTGGACAAGATGCAACTCAAGATTTTATTTTAAGCCAGTGGAATGTGCTGCGTCTGATCCCTTATCATTTTGCTTAAAATTAGCTGGTTCTTCAGAAGTATTACACCAAGATTTTAGAGAATGGGTGTTTTTTCTAAATAGTGACAACTACAAATATTAAAAAACTCAGTTGCTATAATAGAGACCTGTTCTGTTTTAACTGGGTCTTTTTTATTTGTCTCATTTGTGGAGATGAAAAATTTGAGGGGAGATGGATTTGAGGAAATTAAATTTTTGCTATGCTGATGCACTTTTTACTGTAATCTTCTTTTTCTCTGCTTCTTCATTTAAATGCAACATAATTTTGTTGCAGTTTCTTAATCATGATTTCACACTAAAAGCTGTCCTTGGAAGGTAAGCATAAAGCCTTCCATGTGGGCTGTTGTGGTTTGACCCCAGCCAGCAACTCAGCCCCACACAGCTGCTCGCTCTCTCCCCACAGTGGGATGGAGGAATCAGAAGAGTAAAGGTGAGAAAACTTCTAGGTTGAGATGAAGAGAGTTTAATAGGTAAAGTAAAAGCCGCACATGCAAGCAGAGCAGAACGAGGAATTAATTCTCTCCTTCCCTTGGGCAGGCAGGTGTTCAGCCATCTCCAGTAAAGCAGGGCTCCATCATGCGTAAAGGTTACTTGGGAAGGCAAACGCCATCACTCCGAATGACCCCTCACTTCCTTCTTTTCCCAGCTTTATACGCTGAGCATGACGTCACACGGTGTGGGATATCCCTTGGGTCAGTTGGGGGCAGCTGTCCCGGCTGTGCACCCTCCCAGCTTCTTGTGCACCCCCAGCCCACTCGCTGGTGGGGTGGGGCGAGAAGCAGAAAAGGCCTTGACTCCGTGTAAGCCCTGCTCAGCAGTAACTGAAGCATCCCTGTGTTATCAACACTGTTTCCAGCACAAATCCAAAACGCAGCCCCCTACTAGCCACTGTGAAGAAAATTAACTCTCTCCCAGCCAAGACCAGCACAGAGGCGTAGCAGTGGAAGGCCATTTAAGTGCATATACGGTATTATTATATTGATTGCATGAAGTTTTACAAGTTTCTCAAAGTGAAATAGAAGAGTGAGTTGTTCGAGAGGCAGCAGATTTTCCAAATGATGAAGTGAGCAAATATTCCCTTTGGGTAGAGAACAGCTATAACTCTTGATTATTCAGTGTGAGCATTTCCTCATTGGGGACATTAGTTTTTCAAATTGTGCTAATCTTTTAAAAGTAACAACTGGCCACTCATCACCTTAGGTATTTCAGCAAGATCATGTGCAAAACTCTAATTAGTATTTATAGAACAGCAACTCGTCCCAGTAGAATAGTAGCAGTAGCTGGCAAATATCTGTTTGACACCTGTTAAGTCTTCAGACATCCACTGTATTTTATTCTGCATTTCAAATGAGCAGAGAGCAGTAGGCGAAGTCCCCATAATTAAGGGATAAAGGATAATAAATAACATGGTTCCTGAGTGGATGAACACAAGGTTAAAGGCTGTTCTGTAGTTGTGATGCTGTATTTCAGGAATTGTTTGTTTGTAAGTAATATTGGTAGCTTAAATATTGTGGAGCCTTCAGCATATGAGAGAGGATTTATGTATAGATTTACAAGTGTTTTGTTTATAATGTCAGATTTCAAACTGCTTCTTGGCAAAGCAGCTACTTTCTTCCCTGTCTTTTATCTCACTCAGCATTGATGGCTTTTAACTGGATAGCTGCCTTCCCCAGCAAGCACTCCAGTACCTCTGTTGCTATAACATGTACTGTTAAATACTCACAACACATTGCTTCTGAAATGTTTTTCTTTTCCAGTAAACCTGGGAGTACAGAAAAACTTCTAGGTAATTAATTCAAATTTGAATCTATATGTATCTTGGTAAATATTGTCATGATGAGGAATTTTGGTAGACATCAAGAAAAGCAATGCAAGTTTTATGAACAATACTTCCATATGTTCCATTCATCAGAAGGGGACAAGACTGAGAAAATCTGAATTTTGAGTAGCTAAAATGTGTTGATTCTTGCCAAGTTTCTTTAACATTTGTGTCTACAATGCAGTGTTACAATCACTACCATGTCTACCAGGCTGCATTATACATTCAGAGACTTTCAGCAGCATTTTTAGTATGTATTTATATATCTTTAGCCATAAGATAAGCTGTTTGTGAAACGAGCTGTCATTTGTGGTGAAACAGTTTGAGAATAAAGCACTATATATATATAGCTTGCTAATCTGAAAGACTAGAATTGCTTACTACAAAATCTATATTGCTAGAGTTAGTGATAGCATCACCTGAATTTAGGTAAAGAAGATGAAAAAGCTGTTATCATTACCTGATTCCTTATTTAGCCTATTTTACAACTTTGGCTACTCTCTGAAGTTTGTTCCTTTGCCAGTTTTATAATGTAATGTGTGCTTGTTCTTGCTTTTCTGAAGGATCTGGTGAGAATGCTTTTGGAAGTTCAGAAATATTTCCCATGGCACAGGTGTGTGTTGATGCAGATCTGGCTCCTCAGAGCTGCTCCTTCCCTTGTACTAGTACAACCGTGTGTGGGATCACCAGACTGGGAGCTGGCCCAGGGTAAAAGTAAGCTTTCAAGGAAGATAAAGAGAATTTAGTCTTGGTCTGGTTCATGACATAGATCCAAAACGAGGTGTATGTGTCCAACTGGAGGAGCAGTGATGGAGGTGGGAATAAGTGGCTGGAGCAGGGGTGAGTGAATGAGGATAGCAGCTGCTAGAAAAGTGCCTAGACAATTGTCTGTGGAACTACAGCCTCCATTTCAATAACTTGTAACATTTTATTTGGAGTAAATAGGGAAAAAGGCATTGCAGTGTTGACCTTTTAAAATTCCACATTGAGGGATAAGCAGGAGTAGTTTTGCCTTGCTCTTACTGTAGCTCTTTGGAAGAAAATAAGATGTTTTTAGACAGGTTTGAGGTTGGCATGTATATGAAAGTAAAATAACTGACTCTGAAGTCAGTCCCTGGGTAAATTAATGTTTGTGTGAATCTTGTGAAATAACAAAAGAAACAGACCTAACCACTCTACAAACCCATGAAAAAATGCATTCTCTTCCCCTTTCCCAGTCCAGCAAATGTAGTTATTCCTGGGAATATAGAGTAGGTTACATATCATTCTTATCAGCAACAGCTTTTGTGCAAATAGAGGAGAGGTTATATTCAGCTGATACAAAGTATGAATCAGATCCCAAAACTAACATGTTTATTGTGCAAACTAAATGGTAAGAGTTTGTGGCAAGAAAGAAAGATAAATTTTAGTCACTATTGATGCTTTACTGGAAATTGAAGATGCATAGAATTATTTTGGGGAAAAATAATAAGTAAATTTAATTTAAATGAAGGCAAATGAATGTTAGGATTCAAAGAGAAAATAATGAAGAAGCTCCAAAGGACTGCTAAGCCATCATTTAAAAGCCCTAGCTATTTTATATGTATGTAGTGTTTCCTCATCATTTATCTGCCTGATCTCCTATAAATCAATTTATTTAGATTACAGCAGAGTCAGAAGGTCCCAGCCAGGACCAAGACTTATTGTGCTTAGTGCTGTGGAAATATATAAACAGAGAAAGTCCTTTTCCAAAGTTGTGAAAATTTTATGATTGATTTTGGTAAGAGCAAAGTTAGGCCAATACTGAGCACTTCTGAAAATTCCATCCTTAAAGATTTATTCAGAGCAGTTACTGTTTAAAAAAATGACATACTGCTTACATAAGAGTCTAAATATTTGATGGTTATAGTATTTACATCTAAAACACCAGAGGCTATGTGCTTTAATACCTCAATCTGTTTCCCATATACTCTGTCAACATGAGTTCCCTGCATTGATTGAGGGCACTCTGTGATCCCTAAGGTTGTATTCATGAAAGGTTACCCTTGGTACTACTTTATTCATGAAAGGTTTGAAGCACATAGGAAACAAATGGGTCTATTCCTGCTAGGTGCTTTTTTCTCATCTATAAATACTTAATTACTGGGGTGCTGATGAGAAATTAAAAATCTTAAAAAAAAGTGAAGCTGCCAGACAGTATTTCCCCTATCACCAGTGCAAAACACAATGAAATTTGCAGCTGGGGGGTTTCTGGCAATTTAAAATGACTGAATTGTAGGGGTTTCCCACTGCAGCACGTGGTAGTGAGTGTAATGGCTGCAAAGTATGACCAGCACTGTGCATTGCATCCCATCATGAAACAGGTCATTCTCTTCTCCCAGGTGATGGGCATTTGGTGGAACTGATTGCATGAAAAGTGTTCACAGAACTGGGTCCCTAACCTTGGCAGGTTTTTTAAAAAAGTATATAAAATTGAGGCCCTTTCCCCCAAAATGATTCTGTAGGTAGATAATAAATATGGGCAGCACTGAACTCAAAGCAGAGTCAAACTACCATTGCGGTAGTAGGACATTGCAGCTTTTCATTGCAATTTTGTACTTTGAACTAATGGAGCGAAGCAGAATGAAAATCACCTCTGTTAAGAATGGCATTTATCAGCAGTAAGTACTTAGTAGTAAGAGCCCTACACAGACAAAGCTGAGTGTCACCAAGAAATGTACTTGAAAATCAGACTGTTAGCACAAGACTACACAAATAAGAGCCAAAAACTGTAATCAGAAAATGCAACATCTCTTTAAGAATGTTTTAAAGGTCTGAAGAGTGCTAGACAAGTTGAATTTAACAAGATGTAATAACCTATGACATAATAGAATTCAGAATGCACCAGGACACAGCACAGGTTGAATTTTGGCTTTCCTTCACTTAGCCTTGCAACTTTAAAGATCTTTCAACATACAATTTAAAAAGTACATAGTACTGTTTAAATTTATGTATGACATAACAGCATAGGCTGTGCAATATATCAGAAATGCAATTCTAAGTAAAGTTAGGGCTGAAATATCCAGCCTAATATTTGTAAATGTTTGTTTGAACCATTAACAACAACTTTTTTCATTCATTTTCTGTGAAGAAACAACATTCAGGGCAGAGCAAAAGGTAATGGGAACTACTCATTGTGAACTTCTGATAAAAGTGAGACAGTTATCAGGCACCTGCTTTATATTTGAAGTGCCATGGTAAAAGCCAAAGCAATGAGTTCAATTCTTCTTTCAATAGAACATAAAACAGAAGACAAAAACATTTTGCTGTACTGTGGAAATTGAGAATTGTAGAGAAAATAAGCAGTAAATAAGTATGGCAGGTGATAATGCAGGAACAGAACATTAAAATAATAGGTGCTGTATCTTGAACTTTACCTCATGGGATTCAACAGTTGTATATAAACCTGAAACATAAAAACCTAATTTTTATGCTGTGATTACTGGGGTTAAGTTAATTCATAACTTCTGTATGATATGTGACTTGTCTGAAAGAATTAAAATTTAATCATAATAGAATAGAGATAAGATCTTTCTTGCACTTCTAGATGCTAAGGCAGTGGCTAAAGTTTGTTTTTTAAACTGCTTCATGTAGGATTATTGAATTCTACCTTGAAAGTGAAAATTTGTCTTCCTTCTTCACTATATTAAGCATCTCTGAGATTGAAAACCTAGTAAGAGCTCTCCTAGTGTGACTAGAAAGTATCCAATATTTTTGGCAGCAAATACTAATTCCAATCTTTCTGTCTAATACTGTGCAGGCAGCACAAGGATAACTGGCTGTCAGATGCTTTGGGTGATGGAAAGGTGAGGCTCTAGGTGCCTAGTGGAAAGCCAGTGGCTTTACTGACAGGTCCCTACCTCTGACAAATAAAAGTGGTGCTGGGGAGGGGAAGGGCTGTGCTGTGTGAGGGGGGCTGGGTGGTACTAGTTCTTGGCTGAAATATCATCCCTTTGTAAACTGTGAACCATTAGTATAGGTTTGAACAACGCAGCGCCTTATTACTGCTCTCAGATATTCAGGTTTCTCTGCACACATCCTCTCTGCTGCTTAAAAGATCTGTTGGTTGAATTCATGGCTAGTATTTATCTGTCCAGGGTCTCAAAACATTGGGCAGCCAGGCTGGAGAGTCTCTCCAGTACCTGTAATGGAGTCCCCAGGTCTGGGACTTATTTGCCATGGTTATGCAGATGGACTGCAGGTGAGCTGTGCAGCTGAAGTGCAGGTGTGCATCCTCAGGGCCTTATATTTGCTACAGGTGTGTAGGTACCTGGAAAAAAAAAAAAACCAACATGCTTGTGCCTGCCTGGCCTCTACACAACAGATGGGAGGCTCTAAGGTGAGAGATCAGTCTCTGCTTGTATTGGCTGGTAAGGGTCTTTTTTAGCTTCTAAACCCCAATAGCACACAAAATATATTCCTGATTTTATCTTTTAATGGTGAGGGGTGTGTGGCAATTATTAAAAACAATTATGAAAAAGCCATAAAATATGCATTTCAGCTGGACTGAAGTGAGGTGCCCTGTGCCATGGTCTGGCTGTGGTGGGGCTGCCCCCACCTCCAGGGGCCACCTTCCCTTAGGTTCTGACTGTGTGCTGTGATCCTTGTGCTGCTCAGGCTCAGCTATGAACAATACTGCCACTTTGTTCTCTTATTTTTTTCCTTCTGTGCTTTTGCACAGCCACCCTCCTCAGTGCTTCTAAGCCCAGAGAGAAAACAGTGGGTGCTGGTGACAAGGGATTCCACGATTTGCCAGGGTGTACCGCCTTTCCCATGTCCCTTTGGAGTTGCCTGTAGGCGTTAAAGCAAGTTATGGGTGTCCCTCCAGTGCTATCTGCCCACAAACAGTATGGTTGAGAGAATCATGTCATAAGAAACACAGTAATGAAAAGAAAGTATATCAGCAGCTCAAAATTTAGATTTTTCTTAGGGATTAGTTGTAAATGTATTAAGAAATTGCACTGGGTAGCTGGACTCACAGTGAAATGATTTTGAATGGCAAAATCAGTAACTTCCAAAATTGAGAATTACTACTGAGATCGAGGAAGAAAATGGTGTTTGTGTTTGCTTTTTCTTTAAAGACTTTACTATTGTTCAGCCTTTTTCAGGCGCTGTTGTAAAAAATACTGTATTCATTCTATGAAGAATTTTGCAAAGGAGTTTATTGGAAATGTGTGATACCCTTCAGCAAATTTATAGGAAAGGCTACTGCAGCTCAAGATAAAAAGAGATTCAACTTAAAAGGATAGAATCACCATAGAAAGAAACTGAGGAATATCCAAGTTAAAATAATTTACCGTGCCTTTTAATATTTGATAAAATCCTCTCCTAATATTTCTGTCAGTGTAGTTAAAAAGCACCAGCACCTCACAGCTTTGAGACCAGCAGTGATATAATAATTTAGCTTTGATAAGGAAAAGAACTCTTCCCCATCTGCTACTCTCCTGGATAGTTTAATGCTCTTATGGTTGTCTTTTAAATGTCATTCAGTCACTGAAGGGGAGTCATGCAGCATATGTATGTTTGTGTGTAGGTTTTTTTTATTAAACATAATTCCCTGGGCTCTCTTCAGGGACTGTCACTATCCTGGGGGTGCAGCTGGTGGACTGTGGTGCAAAAGTGGTTGGCTTATCTGGGCTATGTGAACTTGAGGAATGACTCAGCAAGGGGAAAAGTGCAGGTGCAGTCAGAAGGGCTTTACTTTCAGGAGCAACTTCTGTAGCTAAAAGGAAAGAAAGCCAAGGTAATCAGGGAAGGAAACATTCGGATTCACTGGGTGTTTACCCTTGCAGGCAAAAGTCTGATACTTGTTTTAAAAGGAAGGAAAAAGGGTCATGGATATAAACACATTTTTCTGTATAAGAAAAAAAGGGTTGGTGTTGTAGTGTTGTATGTCACAGTCCTCGAGCGCGTGTGGTTAACTGTTACATTTCTGTCTGAAAAGCTCATAGGCTTTAAAACCAGTAAATTACATGCAATCTTGGCCTTTAATGATATACTGAGAACGACCACCTGGAGGAAATTTCCATTGTTGTGCAGTTGCAAACTGAGTGTCTTAGAGCACAGAAAGAAGGAGAGAAAAAGTATGAGGCATCAGTTACACAGAAGAAAACATGAGCAGCTTTTCTTTTGAAAGTATTTGACAGATGTAACTCTGCTTTCTTGCCATTATTTCTATAATTGAGCTTGGATGTGGACATTTGTACATCAGTCTGAAAGGGAACACTAAACCGCAGGTCTGCTGATAAAGAAGCCGGGTGCAAAGGGTAGAGTGCATGTCAATATTCAAAATGTCTTAAAGCAGCATGTAGGAGTCAGAGTTACGCTTTTCTATTTCTGTAACTGGGATGTACTGGGACTTCTTATTTCAGACTTACTTTAAAGTATTTCTCCTTGCAGTGATGGGAGGAGATACCTGTACATCAGAATTTAGAATCTGTGATCTGTGTGGCTGTATTCTTTGACAAGAGTCTCACAGCACAGTGAAAATGAACAGAGCATTCTTGATTTGTAATTTCTAATGCTCATCAACTTGTATCTGTGTACTATGAAAGTATAGAAACCAATAACCTAGATGAATCATAAATGTCTGGGGGGGGTGTGCGTGTGTATATGTTTGTGTGGGGGATGCTCCTTCAGCTTGTTTTCTTTTCCTTTTATTTTGGCAAAGAATTCCAAGTTTATGCTAAAAGGCTGCGCTTCAAAAACATATCTGAATAGAGGAAATGGAAGAGTGGATAAAAATTGAGAGAAAATAGTAGCCTGGAATGAAATGTGTGACTAACTCTGTGTCTGAGTCCTCTGGGTACTAAAATTACAGAGGGAAATAAATTGCATGTTGACTGCATGTTTTTCTTCCACTGTTAAAGCAATAGAGACCAGGATGTCTTCTATATAAAGTAACAGTGAACTTGAGTTTCCCATGCTTGGTTACAGTTTATTTTAGTTCTTAAGACTCTTATCTCGCTGCACAATACAGCATAGCATTTACATTCACAGTACTGCCACTGTGTGGTTTTCCCTGAAATTCTGCAGGTAAGGAAAGCCATTCTCTACCAAACCATCAAGACACTCAAAGCAGCACGTACCTGTGGGAAGGAGAGCGATGGCAGTGAAAACGGCATGGGCGCATTTCAAAAGACTTACTCTTTTGTTGTATTTTTGTTTAAGTTTTGGCTTGCCTTTTTTGAAGGAGGGATTTCATGCATGTAAAGTTTCTGCCCTCCAAATACATGTTGTCAGCACAATCTAGCATCTTAGTACTCTAGAGTTGAAACAGAAGGTTTTTACTTTTTGTTTCAGAAGTTGGTACATAATTTTAGGTTCAAACCAAACTTGTTATTAGAGTTTCTTTTAAAGATTTTAGTTCTTTGAAAGCACAGTGCAATGAAATAAAGATATATAGCCACTGACAGTATCTTGTGCTAACATAAATAAAGCTTTAATTTAACATGTAATTAATAAAAGCTCTTTCTCTTGAAGCCACCAGAAATGTGGATTAATGTTCAGAAAACCTTCTGGTAAGTGAAGCTGAGATACTCTATAGCACATGCACAAGTGGTGTATATTTTCACAGACATTTACAAGTATCACTAATACATCCTGTTTGACAGCATGAGCCAATGCATGAGAAGTTAATGGTCACTAATGCCCCAATAAAAGCTACTTATTGGAATATCTTTTTTAAGATTCACCTTTAAGTACAGATAAAAAAATAACCCCAACACAACCCCCAAAAAACAATGACAACCCCCCGCCAATTTTAAATTATTAAAAATCTAAAATGTCACAAACCCCTCTGGCACTTAGTAACAAAATACAGTTATTGAAGTCAAGCTTCAAAAGTATTAAAATATAGTATCTTTTTACTGTACTAGTGGGAAATGAGACTCAAACCTCTAGAGTTATTGAACAGTACCCATTTTTCATTTCTTACCTCTACTTTCTGCAAGGCTGTGCTGGATATCTTCCATCTTAGTTTTAAACTAAACAGCTGTGTTTTTCAAATGATAGTCAATTAGTCACTTCTTTGCATTCTATAAAACTGGAAAATGGTGAAATATAAATGTGTCTTAATTTTTTGTGGCAAGTCTAAATGTGGCTAGGCAGGCCAGAGTCAGCAAATCTGGAAACTAATAATGACTGCTGCATATTTGACGCTGTTTGACGACTTCTCTCCTCTTCCTTTTTTATGTTGTATTTCCTTGAATGTGAGATATGAACTTCAGAAAACTGTGCCTTGAAAACAAGTACAGTATATTACAGACATGAAAATTCAGCAGCATTCAGAAGTTGAAGTCATGTTTTCAGTTGCTCAATAATAAGCTAATTTTAAAGTTTTTAATTGCAAAGGGAGAAAATCCATTCAGTAAAGAAAACTTCTATAAGAAATAAAGGAAGGAGAAAACCCGACTGCTGCTCCCAATGATGGTACCACACTTGGATTGCACAACAGGGTTGAATCTCTGGAAGTGTTCCCCAGTCAAGTAGCTAATAGCTGCCTAGGGCATGTATACAGATGAAAACAATTGCCTTGGGTGGATAAAATAAGAGTCAGCTGAGGTAGAAGGAGGGCTTTAAAAGTAACTAATGAGGCCTTGACAGGTTTTGAACAGTTAGGGTAATTCTGCTTGGGTTCTTGTGGGACATAGAGTGTGAGAAGGCTGATTTAAGGAATTCAGTCAGGTCGACTGAGGTAGTTATATTGCGTCATCTTCTGCTCCAAGTCCCATCCCAAGATAGAAATACAAAGCTTAACTAGTGTTTATTATCGCATTTTACAGGAGGAGAGATAAAGGCAAAGGATAATAGATTTTTTTTTTTTTCAAGGTCATTGTAAGGATCAGCTTTAGAGAAACTCAGAATTTTTTCATTCTGTTTGTTTCACAGTTCAGTGATCTGAAAGCAACAAAAATCTCCTACCAAATTTACTGCATTATACTGTTACATTATTACTTTAAAATTTCATTGAATATATAGCTGGGCTGTAAGCAGGTCCAACTTGGTTTTGGGTATTTACTTATTTTGATTTTTTTCCAAGATGTATTTTTTAAACTCCTAGAGAAAGCTTGAAATTTTCCAGGCCGTCAGAGTGCAGAAAATATTTTGCTTTGTTTCAGAAGCATATTACTGCTCCTAGCAGGATTTAGTACACCTTTTTGTTGGTTGTAAAGGAATATTTATGTTCACTTATTCTAATCCGAGAACTAGAATTTGCCTCTCACAATATTTATATAGAAGTTATCTGCCGCAAGTTTACGGAAAAAATGACCCTTCTATCATCTCAGAATACTTGCATGGCTGCCTTTTTTTGTGTTTTAAAACTGTCTGAAAACATACGCAGACACTCCAAATAAAGCAACAAAAAAGCTTCCCGTAAGCTTCAGAACAATTAAACTCTGTGCTCCTTTCTAAATAAACCACATTTTGGGTCAGTAGAGCCCACAAGAGACAGCCTCTTTAGACCTACTGCTTGCATGACTTTCTGCTATAGACCTTCTGCACAGGTTTGGAAGCCTGTCTCAGCTCTAACTGCCTAGAAAACCTGCACATAATGTTAGATTTAGTTTTCAGAGGTTTTCCAACTAAGTTTGAACCACTGAAATGAAGGTTCATAACACAAAGGTTGTCATACCCTTTGTTGAAATGGTGCCCCTATAATGTGGCATATTAAATATTTAACATAGTTTGCAGCAGATAAAAAGCAATTTTGTTTAATTTTTCCTAAATATTAATGCTATCATGCACTGTAATCCTTTCATTATAATAAAAATTTGTTCAAGCTCATTCTTATTAAACAATTTCTAATTTATAAGGATATGGATGTTTTGCTTCTGATCCTAGCAAGTAATAAGGCCAAAATGCCATTGTAAAGAAAAAGGGTGAGAGCTGGGAGGGCGTCTTCACTTGTATATAAGGAAGAATTACCGGCTGGAAAAATAGCTCTATTTTTTACCCAAAGACACCAACAACAATGCCTATCTCCCAAGTAACCCAGCTCAAAGTTTTGGGTCAGTTGTCAAGGAATGAAATGAAATACCTGCAAAACACTCAGTGAAATGACCTGGAAAATAATTTATAGAGAGGTTGCTGTTCATTTCTGAGTGATGACCGTTCTTCCATCTGTATCTCTGAACTGCAGAAAAAAAAAGAAAAAATATTGCTGGATTGAAATTAGTTTCAAATCAACTTTTCTGTGCATCCTAGAACAAAAATGTAGTTGGCAATTATTTATAATGCTAATTACAGATGTGTTCCTCTAAACACTTAGAGTTAATAGGGTTACTAGAGGCAGTAAGCCCTTGATACAGTAGTAAATGTTTCCCATAGCTGATCCATCTACCATCCAGACAGCAGCAAAGTATACCACATACATGAATATTAACGATGAAAAAGAAACAACTTTAAGGCAATATTGTTTAGAATTTGAATATATTTAGGCAATATTATACTCTGTCGAAGTACATTGATATGGCTGCACTAATTGCAGTAAAATTACAGCTGGCAAAAGGGGTGGGTGTGGCCCGTGTTTTTACTGGGTCTAATGTCTCTGGTTTGTTTTAAAAAGTCTTTGTTTACTCTTTTCCTTCTTTCTCTACTTAATTCTGATTTACACACACATGAAAAGGAAATTAAAGTTTGCTTTAAAACTATGTCATGCAGCTTTTTTTTCCTCATGGAATGACTGTTTTTAATTTCCAATGTCCACAGCCCTTCAGTTGCACATTAAAAAAGTTGCTAATTTGCTTGTATACAAAGAACTTTATTGCACTTTTTTTTTTACAACAAAAGTTTCTTTTAAATATTAAGCTAATTAAACAGCCTGTGTAATTCTTAGCCCTGCTGAATCCCATGTTAGTTGATTTTCTGATCCAATATAACTCATATGTGGAATAATTACATAGGTATTTCTGTTGAGAAAGCAAAGAATGAACTTGCAATATTAAGAATTGTGTATAGTAGCTGTGGGGACTGTGAATGCAATAGGTCAGTACTTGTTTTCATTTCAGTGTAAATCTGGAGAAACCTTTGGATTTTTAGCTAGAGTTATTTTAGATTTACATCACTAAGACAGGCTGCTTACCTCTACTTCGTTATATAATAGGATATTGTGGTCTCAATCCAGTGAAGTGCTCGCTTAATCTTGAAAATGTGAGTAGTTTACTGAAGTCAAAGTCGAGCGCAAATTTAAGTGCCTTGCTGGATATAGGTTTCTTCTCTTAAATGCCAGCAATGCAGAGACAGTCATCAACTGTATGTACCACTTGCTTCTAATCCAAAGAACGGTATCCCAAATATTCCCTGCCCAGATGAGATCAGCACCCATGTGAAGAGCAGATGGCTGAGGCCAATCTAAAGGCAGATAGACATGAGACTAGGTAAAGTCAAACACTCCAAGGGTGGGAAAGCACTTCTATTGTAGAAAATGCTTCTGGATGGTGTGCTGCTTCTGGGAAATCCTGGCAGCGTGCAAAAAAACCTCCGTTCGCTTTCTTCCTTCACTGAACAACTAGAAGACTGTACTCTATTCTCTGGTTGCGTACCTGCCAAGGAATGTTGTGAGTACACTTGCACCTTCTCTTCAGCTGTACCAACCACTGAAGATACTATTGTGCTCCTTTCCTTGTGTCCTTGGAAAATACAGGGATATTCTAGGCTTAATCTAGGCTAAACAACACTGATATTAGTCTTAAAAGTTGCCATATATCTTGGCCTAAGATAACAAACTGAGACTGTCTTTTTGCAGCTGTCAGTGACAGTTCTTAAATCCTGTGGTTGTAAGTAGCAAAGCTCAAGCTGATAGAAGGTGTTCTCAGCGGGGTTTGTTCTTTTGATCTCTTCTACTGGAACAGATTAGAAGAGTGAGGAATCTCACTGTCCTCCCTAACAAAATGGAGAACTTCTGTTAGCAACTGTGATGAAAACCAGTAAAAGCTGAGAGGGGAGAAAGAGCAGAAATAATAAGAGATTTGTAATAGTAGGAGAAGCTTTAGGAGAAAGAAGAAAACATCCTAACAAATCATCAGTCCTAACAGAAGCATGATGCAAACCAGAATACTTGCCTTTGTGAAACTGCATGTTTATTCTACAGGATCCATAGCATTCTTTTATGATGCATAGCCAAATTCTCTCTGAAAGCAAGAGGGAGATAATCTTCCTAGTTCTAAATAAAAGAACAACCACTCTGTCCTTCATCTAAGTGGACAATGCAAAGATCACCTTGCAGTACCTATAGGTGAGGTTTATGAAGGTAATTAACTAGTGTCAGAGATATTAAGGAATTTCTCAGTCATGACTGTGAATTTGAAATAATATATTAACAAACTGACTTAATAAGACAATCCCAGAAATCCCATCTGGATTCCTTTCTTATTGTAAGTACTTGCGGTAAAAATTCTTGGCAACATATATTCTGAATAGTCTTGTAAGGGGAGTGGTAGATGCCTTATGGTGTATAGGATTTGATGAAACACTGCAGACTGGGCTGTAAGGAGGAATCCCCAAGGACAAGACGACTCCCAAGGCTTTGATCTTTGTCCATGTGTAATTGCTCTCCAGCTGTTTAGCTCTAGAGTTATGTGGATATAGGAGGTTTCAATCCTAGCCTGGACCTCTGTGCAGCAAATTGTATATAATTTGAAAGATGCTACTAAGTACTTCAGGAAGATTATTCATTTACTTAAGTCATACAATACATGCTGCCTAAGTGCTCTGCTAGATCAGTGACAAAGCTGTGTACTTTTTGTCTGTAAGTGTAGGAGATGATTAGCTGTGATAATTAGTTTGCCTTTTAGTCAAATTAAAAGGGGATGACTTCAAGTAAAAACTGCAAATGGTCATGTGGGCTATCTGAAGAAGTCTTCTGCCATTTCATATCAACAAAGCTTAATCTACATCTCGCTGAAATCAATGGATGTTTTAGCCAATGTTTCAAAGACTGTAAAATTCCCCAAATAAGGGTCACAATATAAGTGCTGTTGGTTTTGTAGTGTTTATAATATTCTAGAATATTTTTAAACAAGAAAGGAAGGATCATGTTCTGTGTAACCCACAGTAAAGACAGACAAGTGAACAGAAATACAACCTATTAATAGTGAATAGTGAAACTGAAGCTTTGAGTCTAAAAGTGACATTAAGTTGGTGTTTGTTTTTTTTAATGTGTTAATAGATGAACCTCCATATAAGAGATTGAATCTGGTAAATCTTAGTGGCTTCCCAATTGTTCAGAATGTACCTCACAAGCTTAAATGAGAAAAATGGTACTAAAAGGGAAGAAATAAGTTGATATTAATGTTACATGCTCGCATACTAACTTAAAGTAGATCTGTAAGTTTAGGCCTAAATTATCTCTCAATGTTGTTAGAGAAGGGAGATTGTAAATGTTTGTCAAATAAAACCAGGTTCTTTAAGTTAATGAAGATTTACAGAAGTATGACTACTCTGCGTATAATGGAAATGTTAATTTCACAAATCTTTCAATGGTGTGGTAGACTGCCTATTATATGCATGCTGTTCTTCACAAACATAAGTTTAAAGGAATTCTTCTTGAACCTGTAAAGGTCTTTTGAATCACAGAAAGATAGGTAGTTACAAAACCCACAGATCTGTACATGAAAAGTATTGAAGGTCTATTTTAAGTATTGCTTGGCATATCAAAAACTTTGCACTGGTAATTGCACTGTCAATCATGTAGTGTCCCATTGCTAAAGAAATAATAGGTTGAAATCTAGCCATTCTCCCCCCTCCCCCCAATGGATACAAAATTGAGTTTCATTATGAGAAAATAATACAAATTGTTCCCTTCAAGAATTAAACAGTTGTATATTGCACAACAAAATTATCATAAGCAAAAGTTAAATCCTGAATTGTGCTTGAAATATCTGTGTTTTCCAGCTTCTTACAGTCTTCTCTTTAAACACTTTGAGCTACACTAATGCCCACTGCATATAACTTGAAACCTGCAGAAGGATTATAGTTGATACAAGCTGATGCGCTGTTGATGATCTCAGTTTGCAAGCTGTTTAATGTTAAAAGTTCTACTGGAACTGTCAGTAAGTCTATGAATAATTTCAAAGACCCTCCCAAGCTTATCTGTTCTCCTGCTTCCAGCATGCTGCTTTTAGTAACGGAACTAGCAGACTTGGAGTTGCTGCTTGGCTAGTGGAAAAGTTACCTGGAAGCAGTTTCACCACAGCTGTGTAAGATCGAGAGATGCCTCTCTCACTGCTGGAACAATTACTGCTCATTCTGAGTAGCAGTGAGACTTGGACAGACAGTGGTGGAAAAAAGATGTTCTGTGCATATCAGTGAATGCCGTGTGGTCCCCAGATTTTGGTCTCATTGGGGAAATCCAACAATTCTTCCTGGAACCTGGCTGACTTGTGTGGTTGCTACATCCTGCAGGGTGTATCTGAGCGTGCTTCTATGTATGTATGCTTACGTGTGCTGTTTTAAAAAATCTGCCAATTCTTTGCAAAGCATATAAAAGACTAAAATAATTCATTAGCTATCTCTTTGAATAACTTTTTTAGTACTAAGAGTATCCATGGAACTGGACTTTCTGCTTTATTCAAGGATCATTTGGTTGGATGGCTTATTCCCTATTTCAGATTGAAAGGCATTTCTTCGCAGAAAGATTCTATGGTGACAGTGGTCAGCCCAGACATTTATCCTTGTCTTATGGAAGTTTTGAAATACCAGTTGATCTAAGATATTTGCCAGTATCTTGCAAAAATTGTTAGGCTTTTAATAATCTGGTCTTATCTAAGCTTAAATTAGTTCATAGGTTTGTTCTATTCTTGATGAAAATCTAGCAAGGAACAAGGGTGTGGTGATGAGGAATCAGTATTTCCCATAACCACCCATTAGTTATCTGAAATTCAAATCTGTTTGGTGGGTTTCTGGTGGTTCCCTCCATCCCTGCCCCCAGAAAAGGAATGATATCTAGCAAAAGTTATTACTGTAAAATTTCTTTGTGAAATTGCTCTTAGCTTGTGTCTCAGTCAATGGAAGACTTCAAATAAGATAAAAGTCAAAAGTATGAATGGGCAAATATTTTAGCAAGCTTTTCAGGGTTTGAGGTAATACTTCAGTAACAAAGAAGCAAAAAACCAGTTCTCTAGTTCTCAGTGTGCAAAATTCCCATTGGTTTAAAGGAATTAGATCTACAAACGTAACTATTTTAAATAAGCTTAGTAGGAGCAATAATCACTAATGAAGTGGATTGTTTCCTTTTGCTAAAAAGGGTGGTGCAGTAAAAGGTGATCTACTATTGTAGAATCTTTACTTCTGCTACTTACTATGGTACCATGGCAACGTCAGAATTAGACAAAATGGGGCAAGCAGCCCGGTAGAACATAATGAAGAGTACGCAAACAATGTGTTACAGGAAATCTACAGAAGAAATTATTAATCATACAGTAGGGTTCTGGGGAGAAAGTGGGAATATTGTAGAGCTCTTCTGGGAACAGCTTAAGAATGGGATTTGTTTGTAGGCAATGCAGAAACTGTTGAAGAATGATTATTATGTAGGTTGTTAAGAGGAGTGGAAACATTAAACTTTGCTACTGCAGAGGGGTAAGCGACACTTCTAGGTTGGGACGAGTTAGAGACCAGTTAGCTTTTGGAATCCATGAAAGCTGCAATTTTTTAAGAGATAGAGAAACAATAATTCACTACTGCTGTGCCTGTATGTTCAATCATCAGTGCCGTAGTTAGGTCCTTTCAATTGTTTTTATGTGTCTGCCTGAAAGAAGAGTGTAGGCTTCTGTGTTGTAAGAGTTGTTTAGGGTAATCAGCTGCCCAGATTTATTCTGCAACCCCAACAGAAGATAGAGGCAGTTACTCACTAACATTGTTTGCACTGCAGAAATGCATAGGTACCTTGGTTTTGACAGACTGCAATTATGGGCGAAAAAACTACAGTACAGTGAACATATGATTCCAAATCAAAAATATCTGACGATCATGGTGTCTCAGATCAATATTCATGCCTGAGAATTCAGCAGCCACATATTAAAAACCCATAATGGGAAATGAGATTAATGCAAAATCACAGGCATGACTGCATTAGAGGCTTTAAATAATGTAGATCACAGCACACTTGTATTTTCATTTTTGACTACTTTGGTTTCTCACAGGAGGTGTTTATGTGCCTTGTTTCAAAGGGTTTGTGTACACATTGGAAATTTACTACAATGATGTTGATTTTTGTTCCCCAGCTGTTGTTGGTAGCATGGATACCTTTGTACCACCTGTGCAGCTGGAGGTCCTTACCTCAGCTGATTGCAGATTACAGGTTTGGATGTTATCAAATTAACCTTTTGAACTGCTTTGGTTGTTCTCAAATAAACCTTATGACCTGCATGTCAAAACTGTTGCAGCTGAACCTGTATGAGCATGTGAGAATTAAGGTGTTGGGAATGCTATCCTACCATTTAATCTTCAGAACAGCCTGGAAGACATTGCTTATGAAATTGATTGATGCCTCTTGTGTGAGAGAATAAGGTTGTGAGACACAGAGAGCATTAAAAAAAGTTTTGTGCGTGACAAATACGTTAAGCTTAATGCCCACTCTTACGCTATGGTAATTGTTTTGCTGCTATGATGACACTCCCAATGCAGGCCTGGATTTGGTTCTACAGTCAATCTCATTATCAATCATTGCATTCTTTGTCTGAGTCTTCACTGACAAGGTCTCCCAAGCCTTTAGACCTGTTTAGAGACAGGGTTCAAGGAGAGAGCTGCCAGCAGTGGATGAAGATAGAGATGGGGATTACCTGAGAGAACTCAATGCATTCAGGGCCATGGGAGCAGATGGGCAGCATCCAGAGTTCTCAGAGAGCTGGCTGATGTCCTACAGAAGCCACTATCACCTTTGAAAGATCATGAAAATGGCGAGAGGTTCTTGGTTGGCTGGAAAAAGACAAATGTACCCATCTTCAAAAATGGCCAGGAGGTCTGCACAGGGAAGCACAGGGCAGCTGACCTCACTTTGGACCCTGGGAAAATCATGAAGCAAGATGTCTTGGAAGATATTTCTGGGCATGTGAAGGGGAAGGAATTGGTATGTTTAACCAAGCTGATTGCCTTCTATGATAAGATAAAGGGATTTGTGGATGATAGGTAAAGTGATTATTTACCTCAACTTTAACAAGGCTTTTGATATTTTCTTTGAGACTATTTTTGTAAGTTAAGATGCTTTGGTCCAAGTGGGTGGACAATCAGTCTTCAGATATCAACTCAGGTATGTGAATGTAGAACAGAGACTCCCAAAATATCTAAGGGAATTCAGTTAATAGTCTCCAGAGAATGACTCAAAATTGTTCAGAATATTTTCAGTTGACAAAGTCAGCTATTCTTTGCAAGGCTGCAAAGGATAAACAGTACTTGAAATTTATTTACTAGAAAGGCCATAGAATTTCATTTTTACACATAGCATTCAAACCAACAGAAGATAATGAAGAGTTTGCATTAAAACTACAGTAACTGTGTTTGCTTAATAGTAACATTGTAACATTAAAACTCCTACTTATTATCCCTTTTTATTAATAAATGATTACTATTTTTGTTGTTTCTTATATGTAATACCCACTATATGCTAGGAAGTGAAAACGACAGCCTCTTGTTCATGAGGAAATTCAGAGCTACAGCTGAGACTCTACTATATTCCTTTGTTATTCTCAACAGTATATTTTTCAATATACTAGTATTATACTATAAGGATAGTTATGTATTAAAATACTATGCAATATATTTAAGATTGAACCAAACTTTAAATTCTTAACATGTGCTTGGATGGTGACCTTTTGTCCTCATTATATAGCCTCCTAAGACTTCCCAAGGTTTCTTTCTCAGTCTTGCTAGGGAATTGTGTGGTTAAACACAGCCAGGAAAGTCAGAAAATTGTTCTGTTTGCAGTAGGGAGAGGTTATGGATGTATATTAGTAAAAAGACAATGACAATTTTCATTATCGCATTGCTTTTAGTTGACTTCGATAGGTGACTGGGCTATGAGCTGGGAGGTCCAGAGGAGTAGAGGAGAAGGAAACCTTCAAAGATGGAGCATGTGCTCTCCTCTTGTGTAAGGAAGTGGGCAGTGGCCAACTGGGAAGGTGCCAGGCACTGTTGGTCTGTTCATATTTCCTCCCTCCCTATACAGTGGCTCATTAAATACACAGAAATATACTTTCTGCATGGGATTTCTGCCACTTCATTCTGCATTTGGTTGCATCCAATAAACTGCGTTGCATGGGGACAAGGGTCAAGCCAGCCAAGGACCAAAAAACTTTATCACCTTTTCCTGGAATTTATGGGTGCAGTTAGCAGCCCGCTTTTCTCTAAAGCTGACATACCAGCACTTTTACAGTAACACTCTGCAGCACACAGAACTTCTGTAAGGGCTTAGAAGCAATACAGTCTTAGGGGTTTTGGTTTTGGATGTGGGAGTTTGTAAACCTAGGTTTACTTTCTTTTTTCCTCATACTTACCAGAGCACTAGTGAGAAAAAAACTCTGAATGACCATATTGTGTTAAATAGTGTTGCATTTTTGCCGTACAAGTAGTTGCACTTGAGTAACAGGTTGAAACAGTAAGTGGAATTTGACCTGGCTTATGACAATACTTCATGAGGACTTGCACTAAAAGCAGTTTCATATAAACAAAGACATGTGTCAGTCTCGTTAGAAAATATGTGTTTGGTAACTGATTTCACATATTACATGAATTAAAAAAAGAAATCCTAACTTACTGGGCTTGAAAAAAAATTGGTGAACATTGTACTGTCTTGCATTAAAAGGCAAAAGCAGGGGAATAAAACCACAAGAAGAGCAGGCAGTGAATTAAAGGATTTAAAGGCTGGAAGAGATTACACTGGAACCATACTGAACTGTGTATGCGTGTACGCGCTGAGTCACTGACGGAAGGGCTGATGAACACCAACTCCTGCCCACCTCAGGGACTGCTTCAGCCACTACCACAGTCCTCCCCAGCCCTGGTGTTGTCAGTCATCCGAGCCACCAAGCCCTGCTCTGCTCACTCTGCCTGTGGTTTGCAGCTGCTCCACGCAGCATGTGGAATTGGTACCTGACAAGTGCAAACATCCATGCTCAGACGGCAGGGCCTGGGGATATTATGGGAGATTGTATCCTCATTATGTAAAAATGTATTTCTTTTTGGACATACTCAACATTGTTTCTTAGCTTTCTGACAATTCATTTTTTAACTATAGTCATCAGCTTGTTACAGATTTTGGTCCAGTGTGTGTTGTCTGTGTATGGGTTTAAGTTTGCATGTATTTTGAGATGTTTCAGCATGAAAGATCCAGCATAAATATAGAACTTAAAATGAAAAGCTGCATGAATATGTTGTTGCACGAATATATTATAAATGAATTATGTTAAAATAGACCAAGAGAAAAGGTGTAATACAGCCAAAGCATATGGTATAAATGAAAACGCAGTCCCTACCTTGCATTTGTGTGTGAGCAGTTAAAATTTGATTTTTTTTTCTTTTTCCTTTTTTAAATTGCATTAGCAATTCCAGATAAACACTTAGTCTTCAAAAGAAAGGCCCTTAACATTAAGTGTACTGAAAGGTCACTGAACAGTCATAGCTTTCTTTTAATTTTAAATGCATTTATCCAACAAAACTCAATACTGATGCAACATCTGCTTTTCAAAAGGACTCTGTCTTCTAGCTGAGCTGACTGAGGTTTACAGAGGTCAGCTGAAATGCCTAAGGTCACCCAGAGTGTCAGGGAGTACGGAGGGGATATGTGGAAAACATACTGAAAAAGAAACCTACTTTTTGCCAGAAATTACAGGGTGGTCCTTTAAACCTCTAGGTAAACACCAATATTGTTCAGGGAAAAAAAAAACAGGAACGTTAAAGATGGTGACTCCTGCTGTGTTGATTACTATTAATACTGTGTGTTACATGTAGAGGCTTCTAAAAATTCCTGTTCACAAAAATGAGCAAGGTACATACTGCAAAAGCAACAAATACTGCTAAGGCAGAAGACTGTGAGATAGTTTACTGCATTGTTGCCACACACTGCTTTTTCAAATTTGTATCTTAATACTTTTCCAGTGATTGACTTCAGTTAAATTACACTGTCTAAACTAGCTGATGAGCACACTTATAAAATCATAGCTATTTTAGGAATGAAAGATCCTTTACCCCGTCATTCAGCAGTGAAGTAGTATGCAGTGACGACTATGATTAGCAGCATACTTGCATTCTCACAAGGGAAAAATGTTACACTGAGGATGAAGTACAATTTTAGCTTTGGAAATCTGTACAAAAATATTTGCAATTGTGTAGTGATATCTTTCCCTTTCAAGGTTTTTAACCCTCCAGCTGTAAAATTTTGTAAAGTTTCACCCAATTCAGCAAATGCTACCATAAATAAAATGAAGAAAAGACAGGTGATTGTTTTAGATGAGTGTTTTGCGAAAGTAAGTTCTGCTGAGGAAATGCGTAGTCTGTACGGTACATTGTGGTAAAGAACTCTGAAGAATTACTATGAATTAGAAGTAATTACTGGATGATGAATTTAATTCTGCATTCTGTACATGCCTCAATCTCCTATTGACTCCTGTTGACATAGAAGTTTGAGATGTACAAGGAATGTAAGTTATGAAACTTAGTGTCAAAAAAACAAAGGAAGCTAAGGAGTAAGTTGTAAGGCAAAATCTTGACAATTAACAAATTGTATTAAAGATTGCCAAGGGTAAAAGCAAGGAACTAGCTTTTGCTGACAAAAAAAAAAAAAAGTATTACCATACTCTGATAGCAAAATAATAATGAGTAGAGGGTATCTTTGTAAGGTCACATGGAAAGGGAAAACACAAAGAGGAGTACATGGGAAGTGCTGGTATGCTTCTATTATTACAGCATACTGAAGAATGATCGAAAGAAATGTGACCTTTTCTGAAGGTGACCAATGCAATCATTGCTGGCTTTAACTTATTTTGCCAATTTTCTGATGTTTCATTTGCTATTAGATCCCGCAAAGACTTTATTTGTCAGAGAAAATAGAATGGCTATTAGAAATCTTATGGGGTTCCACCCACCGGGGAAATTTATGTTAGCACAAAACCCCAAGTACTAGAGTACTGGTGAACCCCCCCATTATTTCTCATAAGGATTCTAATGTTATTTGGTAGGACACTTCACAATCTTATTAAACATCGCAGTTGTTCTGCTCTGTATTGCCTCCGCTTTGTCCAGTAAAAGGTCTGGCTCAAATATTTTTCTTCTGCTTTCAAACTGCATGTATGTGTTTGAAAAATGATTTTGCTGAAGTAAAATACAAACTGATCAATCATACAAACAAGACAAAACTCCCACAGAGCACATGGGGAAAAGAACAAAGTTTATTTTTGTCTGTCTAGTTAGAATTTTGCATATGCTTGAATAGATCTGACAGGTTGTTTATGCCTTTTAGAAGATGAAAAAAAAAGATAAATATATATATAAGCACTGTGCACTATAGCAGTGTTGATTTTTCGTACATTTGGGGTGCTGAAATAATTCACAAGTGGCAAAGCTGACTGACTAAGTTGTGTTATGTCATTCTCTGCAAATGAAGATAAATGCCTTGTTCTTTATCACTCTGGGTTATATTCCTGAGAGAAGGATTTTAAAAATGGATTTTTAACTTTCTACTTCTTTTTTATTTATATATGTATTTAAAATATGAAGGAAGTATTTGAGGGTTGCAGTTAGAAGCTGTAATGCTCAAAACTTGCTGGGCTTCAGCTGTCAAAGTCTCTGAAGCACTGTGACTACCCTGAAAAGGACATAAAAAAAAAAAAAAGCTATTCCTTCTGCAGTATGTAGAGCTATAGGGATTGTAAAACTTCTGCAGAATGTGAATATAAGATGTTTATGGGAGCAAAACCCATAAAAAGATTTGTCCTCCTTTGCTGTAGTTAAGAATTGTAAGAAGATTGAAAATTAGTTTCAGTACCTGATTCACCATATGGAATTACATTCTGGATTTCTTTTGTCACCACTGAAATATCCCCTTAACATGACTTAAGTAGTAGTGAGCCTCCTTCACTACATTTGGTTTCTGTGTTCTCTTATAAACCTTTTATATGACAGTTATGCCCTTCTTTGAATGTGAACCCATTAAAAACTATGGCAAGTCCAAATTTTAAGCAAGTAGAAAGAAATACTGAATGGGTGTGCTAGGGACAACTAAAATCATATGATTTTTCCTAAATAGCTGTGAAAAGCCATCCTGAATGCTTACCCAAAGCTTGAAGCAACTCTATTAATAAAATCCCAGCAACTATCTAGAATAAGTGTCTACTGCTCTGCCCTTCCACCTCTGTCTGGATCTGTGAAACACTTCATTTTATGGTGTATTCTAAGCCTCAAAGTATATAAAGTTTAAAGAACAGAAGAATCATGATGATGGAAAGTAGGAATAAGGTAACAGAATTCTATGTATTTCTATGCATTATTAAGTTGTGTTCAAGCAGTGGACTGTACAAGTGAGGCTTCACTATGGGAATGTATCCAGAGAGCTCAAAAATGAAAGGACTGGCTCGGTGGTCTCTGGAGAAGGGAGAGCAGATCCACTTAACTTACAGAAAAGAAAAGAATCTGAAGTGGGAAGAGAGAGATGTCAGGTCCTGTTCCCAGATATAGAAAGATGGATTGAAGAGAGTTGTGTGGAAGCATGAAAGTGTTTTGTGGTGGAGGGTAGTTACGACAAAACTTGCATGAACATTTGAACTGTTGCTGGCTGTTAACTCTGAACCTCAAACCTGTTCACGAATGCATAATGAAATGAGTTTTGTATTCAAAAAATTGCTCAGACTTGTTAATATTTGATGGTAGAAATCCATCTTTGTCTAAATTCATGTGCGACCCACTTTGTATACTTTTGGGGAATATATATACGGTAAGGCCAAGAAATTGCACATGGTTCTTCTCATTAGTGAATGCACTGAATTTCTACAGCTTGGGAAAATATATTTTTTCTCTCCTGTATAAGACTCTAGGGATACAGCCTTTAAACCTTTCTGCTTCCCTGATATTTGTGTAGAACCTAACATCCAACAAGGTCAATAAGTGTCCCTGTGCCCTGATTGTAACTGCAGAAGTTCTGCCTCTCCCTACCCCAGAGAGGACTTGCAGCGTCAGATGCTTCCTAGCCGGTATGTGTCTCCAGGGTGCTCTTCAAACAGAATTTACCAGTGAAGATGAAAAAAACAAGTACTGCTTGTGGAAGTATTCATCCTTCTCTGGCTTTTGGAGAAGGTATGTTTGGCAGCATACCTGCCTGGTGCCCATGGCCAAACTCTTCCCAGCTGCAAATCTTCAGACCTGCAGAGAACCTTCTGCACAGTCCACCTGCCTCAGCCACAGGGCAGCTACTTTCTATTTCTATGGAGAGATCTGGGTGCAGAATCTTCTGGAGATCAGTATGGTTTAAAACTAGCACATCTGTGGCAAATAAGTTACTCTATATACAATAACCTTTGGTTTTGTAGAGCTAGCTAAACCACAGTCAATTGAATGTGAAAGAAGTTAATTAAGAGACAGTAGACCAAAGTAGTCATCACTGTAATTTCTTTGGCTTCAGTGAACTTATTGCATGGATGAGTTTTATTGGAGTTCTTATTACTAATACAGAAAGTATATGCAAAGTTAGGCGTTATGAAGCCAAAGCTGTATTTCACCTGGGAGTACTGTTTGGGATTTTCACAGAAGGCTTAAAAATGTCAAACATAAAACTTCTACTTTACTTAGCTTGCATTGGACACTGAATCTTCTTGAACTTTTAAAAATATCCTATCTAGACAGGTGAGCCAGTCAGAGGGAGTTCCCAGGGTGCCAGGTGATATGCCGAGGAAGCTCTTGCATTAGTGTATTTCTGAATGTAAGTAGTCTGAATTTTTAGCGTACTGGCTCAGTCAGAAAAGGATGGAGGAAGCTGCTTTGTGCAGCTGTTTCTATTTCTGCACTTTCAATTTAAGTGGCACTGGAGATTTCATACCTTATTCACCCTGAGAAGGCAGAGTTGTTCTTTTCAGGTTAACTGTTTTGCCTCTCCTTTGGTTTTCCATCTAACTGAATCAGTTTATAGTATTCCAGAAATTTGTTTTGTGGGTGTCTCATGAAGAAAACGTTAAACTTGGCACATGAGCTGTTCTTCTGTGCTGTGAGCCTGAGTGGCACGTTGACTTCTCAGACTTCTGGTCTAATTGGGAGGAGTCCATCAAAGGCACTGAGGCAATGCATCCCTACCATAGCCTTGACAAAAGATAAGACTCCCATACTGACATGTACTGGGACAGATAGGATAGTCTTAATGTTGACGGGTTTGGCTAAGGTCAGATCTGGCAAGCTTAATTAGTGTTTAGCTCCACTTAGATTTGGAAACCTAAATGACGTTGAAATCCTTGGATATTTGGTGTCTAATAACCACTTGAGGTTCTGGGACAGAGTGATTTACTTAGGGTCACAAATGGTGTAGAAACAGGAACTGGGCAGAGAATTCTCAAATCCCAGTCCAGTGCCTTTACCATTAATCCTTGACTAATCTGGTATCTTGTGATCTAGGTTTTGCTTCAGCCAGCTGCTTTCATCAGGTTGTTAATGTCATCCTACACTGGGACAGCTGGCCAGAGTTTAGTGCATAAGTGAGTGTCATCTGCATACTCCTGTCATCTATACCCATGGCATTATGTGATACCCACTAGCAGCTCAACATAAATACAGATTATAAAATGTGAAAGAACAGTGTCTGTGGGCCTTGGAAAGAAAAGAGAAAGTTTCTGATCAGAGATTTCAGATTCTGAAAGACAGAATCAAAACTGCCAGAATTAAATTCTGTTTATTTGGATAACAGAAAATATAGGAGACAGGGAATTTAATCTCTCACAAAACATCTGCATTTCAGTGTTTTATGTTCTATGGAGAGATCCAGGTGAATAAATGAAGATATTTGTCCATAGATTATCACTGCTGACCTGTGTGATTTCTGTGCCATTCCTGATTTTGCTTTTGCCTGGCTAGTGAAGGCTTAGGATGATTTGCAAGGGAATAATTTTAAAGTGATATGGGTAATGAGATGTAAAAAAAAATAAAAAAAATCAAAAGTATCAAAAGAATGACTTTTAAATACTTAAAATCCAACCCTGATATTTGAAAAGAAAATGCTAAGCAATAAAGGGGATGAATTTCCATACCACATATTGCACAGGAAATTTGCACACCCAACCTTTTATTTGTTTAATGGATTTTCTGTGAACGTTTCCCATTAAATGTTTGTAAAACTTCAGCCCAAGAAATTTAGCTATGGAAGGGAAAGCATTTATATTCATTAGATGAGAGCAGATTTTTGCTCATGATTTGGATGGAATTTAAAATGATTAACGCAGCTTAAAGTAGTTAGGTGATAGGAGTTTTCTAAAACATTTTATCTGAACCTAATAAGCCCTTTTGGGGATACAAGAGCTTATGATGCATATAAGGAAATTTAGAGCCAGTTTATTAAAAAAATATTTCCACTTACTTTAATGGTGTTGTTCCATTGTATCTTAAGATTGCCAGGTATTTTACCATCTACTGCAGCCAGTCTGTAGACTAAAACCATATGAACCCCTTTATCTGAGAGCCCCATCCCTTTCTTGTAGAGATTGGAGTTGCAGCTGAAAAGGTTGAAATTAATTCAGGAATATATTGTAGCCAAATTTCAGAAAATTCTTCACAGAAAGTTAAAGTATCTGAAATTGAATTTGGCTAGTGAGGAGGCCTTTCTTAGCAAATACTATATAAAATTTTAAATTAAAACAAAACCATTGCAGTTAAACTGTAGTGTCAAACTTCAAAATTAAGCATGTTATGTGTCTTTGTGATAAGGTAACTATAAGAATGCTGAAGGTAGCAGTTTCCTCAAATTTGCTAGAGAAGGGAAATTCAGAGTTCGGATTTGCCTAAAATCAAGGATTTTTCAAAGTTTTCATCTGAATTTGTAGTGGTAGAAATATCAGCGGGGATGTCTTGCTTCTTTAGATCATTGGTAAATCAGCATTTGCAAAGTCACTATCACAGCATTCATAGCCAAGCTCGCTCTTGGATGGAAAATTAGTACCCTAGTGTCTCAATTACCCTGGGGTAGATTATTCGGCTGATGGATGGGAAATAGGCTGCAAGTACTGAGACACTTGGCCCTGCTCTGAATAAGTCAGTTTGGTGCTGCTGTGTGCACTGATGATACCAGCTCGGATGCTAGCTCAGGGAGGGCTGATTCAGCATTGCTACTGACCTCTCTTTTCACCATTTCATTCCTACTGTGTCATTCTGCAGCCTTATTTACAGGCAAAGAGTGACTATAGGCAGTAAAGTGGTGAGTTAAGCATTCATTAATCCAAAGTTTGTTGAATATCTTTCAATGTCATGTTTACTGTGCATTTCTGACCTGCCAGGCATCACTTAAGTGATTTTATTTGAAAAGTAGATTTTGCTGAGTTAGAGAAGCCAAATTTTTAAAATCAGGAGACAAAAGCACAAACAAAATGAATAACTATTCCACAGAAGTTTATACAATGAATCAGTCTCCTGTAATCTATATACTAGGTCTATATATATAGTAGAAACTCTTTCCAAGGATAACATTACAATAGAGTTGCTGCACTTTATGCTGATCTGTAAGATTTAGATTATGAGTATGCTAGGAAACTCTTCCCACAGCAGGTAATTTTTCAGGGCTTTAACCGGTCCTTATCCATGATCATTGCAGCTATGCTGGCAGAAATCTGTAGCCTTGACATAGCCTGAAATGATATTCACCTCTGTTCTTCCAGCCAGTCTCCTTCTCCTCACAAGGACTCACTTTAATGTGGCTATAAATTTTTTCAAGGAACATTCTGAGCTGAATGCCACAGAAAATAAACCTCTCTGATATAATGCTGCAGTGATGCTTTCTCAAAGAATATGCTTTAGGTCAAAAACTAGAATAATTTGTTCTTTGTTAATGTGTGCTCTATGGTCAAGACAGGAAAACAAGACCGGTATTTTGAGCTTTTAAATTTAACTGCCAGTTACATTAGGAGAGAACAAGAAGGAATTTGCAAGGTGGCATGAACATACTGTTAAGGCTCCTTATTTCAGACCTCTGTGTCGTGGTGAAGCAGTAACGTGCCTGATCATCTTGCTGTTTGAGATGGTATTCGGTGACGCTCACCCTGCTGTATTGGCTACCCAGGTTGTTACGGCTATGATGTACAGCTGGTAGTACAGTGTGTATGCGGAGTGAGCTGTGGAGGCAGATGTTGGGATGTGACAGTGAAGCCTCAATTTATTCTGGACCTGTCATAACAAGGATGGATGTTTATAGACAGAATACATAGAAAAAATAAATATTTTTTTTTTTTTGTGAGGTAGGGGGGACAGGCTCCAAATACTTATTCTGGGAAGTGCTCCTTTACTTCAGTCAAAATACAGAAATAGCAATTTTCAGGTAATCCCTTTTTAGTTGCTTTTTGTTTGGTTTTCAGTGGCCTGCTTTAGGCATAGTATGTGCTTAATAGATAACCCCATGCAGAGCAGAATTCTTCTACAGTTTAAAATCAAGGGCAGGGAGGTGTTTGTTTGTTTCTAAAGATTTATAGAAAAGCCATCCACTCTTCGAGTGGAGAGATTTCTACTCACTTTTCTGCTGTCAAACTGTGTGATTCTAAATGTCTGCTTGAAATACACACTGAGTAATTCTTCGTAGGTGCAGATGCTTTTAAAAACTGCCTTAAAATAAGTGCAGAATGAAGAAATTGTCTGCCACCAGATGAGCGAGACTTGGCTGGGCTTCTCTCTTCCTTTCATCTACATATGCACACCTCTAAGTCATTACAAAAATTTCATCTCTATAGTCTGCAAGCATCTACTGCTACTCACAAAAATGCCTTGCTGTTGTGGGGCAGTTGTGAATCTTTATAGCCACGTATGATATGCTATGTGTAGTTCTGCTTCTGGTGGGGATATCTGTGCATGCAGGCTGAAGGGTAAAGGCTGAACCAAAATTAATCTACATTTTTCCCCTCTTATGCTGGACAGAAAGATGTCATTGCAAAAACTATTGATATGGAGGCAGAGGAAAGGTTTGTTCATCCTCAAGTATGTGAGGCAATGGACTATGTTCAGGAGCCAGCTAAGCCTGCCTTTAGGTAGGGTATGGTAACCTATAACAATTATATAGCTCAATTGCAAATTGCAGAAAATAGTCTGAAAGAGGTTTGATTGATTCCTGATCCTTGCGTTATGAACTTACAGGAAATAGATTACACTGGCTTGAAAAAGAGTGGTGAATCCACAGAAGTAGAAACAATATGCATCATACCAGATCCATATTCACAACTCCAAATGCTCCTTTTCTTTGCATTCCAGCATCCCAGATGGCAAATCTCCTTAGCACAGTTTAAAATTTTCAGCGTGCTTACTGCACTGGTTTTGTTTTTTTTTTTCTTTTTGTCTTCCCTTCACTATCTCCTTCTCACTCGAGACCCCTCATTTAATGAGTACCTACAGGGTCACAATGGAGAATGAGCTGACAGGGTGAATGACAGTATACATGTACAGGGTGAGAGACTCAAGTTCACTTTGCAACCTTGTTGGCATATGGTCCATAACATCTCTAATAAAAAGTCATTATAGCTCTCCAGGCTTTTCAATTATTGTTTTAATTTCTTTGATCTGTTTATTAACTTATGACAGCACAGGATGTTACTCTGATTATCTTTATTGTAGTGTATTTAACAATAAAAACAATGCCTTAAGTACTATTCTGTAGAACAGTTAAAATAGCTAAAGGGTGAAAACTCTACCCATTATGGACCTTGACTGATAGTCCTAGTCGTCTTGATTCAAACAGAACAAGCAGGGGGTCAGTTCAGGTGATCTAAGACCCACCAGTCTGTGACTGTTTTTCTCAGATAAAATAGTCGTATTTTTTTTTAGTCTTAAAGAAATCATTAGTGATTTGATCAAATCTAATCCAAAGAAGGCATTTATTTTGACTAGTGAGGATTTAGCTGTTTCATACGAACACAGGCATAACTATTTCAATTTACTTTCAGGTATACTTGACACTTAGGTCAATGGCATCTTGCGTTCTTGCTTGGAAAGTCAGCAACGTGTACAACCTTTTTCACTTAAATATCTCAAGGTTCATTTCTCACAAGTAAGAGTTATTTAGTTCTAGCGTCCTGGCCGTGTTCCAAGCCAGCTAATTATATTCTTCCAAAAATTTCCTTCAAAGTTCCAATTAATTATCTTCTTAACTTCCTCTTCTGAAGTACTGTCATGTCATGGTGTTTCTATGAAATGCCTGCATCTGAAGTAGCTGTATTTTGCTTATGAATGAAGTGTTGCTGTAAGTAAAGGGTCGTATCCACCACTAGCATGTGTCAGCATGATGTGCTGATTATAGGGAAGGTATTTTAAATTTAGCAATAGTGAAACTGAGTCTAAATATTCATGCTTAGAGCATAAAATGAGGTGTGAGTTTTCCCTCTTTTCACCAGATTATTTTATATATCTATTAATCTACATGTTGAAAAGTGCATTCTTATACCTTACTCATTGTGACTAGTATCTTTCTTCACTAATAGAGAAAAGAAGGAAAAAACCCTTGTATAGCACAGTAATAGATACCAGCACATTTATTACTTACACAGATAAAAATGGATTTTTCATACACCATTAAAATGCATACCTATAAATCAGCTACTCTGACGTTGCCAGGATTGCTATTCCTCTCAGCTGCTGTTGAAATACAGGGGTTACAAACTTTTAAAAAGTCGATAATGAGAAATGTGGTTTTATTCACCTTCAGAAAAGTGGTTAAACCACTTCTGATTAAAAAAAAAAAAACAGTTCAGAAGTTTGGTATATTAGCTATTTAAAAATCCTTCACAATAGGGCTTTGTAGGAAATATTAGTTAGATTTTAAGTAATATTGCCAATATATTTCTGGGCATTTGGTTTATGCCCATAGCTACTTCCAAAGGATTACAAAAGATGAGTGAGGGAGAAGATCAAAATACCTGGTTGTTGGAAATTCTGTGTAGTTTTAGGAAATTATTTGTCAGAACCAGTACTGTGTTGTGTTGAAAATGTACTGGAAAGTGAGTCACCATCTTGAATTTCAAATGTAGGAAAAATAAATTATAAAATCAAAATACAGTATAGACGTATCCTTTTTCTACAAACCACAACTCGAGAGGTGCACGTCATTTCAAGATGTTGATATATTAAGCAGGTAACCTTTCTTATCGTATCTGACTTACGTTAGTGCAATCCTGAGCAATAGTTTGTGACATGAGTACACTTTTAGTTGAAAGAATGAGTGGAGAAGAGAGGTTGTTGGTGGGAGGTACTCTTCACTGTCTTTCACCTGCATATTGATAAGCTGGCCTTGAGGTATTTTTCCTGTTTGTTTGCAATTGCAAATTCTTACTAAATTGTTAAATTGCAGTAGAACATCTTGTCTGCATTTTATAAATTCACAGCCACTCTACTTAAATACAGTTCTCACCCACACAGACTTTCATTTGCACAAAAGTCATAGCAGCAGAATATCAGCAGTTCCCACGGAAATGACAGCCCAAGCCTTTGGTTCATAATATTGAAAAATTTCCCTAACTTGCAACGTTTCCTGAGGGAATGTCAGAGTTGGCATACGTTTCTGCTGCTTTCTCTAATTTTTAACCTTTTATTACAAATGAAAGCTTGTAGGGCTTTTTAACAGGTGGTTTTTGCCTGGGAGTACATGACAGAGGTAGAAAGCCAGAGAACTGTGATAAAAATTAAACTCAGCAAATCTAACCAGTCCTAGTGAGAATGCAGCAGGGAATAACAAATCCTCAGTGAAAAGAGCTAAAGATTGCTTAATTAAACAGGGTTGCAGAATTAGATTTAACTTGAAACTTGAAATTTAAGTGAATTTCTTTGGTGAGGAAACTGTGATGACTTCTTGAATGTCATCCTAGATTTTTTTTTCCCAAGGCTGGCATGAAATGTCATTGTATATTGCTTTAAATCAAAGTAGTACTTGCTTATTTCTCACAGAAGGTTTCAAAATCTTGGGGAATAGGTTTTTACCTCCATATTTTGAAATTGTCTCAAAAAGAAATATTAACTGGTGATTAGAGACTGTTACCAAGGATGAAAACACATAACAGAAAAGGAATTAACGTCTTTGTGGGTTGTGAGTACTGAGTTGCTGCACTGATTTGAGCCGGCAATATTTAACATAATTGACTTTCAAAACCTGATCTAACAGCAAATTTCACAGATCTTGGAGGCCCTTGAAATCAGTGACCAATGTTTTATAAAAAACAGTTAAAAACAATGAAAGTACTATTAGGGAAGCAGATAAACTCTACCTTTGAGGAAAGGTTTGATGCAAGTATCTGAAAATAGATTTAGTGTCACTTGTCCAAGTGGTTGCATTTATGATTTGTTGTCCCCTTTGCAGCTCAGGAACTGTAAACTCCTTTTAAAAATCATAATTCTGCCACTTTTAAGCCTACCCGGTAGAGTTTTGAAATGCATTAATTGAATTTTCATGAATAACCCAGTGACTTTAGGCTTAATCAGAAGATATACCATGGGTACAAGGTAAGCAGGATTAAGTCAGCTTTTAATATCTTAAGTCAGCTTTTTTTTGTCACCATCAGCTGAACACCCTTGACAATTGTCACCTGTCCGAATTTTTATGAACATAAATATCTACTTCATTTTCATCAAAGACTGACAAAAAGTTTTAAGGCATTGGACTTCATGGTTTCAGAGGTCCTTGGCATAGATCTTCCAGCAAAGGGCCCTGAGGCACTTTATCTGAAAATGCAAAAGTGTTGCTGACTGGGGATATGGCAAGGCCAAGGTGCCTTAGGGAAATGATGGTTCAGTGCCTCAGCAGGACAGCTTCCCTTGGATGATGCCAATTAAGCTGTAGCTGTCATTTAAAGTTGCTGTCTTCTGGATTGCACCTCCTGTGCACAAGAAGGAATCAATCATTCTCTTGTTCTGCATTATAAATAAAAATAAAGGTTTGTGGTTTTGTAAATGTACAAAAAAGGAAAAGAAAAATCCCCTGTACCCAGAACAACATGTAGACCAAATGTTGCTTATTTCCAGTAGTAGCAATTATTTCCTGAGCTGTTTCAGGAAGTATTTAAGTCAGTCATCTCAGAATTTTCATGTACTAGATGAATTAAACTAAAGCCACCACTTTAAAACCTTTATAAGGCTGTGAATTATTTTTAAATGAAGGCAGTATCATATCAATAAATAAGCATGTAAAAAGCTATAGCGTAATCAGGTTTATTGTTTCATAATAGGCTTATACAAATTATGAATACCAGAGTTTTATTAATAGGACTTTTAATTATCCACTATAGTGAAAAGTGATGTAAAAATCTAACAGCTCTGCTAATTAATATGGGGATTCAATGGTTGTTAGTTAAGGGCAAATGGGACAGGGCTAACACAATCCACTTTTGACTATGATGAATAAAAAGTCAAACCAATAGCTTATTTCCAAATTAACATGATTGATAAAAAGTCAACTCAGAGCACAAGTCATTCATCCTAAGGGAGCTGCAATTTTAATGTTTAGACGATACAAAAAAGAACATGCCTATAGGCCTTGAAATAAAAGGAAAAGCTGCAAAAAGCTTCAAAGGGCTAAAATACAGATTTGTAAACTTGCTTTTAAATATGTAACTTTGCACACAGTGAGTCTTTTCAGAAATTTTTCATTTCTCACAGATTTAAATAAAGCTGGCATATGAATGAATAACAATCTGTAATGTATTCCAGGAAAAATTATCCATTATTTGGCTTTCTTTTCTATTTATCAGATATTCTGAACAGCACTTTATATACTTAATTTTTATTATTTTTTTCCCAAAAAAAGGCAGGGTAGAGGGGAGAAGTAGCTTGCCAGCAACTGGTTTATCAGTCTGCCTCTCTGTGATCATAGCAGTTCTATCCTCTTCTTATCCCTGCCTGTTCATTACTTGCTTTCTTGCATGTGGCTAAACATTTGAAACTTGTGAAATCTGGGTATGTGTATCTAGAAAAAGCCTCCAAGGTAGAATCCAGACTGTTTGGTGATGTGCTTATGTGACACCTGCTCAGCTTCCATAGTTCGTAGCCATCTCTAGATAACTCATGTCTCCTATGCATTCTAAGCTGACTCCTTAAAAAAGCTGGTTTCATTTTATATGCGTTAACTTAGATATATTTATGTGGGATGTATCAAGAGTTTTCATATAGTATGTAAGGTCTCAAGTTTGATTTCTCCTTTGCTGAAGGAGATTAAAACTTCCAATTCCCATGATGAATATCTTACTACCAAGGTAAAGCAGGGTAAAGGCTACTTTGTTTTGGAATTGCTTCTAGTTGCCCTCTTACAAAGTGGTGTGTAATAGGAGCAGTGACTACCTAGGACGAGAAGTCAGATGTTGAAATGTGGTTTCATGAGTAAATGTTTAAGCAAGTTTGGACCTATTCAGGAAAAAAAGCAACCAAACCAAACCCCAAAGCGTTCAAGCTTATAATTGAGATCTGTGGAAAAACAAAGTACAGAAAATCAGGAAAACATTTTATCTTTATGAGAAACACAAAGAGGTGTATGTATGCTGTTTGACATTGAGCAAGCATAGTTTGAATAGTTGAATATGAATTTAAGAATTTGGAAGTGGAAGGAATCTCCTGAAACATCTTGCCTGGTCCTCTTCTATCACAGGCAACTATTTCACATAACCTTTTCACAATCTACCACATTCCAGATTAAAAGTAGACTTTTTTTCCTAGTAGACTTTGTTTCTGTGCTTTGATTCTTTGATGGTTAGAAACCTTCTAATCTCTAGGCTAAATTTATTCATGACCAGTTTATTTTGATTTTTTGTGGACATTTGTTGCTGTTCCAGCACTGACTTTTAGTTTGATTTCCTCCCTTGTACACAGAAATCCAGATAGGGCCTTGTCAGTGCTTTACGCAGCCCTGTGAGTACTTTCTTAATCTCCCCTGGAAATGTACTGATTGATGTATCCTATCTCTGATTATTTTTGCCATTTTTTAAAGTTTATCTGTATCACCCTATATGTCTTTTTCTTCCTTCCCTTTTCAGTTTACTGTATTTCTGGCTTATAGTATTATTTCTTATTAGTCTGTAGCTGTGTAGCTTTCACTGCTTTGTATTTCATCCTACCTCTATTACTTTACTCCTCGAGGTTTTCTCACTCTTTATATATGATATTCCAATCTTCTTATGCATTGACATTGTCTGCTTTTTTCATTAGGAAATTCCATTGTATTTTTACCTTTTTTTAGTGAATATCATTATGAAAAGCTTAATTGTTCTAGGAACTTTCATTTTGATAATGATACAGCATGAGTTTTTAAATTTTATCATTTGGTAAAATGCAACTGTGAGGAGGGGCTGCACCATGCTTTGTATTTCAATAATATCGTAAGTGGACATTTCTTAAGTCAATATTTGCTGTGGTATTGTGCAAAGATATTGTTCATGATACAGGCCAGGAAGAATGTCATGAGCAGTTTGGGTTTTCAAAATGTTTAGCTTTTATTATTGCCAATTAATAACAGTACATATATGAAAATCTATATTAGCAATAACATTTTCTTTAATTAATTTTTCCATGAATGAATTCCTATTAGAAATTAATTCTTACTACATTGTATTATGTTTTGATGCACTTTGGTGAAATTAACTTGAAGAGCTGCTCTTTGCAATTTTAATATTCCACTGGGTTTTCCATTCTAGAAAACTCATTATTATACATGTACAAAGCTGAAAAGAAACAAGAGAGAGGCATATTGTGTGAATAACAGTCAGGGAAAAGAGACAGCTGGCATGATAATTTTCTAATAAAGCTTAGAAAAGGCTGCTGTGTCTTGAAGAAATGAAAGAGTTTTAATTTGAGTATTCCTTTTGTTTGGGTTTGCTTTGTACTAAAAAGTTCTGAATCCTATTCACACCTTTTATGAATATTAACTGAAAAACAAATATATCTTGTCAAGTCCTTCTACTTGGTAGGTGCAAAAGAATCAGTGGTGTGTATCCAGAGGGGGATGGTATTTCTTGTTCTTCTTCTTATCCACTCTTATTCTCCTCCAACCAGACTGTACAGTTTGGATCTTGATAAATAGAGATCTTCTGAGTCGTGGAGAACTTATTAACACATGGAGCCTTTAACTGTCTGTGTGCCAAACTGCAGCCTCTAATAAATGCTTGTAAATTTCTTAATTTCTGTCACATTTAAGATCATGACCTTTGGAGGCTGTGCCTAAAAGCCCACTATCAGGAGGCTGTGGCACTGGTCTTTGTTTTAGGAATAGACTAGACAGCAGTCATAGGGAATTACACATCTCACCTGTGACTTTCAAAGTCACACAGACCTTATAAGTAAAACTTTAATTAATATTTTTCCAGATATATGACATTTCTAAGACTTGCTGTTACCTTCTTACAGGCTTTAAGCTAGATTTTTAAAAAAAATTACAAAACTCAAGCACACTCACAGCTTAGGAAGGCAAATTAAGGTGAAATTTTAAATTAATATGAGGGAGAAGAGTTAATCCATTAAAGTGACATTTGAAACACCAGATTCTTTGCTCACTACTACCTTTCAGCAGTGGATTGCCAAGACACTAGATAGCATTCACTAAACTGCATTTCTGGCTGGTCTTGCATTTTGTAAGGCTTTTAGAAATGTAATGAACACAGTTTTGAGCGTATTTTTATAACTGTTTTTAAAATGTATTAGACCAATAAGATATGTTGTTCTGTTATTCATTGACTTGATATATTGTTCTAATATGTTGCCCTGATATTAGATTTTCCACACTCTTCTCTATTTTCATCCATTCATCCTTTTTATATAATATAGTGTTATTGACATTAATGAAGTTACTGCTAATTTATGCCACAGCGAGAGAGAAAGGAATCAGGCTTGTTATATCTGGTATCACAGTTCACGAGAGAATCAGTTAATTGCATTCCATTAGTAATTAACGTAGAGGAATATGAAATACTAATGTTTTGTAAACCACACATTTAATAGTCCTTATTCTCAGTAACCATAGGGCCGTAAGTGACAGAGGAACAAAGGTCTCCACCTATAGATGGAACTTCTGCTCCTGTTAAATGAAAAACACACTGACAGAGTTTTTGAAAACCACAGTACATAGCCACAGACTATGTGGCATTGATACCAAACTTCAGATATTTATCTGACATTTAGTGTAATGATTAGAATGAATTATTAATTGTTCCCTTTCTTCTCTTCAAGTAAAACATAGGTAGGTTGGGGTTGGTTACTTTTTTATTTTAATTTTGTCAGTTTTTTTCAGTACTTGAAACATTTTAACTAATTTTTCTGTTCAACCTCATCACGAGCTGTATGTATCACAGTGGGTCGCTGTCACTGGGTTCAGGTTCCCAGAACCCAACACAGAACCAGGGTTGTTTCAGCAGATTCAGTGCTACAGGTGGGAGGATATAGCAGGAGGCTCAATTATAACCGCATCCCTGCTCCACTGGAGGCAGAGATTGAGTGACCCAGCAGGAAGAAATCCTAATGATAAAGTCAACAGAGTTCAGGTTAAGAAATCTTTCCATTTAAATCAAACAGTATGGGCTCTGTTCTGCTAGGGTGGCTTAGAAGCTTCCCACTTAGAGCTGGAGCCAGAAAACACAGGTAAATGACGTTAAAAAACACTGGTACTGTGTGTCTACTTCTTGGTCTGTAGGACTAACGCTGACAGCTTCCCCATGTAGACAAAGAAATTTTCTTTAAAAATGCCATTCAGATATCTTTTAAATTTGTTTAGCCACATCTATTCCTTCACTTCATTCTGTAAACTGGCACAAAGATTTGAATTGGCCTGTGATGATACCAGGTTTTATGGCATTGTGGAAGGCATGAGTTTCATTTGCAAGAACATACAGGGTTTGAACACAAGTCTGCTAATGGGGTGGCTTTGCTGTTTAGAAAGCCATGTCTGGCGGACTGTATTTGAGAGAATTTTCTTTTTGCGTATTCATTGTTTCAGTAAACTTCATCTGAGAAACATACTTTGTGGCTGTTTTTGAATAGATATTCTTCCAAGCGTCCCATTCATTTGCTGTTGAGATGTCTCTGTCAGCCCTAGAGCCATTCCCATATCCATTTATTTCGCAGTCTTTAATTCTCAACAGTTTCTTCATTGCTGCACAAAAGAAATCCCCAGACATTTAGTGTACATTGAAAACTGATTCACTCCTTAATAGATGATAGAGTTTTAAAATACACTGTATACAGTTTATCTGTGAAATGGAAAGTGTTTTGCAAAATCAGTAAGCATTTAAATTTCAGTTATTTCCTAGTGGTGACTACGTAGAGGTCCTTTGAATCTCAGAATGCATTAAAAATAGCAGCAGCCTGTAGAAGGTTCCAGTCCACTCAGACAAGATGAAACAAATTAACCCATTAGTCCTAGTTTCATTTCCTGGAAAGCGTGCGTGTGAGTAAAATACCATGTAACTGACATTACCGCTGTGTCATCTCCCATTGATAAGTGTAACGAACTGCCTTAAACCCAAAGGTTGAAAACACAGTGGGTATTAAATTGTCCATTGTGATATCTAGCTCTGGAATAATTTTGGTAATTACAACTGTTTTCGTGAGCTTACATTGGTGAGGGGTTATGGCTGTGGCATGTTTGAAATATGGGGGACTCCTAGCTTCCCTGTTAGGGAATTCTCATCTGGGAAGCATCTTTACTTAAAACAAGTAGAAGCTTTTCTCCAGTGTGCCCCTTCAATGACAGTGGATGCGGCTGGGCCAAGAATGAAAACTCATGGCTGAATATTGAATTGTGCTTGACTCTTCACAGAAAGCGCTTGCAGCTGAAGTAATAGTGTACCCAATGTATTTCCACCCCACTTCATGGCTTCACTGTTTATTGCTACCCTAAAATAAGGACATGAAGTGTGTATTTAAAGAGTATTCCTTTCTTCCCCCAACTAATTTTAGCCTTTGACTTTTATTGACAGTTTATTTGTAAATTAAGAATAAGTGTGAGTAAGAAGGAATGGATACCCCAGGTGATAGGTAACAGATACATAGTCTTTCATTTGTAGCTTGCCAGTTCAAATTTGGCTCGGGTCTGTATTGACAGAAATTCATTATCATCCGATGGTTGTTTGGGAGTCTATGTGAAAGGAACTGATGGTATTCACATTCAAAGAAACAACAACAAAAAACAAAACCTGTCACAATTACATTCTTTTTGGCAGCCTGTCTGAGCATGAGGATGAACTTCCCTCTGACATCTTAAAGCAGTCTTTCCAGGTTAAGCTTCAGGCGAATTGGCAGGATGATGTGGAAATTTCCAGACACTGTCCAAGTTTTATCTATCCTTTGTCTAATCAAAGGACCTTAAGCCTGTAAATAATGAGAAACAGAAGTGGCTTCTATGTGGCCTCTATCTTTTGCTCTTTCAGGTGCCCAACATGCAATTGCTGCCCTCTAATTACCAGAGAATACCAAGTATCCACAGCAGCTGAAAACAGATAATTTGGATGGGCCACTCTAGCTTTAAAGATATTCATTTGAGAGATTTGCCCTTGGGTAAATATGTCTGCCAGACAACAGAAATATAATGGAGGTTTTTTTTGTCCCTTAGCCTTGTCTACATTTTGGTGAAATTAACTGCCAAATGCCAACAAACTGCCAAAATCCTGTAGCAAAGGTAGAGACCAAATTTTTCAGGAAAGCATTTTCCGTGTGGTGATATTTAACTTAATTGGGAAAGTGCAGTATGTCAATATGAACTTTTCCCACCCCCTTACTTTGTCTCTTTCTGAGGCAGTCATACCATTTCATTTTAGCAATACAGAAACCTTCAACTACTAACGGATCCAAAAACCATCACTGCCAACAATTATATGCTAGATGTGTGTGGGCAATAGCATATGCACTTAAAAGGACTGAAAAAGAAGGTATGCATGGTTCTTAGCATTTTATCTTGTCTTGAGTTTCAGTGTCTCCCTAAAATTAGAATTAATTTCAAACAGCAAAAAATCTCTGGGAACAGAACATGTAGGTGCCATGTGATGAGACAGGAGATTTTCAGACCACAATTTTCTTACCATTACAAGGGAATGCATAAGCAGAGCTGTCTTCATTACTCCTTTAAATAATTAATGCTTTCAGTATATTTCAGGCATTGATTATCTGACCAGTTGTTAATGGACAAAGCTAGAGTGCCTTATGGGTATTTTTCTTTTATTTGTACTTGAAGTCTCTAATAACCTGAGCATATGTTGATGCACACGTAGGTACAAGAAGTAGGATTTTAGTGGTGACTGGAGTGTGACATGACTCATCTCCAACATATAAAAAATAGACAAGTTGTATTATAAAGGCAAATTTAATGCAAAAAAAAAAAAAAAGGAGAAACTGTGTGCAGGATACTTTTATGCTTGTATAAGAAAGAAAGTGAGGAGATTCAAAAGGTTATTGTCTTTGATCTACTGAGGTATTTCCTATTGTATTTCTAAGAATATATTTCACCTGCGGTTGAGCATTAACTGGATTCATTATTGCCTGTTGGAAGTCAAATTCAGGCCAATTTATATTTTGGCTATTCAAGGTCTAGTTTAAATATGTTTCTTCTCTTCCACAGCTCCCACCTCAGTTTGCTTAGGTTATTAGAAACAGTCGCCCTCTAAATTAGTACTGAGGCCAGGATAGGAGGAATGAAATATCATAGGCCTAATCTCTATTTAATACAACAAAACAAAACCTTATTATTCCTATGTACACCTATAAACTTCTTTGGGTTTTTGTGGATCAGATGGCTGTGTCATTCTTTTCGAACCATTATGTACTATACCTGCTGATGGAGGTAGATTATTGGCTTGGAATTACTCATACAAAAGCTGCAAATTTATTAGTGCATGCCTTGTCTTTCTGGTCTGAGTACTAAAAAAGTAATTCTCCAGGCTGAATTGGGGTATACTATGTATTTATTAAAAACAAAGGATACTCTGTGGAGTACTGTGTACGTTTTTTACCATCTATTTTCATAAAAGGTGACTACCCTTGGCACAGGTGCAGAGAAGGTCAGGGGAGAAAAGAACAATTATACCAGAAAAGCTTTGTTTGTTTATTCCAGTAAAGTGAAGTCTGAGAAAGGGTAAAATTTACCTTATAAATATATTGTAGGATTGTCTTCCATGAGAGAAAGTTGGCATTCACCTAAAAACAAATGTGTAACACTGGCAATGAATGAACTTAGACTAGAAATTAGAAGGTTTCTGAATACTGGAGGAGAGAGATTTTGAAACAGCCTTCCAATAACAGGGGAAATAATGCTACATCACTTTTTGTTTGAGACAATTATGAAATGGTGTAGATAATGTGATACCTTTAATCATTGGAAACTTGACTTAATGAGCCTGGAAGACATTTCTGGTCAGAAGGCCTATAAACCCAGAATGGGAGAACAGTGACTGATTCTGAGTTATCTTCTGAAGAGCTGAACAGCTCAATCAACAGGCTATTATTTTTCCCTCGTATGGGTCTTTCACACCGGTATAAGAAGTATCTTAGGAAAGATGTGTTAAGATCTTGTCACAAGACAGGTTCCTGACAGCCTCAGTTGTTCTGTGGGCAGAAACACCATTTGCTACCTTGTTCTGGCTGTGACTGTGCTCAGGTTCCTCAGCTGCAGAGCTCACAGGATCTTGGGAGCAGGCTTCTATCAGGAGCATCATAGGTCATGGGACCTGAGCATCTGCTGTCCTGGAATAGCTATTGGCCGCTTATTTATCGTTGAGTGCTAGGCCGTTCTCTCTGTGTCTGTCTTTCTTCCTTTGCTAGCGTAATCAAACAGTGTGTTATTTTTATAGAACATCCATTTGCTTGGTTTTAGCTCTGGTTTTAATGCCAGAGTCATTTTTAGCTACACGTACAGCAAAAAAATCTAAATTAATAATCAATTAATAATCAGCATTCAAATGCTATGCAATTATCTATCATGTTTAAAGGTTTAGCATGTGCTGTAGATGTTTTTACATTTTAAATACGTTTTGGTTTTTTTTTCTTCTTTTGGTGTCAAACACCTCTGCTTCCCTGAATTTTTTGGATACTGCAAGTATGTACAAAACTCAGATTTTACATCTCATGTTTGCTTTTATTCTACAGTTGTGCCATATGTTTGCAAAAGTGAAGTCTACCTTTGGAACTCATAGAAATATGGCAGAGATTAATAAACTCCATTTATGGCTTACTATTGCAGCTGTAAATTAAAACTAAATTATATTCAGATTGTGTCTATATGTTACTGTTTGAAAGAAACATTTTGCTGAAGATTTTACAAATTATGCAATTTATTCTGTCACTAGTAAAACTGCCACTACAAATACATTGCTTGAGCATTTGACTTTTAAAACTAGTGTACTAAGAGGTTTGTAATATCATTCATGAGTAACAGTGAGCATCAGTCACATAACTGAGAGTTATTGATAAACATCTAAACCTGTAAATAAAATGCACCTGCTGTTCTACTCTGCTGGCTTTCATTGGAAGCGCAGCATTTCCCCAAAAGATTGTGGGTCTTGATTGTTGGCTTAGATGATTCAGTCACTTACAAGCTTACTAGTATTCCTTTGTGGTAAGCAAACAATAAATGTTTGAAAGTAGCTCTAGTAAAGTGGCAAAGCTGTATGAATTTTGTCATGGTATTCATCAGAAATCTAATGTTTACATGTGTCTCACCTTATGCAAAAGTAATTTGTAATTATCGAGCCTAATCGGTATGTTATAGTGTTGTTTTTTAATAACAATAAAGACCTAGGTCTTTATCAGGGTTGCATATGATGTTTAATTGGAATATATAGTTCTTGTTTGCTCCTAACTTTATATGAAAGTGTAAGACAGTCACCACAAACTTACTTTGTTGTACTTACAAGCAAATGATCACATTTTGCAGTTCTTACATGAATAATCCTGATGAAATCAATCTGAAACCACTGACTAGGTGCAAGAACATCCATCTATTCAAACATGATTTAATGTAGGCTATACTGAATTTTGGTTGTTGAAAGTTGCAGTAAGTTTTCCCACTCTGTGTGATTGTATTTATACAGGAACTAGTTTAAAAATTATTTGAGCAAAACTTGAAACCTTTAATGAATTTTTTTTTCTTGAGGGAAGGTTTAGTTTTGGACCCTCACTTATTGGTCAACATAAGCTCTTCCACTGGTACTGATAATATGGAAACATCTCGACTTTCTTGCCCCTCAAACATGATAATCTATTGACTGAGTATTGCAAGGTTTGCCCATGTACCATGCCCTGTAAGAGGAGAAGAGGCAGTGAAGTTAGTTTGCAGATGACTCATGGGCTGTTTAAGTGGGTCTGTTGCCCTCCTGGGACCTTGTAGAGGTGGTACGTCCCCAGCTGCAACTAGAGAACCCTGGGCCTCCCTCTGGCTCTCTGTGTCTTTGCTGTCAAAGGTTAGCAGTTGTTTTGGCACTAGCGCAGATGACTGAAGAATCATCTTAGCTGGCTGTGATTCAGGTATTTGATTTTATGTTCTAGTCTGATAAAATCCTGTCATTCCTGTATTTGAATATAGTTAGCTAAAAGTGTTGAATTAATTTCATCTTGTTTTATACTGACCACAAGGTTGTGGACAGCAAGATGTTAACAAAGTTGATTCCTCCCAGTCCTGGCCAAATGTTTTACAAGTTTTGTAGCTAAACAAATCTGAGTAGAGAGAAAGGGAAGATCATTCCCACACTTTCATTCCATGAGGCCCCTTTAGTCCTTTGTCCTGCTCATTTCTATTTTGAAAATAAATTGGAAAAGCCTTTTAGAAGGAAGACTTTAGAATATGAAACCTTTGGGACATTCCAGTTTGCAAGAACCGTAGCTTTATTTGCCTTTAAATAATAAAGTTTATTTTTTTCTGTTTAAGTATTTATAACAAGTGAGACTGGGGTTTACAGTATGTAGTGCAGAATTCCGTTTTCCAGAATGTCGTATTACTTTTTAATTGCTTTATGCTATTAAAAAGTGATAATATAGAATGCTTAATCATTCAGATTAATGAAACAATATTTGCAGAACAAGCAACTGCTTTCTGTGAAGGTTGGTTTATATGCTATGTATCTGACTAACAGCTGTGCATCTAATGGCTAACCCTTTATCCTGCAAATTGAAGAGGAGAATGAAAACTGTATTAATTAAAGAAATATGCTGTTCTTCTGAAATCTCACAGTGGACCTTTCCTCCTTTTCTGTTAATGTTTGTGAACTCTTTAGTAGCAAATACATTTTTTCATCAATTAATTTTTTTGTCTTAATCTGACAGTCTCAAAGCAGTTTATTAGCTTTAATTAAATTAACATATTACCTTAAAAAGTGACTTTTGAAAAATGGTATTTGGGGAATACTATAACCAAGAGGTCATTTCACAAGATTATGACTACTCTGAAGTGCTGCTGAGATTTGGCTTTCAGTTCCTCTACCTTTGCTTGAAATGCAAGAAATGAAAAGAACCAATCTGAAATGTCAGAAATCAAAATAAGGTACTAAAACTAGCAGAGTTCTAAAATACAGTCATATATTTGTAATCTCACTGAATCTCGTAATGATTCACTTTTTAAAGGAGTATTATACTGAGAAGCCCAAAACACTTTGAGTTAGAATTTTTCAGTGTCAATATATGAAGTTGCTTTGCTGAGAAACAGATGTGTAAATCTGTCTTGTTTGCCCAGTGGGCAATTGTTGATGAAAATAAGCCCCAGAATACTGGAATAAAAAAGATGAATCCTGGGTCCGAGTGATTTCCGCACACAATTAGCATATAGTCTCTGGAAGGAAAAAAAAAAATTCTGGGGAGAGATTGCATAGGATGAATGGCGATCTGGATGGCGAGTGCTTCATTAACCTTTTTTTTGCTAGTCTTTTGTTCCAGCTTGAACTCTATTTCCTGATCGGTATATTGTTGCTCAGGTAGTGAAGTTGGAATCACAGTTACAGTCTCTCTATAAAGCCAGTGTCTGTGCAGCAAGCACCTAGGCTGGATAATCAAAAAGTATTAGTTGTGACTCATCAGTATTTTAATACAAAGGTGATTATTGATGAGATGTTCTTAGTGTTCTTGGCTAGTAGCACATATCCATCCTCCTGACTGGGCCCAAAAAATGTTTCTGCGTTTCTGTTGGCAGCTTAAGCCAAGCTCTGATCTATTATTGCACTGATGCTGTGTGTGTGGGGTTAAGTTTTAAAACCGTATCTGTATGATTAATGATACAAAGTAAACCAAATCAATGTCAGTGTGAGTGTTGATTTAATGCACTAAATGACCTCCCCCACCTTGGCCTCCAGAGCAAGTTCATAGTCATTACCTTTTTGAGCTGAAAAATAACAAATAATTTTCTTACCATTTCAAAATTTTAAAGGTGGAATGCCCAGCTGTATTTCTACCCCTCTAACCTTCCCCAGCAAGAAGTGACATGTGCCGGGAGGCACTCAGTGTGAGTCTGCCCCCTCTGTCTGATGATTGGTGTCTCTGCCTAGCTCCTTGTTTTTGCTGAACTCAGATTTTGGTGGAAGTCACAAGGTGGGAGCTGCTAACTCCCAGAGGTGCTACATGTACCTGCCTCTTGCCCTGCTGCTGTTCAGGGTCTGCCCACGTACTGGTACCGGTACATGGGCCGCAGGCTGCATATCCCTGATTTAAAACCTGATGTAGTTTTCATTAGTTCTTTCAGACAGAATATCTTGAAGGTTTCTAGGCCTCAATCCCGAGGTCATGAATGAATGGTTTTCTGAAAGTCTAGTCCTAATTTTGTCGATGTTTGTCCTTTATCAAAAAATACCACCTTGATTAGCATTTGGTTTAAAAGGGACTCAGGACTTGAAAGTAATATGAACAGTGTGATTCAGACAGCACACTGCGAGTGCTGTGTGTGGAGGTTTTCACAGTGCCTGCCTGCAATAGGGAGAAGAGCCTCGCTGCAGAGAGAACAGATGCATTTCAGAGTCGCCCGCCAAAGGGATTATATTATGCTCCCTTTTTAAACTTTCCCAAACACACACCATCTGTTTCACACTAGATACTTACAGGGTTTGATCAAATTAGAAGTCATGCTGAAAGGGAAAACTAAGGTTAGCATGGACAGCTTTCTTAAAGCTACAGAAATCACGGCTCCGTTGGGTTAAACCTTGAGTATTAACCTCGGTTAACTGGATGAAACGTTGCAGCTCAGTGACTTTGCCAATTGCAATTGTTCACTTATAGTCTCAATCAGAGTAATATTTGTAAAAGTAAAATTGAGAAAGTATCTTATGACAGCAGGAAAAACGAGTGGTGGACAATATGAGTGGCTGATAAAAACAAGGTAAAAGTACTGAAGCAGATATTGACTCGTTCAGAATAGCTACCGTTAGATGTGCCTGACTGCAGAAAAAAACACTGAGAACACTGGCATTCAAAAATCTTCCTCCTGGCAAAAATGGTAGGACCTAGTCCCAAAATCTGTGCTAGGCAGGTCACCTAGCAAGCAATGTCAGTGATATGAATGAAACTGAGACAAGCAGAGGAACTTCAATGCATTGCGATAGAATAAGAAAGAATAGTTTTCATGGTCAGAAAGGAGGGGAAAGAGAAGGGGTGGAGGCTTACAAATCTTTCATAGGTTTAATAAGGCAACAGTCTTGCACCTGTTTCAGTTCTGAGGCTCTGATTTGCTAAGGTTATTGCTTCATTCAGAATTACAAAATGTGGCTTGTGTAGCTGAGACAGTGAGACTCCAGGAAAATTCATCACTTCTGAATATAAAGCTTAGACTCCTTTGGGTGTGTCTCCCTAATAGCTGTGCTTGAGTTTAGGTATAAGACCTTAGAGTTAAGTGGTTTGAGCCAAATCCAAAGCAAGTTTCCTGCTTGTCCTTAGCCCCTGCTCTGTGTTCCCTGGCAGGGCCTGGATGCCAACATGTAAACTGTGTGGGCAAACAGAAAGTTTTACCTCAGCTGCAATTTTTACACATGAGCTGGTGTGATGCCACAGACAGTAGATGAACCTGGTAGGCATTGCAAAGGTGGGAGAAACCCAGCTTAGCAGCCCTGAAAACCTAGGCCTCAACTGTGGTGAAAAGGATGTGGGTACAGGTCATCTCATTTATGGAGGCAAAACAGTATGAAACCTGAGATAAAACTGAAGAAGGCATTATCAGAAACTTTGCCTTTGCTGTGTTAAAATTGTTGTAGTTGAATCTGAGGCATAATCACAAAGAACATATGTCACAAATGATCTTGTTTTAAAGTGTTGTTTCATTTATTTGAGACAATCTAAAATAGAAATATAGACATATAAAATACTTCTAAAATAATGCCAAAACGCCATGGAAAACGCTGTGCTGAAGACATTTCCAAGCCATCTAACAGCAGGACATCGAGGAGTTTTTTTTCTTTTTGAGCATCCAAGATCCAGTTAACTCAAAAACATTTACCTTGCATCAAAATAAAATCTCTTCGTGTATGATGGTCCTGTAGTTAACTGCCAGATGTGGATATTTATTTAAACCAAACCTCCAAACTCTGTGAAGCTCATTCATAACTTATCATTGCAACCATTCATTTAATGCTTATTTTAGTGAAAATAGCCCTTGTTTAAGATATGCTTTTAAATCATAAATGTTTACATTGGCCCCTTAGGCATGAGTGGGACACAGCTGGTAGGGCAAATTTGGAATAGTATTTTGATTTGTTACTCTGTTAGAATATTGCTTGCTTCTTTTTCTTTTCCCCCAAAATAGACAGGCAGAAGACATCTTGCAACTTTTTTTAATTGCAAATATAGAACTCTCTAACATAAAACAGGCAGATACAAAGGAGATTGTTCTTCTGTTCACTACAGTTTTGAAACCAGGAGGCATTGCAATTTTTCATGCAACATCTCGATTACATTCCTTTAGAAGATAGCATTTTTCTAAAAATTAATTTGCTTTTTAAAGATCATTTCACAAGCCTGCACTGACATTCCCCATAAGCGGAGTGTGATACTGCCAAACCAGATAATCTATATCATGAAGTCTCTACAGTATCTGCTCATAGAACTTTGAAAGCAGAGCTGCTGGGGTTATTCATGGCCTATGGGCTAAGGGAATTTAGACTAGCAATATTGCCAGGATATTCTTTGCTGATTAGAAATTAATTTCAGATCCTCACTCCCATGATAAATTTTGTACGCTTTCACGTCGGTATGATCTAGAATATATAAATACTATAGTGACATGATGGAAAAGGGATTGGCGAAAGAACTGTGCACATCTGTCAAATTTTTATCTTTACCTTGAATTATCTTTGAATTAACCTTTATTTTAATCTAAAAGCCTCTTGCTTGAGGCAAAACAGTCTTTACTTCACAAAACCATCTGCCTGGTTTCAAGACTTTCATATCAATGGACAGACCTAGAATAAGGCACCATGTAGTGATAGGCAATATGACAGGAGCTTTGACAAATTGGAGATAAATTACATGAACATAAAAAACATACCATTGAGTGCTGAGTGATATACTAATTATATTTTTGTGCTTTATGAGTGAGAGACAGCTAAGACGGAAGGCAAAGTCACCAGTCACGCTAGTTGGGAGATGCATTGAGAACATTGCATACTTCATCATGCATTCTGGAAGTTTGAGTTTAAAGCTTTAAGGGGGAAAAAAAAGACCATTTTAAGGCTAAAACTTTGACTTGAACTTCCGTATACATCGGATAAAGGAAATGAATGGAGGGTAAAGTAGGTTCTCTATCAGGCAGCAGTATCTGTGTAATAAATCAAGTCTAGGACCATTGTTGATATTATAACTTTTTTTAATACTATTAAAACCAAGATCAGCTAGCTGTGCAGCAATAAAACCTAACCTTAAATCTAGCACAAACTATGCCAATTGTTCTTAACTTTTTTTGTATGTCTTATGAGAGAGTGTGTGCTCTAGAATCCATTTCTGAAGGGTAGGGAAGAAAATACCTTGTTTGCAACATTTATGGATTGTTATGAGAGCTAAATAGGAGACAACCCCCCCTACTCCTCCTCGAGAACAAGTGCAGCATTAGTGGGGTCAAACACAGCAGGTCAGTGTGAGCTGTCACGGTACCACTGGTGAATTCAGTAGGTTGGTAGAAGTAGCTGGTACTAGACAGGAAGTGTCTGAACTAAAAAAAGGTTAAAATAAAGATTGCAATACAAATGTAAACAGATCATATCCATAATATTCACATTATCCATCCTTTGTAGCTGGGCAAGTCTTTTGTATTTGAACAGCACCTCGCACAGTGAGGCCTTAGTCTATAGTAGGAGCTTCTAAGTACACATAAATAACAGTAAGCATTTCTGTTCCTTGCTGAGCAAATTTAACTAACAATGCTTTCTTCAGAAATGCGATACTGAGTGAACAGACCATGAAAACTGTCACTGGGCTTTTTTCTATAATCTATCAGGTTTTATGTGCTGTTCCTGTAGTACTGGGTTTAGTTGTAACGTCTCACAGGGGCACTTTTCAAAGATACACCCTGTTTTTATTTGCAATTAGAGCTGTTATCACTCTCCTTAAATAATGCATTTCATAATTTAAAGCAGACAGAGAAAACTACACAAACATGAACTTAAATGTATCTCTATAACACTCCTGCAAGGAAGTTTAAAATGATGACATTGTTATTACTTTCATTGCTAAATCAATGTACCAAATACAGTAATCAAATTTTAGGTAGGGGTTACCAAAAGAGTTTTCACTGAAAATTGCTTGCAGTGTTTGACGTTATGGGTTTGTTTATAACCTACCAAGCAGTGGCAAAGCATTAAAAATCCACCTATTTTTACAGTGCTTTTCAAATAGAATATTTTTACCAGCTCTGTAAATTTGGCAAGCCACTGCTATTAATGTAGGAGAAAAGATAGTGATGGAGTAAAATGGAAAAAACTTGAAGACTCCTAAGTATAGCTGCAGTCAACATGCTATACAGGTCCTTATGCAAAGGTCGCTAGGGACAAGGAGGGTTCTTTCACTGTTTTCATAGAGATTTGGATTTTTTCCACTGAGAAAAGTTAGAAACTCTTTGCTTAGAAATGGTGCAAGGTCCTACAAAGGATAAAAGGGGAAAAGCATGAGCTGGGATCCTATCTGTCTCCTGGGCACAACAAGGACCTTTAACAGAACATTATGTTCAAATGCCAAAGATTTTTGAGAATGTGCAAATCTGGATTTAAATAGTTTGAAGTGCTTCTTACCTGTCTGGATGGCAATTCCAGGTATAAACTTCTCGTAAAGGGGAGAGAATACAAACAGCAGCATTATCAAAACATGAATAAAGTATCAGAGACTAGACTCTTTTCACTTGCTCACAAGTTTATAATCTTTGTTAAAAAGAATTTACATTCTATTTAAATATATATTTTATAATATGTTTGAGTCGGGGTCTAATTTTTCAATGCTTACCTGAACCTCATTTCTACACTCAATGTTTAGTAATGTTAAGCAGCTTTTTTTCTTTTCTTTTCTTTTTTTTTTTTATTTTTTATTTGAAAAAATAATCAATGCTTGGTGTGGAACTGGCTTTGTAAGGTTCTGTGAAATATATTGAACTGCTCAGGGTTCCCCTACAGCAACATTTCAAATAATGTTTTGAAAAACATTCATAACAGCAGGCAGACCACACGTATTTCAGTTCACATAATGTATTGATTTCCTTCCTTAGTAATTGCCCCTCGGATCTTACACCTTCAGTGCAAAATCCTAAGGTGCTCTAATAGAGGTCACTGTTAGTACTTTCCAAAGAGTTCTGTTAAGTTGAGCTACATTTACCTATTTTGCAAACAAATTATATGCTGCTCACTGCATATTTATCAGATATTTCTTGTACTTACATAAATGGATCAATTAATAGAATAAGAACTCCCAGAATTCCTGTTCCTCAAGGAAATGTATCCTGACTTGCTGAAACATATTCTCGCCTTCTCAACAACCAAAGCAGTTTAATTAGGCAAGTGAGCGTAACTGCCTTCAAGAGTGAAATGAAAGAACCTGAAAAAGAATTTGGGCAAACTTCATACTGAAGTCAGTGAACTTGATTTTAGTAACTGCTAAGTAATAGGGATGTGGGAAAGCAGCATAAGATTCAATTCCATATGTGACAGAAAAATTTGTGCTTAATTATCATATGCAAATATTTCATTGCTAACAAACCTAGATTGCCGTTAAAGTTACTTCCTTTTCATTCTTTTAAAGTTAATACAATCATACTTTTCTTATCTGCTCTGGCAACAGCATTCCCATATAGATCTGTATTTTGCTGCTGTGGATTGTACTCAGGAATCAGTCCTATTCCCATTGCCCTTCAACCTGTCACAATGTTGTTAACTGCTGTGGCCTCTCATTAGGCAAACCTGGCATCTGCTGGCCCCAGATGCTGATCTCTGGGAAGAATTTTTCTTACGGTAACATATGGACTTTAGCATCCCTGCCTGCTTTACTTCCTCCTTTTTTTGTCTGTCTCTACTTCTTCACGAGAACCTGATACAGTATTAATGTTATTTGCCCAGTGACTTCTTGTCCCATCACATTAGTTTCTTTTTATATGTACCAGTCCATGCTTTCTTTATAGTTTTATTTATGAATGTATGGCGCATTCTTAAGTAGTTGGAAACGTTCTAGCAAAATTACAGGATCTTCATAGTAAACCACACCTAGTAAAGCATGTTGTTCCTCTCTTACAGCATTCTGGGATATTGAATATGACATAACAGAGCGCTTTCTTTTCTTTGTCGTGGCACTGCATCAGTTTATGCTGAATGTTTTCTAAATGTGAATGTGACCTAAAGCAAGCAGGCACCAGCAGCAACTAAGAATAGCTAGGCGGTCTTAAGGGCAGCACAAAACAAAAGGAATCAATGCAAAAGTTGCCCCACTGATCTGAGTATTAACCAATAATAGTCCAACTATTGTGCTGCTACATTAGTGAAGTCATGATAGAAGAATATAGGACATGTGTAAAAGGTATCATTGATCGATACTGAAGAATGTTAGAGAGTAATTTTTCTAGAATAGTTTGTTTTATGGAAAGTTTTGCTGAGTTCAGACTAATTCCTTTGTAACTGCCATCATTACCACTGCAGTGCTGTATTTTAACAACTCTCAGTTTTGTTACGGCTGTGAACCTTTCATAGTTTCTTTGTCCTTAGGATGTCAGACATGAAAGGGAGGCAGTGTCATGCTGTTCATGAATTCTAGGTGCCTTGATCCTTGATCACTTTGTTAAATCATTAGAGGGAGTCCCTCTGGGAATTATCAAAAGTCTCTGAAGAGTCACTTATGAAAATGAATGTACCTCTCTCGTAACATATATCACTTCCAATCCTGTCTAGAGTCGGGCTTCTCTCTGAAATATTTCTGAATGTTAATCAGTAATCAGGGCACAGATTGACACATGCTGCTGGGCTTTGAAGCTATTCCTATCATATGATTTGTCTCATCCTTAGTAATACTTTGCATGATTTTCATACATATCATATTAGGCTTTCTTGTTTAAGGACTTTAGATTTCAGCAAAATACTTGACAGTACCCAACTGTTGGACATTCTTGAGAGTTTCACTTTAGTGAAGTACAAGGTGCCACTTGGCAGCTCCAATTGACTAGAGGTTTGAGAGGTGGGTTATACCACCCGTCTCTGTTGTAACAACACTGTTGGGGAGCTTTCCTAAATCTTGGTGCATATCTGTATTTCCCAGGCTGGATGCTGTTAGATTGTACCCCAGCTATTCTTTCCATTTGCTTGACAGGAGACATCTCAATATTCTGTGCCATGTAGGGTTCAGTACAGCTGCTGCCCTGGAGTGGGCAACTAGTTTTATTATGATGTAGTGAATTCTATTCTCTGAATAAAAGGTTGTAAATCACAAGAATGGTTTATTGTTAGACTTGGCTGATGTTTCTTGATGAAATGATTTTTCTTGCAAAAGAGGAGGTTTTTTAAAATAAACATTTTCATGTATATAAAAAGAACCTACCACCTTTTCCAAGAAAAGTTATTAAATTTTAATTAATATTTTGAGAGGCTTATAAATTTGATTGTTCCTTGTCTGTAAAAATAAATTTATAATGTTTTCATTTTTAAGTATACTTTGCAGAGAATGATGGGTATATTTTAAGCTGCATAAGGAAAAATTTAAATACCTTTAAAATGAGAAAAATAACTTCCTCTGGTCTAGTTACAGCCATTCATCTTGGGCAGATTCTGTGCAGGTTTGTTGTGTGGGGTTTTTTTTCCTTTTTTTTTTTTCCATTCACCTCTAATTTAGAAAGAATCTTAAGTATAAGTTAAAAATTATTCTAATGAGAAGTCTGAGAAGTCCAGTATTTCTGTAGGTTTAGTTCGTGAATGATATTCTGGGAATGATAAAAGGAGGCCTACAGTAACCAGAGAATCCAATATGTACTGACTGGGGCAAATCTTTCCTTTGCCCACTGGATACAATGAATGGAGAGGGGAAACATACTGAAAACTCATCTGAATATAAATCTGTAATTAAGGCTAGGTTTTTTTAATAATGTGTTACAAGTAGAGTGGGATGGCATAAGCAAATATAAAATTTTCCTTTAATCATTATAAATATTCTTCTACATCACCTCTCCCTTAGAGAGATCAAAAATTGGGGTTCTTAAGATCATAACTAGAAACCCAGGTAAGGCAAGTGAAGTGGAAAATAATACAGCATGAGTATAAAAAATTGGTGGGGTAGGGAGGTGCTTATCTTCCTGCAAAACTTATTATGGTATATGTTAGCAGTACAAAACAGGAGAACTGGAATACAGATTAGAGTAAACAATTTGATTATGAAACAGGTTCCAATTAAGATATAAATACATTAAACCCCCCTTTCTTATGGTCCTAATTATACATTTGAAAAATAAAGTTTCATCAGTATTTTTTGAAATTTCAATCTTAATAACATTTCCACATTTGTTTCAGACTTTTATACCCATCTTTAATAACATACAAGTGAAGGAACAGTTGAGACTACCAGCTGTAGATTAGTGTTTGTGATGATTCTAACATAACTGAGAAATAAAATTATTTTTAACAAAGTCTAAATTTTAGCAGTTTTTTGCTGTTTTTACAGCAGTTATTTACTCTCACTTGCTGCATGGGGTTTCAGAATACTTCTAGCAACAGAAACTGAACCTTTTGTTATTAATAAAACTGATTGAAGTGAATTACAAATACCTTTACTAAGTGGTGGGGAAAATGTTAAATGCTGATTAGGTAGTGTTTGATTGTTTATAGGGCCAGGGTAAAGTAAAAAAACAATATTTGAGTAAAAATGCCTATATATTGTAGAAAAATTACTTTGAATGAATTACTGGCTCTGTTTTAACATCTATAATCATTCATTTATACCCACTGCCAAAACACCTGGAGAATTTCTTTAAAATATTTTGAATCAATTTATAGCTAGATCTGCATTTACTCGCCACTAAACTGATCTGATCTAGCATATTCTACACTATGCTGCTCCTTTTGCCCCTTTGGTAGGAAAATGCTCTTATAGGTTCCTATCTGGTCAACCCCGGCAGCACTGTGAATGAATATTATAGAAAGAGAAAATGTAGAAACATCTGCAGTGGGGTTAGTTGAGCTCTTATTGAGGAGCACAGTCACTTCGTTTTTGTGCCAGGCTAGCCAGAAGCTGAAAAGGGAATGTGTGGTACCATTTCCTATCACACTCAGATAAGGAGATTGCCTTCCACAGTTGGATAAGAGGCATTTACTGAAGAAATTATTCTATAAGGAAATAACTAATGGGAAACAGACCTGCAGTGGACATAAGAAATATCTAAAGATGCTCTTGGGAGGAACTTTCAGCTATGCAATGCTAACAGATACAATTATAGAGGATTGTGAAACCACATCTGCCAACTGAAATAACTGGCAGTGAACAAAAGATGATGAGTGAAAGAAAATAACCATTGGCATGGTTGTGAAATGCATTATCTAGTCATTTCCAGCATCTGTAACAGTAAGAGCATTCCTATTTTATTTATGGAAGCACATGTGAGGTTCAAATCTGATGGTACAGCAGTGAATGAATTTGTAAAGTCCAATATTACAATTTTACAATTTTGTAAGACATCTGGAAAAGAAATCAGGTGTGTTTGTGTAGTCGATGGAGTCACAATGAAAGAATATTTGTGCCCTATGGAACAGGTTTTAATTTCTCTTTCATTCCCTGGAGTATATATTGAAGAATGATGACTGGTGCATAATTTTATGTCACTGGCTAAATCTGACCTGACCCTGTCAAACTGCCAGGGTCACTTTCTCTACTTGAAGAATCAGCTTCCTCACAAATAAATCCTCCCCCCTTTTCCAATAAGACCTTACTTGTGAGCACACTAGTATTCTTTCTGTCATAAATGTCATACTGTAACCTGAGATGAACAAGAGCACTGGTAATACAGGTCTTCTAGAAATATGTATGGAGAAGTAGACTAGTCAGAGGTGTGAAAGACAGGGAAAGCAAATTAATTTGCTTGCGAACACAGTGACTTCCATAGGCAGTGTATTGGAGCAGCACACGTACAACAAAAAAGAACTGAGGAAGGGCAAATCAGTTCATCAAACAGCCCATATCTCCAAGCATGGCACCACTTTTCTCAGTATTCTACCTGCAAATGAGTCTGTGTCTTATGCTAACTACTTGCCACCAGCAGGCCAGGGAAGTCAGGATTTAAACATGATTTATGACATCAGAAGCAAATATGTGCTAAGAAAAGCAAGTTGTCTGCCCGGTTAGAGCTTAATCTCATGAGCACGTCTGTCTTTCACAGAGAAGTGAAACACATGAGCAAGCTTTCCTAAATTACAGACTAATCTACTTTCCAGTGACTCTAAAATTTATTACTGAAAGTACAAATAGCTGTCAGCTCTGAACTAATTAAAATGTTAGGATTGACCTAAGGTGTGCTGTTGCCCAAGCTTTCAGCGAATGAGAAAGGTACAGAAGAAATAAAATGGACATTTAACTGGTACTGACCTAGAATAGAGTTCTCAATTTGAGTAAAATGTCTGACGACTTTACATGACACACTTAAGTTCTGAAAGCTTCTAACTACAGCTTAAGAAATCTATTCCTTCACTGTAAGTAAAAGTAGTGTACCACATCACCTGCAGTAATGATTTTCTTAGCAGGTGTAGTGGGAATCTGATTCTTCTGATGTATAAAAGCAAATATATTTTATAATATGCCACTTTTACCAGCTGCAGTAGGTGGGGTTGGTTCAGCCCTACCTGATAGATATGGAATAGTTATTTAATCTAATGGACTGTATATATGTGTATATATAAAACCATAAATATGCATCAGTCTATGCAAAGTGTACATTATTAAGGCAGCACAATCACCTCCATGTAAACAGTCAGGGTTAAAGATGCTGGACAATCTTGATTTGGACACCTTGTTGCATACAGGCATAATACCAGATTTTTAATTTGTATATAGAATCATAGAATGGTTTGGGTTGGAAGGGACTGTTAGAGGTCATCTATTCCAACCCACCTGCAGTTATCAGAGACGTCTTCAACTAGATCAGTTTGCTCACAGCCCCATCTAACCTGACCTTGAATGTTTCTAGGGATGGGGCATCTACCACCTCTCTGGGCAACCTGTGCCAGTGTTTCACCACCCTCATACTAAAAACTTTTTTCCTTATATCCAGTCTAAATCTACTCTCCTTTAGTTTAAAACCATTACCCCTTGTCCTGTCACAACAGGCCTGGCTAATGACATTGCCCCCATCTTTTCTATAGTCCCCCTTTAAGTACTGAAAGACTGCAATAAGGTCTCCCTGCAGCCTTCTCTTCTCCAGGATGAACACAGAATCAACAGAATGGTAGGGGTTGGAAGGGATCTCTGGAGATCATCTTGTCCAACCCCGCTGCTTGAGCAGGTACACCTAGAGCAGGGGCACAGGAACGTGTCCAGGCCAGTTTTGACTACTTCCAGAGAAGGAGACTCCACAACCAAGTTCGGGATCCAGCTGAGCATGCTGAAGGTCAGTACTAAGACAAGAGTTCTAGATTTCAGAAAAGCAAACTTCATCTCACTCAGGGCTCAGCTGGGAGGGATTCCATGATATGCTTCCATGGAAGATAAAAAAGCTAGTGAGTGCAGGGAGTTCTTCAAGAACTCTCTCTTGGAAGCACAAAACCAGTTTATCCCCTATAAAGGAAAGGGTAGTAAGCGGAGCAAGAGGCCCCCTTGGCTCAACCATGAACTCTTGGGTCTACTCAAATCCAAAAGAGAAGCATACCAGAGATGGAGAAGTGGAAGATGATCCATTGAGATCTACAAGGGCATTACCAGTGTGCAGAGATGCAGTTAGAAAAGCAAAAGCCCAGCTTGAATTGAAACTGGCCGCAGATGTAAAAAATAACAAGAAAGAGTTCTTCAGGTATGTCAACCACAAGCAGAAACAGAAGAAAAACATAGGCCCACTGCTAAGCAGAATAGGAAAGTCAGTCACCAATGATGCTGAAAAGGCTGAGGTCCTCAACGCTTTCTTTACATCTGTCTTTACCAACACTGTTGGGTCCCGGGCTTCGGGAATGAAATTCCCAGTTGATCCAAACACAGACCCACCATCAGTGAAAGAAGAGTTAGTATGTGAATTATTACAGGAGCTTGACCCCTACAAATCGATGGGCCTTGACCCCATCTACCCGAGGGAGTTGAGAGACCTGGCTGACATCATTGCGAGGCCAGTCTCCATCATCTTTGAGAAGTTGTGGAGAGCAAGGGGTGTCCCAGAGAACTGGAGGAAGACAAATGTTACCCCTATCTACAAGAAGGGCTTGAGGGAGGATCCGGGTATCTATAGGCCCATCAGTCTTACTTCAATCCCTGGAAAAGTTATGGAACGAATCCTCCTGAGGGCCATCACAAGTCAAATGAAGTACATGATTGGGAAAAGCCAACATGGCTTCAGTAAGGGCAGATCGTGCTTGACAAACCTGGCAGCCTTCTATGACAAAGTGACTTGCCTGGTTGACATGGGGCGGGTGGTGGACATTGTCTACCTGGACTTCTCCAAAGCCTTTGATATGGTTCCCCACAGCCTCCTCCTGGAGAAGTTAATGCATTATGGCGTAGACAATTGGTCAATGCAGTGGATGGGGAATTGGCTGACAGGCCGCACCCAAAGGGTGGTGGTAAATAGCTCTTTTTCAAACTGGCAACCTGTCACTAGTGGGGTCCCCCAGGGATCTATATTGGGCCAAATGTTACTCAATATCTTCATAAGTGATCTGGATAATTTGATCAAATGTAGCCTGATGTAGTTTGCAGATGACACCAAATTGAGTGGGGAAGCAGACCCTCTGGAAGGGAGAGCTGCTCTGCAGGAAGATCTGGATAGGCTGGAAGAGTGGGCCAACAAGAATCATATGAAGTTCAACAAGGACAAGTGTAAGGTCATGCACCTGGGAAAACATAATCCAGGAGTGCAGCACAGACTGGGATCCACCTGGCTGGAGAGCAGCTCTGTGGAAAGGGACCTGGGGGTCCTGGTGGACAGAAAGCTCAGCATGAGCAAACAGTGTGCTGCTGCAGCCAAGAAGGCCAACAGGATGCTGGGTTGCATCAAAAAGGGCGTCACCAGCAGAGAGAAGTTATTATCCCACTCTACTCAGCGCTTGTCAGGCCACACCTGGAGTACTGTGTACATTTCTGGTCCCCTCTATACAAAAAGGATGTGGACAGGCTGGAAGAGGTCCAGAGAAGGGCCACCAAGATGATCAGAGGACTGGGAAGCTGCCATATGAGGATAGGCTGGGAGAACTGGATTTGTTCAGCCTTGAGAAAAGGAGGCTCAGAGGGGATCTCATCACTCTGTACCATGTTTAAACTCTGCTCTTCCTAGAAAGGCTGGACTAGATGATCCCTGAGGTCCTTTCCAACCTGTGATTCTGTGATTCTTTCTGGGCAGCCTGTTCCGCTGCTCTGTTACCCTCACAGTAAAGAAGTTTTTTCTCATGTTTAATTGGAACTTCCTGTATTTCAACTTGTGCCCATTGTCTCTTGTCCTGTCATTGGGCACCACTGAAAAGAGTCTAGTCTTATCATCCTGACACCTACCCTTCAGATATTTATAGGTATTGATGGGATCCCCCCTCAGTCTTCTCTTCTCCAGGTGGAACAAACCCAAGTCTCTCAGCCTTTCCTCATAAGGGAGATGCTCCAGTCCCCTGATCATCTTGGTAGTTCTCCAGTGGACTTGCTCAAGCAGTTCCCTGTCTTTCTTAAACTGGGGAGCCCAAAACTGGACACAGTGCTCCAAACGTGGTCTCACCAGGGCAGAGTAGAGGTGGAGGATAACTTCCTTCATCCTGCTGGCCACACTCCTTTTAATGCATCCCAGGATACTGTTGGCCTTCTTGGCCACAAGGGACGTTGCTGCCTGAGGGTCAGCTTGTTGTCCACCAGCACTCCCAGGTCCTTCTCAATAGAGCTGCTTTCCAGTAGTTCAGCCCCCAGCCTGTACCAGTGCCTGGGGTTGTTCCTCCCCAGGTTCAGGACCTTGCACTTGCTCTTGTTGAATTTTGTCAGGTTACCCCAGCTCTCTCAGTCTGTCTTCATAGGAAAGGTGCTCCAGCCCTCAGATTATTTTTGTGGCCCTCCTCTGGACCCACTCCAACAGTTCCATGTCCTTCTTGTGTTGATGGCTCCAGAACTGGATGCAGTACTCCTGTTGGGGTCTCAGCAGAGCAGAGGGGCGGAATCATCTCCTTTGACCTGCTGGTCACACTTCTTTTGATGCAGCCCAGGATACAGTTGGCTGATGAGCAGATCGGAGGCACTTTCATTTGGCTAGCAGCCTGGCACTTCTGAAGCAGGGACCATGGTGTATCTGAATACCCTTCTCTGAGACAAAGATACACAGAGGCTTAAATTGCTAAGCCATTCTGGTGACTAGCTGCAAACCCAGTTCCACTGTGAAACACAGTGGAGCAGACAGGCCATTAGGGACAATCTCCTATCTTTAAACTGTTTCTTGGACAGTTGGTCTGTTTCCCTTTTCCTTCTTTCCTTTAATTCCTTAGGTCTAGCTCTTACGCCTTCGGAAGGCTTCTTCCTCCACAGTGCTTCATCACTGGGAAGAGAGAAATGACGAGCATGGGAAGAAAAGTTTCTGGCTTATTTTCCAGATCAGCAACTGAACTTGAGGAAAACATAATGATGCTGCCACAGATCAGAACATGAATCTTTGGGGAGTTTAGCTGGAGTTTTAACAAACTTGTACAGGGATGAGGAATTGTGATTTTATGTGAGTTTGTAATCTGGCCAGAATTCATACAGCAAAGGAGCATCTCAGAATCTGAACATCCATAGTGGGAAGTTTTGGCTTAAACTGTTAAACTTCTTCATTTCAACAACTGAAAACGACTCTTAGTGGGTAAGGATTCAAGAAGCTTGAAGGTGCTGTCAATCATACCTTTAATTCAGCTAGTTTTGCAGCTAGGGAGATACTAGCATAATACCTTTTAAATAAATTATTTTCTTTCATTTGATGGTTCAGTACATTGCCTGTTTAATGCTTTTACCCCTGCAATACGTAGCTATCAGTTTGCTTACACTAAAACAAGATTTTGATATTTTAATCTTGAAAAGATGAAATGTTTGTTCTCTATTTCTGCCTTGAAGTTGTCATGCTTCATTGATATCATAATTAATTTCTGTGGAGAGTAGCAAGTAGGACATAATGGTTTCAAATGAAGACAAAAGAGAGGAACAAATAAAATTCCTAAAAAGAAAGGACTTCCAAAAACATACACAAGTAAATATCAAAATCTTGGTTTCATATAAACAAGCACTCTAACTAAAATGCTTCTCAAACTTTACTATTAAGTGTGAGTCCTTAAATTTCATGTACTAACTGATATGCCTGGATTCATGTGGCAAAACTAATTGGCTAATAACTTAAACATTTCCAATGAATTTGGGAAAACTGGCACTCATTTGTTGTTGGTCTGAGGGACACTGTAAAATAAAGTGGAAATTCTACATTTTGTCTAGAAAGATGGACAATTGAACTTCACTTTAAACTATTGTATTATTACCACAATGGAACTATCAGTCACCCAGACAGACATATTAACCAAGCAAGCCATAAATTCTACAAGATCTTGCAATTGTACTTTTCAGCTTTTTACTTCTTGTAGCTTTCTTAAAAGTTATTGCTCTTCCACTGGCATCTTCCCACATACATAAAGGTTCTGTCAGCTTTGACCTTCAAAGTGGACTTTTTCCAGGTGCTTTTTATCACTTTCTAAAGTTACTGTGCATATCATATGCACAGTGCGGCCATCATCAATCAAACTTGCATCACTATGCACTGTTCCCATCTACTGCCCAGTGTCATACTGGCACTGAAGGTGGAAAAAAATATACATTTGACTTCTACTGACCTGAGTTTCAAATTCATATTTAGAAAAAGCCCTGGCACAAATTATCTATTGTGATAGTTGGCCTTTCTGTGACATGAAGAATTTTGTCACCACTAGCCACTCTCACTGCTCTGCTTTCTAGAAATGGTGAGCGTGTCGACCAGACAGACTGTATGGCCAAGTAAGGAAAAAGCTTGTGCTTACCACTTCATCGTGGTAAGATGAAGTCTGCTAAGACCAGACATACACCTCCTGTCATGGTCTGTAACGTGGCTGGTGAAGTAAGGTTGTTACAGGTCTTCAGTATATCCCTGTACCATGTTACACGATTATAACTTCTAAGGAGTTTCCTGCAAGGGGGAAATAAGCTATATTAATATTAAAGCAGGAAAATGTACCATACCATTATTGCCAGTCCTGGTGTACATGGGTCATGAGTCAGCCTATCAAAATATTAGCTGAAAAATCATGAGACCAAAATGCTAATCATTCTACAATGAAAGAGGCTTGATGCTGGGGGGAAAGTCAGAATATGGAGAACGCCCAAAGGGAGATACCGATTCCAGAAAGATAGGCCCAGGGTGCCGTTGTGGTTGTGCCTTCCTGCCAGCTCCCAGCCACCAGTTCTTCCTTGATCTTGGGTGTCTTCTCAAAATCCTGTTATCTCCCTTTTTTACTGCTTTACTCTTTGAAAAGTGAGGGGAGTTAGTAATTTAAATTCAGCTACAGCTAAGGGCTTAGTACCTAACTCAGTGCACCAGGAGTGTGTTATCCTTTCATTGTAACCTTGCATATGAGAAGCCATACTGAATTTGGGGACTTAACACCTCTGATTCCAACCCCAAAACTACTCTGCTGCTGTTGTCCTTCCTTTTGCACTGCTGCTATGCAGTAGTTTAGTGTTTAGAATGCTTCCCCTGAGTGTGGGAGACCTGGCTTCAGTTCTCATTTTTATCAGAAAGGATTCAAGATCTCATTCCTGGTGAGGTCTCCTATCTAGAGGTTATTTTGGAAGAGAAGGGAGACTAATATTCTCACCTATCGGAGCTTCTCACTTTTTTGCCCTGAAGTGAGAGTGAATGTATGCCTGACTGTAACCTTGTCACTCTATATAGCCACAGAGCAGTAGAATGGCCTAATTTCTAATTATTTTGCCCTTATTTAATGACATTTCAGTGTAAAATGCAAAACAGTCTTTAGGAGCATGTAGTGGGATACAGACTCCCATTGTAGGTGAGTGTTGTTTTGAGGACCAGGGCTAAGAAACTTTCTTTTCCTTTTCTTTGCCTTTTCTTTCCTCCCCCTACTTGCAACCAAATCAACAGAAAGAACTGAAGGATTATCTTCTCCCTGTTGCAGTACCCTATAGCATAAGTGGCTAATGTACTTTGAGGTGTGGGTTGAGGTCTTGTTGGACAGGTGGGATTTGGAAGCAAATCTTGCACATCCTGACTGTGAATGCTGTAGCTGCAGTGCCCTTCCTCTTGATGAATTTTGAGAGCAAGGGCTTGTGTGGACACTAGCACAGGAGGCTGATGCTGTGCAACTCAGCTCAGCTCCTGGGCTTGGGCCTCTCCCCTTTCCCTCTGTATTCAGTGTTGGCAGTCAAGGTGTTTCACATCATGTATTGGCTAGCAGTGATGCTGTTCTTGAGCACCTCAAGCCTTGGATAAGGTCTTTCTTCTAGGTTTTGCTGTAGATATGTAACACCTACTGCTTTTTTGTTTTAGTCCCATATTTAAAATAGAGATTTTGCTGCTGAAGATAAATTCTTGTGCAGCTGTGTTCTGCTACCCAGACACTCATTCAGGCCTTTCTGTAGTAGAGTGTAAATTTGGAACACACATGCATACACAATAATGCATTAGTAATTGCTTAATAACTTATTAGAGTGTAGCTTCTGTGGAGACACTGGGGAAAAGCTACAGCGAATTAGTTGTAAGAGGGTGGTGGAACTGAGTTAAACTTTAAATTATTGCTGGCAAGGTGAGCTGATAAACTTTAGAGTAAACTAATGTATTAGCACTACAATGGAACTATCAACTCTGTATAAAACATTAGTATGACAAATTAGTGCTTTGATTGTGCTAGATATAACCATATTCATTTATTTAATTAAACAATCTAGGCTTCTCATGGTGTGGGTCATTTTAAAAAATGTTAAAAATAAAATTAAACACATAATTAAGCTGACAAGAGATAAAGACCCTTGTGCAGCAAGTTGAAGGCAGTTAATTTATAAGGAGCCTGGTCCCTGAAGGCTGTGTAGTTTATTAAAGTTACTGAGGCAGAGATGTGATAAAATATTTTATGTAGTGCTTTAAAGGCTAAATTGCTCTGACACTTTTAAAGTCCATGGGATACAGTCAATTAGGATGTCTTGTTATCATGTTTTTTCCTCATAAACTAATCTAAACAAAATCCGTGGTTATGCTGATAATTTCTTAAAGTTCCCATTGTAACTTTTTTTCAAATACTTCAGTGATACACGTGAAGGCCCTCATCAGTCACTCTAGTCATAATAAAGCTCATCTGAAACATTGTGTATGTCCCAAAATGACAAGGTAGAGATGGTCGACTAACCAGGTTGAGGGAGTTAAGTTGGAAACTTGGTCAAAGTTTAAAAGCCACATGGTCCTGCAGGTTTGCAGGTACAATCCTCTCCAGATGTTCTTGGAGCTACCAAAGCAGAGGCCTGTAAAGGTGTTGTATGATGGAAAAATATCTGTCTTGCCTTAGATGTCTGGAGCTGGAAGAATAGCGGTTAGGTATTTTCCAATACTTCGGTCTGGATTTGGAAAGAAAGTGTGCTAAAATGCCTGTGAGAAAAATGTGCATTAGATCATTAGAAAAATTCTCACATCGATAATTTAATTTCTTTTTACCAGCTGATGGATCTGTTCAACAACTTACAGTCTGCTTTCTTATAGTGTTAGAAATATGTTTGAAAAGGTAGTTGGAGTACTGAAATAGTTGCTTTTTATGTTTGGGAGTAGGCAAAGGTATCGGTTTTATCTCTGATATTTCTGGAGATTGAAGGGGTTATTTCTCCTGTCTTTTCTAAAGGGATATTTCCAATTTCTGTTGCTACTGCCTTTTAGCAGTTTTGTGTCAAGTCTATCCTTGATCTTTATCAATGTCACAGGGACAGCTACTAAACTTCTACCAGACTTCAGAGAGTTTTTTATATAACCCTCAGCTTCTGAAACAAACAGGAACAGGAAAAAAACAAAGAATAACAAGCCATATTCAGGAGAAATATAAGGAAAGGCACAACAGAACTGAAAGGGACTTAACCCAAAACTTATAAAATCTCCCTGTTTTAAATGGACAAAGATTTCCAAAGAATGTGTCACTTTGTAAGAGAAATTGAGTGAAATCAATCCATAGCTTCCACACTCCTGGTCATCTCACCTCCTCGAAATGTTTCTTTTTCATCTTACAAAGGTTCTCTGAATTCCAAGTCCTGTATTTATCATAGAATCATAGAACAGTTTGGATTGGAAGGGATCTTTAAAGGTCATCTAGTCCAACCCCCCATCATAGCGTGATGAAGATGGTTGGATGGGGTCCCCGCTTATAATGTACTGAAGCATAGGGCATGCTTCCTTTTTTAATACGTGCATAAATGGCTAAAAAAAAAATTAACACAAGTATATTTGCAAACATCTTGAGAGAAAACTTCTGATCAAATAGAGATTTTTCTCTGAAGTTTGCATTGTTTGTGTTTTAGAAGCCCTATTTAAATTGAAGTTGTGAATTTCTGGGGGTTTAACCACTTGTCTGTAGCAGTGAGGTTTGCAACTGTCAAAGCCACGTTGAAGAACTGAAGCTAAATGCTCCATTATAAAATAACCTTATACAGAGAGAGAAGGAGCGACAGGGGTTGACTGCTCAGAGATGGGTTATTGTTTGTTCTGTTAGCAGTGAACCAAAGCAATGTATAGCTTTATATCTTTTTCTAAAACTTTTCATGCTTTGTGTTTTCAAACTAATAACAGATCAACTGTGCCTTAAATTCACTACAGCTTCGAGGCTCAAGATCTGCTTCTTACATGTGTTTTAGAGCAGGCTTATCCCACACTGAGAAGAGAAAAGGATACACAAATTTTGTGCTAATCTTTTAGGTGAAAGAAGATGACATGTGAATGGACTGACAATATTAATGTAGAGCTCCTGCCAGGTCTTATAGCCTGTCTTATTTCAGATTTTGGAGATCTGCATTGCAGATCTGAGGACCAGCCTCAGATCGTAGAAAAATAACTAGCAATAAGTGATTCCCAAATGAATTTTTGCTGTATCTGCACATTATTCAGCTTTCTAAACTTCTATTACTTTTGACTGTAGGTCAGTTTTGATTTATCATTTCAACTATAGTTTCTATGTGAATATAAAAAGAATAAGAAATTTTCTTCTTTGTTATTTCGGCCTGATAAAGAAAAAACTCCTTTTGACTGAAAATTTCTCACTAGCTAATTATATTCAAGTACTCCGTGAGGTTGTATCCACTAACCCATAAACACAATATTTATGAAAAAGATTATTATGCCATACTTAAAAAAGATGTATGCAGAACAAATAGTTATAAATAAATTTCCTTTTGTTTAGCACAGGAATTTTGAGAGCACTGGAAGTTCATGCTTGAATGCTTTTGTGTTTTTTCATAAAAATTACTATTGCAGATGAAACTAAATATTCAAGGTCTGAAAGTAAAGGGAGAAATTTGGTTCACTGTGGGATAATGAAAACTGAAAAACAATTATGCTGCTGCAATCAAGATCTCAGCTACAAATAACTAATTTACCTTCTCTTGCACTGCTCCAAAATATACTGCTTATTGTTCTTAAAATATTTATATGTCTTTGAATTATTTACTGAGCAAAGGACGCTTGCACTCCTTTAACATAGAAGGAGATGAAAGATTATTTTGTGTCAACATAACACAAGACAATAATAAATCCATAATGTAAATAATATGCCTCAGAAAAGAGCTGTGTATTAGTATGTGACTAGATTGCAACTGGGCTCTACTTACAAAAATACTTTTCCTAGCAGCGTGGCAACCTTTGGTTTGAGTGAACAATGTAATCAGAAAATCCTCTCAGTTAGCTTCTTTTAGAAAGATACTTTAGTTAGTCACCTTGTACTAGTTTGATATTTGATTGCTGAGAAGACTTGAGGATATGGAAACCAGCAAACAATGAACTAATTTTGATATTTTTCCCATTTCTGAAGATGTGGATTTCCAATATTAATGTTAGCAGTGTAAATTCTGACCTTTTCTGTCAATCTGTTTGGGAGTAGTGGCTGAGCTTTCCCATTCCTGTCTGGCCGTGGGCCATTGTTCTTTCCTTCTAATTTTCTTCACTAAATTCTTTCATAAGTTTTCACTGATACTGTCTGCTTTATTTCAAGTATAGTGAAAAACACAGGAACAATGAAAAGCATCCCTAGGGGAAAAATTAAAATAGATGCAGGACATTTTTATATGGAATTAACTTGTGCTGAAAGCATTTTTGCCTTTTCCATGTTTCTCCCTCCCTTGTTTCCACGTAATGTGCATACTCTTGTCCTTGCTCCAGCTTTGTCCTGGCTTGTGGTATTTGTTTCAGAATGGGAAGAGCTCAGCATGCAGGGAGTCCTAGACTCATGTATTTGCAAAAATGTTTACTATTGGGATATTACAACTGAAGATTTTATTTTTCTCTTTGCCTTTAAACTGCCACATGTCTGAATGTTATTAAATACAATTGGGAACCAAACTTGTGCTGCATATGCCTTTGAAATTCCCACAGAATTTTAGAGGCCATTTAGAATTGCCTTTTTGAGAATGTGAGAATTAGTAAATGTCTGCAGCTTCAATCAAAGGCAAGCACCTACAATTTGGTCCTGATTTTGCAAAACTCTTAAGTTTTAGAAAGACAGTGGTAAATCTGCTTTCTCGTGTTTATTCTTAGTGGAAGAGTGGATAGAGTGGGTACTTTCATAGGTACCTATTTGGGAGGTTTGAGATACACAGAATTATTTTTGTCATGGAATAATGGAGAATGCTGTAATAGAACTGAGTTCAGTATGGCATGGCCTTATGAATTTACCTTTCAGCTCGTCCTTCCATGAAAATCTAACCCAGTTAATCTAATGTTTTGCATCTTCAGGCTTATGTATAAGAATTAGCTATATTTTAATGCAAAACGCAAATATAATTCTGTACATCTTTCAAAAAAATGAACAATATCCAACATAGAAGTTGACATTGCCAGCAGTCCCTGAGAGCTGGCAGTTTGAAGTCATTCATAGGTACCCAAGAAGGATGTTTCCAACACGGCAGTTTCTTTCTAGCCTCAGCAATGGTGAATAACTATTAAAATTTTGAAATATGGGGTAAAACAAAATGAAAGGATCAATGGTTATAGAGAGAGGATAATGGTCACAAATGTTTTCCTTGTGTTTCCTCCAGAAAGGCTCATGAATGGAGCCTCAGACTATATCCTGCTGTCATTGAAACCAATTAGATTTTTTGCATTAACTTCAGTAAGAGCAAATGCAGGCCCCTGGAGATGAAGATTTCTGTCAATATAGTATAAAAACTGTTTCATTTTAGGTCATAATGGAGACAGAAATATGATTCTGTCTTCTAATCTGGTGTAGGATTTATGTAATGGAAGGAGAAAGGCACTTTAATCTGTGGGTTAAAATTATTATATTTTGTGTCTTCTAAAGAAATCACATGGGAATTGTTCTATTAGAAAACTATTCTTTCCTGTACTAAAAGAACAATCATATGATCTTTGCAATTACTGATTTGTGTAGTCAAAGAGTAGCTGAAACATATTATTTCTTTTCTATTTTAAGAAGAACAGATACTTTAATGATGCTGCCAAAATTCTTTTTGCCTTTTTTTTGGGATCTGAAATTTGAAATGCAGTAGACCTGTACTGCAACCCTTCATCATTGAAGTTGCTCTTTTAAATCAGTCAGAGTAAAGCTCATCTGCATGAATTAGAGTAGCAAGATATGGCAGACCTATGAGAGAAGATCTATTATGGGAAGCATAAGAAAGCTTAATAGTCTGGGTTTTTCTGCTTCTGGTTCTCACCCATAAAAGTAGATATTTTTGAATATTTTTCAATATTAATAAAAAATAGATGCTGCTCTGAAAACAGATGTTTTGAAATTCCTATCTGGCTGAAGCTTTTCAGGCAACAAATATTCCAGGCAGTTTTAAAGTAAAATATGATCTGGAAGTATTTGAATTTGTGATGGTTTCCTCTGTGTGTGGTGTTTTTTTTTTCCCCCCCAATCTCTTATTATGGGAACCTAAACCATGTTCGCATTGTTGATTTAATTTTTTTAATGGGAAGCTATTAAGCAGCTGATTATTCAAGTGTAAAATTCTTCATTAGCAGTGAAAGAATTTGTTAGGGAATTGAACGGTGTATATGGATAGTAATCTTTTCCCTCTGAAAAAAGTAGTTACCAGTATGAACATTTAAGTAAGTTGCCCTGCTGAAATAAATCTGAAATCTTTATTCTGTCATTGGCAACTTAGTGGATTTTAGTTTAGATATCCTCCTAATTATGTGATTTATTAAATAATGTACATCTTTAAAATCAACATCTGTGCAACTGAAGAAAAATATCGTGTGAAGATAGCGGGAATCTAAACAAATGTATTCTTTTCCTGCTTTCAGTACACAAAACTGTTCATGGTAGAGTTTATGCGAAAATGTAGTTCTGCAAAAGTTTTTCAAGTTTTCCTTCCCTATTTTCTTCTCAAATTGGGAGGAAAATTAGGAAAAAAATTCAAAAACAAAAACCCAAACCAAACTCACAACCCAAATATTTATGTTCAGTAAAAATTCTTTGTTGTTTTCCTTTTCAAAGACAATCAAGATTTTTTCAGAAAGGAAATAGGTACTACGCAGCAAAGCCTTGGGACCTTGTAACTGCAGGCAGAAAGTAACACAATTCTTGTTAGTTGTGTTTCTCCATGAATAAATAACACCAGCACAATTGATCAGCCTGTTGAAACCATTTCTTAAAAAAAACTGGAAGGAATTTTCAGCATTGTTCTTCAGTTGCCAGAGTTCCAAGTACCTTTGCTTCATAGCAGCCAAACAGGCTGCCAGAAGACCTTCAGCTGGTTGAAGAGAGACTGAAACCTGGAAGCCCTAGGGAATTTCAGAGTCCTGCTGACCTGGGAGGGACTAGCACTATGAGCTAGTAGCAGAAAACAAGACTGGTCTTTGGAGTTGGTAGATGGGCAAGAGTCCACTAGAATTCTTCCTGACTTTTGTTAATGTTTAGAAGTGGAACTATTTCTGCAGAGTGTCTTTATTTCAATATTCACTTGAAAATATGTATAAGATTTTTCTGAGCAGTTGAACTTGGATGTATTTAGAAGCATGAGAGGTGGGCAAGTAATACAGTGCAGCCTTCATAAGGACATTACTTTTTATGAAGTAAGCTGTAATAAATCCCTGCTGGGACCTCTGTGGACAAATGGGGCAAATACCTTAACACATGCAGGAGCAATTTCTATTATCCAAAGTTGATAGCACAAACTGAGCCCATTTTGAAAAATGTGTCTAGAGGATGCTGATAGTATGCACAGATAATCTGCCTTGTTTTGCTTGACAAATGAAAAACAGATACAGTGAGTGACTGCAGAATAAAGTAGCTGATAAATTCAATATAGGTAAATGTCAGGTAATGCACCTGAGAAAAAAAATCCTACCTTCATATACCTATGATGACGTTTTCTGATCTTATCCTGAATATTCTGGAGTAAGGTTTTCTAGTTATAGTAGGTAAGTCTGAGGGTGTCAGTTCAGTGCTCAATAATGGTTAGAAGGCAAATCAAATGTTAGAAATCATTAGTAAAGGAAAAATAACAAAATGGAGAATATCATTACAGTATTATGTGAAAATCCATGATCTGCCCGCACCTAGACAATGAGAAGTTTTTGCCACCCCTGCAGGCCCTCCCCAGTCTCCAGAAGGCTGTAGAAGAGCTGAAAAGGGCTCCAAGGAAGCTCTAAAAAGATAAGCAAAGTGTTGAAGAGTTCCTTTATTAGCAATGATTAAATAAACGAGGATCTTTCAGTCTGAAAAGAGAGGGCTGATGGAGGCTATGATAGCAGTCTATAAAAATCATATGGAGCATAGATAAGGCTCAGTTGTTCACATTTGCTTCATAGTATCTTGTCCAAGAGCCAGGGGAAATCAAATGAAGGTGTTAGGAGCCAGATTTAAAACAAATAAAAAGACATGGATTTCATGTGAGTAGGTAGTTGATCTTGCCAAAAGAATGATGGATGCTAAAATTTTGTATTGGTCTAAGCGGAGACTGGGCAAGTTCGTGGAGGAGAAATTCACTGAAGATTAGCTAAACACATAGATGTCATATCTGGAGCCTGGATGAATATTAGGGGAAATATAATTTATACTTTTCCTGTTTCTATACTCTTCCCTACTTATGCACTTATGGCCACTGCTAGAGACGTAGTACCATGATAGAAGGGTCTTTTGTCTCACTCAGTATGGCTGTTTTTACGTTCTTAACTGCTTTCCAAATTTACCTGGATTTGAGGAATTGTGTACTCTGTATCCTAAAAAAAGTATTAAGCACTTCAGACTTGGAATCTGAAGTCGAAGTCCAAAATGCAATTTCTGACCTTCACATGAACTTCTAAAATGTGGATAGGAACAGAAATTCCCCAGTCGTAAAGATATCATTATAATCAATTCAGAATTGTGCCTGAAGGTGCAAGATACAAGAATATAACCCCCAGACTATTAGACACTGATTTCCCTTTGCCAGTTCTACTACACTTGTTTGCAATGCATTTTCAAGAACTCTGTATAGCACAAAGTAAAGGGACATTTTAGTCATGCAACTTTTTAGTTCAAAATCATCATGTAAAGAAGGCCTAGAAACGCAATGTAGATCAATGAGCATAAAGTCTGCAATTAATCCCAATGATGCATCAAGTCAAGGGTACATCAAAAGGCGTATGTAGGCAGACATATATTTCACCATGTCTGGTGGGCCAGGCGCTTATAGGGTAATTTTATTGAAACTTTTCAGTGAGGTACTACTTCCTTTAACTTTATTGCTTCCTTCCATTACATGTTTATTTTTATTTTTCTATTAAAAAGCTTTAGGAAAAATATACTCAAAAATGCTTCTGGAAGTGAACCTGGATCTTGACATTATTCTTATGATTTGACACAGGCAAAAAGTGGAGTCTGGCAGAGCGGAAATGTTGGTAATAATCTTTGTGGCATGTTTTATGAATTGGTTATGCTTGTTTTGTAATTGCATTATATGACGTTCAGAAATTATTCTTATAACTATCTGAGAATTGAAAATTATTCACAATGAAGAATATCTGAATGCTAAGCAATATATGTAATTGTAAACAGGAAAATGAAAATTCCAAATAAATCTGAGGGACAAAAAAAGCTTTTCCAAAGCTGTTTTGTTGTTAAAATGAAGAATGTGGAAAGTCAAACATTGGTCTTTGGTTCTCATGACGTGCAGTGTTAGTGGTGTGCTGGATGTAGCCAGTGTGTGAATGCAGAGCTGGCCATGCAGCCATGAAACCCCTGCCAACCTTTTCCAGGAGTTTGCCCAGCTGGAGATTCCCAGTGTGATTCTCAGCAGTGGTTGCAAGTGATCTGTAAGGAGCTGGTCATGACCCCTCTCTATCTGCATCTCTCTTCTGGCCACTACATTCTCTCAAGGACTGTTTTAAAACAAGTGCAGGGAGAGCGTTGTTTTTCCCTGAAAGCAAGTGTAGCGAATTCTGCAAGAATTACATAGACTGCAAAGAAGAGAAAAGGAAAGTACATGTGATTATGAATGAAATAGGCTGTCTGTGAAACAAGCCTCTTAACAAAATAACTCCTTTCTTAAGGCATCAGGCTCCAATTCATGAAACAACCACTGCCACTTTGTAGTACGTCCTGGTCAAACACCACACAGCCTGTCTGCTCATGCCTGACACGTCAGGTGAGACCAGGCTCTTGGTTAAGACAGACTTATGTTGGAAGCCATCATACTAGATCTGGGAGTATTTTGTGAAGGAAAAGGTGGCAGAGCCTACAGTTCATCTTGCAGGTTTTTGTAGAAACTCCTATGCCAGGAAATAAAACTATAAATATTTCCCATGTCTTGAATTCATTGCTTGCTACTTATTTCCGTATTGTCCTATGAGGCTGGATGATCATAAGGTAAAGAATCACTGTATAATCCTATTATATCCAGTATTTCTTTCAACATTCCTTGTTTTGGACAATTGTGTAATTATTTTTCATTCATATCCACCACTTATTATGGAAACCTTTTCTTTCAACATCCTTGAAGCATTGCATCCCATAGGTATGATGGGATTTCTTGTGCTAAGAATCATTTTCCCCTGTAAAGCTTTTGAAGCGTTATAGAATCTCATTTTTTTCTAATCAGCACTCTAGTTCTTGTGGGCTAAAATTAGGCTTCCTGTCTCTGACATGCAAGTCGTCAGCGTGTGTGACCTTCAAGCTGCCATCCGGCCTTGAAGTGCAATTTTTGCATCAGGAAATCTAGAGGCAGCAGCTTTACCCTTTTTTTGCAGTAGCAGCAAGATCATCAGAAACAGTCAACTGAGCAGCAACTGCAGGCATATCACTCACAGGAAGCCATGTTACTGTGGCGCACAGAAAGCTCTCCAGTGCTGAAGTGCCGACGCAAAACAGGGCTGATCCTGCGCTGCTCTGTGCGTTCTTGCAAGGTGACCAGCCCAGAGGGTTTGCATAAATATTAATGGCTAAACTATAGAATGATGAAGAATTGATACTTTAATCTGCATACGGATAATATGCATTCCTTATGCATTGTAAAGCTGCCACACTACAGTGTCTGAATTTCACTTATATGCTAAACTCATCTACAAGCTCTTTCCTTTTGAATTATGCATATATTACACAGCCTGTTGCCTACAACAGATTTATGACAATCTCATTGCACCTATGCAAATCTTTTTTGGCTTTAAGCATCAAGCATTTAATGTCTTTTCTCTACTGAGGTAGAAAAATTGTTGTGCAGAAGTAGATACAAAAAGGTTTTATTACTCACGCTATATGCTGCTCTTACTAACTTTCATATTAGTTCCACATTGTATCTGGTCAGTTAAATGACCATTTTTGCGATGCTCTCAGCACTTTGTTCACTGCAGCAACAGAATAACGTTCTTTGTCTTCTTTTTCTTTCACATACCAAGCACAGCAGCTGATAATAACAGAACTGAAGTTACAGCTTGGTAATCAGCATTTTAGGTGATTTTAATTATGATGGATGAAGAAGGAAAATGGCAAAAACATGCTTTCAGTAGTACTGAGCAAATATGACATGGAACTGATACACAGAGCTTATATTACAGATCTGTCAAATTACCCAAGGATAATTTGGGTAGCTGGCAGATTCCCAGCTCATCAGTTCAGTAGCACCGGCAGCACATGCTGGTTAGTTTTGCTTGGGCTTGACATCTAAATGTCTGACCATAGCCAGAGCAGCTTAATTGATAATGTTCATCTGATTTGAAAATAGGTGTGTTCCCCTTTAAATGGTAGCTGTCACATCACATCACGTCACATCACATATGTCATGTCATGTTCCATTAAATCACATTATATGCTGGCATGATGCAAGATAGCATGATGAGGGGCTAATGTAATGTGACAGCTAATACCTGCTAACATTTTGAGTGGTGGGTATCAGATGTGAAGGTGTGCCAGACTTCAGCTGAGTGTTTGTGAGAGAGAGTGAAGTCTTTACCCAAAGATAGAGTTTTCTTCAAAAGGTAACTGTAGCAGCTGCCCAGCTCCTTATTTATAACCAGCAGTGGTATATTTTATTTTTTATAAAGTGGCTCTGGCACCTTAAGGGACATGCTAAGAGAGAGATTAAGGTCTGTCAGAAAACATGAAGAAGTTTGACATATACGGCTTTCATTTCTCAGCTCCTGGCTCATTTTAGGTGTCAAAGTAATCTGGTGATTTGCCTAATATGAAAACTTAATTTATGAATCAGATGAAGCCTTGCTTAATGCAAGAAAGTTCAGCTGAGTGATCTACTAGGAAACGTTCAGTAATCTGCAAAATATGCTATACTGTTTTAATGATCGGGTTAAGTTTTCACACAGTGTTTATACAGCACCCTCTGGGATCTCCACAGGTTAAATTACAGTATATGCAAGAGTGAGTTATGACTTGAGTAAAGGCAACAGGGAAAGCACAGTACGTGCAGCTTCCATTTTTCATTGCTTGCACTACATTTGCAGCAGTGTCAGTAACATAGACCTTGGGGAATCGGAGTCATTGCTAAATCACAAGGGAAATTTCTCATGTAGCTCTTCCCAAATATTGATTGTTAGGCAATCTTTGAAACCTGCTATGTAAAGAATTTTTTTCTTGTAGACTGCAGGGATGCAAAGGTTTCTAAGTTAAACATAATGCAAGATAAAAAGTCTCTTAATTGGTGAGGCTTTGCCTCGGGATTATTGTTGTTGCTTTCTGCACTAGGTCTCATTAAAACCCTGAATAATTCCTGTGTCCTGCATTATCTATTTAAAGAACTGATTGTGTTGTGGGTTTTTTTTGTTCTCAGTCCATTCTTTTTGGACCTTAATTTAATGGGAAAAAGACCAGTCATTTTCTGGAATTGCCATGGCATGATCATTTAGAGTATAATTTAAAAACCTGGAGAAGTCTGCATCAATCATGCATGTACAGTAATTGCTGTGATAACTGTTTCTGGGTGCTTAATTATTATGAAACATTAGGACTGTATGTCCTTTTGTAATCCATCTTGATAGCCTTTTAGCTTGCACCATATCTATGTCATATCCTCCACTTCCGAGAGCGTATCAGTCTCTGAACAGGTAAGTCCTTTCAAATGCTCTTAAATTCTGGTTTCCTTGGGTACTTTAGGAACAGTTAGAGTGGTCATTATACTGAGAATAACCATTTTTCAACTAATTAAATTGATTCTGATAACTCTTAAAATGTCAAGACTTCAGCTCTCTGGAATCGCTCGTGGGAGATGCTAAATTGACAGTGATCATTAATTATAGATTTTCACCCCTTGCTGGGGTTTACAGTAATGGGGTCTGTTTAGGATTATCTTTTGAGAGCTGGAGTCTGCAGCTTGTGCAGAGTGCATCAGGCCTTGCTTCGTGCCATAGGTTACACTGAATGTGTTTCACTCTTGATTAAACTCTATATGAAATTTTGGAGACATTGTTTGTGTATTCTTTTCCTTGTTGGCTGTGTAAGATTAGGCTCACAAGTTACTATCACACAGCCTAGGAGATGTGCTGATTTTAGAGTTCCTGAACTCTAGTCTCTCTTAAAATCACTGTGACTTGATAGGGGGGTGGGAGGAGGGGTATTCCAGGTGCTGCCTTTGGACAGTAGGATGAGAACACTTTAGCATGTTTTAGGATATTGATGTGCTAGAAACTAAGGCTTTCTTCCTGTATCATTGCAACGATGGAAATCAGTTGAGGGTACTTCCTTGCTCTGCTATATTCAGGAGGGATAAATTCCGCTTAAGACTCTGGTTCTTGTGTCACCATTTGACTTAGCTGCCCTGAAAACCTGGAGCCAGTGAAGACTGGACACTTTTCCTGTGGTTCATTACTTCAAATGTTTTTCCTCTATTGAGCATGGCTGGTATAATTTGTTAATTTAATTCAGTTATTTATTTATTTTCACTTTTAATTTGTTGTGTTCCTACAGACTATGGTTTGTGGATGCATCAAATAACTGAAAATATGTTACCACAGCTGTTGCGTTACAGCGTAAACAAAGAATGAGAGAACAGTGGCTTGTTATTTTAAATATATAATAATTTTTAAATATATTGGATTTTAAATATTTGTTTAACATAAATAGCAATAAATCTTTTCCAGACTGTAATGTGGACATGAAGGCTATATAATATTTGAGCTTACCAGCAGAAATATTGACATACTGTTCTGGTTCATATCAACAGCTATATATTACCTCTCCTGTCTCTGGTACATATTTTTTCTTAGTCACCACAACTCTACGAAAGCTTGCCATCCCTCATCTCCACTCTTATCTGCTACTGTACAACTAGATCCTGCTCCTTGCTGTGAATCAGATTTGTGTCTATCCCATCATCCTTCTCTGCACACACTCTGAAATAACTGGTTTATAATTGTCACTTCAGTTCTGGCTTTTATGCATTTCCTATTTGAATGGACTTCTCCCTAATCTATGCATTCTAATTCTGCCTATTAAAATAGGGGGAGGTCATGTGAATATCTTATTTCCTTTCAATCCCTATGAGGCCCTCTACAATGCATTCCTAGTTTTTCTTATTCTACAAACCAGTACACATTGCATATAGATAAAGACACAAAACATACAGTAATATATGGAACTTAACTATATAATGAATGGAGACATTGTAAGGGATGTACCAAGCTAAATTCTACTGCGCTTGGCACTCATGCAAAATAGTAATGCAGAATAATTCTCTTCATTTTAGTGGAATTACAGTACCCTCTGGGTAAGGAGGGCTGAAGTTGGCCTACTGAATTATTTTAATCGAATTGTTTTAAAGACAGTCTCTTCCACCTCAAAGTCAGCAGTCCTTCATGATTTTTGGAGTCTAGGGTGAGAGGAACCCTGTCTATTCTGTTAACTAACTTCACTGTGGCATGGGTTTTGTTAGTCTTACGTGTATTTTGTTCCAACAGTAACTTGAACTTCAGTTCAAAAGGGAGTTTGCTTTGTCAGTCTGTACGTTGAGATAAGTATTTGGAAAGTAAGTACTTTGGGCCAAATGGTCCTTACCTGTTCTGATGCTATTTCATCTTCTTCATCTCAATTACAGTAGGTCCTATGGAGATAACTGTGTGCAAAGGATCAGAGTAGCAGTGGGATAATGATGAATGCAAATGGCTGCCAGTAGTAAAAGCTCCAGGTGATGGGGATTTGTGCAGTATGCAAGTGTGTTGTCTCTAGATGGTAACATGATTGCCAGTAATTACCAGGAACACAGGTGCTTTGCTATGACTGGTTGTAACCTCCAAATTATTAGCAAAAGAGTGCGATATCTAAGCTGCATTATAATTTTTAACTACTTTTGTACTTCAGTTTTAAAGTGCGAAATATTAACGTTAATATTTTCTTCATCATTAGTTTAATTGTTACACTGTAGTTTGCAATTATCTTTTTTTTTCCTTTCCCATTTCAGACATGTAAGGTCATAAATAAGTTACAGAACTGTTGTGCCTAAATTGAAGGGTTGGATGTGTCATTGTTCAGCAATTTAATGGAGTTCTATTCTAGCAGCATTAGTGTGACATCAGGTTTTTTCATGAGGTGTATCATTTCATCATAAAGTGCTTCAGTCCTAAGTGTGAATCAGCTTCAAATATTAGTTTCAATTTACACTGCAAAAACATTTGCTGTATTGGCTGAAGGCTCACTAAGGGGGAAAAAAACCCAGAATGATGCATTAAATTACAACATAATTAACTGAAAGTGGAGTTATGCAATGTATTACATTTTATATCTTTTACAGTAATGTTACTACTTTTAACAATTGAAAACATCAACCTAAATGCTGTTATTTTTCCCTTAAAATAAGGCTTTTTATCTGAACCCCATTAAAAAATGTAAGTGATCTATGACTGTCCTGGTACTTTAGTCTTCGGTGTAAGGCCTTAAAATTCACCGCAGAATGCATGAAGGTTTGTGTTTTGTCATCATGACAGAAAGTGACTAAGGCTTGATCTACTTACTGATTTTGAGAAACTGGTGTTTTTACATTCTCTGTGTGTCCCAGACAGTGCTCCTATCTTGCATCTGTCCTTTCCTACCCCTGGAGGATGTTTGCCACTGCTGCATTCAGATCAAGGAGTGTCCTCCACCGCCCTTGCTAGGTGTGCCAAAGGACTAACTGGGAACAGTAGTTACACCAAAGGACTAACTGGGAACAGTGCTTCCACCTGCTCTGGAGCTGTGGATTCAGGGAACATCCAGCTTTACCCATGTAGCCCTAGGTGGATATGCCCAGTAACCAGGTGGGGAAGTTGCAGGAGGAGCAGCAGCTCTGTTTTACCACCTGCTTTGCCTCACAGAATGCAGCGAAGCTTAACTGAATGTAATGCTGGGGAGGTATAGGGGTACTATGAAAATGATTGTATGTTGATGAACCCATGCACAAGTTTGCTGATTGTCCCTTCTGTACAGTGTGCAATAAGTCAGGAGGCCATGTGTTAAGTAACACGGAGAAAGCAAAGTACAGAAGAGCTGCTCATCAATACTGTGCCCTGCTTTCTGTTTTCTCAGTGTTGCTTGAATCTCATGGAGAAAATAAGCAATGAAGATTTCGCTATGCAATGAAGATTTCATTATTTTGCATATGTAGAAAGGGGATAGGTTAAGACTTAAACATTCAAGTATTTTGTTTTGCAAACTTCCTGCTATTTTGACATGACCTTTATTTTTCTACCCATTGTGCTTGCCCATGGTTTCCCATGTGCTATGTATCGTACATGTGCTGTCCAGAGTGTTACTGAGCATCTGTGCAAAATTGCAGACACTTAAGCACAGCTGCTGGAGTTTTGCCAGCTTCTATTACTGGTCACATGCAGAGAATGACAGTAGCAGACAAAGCATATCATGCAATCTTTTGTTGATTTGTACATTTGTGTGTTAAATATTTCTCCTTAAATGTTAACGTTTTGTTGACTGGAACACAAACGTCCTCCTAGAATTATGTATCTTTAGTCAAAAACAAGAACATCTTGAATATTAGTGGTTCTCTCCTGCGCTCCTTTTTATGTTTCAGCTGTAACACTCTGGCTGTGATGGTAACGCTTGTACGCATGTCATGGTAAAACATGAAATTGCTGTAAGATATTCTGTCAGATTAAGTTGTTAAATTAGCTAGTAGTAGTGACTGCATAGTGAGTTGATTCCAAACTGAACGTATAATCACAATCAAGTTCAAGAACTTTACATTGCATACTCAGCAATATAGAGCAGCATACATGCGAACATGCATTCCTACACACACAAAACATTTAACAGAAAGTTATTAAAAATCTACATTTGTAATGAGGCTTGAGAATTGTTCCTTTATTAGGGATGACAAGAAAATTGTGCCTGCTTTTGAAGTGAAGCAAATAAAAAGTATGTGTGGGGAGGAATACTTGACAATTCTGCTGCCACCTTTTGATCATAACTTGTAGTTACAAGTAGTAGTTGAAAATCGTTTAATCCAAAGTATGAAAGCTGAAAAAAACCCATATAAACCTCTATAGGCGAATAATTATTTAATGTATTGATGCTAGAATTTTAACTGAGCAGGTGGCCATCTTAGGCACTGCACTTGATGTACGGCTTTATTATGCAGTTTTGTTCAAACTGTGTAATAACTTATACATTTAAAATGAGAGGACTGATAAAAATGATAAATAAGTAATGAATTGCAGCTATGCTCTATTCATTTTCTCAATTTATCAGGTCTTTACTGTAATGCATTTTTATTAAATGTAGCTTAAATCAGGGTTGCCCACCTTCTCTGGCATTAAACGAATCTTGGCTCTCTTGCTCTCTGCTACCTGCTTTCTTTGAGGTTCCTTGGAGATTCCTCAAGTGGCTGCAAGTTGTCTCCTGGGACTAAAATGTCATTATTTCCACTCATGTTATATACGAAGGTGCTATATGTCAAATCTGCATATATGTGTTGGATCGCGTGATGGGGCTCCTTGTTAGATGGACACATATCCTGGGGGGGAATGTCTCCTTTTTAAGCAAATGACGTTTTGGTTTTTCGTTTGTGTGTGAGGTTTTTTTTTTCTTTTTTTTGACTTCTAAATAACAGATTTTAAACTTGAACTCGGATGGCAGGTATGACTGCCAGGTCTGGTGCTCATTCCTTGGTTAATCTTCAGTGTTTTCCTAAATTGTCAATCCATACAGCATAGAGTGCTATGCCAGAAAGATGCTTTAGAATTAGTTCTTCAGGGACTTAATAGTGTAATGTCATGGTGATGGGGGCCATATAAATAACTAGCTACACTAAGAAGATATTATTTAAAAAAATGTTCATTCTAAGAATTATTTGAATATTTGGGTCTGTTGCCAGTAGGGAGGTATTAAGTTATTATACTATAAAGATAATTTCGTAATAAATGAACAATCTTATTCACAGTAAATTTCCTTAATATAAAAATATGGATTATGCTTTACTGAATCAAAGGCCAAACTTGCCGCTGCCAGGGAAGACTGTTATTCTGGCAATACAGATGTTTAAATTGGCAAGAGAGCTGCTATATCTTTTTCAAGTTTAAATTTATATAGGATTGAATCAACAAAAGGGTTAACTTTGAGATTAATCATCTCCTTGGGCTTAGATTAGTGTTTAGAGTAGAGGGTAGCTGGGAGCCACAGCTGTTTCAGAATAGTCCGGTTACAGGAAATGTCTGAGGGGGCTGCAGGCAAGGGGGACTGTGGCAGGAACAGAAGCTGCCTGAAAGAGAGACCTGCGTTTGAATCGGTGACCCGTGCTTGAAATGTTTGTTAGTAGTTAACAGGCAGAAATGTATATTTTTCCAATTCCTGCTAAGAATGGGAAATAAGAACCTTGGAGCCCTGGAAGTTATTTGTCAGGAGCTATTAGCAAGAGCTGAGACGTTACAAGAAAATCATTTGAGAGGGAAGCCACGGTCCCCCCTGCAGACAGGCCAATTATGGAACACTACAGCAGCAGCAATACAGGGATGGTTGCGCAGAGGCCAGAATTCATCACTGTGGTTAGCATTAGGGTAAGTAGCGTTGTTATTAATGACTGTAAAACTCTTGTCAAAGCTAAGGTTGCCAATGGGGCAGAAACGCAGTGAGGGAGCTCTGGAACAAGCTGGAGTAATCTGAGAAGGAGAGGTGGAATCTAGTTTAGATGGCCTTTTGTTTTCAGGGCACATTTTCACCACAGTACCTGAGAAATCAGGTTTGTAATTCCCGGTAATGGGTGATGCACCTGACTGCTAATAGCCCAAGCGAAAATATAATGCACAGTAGTGCTCAATTATTTCATAAGACTGACTCGTGAACAGATTTTGCTCATTTGCAGCTGAGTTGTTTGTGCTTCTGTTTATCTCAGATACCCATTACACTTTCATTTACACTGTGACAGTGTTTGGCTATATCTGATTCTCACCAACTCAAGGCAATTAAAACTGCTGGCCTAGTGTCACTTGTCTCAAAACATGCTCAAGCATTGTATGATTACTACATCTTTGCTTTAAGACTGAAATGAGTGTGTTTAATGGCTTCAGCTCCAGTATGGAATAGGCTGATTATAAAAGGACTAGATAAGTGGAATTGTTGAAAATAAGATGAAAAATTGTGTGGTGTTATCATCTAGCTGTAATGATACCTGCACAGAGACTTTTAGAGATGAAATAATATAGAAATAATTATGGTAAAGCATTGACCCAAGTGATGTACATGCGCCCAATTTCAACACGCCATCTTCGGCCCCTGGTAGTTTGTTCCCCATAACAGACCAAATGCCTTAAAAGGCAGTAAGGTAAGCTGCTAAAAGTCATAGCTACCAGTAACTAGTCTGTGAATGTACAGCAATGTGTTATTTATCACAACATGAAGGCAAGCTGGAATTTGAATGATGAAGCTGAGACAGGAATGTGTAAAGAGCCTGGATTTTTTATTTTTATTGAAGAATATAATGTCTATAAGTGAGAAATGAATGGCACAGCCCAGAAATGTTGAATGCTTCAAGGTGAAGTAGGTCAGCTGGGAGAAGCCTGATCCTGAGCAAGTCTGTCAGCTGTGGGGAGGCCTCTTTCACCACCTCCTCCTACTGTACTCTTTTTTAATGTTTTGGCTTATGCCATGCTGTTCACTTCCCGTTGTCGTTGACCCATTTCTCACACATTAATTTATTTCCTTGTGGCAGGCCTGAATGGGCTCAAAACAGTTTGGGGGGAGCAATGACAGTATGCCTAGACCTATTATATGGCATAACTGTGAGGACGACCAGCAGGATAATGTTCTCCCCAAAAGTTTGCCTGCAGCACTTGAATGATGATATGCTATTTCCAGAAGGCCATGCCCTGAAAATAAATGTTTCTTTGTCTCCTCTGGTTCAAAATGACAGTTGACTCTACACAGGAAATGCATAGTTTTAATTGTGAAGTGTGGTAGTGGTAAACCTTGTTGATGTCTGGTGCCAAGTACATAGATAAATTGCTTTTTAACTGATTGTCATTGATGCTGATCCAACCTACACCAGCTGGTTTGCTATTGCTAAGAAAGGTAAAAGTCACTAACCTGCTACAGTGAGAGTGAGAGGGTGAGATAACTGTTGACATCTCTTAATTTTATAGCCACAGCTATGAATAAAGTGGACTTTTCAGAATCTTTCCTTGGAGTTCCTGTTCAGCAAAACTTGTAGGAATATGGTTAACTTTATAAGCATGCATTTATGTTCCAATGTGATTTAAATATATTTGTGTCTTCTTCTGTGCAGATTTGGATTGAAAAGTGACCCTGTCTTTTGTTATGCAGGCTCAGTTTAGCAAAGCACTTCAATAGGAAACATCTGGCCTGTGCTTGCACTTCTTTAATAGCTGCCCCAGATGAATGATCTGGGGCATTCCAAACCTCTGGTATTCAATACAAGCTTCACATATCAGTGAGACCGGACTGGATTGACTACAAAACTGCCTTGTTGGACTATAATTGTCTAGCTTAAATGGAACAATCAGAACTCTTACTTGTGGCAGATAAAGGTTTTCTTTTTGTCTAATGGGTAAAAGTGTCCATGAAAATATCTCAGTCATGGTATTTCTTAGTTGCAACCCTTTAATCTTTCAACGTATTCATAAAGATGAACTGGACAAGGGTAAATGCACTGTCTGGACCAACTTTCTTACTGTCTTTGAAATGGTCCGTTTCCATTTTAGCTTTATATTTAATACTGAAATTTTATTTCGGTTATTCAATGTTATTACATATAACTTCGTTTTTCTACAGCCAACTTTTGCCTTTCCTGTCTTTATGGACTCTTTATGGACTAACATTAGGAATGTTTCTCCCACGTGTTCATTAATGAAACCTCTCACAGCCTTTGCACTCAAATAATTTAGTTCAGTAGATGATGACTCAGATGTGTAAACCATTTGTTTCTTTTCTTGCAATTACCCAGCTGCCAGGCCATAATAAGATCATTCCCTTGGATGTTTCATCTTAGCTTATGCCCACTTTGGCAAAATAGCCATATCACTTACACTATACTTAATTTCTGAGAACGCAGCTACTACATGAGTCATTATAAACTGGAAGTCTTGCTTTAGTACAACTATAACTGTTGCCAAATCTTTTCTGGGGATAAGAGTGTGTGTAATCCAATGAGCCAATCTGTCAGCTGCTTCAGATGACGTAACCACCTCAAGGTTATGGCTGAGCTTTTGATTCCTTTCTTCAGCATGGAATTTCTTGTTATTATGAAGTATTTGAAAAGGCTCACTGTAAAAATCTCTTCTGACTGTATTGTAGTTGAGAGCAGGGCAGTACAGCCTCAGTCACATCAGATGTTCCCAACCACATATGTCATACTCATTATTAGTCACCTCCATCAGCTCCTGCTTGTAAGCAATAACTAAGTTACTGAGTTCTTAGTAACAGAGACATCTTACCCAACTTGGGAAAGATTTGAAAGGTGCCTTTCTCTCCACTATGTCACCCTCTTTAAGAATCTTCTCCCAAGTTCTTCCCAGCTCGGTCTGTCTGCTCCATTACCAGGAAAGCAGGAGGTCTCAGATGAATTCAGGAAAGTGTGTGCTTGTTCCCAAGGGCCCAATCTCCTGTTACATAGCCTCATTTTGAAGTCCCAAAGACAAAAGCAGGTACTCTGAGAGAGGCAACTATGTCCCAAAGCCTACTGCCTCATTAGGTGATGGCAGAAATTTGTAATGGAAGCTGCCTCTCTTTATCCCTGAGTAGTGTAATATGATTCTGCTGAAGCTTTGACTTGTCACTTTTTCAGGACGAGATCTGATATACTTGCTGGATGAGATGTGATCAAAATAGTTTGTTTCTCTTACTGTATTAATCTAATTGTCAAAATGTAACATGACCCCTTTTTCTGGAGCATAACATCCAAATTGGCATAATCTGTCTGAGCAGAAACTACCAGTTATTTCACATAAAGCACAAAGAACTTATGGCTCCAATTTTATTGATTAGGGAGATAAATATCTACTTTAATATCTTCTCAGAAATTTTGTTTAAATTATATGCTTGGCAAGCCAGGATTGTACTGTTACCATTTTAAACTACTTATTAACCCATAAAGAAATGTGGATATATTTGGACATTATTATCAAATGTCCCTGTGAATGTAAAAAAAGCCAGAGATTTGTGAATTGCAAATCTATATGGTTTGTCTGGTGTTTGTAAATGAAAAACAAGATAAATGGCAATCTCCTGGATTCTTTAATTTTCTGTTGTAGGTTACATTTAAATACAGAAATATGAGGAGAAAGGATGAATGAGGTTACCTTTAAAATGGCTACAGGGGCAATAGTTTTGCACAGTGTCTATTTAGCTAGGTATGATAAAGGCCATGCATAATGCATAACCTGTTGGGGTTTTTAATCTACAAGCCACTGGTTCAAAAAAGTGGTTTACTTACTTTTCTTTCTTGCACCAAAATGTTGTTGGCATCTGTCTTATTATCTGGGAGCTTTAGTTTTCATCTGTTCTTCCCTGTAGTATCTTCCATGCTATTGTTTGAATGGACCATGGAAAACATTGCAGAAGTTATTTGTGAGATTTTCTCTCTTCCTCTCCTTTTGGCCCACTGTCAAGGTTAAAATCCTAATTTCATCAGAGCCAGGATAATATATTACCATGTATGATTTAGTAAAGTGGATGTGCTTTCTGGAGAGCTTTACATTAAACTAAGACTGGTAACCGTGGTCTTGTATCCTTTTATGATGGCTAATTCAGGAACTGGTTATTAGTCTGTCTAGAGAAGGAGAGCGCTTAGGATAGTTTTCTTTGCTAGCAGATCATGCTGTGGCTGTCGTGTAAATAAACTATAATGATACCTTTACATGTATAATCTTGTAAATAAAGGCTGTAGGACAATGGATGGATATAAGGGAGCTAAACCGATTTCTTCCCTTTTCAGTATTCAACTTTTCCAAGTTGATGATGCTTTAAGGAAAGGGATGTTAGGAAGGCAAAGTCTGGTTGGCAGATATGAAATACATCTAAACAAAAAGCCTGTTATTACTTCTGTTTGGAAAACACTGACTTGACGTATGAAGTCTCATGATTTTGTCTTTGTATCAGAGAGATCGCAATGCCAATAGTCCCTTGCAGTGTAGTTATCCCACTGAAGCTAATAGCTGTGTTATCCACCTCTCCCAGTGAGCAGCAATAAAGTGTCCCCTTGTTTAGAGACAGCAAAAGCAGTAGAAGCTGTATGCCACTGTAGTGAATGGCCTGGGAGGCTGGACCTTACAAAGCCAGAATCAATACAGTAAGATGGGTTTTTCTGGGAATGGCTGAAGCCAGGGCTCCCTCTTAAAACTGTCTGTACAAGAAGGTACAGACAAGGAGCTATCCAGAGAAGGGAGAATGTTGTCATGTAGGCTCGACGTGATCTATAGTGGTTCCAGAGTACCTACCTGGAAAGGGGACCTATTTTCTGCTTAATATGAAGAATTAGTATTAGCGCTGGCTTGAGATGATGGAGAACATCAGTCACTAGAAGTAGGTAACTGGAATCTGACATCTCCCAGATTTATTAAAGATGATTTTGGTGTTATGATATTAATAGGAAAATTATCATTGGTGTGTTGATGGAAGTCAACATGAGCAGTCAACATCACTGATGTTCTACAGTTTCAGGGCATAAATATATGCCTGAAATAAAAAATGGCATGCATGGGGTGGGATACTGAAATTATGTTGGGCACCAGTGGCATCATTGCACTTGTAATTTCCTCACAGCAAGCAGTGGAGAAAATCAGGAGTGCCTATATGTTAGCAAAAGCTAAAATGCTGACCAGCTGTACCTCCATTTGCAGGGGTGACTTCTGAACAGGGAATGAGTGGGAAAATCAGTACTTAGTATGGCTGGACACGTGGGTAAAAGAACTGTGGGAATGCATTGGAGAAATATCTATGGATGGGTAGTACAGATGTGAGAACATGTACTTTAGTTGTTACCATACATTCAAGGTGCACCATATGCTTTCCCTGGTTGCTTAGCCAAGTATGCTGGCACAGCTTTAAAAAGAACATGAATACATGGATAGGGGTTCATGCGTAGGTTGTAGAGGGGATCACAGACAGCAGCTCCTGCAGCGTGCTGCTGCTAGTGTGCATGTCAGGTGTGTGAAGAGTCACTGCAGTGAAGACTTCCCCTGTTAAGAAGCTGTCGATGCCTCTGTGCAACAAATTGGTTTGACCTTACCCTTGCTGTTTGCTGACCAGCCCCAAAGCAAGGTTTAAAGCAGCAGGGATCAGCTTCTGCCTGCTCTTTGCATCTTGGGTAGACTTCCTTGCCTATTTCTCCGGTCACTTTATGTCCTCTTAAAGCAACAGCACCTGCCCCTTCCAAAGCAATAAAAGTACACTATGGAAACAAGTGTATTATAAAAGAAACTCAGCAATTCTTCCTCATAACAGCAGCGCGAACGGCTGTTGCTGTAATTAAGAAAATGGCATAGGCTGTTGTTGTACAATAATAATCTCCTGCTGCTGCATAAGTGTTGAAGAATTTATTTTCTAAGCAGGAGACATTGATCCTGTGGCAGTGTTCTGTTGCCATAACTTTGTTTACAACATAAAGAAAAAATGATAGATGTAATCATTTAATTTATGGTGTTAAGAAGTGTCAATTGCTCACTCTACCAGTATTGATCTAAGGTGTTCTGACTGGCTTATGCATCAGACCTCTTAAAGTTCCAGATAACTGGAGACCGAAGTAAAAGTATAATTTAGTAAGCATAATGTTTCCCAATTACAATTGTGTCATTGATTGCGCTTTTTAATAAAATGGTATGACCAATGAGTAACTAGTCATTATGAAGTTACAGTTTTTAACAGATATCAAATGGTGTAAGAAACCAACTTGAAAAACAATTAATAAAATGTTGGGGTGTTTGACTGCAATTCTTCCCAACAACTCTTTTAAATTGGATGTGCTTGGATTCTCTTTAGTTGCAAATATCCACCTGGTATGATTAATTTTCAGAAATATGGTCTTGAGCTCATTTATTTTTTTTCCATTTTAGTCTGCATATATGTTTTTATACATATATTCAAGGGCTTCTCTTGAGGCTATATAGCTATCCATGTCCTATCAAGAAGGAAAAATAATTAACATTAAAACAATATGCAATCTTATAATTTGCAAGAGTTATAAAACTTGTAAAAGAAAGTGTAAAACTTTTTAAGGATTTCAAAGGAGTAGTCTTTAGTATTTGTAAATTCAAATAAGTAGGATCTAAAATTAGTGAAAACACCATTCAGATAAAGTTTGCGTTTGAATGCAGCTGTGTGGGAGCATTAACCTTCAAAAAGTTTTAAACATATTTGAAAAGAAAACCCACCAAAACTAATTATACACAATTTTACTTCCCACCAGCTTCCCTGAAAAATGAAGAAATTGCCCTCTTTAGGTCCTTTTCTACAGTTTATTCCATTAAAACCAGATCTTTCTTCTGCACAACAGGAAACACTGAAAGCCTGCTTTAAATTTTCAGGAAACTCCCTTTATTTTTGAACCTTTGAAATTGTAATGTTAATACATTTTCTGTTAAGTATGAAACAATTCTGTGCATCTCGGCATGAAACACAAAGAGGTTTTGGGACCTTTCCAATTACTAAGGCTTGAAGATTTTTCTTAATTATTTAACTTTTACAGTACTCCTTTTTATTTAAAATAAAAGTTGTGCTGTGGGGCTCCTTCTGACATGGAGACAAATATGACAGTATTCTTTTTGCCCTTTCAAGTAATTTATCATATAAAGTCTGGATTAAATTTTAAGACACATCTTTTTACTATAATGTTCTTTGGCTAGTGCTTTTAGTATCTGCATTATTGTCCATGATAAAAGCTTTTGTTTGTTGTCCTCCAAGAAAGGACGAGGACTGAATCAAAACTATAATAAATATATGTTCAGTTATTTCATCTGTAAATAAAAATGTTCATTTGATTGCCACAAAATGAGTTTGACATCTTCCCAACCAATTTGGGTAGTCACAATCCTTTGTACAATATCCTGTCTAGCTCTGACACTGTAATACAAAGTGTTGAAGAGCGAGAAAAAGGTATTTTACGTGCTACAATGTCTAAATATGACTTTAGGTGACAACAGTTCAGAGATAACCTCAGGCTGACAGACATTGGCTATATCCTCTCCAACCTTGAATAGCAGAGCACTGGGAGAGTGACTAACACTTAAATATAGGTGACAGCATCAGTAACAAATCATTATATTTGATTGATACCATTTAACAGTTATTGCTTTCTATCAGTCACATGGAAGACACAACCCACTAATAACACCCAATATGGACTTTTCACTTCATGCTCTTAAAATGCTGTTTCATTAAATAGCTGTCACCTACATAGCTGAGTAAAGTTGGAAGTTCAGGGTGCTGCATCCACCTAACTCTTACTCTGGGAGCTGTGGCAGCTGCTGCAGAACCAGCTCACTGTGGGTGGATTGTGCATATTTCTGCCTCCCCATTTTTAAAATTATTTTCCTACAAATGGGAAAAGAAAATGTTTTCACTCTTCTTGTTTTCTTCCCTCATCGTAACAAACATACCCTGTTGTGTTACAGAGCTTATCAGAATTCAGTTTTGCTCATAATGGTGACAAGTGTCTCTGTGTCTCTGAAAACAGTATCAGTTGCTGCAACCTCAAAGCAAGACAGCATGCAAATTAGTTTCAATGTCTCATAACAAAAAGTCTGAGATGTTTTATTTGTTGTTTTTTTTTTTTCTTACATGTTAATTTAAAACAAACAAACAAACCAAAACCTGAAGAATAACATAGAGGCATAAAGCAGTGTTGCTCCCAATAGTATTCATCCCCACTTTGCTTTACGTACTGTTACGTCCAAGGTAGTCATGGGACTGTATGATCTTATTAACCACTGTATAATTAAGAATATAGGTAAACTGCTTCCAAATTTGGATTTCTATACTGTTGCTTTAAAGCTACGTGTACAGCCAGTAGCAAGGGATTTGAGTTTCAATCAGAAAGCTGCATTTTGTGTAGTGAAATCAGGATTCAAAATCTGTAGGTGCTCTGTAATGGATTTATCTTTCTGGGCTTAGACAACTAGGAGTAGAAATCATGACCGTAGCATTGGAGCTTTGACATTTTTCAGACTTTGTAATTGATATCTATCCTGTTAGGGATTCTCAGTATGGAAGTCAATGTTTATCCCATTTAGTAGTAAACTTTATCACCATATATATCCTATTCTCTACTCAGAGCATGGAAAATACTGTAGAGATGTTTCACAAAGACAAATATTACTGATATTTTAATGTAGCGATATTTTTTTTTCATTGCATAGAAAATGTAGAGAGCTGGCAAACAATTCACTGTGGAATTCAGAGCTTTTGTTTCGTGGTTCAACAGCATGTTTCACATTGTCTTATTAACTTTTAACTAAATGGAAGTGACAGTACCTGAATTATGGGCTGGCAGATTGTGGAGTATGTGGATTTTGTGGTTGGATATTCTGTCCTGCCCAGATCTGTACATTGCTCCCATTGTCAAGCATTTGAGATTTTGCCAAGAGCTTGTGAAGTGAGGTATGCAGTCAAACCAAAATTTATATCATGCCTGTTTCCTCTCTCTGTTTCAATTTGTGGGAATAAAAATCCCTTTCCTTCATTCAGAAAGGTGATATTATGTTAAACGGGACTGAATAACTTCATTCCTCACTCAGCTGTACGGCGGTGAGTTGCCCAGTTCTGTTTCAGCAATGAGAAAGCTGCAGTGCTTGTGCATAGCTTGTTAAATGTGTTTCCCTGCTCTGTAGGAACACAGCTGTTGGAGGCAGGAGCAGCAGAGAGGGATAGTGGTTCCTTGGTGCAGTCCACCAAGGGTTGTGAGAATAAAAAGCCCTATTTAAAATTTCATAGACGGCTTGTGGAACAAGCAATGTGAAGATACAGTTTGCTTTTGTTGAACTGTGATACGGGGAAGATGCAACTGACATGGGGGATGCATCGTTATGCTTTTTATGATACTTTCAAAGGAAAAGTTTATTCTGCTTTCTAACAACCCAGTCCTCAGATAAAGATTTTTTTTTTTTGTGCATGGCTGAGGTCAGGCAGTTTCTGGGAAGGATGCATCTTACAGCTGGAAGTGGACTGTAAAATATGTTGTCTGTCATTTTTGGTATGTAGGTCTGCAAGGAATCTAGAGGGACATATAGGCCCCAGGCTTGAAAATGCACATGTATTTCAGTATTCAAATGGGCTTGTGGAAATAGGAATGCATACATCAAGAAAAGTAATCTCATGGAAATGCTTGTATAGATATAAGTGTTTGGGGGTTACCCTAATGGTATGGAGATACAATTTGTGGTATTTTCTAGTTATTTTTATGTTCAACTCAACAACAGTTTGTTTTTCTAAAAGTTTACAGTCTTCTGGGGTTTTTTACCTGTGAAGGAGTAACCTTTGAAGTTAAACCTCAAATAAGTAGTTTTGAAGACATTTTAAAGATGAGAATAGACAAAAATAAATAAAAATGTCCTGGGAAGACTGTGGTCTTTAATTAAACGTTCTACCTTAAATGGTGTTTTTTAAAGATTGGTTACTGTGCTTGTATAGGTCATGTGTGCCGAATATCCTTGAGTTACTCTTGAGAGCTTTCATTGATGACAGTTTGGTTTAATTTAGCTACCGCTACAAAGAGATTAGGTTGTCAAGAAGATACCGTTGGAGGTTTAGGGATTGCTGAAGTCCTTCTGAAATGAAAAGTAATATACACTGTAACTTCCTTTGATAGTTCTTTCATGAAGAAACTGGATGAAAATCAACCACAAGGGAACTTCTTTTTTCTGGACAAAAGAGGGGAAGAAAATTCTTCTCATGTTTAGCAGTTTATAAAAACTAAGACACACCCCCACCCCAACCCCCAATCTAAAAAGAAACCCCAAACACCAAGAAACCTAAAAACCCCAAACAAACCAAACCCAAAAAAGGGGTGTGGGGAAGGAAGCTGCAGCTACTACCTTAACTCTCTGATGCTGAGAGGCACAATTTATTTTCTTTTTTTTTAAACAGTAATAGGCTATCCAAACTTCTGTCACTGCAGGTAGACTGATAGTTGAAGGTATCCTCCTATTTAAATAGAATTTTGCTTATCTCTCTCTACACAGATGTGACCACTCAGGTCTTTGCTCAGTTAATTCTTCTAATTGTTGATCAGTAGCTGATGCAATGTAATCATTGATATAAAGTCAAACCTAAACCACAGAAGCATATTGTTTAGAGAGAAGGTGCTTTTCTGTCCTGTTTAATGGAGCCTACATTTTGCCAAAGATGAGAAAATATAAAGCTTGTACAAATATTTTTTGTGTGTCTGGTTTGCAAACGCATCCGCAAAATAAATCTCACTAATAGTCAGTTTACGAAGTTGATAAGTAATGCATCTTTGCTGTTATTGCAAAAGCCACTGATCTGATTCTTTAGTTGTAATGTAAGTTTAGAGATTATGAACAATGAGGAGTTGGTAGCTTGAAGAATGCAATTTCCTATAGGAGAGAAAAAGGTTCAAGTCAGAAGTGCTTCCCAAAGAGTCCAGTCAGTATGGATTTCTTCTCTGGTAGAGGAAGACCCTTACCAGAAGTTAGAGTTCATCCTCCAAATCCATTTAATGTGTGACTCTGCAGAAAGCTAACCACCTTGCTCCCAGCTAGTGCTGGTGATTTTGACAGGACATTGTTGAACAGAGACAGTCAAGATAAACAAATGTAATCGTTTTCATTATTGAATTGACTTAAATGAGGAACCCAACACTGAAATACTCTGTATAATTTAATTTTCTAGGTCTCCTTTTTACAAACATCGTTCACTTGATTCATACTTTAATATGTCCAGTCACTTCATGTTATTTGAGCACTCTCAGTTGGGGATATGCCAGGAAAACCTGTGATACTTAAAACTTCCTATAATTTTTAGATGGAGATTGTCAGTGATATATAGTTCTGTCCTATGCAGCTATTATTAAAAACATTTTTAAAAGGTTAATATCATATTTTTTTAGCTAAAACTTTTAATTTTTATTAGTTCTAGGTACAAGAATAATAAAAGATAAGAGGAGCATGGCTGAATTTTCCCTTTTAGTTTTGGGTTTGCTGCTTGTATTTGTCTGAAGAAATCTGACTCGCTGTCCCAGTGCTAAAATAAGCATAATCCTTGATCTGCAATGAAGAGACTTGGATTCAAAGTCATCTATTGTACTTTGTTTGAGACTCACTAATCTCCCACAATATAGTTTATTCTATTTTTCTACTTCAAATGACATTTTACTGTGGTGTATATGAATTCAGAAGAGTTGCAGTTTCCCAATACACAAACCTTAACAAGAGACATGGTAATTAATTTGGCCTCACAGGTTGGCCTTCTACTGTGTTCAGATCATACTCTGAAGTCACAAATATGAAAACTGAACTCCTTGTCCATGTAAATAGAATGTCTTTTTGAATGCAATTGTAGAAAGATACTGGCCAGTTGGAGGGTTACTGAAACTATGAACTTGCAATTTCTGACAATTTTTTATAATCTCTAGTGGTTTCATCTGTCTTGGGCAGTGTTTTAAAAGCTGTTTCATAGAAAATTGTTTACAGCACTTTGTATCTTTTTTTCCTGAATAGCTGTGAATCTGTAGTTGTATGTGCTGTTAGCCATCTTGTGCAATGAGCTGCATTATCTTGTAAACATTTTGCTTTATCCTGTGAATTTCGGCAGATTGGTACCAAACAGCTATAATTCAGCTGGCATGGTTTCAAGCAAGCTGAATCATAAATGGCTATGGAGAGTTTTCATTTTATGTAAGAATGTGTGGAATTTGCCCACATAATCCCCAATAACCTAATCTCCTCCTGGCATTGTTCTTTTGCTCCTTTGTCACAAATGGAGCTCTTATGCTGAAAGAGAGCAACAAAAAAGGGCAGTAGTCCTCATAAGTATTTCACAGTAGTATAAAAATGCCAATATATTAGCCATCTATACAGGGGAAGATATATGTGTCCTTGAGTTTGACAGTTCTCTTCCTATGATTAATTCTGAAATTACTTTGGTTTAGTCCTTTTCAGAAATTAGCTTAGACTGGGGGCTTATTTATACTATGGAGGATAAGAACAGCCAAATGCTGGAATCCCAGTTTGTGCATAATATTCCTTCAGGTGAGGAACTGCACTTCATATTTATTCACAGATCAAAGACAAGTGTCAGAATGCAGGTTTATTTAAAAATAGCAGCAGGCAGTATTGAGCTTGGAAAAAGTAGACTTGACCCATCATAGAGCTACATTTCTGGCTGACTAGTGTTTACTGTAAAACTGAACAGTCTGTAAGTTTCCTAACCTTTAAAATGGCATGGTGTATTTTAAGCCTATGTTTTCTGATTTAAACCCACGAACAACACAGGCAATGCTTAAGAAATTCTTTAACTGGAACAAAAAGTGAACCTCCTTCCTACATAAGGCAAATCCCAAATCTCTCTGGAACTATAATTGATTCAGAATGTGATTAATGTAACTTAATTGTCTTGACTGTACATACATCGGGCACATCACCACCATCTGAGTCTGGGGTGCCTTGAATCACTGTCTAATTTCCAAAGGCACTTTAAAGGATGTCATCGTCTTTGTCTAGATACTGACACTTTTTAAGATGAGGAATACCATGTTCAGCAGGAATACTGAAGCCCATGTTGCACCTTGTTTATACCAAGGATCTGATTGCTGCCCACAATACATTAGGCACATCAGAATGGCATTTTCATTCATCGGCTCCTATCTAAACTGTCGCTTGCATCAAAAATGAAGGGACTGACAAAACCGTCTTCTTTCTAGCCTGAAATGAAAAAAATCTATTAAAAATATTGTCCATTAATGGACAGAAGCACATGGCAATAAATTGTAAAGCTGCTCTCTGATACAATCTTAAAGAACAAAGCAGAAGTACAGTTGATTCACTTAGTATTGCTTTGTGTAAGCTCAGCCATAAAGTTTGAAACCGAAAGTAATTTTTCTACAACTGGTGATTTAGCTGCCTGTCCCTCCCTCTTCCAGGTCATTAAGTAGGTGGTGATGTGTTTTTGTTTGTTTTTTGTCTGTGCAATAAGAATCTAATAGATTTCAATATTTTATCAGTTTGCTCCTGAAATGAAGTATATGTTGCACCATGAGGTACAGAATGGTATAGGGATCCAAATAGGTGACAATACCAGCATATGAATTCAAATGTATACATATGTATACATTTAAAAGGGCATTTGAATTTTCTCAGAAAACACTAAAGACATGAAATTCATGGTTACAGGTGAAAGGTACCATATGTCCTCCAGCACTTAGGCACAAAGAACACATTAACAGAATAATTAAGGGGCACCCTGTTGTGGCTAGGTGGTGGAGGACATATGGTGTATCATGACTAACCATGACTTTTGAAGTTCATATTGTTTTCAGTCATAACCTTTTTCTTTGTATTTAATATACTGTAATTTCTGTGTGCTAGTATATGTTTCAGTTGTGTTAGATGTCTCAGTTTCAGCAGAGTTCTGAAATTGTCAGCCTGACAAATGCATGCCATTTGAGAATCTCTTATTTTAATCAAAATTTGCTTAAAACATTGGGTTCACAGAACACTGACTTTTTGACAAAAGGGCAGCACATGTGTTTGTAGCTTTCCTTTGTTTCACACTTGTACTTCCTTATTACCAGTGCAAAAGAAAACATGTGATATGGACACTTGGAAAATGTAGATTGTTGCAGGCAGATTCTGCAAATTCCACCTCCTTGAAAAGAGAGCAACTCTTTTTGCCTCATTTTCTTTGTCACTAATAGCAAGTAAAATACAGTCAAAATTCAGCTGAGAATTTTGCTGATGATGTACAAAGTAAAATAGGATCTACTTTACATGACTTCAGGTGAAAGATATCCAGTTTGAACATGACAAAAACATTGATTTATCTGTAACCATGTGTTATTCAGGGACCCAGGGTTGTTTAAGACACTTTATTTACATAGATGAATTTCTAAACATAGCCATCCTCTGGAAACAGAAGTATCTGTTAGAGATATAAAATCTGTGTATAAATAAGCCCTTTGTCTTTAAGGAAAAAGAACAACTGTGAAAGTTTTATTCTAAGACAAAGTCAAACAGCTGTTGCAGCATGAAGTGTTAGTTGAAACGAGGCATTTGCCATATTTTTTCACCTGGGCGTAGATGATCAACGTGAAACTTGAGGCTGATTTTGGGGAAAATACAATGAGGTAACGGATACCTGGCTAGATTTAAGTCTACCAAGATTTAGGTCTTAGGATGCTATTTGCAGCTGAGATCCTTGAAACTCCTAGCTAATGGTGGAGGCACTAATCTATCTAATACCTGAATTTCCACTGTCAGACTCCTAACACCTATGTTTTTGATGACTGTGCATGAATGCGCTGACCCACTCTGTGCCACTTTCACAAGAAATTCTTGTCAGGACCTATTTTGGCTAATGTCCTAGAACCACTTCCAGCTCTATAATAAAGCGCTATTTTATTTCCTCTTATTCCTCAATGCCTCAGAAATTAAAGTTCTTACTTGGAAGGTAGGAAGTCAAGATTCTTTTTTTTTCTCCTTTTTTTGGTGTGTTGGGTTTTGTCTATGGTGATACTCTCATTTGTTTTCAAAAGGGTTCCACTTTGCATCAAACACTTAAACTTCCATAATATCAGAGACATCAGCTGACCCACAATATTTCTTTTTATCCAGTGAAGGTGTCTTGTAAAATACATACATGTTGCAGGGAGTGGAGTCTGGAAACTCATAGTCATCAGGCTAGAGGCAGGGACTTAGTCATTCTCCCAGGATTTGGAAAATACAGATTTGGTTCCCTCAGACTCTTCAGAGCTTTGAATCCAGTACCTCCTACTCCCAGTGTGAGTAATCCAACCATTACACTGCTACAGAAAAGTAGGGCATGAGCACCAAAGAATTACAGTCCTGACCAATTTCACCTTTCCAAGTGTCTTCATGAGACTTCAGGGAGGTTCAGGTAGTTGTATGCTAAAATCAGATCATGGAGGTTCAGCTCAAGATATTAATGCCTAACTCCAGAACTTTGAGTTGTCTAATAGTTTTTGGTGTCTTCAAGGTGAGGAAGTCCAGAAAAATCAGTGGACTAGAGAGTTGCTCAGCACTCTGATGGGCTTCAGATGCATAAATGGACTGCATTTGAGCTCCATGACCCATTTCCTTCCTGCTCCTTTTGGACAGAGTTCTTTGCACTCATTGTAATAGGGAACGAGAGCAACTCACCCAAAGATAACAGAATCTTGAGTGGTGGAAGATTTCAACTGAGATCCACTTGGGCAAAGAAACTAACTGAATGTATGTTTGGCACTCCAAGTAATAATGTTCAGTCCTATACTCCACTGAGTAGAAGGTGAAACTTAAGAATGAAGTTTAGTCTCATTTCAGTCTTGACTATTAAAGACGGTGTAAGGTGCTCAACATGCCTAACTAGTTGTTCAGAAGCAAAAGAAGATAGTAAGATATCCCATATTTCTCAGATGAGAAACTGATTTTCTCTATGGAACGTACTTCTGCATTTGGTAGTACTGTCAGCTTCATGCTGTGCATCATGATGGGAATTGAACTAGCAAAAGTTTTCAAACTGTTATGTTCCTATTCTTCCAGTTACCTTTTCTGTGTTTTCTTTTATTTCAGTGGGTGTTAAGCTCACTATCTTAAATAGAAAAATGTTTAGTTTAGCTGTGGGATATTTTTTGTAGAAATTAAATACTTGCCTTGGCCTAGAACAATTATAGCCTGTAATATCTGGGTAATGCAACGTAGCCAACTGTAACCTTTAATTAGGTTTGCCTTCAGAACATTGCCAAGTGAGAATCTGAATTCAGACACGTGTCCAGATCTCCTTCTTGGCATCTTCTTTTAATATCTGTGAGAGCTTATTTTCAGCTTGTTATGCTGTGAGCCCTACATGCTCTGTTACTGTTAGTAGAAGTTGTACAGGAAGGGTTTAATTTCTAATGGGTTGTTTTACAAACTAACTTTGCTGGAACCAAAATTTCCTCAGTCACCATTTTCTATTGATTTCATCTTCAATGCTAATAAAAAGTAACATGTACGTTAACAACAAGCTATACTTATTTAGCCTTCCAAATGAGAGGAGACTTTTCTTGGTCTTTATGATGTCACATTCTTTTTGGATTTTTATATACAACAATTAAAATGTAAGCTCTTCTGGGCTTGGAGTCTGTTATTTCTGTCCGTTTGTGCAGTGTTTCTATCCGAACAGAGCATGCCTTGGAGAGAACAACTATCTGGGAACTTCTTCATGAAGAAGTGTTTTAAAAATGGAAGACAAAGGTTTTTCTAAATCTGGGCTTCCCCCCCCAAAATATTCCTACAAGGTTTCACTGGCTCAAAATTTCCTAGGTTCAGGATGGACTTCTGGTGAGAAGATTCATATCCCAGAGATTGGTTCTTGAAGATATTGAAGGCACTGGCACTTTGTTGACTTTATCTCACTTAGGACCTTGAACCAGAGCCTGTTCTACCACATGCAGTAGCGCCCATTGCCAGGCTCTTGGCTCTTTTGGGAATGTGTCTTATGCTGATTCCCTGGAGACAATTTGTTTAAATAAGTATTCATTTGGTGGGAGTGTGACTCAAGTCTCTCTGCGTCTCACTGAGCAATGAGCTTCTCTTGTATGTTTGTTGATTTCTGCCCTCTCCCTCTGTCTCCTGTGGAAAAAAGTTTTGAAACATTTTGGCTTATGAATAGGTGTAATGGAAAGTGCAGCATTTCAAAAGTCAAAGAAGCAGTTTCATAATTTGTCGTAGAAACGTCCTCTTATGTGTTTGTATTTCTGTCAAACTGCACGTCATTCGTTCCTTAGCGATTCATAGCTCTTTTCTTCAGAAGTCAATTTTTATTCCCCCCACCCTTGTTATGTTTCGTTGAGCTTTTTTTTGTGTGGACAGGAATACAACTTTCATAACCGATACTTTTCTGATCCAGGAACTGACTGGGATGTAATCTCTGTTATGTACCTTCCATCCTAAGCTGTACTTGAACATAAACACTCTGGCATCAGGTGTTGCTTACTCTCTTGTTCATCTGGTTTTGTCCCCCACCCCTCAATTACTCAAGCCTGTACTGCGGGTTTTTTTTAACGATTTTTGTTGATTTTTATTTTTGTATAGAAAATTAGGAGTAAAATGTAGTATTCTACAGCAAACCAGCAGTGATTAATTTGTAAATTATTTGTGAAATTAACAGTCTAAACACATAAAAATGAAAAACTGACATGTATAACTTCAGGGAAAATGCTATGTAAAAAACAGCTCCCTGTTGAATGTGCAAGGCAGTGGTCAAGGTTATGCTAGTTGCATATTTTGCTGATCCCAGGGTCTAGCCAGGCAGAAAGAAAGCACAAGGATATCTTCAGGATGCCCCTTTGGTTTAACAAAGAAATATGCTGATGCTCCACAATGTTTCTTCTTTGGGATTTAATCAAGGACATGTTATGTGGAAAACAAATAATGTTTTGTTCATGGAAGTTTTTTTTATAAGGTACATTTCTGCACCCTTTAGTCTTTTTCTTCTACCTTCCTTTTTGTCAAAAATGGTTGTGGGGTAAATCAAAATCTTATGGGAAAAATAATCATGCTGAAATGACAACAAAGTCTGCTTTTCTCTGGTAGTGGTGGCTGTTAATTTGGCTGTTAATTTGGCAAATTTCAGCACTCCTGAATTCTGATGTTGGCTTTACCATTTTCCTGATGTCCATCTAAGGGAGCATAAAAGACTATTTTCATTTAGTAATGAGATGTGATTGAAAAAAAGTAGCCTTGTTAGATTATTATCACTGGAAGATAACAAAAAAATTAATGGAGGTCTTCATATCTTTCATTTAATTTCTTTCTAGGCAGTTATTCAATTGCAGTCTTCAATCTACTTGCAAATGCAAGGAAATGTATGTCAGAAGATCCAAACCTTTCACAAAAAAGTTCATTTTTTCCCACTGCTGTTCCATTTAAATCAATGCCTGAAAGTTACTTTTAAGTCCTTTGTATCCTTCGGAGTATTTATGTAAGCTGTCAGGGAACCACCAACATTAAAGAAGCAAAATAGCTTCTGCTTTGAACTGAATCCTGAAAATCCAACAAAAATTTTACAATTCCTGTTAAGTATTCAAATACAATTGTTTAATGAAGATGTTAGCAAGTGATTTTTTTGAAGCAGGATGTCACTTTAACATCACTTTTTTCAAGGCAGCTGTTTCCACAAAAAGGGGAAAAAAAAAAAAAAAAAAAAGCATTGTAAATCAAAGCCTGTTTGGTAATTTACATGTCTGTGGGAACTGAGGACATACTGGCCCAAATTTTTCAGCACAGGTGCCCTGACTTTTTCTTTTGGGATATATTCTGTTAAAAGGAAGGATGGGACCCCAAATATCATACTGAAGCTGCATCAGGAGTACTGTGAAAATTATTAAATCTCATCTGCTGGCAAGTGTCCAACACATTTGCCTTCACATATGGGCCCGTCTTATTTTGTAGCTAGGGTTCAGGGAGCTCCCAGTGAGGTGCAACACCTGGGCACAGCTATAATTTTACTTGAGGCTTCTGTTTTTTTTGCATACCCATTTTTGGAAGCCCAAGTGGGAGAAGTGGTGATGCACAAATAATCTTAACCATCGTGTAGAACAGAGCTATGGTCCTGCTCCTAGTTGTGATGTGTATTTTGTATATTTCTTTGGTTTTTATAGATATTAAAATATGAAACTTTGAGGAGCTATTGGTGGGGATATATTTAACGTTAGAGGGGATATATGAACCTCTGCTAGGTCTGTACTAATACAGGATATTTTACTCAAATCTGCGTATGCCTGCGTTTTGTTCACTATTTAAGGTGCTAATAGTGTATCCAGCTTCCCTCCATCTGAGGGTTTGCCTTTTAGACATCAAATCACACCCCTTTAGAAGTGGGTCTGTATAGTAAGACCCCATCACATGTTGTACAGACATATTGCTTTGGTACTATCGTAGTGGCGTGCGAGGCATTAGGAGTGAGACTAATGTTTTCTACTTTTTTCTCTCCCGTCCTGATATCCCCAGCTTCATCTGTGTAACTTCATCATTTATCTCAGACTTCTTGTCTCAGCAAATTAAGCTTGAACTCAGAATATGTTATCAATAGGACTCTGATAATATTTGCAGACGTACAGTGAAAGGATTTGGAAGTTGTCTATATTGAGTGTTGAAGACAAAGGCAGCATTTACGAAAGCTGTAACTGAATCCAGGTAGTGTTCAGCCTTAATTTCAACCTAACATTGAATTTTTTCCCCTCCAAGTCAGAGTTTACACAGCTCTAACTATTAATTTCATTGTATGTATTTAGGAAGCAAGTCAGACACCGTAAGCGAGAAATGATGGTAAAATATTGGAATAACAGTGATATACTAGGGTTTTTTAAACATCTATTTAAAGAATGTTTTCTTCTCTAAGGATTAAGGGAATATAAACTGGGACTTTTTTTTTTCTGCTCCTTGATGAGTGTTAGTGAAGCATATTTGCTAACACAGTTTGACATACAATATATTTCAGTGTTTGTGGTACCTTATGGTATGGTACTCCAGGTATAGTACCTTATGGCATTTTATTTAATGTTTCTGAAGTTTTCTGATTGTTTCCCAGATATTTTTATTGGCAGCTAGCTGTGTGCACTTCTGTGGAAGTCAAGATGAAGCAAGATAGCTTTTTACATCTATAGAAATTCCTAAGTGTTTAATAATCCATTTTTCAGTTTATCTTTGCTAACGACATGCCTTTAATCAGTTGAAAAGTTGGAAAAATCTCATCTAGAACAGTCATGTACTATGATATTAAGATAGAGACCAATAAGATACCATAGTTTTCTTAGCTAGAAATTTTAAGAATCTTATGTTCCCACAGTGATTTTCAGTCCGTCTGCACAGTTCCAGGTAAGCTTATTTTTTTCTATTTAAACCATTAAGGGTGAACGCAGCCCAAGATACAAATGTTCTTTCTGATTTTCCATTGATAAAATGTTTCTTATTTATCTTTCTGCCTTTTGCCTGTATGTATCTGTTTGTCTTAGTGTGCACTGCACTCCTATAGTTCCTATTTTTTTGCTGCCAAGTATAATTGCAAGTCCCAGAGTCATCAACAGCTCTGGTTTTATAGAACCTTATTTAATCACAGTTAAAATCAAATATGAAGCAACACTGGTATTTTTTAAATAGTGTTATACGTCATTTGAAGATAGAAAAATGGATAACTTCTCAAATAAAGACAGTATGTACAAAATAAACCAGTTATCCCTGTTTTAATTTAAAAAAATAATTGCAGCATTGCAAGTAGCATTATTAAGATTTTCCTTTAACCGAAAATGTACTATAAAGGTGTAAAGCATGGGTACACCCTTTTTCTTCAGCAGATGTTTTGCTGTTTTAACATTTATTTTAGTTAAAGAGTATGTGCCTAGCAATTGTATTTTAATTGGTCCAGACACGAATATGGGTCACTTCTTAAACTCCCTCACCCCTGAGGAGCAGATGGTTTGAAAAGCAAGCCTGAATGCGACAAAATCCAACATCTCACTGCTTCCATTGTTCAGAGCCCTGCCCCTGTTTCTTGTGGCATGCTCCCTAGTGTTCTGCCCAGCCAACTTTTAATTTGCTCAAATAGAGTAATTTCTTTACTTGTCTTGGGGAACTGTATTGGAAACCATATCAGAAACCTTATTGAACTAGCTTAGCTCTGTACTAAAATATTGCTTCCTATTTCTTTTTTTAAATTATGATTATTATTCCTGTTTTTCTTTGGCTACAAAGTTGCATTAGATATTCTCAATTTTGCTCATTATATTCCAAGTTATTGGTAAGATTTATAATGTGTCTCAAGAGAGATGGAGGAGGGTAAATATAGGTGAACACACAGGAAAGGCAAAAAAGGGAGAACTAAAACTAATAATCCCAAAAGTAGTAAAACAGGTCTCTTGGAGACAATGGGTTAAATGTTGGAACACAAAGAGGTACCTTATGTGTTTCCCTCATTCCAAATACACTTTAAATGCCAAAATAATATCCTCTTCTATCCTTTCAAATTGATTCCAATTTGTTAGTCAAAGATTGTAATGAAATGACTCAAACCATAGTCTTGTTCCACTAAGCAGTTTGCTACAGTGTTTTTTTATTAATTATATTCAGACTGCAAGAACTGTCAGAATGTTAAAATTCCTAAGGATAGTTTGCCAACATCTATCACTGGATTAGAAACAGCTCTGCAAAGCAGATAATATTCCATCATAAAATCAATAAAACTAAGCATTGTCAGCATAGTGCTGACAGTTCCAGCTAAAACAATTTATAATTTTTAAAGAAGATACATTGAAAATAGAAGATAAGAGGCTTTTTTTTTTTTTCTCTTGTTGTGTCTCAAAGATACAGCCAGTAAACAGAACCCAGATATAAACATTTTGCTACAGGTTTGTGTATGTCAGCCCTGCTTGGCCTCTCTCTCTTTACCCAAATATTCCGTACCACTCTGAGTTGCATGGATAGAGCTTATCTTTTGTGAATGGTGCAGCACGCTATACCGATCACCTTGCTAATTACATTGGCTGTACACAAGAAAGAGTCCAAGGGCATATTTCCTCTCCTCCTTCGCTGGAATAACTGCTTCTAGGAAGACAGAAATACCAGGGGTATAAAACAATATCTGCACTCATAAGGATGCAGAAAGTGCCACTCTCCTAGATGCTAAGAGCATCATGCACCACTGTGGTCATCTGGTATTGCTTCTCACAGAGACGAGATTTTTGAGTAATACCCTCATAAATTCTGCAGCACCAAAATGTTGGTCTGGGCTATAGTGTATCTCTGAGAAAGACTTCCAGTCTTGATTTACAGATGTCAGACCATAGAGATTCAGTTACTCCCCCTCTTAAGATTTTTTTGTTTGTTTGTTTAGGTGGTCAATAATTTTCATGTCTCAAAACGCACATCCTGTTCCTAGTTTGAATTACTTTGGTTTCAGCTTTCAGTTTGGGTCCTTCGCTAGCCTTTATTCAGTTGAAGTTATGAATGCTGCCTTCTTCTAAATGTGGTAATATAACTCCTAGCCACCTTTTTGGTTAAATAAACAGACTGACTTTTTTTTGTAGGTGTGTCTAACAGCAGCCACTGCAGGCCATATAGAGCTGCCTGTGTACCTGGGCAAGCTACCTTGGGTACTATTGGTAATAGGACCTCTCAGGAAGTCAGTGTGAGCTTCTAGGCACACCCCCAAAGCTGGGCATCTTCTTGGGCTTTTGCTGCTGCCTGAGCATGACCATGTTATTTACCAGCATGCAAAGTTAAAGTCAGTTTGTGTATACCTACGCTTTCCAGTACCAGCAATGACTGTACTGTAGACTTGCCCTTTCAGTGGAAGACATGATTCTCTTCCAAACTTGTTAATTATTTCAACTTTTTCTTTTTTGAAAGGTGGCAATCAAAACTTTATTCTGCCTGGTGGTAAAGACCTGAACTCATTACATATATGTGATCTGTATTCTTTCTTGCCATTCCTTGATTGTCCATTGAAGATTTTATTACCACAGTTTTTCATCCTGCTCAGTGTCTCCTTATTCTAGGGTAAAAAAATTGCTCTATGATTCACTGTTTCTTCTTATGTTTAGGATCTTGCATTTAATATTAAAAACCACAGTTGTGTCATGCAAAAGTGGTATTTACCATATCCAGAGAAAGAATTTTGAGCTAGATGGACCACTGACCTGACCCAGTATGACATATCTTAAAATATATGTACCAGTGATTTCTGCACATCATTATTCTCAAAGCTTGGTGTGTTCTGCAGATTTTACCAGGCATATTACTGTTTTCTTCTGGTTTATTTGTAAAGTTGCCAAGGAAGAGTAAATTTCCATGGGGCCCACACTAGAAATATTTCACAGAATGATTCTTGTACAGTAACTTATCTTGCTCCATCAGTTGCGTCAGTTTAATGAAAGAATGGAGATTCATGACACTTGTATAGTGCTGTTTTCTATTCAAAATATTATGTGAGAGAAAGCCAAATACTTTGTGAAACCTGAAGAATGTTATGTTGAAAAAGTGTCTGTCTTTGCCCTGTGAAGGACAGATCCTCACACCAGGACATAACCCAACTAGCTACAGGAGTGAAAGCAGTACAGTTGTTTCCGTGTGGTGCTGTCCCTAACCCCTAGCCTTCCTGAGAAGTGGGATTAACTCTGTTCAAAGTCAGTACTTTGGTAAAGCATACTGTTTCCAGGACCCAAGTTAGGATGTCTGTAGCCTTATTGTTACCTCAGGGATCTCTTGATGTCCTAACTTTGTTTTGTGTAGATGCTGTTATCTTTATGAAACTGTAATCTTATTTCTTTGAAGCTACCTATGCTCTGCAAAAGGTATTATTCACTAGTAATTATCATACTGTTTTTTTCCTTCCTGATTTTTGAATATTTCCTGTATGTAATCTGTAGATTGTACCTGAGAAGTAAACATCGGTTGTTTGAATCTTCTTGCACTTTAGCTCTTTTCATAATACTTTTACTGATATTGTTATATGTATCCTCAGAACCTATTCCTCTTGATTATTATTGACTGAACACCAATTTGGATGAGCCTTTGGTCTGTCATAATGCAGCAGCTCTTATAGAAATATATACCTACTCAGTGGCATCTTTTTTTTTTTTTTTTTTTTATGGTAATGCATGTCATTGGGTATTTGGCCCATCAGAAAGACTAAATATTTGCAAACGTGTTACACCTTGAAGATTCATCCAGATTCTAGAAAGAAGTGTGATGAGTCATTTAGTGAGAAGTCCATGCTCTTGTTTGGATTTCAGCTGTAACTGTGTGCAGTTATAATAATTTTCTTCTGCAACTTAAAGGCTTATTTTTCAAAGTATCTTTGAACAAACAGTTGGGAGCAATGATTTGCCAAACTGTAATTAAAAGGAAATAGACTCATTCTGGGAAGTGTAAACAATGTGCTAAAGATAATAAAAATAGGGTCCTTAAACTGATCAATCTTGAACCCAGAACAGGACTTCAGTTTGCAAAGAATTTAATTGCTGGGGTGAGACTCACAGGACTATGCATTTAGTGTCCTGCAGTAACACATACAGTTTCTATGGGTTTGCCAACAAATTAATGGATTTTTTTGTCCTCAGCTGTATCAGCTCCCTGTTGCTTGTTAACATACTTTGCCAGGAAATTCATGGCATTTTTAGGTCTTTAGCTGTGTATTAATCAACTCCCTGTTGCTTGTTAACATACCTTCTTTTTCCTATCTGTGATCACAATTTTTTGCTTTACAAATGAAATTTGAAAGTAAAATCCTGGCCTACCCAAAGCTAATGTCAAAACATCCTTTTTCTTAAAATCAAGGCAATAATTGAAGCTGTGGATTTCTTATAACATTTTTCATAGAACAGCTTTGCAGAGGCTGCTGTCTTGAATCTGAAAACTGTTGGTCCATGTTTTCATACTGAAACCTCATCTCATGTTTTCCACTTGTCTTCTCTGATCTTAATTCTTTGTTCATAGCTTCTAGTAGCAACATGTGTTTTCATTCATCTTAGAAACTCCATCAGATAAAAGAAGTGGAAGCAGGGACAGGTGGCCTGGGAGGAGTACAGAGATACTCTTCAAGCATGCAGAGATGGAGTTAGGAAAGCCAAGGCCAATTTAGGGCTGATTATGGTGAGAGACGTAATGGACAGCAAGAAAGACTACTGTAGATGTATCAGCAGTGGAAAGAAGACTCTGGAAAATATGTGATTGCTTTTGAATGGGGTGGGGGACCTGGTGATAAAGATATAGAAAAGGCCAAGGAACTCAATGTCACCTGCTTCTTAGTCTTTACTGCTGAGACCAGCTTTCAGGAATCACAGGTCCCTGAGGCCAGTGGGAAAGGACCATGGAGGACCAGGATAGGGAAAATCTAAACAAACTCAAAGTCCATGGGACCTGATGGAATGCACCCCAAATGCTGAGGGAGCTGGTGGAGGTCATTGTGAAGCCACTCTTGCTTGTCTTTAAAAGGTTGCAGTGATTGGAAGAGGTTCATGAGGACTGGAAGAAAGCAAATGTCACTTCTGTTGCCAAGAAGGAGCATCCAGGGAACTACAGGCCAGTCAGCCTCACCTCAGTCCCTGGGAATCTAAAGGAACAAATCCTCCTGGAAGCCATTTCCAGACACATGAAGTACATCAACGTGTTTGGGATTAGTCAGCATGGATTTAAGAAGGGGAAATCATGCTTGAACTGCCTGGTAGCGTGAGATTATTAACTCTGTGAATTAGGGGAAAGCAGTAGATGTTGTTGATCTTTTCTTTAATAAGGCTTTCAACATTGTCTCTGGTAACATTCTCAAAAATGAACGGAAGAAGTACAGGGTAGTCCATATGGAGGGCAGTCACTAGTGGAGGGCCCCTGGGATTGATACATGGTCCAATACTGTTTAACATCCTCATTAATGATCTGGACAGTGGGGCAGAGGATGCCCTCAGGGAGTTGGCAAGTGATATAAAACTGGGAGATGTGGCTGATAGACCAGATGGTTGTGCTGTCATTCAGAGGGACATTGGCAGGCTGGAGAAATGGGATCACAGGTATCTCATGAAGTTCAACAAAAGGAAATGCAAAGTCCTCCACCCAGGTGTACATAATCCCATGCACTGGTACAGGCTGGAGGTGACAGGCTGGAAAGCACCTTCGCAGAGAAGGATCTGGGGTGGGGGTGGGGGTGTCCCTGTGGACATAAGCCAGCAGTGTGCTATTGTGGCAAAGGTGGCCAATAGCATACCTGGCTGCGTTAGGACAAGCATTACCAGAAGGATGAGAGGGGTAATCCTCCTTCTCTACTCAGCAATGGTGAGACACATCTGGAGTGCTGTGTCCAATTCTGGGCTCCCCAGTACAAGACAGACATAGACATCTCATTCCCGCAAAGATGATTAAAGGACTGGAGAATATCTCATATGAGGAGGCTGATACAGCTGGGACCCTAGTATGAAGAAGAGAAGGTTTGGGGGGTTCTTGTCAATGTCCATAAATACTTGATGACAGAGACTAGAGAAGATAGAGCCACGTTCTTCTCAGTGGTACCCAGTGACAGGACAATAGGTAATGGGCACAAATGGAAATTCAGGAGATTCAATTTAAATGTAGGACAAAGCCTTTTTAATGATAAGGATGCTGAAACGCTGAAACAGGTTGCACAGAGAGGTTGTGGAGTTTCCATTCTTGGAGATATTTAAACACCCCATGACACATTCCTGAGCAACCTGCGTTAGCTGATACTCCTCTGAGGAGGCGGTTGCACTAGACAGTCTCCAGAGGTCCATTCCAACTGAGCCTTTATGTGTTCCTTTAAAACCCAGGAAGAAAAATGAATGAGAAGCGAAAGATTTTCTTGGTTAGGCTAACAGCTTGCTGTTTAACTTAAAATATGTACAGTCATTTTTCTCTGAATCACTTTTACAATTATTTTGATATATTTTGTCATGTATTATCATTTTGAAATATTGGCTCATTCAGAGACAATTTTTTTCTTTAAAAAAATGTGTCTTTTTGTTATATTTCCAGGATGTGTAATGAAAACATGGAAGAGAAAATTAGCCTATGTAGTTTCTAAAAATCTTTTATATTTCCCTGCACTATGAAAGAAATCTAAATACCTATGAAGAAATACCTGTCAGTAAGTTATTTTTTCTTAGTAAAACTGTCAGACATGTATAAAGTGTTTCTCTCATAATTTAGCTTCATGTTTAATTTTTGGTTTTATTTTATATATTTGTTAAACACAAACGCTGGACTTTACAGTATTTTTAAAATTCAAATGCACTAATATAGAAATATTAGAAATTGAGAGATTTTTGTAGGTGTGCTTTTGGCATAATGTTTATAGGGCTTTATAATAGGATACGAGTTTCTGCAGGTTATTTAGAAAATTGTACACTGCTAATGTAACTTTTCTGTCAACTGCTGAATAGGCACAGGTGTTTCACACTGGATTTCTCCATAGACCAAACCTGTTTATGAGAGGTTCTTTTAGCCGTTCCCCACCTTCCTGCCAGTACCTTTCCTCCCCTCTATTTCTGCACCTGTTTTTGAGATCAGGTTATAAACTGACAACCGAGGTGGTTTGAGGGGTGTTTTTAAATATTTTTCTTTAAACCTCTAGATCCCATTACTGGTTAGTTTAGAGTCCAGTCCTACAAACAGATGGAGGAAGGATGTGGTTGGAACACCTTAATTTGACTGTGTAGCCTTAAGACATGGATCACACTTTTACATTAATATTTTTTTTCTGTAAACTGTATGATCGTGTGTGCATGTGAGTGTGTGTATAGATCTCTTGGTAGTCTGATCTGAAGAAAAAAAAAAAGTATTCCAATTATTCATTTTTATTGATGAGCAGAAATCCATCATCCAAGCTCAAGTCTGCAATTTGTTAGCTATGTTGAAGTGACCATGAAAAGTGCTAGGTGATGGTCAAGCCTCATTAAAATAAGGAAGTTTAGCACCCTGTGTAATGGTACCCTTTATTCAGTGAATAGCTCTTTTCCCATTTATTTTTACATATTCTTGTTTCTGTCAGTCGGTAGTAAGACTACTTCAATTTCCTTCTGTAACACAACTCCTTTTGCTTCAGTTAAAATCAGTATTTTTTTTTTCCTCAGTCAAAATCAGGAAAATACGTGGATTAAATGTTCTCACTTGCTGACTGGGAAACATGAAATGAAAGTTATGCTTTCCCTTTAGTATTGAGTCAATATAAAATTTTGGTTTTCTGTATCATCCCATTTTGACATGATACACCACTAATTTTCCTTTTGACATTTCTGATTTAGAATTTGTGTGATTTTTTCATCTTCATCAGAATTTTTGTTTCAACTTCATTCTAAAAAAGAAAAGAAGCCTAAGTCAAGATGTTAACCTGTTTAGTTTGTAATTATGTTCTTACAGAGCTATTAGTGACTGTGTAATTGAAGCACTGTCAAAAACTGACAAGTAATCTGATCTGACCAACAAAGAGTTCCCCTTGCCCTCCCCTCGTACAACCTTCTGTCTCATGAAGAAGAAAGGTCACTCAGGGCATTCTTTATTTTTTTTTTTTTTGTAATTTATTCATCTATTTATACATTTATACATTTATACATGTATACATTTATACACCTATTTATACATTCTAAATGTCATTGCATGGACACCAGCTGTAGGGTTTGGTTTATAAAACTTGGTGCTTCAAGGTTTGCAATATTTTAGTGAGGAGAAAAACTTGTGTTTGGCAAGAATGCTGATAACAGTATTTATGAATCATAGCATTATAGAAATCACAGTTTTCAAATTCTTTTGCTTATAATGCAAGAATTGTTTATCTTGCTATGAAGCACTGTGGTACCATATGTGTCTGCATTATACAAGACTGTACCATGGAAGAAATCCTTGTAGAGGGAGCTATTGAAGTAGCAGGAATAGTTGCTTTCTGCTGTAGACTGTGTTATATTTTTTTTCTGTTACAGGAATGAATTGCTTTCTGCAGTCTTGGGGTGAAGATGATATTTCTGAAAATATTGCCCTAGACTGTGTTTGTTTACCTTATTTCAGGCCTTAAGAAATGCATAAAATAATAAAAAAAATTTACATCTTTGATATATAAATATCCTAAACCCATAAAAATATTTTCTCCTCCAGGTTGAACACAATCATGACATCTACAATCTCTGTTTCCAGGAAAACACTGATAAAAGAAAGATGAGCAACAACATGTACCATTATTACTGGTTATTGTTATTCTCACCTGCAAGTCTTCTGAGGTTGTGAAGGTGACCTAGGTGGGACTGCAGTAATTTTTGGAGCATATTAATGTGGAGTGTTACTATCTGTATTCTTTTTCCGGGTCACTGTCTAAGCCATTCCAAATACCTTCAGAATGTCTGGATTTGCGTACTAATTAGTCCAAATCAAATATTCATCACATCCATGTTGATGGGATTGGTTGAAGATCTGATTAACCTTCAAGTGGCTCAGTCACTAAACACAGATTCTTGTCTAGCTGATGGGATAATTTCCCTGCTATATGTATTTCTTGTTCCTCCAACACAGCATTATTTCAAAGAGATGCCCAGACTGAGCCGCCTTTGACCTTAGTGTGGCACAATACGAAAATCTAAAATAGAGCAAACCTATCATTTTTAATAGAATAAAGAATAAGCCACATTATTAAACAAAAGGAAGGTTTTTTTTCTTTTGAGGGAAAAGATGAGGCTATGAAAATGCTGAAGGTTTTTTCACGTCTTATCCTTGTAAACCTATTACTATAGTTCACTAAGATTCATATTTGGAGGTAATGATCATGTTATAATAGAAAGAAAGCCACATGGAAGTAAAAGTGAGTTTGCACATGGTGTGTGGGGGAGCAGGTCATTTCCATTACATACACTGAGGCCCGCTGAAGGCACAGTCACTGCACTACGGTTGGACCTTTCAGTAAAATCCATGACCAAGGTTATTGGAGTGTTCTGTTCAAATACGCAAAATTGGCAAAATACTCAGAATATAGATGAGCGAAAGGTCTCTTGTACGTTCCTGAGCATACAAATATGAGTTCTATAAAGCTTAACAAAACCCAAGCAACAATGCATAATTTGTTCAATAAAATCATTACAAATATTGTAGTAGTATAGCGGCAACATGCACTTATCAAGAAAATGTTCCTAAAACAATAAGCTGCTTTCAATAAACGAGTCTTTAATATCTCTAAGCATTAGAATATTTAATTTCAATTTTGGTGTTGTGATGGGGAAAGTAAATTAACTTGTGAAATTAATCATTTTATTTTTAATGAAAAAATATAAATACAGAAGCAATTCTCTATCTATAATATGACTTGAGGGGATGATGATTTATATTAAAAATATTATTCTGCTGGAATTTCTGCTATTTGAGATAATTTAATTTGTGTCATTTGCATATGAAAATATGCAGTGAACTAGCAGCAAAATAACCTTTACACAATTCTATAATAGCATAAAATACAGTACATTACACTTTCGGTTATTAAGAATAAAAATTCTCCATCTAATTTTGCAAAGAAAATACTTCATATAGTTTAAAAAAAAAAAGGATACACTATAGGAACTTGTATCAGAACTTTGCAATTTGTATTGCTTTGTTATCAGCCAGAGATCTGAATTAGTTAAAGGCATTTTCTGGTATTTTATTCTGTAGCTTTTTCTTTTTAATTAGCTTCCTGAGGCAGAGATGCATCCTGTATTTTGTATGCATTCCAGTAAGGTCATCTTCACAATAGCTCACATAGTCTGCGAGAGATGGACACGATAGGATGGATGGCTTGAACTTGTGCGTTATACTCCTATTACATGTTATTATACTTCTAGTGAATAGACATTTTCTCTAACAACAGTTCCTTACTGTCGTATGATTATCTTGCTAATAAATTGACAGTCAGCATTCTTCATTAATGCCTGGTCTATTACTATCATTGAGGACTCTCATTGATAGGTGATTAGTGCGTTTAGCTACAGAAAGGCTGTGCTCTCTTTCTTTTTCATCTTTATTTTGTCTCGACTAGTGGTAGATCCATTGTGGTAAATGGAATCGGAGTGTAAGATTTCCCCTGGAGCTGGCCAAGATGAGAACATGATCAAAAATATATTGCTGAAAATACTGAGGGATGTCCTTTTCTGTGTGATCTATAGATGATTTGGGCATGCTGTGTAGATCCATAAATAACTGTTAAGAGTTGTTCTAAAGCTTCCTCCGAATTCACCCTTACTTAAATGTACTATATAATGTGAGTTTTTAAATGTATTTCAGTTCACATTTTCATCTCTGGTGGTTAAGCAAATGATCCTGGGTCACCCAAAGTGCATATTTTTTTTCTAGCCAAAGTGCTGGTTTTCCTCCTAATTTAAAAATATTCCTGCAAAGAGTATTTCTGCATTCTGATAGCCAACTTCTCCAATAACTCCAAAAGTATGTTTCTTAGTTTCTACCCTGTTAACAGAATCCAGGCCTACCATGTTGACTCAGATCATACACTGGCTGGATATTACCCTCTCGTCTTCAGGAAGTTGCTATAGCTTTCTGAGTCCCCTTAGCAGTCTGTCATGCAGTCCTTCACCATCACGTTTATTAAAAACAGCCACTTTCCAAAAAGTTGGCACTCTCTTCCTGTGTTTACAGAAATTTTCCCTAAGCATTTTTCGTATATCTTTCTGAGATGCTATAGCAGCATCTCTTCCGTACTGACAGCAGTGTAATTTTGGTGAAGGCCAAGAAGCAACAGCGTGAGACAAGGAATTACTTCCTGCTCCTCTGGCAGTTTGAGTGTGACTGTCTTGGGACATGCAACCCAAAGCAGCAGAGAAAAACTTCCTCCTTATTTAACCCCACTGTCCTTTGTCTGTGAGAGCTGGCATATAGCACAAATCCTGCTGAACCTGTGGGGTGAGATTTGGCTGCTATCACTGACTTCCTAAAATTGCTGCTAGTTCCTGTGGGAAGCCAACAGCTACTCCTTGATCACTGTCCCCACCTTCCAGTAAGGGTTTTTTATCCTATTTAAAAAAAAAAAAAATCCCAAAAGAATAACTGTCCTTTCCTTATAAGTTCTCTTTTTCCCCTCTGCGCATTTTTGAAATTGCTCCATTCCTCCTTTTGAAACTGCTTTAGGTTCACATGCAGTATGCAATCTATGTGATCTCCTCCTCTGACAGTGCCAAGCGTTAGGTCTTCTCAGAGGGCCACTAGTCTTAATTGCCTTGTAAGGCTGCCCAGCACTATGTTTAGAAATAGAGTTTTATGCATAGTTTTATTCATGTTGCTTACTTTTAAAATACTTATATTTTCTTTTTAGATACTTACATCTTTGGGAAATTAAAACTTGATACATTTCAAAACTAGTCATTGTTTTCAGTCAGCCTTAGTATTTTATTCTGAATAAGTCAAAACAAAATGTTTCTTCCATGCTATTTCTTGCTTATACTTTTTTTCTTTCTTCTGGATAAAATCTGTTTTGAATAGTTTAAGCCATTCCAAAGTTGCTTTTTTTACATTAGCACACTTACAGTCCAACTGTAAATAAAATTGTACAGTTCTAGTTGAGTGCCTCATAATTGTTAATAAAGGCAGTAAGTGCTATCTGCTTTGTGTTCTCCCTATTCTGTAAATTCTTCTTCACAGCAGAATGAAGAATAATATTCAAGAAGGAAGTATCACAGACCCGAGTTTTTAAGAAAAGTAATCTTGAAAGACTGAACAGATACATATGCAGATCAAATATAATTACAAGGAAAAGTACTTCCTTTTTTTCTCCTGCTATCAAGATAAAATGCAAGAGGAGATATGCTAGCTATATTCTGATGTTGATTTTATCTTACAGAAGGGTTTAATATTATGATACAGGCAGTTTACCTCTGCAAAGAGAAATGGATCAAGAAGCCTTTTCCTTTCTCAGCTTTTGCCAAACAAGAAATCAAGTAAAAAGATCTATTAAAAGGCTAATTAGCTTGATTTTCCTGTACTTTCTCAGAATAGACACACTCAGACAACATAAATGCATTATCTCTTTCAAAAATTATATATTAAAAAAAGGGTGTTAGTCTTTTAAACATAAAAATTAAAGTGCCATCTTCTATACTTTATAGAAGGTACTGGAGTTTCAGTACATGGGTAATACAGTTCTCTGTGGAATTGATGCTTTCTATCATTGTAGCTAGTAAAGGAAACCTTACTTTATAAAATAAATATTTTCTACAGCAACAAATGTCTTTAATGGGTCAGCAAACCCAGAGTAACTGTGATTCCTCCTCAAGAGTGACTTGTATCAATTTTACAGATTAATCATGAATGAGGTAGAAAAATTCCCCTTGAAAGGGCCTAGGGGAGAAAAAAACCTCTTACGAGCTTTATCTGGTATGCCTCTAGTAAAACCTGAACTAGCCTGAAGAGTTCAGATTATTTGTCTGAAGAATCTGCCAAGATGAATGAGTAGTTTTACAGCCAGTTGCAAAGTTGCCACCTCTTGAGAAAGCTCTCAGGACCCAACTGCCTCTTGTATTGGCATCTCCTCATGATTTTAGACAGGCTTTATACAGACGACTTTTCTTACAGCCTGGGCAGGTGGCCTTTGGCAGGCCCATGATGTCCTTAAGCCTCCTCTCTAGAGAGCTTAGAAATCAAATTATTCATCTTTCCCTGAGTTGTCCTCACCTTGATGTTCATTGCCTTATAGGCCAGGACTGCAATTTCATAGATTTATTGGTCTGAGTGTATAAAGCTCTGTGCGTGTGTGATTGCCAAATCCAGCACCAGAGAGTTCTCTTTTTTTATAACAAAGTCTTACCTGTTCTTTCTTCTTCATGCCTCAGGTATAACATTTCCTTCTCATCTAAGTTTTATGGATTTCTGTAAGATATGTGTTTTGTTTTAATACTTATTGTGACTCTCTTTTGTGCATTGATCTTTATATCTTTACGTGTATGATTTGGAATTATTGTGACTAGCAGATTTCCTGAGGACAAAAACGAAATCCAGGTTTATGTACTAGAATCATAGTCTCCTGGCCTCCAGAGTGTAAGCACACACAAATCTTTTATCTGAACCACAACAGGGCCGAGAGATCTCACTGCAGGAGTAAGTCAGCTTTTTGTAAGATCCTACACAGTCAGATGAGGGAAAGTGGGCCCTTTTTGATAAATGTACAAAAAAGCAACATGTAGCTTCTTGAGAGAGAATGTCAGCAGACCAATGCTTTTTGTTACCCGTGTTTCCTTCAAGAATGGCATCAGGTAGAGCGATTCAACAAGGTTGCCAATAGTTCTGGAATAATTTCCATCTGTGGCAGTTCGTCAGTGACCAGATGCTGATAGCCAGAGCAGTGTGGTTGTGAATACTGAATGTTCACTGTGTCTTCAGTGACAGTGGAGCTGTTTGAGAAGAGATGACAAAACATAAATGGCATATACTGAAAGACTTGCATCAGACAGATACTTTCAGTGTCACATATCTGGCATTTACTGGAATACCTATTCTAATGGATGTCACTCACCATCTAGTGCATGTGTCACTGTGCGACTCTTTATGCCAGTTCTGTTCCAAAAACTGTTGCCTGCTGCTCTATTCTGGGTGTTTGTAGGAAAGAGAACATTTTAATGTTACTGAAGAGAGATTTACAATTATTTTTTTCCATGGGATAGTATTTACTTCTGTAGAAATTCCAGGTAGGTTACATCCTTCAAACTCCTGACGGCAGGCCAAATCCATTCCTTATTTACTGTCCAAATACACATTACGTAGGGATTTTATGCTTCCTAAGGAATGGGGCACCAAGCTATCCTTTGTTTTCTCGGGAGCACTGGTGGGATGAGCAGGCCGGGGGAAGGTATCATGCTGGGTCAGTTCAGCAAACAACTCAGACTCAGACAAGAAATGAAGAGTGTGGGTGTCCTCTCTCATAGACATAGTACAGTATTTCTTTCATTCTCTGTGCATAAAGCATGCTACATGTGCTCGTCATCAGTGCAGGCAAGTACAGATTAGAAGATAAAAGGAATTTTCCAATCCAGTGGAGGTTACTGTATTTATTGTTTGAGGCTTTTGAGGAGAGTCACCAAAGCAGTAAGTCCAGCTCTGCCCGCATCCTGGCTGGCGATGCTGCCTTTCTGCAGCCTCAGTCCTTCAAGTAGAATAAAACAATCTGGCCATCTGTATTTACACCCATTCTCTCACCAGTTCCCAGAAAGCTCTTATATTGCTTATATATACAGTACTTTAATTATATGGAAATTCACTAGTCACAACTTTAATGAACAACTTTTCTTGTATTCAAATGAATAAGGCGCTGATGGCTGTTTCTTTGTACACAGCAAATGGCACTCGTATAAAAGCCATAGTAAATCAACAGCATAAGCTGATTTAGTTACCAATTTGTTGCAATTGCTATTCCCATACCTATCATTACACTGTGTATTTAATTATCTTTTACCCTAATGCAGGTATGTTTTTTGCATTATATCTCTAAGTAGGAAAACTGGTTTTGAATTTTTCTGGTGGTCTGGGTTTTTTTTGTTATTTCTGTTGTTTGGGGGGGTGTTTCTTTTTTCTTTTCTTCTTCCTTTGCAGCTGGTAAAACTAGCAGCAACTAGCATGTGTCTAGTGATTAAGACTTTTTCTCTTTGTAATTGTCAGATTGATTGGGACAATTGAATGATAATGAAAAACAGCTTGTTCCCTCATTTCCAGAGGTGACACTTTCTGCATAATACTGCAAAATATAACAAAAGGGTTTTCTTGGACTCTGCTTAAAGTTAATTGACAGCATCTGTTGTTTGGAACAACGGAGAGAAATAGCATTCCCCTGGCTCTTGGGCACGTTACTCAGGATTAGGCACTGTCACACCAGCTGATATCTGAATACACTGTATCTATCCACAGGGTCTTAGCTGGACTATCTCTTGTATCAGGGTGCTCCTTTATAAACAGCTGAGTTCAAAAAAATATTTAGAATTCCTTGAATTAATAAATGTCCTGAAAAATGTATGGTCTTCATTAAAAAGAAATGGATAGGACATATTACAATAAACAATGAGGTATGAAAAAAATGTAATAGTTATGAACTGCCTTTTTAGAAGCAATTTTTATTTAAAAAAATCTAATCGACTTCCACTGCCATTTTATAACTGCTTGGGGTCTATATATCTGTAACAGCAGTAATCACTGTGCGCACAGTGTTTGTTTATTCTGGGAGACAAAATTCTAAATAGTTTTGAGAGCATGTGAAAGAAATTTTCATTCTGCATTTCTCACAAAAAAGGATATAGCTCACTTTTGCTCTTAGACTGGCTGTATGTTTTCTGAGAGCCTGAATGTCATTAAATATGTACATCCTTTTATCTTTTGGCAAACTTTTACTTTCATTACTGCTCCTTAGTCAGATATGCATTTTTCTTCATGAGATTTAATATTTCTCTTTTAAAACATTGATCAGTGTCCAAAGTCACTTAAGACTAGCAGAAAAATCGATAGCAAACAGCGATTGGCTGACTTGGAGGCTGCTGCTGCAGCTGATTCACTAAGAAAGCAGTGATTTGATTTGATTTTGCATTTTCAAGTCATTCCCTTTCTCCATACTGTCTGTCAGTAAACTTCAAAATTACTGATTTGAAAATAAATGAACACGTTACTGTTTGAATCTGTTTCTTTTACTTTTTTTGGTACTTAATGCAAAGCGGCATATACAAATATTAGCATTATTACTGCTTAGGTGGCTGCAGGTGTGTGGCGAACTCCAAGCTGAACTCAAGGTCAGATACTCTATGATGTAAACTCTTGAAGTCAAGATTTGTGTTTACATGGAGGGTTCATCAATCAGCATATATTAATGAGCCAGTTTTGTCATGTAATTCTGGCAAGTTATTTGACATTTTGCTGTATTACTCTTATATTGAGCTCAATATCATTGACAGTCAGATATTGAACTGATTGTCATCAGAATCATGAAAATATTTCATGTTCTATGCTGTAATGTACAATATGCTATAATGTAAGATATTCTCTACAGTGTGAAATTCAAGAAATTGTCTCTTTTCGTATTCTGACCTCTTTAGATATTGTACAATTACTGAATTGAAACAGAGCTAGCTTTTTGCTGGGGTTTGTTCTTCCATTCTATTTGAGTTTGATGATGCACTGTATTTTATTGTTTGTGTGTATAAATAATGCTTTGGAGAGGAAAGGGACTAAACATGCTAAATGTTATAATAAAATACAGTAGTCATGCTGTGTTAAATTGATTGTAAATTATGCCTATGCCTTCAAAGTCTGGTTTTATGTATTTATGTATGTACATATGTAGCTATTACTACATAGGGTATATAATAATCCTTATAGAAATGCTTATTTCATATTTATAATTAGGAATAGCTATACCAAAACAGAGTGCGGTGTTCTGTTTCAGAATTAAGCGAAGATATACATATAAAAAGCACGTTCCTGTTAACATCAACTGAATTTTAACACTTGTTGTAATGTAAATGATGCAATATGCACTTTTCTGTATTCACACTTCAGCAACAGATCCAAATGATGTTTTAAAGAGAAACTGTAAAGATTTTAAATATTCATACTATGTTAATGATGCTAATACAATATTAAGAAACATAGATTTAGAATTTTATAATTTGAAAGTCCTTAATGTAATTGAAAAATATCTTAATGCCATAAATGCTGATATGAAAGTTCAGGAAATCTGTTTCTCCCATAATACTTTCTCTTCCCTCTTGGACTGGCTAGGGCTGATCTCAGCAGTGTCAGTAATTATTATTCTGATGACTTGCCCCTGAAAGGCATTCACTTGTACCTGTGGGGACAGAGAATCCATTTGCCTGGCGCCGGGGAGTCGGAGGCACAGGCTGGCGCCAGTGAAGAGAAGGAAAAGATGATTAATATGTCTCATAGATTCACTGCCTCTTCACTTGTCCTAGACCTGCCAGTAATTCCACTCCCTTGTGGTTCCACCTTGATCACAGATAATGGAGGCAGATTGAAAGTTTGAAGACACAAGCCTTTCTCTCCTCCTGAACTGACATTACTCACCCAGGCTAAATGAGCTGTACAACCACTGGCACCTGCCTATGGGAAGGCTTCTCAGTGCACTTAGCAGTAATGCTGCAATAAAACAGCAACTGTACCCTAATTAACCAGGTTTCTTTTTTTCTTTCTTCTTCCTTTTTTTTTTCTTTTAACTGCACAGCAGGCTGCCATTAGCAAAGCTATGATATTGCAGTGGAAACAGTAACATAAGTGTTCCTTCACCTCTGCAATTTATTATAACATACCTTTTCCCTTCTATTTTTTTACAGAAATAGTATAAGCCAAGGTTCTTTTGTACCAGCAAGGTAACTGTAGCATTCTAAGAAATGAAATTATGCATGTCAATATAAAAATAACTCTGTAAAGAAAATCTGTTTAAAATATTCTCATATAAGTGTATCTTCCTAAAGATAAACCCATTATTTACTAATTTTTTAAGATTAACTGGACTTCCCAGTACAAATGTCAAAGTATAATCTCACAAGACTGTCTTTGCAAAACAACTTCTAACAGAAGTGTGTATATGTGTATCAGTAGGAAAATTAGCTTTATTTTAGAGACAATACAGCAACAGCAGAAAACAGGGTAGTTACTTTCTAGGGATGTATTTAGGTGATGTGACAGCATACAATAAAATACAACATGCATGTGTATATGGCCAGTTTGCATCTTACTTTTAGATAAATACCTTATTCTGACTCAGACTGTTAGAGATAAAATGGCCTTTTTTCTTTCCAAACCCAGACTGAACAGAACATATGAAAAGGTTTTGGAGTAAGAAAAGACATTGTCTTATGCAGTCTCCAGAGAGAGAAGTCATAACAAGAACACTGAACTTAAGCTTTTTTTTGTGTCCATGAAGTATTTTGCTCCGTAGTTCTCTGTGTCTGAGGGATTGAGCATTTTACAAAAGACATCTGGTATTTTAAAAACTCTTTGATTTCTTGGGAGAAAGCCTGACAATTCTTAATGGATACAGTAATTTTTGTACACCTTTGGCTTGTCTTGATTTTGAAGGTTTGTAAAAGCAAATCTGTGTTGTCTAGGTAGTGCATAACTGTTGAAATGAAGTTAAGCAGTATGTTGTACGTAACTGCACTTCAAATATAGATACTCTAAGAATCTGTATATAGTGAAATGTATTTCAGTTAAAATAACAGACAAATGCTAAAGAAGACTAGGTCTAGCTAGAGAGCTAAATTTCAGAACTTGGCAGACAGCCCACTTTCATATAAGAGAAGTGATACCATTTTTAAGTATCTAGGGTATTATTATGAGTAAGGAAGAGAAAAGGAATAAATAAACATAGTCATCCAATATATTTTCAAATGCAATACAACCAGGAGTATAAATCTTAAAAGTCAAGTTTCTTTAGCAGAATAACTACTAGATGCTGTATAGAACGGAAATGTTTACATGCTACAAGGTTATAGAGAGTAATTTTGTCAGCAGCAGAGAATACTAAATATATTTTAAAAAAAAAAAGGAATTCTCTATGTCATTGCTCATCTCATGTTGCTGCTGTGGAGATATCAGTTTGGGGCTGACCTTTGAACTTCCAATTCCTGGTCCTGCTAGCTGGCTTCTTGAAAGGATTAGCTAATGCAGCACCAGGGGCAACCATATTAACAAGGAGAGAGAATTGGGGTTATTGTGAGAAAAAACATGGCTCATTCAAATTAAAATTCTGGGCTTAGAAGTTGTAAAGGTCACCAAGCTGGTTATGGGTAAAGGTTGATTGATCATAACAAATAATGGGGGAAAGTTCTAATGATTTTTCAAGGGAACAATCCTATTTTTAGTTTAAAAAAAAGGCATAGCATATTAGAACTTCATTATTAGTCTATGCTCCATTAAGAATTTCACAGTCGTGATCTGTAGAGAACTGTCAGAGAGGTATGAGATGATTTTCACTGGTCTCATGGGATCAAGGACTCTATGTCCTAAAGATTCAGACAAGAGTCATCAGTAAATTATAGAACCTGTAAGAAAGGCTGTTACCTTTTTAAAAACACAACAGAAGAAACAACCTTCTCTTTTTAAGATAAAGATTTTTTTTTTGTTACAGGAAGAGTTCCTTGAAAAACTTGCAATTTTATATATAAGAGATGAGATAATATATCTGGTTTAAGTTATCTTAAAAGATTGAAGTGTTATCTTTTAAAAAGAGGAGCTGAATCACCTGGAAAGATGAAGTTACTTTCAAAATGTCATAAAGCAGCACATAAGTAGAGCTTAAGACTGAAAACAGGTCTTCTAAAGTCCATTCTGCCATTGCAGCTGTGGGCATGCCTTCTCTTTTCAGCAAGATCAGCTGTGTGAAAGGCATGTTCAGAAATGCAGTCACTGATTTGCAAGTCACCCTGCAAATACTTTGTGGGCTATTAAGAAACAACCTATACTTTGCTTGTCATGTTGGGTATAGAGCCTTGTGTGAAGATGTTTTCTTTTTGGTATGGATGCCACCTGCATGATGTGGGATGCAGGTTAATGAACTATTTTAACTGAACGAAGATAATTCCATGATTAGCTATTTCAGTTGCCAAAAAAAGCAAGAACACTTCTCAGATGTGGAGCAATGGAAGAGTGTAATTTTTCTAGTTAAGCAGACCTACAGATTCTTGGAAAAGAGAATGAGATGATATACATATTTGAGTCTGAAATGTTTTTTTATTGGCTATATTTTCCTAATAATTAAATACTATTTTGGTGTTCTTAATTGGTTCTTTATTGCCGAGCAAAAAGTACAACTGATCATCTTGGTTGTAACTGGAAGCACTGATCTAGCAAAGGATTATAAACCCTAGAAAGTATGTAGAAAAGTAGGCTTCAAGACTGCATAGTACTTAAAAATCACTTACCAGTGGTCAAAAAATCTGCAGGATGGAACTATGCAATATGTAACACTATGCAGTATGTCTAATTTATTTCTTATGGGGTGGGGAGCAGACTTCCATTTCCGCATTGGATCTGTGTAGAGCACACATGTAAAAAAGAGAAAAGCCAAATAGGTTTTCAGAATCTACATATATTTTCACAGTATAGTTTGGCGTTTTATTACCGATACATTTAGAAAAAGCATAGTATGTCATTTTTTGTGCTGGCAACAGAAAACTCTCACTTCTGGGCATAATGCTTATTGCCATGAGCAGTCTCTCTGATTTACTATGGCATGCAGTTCTTTTAAATTAGTGCCACTAATGATAGCAAGTGTTACACCTGCTGGTAAATGTTTTCAGATTTGGCATTTTTTAATAATGCTGGATATTGGAAGACTAGATGTTAAATTTAGATGTATAATTTTGTACACAGTGCCACCTGGAGAATTTGGGAATAAGGTTTTGAATATTGGATTATTTTTGCTTCATTTTTGCCTTATATTTATTCAAGCTATATGGGACTGTTAATAAGCTTTCTTAAAGCCAGCTGTGTTTTGGTACTGTTGCCATTTGGTATGTTAACATTTTGTTGGTTGTCTGGTCTAGAAGATGGATCTTCACAAGGACTTGGGTGAGAATCCTGCCTGATTCCAGTTCTTGAAGTCAATGTGTAGAACTGAAGTTGTCAAAGTCCCTTCAGAGCTGCTGCCTAGCTTTGCAAATTTGCAAGTATTTGGGGTCTTTAAGATCCTATGTTTTGACTTCTGAATTTCCTGGATGCTTAAAGATCTATGACTGGATGTGTCCATATATGCTTCAGTCATAATAATGTCAGTAGCCAAGTCCTATGCAATGGGTCCTGACAAGACTTGTAAATTGGGCATTCTTCAGCCTTTTGTGGTGCCTGATTTGATGGGTGTGATCAGAGCACAGTTAACTTTCTAGGTTTTGCAGAAAACAAGTATTTATAAGGTAGCTGGAGAGAGAACCTTACCAAGGTCTCCCTGTGCAGGTGATCTCCACTGGGCTGCTGAGTCCTTTGTTACTCAACAAATCTCCTAGCCACTTAATGTAAAATGGAACCATGTATATAAGAACAGAGGCTTTTCTTGTCCCCCCTCTGAAGGGAGACCTCTTAGGCAGAGGTGAGAATCATAACAGGTCTCCTTCAAGCTGGGCGAGTGTCCTAACTACTAACATAGCTAGTGATATAGTGTATAACAAGTGGCATTGCCACCGTCTCCAGTGTCTGCATGTTGGAAGAAAGGAATACTCTCCAAGTCTCTTCTTGGAGTGGGAAGTTTCTAATCCCATTCAACCCTGCGGAGCTGTGAATTCTACAAGGGAGGAGAAAACTCCTTGCAACACCAAGGTTCACTGTCCTCGTAGTTAAAACATTCAGTCAAGCATTGGAAAAGGCTGCCTAAAGACGTTGTGCCGTTTCCATCCCTGGAGTTTTTCAAGTCCTAACTGGATAAAGATCTGAGCAACCTGGTCTGATCTCATAGCTGATCCCGACTTGTGCAGAACGTTGGACTTGATGACATCTTGAGGTCCCTTCTAACTTGACTTATCCTATGATCCTGTGAATGTAGAGAAACAAAGGAGATGAAATTGCCTGTCCTTGGCATTTTCTGCTGCCTCACATCAGAGGTGCATAATTCTTTGTATGTATTGGACAGGGAGTAGATACTCTTTATTTAGATTTGAAAATTTTTTGTAGTTTTATCTGTAAACTATTAGCCAGTGTTCTAAGGAAGAGCCTCCCATACAAAACCACTTTGGTTTTTCAGCTATACAAAGTACAATAGAAGGTAAAACAAAGTAATGGTAAGCTTTCCTGCTTCATTGCAACTCTGCGTAGATTTATGGAAGCCTTCAAGAAAATCTGCCCATGCATTGAGCAACCATAGGCCTAGATTTTAGGGAAGACTTGTTCAGTTTATGGTTTACAACAAGGTCATAATAGATTTTTAAGCTATGCATATTTTCATCATGAGTCATTATGGTTTTGAACAAGGATTGTTTTGAGAGTTTGACTTTATCCTTATAAAAATGCTTTGTAGTGGTGAGGTCTTAGGTTAAAATGTCTTATTTTGGAAGGATATTACGGTAAACATAAAACCATAACAAACAAATACAAAGCAGTATGAAAAAACAATGTTTTTAGTATTTTTCAATCTTTTTTTCCTAATTATAGGATAATTTTCAAAGGTTCTGAAGGAGATTCACTTCCACACTGTAAACAAGATACTCAAATAGAGATTTTTTCATATTCTTAGCATGTATCATCTTGATTATCAACATTGTCCAAAGATGTTATCATTCTTCAAGAGCACTCTGCAACCGAGCAAAGTTGGTAAAGCTTTTATAATACCATCAGATTATAGGAATATATAGAATATAGGAATAATATCATCAGATGGTCCTATTTTTAATATGTCATTGAAATCAAAGAGCTAGTAGATGGCATTTAAAACCCATGAAACTTAGTATAATGTACACTTTCAACTGATGATGATAAAATGCACCAAAAACCGTTCTCATTCCTCAGTGGAGCAAGTTGGGATGATTTCTTTGGTCCCTATGTTCCTGGTACAATAGGATTCCATGGCCAGGGATCAAAGGAAAAACAGTGAATGAAAGTAGGTTTCAAAATACGCATACGGGGACTAAATTACTCCTCTCTGTAAATTTGCATGCCTAGCAGAATTGTCATGAGCTGGTATAAGGATTTTGGAATGGCCTTGTCTTTTCAATGTTTGCTATCCTGAGAAAAAAAGGTTTCATTTACTTGTATACAGGTTTCCCTAACTATAGTAAGAGCTGTCTCTTAGACAGAGAGACTTATCAGGACTTTCTCCAGCCCTGCTATCCCTATCTGGCTGTCTACCCACAGAGTAACCAGACTGATTAGTGCGCTGCTTGAGTTAAAGAACTGGGCTGTTACTCCAGAAATATGCTTCCTTCATCTTCCAGTGTTGCCAACTTCCATGATGCCAATGTAATTCCCCTTGAAACAATGTTCTGCTAATATCTGTAGGATCCTGTTGCAAAATGGTTTGTTCTGTTCATTTATGTGAAGTAAGGCAAGAGGAACACAGAGAGCAGTAGACAGAAATTAACATTCCCCCTTTTTCATCATGCAATTGGATTACAGGGGCAAGGTAGAATTTACCTGCATCTGTAATCATTGTGTGGTTCTGGGACTCATTTGTTTCTGTCCATGATTTTTTTTGTGCAGAAAGGGAACATATGGTCTTAACTCCCTCACTTGTTTGGAAAAGAATGGTAAAGCAGAAAATCTTAACTGCTTCAAGTCAAAGCTTTTCATAAATTAAGGCTTTTATATTCTACTTCTCTGAATGGCATAGCATTTTCCTTTCTGTATGTTGTTTTGGTGTGTTTAGTGGCTGCATGTGAGAGCGGTGACATTTATATGAAGTGAATCTATTAAATTCTTTATAATGAATAGCATGTAACTGTAAAACATATACAGTTTTCTCATTTTGTCCTCCTCTGGGAGACTACGACAACATTTTGGCAAGTAGGAGTAAACAGCTTTGTGTTGGCATGCAGTAAATTAAACTGAGTAATTAAAATCAATAGCAAAACACTAGCTAGGCAGAAAGGTCATATAACACAACAGAAAACTGTTGGGTAGCATATTGCAGGAAATCAAAATAAATTTCTGAACTTTTCATTATTCTTTACATGCCTGAAACCGGTCTTAAAAAGCTGATGAGATACAGCAAAGTATTGATAGAAACAGGATCATTTTCTGAGATGGAATAAAAATATTTAAATCTAATATATGAGTATTTGCAGGGTACAAGGCTTCCAGACACAGTGGAATACAAGAACGAGATCTTTAATTTTACTACTGTTACATAAAATTGTGTTCGTTTAGGTTGGCTTAGTATATTACTTAGTAATACCTGCAAGAAATGAAGTCAGGTATGACATTCACTGGTCTCTGTCAGTACAAGTGCCAATTATTAGTTTTATGTTAATGTTTCCCTGGTCAGCTGGCTACCCAGTAACGTTCTGCCTTCAAGGGGAAAAAAAAAATGCACGGACGATTTTGTGAGGCTTTTCAAGCACTCATCTTGCAGCTCAGGAGGGGGAAGTAAGAGCCAAAATCTTGAGATCCAAACCAGCAATAGTTCCACAGTGAACAATGACAGAGTAATGTGGCCTAGAAACTTATATGCTAAGTTTTAAGCTACACATAAGGTCTTTATTCTGATTTTGAGGTTTGAATAAATAGATAAAACTTCTGATTTTAGGATGCTGTTCTAAGTCATTGCACTTCTTTTATGGCCATGACTTACAAAAGAAAGGTGTTTGCTTTTTTTGCTGATGAAATGTGTTATGGTGGTGGGAAGAAATCATGAGACCTGACTCTGGGAAAAGGGGAGATGTAAGATCAGTAGTGTGGAAGTCTTTGGTTTGGAGAGACTGAAAAGGAATCAAAGGCATAGCTAACCTGTAACAAGTTCGTTCAGTTATGAAGTGGATATGGGTTAAAGGTGGTGTATTTTACAAAATGAACTGGTTCAGTTGGGAAAAGCAGTAAGCTTTAAGGCCCATGAGCTCTTCTGGTTGGACTAATTTGTTTTTTTCAGCTCAATCTGTTGTTCTAATAGGCAATGTTACTCTGCCTTTCTTATCTCTCTTGAATTTACCCACTCCATTAGCTCTCTTTCAGGCAACTGTCAGAGGGAAGAGATCTTGTGTCATCATTCAGGAGGTATGAAATTTTGCATTTATAGGCTTTTCCATAGGTTTTTGAATTTGCAGCATTTCTCCTACACAGTTTTGAAGAGCTTACCCTGATTGTGCAAGTCCTGGGACACGGTGTGGCTGTAACAGCTCTCAGCTGATCGGTGGTTTTTGTGGGGTGAATGCTGAGATACAGTGCATTCATCTGACATATCAGAGCCTTCAGCCAGTCAGGCACTGGACAGACAGTTGTGAAGCAAAAGCATCAGGTTATTGTTGGTCTGTGTTGTTCCTGAGGACATTTAATTTGCCTTCCAATGTTTGTAATTTAAATTTAACACAATACTTTTTTGGTGTTGTTTTGTTTTGTTTTGTTTTTTCTGCATCCATTTATATTGTCTGTTTTGAATTTAATCCTAGTAATTTTACAATAATAACAGTGATAGGCAGTTTTTGTACTGGCTGTCTGCAAGATGGCCATGTCTTGTCTTTTAAAGCCATACTGTATTCTAATAAATGAGTTCTAGAAACTGGTCAAGAGCAGCAACTGTGCAAACTGATCTGTCATTTAAAGTTGATTTCAGATTTGGTTTGCCTGAGTTATGAGAATGGCTTGGCCTTTTACCCCATGTCCACATCCTACAGTCAGCATGAGGCAAACACAAAACAGGCATTCTCCTCTCCTGATGGGAGACCCCGATGATCTGGAGAGCAGGAATATTGCAGGTTCACGTTATCTGCATTAGCATTACTGTGTATGGAACATGTATTATGCCTGCTGTAAATGGTTTAACTACCCAGGCCCTCGTGGTTAATGAACATGAAGTTTAATGTTTCTGAGACAGAGATTCAGAAAGGAATATGACCATGATCACATTTAATTGAAAATGCTGTAAGACATAATATTTATCATATTTTTTTCCCAGTTATAATCCAGGTAAATATATTTAAAAAGCTTTTGTTTACATTTTCTTTTATAGCGGTATGGAACTTAAAATAATACATAGGTACATTTTTACATACATAAATGGTGTATGAAAATACATGGAAATAATTCTTGTTGTTCTGTTTTCATAAGTTTTAATGTAGTATGAAGGCTTCCTTTTTTAAAGTTAGCTGTTAACTATTAAGACCTTTCAGTATATATTTTTTCCTGTGCTTGAATTTTTACAATCGTTAATTGAATAGGAAATGGCATCTACCTTCCTGTCTGTTAATGCTAAACCCTAATTTATGCATCGTATTTAAAACTGTGGTTCATGTTCAGCAGGACTGTGCATGTACTTAAAACTAAGCTAATGTACAACTGTAGGGTAAATGAGATTGATGCAAAGTACTCTACAAACATTTCAAACCATTCTTTAACAGTATGGTGAGTAATAGCTTTATATAATTTTTTTAATTAAGTGCATGTGTATATGTATCAAATTTTCCCTATTATTACAGTGAAAATACCTTACCTTTTATCTTACTTCAGTATTACATAGCTAAATTTCCTAAAATGCTAGCTGTAATAGCTTACACAAACATGTATATGTATATATAACACCTCAGTACATTCTTGTCCTATTTAAAGACCAGACGGACCATGTTTGATACATGGTATACCCTGAAAAAGCAACAGATATGAAATTGTGACTCCTGCTTGAAAGCCTTTAAATATTTAATGTTATTACTACCTATGTTTTCACCATTTGTATATTTAACTTGATAGTTGTATAAATTATATGTCAAATACTCTTATGAGCGTTTCCTACAAGTGTATTGACAAATGTCCTGTCATTCTCCTGGAAATACACAGTATCTGAAGCATTTTGAAGACCATTTACTTACAAAAATTTTTGTATCCCATACGTTGCTTTCTCTTATTTGTACCTGCCTTTTTATTTATCTAAGTATAAATATTACTGCTTCTTGACAGTATTTGGAAGATTTTTAGATACTTTGTTTCAATACCTCAGCCTTATGTCAGTATAGACTTTTATTTTTAACACGAGTGCCAGCCCTCCAAAGCCTTACTTGTCCAAAATGGAAGTTGATATTTGGGCCAGACCTACAGAAATGTGAAACAGATGAGTTCCTGAGACACGTGTAAAATAATCCTCTGGAAACCTTACCTCAGATAAAAGTAAAACACCTTGATGGTCCTACTGGCTTCTCTTTAGGTTAATATTTTGTATGCAGGGTGGTCTGACATGTTGATGGTAATAGTAGTATAAAAGCCTGAAACAAACTGAGGAGCGGTACTGCGACTTCATAATATTTTGTTTGCAAAACAGACAGAGAAAGCTGATAGAATTGATGGTAATATGTTTTACACAGAGTTTTCACTGAAGCCTTCTGTGTATGACTTGATATTTGAATTGCATTTTAGAGTTGTTAATGCTTATCAGTGCAGGAAATATTGAGAAGCACAGAAGGCTGTCCCAACATCTTGGGATCTTTTCTGTATTTCCTTTTCTTAATTTTATCATTAGAAACTGTGGCCTAAGACTCTTCTAGGGTTTAGTCTGCCCAATTTTTCCTCATCTGAAATCTTACAGCATCACACTTATTTCACAGTATTAGGAATATGTGATTATGAGCCTGGACTAGCAACTATTGAAGCATCTGCTTAGATAATCTCATTGATTAGGCTCTGGAAATGCAAATGTTTGAACAGTGATTTTAAGAGTAACCTCTCTGGAGCCTTAGAGTGTGTGCCTAGAAACCATTGAGGGCATAGTTTTTGCAAGTGCATATATATCACCTGGAGCTCAAACTACCTGCTATAAGTCTCCATACCTCTTCCCAGACTATGCTGAAGATGTGTCTCAGAGAATCTTTGAGGGACGAAGAGGGGGAATAGTCTCCTATTGTTTGAACTGATTATGTTTCCTGAGAGCACAGAAAAAATACTTTTGTTGGCAAGATGTAAAGTTCTGCATTTGTATTAGTGATTGCTGACTTGTATATCATGACTCACATTGCATTTACAGTTCATACTGTACTCTCATGGTGTATCAGCCTCCCTGCTGACCTGTGAGCAGTGTGTACATTCTCTTGCTATGTTTTATAACAGTGTAAAGAGGAAGGAAAGTGTCTAGAACTTTGTCATTACCTTTTGCAGCAAGAGAATGTGAAGAGTCATTCAAGGCTAAATAAAACTTTGTGTAATTTAACAAAATGTATCCTACATTTCCCTTCCCCTCACCATCATGTCTAGTTATATTGCAGAAGGGGGTAAAGGAGGTAATGCTCTCATAGTCTAAACAAACTCAGCATGGTGAAATGGGACAGTACTTTAAAATATGCATAAGGATTGCAGTTGCTCCATTTTGTGACACTGACTGTTCAGGTAGAGAAAACTCAAGCCACAGGCTTTTCCCAAAATGAATATTTTTTTAAAGGGCTATCAAGAAAAATGATGCTGGAACTATTATTGTGAAAAATTGGAGTGGCCTGGTTGATATCACGCATACAGTTTGGAAAAACAAGATTAGTGCAACACATACCATTTTTCATTTTCTCCTGTCTTCAACAGGACTAACCATTGCAGCATCTCATTTTTTTAACTTTGTGTTTAGGATGAGAAATCTCATGTGTGTACAATTGCTTCTGGCTGCCTTGTCCCTCTGCTCCTAGCTTTCCTCTGCCTGCATGTTTCCATGTGTACTGTAAATAAGAAGTGATCAAGAGGGCAGGATACTTAGTCTCTTCTTTGATCAATACTACTCTGTGGGTCAGCAACTAGGAATGTTTGAAAAGAGAGAAGGAGGGAAATATGTTTTATTTTCCCTGTAGACTGAGGCCAACACCTTTGCATCGGGTTAATCTCTACTACCTAGGAAAAAAAGCTCTTGTGGGTTATTTCTGAACCAGTATCAGCTGCCAAAAAGACCACTGTGAATAAGATGGCAAAGAATTTAAGTAACAAGAAAATCTTAGAATTTTTTTTCCTCTCATTAAAATGAGAATTTTAATGCCTAGGTGGCCATCTATGAGTTTTCCTTCTTGGAGCTGGGCTCAGTGGGGAGAGAGATCAAGATCAGCACATCAGAGTTTGGGGGCCAGGGTGTATGCAAACCTGTAGCTCTTGGTCTGTGAGCCAGAGTATTGAAGTCCTGTTGCGCACACACATTCACTTTCAAGAGATGGACTTGCCATATTTCTTGTTCCCCTTTTTAGCTAAGAAAACTGAGACTTCTGGGCTTTTCTTTCCCCCTGCCCATGTTTAATATGATAGCTCTGAGTGCTGCCTCTGAAAGGGATAAACGAAGGACACAAAAGGCCAGTCTGCATAGCACAATGCAAGTTTAGCCCTGGAAATGCATCATTGCCATTGCTAACAACAGGCTACATGATGCTAGGGACAATAAATGGGAGACCTACAGACTCTCCCTGTAGCATGAGAAATGCAAGCATGCTTGGAGATAGTTATTCTGTGACACCCTCAAGAACAGGAGGATATTATAATGGTTTTTAACAGGAAGGTGGAAGGAGGGAATATGAAGGAGCTCATGGAGGAGAATGGAGAATAAAACTTGTGTATGTGCAAGATGTGTAGCCTGGGGGAAAAAAAAGTTTGCAATGATGAATTTAAATTATTTGCCCTCACATTGTCACATTTTGTACATGTTTTAAAATTATGTGCTTTCATGCAAAGAAATCAGGTGGTTCTGCATCATAAATCAGTCTTTATAGCAAACAAGTTTCTAGAGGTAGCTGTCTTAGACCTGTTCTTTTCTGGGAATAAAGATGAGGCACTATCAGAGATTGAGAAGATGGGGCAAACTGATTAATTAAAAAGCAGTAAATCATCAGCCCCACATGATTTATGTATAAAAGAATTCTGAAGAAGTTCAGAAATGAATTAGCTGAACTGCTAACGAAGATATGCACTCTCATTAAAACCAAGCTCTGTTCCAGAGGGTTGGCAAGTATCTGGGGTTTATCCTATATTTATACCAGTAAGCATTACATCTGCACATTGCAAATGGTCGAAACAGGAATTTAAAAGGGAATAATAAAACACCTGGAAGATCGTGACGTGAGACTTTAATGAGAACAGCTTCAACAAAGAAGAATCATGTCTCACTACATCGCTTAGAATTCTGAATGTGCCCATAAAAAGAAATACGAATGGCCATACCGGATTAGACCAGAAGTCCCTCTAACCCAACACCTGTCTCTGACACTGCCCAGTTACAGCCATGTGGGAAAGAGAGGAGAATAAAAAGGATAAGATAACCCTTTTTCCCTGGACTTGATTGACAGCAACAAAGGCCAGGTTTGAATTTAAGGGGGTCACTGCAAACATGCTGATATCATCCCTTTCCCATAAAGCAGTCCTGAGCTTACTGGTGCTCAGAAAGATATTTTTTCCACACTCACAAAAAGGAATTAGATGGTAAAATAAACAATGTTTTCATAAAAGAGAGAAAAGAGAAGTCTGACAAGCTAGGTGCTCAGAGTAACAATAACCAATTCCTGAGGTATAGCTGTAACATCAGTCTCTCTATCTAGCAAGGCCACTAGGTTGTTTTCATCTACTTTCATTCAGAGTTTGAGATTAGCAAGTATTTCCAGGTAGCAAAGCCAAACTAAGCTATGCTAACCTGATGTGATGCATTTTTGTTGGCTGGAGGAGTGAAGAACAGCTATTCGTTTCCCTGCTAGCCACATGTGGTACTTCCGCTAGCCACAACACCGGGTGCTCTGCAGTCTGGGGCGCTCTCACCCACCGTTCCCATTAGCTCCCACCCCTCTGCTGGCAGGTTTTGTTGTTTCAGCCTTTGTAAGAGCAGGTACAGTGACGGGAACCAGGCACAGGTGCTCAGTTCATAGGGGCAGCTTAAGCAGGTTCTGGTACTCACAGATCTTTCACAAGGCTTTAACTCAAATCTTTTTTTTTCTCATGTTTTGTTTAGGGTGTAACCTTTGTATTTTGGTGCTAAATGCTCTGCCTAGATTGACTCTCTTAGACAAAGTTAGTTGGCCTAGACTTCCCTACATTTTCTCCACGTGATGAAGTAACTCCCTTTGTAATAGAAATGTCCTTCAAAAATATAATTGCATTACGTGTCAAAGGAAGCTGGCTTGCCCACCAGTCTTTTCTGTTATCTGTCTTTGATTCCATTGGATGCCAAGGTGCCTTTTCCCCTTGGGAATTCCTGGGATGTTTCCTCACCTTTAGGTTTCAGCTACCAGACTTATGAGGAGAGCTGCGTGACATAATGTTTTTTGACTTTTTAATAGCTTGTGACAAAGTCTGTCACGAGACACTGTTACAAAGTCTAAGCAGTCACATATGGTGACAGGGCAAGTATCATCATGGATCAAAAACTGACAAGGAAACAAAAAGGCAGAGGACTAAGTGGTCAGTTTTCATCACAGTAAAAAGCTAGCAGCTGTGTACCTTAAAGTTACCTATCAGATCATATCTTAAATATATTTATTAATGATCTGGGGAGAGAGGTGAAGGATTAGGTGGTAACACTTACAAATGATGTAGTTACTTAAGTAATTTAAGCCTGTAGCACACTGTTAGAAATTTATGAGTAATCTAAACAAGTTACTCAGATAAAGGTTCAGTCCTGACAAATGAAACGTTAGTATGTAAAGGAAACCATATAAAAATCTTATCCTCTAACTGAAGGGAAAAAACCTGAACATTGCTGTTGGCACTTCCATAACAGAAGCCATTTGAGATGCTGTTATGGTAGAAAAAGTGAACAAGGTGCTAGAAGGCGTAAGAAATGGGACATTAAAAATGAATTACTGAACTCAGTCTTCGTTGCATGGAGACAGAGGATAGGATAAAGCATAATATTATGGGTAAGTTTGCCCAGCTAACAAAGTCTGATCCATGATGACAATTTCCTGTTTTCTTTTGTCTTTAACCTGCTCATGCATCATCTGCTATCAGAGATGCTCTGATTTTTGCCAGGAATAATGTACTTTGGGAACGCTAAGGCTTCCAGAGGGTTTCAGATCTTACTAAGGACAGCTCAGTATCAATCAAGCTACAATTGGTAAAAACCTGTTTCAGATCCATTCTCGTTCCTTTGGTATTTAGTTAAAAGTCACATCAAAATGACATTAATTAACAATCTCTACTTTGTATTTAGACTATGAAATCATCAACATTTTAAACATGGATTTCAGAATTCAGGTGTTACTGAAATACTTCCTCAAGTTTGGGGCTCTTATGAGACTTATAAGTTATTCTTGCATAGAGAAGTCACCTGAGACTAACCTAAATGAAGTTAACATAGATTTAAAAAATTATTCTTGCAGAAGAACAGGGAGTGGTGGGAATAGATGAACAGATGGGAAAAGGAGAAAAGGAGAGTGAAGAAAAGGCTAATTAGGTAATTGAGGCTAAGAGGCTATTAGAGCTGACCCAGTGGTTTACTGGTAGTGCAGTTCAGGGACTTGAATTTGGGATTGAGGTTGGTCCCTCATTCCCAGGCCAACACGTGATCCAAACACTGCAAGGACTCAGTTTTATAGCCTGTATGATCCTGTAAGTATGTGTTTTCCAGTCAACATAATCTGGAGGGATTGTATGTCAGATTAGACTGGAGACAGGAAAGAATAATGGAGTAAAATGCTGAATTTGGATATGAAGATAGTAAAATACTATGCTAGTAGGTAAATTGTTTGGTGAAATTTTTTTTAGTTCCTTTGCACTGGCTGTCAGAGAAGAATCTAATTGAAATAAGCATATTTTGAAGCGATTCTGAATAGGAACAAATTATTTCTCACCGAGCAGCCTTTCCTAAAATTTGTCCAGTATGCAATACTCTTGAGTATGATTTTGTTGTGTTTTGTTTTTCACAGACAGTAGATAAGGGGAAAGCCTCAAAAGTCATTTATTCTAAGTCATTTTATTATCTTGTTTCTGGCCAGTTTGAAGCTGGTATGCTCGTGGTGTGCCAGTCTTTTCTCCTTTCAGTCTCCTAACCTATCTTCCTTTCTGATACGCTTTCTTCTGTTTTTTTATATGCTTATTTTCTCCCTGATGTCAGTATTTTCAAACCATCTTCTGAAGTTGTCAGGAGATATTGCATTTGAAGCAATACATGGCTGGAACACCTGTGGTCAGTAGGCAAATCATATTTTGACAGCAGAAAAAATCAGCACCATTCATTATCCCTGCAGTTTAAAAGAGAGTTTATGTAGAGTAATTGCAGTGTTGGAACTACTGCTTCAGAGGAAAGTCACTACAGTTTAAGATTTAGCAACTGGACAGAGTAAACAAAAGATGGAGGACGGAGTATAGTTTTGGTTATAAGGGTAGGCAGGAGGGAGATAAGAAGGGAAATGGCTGCTTGTCTCCTGGAGACCCCACTTGTACCTGCTGCTGGCAAAAGATTTTCGATTTTGCTGTCAGCTGACAGCTCCCCTAAGATATATTAAAGTGTTTTGTCAAAAGAGGGCACTGTGCCAAATCTGGACCTCCGTGAACATGTTTTATATTTAGGGAAGATAGATGGGTGATGGACAACACTGAAGGAAACCTCCTCCCACAAAACCATATTGAAGTTTGGAGAACCTGAAACAGCACTTGTTTTCAGGGATGCAGTGTTGCTCTGTTTCTATGAAGCTGCTTAAAAAGTAATTAAGTGATTTTAAAAATTATTTCTTGCCAGCTTAGAATTTAGCAGCCCTCCCCTTCATAATGTTATGCATATTCTGGTGAATCGAAGGGTGATGATTTCATTTCTACCAGCAGAACCCAGGGACAGGTTTTCAGTGTTGCTTTATATCTTACAATCATAATCTGCTAGTAAGGACGCTTCCATACTGCTTCACTGCGCTTCCCAGATAGTATGCCCTTTCCTCAGCATTTCTTGTCACTTTTAGGGGTAATGATTTCCACTGGTTCCCTCTGGTTTTAGGTAGAGTTGTTTCATTATGTTTTGGTATTGGTGTTATTGTAGGACCTAGAAGACTGGCGTGTGGGCAAGGACCATGTTTCTGTAAGATATCTTGCAAACACAGGACAAAGTACATTTTCCACCCCTATTTTCTATTTATTGTTTCTCCTCACCACTGAATTTTCCTTGTCAGAACACTGCACTATGTTGAAGATACAGTTTTGTTAAAAGCCTTTCTTAGCAAGTCCCCCCTGAATGTATCCAAGCACGTATGAAATGAGGGGAATTATTCTCGTAACATTTGCTCATGCAAATCTATGTCTAGGTTTTGGCTTTCCAGTATTAAAACAATAATAATGTACTTTCAGGATATTTTTGCTATCTCAGTGTCAGGTGAGGGGACTGATTTGTCTGATGTGCAGCTCTCATAAAAAAAAAAAAAGGTATGCCAGTTTAGACTAGCACTGATGCAGGTACCTAGAACTGAATAAGTCTTACCATGCTTATTACAAACATTTAAAATGCAGAAATGGTCCAAAAAATGAAATGTGCCTTCTCATTGCTTAATTATTTAATTAATTTTTAGAGGAAAAACGAAATAGTGAAAAACTCAGTGTTTTCCCCTTGCTGTTGTAAAGAATGCAGAGTTTACAAGCAATTTTTGTACAGTTTATTATTATTTGAATTCCCTAGGAATCCTTATAAAGGTTACTTAAGTATTTCAATTAACGTTAACCCTTAGAAAGGTTTATTAACCCCTTTAATTAAGGTTAGCCTTGGAAGCTGTATGCTTAATGTGTAGATTTCCTGATTTTAACAAAAGCCATTGAATTACAAAATATTTTTATTTTTATACTTAGAAGTAGAAACCAGGTATTGGGAGAGGTGGAAAACCCTGTGGTGCAGAGTATACTGCTAAAATGATAAAAATATTTGGAGAACATTCTAATACATATTAGCAAGAATAAGAGCAGGAATTATTTTGCAGTGTCTGAAACTGAGTTAGCTGTGCCAAAACCCATTCAGTTATCTGTAAACAATATTTAACACCATCTGACATATTCACTGTCACTCCATGCTCTGTGAATCAAATATAAAATTATGTGCAAGAAAAAACCCTACAAACTTATTTTGTCACAAGTAAGCTAGGAATTTTGAAGATGGTCAGCTCCACTTGTCAACAAGAATAAGCAAGATGAAAAATAATGGCTTAGACTAATAGAGAAACAAGTCAGGAAGGCCTTCAATTTGAAAGTGCTGCCTCCAGAAGAGGAGTTTGCAGTGCATGATTAACTTTCTTATATTTTCTCCAGAGTTTGTTGGATTTCTTGCAGTTAATAAATAGGGACATCCAGCTTTAAAAGTAAAATTTGAACACTCGGAGTAGCTAGATCTAGTATTTTGGGTAGTGCCAATAAATACCTGAAGGTTATTTTCCAAAAGTTGAATTGGCATCAGGTTTTGTACTTCAAATTTCTTTAAAATTTAGGCATAATTTTCTGAGATTGTGACTCAGGCCCATCTCTTTGCATTATATATGGAAGCTTGGAAATTTGTAAATTATTAAGTTACATCTCTCCATCTGCAAATTGATGGCAAATGAAAATGATCACCACAGTGTGCCACCACAGCTAACACTACATTGAGCATTTCTCTACAAGTCAGATCACTTAATTTTTCTTTTGGCCATTGATCTTTTACAACACCCACAGCTTTTTGTTTTTTCTCCAAAGATCATCATTTTACTTTGAAGTCTACTGACTGTGATGTGTCTAACCCAATCCTGTAGAGGCAAGGAACTGAATAATTACTTCATGAGTGCCATATTAAAAGCGGTCCAAAGACTGTTTAGGCTGCTCATTAAAGTCATTGGGAATTTGGCTGGGCAAGAGATCCCTGCTTTGGTCATGCAACGGGGGGGGGGGGGGGATGGAAAGTGCTCCAAAGATCAAGATTTTTTAATTATTTGTGTTGTGGTACCACAAAAGGATTTGACTAACACCCTTATGTGCTTAAAACTTAAACAATAGATGCCACACACACCAGCACCCCTGCCACCGTCCTGTGTTTGTTCCCCCCCCAAAAAAAGCAGAACAGATAATAACATTTGCCTTCAAGATCACAATTATTAGAGTTGAAATTAAAATTATGTTCAAAATAGAAGTATAGTTAGGATAAAATTTCTAAAGCTCAGTTTTGTGTAATACCCTTCACCGCCTGTTGTAGTAGCAAAAAGTAAATCCCAGGGCCTCTGAAGTTATCTGGTTTTTGAGACCGAATGAGGACTCCAATTTTTTTTTTTTTTTGTAAACTGACAAATTTGATCTTATTGCATGCTACCAAAAGAGAGTAAATGTCTTGACTCCAGACTGCAGTGTAACAAACATATAGGAACAGACAAACACATGTACATTCGCACTGGAGTAAGAAATCTGCTGGGTTGGGAGTGCTACCTTGTCAGATGAGAGGAGAAGACACTCAAAGCCACTGGCTCAAGCCTTCAACTGTCATTGGACTATGAAGGTCAAAATAGAGAGAAAAACTTTGTTTCTGTGCTTTCTTTTTCCATTGACGGAAAGAATTTTACATTTATCTTTAAGATTCAGCATTCTGAATTTGTTTCAAAATGATGTAGAATATTAAGCTTCATTTCTGTAAATATATTTCTAAAAACAGGCTGGAAATTAGTTGCTTGCATGTTGTGCTCTGCGGCTGTACTTAGAATTGGGGTGGTTCCCCTTTAAATAACCATTGAGAAGTGCCAAAATCCAGGCAGTTGTGTATCAATTAGCAGGGTGCATTTCTTAGTGTGAGCTGCTTGGAAATGCAAAATGACAAATCTGAGCATTAAGCTTTCTACCATCATTTTGCTTTCCTACCTCTAACTACAAATCAGCTTCATTGTGACTTACAGTGTAAGAAGTTGGTGCGTTTCTGCAGATCCGTGATAAGATATTTTTCTCTAGTAAGAAATGCAGTTAGACTCTGCATTCGGAATCTGTCCCTGCCAGGCCTAGATGCATTAGTATTCCACTGGCAGCTGCCTGTAGGTAGGAATATTGTTTTTGTCCATAACCAGAGGGAACAATCAGACTAAGCCGTTCCCCGGCTATAAACCAGCCAAAGTAATTGGGTTTAATTTTAATTTTTGTAATAGCTTTAAATTAATAGGAGCAGCTGCTGCCACAGTGTGTGGGTGTCCTTTTCCAGAAGGCATAGAACAAAAAAGGGAAAGAGTAAACAATAGTGTGTCTAGGACACAAAGGTTAATTCAAGAACTGAGCAATGTCTTTTCGTTATCAAAAACTCGGTGATATCTAGCACTGTGTCTCTTTTCTTTCTTTTTCTTTCCTTTTTTTTTTCTTTTATTTTTTTCTTTAATTCCCTGATAAGATCTCAATCTGATTAGGCTCCTGTGTGTAAGATGTGCTGTTGGTATCTAAACACTAACTCTCTTTCTCTATATGACTCACAAATAGATTAGCAGTGACAAAGTGCTAGGAGAGATAAAAATAGATTAGCAGTGACAGGAGTACTATTATAATTATTTTTGGAAGATACGGTTTAAATTAAGAGTTTGGGCACTTTCTGCCCTGAGAGGGTGAATTTAAACCTAGGAACTGTGGATGGTTTCTGCTGTTGTGTCAGACACCAGATAGTGAAATGTCAATACCAGATGTCCTAGAAATCAAGATTAGCCATAATAGCCAAATGCAGCCATAAAGTGATGTGTCAAAGTGGATAATAAAACAGATGCTTAGCTTCTATAATGAAGGGGAAAGGGAATGAAATATCAAAAGTGCCTTTAATACATTAACAAAGTTGTCTTCAACTTGCTTAAAAGTAGAAAGTTATTGAACCAAGGAGAACTATGTGTCATTTAAACATTAACTATCAGCAGATGAATTTCATTCATTAGCTTTTCTAAAATCCTGAGTTTCCTCCTATTGGTCTCATTTTACATGAAATTTTTATAGCATAAAGTGAGGCTTGTCCTTTATTATTTCTCCCATGCTAATTTGGAAACAAATAAAGTTCAACAACTCAGCAACATACTGTTTAAACTTGCATTACGGTTTGAGGACTGGGAGCTAGAATACATTTACCCACTGCCATATCATCTGCTTGATTTCAGATCAAATGAGGGATGTCCTATAGCACTCCAGAGTAAGGGTAAATGATAGAAATATGTTAAGATACTGGAGAACCCTATTAGGTTAGGGTACTGCATGCAGACGGCTGGTGGCATTTTTCCCCTACTGATACTTTAAAAAAAAATAATTAAAAGAATTGTTTTTTTGTCCTTCATATTTGTGGCTTAAAAATAATTTTCAGATCTTAGTAACAAGCAAGGGTCTTATTTAACAAAAAATGCTGAAGTAAATTCTTGAAGTCCTGAATGTTCAAGAACGAGGTCAATAAAAGGGGCAAATAAATTCTGATTTCAAGTCTAATTAACTGCATGACTGGCTCTTTACTTTACTTTTTCAAGAACATCTCAATTTCTTTCTGTTTCTCTTTGTAGCTCCTGAGTCTTGCTGATCAAACTCCTTAACTGTTGCTAATTGGCAAACACATACTTCTGTATGAGAGGGCTTTGTCCTGTATTTCATATTAGCAATGAAAGGCCAAAACTGATGCTCTGCAGTAGACCAGCTTCTCGGAACTATAACAATGAGACACATTACTACTGCTATGTCTGTAAATCTTATTATGTTTTCCCTCACCATGATCCTACTTTAGCTGCTCCAATCGTTAGATGAGACCTGTTTATAATGTTGTGTAATTGAATCAGTTAGAGTCTGCAGGACCATAGTGTTTTGTTGCCAAACATGACTGGTAAGTTACTTACATCAAATTACAAGGGCATGGCATGACTAGAGAATCTCCTATTTAAATAAAGCTAGAAAATCCATTTAAGAAATTAAGAAAGAGCAGAAACAAATACTGAACATCTACTATAGAACAAGTGTTTGACCCACCTCTGAAATGTTACTAATTTCTGTTGAGAAGTAACAGAATAATTGAAGTTAGGTGAAAGACATCAGGCAGACATTTGTTAGTCCTTAAACAGATACCAGTTTGATAACAATGACATAAATGTCTCTATTATAATTATTTATCATCATGTATATTCATTTTTATCTTGTCAGCACTATAAGCCAGAACTCTCAAGGAGGGCAGCAATCCAATTTGGAACAGGACCAAATATCCTTTTCTTCTTTGCTTTCTAATTTAGGACCGGGTTATTTTCCATACCTGAATTTTTTTGTTTGGGTTTTTGGCATTTTTTTCACCCCAAATATTTATCCTTTCCTCCATTCATCGGCTAGGTGTTGATATTATCGCCTGACTATTAAGGATAATAAATATATGAAGATGTCCTGAATTTCAGTAACAGTTCTGTTAATGTTGCCTTATACTGACATTCTTTTGTTAATTATGCCTCATCTCAGTGCTGGTGAATTAGGCTTGTATGAAAGGATGTAGCCACACTCCAGGTAGAGGTTTGGCTGAAGCCTGTGTAGTGGTATGAGATTGCACCAGCTCAATAGCAAAGTAGCGGATAGCTTAACTGCCTGTGGATCCTTTTCACTTCTTGGGTGTGGGTTTTTCTGGTTGTGTGATGCCCTCCCCTGCTGTGGTGACTCTGCCAGCTTGGGCACCTGGAGAGAGCTGCAGTCCCTGTCGTAACTGGTGTGCCAGCACAGTAGCTGTGCCATGCACGGGCCCCTGGCATGGAGCTTGTCTGCATGAGTGCTCTGAAATGCAGGCTCTGGGATCTGCTCACCAGCTCCTGAGCTGTTCAAGCTGTTACATTTCATTTACTTCAGGGGAAATTTGAATTTCACATAGCTTTTTTGTTCAGATTTCTTATGTCAATGTATACATATGCCTCGGTGTGTGTCTGTGTGTGTATATATATATATATATATTGTTTTTGGTTTTTTAGGCAAAGAATACCCTCTAAAAACGTGTATTACTATCGCTGCCCGGACCACAGGAAGAACTATGTCATGTCATTTGCTTTTTGCTTTGACCGAGAGGATGACACTTACCAATTTGCTTACTGCTATCCCTATACATATACTCGCCTTCAGCACTATCTTGACAATCTACAAAGGAGGAACATGGACTACTTTTGCAGAGAATTGCTAGGACGCAGTGTGGTAAGTAATAGGCATGCTTGCCAACTAGGCAGGCTTCATTATGAATGTCTACCCTTAAATGCTTATAGAGTATAATTCATCATCCCTGCTAAAGTACACACATGCACATATTTGTTTTACTGCTATCAATGACACATGAGGTAGCGTACCTGCATGGTGAAATATGGACAAATGCTAATTTAATTTCACATAAAATATTTCCTTTGTGATATGCAAGGCAATGCTAAATTCCCATGTACGATCAATTCACCTCTAAAGACATTAAAAGATGAAACTGAAACAGCTTTATTGAAGAAATGTGGTTTTTAGGGTACTCTGTCCATTTGTCTTTCTGGAAGACCTTTTCTGTTCAGAAGAAAATATGTGTCTTTGGAACTACAGTATAGTTTTACTTGGTAAAATAATGCAAAACATATACAAACTACCTATTTTAGTCTTAAAGTGTCTGCTTTGGTGATTTGAAATTAAAAGGGGTTTAGTGGTCTTAGTGTAGATCTTAGTGGCCACATGAAATTAAATTGTGACAGTTCTTGTGGTGCAGGAAGGAGGGTTAACGGCAAAGTTGAACTTCTGCTCACTTTGCTATAACCTTTCTCTGAAATGTTGCCTGTCCTGAGGATTTGGAAAGCATGACTCAGCCACTCCCATACCAACTCAGAAATCATTAGATTAATAAATAATAGCTGAAATCTTGGGTTGGTTTTTTTTCCTTTTGTGTTCTCGGCTTTATAGTGCACTTGTCCCACATTTTTAATCTTTTCTCTGAGATTAGATTTTGTCTAAACTTGTTGTGTTTGTGTCAGAAAAAAGAAAGCTGTGATTCCTATGAAGGCTGCTGATCCCAGCAGCTGGGGCCTTAAAAAGAATCCCAGCATATATTGTGAAAATCAGAATGAAATCGTATGTATAGCCTGCAGTGGAATAAATAAAAGTCTTCCAGCATTAGAGCAGCCCATTGAGATCTCTGTGGTGCCATAAAACTTGCAGGAAAAATTAACTTATGGAGAAGAGTAAAAACAGAATTAACAAAGGAAAGCATTTTTTAACCCTTTGGTCAGCTAAATTCAGTTCTGGTTCTAAAGATGACTATTACATATCCCTGAACTGATATTAATTATTAATCATTCCAATTAGAAGGACAAACAATTATAAGGGAAAGGGGTATTAAAAAAATAGAAAAGTAAAATATTCAGAGGGTAGGAGAAAGGAGCACTATTGTTTTAATGTGTGTAGCATTTTAATTATTAATCTTAGAGGACAGAGCTGTCATTAATTCTATAATGAAACCGAATTTGTTTCCTTTCACTCTGAAACTAGTGTATAAACAGTCACATTTGCATATTCATCAAACCCCTGATCTGACTGATTAAAACACTGAGATAGAAGGATTTGTCTTTATCTGCATTTTGACAGACAGGGCTATACTCTTAAATCTTGTTAACATTGTGTTACCAGTAGTTGCTAAATATTATTTTTTATATTTCAGCAAACTAAACAAACAGATGCCATTCAAAACGTGGCAGGAAATGTGCTGTGTATAAGTCCTGATTTTATATCTATATGTACACACAGAGTATGTTTTGCAGAAATTGATATGGTAACATTTTGCAGCTCACCATGCTGATCTGTTTAAAAAGCTTCTGAATCAGGCTCATGCTGTAATCTTTGTAAGTAACATTACAATCTCAGAGCATTTCTGGCTTTTCTCCACACACAACTGTCCTAGAACAGCTTGGTAATTTAATGTCTTTGCTGAGCTTGAATAGACAATTTCCATAAGTTCTCTGCGAGTTAAATATTTTAACATAGAGCTTTGTTGCTATCATACATCTTTAAATGGTGAAAAACAGGATCCTTCAGTCTTCGCTGCACAGTGCTTCATCAAAGCAGAAGCTCGCTGTACTTTAGAGAATTGCGTGCCATATAGGATAGATTTAGAGCTAAGAAAGCAAGCTCCGTCCCTGCTCTGGCCCCTTATGTAAGATAAGAGGAATCAGATTGGCATAAAGAGACCCTTAAAAGCTCTATTCCTGGCAAAGGGACGATACCCTTGGTAGCACACGGTGAAAGGCAACTTAACAATGCCGTCTGAGGACAAACTCTGAAGTCCTTATGCTGGGCACAGGACTGAGGCAGGGTAACATGTTGGGGGAAGGCTGTGGCATATCTGCTGAGCTGCCAGGTAGCCACCGATACGCTCTGGTTCATTCTAGGGGAATTTTACAGCTCCCTGCAGAAGTTTGTGATTGTGAGGATGGGAGAATGGTTTGAAACAATTTCACTTCTTCTGAATTATGAAGTTTTGAACTGTGCCTCTTGGAGACAACAGTATCTCACCACAGATCTTTGGGGCTTTTTTATTTTTCTTTGTCGTGGAACAGTAAAATGCAAGTCACAAGAAACCATGCTTAGATGATTACTCCTGAAGGCTTTCTGACTGCACATTTTGCTGCATGTAATGTTTTCTAAGCAATCTAATTTCTAATCTAATTTCATATTTTCTCTAAAGAAAGTACTATGCCTTCATTAACTCCTTAAATACTTTCATTAATTCTATGAAAATTGAAAGTGAAATATCAGTATGGGACTTGTAATTGTCATTAGGATGCAGAATGGTGAAGTGGTTCAGAGCCAAATGGCAAAGATTCCCATTGCCAGTGTGAATAGATAACTTAGCTGTTCTATTTCTGACCTTTTAATGTTTATACTTTTTACTTCAGGGAGCTATCCCAAAACCTAGATGTGCCAAATGATCTTGAAAATAGTCTCTCCTGCAAGCTAGCTATGATGGTCACCCAGATATAATTTAAACTGCCATTTTCATTCTGCCATTGTTGGCCTTAGGTAACTTCAGTCTTTCTACAGTTTGTCCCAACAGATCATAAGTTCAAAATCTGTGAGCAGTTTTTAAAACTGTGAAATTAGTTTTTTGCATATTATTGATGTGTCTGTCATCTCGGCATATATTATGCAATATTGTACAGCATAATATAATGAAAAATAATTTTTACATTTTGTGAAAATATAAGCACAGGCTCCATTTACATTTACAGTACCTATTTTATGACAATTATATGGTTTCATGTGCAGTAGCAGTTACGTGTAGCATCATAAACAATATTTCAGACTTGGCAAAATTTTCGAGTGTGTCATTATTTGAAGGTGATAGTGTAAATTAGCTGTGTGTTATTGAAGTGTATGGACAGTTGATGAGACCTGTACCTCTACAGGATTCCACTGTCACACATACTATATTAAATGCATTTTGGTGAGCCTGGCTCAGCTCCTACATCCCACTTTACAAATTGCCACTGGCCAGGCAGTATTTTCATTACTCACTCAAAAGAGAGCCAAGATTAATTGGAGACAGATACTTCCTTTCACCCCATTAGGCAATGGTGCTTCCAAATCACACTTGAGGAAAATTGCAACTGCACATACAAACCACAAGCCTCAAAGGGACTTCCACAGTACGTAGAGACTGGAATATGGAATTCTGTTAAATTAAATATTAAACATACATATTTTAAAACAAGAAGGTAATATATCTAATGTAGAGCTCTGTAAGTGAGCCAATCTCTTAAGTCAGACATGGGATACTGAGTGTAACAGATTGGAACACAAGGTGCTTTATTCTGACTGCACACCATTTTGGTACATGCTTTTAGTTTACATAAGTTACTCCTGATTTTTGCTGGTATCAGAGAGATCAGAATGAGGGCCTAAAACTCTGAAACTGCACACCAGATGTCACGTTGCTGGTTCATTCATCAAATATCCCTTATTTGTTGTCTAAATGACTGGGTACCCCAGTAAAAATAGTTGATCAGTCCTACTGATATCTACTGGTCCATTTTTAACTGCTCAGTTATGACTGTTTTAAAGCATGAAGCAAAGAAAATAGACAATTTTTCTAAGGTTAAATTTCCCATTTCTATGTTCAGCGTTAGGTTATATAATAACAGTTCTGTAAAAGAAAAGTATACTCTTTGTCTTTGAAAAAAATAGAAGTTACAGGCTTCACTGTAATGTATCATACCTTTGAAATCATGTTGCTATCAGATTCTGTGCTTTCCAATGGATCTGACTGCAACTAGGTTGAAATGTCGTCTAAATGCAATTTGTGGCAATTTACTTGTTCTGAAAAAGGCCACAGAAATAATGCTTAAAAAAAGTAAACCCAACTTCTCATTTCTCTAGGATGTGAAAGTGCACCTACATGTATGTTCAGGGAACGTTCTCTTTATTCAGTGGTGTATCTATTTACTCATATAGTACTGCTGTTCCCACAGTATTTGTAATATGGAAACCATCCCAAAACTGTACATGAGATTTTAAATGTTCCTGCAACTATTTTCTTAGCTGGGTTGGATTTCAGCAGAAGTAGAGTTGGACCTAAAAATAACACCACCAACAGTTCTTTCCAAAATAAAATATGATTTATAGTATATAATAGCACAGTATGCTACCAGGGAAATTACATAAATAGCATGAAAAATAACAGGGAACTATTCTATACCATCAGTTTTAAGGAAAATGTCTTTGATAGAATTTAAAGGAAGTTCTGGGAGATAAACTGGATTGTGGGAATCACAGAGAGGGAAAGATAGGTGAAACTACATTACTGTTGAAAGTTGCCTTCTGTCTGTAGGATATATAAAACTGTTCATGGTAAAAACAAGAAATACTTTGCTTTAAGCTGGCAGTGATATATAGTTTTAGAAAAAAAACCCCCAAACTTAAAATCATAATTTACAAATAATATTGTGCAGGGTTACTAAATGTATAAGCTGGTTATTTCTTAAATTCTAGAAAGAGCACTGTTTCATATAGTAAAATAATTTCTAGAAGGATTTGCATAAATTGTTGTTTATATGACTATGAGTAGAAAATCTTAAATTGGGAAGAAGGTTTCAAATCTTAAGTCAATTTGGCATCTCAGATTTTATAACTATCCTTGTATATTTAAAACTCCTATAAAAAATGCTTGAAACTCACAAAAAAAAAAAAAGTTTTAAGGATAAAGAATCCACTGAGTTAAGAAATCACCTGCAGAAAAACTGTTATGATCCACTTTGTAAGAAGAAAACCTCCTGAAAGCAATGACAGTAAATGAATTATATATGGTGATATTAGTCTATACAAACTGTTTTCATGTGTAGGTCCCAAGTTGCACCCTTTCATGCTATAGTTACACGGGAAAACCTTTGGAAAGTCAGTGACCTTTCTGAAGATTTCACTGGACTTTCTGTAGCTGTGTGGGTTGGCCTTTTGCTTCACAGCTCTTCCATTTCCATGTCAGGCTCTTCATCTCACCTTCACTCACACGTGTCCTTCATCGGGCTTGCCCTTTCTTTGCCTCAAAACTTACCTTCCCTTTTCCTTCCATTTAGTTTATATTTTCCTAAGCTAACTACAGGAGGAAAGTCGTGACATTTGTTTTCTGCTCTTATGTTACTTATTCTGCTTTGTTCTTTCCTATTAATTCCCCTTACCTCTTTGAGTTGTGAAGGGAAAATCCAAAATAGCTGTTAGGTCTTTTAAGTACCAGGACCGCACAAGGTAGTCATGTTCTCTTCTGTGCACTCAATATCCCCATCTCAGTGCCATTTCATGTAACTTCATATCCTGGTCTATGACCTGTCTTCCCTGTCCTTATGTCTTTTGTGCTCTCTGTTTGCTCCATCCTCTAACATGTATGCCCGCATTTCCAGAGAACCTGGCACGATATATGGTTTGTCCAGGCTTCAACCTGGAGAGGAAACATTAATGATCTAGTCAGTTGTCCTGACATGCCTGAAGTAACACCCAAGTGCAGGAATGCATTTCAGCATCTGAATCCTTGTTTCTTGGCAATGGCAAATTTCAGATAAGAGGCAGATTTTACTCATTCCTGTCCTCAGCACTTTATACTACTTGGTTGGGTGCCACACAGCTCAGTGTGATAGCTGTAATCCCAATAGGAAACAAACTTTGTCCACACAGTCAGTTCAACCCCCAGATCTGGGAAGCTGCCTTTAGTTACTGCACCCTAAGCTTCTGGGGACAGGAAGCACCTATTTTACTTTCTGTGTTTGGTGCCTTGCTCACTAGAACTCCTTGTCTGGTGCTTGGGAAATAACATAGTACAACCAATTATAACTCCATCAAAAAAGCAAGTCTGAGGTCCTGTATGTACACTAATGCAAAGCTTTTTATGATTTTAAAATCTACCTAGTTGCCTGGAAGGACATACAGATATTTTGAAGATAGCTATGGCTCTTAGAAACCAGTGAAAACCTTAGAATACATTCATTCTTCTTTCACTTCCATTTACAGAAATTTCTTTTCCCTCTTTTGTAGCACAGCATTAAGCAATAATTTCCATGTTGAGAGTGATCCTGAATGTACTTGCATGTAGGGGAAATTGTGCTATGTGGAGCTATTAGCTACATTTGCCCCATAGCACATTTACTGCGTTGACTCTGCTGGGATTTTGACTATGTTTGAGTTGGTTTCTATTTAGACCTCCTGAGTAGTGGCTGTGTAATGCATCTGTGGGGTTGGAGTTGTATTTTAATCTGTATTCTTTGACTGTAGACCCAGAAGATGGTTATCCTGGCCCATATTACCTGCAGGGCTGAGACCTTGGGATTGAAGGCTTATCTAAAAATTTTAAAGTCTGCTCAGTCTGAAGGATTTGGATTTATGCTTTTTAATTTAACCAAAGAATGAACTATTTATTGATTTAGCTTTATAATAGCTATATAATGTAAATATAATGTATTAAAATCTCTAATACCTTAGGCAAAATCTTGTTTACATGATTTGTGTAAACCAAGCATTGTGTCTCTGATCCAGCAAAATACTTAAGCATAGATTTAAACTTAAGCGTATTAAATAGACCTGTTGAAGTCACTAGCACAGTTCATGACATCAAGTTAAATGTGTGTAAAAATGCCTTTAAGCTCCAAGGTCAGAACAATCAACACTTTGCAGGATCAAGGCCTGGTGCCCTAATGTTTTGCCATTATCTTGTACTACCACTGTAACAACATGACTACATGATAGAAAATAAGAAAAAAAAATTTCTAGAATTTAAGCCCAGATTCTCAGTGTTTCCAGCCAAACCTACTTACAAAGTAAAAAGGAGTAATGATGTCTTCAGTCTTATATGAATGTAAGTGGATCTGGCTATTGTTTGACTTATATTTCAGTTCTTTTTAAATGTTTGTTTTAATAAGCTCCCAAGGGCCTGCTTGTCTCACATTTCACCTTTACCTACAGTACACTGACACCACGGAAGCTGAGAACTAAATTAGAGATCTGGTTGTAGGATATGGAAAGAATTTACTTGCCAGTCATTGATAGCCAATGGATTTGGCTAGTGATTTCATTCACTCCTTGTAGTGGTAAGAATAAAACAAATTCACAATGAGGTAGATATAGTTTCAAATAGCTCTCCAGTATTACAAAATTCCCACTGCACAAGATTTTTAAGACTTTTGTGTATAGACTATAAGCCATTTACTTCCACATTAAACATAATGTAACAAATAAAACATTCAAAAATAAACGAACAAAAACTGTTGTCACATTTAGTCAGGGTTTGAGGTTTCTGTGTACCATCCTCTACGTTCCCTTCAGATTAATATCCCCGCTTGAAATGGTATATACCTAATAGATAATACGTAAATAACTCAACAAATGAAAAGTAGTTTCCAGTTTGATTCAAGGAAGCATTTATTTGTCCGTCACTTCATTTTTGGATATTTCATCGCTTGTCCACATCAAGTTGGAGAAGCTGGTTCAGGTAATGTATTCTGCAACCCTTTTTGCTGTTCTCTATAAATATGCTTAATATCTGTGCATAAAGTGAATCCCATCATTGCTCAGCAGTCCTTTTTGTAGTGTATGAGTAAGGTGTGCACTTGAGGCCTTCTGCATAAGAGATCTATGCTAATCCTGGAGTTCTTTGTCCTTGTCATGCACATGTTCATGAGACTTTATCTCTGTGGTCCTTAAGCTTTGAAAGCTGAAAGTTCGTTCCGAAAAGTCTTCAGCTTGTATTGCAGAAAGGAATCTGTGATATATCTTTATATCACATAGGAATGAGAAAATAAGAAATAGGATTTTGATGCAGACTGTAAGATAACGTACACCAAAGAAATGTAGTTCTGGTGGCCCAAGCTGGCTAAGTGCATCCTTACTGTTGACCCCAAGTATTTGAATATACATACTTGAAGAGAAGAGCTAAGACTCATGACAACCTGATGGATTTCTAGAACATAGCTGGGAGACACTGCATGTAGCCTGTGATCCGTTCTTGATTGCGGTGTGGTTTTAGTGCCCTTTACTTTTCTGCACTGCTAGGAAAGTATTTTTGAATCCAAGAATAGTGCAATGAAGAAGGGCATCAAACTTACATGTAAGGGAGGCTAGTGCCATCCCTATTTTAACATATTGTGTTACATTCAAACATATTTTATTTTAGAAGTACCATAATAGTACCACAATAGTAGTATCATAATAGGACCAAAAAAAAGAAAGAGTGTATTTCTAGAAAATCCTAGCTCCTGCTGAAGTGCTGCTATTATCTACAAATACTGAAAGCAATATTTATCTTTGTTTTGAAGACAAAATAACATACAAATAACACAAGGAGACAGGAGCTTTTTAATGTAAAGCGGTAGGTACTTAATTGAAAATTGTTTTTATTTCACTTCTAACAAAATGTAAGGTACAGCTTAAAGCCTTTCTAATACTCTCCTTTAAAGAGATCTTACATGGCAACCAATCATATTGGTACATGAAAAGAACTGCATTCTCTGATAAAGATCCTCTTTTTCATGTTTTCAAACAGCAGCTGAGCACCATACTGTGGCAGCAGAGAACAATCTGAGAAAATGAACACAGATTGAAAAGGTCTCAGTTACATGACATTTTCAATGAAAATAATTCAGCCCTAGGCCCCCAGTTAAAAGTTTTCATTCAGAATTCCCTAGAATTGTGGACATACCTTCCTACAGAAAGTGTTTGTTTTTCTGAACTGGCTTATCTGATGTTCCAATAAATGTGTAACATGGAGGAAGACAAAGGAGAGATACCATCCATTTCAGGAATTATCATAAGTGTGCACAACAGAAAAATCAGTTTCAGAAATCATTTTTATCCCTTTTTATTTTGAATTTCACATTAATTGCATCCAATTTTGCACTTAGTCTTAATTAGTTAACTTTTAAGAGGACTGTTACTTACTCAAAATATAAAGACTTCAGGATTTTATAATACATGTATTTCTTTCCCAGTTAGATTTTCTGCATTAAGGTGGATTATAATAATGCATTAAATTCCATCATGATATTTTTAATCAGCTTCTTAGTTCATTAGTAACAGCTGCACATTGTTAAAGGTTGTGGGTTGTTGTTTTTTTTTTTATCTAAGTTGCTTAGAATTAAAATATTAACTAGTTTTCTCTATATTTATGAAAGCTGCACTGTTCTGCAGCATGGAATGAGGGAAAGTCTTATGGCTGTCATCAAGGAAAACCCAGACTTTTTCAGAACATTTGCTCTGACAACCTCCAAAATATTGCATAAATATCACTGAGTTAAGGTTCATAACATTCTTCTGACTGTAATGTCATTTTATGGGGAAGGAGACTATTGCAGAAACCTGGATCATTTAGAAGCAGTTTGTGGTAAAGACTCTAGTACTCATTTTCGGAGTTTAGCCACACTAAACAGAGCTAGTCTCTATGAAGCTTCACGCCAGCATCGAGTCGTCAAATCGCTGTCAGGACCATGGACAGTGCACGCGATTTGTGTTGTCACGGCACTCACACATTTTCACATGCAGTTTTGATAAGCCAAAATTAGAAACAACTTCTTTCAGAAGTCCTGATACACAAAATTGAAGCCCAGCTTTTGTCAGTTACACACCAAAAAGTAGTTTAATATTTCAGAAGCCAGGCCCTATTTGCAACTGCTGAGCTCTTCAAAGTCCACAGTGTTCAAGAAAATAATTAGAAATGGAGTCTGCTATTTTGCACAGTTCTTGTGATTCAGGATCTCAGGTCTGTTTTTCTTATTTGCCTCCTGAGAATGAAAAATGGTCTTTAAGGTGTTATGTCTGATGGAAAATTTATAGGAGTGTCAAAGATGACTGATTAAGTGCACTTTATAGATTAACAGATGAAGACTAAAACAGAGGTTGATGGTACTGTGTTGGAAAAATAGGACATATTTTGGCAATACAGCAAGGCACATCAAGATATGTCTTTGGCCTGGACATAGATATAAATCCAAACAATGAATATTTCAAAATCTGAAAGGTATGTGTAGGACAAGAGTAGTGTTACTGCTCCAAACAGGGTGCTCAAAAGCATTGTATCTTCTTTGTGTACAGTGAGTTGAAATGCACAATATCCATGTTGCCCGGTAGCCTGTCTTCCTCTCTAAAGCTTAAGGAAATTGTCTAGATCTTTACCATGCTCTAGGCAACCAAATTATCAACATAAAGTACTTCGGTGTCTTCTGCATAAGGACCATGTCTTTTTGTAGGAATGAATTATATTGTAGGGTCCCAGAGACCTCATAAAAGTTTGTGGGTTTGTTTTTTTTTGTTGTTGTTGTTTGGGTTTGTTGGTTGTTTTTTTTTTTAATTGTGGTGGAGTCTTTATCTTTATGAAGAATACAGACTATATATCCTCACTTACAAGATAGCAAATGGCTCAAAATGCAAACTCAGAAAAAAGAATATGTTTTAATGGTGTAGTTTTCTGCTGTTGTAATCATCCTTACAAGATACTGTGGCAGCACCAGATTTGTCTTCAGCTCCAGCTGATTTTGAAATCCTTCAGAGCTTTAGGAATAAAACTGCACATATCCTCTAGATTTCTTTTATAGAAATAGATAAGATTTTGTAACAGCAAATAACACTGCAGAGCTGAACAAAATGTTCCTCCCATAAATAAGACTTGGATGCACTCAGACCAAATAACATTGTAGACTCATATTACACAGGCTCAGAGAAAGACAAAGAAAAGTGTATTATATTCCTCATGGTCAAATAGAATTCCTACATGCCCATCTTGCCTGAAATTCCCATTATCCATGGCAACCAATAAAAGTGACACACAGCAACAGGTAACGTCTAATTTAGTACTGACAAAGAGGTGGGGTGCATTGATCTTTTTGGCAGAAAATGTCATCCTTTTCCTTCACTATAACTCAGATTTTCTCATTACTGGGCACAGATGGCAAAACATAATTTTATTAAGTATAACCATTTGTTTTGCAGTTCATCAGTTAAATTCAAAAGAGTATAGAGACTAGTTTATGCTGGCCATTAACAGAAACAAGTTAGTAGCTAGAGCTATACTACAAATGGCTATAGATGTTGCATACAATGCTTCAAAATCATTTGTTGCTATGACAATAATGAAGTAGAATGTGGTCTCTGAAATCTCAGATTTTTCATCTTCCCAGAGAAATACAGGTAAATACAAATTCTTTTAGAGAGCTGGACTTCCTTTAAAACTACAATGAATTTGTGTATGTATGTATGTTACAAAGTAAGCAAGCCACTCTCTGCTCATTAGAAAGTTAAATCATGAAAAAGGAAAATGATTGGATTGTGAAGCTCCTGGACAACCTACCAACCATCTCCAAAATCTCTAGTATCAGCCAAGCACACTTTTGGTAGAACTGAATGAGGACTGCATGTCAAAATCCTTTCCTGATCTCATGTATCTTTCCTTTACCTAATAAGAAGTGCACCTGTGTTCATTTTTTATCATCTGGAGAACAAATAAGTTTCTGGAAATTATTTCTACCCTATTTTCATGTATTTCCAAATAATGGCACAAATTTCCTGACATGCTGCGTCTGAAAACTTACTCTGAAAGGAAGGAAGTTCTCTCCTGCAACTGGTGACCACAGAATAGTTGCTCCATAATCCCTTTTCCTAAATAACCTAGGGGAGTGAACGTTTTTTATGTCTATATATTTTTAAAAATGCCGATGAGGCCTCTCCTCTCTCATACTGTCACAAATTATTAACTTTACCTGCAGTAATGATGAATCACAACCAGAGGTTTACAAAGATTATGGGTTGGTGGTGATTAATAGCTATAAACAACTAGCTCACAAAAGATACCCTTTTTCATTAGTTTCAGGAGCTGCTGAATGTAATTTGAAATCTGCTCCATGTGCTAGGATGTAGGATAGCCTCTACTCTGACAGGAGTATACCATATATAAGTTTTGGAAAACACCAGAGAGGTGTCTTTAACAGAATAGGGAGCCCATGTGCACAGACAATTCAGAACATTGGGCTTCTCTGGGAATTGTTATTACATAGAAATTTACTAGAAATAACAAAAGTGTTTGGAGTTTGAAAAATTTCTTTCTTTGATTAAAAATATTCCGCAACGATCATAGTCTACTGCATAAAAGTAATGTGTTATGATAGCAAAGCTCTGGAACTGATCACATGTCATCAGATCTCCCTGACCATACTTAACTTACCAGTATACCACTGGTAGCAGATGTATTTCAACAATGATCATGGATAGAATTTCTTACAGCAGCTTCATACTATGTTGTATAAGCTGGGAATACCCATCTGCACCCCTATTTGCAGCCAACATGAACATGAAATTTTACAGCTTTTGTTCCAGGGACAGTCTGAGTTAAATCTCTTTAGGAGACACCTTCACCATGTCACAGCTGAGTAACTGATTATATGTTGTTTACTCGAATCATCCTGAATGCCAAAAGAGTAAAACAATTCTCACGTTAATAAATAACATATAGCCAAGATTTCTTCTTTTCAGGTGTCCATTGTATTTCTTTCTCTCATTCTAGCACAGAAGAAAATTATTTTATGCCAATCTTCTTTTGCATCTTAACGCATTACATGTGGATGTATTCTGATTTCAGAAGGTCGTATTCATTACAAGTCTAAACATGCTACCTAACAATAAACTGGAATCTACTAGAATGGCATGAATTTCTGTAAGGGAAAATATGTTATGTGATAATTTTCACATTTCCGATCTTCCAAACAGTACTATTTAAAATATTTTTTGTTGCTAATTTTGGAAAACCTCTCCTTTCATTTCTTTTTTCTTCTTTTTTTTTTTTTTTTTTTAAATCCATAGAGCATCTGGAAGTACCACAGTCAAGTACCACAGTATTTCATAATATTGCATTCAATTTCTATAAAATTTGTCAAAGCTCTTTTCACTATTATCAAAACTGTCTCCATTTTTTCTTTCATTTCTCTTGACACCTACACTGAAGCATTGGTTATAAGTCTCATTACTCACTCTCCATCAAAGTTACCTTCTTTCTGAGTATAATGTCTATTACAGAGGCAGTGGTGCAAGAAGATCTGATATCTGACCTCTCCTGTGCTGTGTTTCATTACAGCAAAGGTTCTCCTAGATTACATCCAAAATGTTTTCTCAAAATTGTTTCAGGATTAAACAAGTTATTAAATCATCTGTGTCTTTTTCTAAGCTTCATGCTACTTTTGAGAATATAATTAACATCTTTACTGTCACAGAACTAAATTGTTCAGGTATCATCTTGATTTATTGTCTCATTACGTGATTTCAACACAGGTCTCTACTCTTAACAATATCAAAAAACCAAAAGAAAGACAGACACGAACTGCTTCAGTAGCACCTTGTAGATACATTCTGACTACCTGTTGGGTAAATCGGTGTGGGACCTACTGGAATATTTCACATGCATTACATTGTTCAGATTGGCTTCTGTTCTGATTTCTTTAGATAGAACAGTTCCGATGTAGTTTCTTCTTCAGCAGACTAAGCATTCATTTGTTTGAAATTGGGAGTTTCTCACAGCAGCACGCATACAGAGGCAACTATGCATAAGAAATATTAAGGTTATGTACAAAGAAATGCCTATCTCCTGTAAAATCACCCTGCACCTTCCTGCACCTTGGGTTCATATAATTTAATATGGTAGAGGAAACAGGAGCTCCAGAGCCATGGCCAGGAGTAAAAGCAGGGAAAAACTGGACATAAGTCTTTGAGAAAAATAGATGAGGTCATCCCATTACCATAAGATACATGTAGATGTTTCCAGGAGCTGTTTGTCTTTCAGTGTCACAGATGAGCCCATGATGACATACAGCCTTTGTGCTTACTTAACATTCAGAAGACACTTGTGACAAATAGGGTCATGTAATGATGATGCTTACAAGATTTGGGAATATGTATTGCTACCATTACTTCAGAGGTCAGTCTTAGCTTTTTGAACTTCAAATTAGGGTCCAAACATATTCAATCCCACTGTAACTTTTGTGAAAATGTCTGTGATGAATGAAGGATATGCAGAACTCTTTGGTTTTGTTCCCCATGTATTGGTAATGTTGGAGCTAAGGCTATTCCTTTTCTTTATAGATAATGAATGATTGTGAAATACAAAAGCCTTAGAGCAACTGTTGCATATCAAAGAACTTGAATGTGACCATGTTTGTGTTAAACAGGATTGAAATATGCAATACTTACCTCGACTCTGAGACTAGAGGCTAACGTGGGTCAATGATAGTTCATGACAAGAGTTTCAAAGCCAATTTTTAATATTTTAATGTCTATAGCTGTCTGCAAGTGAGCCAAGGAATGCACTCAGGAGTGTCTTAATTCTTCTTGAAGTCATCTGCAAGTTTCTACCACACTCAGTGAACTTTCACAAGAAAGGTGATGCTTGAGAACCTCTAAAATTTATATATAGTGTTACATTTCCAGAATGGATATCTAGCCCCTAATAATTTGCCATTTATTAATCTAAGACATCTATTTTGGGTTGAACTAGATGACCTCTAAAGGTGCCTTCCAATCTAAACCATTCTATGATTTTAATATATCCCAAAATAAAATTATTTTCCTCATCATGATCTGTATTGAAGACCTCCCTTGGAAGAAATGAAACAGTAAAGATCAACTGTTGGAATCCAGGGATACTAGAAAAGCGGAATGTTTTGTAGTCACATAATCCAATTATCTAATGAAAATTTGCTTATATGTAGCTACTATTGTTAAATTTCTGTGCTCTTTGCAAGCGCCAAGATGTTCTGGAAAGAGAAGTGTACGAGTTTGGTTTCGTCCATCAGAGACAGAATAATGTTCAATCATGATGTTAATCACAGCACAACAGTTTCTACCAGAATGACTCTATAGAGGATTCATTCTCCCATCTATGCAGGTGCATAAAGAATTCTTTTAATGGGTGGTGCATATACTCTTGTAAAAGAATTGACTCCTTTGTATTAAAATCACATGCCTGGGATTTTAACATGAAAACTGAAAAATCCCACTGTGCAAAACTGACTTAATCTCAATTTCCCTCTCACCCTTTTACAATGTCAAGATGCCTGAGTGCTCAAGTGACTGAATAAGTACTAAATATTTAATGCATGGAGGTTACATTAACTGAGTCTTTGATCTGAAACTTCTTAAAAACATCTTAAAAGCCCTTCAAAAACAGGTTAGTATTTCATTACAGTCACTTAAAAATAGATTTATTTTATCAAAACATCCTGTCAGAAACCCCAAAGCTGTGATAAATAACCTACAGCATTTTAACTAAAGAATCTCCTAATAATAGTTTCTTAGTGTATCAACAAATTGCCTGTTGAGGGTAAGAAATAGCAGCTGGCCCTGTCACCTCCATCTAGAACTTGCATGTATGTGGTTTCTCTGCTGAGAGTTTGACCAGGTATATACATTAGATTCCACAGTGGGATTCTGCATGCTTGATGCTATTCAAACAGAATGTCTCTCATTTAATTCTGAGATTAAATTAACTTTTTTTCTTCATGGAATAAATTTAGTAGGGCAATTTAGTTTTGTACAGATGTTTTTAATACAGTAATATTTACAGGAATTTGGGCAACATGAACAATGGGATATATAAATAATTAATACAATCCTTGGAAAATCCTGCTTGTTTTTAATCTGTACAGCATAATTTGAGAGCATCTCTGGCTGTGTCAAGACTCTGTCCTTTGGTTATTTTTTTATTTCAAGGGCAACAGACTGCAGTATGATATTGTGTGAGTATCTGCTAGATGTGTAGAAGACAGAAGCATACGCAGAGGCAGGTTTCTATATGATGAATTTCTACTGCATCCAGCAGACCTTTCATGAGAGAACGTGGCCCACCCAAAGCTATCCTTCCCCCTTGTTGTAGATTTCCTTCTCACAGGCTGTGTAAACCTCTGGATTCCACTCTGAAATTCCCACTGCTCTTTTCCAAACACAACATTCTGTGTCCTAACACACAGCTTTGTATCGTAAATGATTATTCACAAACCACCTGGTCACTCTGGTGCTGAATTTTGAAATGTAGTTCTGAGCTCATGCCTGTCATTTCTACTTCTTAATTCATACCTGCTTAACCAGTGGAAAGGAAGCTGAAAAGATCAGTGTAGGAAATGGCCTCTTTCTGTCTCCGCAGGAATTAGTAGATTAAAGCAAAATGTTGAATGTATTCTAGGATAATAAAGGAAATAAACACTAGATTCTGAGCTCACTCATATGTAGTTATTTGCTGTTACTTTCTCAAAGTAAAAGTTAAGGATTTCTTCTTGAGTCTCCCACATTGCTGGTGAAAGGCACATGGCTAAACCCTCATGAACCACTTTGAAAATATATTCCTTGTTTCTTAAGGGAAATGCGCCTTTGTCAGTGTATAGCTTGTGTAGAAGATATTTTGCATATAAAAACCACGTGTAGATTGAATCCTGTTATATAAAGCAAAGCTGGTTTTCTATGGAGTTCTTTTGTAGTACCAACATTAAAAGGGTTGTTATAAATAAAAGTGGAATATAATTATAAATGCCCTTCTGAGGAAAAAAAAAATCCTTGATTACCTTTGAATTCTTTTGCCCTTTAAAAAGGTTATATTTAACTGGTTCAGTTTCTTACTTGATGTTTCAGTTCCCAAGGGAAATCAACCTCCAGTACGAACTGTTTCAATTGGGTTACATGACTTTACTGTGTGTCTTGCATTTGTTAACAGGCAGGTTACGTAACGCTGCAGGCTGGACGCGCGCTGCTCGGTCTGCAGCTGCCGTTGGTACGCCGGTGCTCGTGGGGTGACCAGGCAAGTCGGAGGGGGCGTTCAAAAGTTCTGCTGAAATTAACCCCTCCTGATAATAGTATAAACTGCTTGGAAGTAGAGACTTCAGGAGCAGTGTGAGGCTATAAATCTTAAACTATAAAAATATGTTTAATATTTTTATGTGCTACTTATCATCCATGGGGGTTTTTCTTAATGACCAAAAAGAAGTGGTCAAATTCTGCCCTTATTCCCAATGGCATATAATCTGTGGAAGTGCTGTTGACTGGAACAGAATTTCCTTGAGTTACCAGTATTATAACTGAGAGGGTAATTGGAGCATGTGTGCGCTGCCTCACTGAAATGCAAGAGGCTGAATTCTAGGGAGATATTTTATATTTCTAGGTAGTTTGGTGTTGAACAGTTTTAGATTCATTATTCTTATATTTCCATCAAGTAATGCTTTCCTGGTAGAGGAGGAGATGAAAGGACCTTTTCAAAAAATATCAATAACAAAAAAGAAAGGAAAGAAAAAGGGGTTTCATCCAGTTTTTTTTTAGTCACTGATCAATAGCCCCACGAGAGTCTTGTGTTTAGAGAAGAAAGGCAAGCAAGCAAGAATCTTAACTAACTAGCAGGAAGTTGATTTGTAGCATGCTGGTGTTCAGACAACTGATAAGAGAGGAGGAAACGTTTCTGCTGAGAATCAGCAAAGCAGGAACATGCTTTACCACTTTGCCTATTTCATTTCACAAGTCCAACATACTGCACATAGGCTCTGGAGATAAATTTAGATGTGTTTTGTTAATTGTGTGGCATAAAATTTGGAATGGGATGGGCAATGAGATATGGCAAATGATACTTTGATTCAATATATAATAACGTTCGTATTCGAGATGCTACATTTGTGGCAGAAATAAGAGTAAATTGTATAGATTGGCAAAAACCTGTACATCCCTTGTGCTGTAAGGTGGTACACTGAAAGTATCCACCAGTCATTGTTTTGGCAGCTAATTACTTGCAGTAGGTGGTGATATATATGGTATCATCATTTTTGCATATATAAATTCAGAGAGCTCAGTTAAAACTTGTTGTGTTTCATTGTTGTACAGTCTATGTAAGTGAAAAAGGACCTAGGCTAAGACAACGTGCTTGTATTTCAGAGCTGGAGAAAACTTTAGGGTCTTGTTTCTGTGTTGAATAGATTTTTTAATTTTCTTTTTTATTTATTAAAAATGCATATTTGACCCAGAATGATTCCTAGAGGTTTTTGGAGCACTGCTGAGTAAGCCAAACTACCTATATATTTCTTTAGTCACCAGTGCTCTTGGCAGGCACTGTTATTTTTGCAGTCACTTACTGACTGCATCTCTTTAAATCAAGCTTTTGTGCTTCCTTTAAGCATTAGGTTAAAAAAAAAAAATAAAACAATTACTTTATATTTCAATATCTAATAAAAGAACATTATTTTAAAGAAAAAAAACCACTCCTGGACACTTTTTTCTGCTCCTCCCCACCTCCTCCAAGTTTATTCATTTTACTCACTGTGAGCATGTCTTGCCTCGCCTTTAGGCTGAATAAATTTCTGTACCACATCTTCTATGTGAAACCCATACAGTGATGGATTTATGTTGCACTAACTCTTTCAAAGTATTTTTTTAAGTATTAGTATAATTTGTTTGCATGACTCTTTCTGTAAATTAAGTTTATTTAAAGTTGTCTAAGAGCCAGAAATAAATCCCTCTCTACCTTATCCATTCTGGTTTACCATGTGCCGGAAGTTATTCCACATTCAGTGTTAGTAGTTAGACAGTGAAGTTAGACTTCTAAGAGAGTCAGGAATTTCAAATTATATTTGCAGTTTTGGAGCTGTGGGTATTTTTAGCAAAACACTGGCATGCATTGCAGGACTTTTCCTGTGGTTCTGTTAATATTTGCACAGGAAGTTTGAATTAGAATGGTGAAATATTCACTCTGATGCATAATGGTGTGTTCCCCTTCATAGCCACACCCTTCACAGTTGGATTTTTTTGCTCATGCTATTTTGCATATGACTATCATGCAATAAATTGATTTTCCTGTCTCCTCTTCCTATCTTCTTAAGCCTTCATATTCCTGCAGAGTTCATTCTGCTCTTCCTTGCTTGTCCTGTGTATAATTTCTTTGTCATGACCAACTTCAGTTATGACACATTTCATAATTCTTAGCTAAACGATTGTTACATTTTAAAATGTGATTGCTCAATACTCTGTCTTCGGGTAAGCTATTGATTACTCTTCTCCTTTAGGGAAATTGCTTTAGCTTTTTAGCTTCTGAACAATTTTTTTTAATTCAACAAACTGTAGTAACAACTATCTTTGTCCAAGAAACTTTTCAACACTTAAAACACTGGCCTGTAATCTTTTATGCAGGAAAAAGGTTTATTAAAATATGATAAGACTGTTATCACAAAATCTTAGTTGAGAACTAGCTTCAGTCTTAGTTTCTTGTATGTGTCATCTCTATATGGCTTATGTTCTGGATTGTATTTGATTGTGTAACTTGCTTAGCTAACTAGGAAAGAATGGAAATCTGCCTTGAGAAAAATGTTCCCCTGCCTCACTTTTTGCATAGTTATTTTAATCAATATCAGAATAGTAAAGATTCAGTGTGAACAAGGATTTCTTAGTTTCCATCTGTCTGTAAAGACACTTCCTTGTCTAGGTTCAGTAAGTGCCCTGAAGGTCTGCAGCAGCATCCAGGCTCTGCTGCCTTTAACTTCTCCCCCAGCTCTTTCTGCTATGTCAGCCAAAGAGTTTACAATTTACCCTTCCGACTATTCAGCATCACCCTAAATCTATGTTGCCCACTTATTCCCTACTTTGATTTGCTGTCTTAGCAGACCATGTACCTTGATATGCAAATTGCTGCTTTGGTTTTCATCAAGCGTTTGCTATTTGGAAGCAGATTTCTGTCATTTATTTCAGAAGGAACTAGCATGATTTGCTTTTGTTCTACTTCACTTAAAATTGTTTGATGTCATAACTGTCATTCAGGGCACTAGCTTGGGAACAGGAGCTTTTAACCATTTTTTATTCTTCATCATCTTCATTAATATTGGTCTAACATTCAACCTGTAACCAGAGTAATAGTATGTATACTCTGTGGTTTTAATGCTCTTTGCATCAATGTTAACTTTGTGTGTGTGTGTGCACAAGATTCCCTAAACCTCCTAATGCAAAATAATTTTATTGATGGGCATATGGGAGTTAAACTTTCTTTCCCTTACAGTTTTCATTAGAGAGAGGCTTACTGGTACCATGGCAGAATGCTCAAATAAGCATTTTAATGTTGAATAAAGGTCAACACACTGGAATTTGAAACCATTAATCCTTTTGCTCTTAAAGCAGGCAGAACTTTTACAGACTAAATAATGCATTAAATAGTAGACTTTTAAAGTTCTGAACAGGAGAAACATACCTTCAAATTATCAGTTTAGATTTCTAGAACTCTTAATCTTCTATTGTTTTAAGCAAAATGAGTTTGGGTGGGGTTTTTTTTTTGGGGGGGGGGTGGCAGGGGAGGGGAGAGAGAAGGTTTTTTAATATTTTATTGTTTTCCATTGCTTTGTTGGGAAAGGATATTTCTGAGTTCATAGAGCTATGGAAAAAAAGTGCCCAGTGTATAAAAAGATCATGTGTAGTGGAGACAATGCCGGTACTTTCAGGCTGCAATATTTATATCAGTCTAGGGGGGTAGAGGCCCTCCCATTCAGAGGAAAAGAAGTTCAAGCTCACTTCAAATTAATTTCTGGGCTTTGAACAGTTGCGGCAGCCCTTTAGGACACCACAGACTGTTAAATTAAACCTGTATTGCCTTGTGTTGAACTTTTAACCTATGTATGACTGAAGCCTGTCTTTTGGGAAGGCATCCAGTCTTGATTTCAAGGCATCAGGAAACAGAGTATCTACTGCTTCCTTTGGCAATTTGTTCCAGTGTCTGATTACTCTCACAGTTAAAAACATGAATCTAATTTTTGAGTTAAATTAATCTTGTATTATATATTTATTTGTTTTCCTCTGGAAGCTAATTTTTCACTACGAGATTAAGAAATTATTTCTTTTGATGGGGGGCAGGGAGAGAAAGTTACTGGTAATGCAACAGACTGTAGTACTTGATTCTCACTTGAAAATATTTTATTCAGCCCTCAAGTATTTTCTGTGGCTTCTTGCTGCATCTATTTCAATTACTGAACATTTTTAAAAGTATGGGTTCTAGAATTCCATATTTTTTTTTCAGCTTTACAAATACTATATTTGGAAAAATGAGGTATTTAATCTTATTGACTGCTTCCTGAAGAGCACGTACAAGGATCTCGTTGCTGGGACGTTTCATTAGGGTTTATGGAATCACAGGAGTAGGAAGAACCTTTGAGTAATCTTGATCACCCTTGATGCATGGCAGGATCAGCACTTATTCTAGATAGATTTCTGTGTTATTTCTGACAGCTTTTTCCAAGAGTATTCCAGAACTTCCACAGGCAATCTGTCTTCTCTACACTTTACTACTTTTTACTACTTGACAGGTTTTTTTTCCTGAAATCTAGTCTCAATCTCCCTGGCTGCTCTTTAAGTCACAGAATCACAGAATGGTAGGGGTTGGAAGGGACCCCTGGAGATCATCTTGTCCAACCCCCCTGCTTGAGCAGGCACACCCAGAGCAGGGGGCACAGGAACGCGTCCAGGCAGATTTTGAATGTCTCCAGGGAAGGGACTCCACAGCCTCCCTGGGCAGCCTGTGCCACTGCTCTGGCACCCGCACAGGAAAGAAGTTTTTTCTCATATTCAGGCATAACTTCCTGTGTTCCAACTTGTGCCCATTGCCCCTTGGCCTGTCACTGGGCACCACTGAAAAGAGTCTGGTCCCATCCTCTTGACACCCACCCTTCAGATATTTACAGGTATTTATAAGATCCCCCCTCAGTCTTTTCCAGGCTGAACAAACCCAAGTCTCTCAGCCTTTCCTCCTAAGGGAGATGTTCCAGTCCCCTGATGATCTTTGTAGCTCTCCACTGGACTTAGTCAAGCAGTTCCCTGTCCTTCTTGAACTGGGAAGCCCAAAACTGGACACAGTGATCCAAATGTGGTCTCACCAGGACTGAGCAGAGGGGGACAATAACCTCTCTCAATCTGCTGGCCACACTCCTTTTAATGCATCCCAGGATACTGTTGGTGGTCTTGGCCACAAGGGCATGTTGCTGGCTCAGGGTCACCTTGCTGTCAACCATCACTCCCAGGTCTTCAGCAGAGGCACTTTCTAGTAGTTCAGCCCCCGGCTTGTACTGGTGCCTGGGGTTGTTCCTCCCCAGGTGCAGGGTCTTACACTTGCTTTTGTTGAATTTCATGAGGTTCCCCTGGGCCCAGCACTCCAGCCTGTCCAGGTCTCGCTGGATGGCAGCACAGCCTTCCAGTATAGTATCAGCCACTCCTCCCAGCTTTGGTATCACCAGCGAACTTGCTGAGGTTACACTCTATCCCATCATCCAGGTCATTGATGAGTGTGTTCAACAGGACTGGACCCAGCACAGATCCCTGGGGAACACCACTAGTTACTGGCCTCTATCCAGACTCTGCCCCATTGATCACAACCCTCTGAGTTCTATTGTTCAGCCGGTTCTCAATCCACCTCACTGTCCACTCATCCAACCCACACTTCCTAAGCTTGTCTACGAGGATGTTATGGGAGACAGTGTTGAACGTCTTACTAAAGCCTAGATAAACAATATCCACTGCTCTCCTTCATCTACCCAGCCAGTCTCACCATCATAGAACGCTATCAGGTTGGTCAAGCATGATTTCCCCTTGGTGAATCCGTGTTGATGACTTCTGATAACCGTCTTGTCCTCTACATGCCTGGAGATGACCTCCAAGATGAACTCCGTCCTTTCCAGGGATGAAGGCAAGGCTGACTGGCCTATAGTTTCCCAGGTCCTCCTTCTTGCACTTTTTGAAGATTGGAGTAACATTGGCTTCCCTCCAGCTCCTCAGGCACCTCTCCTGTCCTCCACAACCTTTCAAAAATGATGGAGGGTGGGTTGGCAACAGCATCCTCCAGCTCCTTCAGCAGTTGTGGCTGCATCCCATCAGGGCCCATGGATCTGCGAGGATCCAGTTTGCCTAAATGATCTCTAATGCAGTCATCCTCAACCAAGGGGAAGTCCTCCTTTCTCCAGATTTTCTCTCTCACCTCTAGGGGCTAGAATGCCTGAGGGCCAGCCTTAGCAGTGAAGACTGAAGCAAAGAAGGCATTCAGTAACTGCCTTCTCTGCATCCTGCATCACCAGGGCCCCTACCTCGTTCAGCAGCCAGCCCACAGTTTCCCCAGTCTTCCTTTTACTACTGATGTATTTGAAGAAGCCCTTCTTGTTATCCTTGACATCCCTTGCCAGATTTAGTTCCAAGTGGGCCTTGGCCTTCCTCATTGCATCTCTGCATACCCTGACAACATTCCTATATTCCTCCCACGTGGCCAGTCCCTTTCTCCACATACTGTGAACCTCCTTCTTCCATTTGAGTTTCTCTAGAAGCTCTTTGGTCATCCATGCAGGTCTCCTGGCTCCTCTGCCTGACTTCTTCCTCCTAGGGATGCACCGATCTTGAGCTCGGAGGAAGTGGTCCTTGAATACTGACCAGCTCTCTTGGACCCTCCTGCCTTCCAGAGTCCTAGTCCATGGGATTCCTCCAAGCAGGTCTTTGAAGAGGCCAAAGTTGGCCTTCTTGAAGTCCAAGGTTGTAACCCAACTCATAGCCCTGCTTCTACCTCACAGTATACTAAACCATCTCATGGTCACTGCAGCCAAGGCTACCCCCAACTCTCACATCCTCAGCCAGCCGTTCCTTGTTTGTTAGTATAAGGTCCAGCAGCACATCTCACTTTGTTGGCTCCTCCACCACCTGCATCTAAAAGTTGGCCTCAATGCTCACAGAAACCTCCTGGATCATGCATGGCTTGCCGTGTTGTTTTTCCAGCAAATATCAGGATAATTGAAGTCCCCCACAAGAACCAGGGCCTGTAATTGTGAGGCTGTTTCCAGCTGCCTGTAGAAGGCTTCATCAATTACCTCTTCCTGATCAGGTGGTCTGTAGTAAACAACCACAACAGTGTCACCCATATTTGCCTGCCCCTTAATTTTTACCCACAAGCTCTCAACTTGTTCTTCTTCCACTCCAAGGCAGAGCTCAATTCATTGCAGTTGCTCCCTCACATAAAGAGCAACTCCCCCCTCCCCCCGCTTTGCTGGCCTGTCTTTCCTGAAAAGCCTGTAGCCATCAATGAACACATTCCAGTCATGTGAGCAATCCTACCATGTCTCTGTAACTGCAATCAGACCACGGCCGTGCAACCGCACACAGGTCTCTAGTTCCTCCTGTTTATTCCCCATGCTGTGTGCGGTGTACAGGCATTTCAGAGAGGTACTTAAGCACTCAGGTTTCCCTGGAGGGGTACGCAAGGACCTACTATAGCCATGCACACCCTTCCAGTGTTTGATCTCCTGATTGTCATGAGGCAGCTAAGGCACCTTTATCACTGCTCTGGTTGGCTTAGCTTATTGCCCATTTGGATGTGATGGCATTGCCATATTAGTCCCCACCCCCAAGTCCCTCAGTTTAAAGCCCGCCTCACCAAGCTGGCCAGCCTGCTGCCAAAGATTCCCTTGGACCTTCTAGAAGGTGGATTCCATCCCTCCCTAGCAGGCTATGGTTGCTGAGGAATGTCCCATTGTCATAAAAGCCAAAACCCTCACGTGGGCACCAGCCACATAGCCAAGAGTTGATTTGCGTTATTCGCCTATTTCTAGTTGCCCATTTTTCTCCAACTGGTAAAATGGAGGAGAAGATGACTTGGGTACCAATAGTTTTCGCTTGCTCCCCCAGGGCTCGCCCAGACTCTGCCTTGCAGCTTCATTCGTGCCCACATGGAAGAGTAACAGTGGATAGTAATCTGTGCTCTTGATGAGTTGTGACACCCGCTCAGCGATGACTCAGATCTTAGCTCCTGGAAGGGAGCAAACCCCTTGTGACTCCCTGTCAGGTTGGCAGATGGACGCCTCAGTGCCTTTTAACAGAGTCACCCACTACGAGTACTCTTCTGTTCTTTTTACAGTGTCCACTCAGTGTTGCTGGTACAGTTGCACCTTGCAGACCTTGCTCGTCAGTGTCTACAGCTGTCAAAGCTTCAAATCTGTTGTGTAGTGATGCTGGCGGGTAGAGACTGAAGCAAAGCCCTGCTTTTGTGGGTCACCAGGGTCCAAGGTGTCTCATTCTCAGTGGTGTCCACCATAAGAGCGTGGACCTGAAACCACCTGTCTATCTCTGTCTCGGCTCCACTAATACTGCACAGCCTTCTGTCTGTCTCCTACAACTTGGCCACCTGGTGCAACAGGTCATTAACCTGTGCACACCTTGTGCAGGTACTTACCGTTACACCAGAAGTGTCCAGGCACTTGTTGCAACCTACGGCCTGTACTGAAGCCTCTTTCCTTACCAGTTCTGTCTGGGTGGATGCATCAGACATCTCTGGGGCTTTCTCTGTGGAAACACTGGTTTTAGTTCTGAGGCGAGTGCCCACCATCCTGGGAGAGACCTAGAGCACTTCCCTGGGCTGTGAGCCTACAAGTGGCATGCAGCACCCTCCCTGCCCACGCGAACTGCCACGTCACAGCTGACGCACCACACCCTCTTTGCCCATCCTATTCGCCATGCTTATTCATGTCTTGCCCTATCTAACATCAGCACAAAAAGCAGTTCAGCAGTTTTGTGGTTCCTTTTTTTGCTTTTTTTTCTCCTTCTTTTTAGTAACCTTTTACTTATACCCGTATTTCTTTTTCTTCTTTAACAACCCTGATTCTTACTTATAGCGATACTTTCTCGACTATAAATTTCTTCTGGATTATCACCAGTTGATACTCATTTTTTGGAGGTTTAGTTCCTGGGACTGGATGAAATAATACAGCTGCAGCTTTACCAGTGCTGAATAGAAGGATTCTTCTGTGACTTGCAAAAGATGTACCTAATTTATCTATTGCAGTAGGACAGACATCTTTTCTGGAGCAGCATGATATTATTGATTGATTATCCAGCTTGTGATCCACAAAAACTTCTCATTTTCTGCAGAATGGCTAGCAAGTCAGTGGTTCTGCATCCCAAGTAGTTAATTATTCTTAGCTAAATACAGTACTTTGCATTTATCCCCACTGAACAAGCACTGTGGCTTCCAAATCAAATCTTTGAATTAGCCAGGGTTATTTTGAATTCTGATCTCTTGTCCAGTGTATTTGTAATGCCTCCAAGGAGGATATTGTCACAGCAAGTATGTTTGTGATGCTATTTTTTAGGTCATTAATCAAAATACTAAATGCTACCACACCTAGGAGAGTCTCGTACAGATTCTCACTTTGAGGTATCTTTTCATGTTGATAGGAACATTGCTAACCACTCCCCGAGTACGATTTTCTGAATCAGTCTTGCACCCATTTTGTACTGTTTTCATCTTAATCATGCTTCTACGGTTTGCTTAGAAGATTATTATGTGGAAGAGGATCAAAAGTAGTCCTAAGTACACATGACATCTGATGCTTTTCCTCTGTCCACAAGGCCTGTTACCCTATCAGGGAAGAAAATTAGATTCCTTTGACATGATTGTTCTTGACAAATCCATGTTGGATGTTATACATGTCCTCATTACCTTCCAGGAGCTTACAAATACTTCGCTATTTGTTTCAGTATTTTTCCATTAATTGAAGATAAGCCAATTGGCCTACAATTGTCAGGCTAGCTTTTTTTTTTTTTTTTAAAAAATCATTTTTAAAGATAGACATTACACTTGCCCTTTTTTTTGGTCTTCCAGTTTCTCTATCCTCCTTTTTAAGTTCTCAAAGGTAAGCTCTAATGGCTTTGAGATTCTTCGGTAGCTTTTAAGTACTGTTGGATGAAGTTCATTAGACTCAGCCCATTTAAAAACATTCACTTTACCTAAATACTCTGAATACTGTACCTTCTCTATTTGGGTTTCAAGTCTGGCCCTTTGTCAGCAATATCAGTTGTGATAGCTACATGATTGCAATTGACCTTATAATAAAGACTGAGTTGCAAAAAAAGATATTCATTAGTCTTTTTGGCATCATCTATCATGTTCCACTCTTTTCTTAAGGAGTGAACTAGCCTTTTCCTTGCTACCCCTCTAACTGGAGTATCTATAAAGTGGTTTTTATTACCCTTCATGTCTCTTGATGTTTGCATTTCATTTTATACATACTCGTTTGGATTTTTTACTTTTATTCCTACTAGATGTGTGGTTCCTTTCTATTGCTATATCAGTCCTTGTTCTGTAGGTGTATTTTGTGTTTTTATTTATAAATGAATAATTTCATATTTCTTTGCATCAAAACCACAGAGAGTTTGAACTGGCCCAAATAACATAGTGGCCCAGTTTCTACGATTAACCTGCCCCACATCGTCATTCAACTATCCAGCTGTCTGTCTTGTCTATAGATGACAGCTCTAGTATATCCACCTGTTCTTCTAGATCCTCAGTTAAAAGATTGGACAGTGTTAGGGTAATACCTGTTTTTGTGGATTTCCCTCAAAAACATCTGCATTACTTGTTAATTCTTTAATTATTAGTTCTGGGGAATTTCCTTTAATTAGCTCTTCATGCACCGAACATGTGCTTTATTGAATTTATGGAATTACCAGTTTTTAATTCCTAGTGACATTTGGAAGTAAGTCAAAAGCTTCACATCAAACTATTTCTGGAGATATCAGTTGCATTTCTTGTCTGTACTAAGATTTTTAATTTTATAGAATTGGAAATTAGCTTTCCAGAAGCAGAGGTGGGGAAAAGGAAAGGTAGGATGGAAAGGCTGGATTAGGATGAGTAAATGACTAATACAGTGATACACAAAAACATCCATCTTATCCATAACAGAATATAGAACTTTATTTGTGAAATGGGGAAAAAACGAAGAAAGGACAAGAGAAAGACCCCTATATGTGCAGTTTCCTTTCAGGATTATATTTCCTTAATGTCTGCTCTGCTGGCCTTCCTATTCCTGTAAGCTTCTCTGTTACAGATATGCAAAGCTCCACCACATGAATGTCCTTACACTTATACCTGCAGCTTGCCAGAGGAAAACCCATAAGCACATGGAGCTCAGGTTATTCCTATCCTTTGAATCTGATCAGTGCTTTGGATGGTGGCTTCCATTGTTTCAGTGATCACACTTTATAATGCAGTAGCATTGCTTTTGACATTTATATAGAATGAAGGGCAGTTTCACAGAGGTATATGACTGCTTATAGATCAAAGACAGATTTGCTAGCCATCACCAGCCCTGTCCAATATAATGATATGCATTGCCAATTACGATACTAAATGCATTGTGATTGTTTATAGATCGTTTCTTGATTTAACCAATTGAAATAGCTATAATATCACTAGCAATACACCAAATATAAAGAGGGAATAAAAGATTTGATTAATATTGTGAACTAATGAGATAGGCCATTTGCTCACAAGGAAACCTGAAGGTTAGTCATTCATACTCTAACCAAAATCAGACTTTGTAAGATCATATTATAGTTAATTGAAGAAGGCAAATTCTAAGTATGAGAGCCATCCATTACTTATGTGTAGCCTTGTTTATTATATGACTAGATCTGACTTGCCAGTTAGGATTTCCTCATGTAGAAATGTATTTCTCTCCATATTTGGAGAATGGCAGTGAATGTGGTTCTGTCACATTTCATTACTTTAGACTTTACTCTGTTTCATTTCAGTCTGCAGTAGGACTGCTTCTGAAATGGGATTATTGACCCCTACCATTGATCATGTTGCCCTGGTGTGTGTGTGTGCGTGCAGTTAGTACTACTATCAAAATATGAACATCTGAAGGTAAAAATAATACATGATCTGCACTGTAAATAAAAATCTATGGATCTTCCCTTCTTCTTTCTTTTTTATCCCCCTTTTTTTCTGAGGCTAGCTTAGTCTGTCAGCAGGATGAAAGGAAAAATTGCTACACTTGTGCTAAATTTCCCCTGGGAAAGTAAATTATGGACAAGCCTCCAAGGACAACCCAGAAAGAAAGGGATAAGATATTGATGCGCACTGTACCTCTCACTCTTTCTTCCTTGTCCCACAATTGAGCACTCCTTCAATGAAAAGTTACGAGTTCCTTGTTAAATTGAATTTCTCTCCTCCTTGTCTCACAATTTATTGTGATGCTGAAAATTTTATAACTTGGTAAAAACTGGCAGCAGCCTCATTTGTCCCCACAAAAGGCTATCCAGGTTTGAATATGTTTTGAAACAGAGCTATGAATGCTCACACTTAAAGACAGATAGTCATGTCAGTTCCCAGTTTATAGGAACTTCTTTAGATACTGTATTTTTTCATTCATTTTAAACACTATGCTTTTGGGGGTGGGCAGGGAAAGAAGGGAAGGAGATGGAAGGAAGATTAGTAGGGAAGGAGAGAATTTTGAACAGTGAGTGAGTATCATTGTACCAGCATCACTGTAAGCATTGCCTGCTGATCTGTTTAAAGAGGAACTGACAAACATTGCTACCTAAATTTCATGCTGCAATATTTTGGTGGCCTTCAGAACCTCAAGGGACAGTTTTAAAGAGAACTTTTAAGTATTCATTTTAAAGCATGTTCATGGATGGTTTGGTTGTTGATTTCCATGTTGATAAGCAACATTCTTGTTTTTACTCCACCACGTAAGGCTGTGTATCTTTTTTCTGTATGTGTTTTAATACAGGATAGAAGATGGGAGATGTTAGATTTAAATTTTGTTGGATTCGATAGCGATCTCTTTCTTCACAGAGCCAAAACCCATGAAATTCTGGAATTGTTCCACTGAAAAAGACGGTGAGGGGAGGGAAGAATTGGTCTGGTTTCATCTCCAGTATTCAACTCCATGACGTCCTACAGCTCCCATAACCTCCCTTCTAACATGGGTCCATGTGTTCCAAGAGCTGTCAAAATTGTTACTGCTTTCAGGTTTTTCTAAAGGTTCCCTGGCTTTTCTTGTGGGTTCACAGGTGAGCTGATGAGAACTGGCCAGTGTTTTAATTGTCCACTACATTCTCCATCTGTCTTTGAACGTCACGGTACTGATGAATCTCAGCTTTCACTGACCTTTCGTAGTATGGTGGGGTGTGGCTGCATGTTGGTCTGAGGCATAGCAAAGAAGAGTACTGTGAAAGGAATACTATTCTGAATGTGCAGGAGTAGAAGTGATGAGGTTTCCTGATGCTGATGGGGCCTGATACCACGACTGACCAGGAAAGGCGCTTAGTAGATTATTTGGTGATTAGAAACAATGTCTAGGCTCTCAAAATAGAGAAATCTTCAGACTAAATCTGATAGCCTTAGATATTCAGCCCTTGGTGTGGTTCCTGCTGTGATGGCATACAAGCCACAGTAAAGGTTTGAATAAAAAAGAGCTTCTAATGATTTGTTAAGATACAGAGTGAATGGTACCTCTTCTGTTATATTTAGAAATTGCCTTGTTTTTTCCTTGTTAGCTTTCTCTGCAGTCATGCAGGGTGCTTAATTCCAGTGAAAGGGAAAGCAGAAAGACTGACATACTACATGACATTCCAGCTATGGAAGAAAAAAGAAATGTAGCAGATTGACAAGCCAATAAAAATACACAGAAGGTTTTTCTCCTTTCCAAGGATACGTGTGCAGGAATGTGGGAGAGGAAAAGGCTGGGAAGAGTGAAATATGTATGATTACATATAGATGCACACATAAATATGCATATGCATGTTTGGTGGTTTGGATGAGTTGACTGTCCTGAGGTTGGCTGCAACTCTGAGGTTGCAGAGGTTTAAGAAAATTATGCCAGTCTCAAGTTAAGCTGTGGTTTCCTTTCATAGGGGAGAAGATTGAGGATTGGGTTCATTTTTTTGCCACAGAGGTAGTTCTACCATTTGCAAGATCCTGAAGACCCATTTGATATTTTTGTAAGAACGTGTTGTAGTCTGTTCTGTAAGAAACTACTTGGTTTGCATGTACATATCAGCATGTTCAGATATTTCCGACAGTACTTCCTCAGTCATTTTTCTTAAGCAGCTGCTTTCTGTGTTACGTGATAACCTAAGGGTTTATTGCAGTCAAGATGAAGCCCTCTAACCAAGATGCAGCGGCTATGGTTGTTTTCTCTGTTGCTTATATAGCACTGTCCCTCTTTTCAGTGTCCTCACCAGCTTCTTATCCTTATTGCTATCAAATTCAGTCTACCTTTTTTTCTTTCTGCATCAGTCATACTACTGATCTCTTTTACTGCTTCTGCCTGGCTTATTTTCTACTGTCATCTGAGTCAAAGCGATAACTTAGTTGGCTGTTCCTTACTCCGGGCCTCCTCAATGCCTGCAGTGCCTCTGTAGGTGACAGAGGAACAGAACCAGGAGGAGTCCCAGCAACCCTGACACCATTTGGGGTAAACAGTGACAATGTAGGAAAGCTGTACTGGGAAGAAAAAGAAAGCAGCTCTGCTTTTGGTATATAGCATGGTTTATAGCTTTGCCATAAATCAGTCATTTGCACCTTGCAACATGTAATAGATAGAATGGGGGCACCAAGGGAAATGTCACCCAGTTGCTTTATATCCTCTTCCCTTCTCATCTGTCTTTTGCACACTTTTCCTCAGGAAGTTATTTCATTGCCTGTAGTCCTGGGACTACCTGTAGGCAATGGAGAAAAGAGAAGGAGGGGTGAATAGCGGAGTGCCATTGCTAGTATTTGGGGTGCAGAAGTATTTTTGAGACTAGCAGAAGTGGAGTGGATGGTGGGCTAAGGGTTGGAATAGCCAGGTTTAAGAGAGGTTGGAAAGCGGGATACATGTGTGCATTGTGATAAGCATGACACACAACTGTTAGAAAAAGACAATTTTGAGAACAGTGCCCTAAATTATTAGAAATAACGCTGCTGGCTGGAGCCTGTAAATAATACCAGGACAACCTTTAATGTTACTGAATACACTGCCCAAATATTTCTTCCAAACATGCTTGGAAGTGTTGGACCACCAATAACAAATAGTAAATAGCCCTAGTGGTACATGCCTTATGATTGTTTCTTCCAGTTAAAGAGTACATTCATCTTTTCATTAACAAGATGAAAGTTTTAGCTATTTCAATATAAAACTGTATATTACATATTTGATAGATTAGTCACCAACTTATGTACCTTGTATGTCTATAAAAGTATTTTACCATGACTAAAGAGAAAACAAGTATTTGGATCCTACTGCCATGTGTTCGGGGTTTTTTTTTCATTTTTTTTTAAAGAATGTGACTCTGGGGGTACCTTTCAAACAACATTTTACTTTCCTAATAAAAAATATACCTCTGTGTGTTTTCTGTCTCCTGTGAGAAAGAAAGCAGATGACAAAGATCAAGCATCTGCTCTGGCGTTATATGACTATAATACAAGTAAATGGCTTTTGCCCTCTATATTTGCCCCAGCCTTTCCTGCCCATCAGTTAAATCACCCATAGTTTTTTACTAAAAAGGACAAATCTTGTAGCTTCTATTTTCTTTATTCTTCACTATTGTTGGTGATCCAGGGAGTCATTACGATACAACAAAAAGTATACATTTCCAGCACTGAGATTAAATGACCATGAAAGAAATAATAACTGGCGAATAAACATGAGCATAAATTCTGTTTATTAGCTAAACCCATCTTTAAAGACTTTGAAATACTTCATACTTTTTCTACAACTGTTTTGTTGAAATGTTGGTAGTTTGTCAAGCAACTCTTTGAAGATGTTGTATTTTATATCCGCATGTAGAAGCACACTCTGCATACCTGCGTGTACTCAACCAAGCACTTGGGAAGGAAGGATCCCTTCCCTCCTTAGAACCTGCAGAAGTCCCTGGGTGCAGGTGGAGCAGGGTTCACCTGAACCTGCTGCGTCCTCAGTTTGTTACCTGGGTTTGGACAAACTTTTGTTTACTCCCTCCTGTTTGCTACTCTTGGGAGAGCAATCCGTTCTGGATTTATTCAGCCAGTGTGGTTAGTGTGGTTAGTCAAGGAGTGACATTTAGTCTATAATACCATTTAACATTCCCCACAGTGTGAGGCTCTATATGTGAAAAAGCTTGAAGGTGAAAGAAATATAACAGTTCTTGCTCAAAATGTGTTGTTCATACCTACCTTCTCACCCCTTTTTCCTAGTGCCTCTCCCTCAGAATGCTTGATGGATTTCCAGGGAGGTGGAGGTTGAGAGGAAATGATGCTGTATGATGTGCAATTTTTCTTTATGGTAATAAGACTCATTTACTTCCAGGTACTTGTGTGCCTTGTCAAAGACCTCAGTAGCTGCTTCTCAGTTTTTGACTGTATGCACAATTATAGAATTGTGTTCATCTGAATACTACATCTCAGAGAAGAACAGTTAAGTTAAATAACCCTTCTGTGTGTGTTGTTTATTTGGGTTTTTTTAAATAACTCTCTTTTACTGTGAAAGTGAATAAATTTTGTCATTGACTTCAAAAGGAGTGGCAGGTATCAGCTTCCAGACTTGCCTATGGATGATAATGATGTGATTTATTTTTGTTTACTTTCACATTTGTCTACAGAATTCAGAGTCAAACAAGACACTGCTCTATGACAAAGTTATAAGGAAACAGAAAATGTCAATTTTCCCAATATTATTTGGTTGACACCCAATCTGAAACTCCTGCGATATTATTTGCCAAATTGTCAGGCATTCTCAGCTATATTGGACTTTCACAGAAGCTGCAGATATTTAGCACCATCAGACCATCAGACGATTGTCTCCAATGAGCTCCTGAAAGGTGAGAAAATAGTGACAAAGTTTGAGTACTGACAGAGACTGACAGTTTTTGGTTTGCTTTCTAAGTCCTTGTGTCTGCAAAAATGTACGTATGCACAAACACTTACTAAGATTTTGTTATCACACCAATGTGTTCCAGGAAGTGGATAAAGATTCACCGTAATACAGATGTAATGTCATCCTGGGCTACTTTATCATAAAAGCCAGTGTCTGGTACCATTGCATGCATAGAAAAGCCAAGGTCTTAAATGCTCTGGTTAAGCCATTTTGTATCTCTGCTAATTATTAGAATTAGTCTATTTCAGCAAATCAAGAACTGTATTTCATTCTCCAAAAACTATTTTCTTTGTCATCAGCAATGCCAAGTCTCCTTTTGCCTGACTGGGTTAAGAGCCAAGCTGCTCATCTCTGTCAAAACTCAGGCAATTCTGTGTGGGTGCCAAAGCAGAACTTGCTAGTCTCTAGTCAGCTTTACAGCCACAAAATGCCGAATGAACGGGATACAAGTGGCAGCTGAGGTTCACAACTCAGGATCGCAGCTCTGGATTCTGTACCAAAATTCCTCCTGATTTTAATTTTATGCCTTTAAGTCCTTTTTTAGACGAAGTCCCAAGCGATGTAGCTGACACTGCTGTCAGAATATAAGCTCTATTGAGGCAGGATTGTTTCTTTCCTCACTTAAAATGGCATGCACATATACGACTGCATAGTCTGAACAGATTATTTCTGTGAGGGCATTCTCAGGTTCGTATACAATCATTCATCTTTTAAACAATAACAATGTGAATGTTTATTGTCAAAGGATGACTGCACTGTACATGCATACTGTCTCGATTTCTGGGCAAATTCTGAAGTAGATTGTGTATTGTATATGCAATATGATTGCCATTATGTAGCTTACATTCAGGTATGCAATTGAGATCCTTGGATGCAACTTCTGAGCATCTCTGTGCTTCATTGTCCTGTGGCACATATTCTCTGTGTCAAATCCTATTTTGGGCTGCAGTCTCTTAGGTTGCACAATTTGGTAGCCTGGGAATACCTAGTAGGAGAGGAATATCTGGGTGACTTGCCTGGCTTGTGCTTCCATTCCCCTCTGCTCTGTGTAGTTATACACTAAATATTTCCAATACTTACAGTGGCTTGGGAGTCTGCCAGAAGCTGAGCCTGATCCATCGTGTGTCCTAGGATTGTGATTATAAGATTAAAGGAGAATTTAGGAGAAGGTAGTGTCTATTTCCCTCATTGTCAGGTGAATTGTGTATGCCACTACCAGCATCTTGAAAATAGTCCATTTAAATCTTAGTTGCCAAATCAAGCGTGTGTCACTGTAATCAGCTCTGTGTTTACCCTAAACAGTGTGTGTCCTTATTAGTGCCTTTTCAGTCCCCTCAGACATGCTGATATTGATTGAATAAACAGTAACGATAATCTCAATCAGCAATGAGACATGATACGCACACATACCGTAACCTCGGTGTTACTGTCAATAGTGCTAGAAGATTTCATTTGCATTCGTTGCCTTGCTATAAACATCACAGTGTGGTTTTCTCAATCTGTCTCTATATCTCCTTTAGTGCTGTGCATGTCCTGATCTGGCTCTTCTGTGTAGAAGTTAAGTGTCTGTCCTTCGTATTTCTGTTGTCTGTTTCACAACAGTATCTCAAGGCATATTATAACCGTTAATCAAGAAGCAGCCATTTAGCTGCACACAGCCACACTGCTCTGTTCAGGACAGAACATACAGTGTTTTATATCCAAATGAAACTGCAGGAGCTAGCTGAGATAGGCTGAGACACGCTCCTAGTACAAAAACATCCCAGACATCTTTAATTACAAGAAGGGTCAGGACTATGATTCTTGCAATGCAGATGAAAGATTGTGTCTTGTACTTTCTAACACCATTTCACAGACTTACATCTGCCTCATAATAGTGATTGGAAAACAGTGACTTGCTGAGTCATAAGCATCTTTACAGAAAAGTTTATTTACTTGTATTTTCAGTTCCATGATGTTTATATTACACTATCAGTAGGCAATGTGTGAACAAATAAGAAAATTTCAGATTTTGTCAAATGATATTAGAAACTAAGGGAAAGGCTCAAATAAAGGGCCTCCATATTTGGTTTACTTAAAAAGTCTTTTTTTTTTTTTCCTGGAATGGCACACAAAATACCCACACTTCAAATGCTGAACAGAGTGTGTGAGCTGTGTTCACTTCTTCCTTACATGGGAAGCACTCCCATCCACGTATGACCAACTATATAAAAAAAGCAGAAAGACAGCAAAAATGATCTGTTTTCTTTGACTTCACTGTTTGCTATCTGCCTGCCTTTCATGGTTTCTTTACGCAAGCAGAAATATTTTGTGAAGCATAAAGCCCTGTGGCAAATGCTAATCTAACCAACAATCAGGAGAATAATTGTTTTGCAGGGAATATTCTCATTCTGTAATAGAGAACAAAAGCTTTGCAATTAAGACAACAGAACATTAATAACACACATTTATCATTCTATATGAGCTTATTATTTCCAGTTCTTTGCAAATAGTTCTAATTTATACACCACTCCTTACAAAGCTGTATGTTAATGTGGTCTGCATTGCTGTGTTAGCATCTAGAAATATTTTTAGCATCTTGCACTATAAAAAGTCTCTTCTCTGGATTCTTTGAAGGACAGAGCACAACCCTGAAATCCATGAAACATCCTCTTAACTTAGTCTTTCTAGCTTGATAGAAAGACTCTCTACTACCCTCTTCCTTGAGTCTACGAGCTGGATTATAGTTTCCTTTTAAAACTAATCAAATCCCATCATTTTCAACTCAGTGTTATCAGGCTTCTTCCTCCTACCCATCTCATTTTGCCCTTCATCCTCAGACTTGTTTCTTGCTCTCAGCTGGTTGATTATGCTTAGCTATTCTGGCAGTCCCATGCTGCTACAGGAGAATCTGCGCCTTTTCCTATACCGTACTGTATGTATGGGCTATTTTTCCTTCCTTGGTCAATCCAGCTAAGTTTCCATACTTGGTGCTCATGCATAATCCCAACATTACTTTCTCCTTTGCTCTCTGAGACAGATGAATTTACTGGGAACAAAGCCATGGCTTCATACTGGTGTCTGTCGACTAACAAGCCACTGGCTGAATTCAGAGGAGAGAATAAATTGCATATGTTAAAATGCCATTGCTGCTAGGTTGCAGATGTGAGTACTTAATACAGAATTCTTATCAAAAAGGTGGATTTGTTCCATTTTTTTAGCTACACTCCATATGCATTGCTTAAGTATAAAAGCTTATGTAGTTAGCACTGTTCCCCAATATGTATTTTGTGCATAGTGGGTTGAATGGTGGTGCAATGTTCAAATTCTAGTGGATTTTATTCTTAATAATCTCTTTAGAAATATATAATTTTTGTTTTGTAAATACTGAGGACTTCGGTGTCAACAGATTATTTAAAAATATTGTGAATCATATATATAAATGTGGCTAGCCTATAACTAATTTTTGTCTTTCTGTGGCTGCTGCAGTTTGATGCAATTCTCTGGCTGAGATTAAGAGAATGAGCATGTGAATAAATTACTGATATTTAAACAGAGGTGTTAATTTGCAATGCATGAGTGGCTTCACAGTAACTGCTTATGTGCATGCTCTGACCTGGTGATAAATGGCAGATACTGTCAGTTAGTTTACATCAGTTAAAGTTAGTTTACATCAGTTAAAAGAGAACAACTCTTCAGAATGACTTGTCTTTTCCCCTGAGAGGGTATTTGCAGCGAACTACTCATGCAGCAGTGCTGTTAGAAGCTATATAAAAGATAATCAAAGACAAAAAATTGAGTTAGAAGTGTGAGAAAGATATTTGCTTATTGGACCTAGAATTACAGTCATCATAAATTGAATGAGATACCTTTCTCAAAATGGTTATTGGTTTTGCAGAGTGAAAAATGTATAATGGTTCTGAGATCAAGTCCTTCTGTTTGATCTTTCTTCAACTTGTTTAACTCCCGTTTGTTGGCATTGTTTGAGATACGATTCAATTGTTCAGAAGTGTTTTCTAGTGACCTTTTAGACATTCTTGAGTACCTGAGGCATTCGCACTGGGCCAGCAAATATGGCAGAGATCTACAGGACACTAACACTCTTCCAAATGGTAGTAGGAGGCTCTTGCAGTTACACCAAGTTCCTATATTTAGGCAATTATATTTGTCCTGGCTGCCCAAAAGGCAAATTTATCCTCCATATTTCTCTTAAACTGGTAAGTCTAGTGACATATACAGACTGCTCTGAGGCTTTGATATCTATTGGTCTTTCAAACCAAAATTGGGAAAAATAAAAAAATTAATCTGAAATATATGAACTTGTATCAGAAAAACATTCTGATGGAATTTTCACTGGTTTTACCCAGTTCACTCAGTTACTTGGTTGATTCAGTTGCCAGTGGATCTGAAGAATTCATCTGAGTGTTTGTCAGCCTTCTATAAACTGGGGATATAGGCAACAGCCTTTAAGAAACAGTTATTAAAGTAAAAAGGGCTTTTTAACAATCATAATAACCACCTTTTAAAGGTTTAGTGTTCAAACTTGGATTCCCAGAACAGTTTTATCTCATTTCAGTCTCTGTGTAAAGCCCTGTGAATTATAGGTGGATCAGTAGACCTTCCTTCACAATTAGAATTATTTATCCAGGTGTCCTGTCCTGGTTTTTATTACTTATCACTAACTATGCACATATTAATTATTTCATACATTCTTATGGTAAAAGAATGTGGAGGTTAGATTTGGTCCCACAGCAGAAATTGCGAAGAATGAAGATATGCAAGGGTAAGTCAAAGACTTCAGACCATGATATTAAATTTTATCAATAAAAAAACTTGCAGGAAAATATTAACTTGAAGAATAAAGGGTTATGCTGCTAGACACGCAAGCTCTATATCAATATAGAGAATGAAGGAGGAGGATGGGAGCAAGGGATGTATATAGTTGGGTTTTTTTATTTTGTTTTGGTTTTTGTACCTTGAAAGCCTGAGTTCAAATTTGGGTTTGACAGTGAGATAAATATAGCAAATATATTTTCCACTTTTCCTTTCCCAAACCAAAACAAATGTTTTGCTCCAGGGTATTTTTGGAACGTACAATAAATCAATAGTAAAAAGAAAAAAAATATTTAAACACTATCAAAGTGTTCTTAAACATCCATTGCCATAGCATAATGGTATTCTAATGCCGCCACATAATGTGGAAGGAAAATAGGACACTTAGGGAAAGTAGCTTCTGAGATAAATTTGACGTATTTATTTTGGAAGGAAGAGAGAGGATCTTATGAGATTGTTTTATTTTAATGATTTGAGTTTATGATAGCAAATATTTTCTTGTCATCATATATGATGTGAGACAGTAATTTTTTGTGCCCCTCAGAAGTACACAATGAAATTTTTGTGATGACAGATCCTTCCTCTGTTGACCCAACAGAGGGTGTTTTGCAAATGAAGCAATGGGATTTTGGCTTTTTTTTTTTTAAGTAAAGCAGCTTCAAGGACTTATTAGACAACTGTATGTCATTTCATTCAATCCATTGCCAGTCTAACCAAAATTTGTGATAAAAGTTGTTTTGGACTGTGTGTTTTTCCATTCGTCTTTTATCTGAGTGGCTGAAATTTTTTTGATATTGCAGGCACATCCCTAATTTGTTCTGTTGTTAGAACCATTGTATTTCTGACTAAGGGAAACAGAACAGGCTTTGGTAGGAGCTCACATACTGTTGGGATCTGGAATCATTGCAAATTAAATGGCGTTAGAGAAGTTTGCCCTTCAGAAATTTGCTTTGGGAATTTCTAAATCCAAATAAAAGTCCTTTGTTGCCAGTTAATGGAAAAGTTGCCACCAAATGATATAAAGTACATGCTGTTAGGTATTAGTGCACAGTCTCCACAATGTTACTAGGGGGCTCGAAAAGCTGGATTAGCTATCTTTTGGGAATTAATTTGTTTATATCACTAAGTACGTGGTCAGCCATACAGCAGTGTGATTAGCTGCCATGGATTTCTGTTGGCACAGTATCACTTTTACTCTGTCATGTAATTATTGTATTTTAGGCAGGTTAGCAAAGGAGAATTCTGAGCTGTCGTTACTTATTCTCCACTATCTTGGAAAAAAAAATAATACCTCTCACCACTTTATATAATCTCCCATTACAGAAAGTGTTCTCTATCTCAGAAAATACATAAAGACCAGATTTTGCCCTCTGGACACCTGCAACATAGTGGTCAATCTGTAAAGCTCCTGTTAAGTAACAGAGTGGCTTCTCAGTATTTCTTTGTCCTTCATCTCTGTTCCATTTTAAGGATTTAAGTATCTGAGTAGAAGCAAAATGAACTACAATATGAGCCATTGCTGATACTTTTGTTCTCTGAAGTCTGGATTATTATAACTTTGTTTGGTTTTCTCACATATTATGGGCAATTTGTCAAGTAGATAACATTAGTAGAATTGTAGTTTTAAAACACTTCTGATCACAATCTATTTGGCTGCAGTAGGAATGTGAAAAAGTTGTAAATTGGTTATTACCCTGAGTGCAATTTCAATATAAAAAATTCCTCTTAAAGTGAGACAGAAAAATGAGAACTTAAATCAATGAGAAGGTGTGTGCTGACTGTACAAACATCAGAGCTATCTGGTTTCTATGTTATTTTCTGTGGAGGGTAAGAAGGATCACAGCCCATTCCCTTGCAAAATAATTGGTTCCAAATTACTGAACCTGCTCTGTCCCAGTGTACTGCCTGCAGTAGCCTGAGGCTTGTTTCCTGCAGCAGGAGGAGGGAAAGCAAGGACAAAATTGGCATTGGTGATTGGCCAAACTCTCAGCCCTAACTACATAGTGTCAGGAAGACCATGTTTGAGACTACATCTTTATATATGTCTATTTTGACCTTGCCACATGTTTTGCATAAAACGAGGTCCTCTTGAGTGTGAATTGTAATCCTCTTTAAAAAGTCAAGGTAACATCTGAAGAACGAAGATATGGATATTAATGTAGGACCTACATATTCACCCATTTGCTAATTACAGTGGAGTACCCTGAATACATGGTGTCCAGGGCTGCCTGAATTCTATAGCATATTGTGTGTACAGTATTCTGCACAGCCTGGCAAATGTTAGTGAATTCAGTAGCACTTCTGTGGCAGTAATGACATGTAACCATCTGTGATTTCGCACCTGCGGAAGCTAGTGTCAGCTGTTGAAGTTCAGCAGCCCTGGCTTTGCATGGATTTATTGTCAGAAACCTCACTCATTTACTAGCCATGGAATTCAGATAACCCTTTCAGTGAACTTAAAGGTCTTACATATTATATAGCAAAACAGCGCTGCAGAGAGAAAATCTCTACCAGGCTGCCTTTCTTAATAACTACTGTTTCTACATACTATAGTGCTTTTATAGAGTAAATAAGTTTATATAAAACTAAAAACACTGCTGGTACTGGGACACTGGTTAGTGCTCCCACTAGTACTGGGCCTTTTCATGCAGGAGTTGTATGAATACATGCAGGGAGACCAGTTTTCCTCTAAAATGTAGAAGGGGGAAAAGGTAAACAGAGGCACAGAATGGTGAGCTGGCTTTACAGGCTGCACTGCAGCACTATGGGGAATCCAGGAGTAAAATCTCTCTCTCGATTTTCCCACCAGTTCCTTAAACACTGCTTCATACCATCTGTCAGGAAAATGAGCAGGATTGGCCATCTTTCTCTAGCTTCAGACTCTGCTAACAGACACTCACATTCAATTATTTTATATAACTAACCTCAGAATAAATACAAACTTTGTTTATTCTGCTAACAAGAGATGTAGTTCTATTAAATGGGAACAGGTCTCAGTTGTTTCTTACCAGAATGTGTGCTGAGCTTGGTATTTCTGACATGACCACTCTGATTCCTCACAGATGTCATTGCATTGTTTTCTGTATCTTTTTACAGAAGACTTTTATGCAGATATGCAGGCTTTATGGTTGGCGCAAACACCACCATCCTTTTCACTTAAGTTCTACCGCATAGGCAAAACATGCAATAAAGAGATTAAAAGGACCGTGGGATCATGGAGTGTGTGACCTGACACATCATTCAGTATCTACGCCATAAATATTTGGCATCATAAAAGATGCTGTCTGTAGACAGATACATATTTTTCAGTTTTCTATAATGAACACGACCCAATGGGTTACTTGTTCAGTTCTAGATCATGGCACAAGTGCTTTAGATTTTAAGGCGGACAAAGAAGTAAAAAGGTTTTTAAAATCTTGCTTACATTTTCAGTCTTCAAAACACAAGTGAAGTGTAGGCAAAAGATGTCTAAAAAGCTGTTGTTAGGAGGAACAGAAATAAGAGGTTATTTTAAAATAAGATTTTTCTATATTTCAGTTTCTTCCAACATGCTAATAAAGTCACATCAGATACAATCCAGATCTTATTTTTTTGCACTACTTGTTCTTTTCGGGGGACAATTAAAAAGGCTCAAAGATTATTACAATTTTTTGAGGAGTGAATGAATCAAAAGCTATTAGTTGGAAAAATTGGCCTAATGTAATGGCAGCTTCCTACATGATGACAAATGTAATGGCTTTACCCAACTTACTGACATCAGATGAATGATCATTTCTCCTAATTCTTGCTGCCTCGTGATTTAAAGAAGAAACATACATTGCCAAGAACACACAAAATGAATGAATGATTTTCTTTATCATAGAGGCTGGGGGGAAATCAATTTGTTTAATAATAGTTTGGTAAAAAATGATAATGGTTTAAATGATGTTAGTCACAGCCTTTGAAGCTGTGCTTTCAGCTGCAGAACAGGAAATGATCTATAGCCATTGGAGAAACAGACAATGCAGAAAGGAAGAGCTGAGAGAAAGCCACATCTCTGTGCTGGGAAAACTCATGCAGAACTCAGGGGAAGTTAATTACAAAGAATTCACACTAACTTATTTAAATCTGTCTCTGTTCCTTTAGCCCTAATTAGGTCGTTTGCAGTGCAAGATCTTAGACATAGGACTATTACAAATACGAAGGCTTTTTTTTTAAACCTGTCAAAAGGGGAATAGCCCCTTATTTTTTAGAATAAGGGAAATAAGTCCCTGTTCTTGTATGCTATAGTATCAATGCGCTTACATAAAATATGCTCATAGACTCACAAGACTGGAGGCTTAATTAGTAGTTAACTCTGTTGATGAAAAAACTCCTATTGATAGCACCTGACAACTGGATCTTATCAACAATTTGTTTCTAGTACCATAAGTTATAATAAAAACCTTTTTTTGTGTAGTTATTATACAGCTGCTTCTCTACTTCTCGAATTAAAGATCCTAATGGATCTAATGAGTATTTATAGCTTAAAAGATAACAGTGCATAACCTCTAGGATCAATGTGATTAAGAAAAATCAATAACAAAAGCAAAATCTCAATATGTCAGCATTTAACTGGTAGCTGGTAGGGCAAGTGTCTAGCACACAGCACATCTTCAAGATCAAATAGATTTTTTTTCTATGTTTATGGTATGGTGGCCATTTTTTGGCAATTGGCTATAGAGTAAAATGAAAACCATACTATGGTATTGTAAATGTATTTATTTGGTAAGAATAACATTCTGACTTTCAATACTTTGGAGACGAGAAGACTGAGGGGGGATTTCATAAATACCTATAAATATCTAAAGGGTGGGTGTCAGGATGATGGGACTAGGCTCTTTTCTATAGTGACCAACGACAGGCCAAGGCGCAACGGGCACAAACTGGAACACAGGAAGTTCCACCTCAATATGAGGAAAAACTCCTTTCCTGTGAGGGTGCCAGAGCAGTGGCACAGGCTGCCCAGGGAGGCTGTGGAGTCCCTTCCCTGGAGACATTCAAAACCCTCATGGATGCGTTCCTGTGCCCCCTGCTCTAGGTGTGCCCACTCAAGCAGGGGGCTGGACAAGGTGATCTCCAGGGGTCCCTTCCAACCCCCACCATTCTGTGATTCTGTAATACTACCTCCCCGGCCTTGTGCTACATTTATCATATTAAAACTATGTGCAAGAGCCTAAGATCTATAATGAGTTAGGGAAGTCAAAGGTAGCTTGCTCTCTGAACACAACTTCCTTATGATATCTTTTTAGTGAAACCTGGAACAATACAGTTTTAAGAATTTCAGCAGTCTTAGTTTTTACTGCTAGTTTTTCTTCTGTATGCAGCAGAGGACAGTATTTTCTTGATCTATTTCTACTGTTAATGAAGTTAGTGAATGTTTTTGTATAGAGCCTTCTGGACCTGCCTTCCTATATCTCTATTTTTTGTCCTGGCCTTTTTATTTGTTTCTTTCCATTCTCCATAGTTCAGTTCATTTATTACCTTTAGTAGTCTGGTATGCTTTTCATGTTCTGTACCATTTCTTACTTTTAGGTCATTGAAGTACTTGTGATTTCACCAAGTTTGTCTCTTACTAAAATGAGCATACTTCTTCCACGCTGGGGTAAATTGCACTTGCATCCCAAATAGTTTTTCAGCTCTCTTGAATGGTTTTCCTCCCTACACTTGATTTCTATGCTATTTAACCCTGCAGTTCACTGAAGTTATTAGTCTTAGAACTAGGTCTTTGTCTTTATTTTACTCTTCTCTGCCTTTCCTTTCTCAAAACTTGCTAAGTGATCGATGTCCCCTTCCACTGCTCTCTTTTTCCCTGTAGGTCATAGTCAGACCCCAGCTAACCTTTCTGTGCATAATTTCTCCTAGTTTTGCTGCTTAACAAAGCTTTTTGGTGAGGTTTCTGTTAGTTGACTAAGACTTCTTATTCCTCCTGCTTATTTCCTGTAAGTCTTGCATTAGCACACACGTGTCGTAGACTGACCTGCTGTTTTCTGTTTTGGCCATCATGTGGTTCCTGGAAAGAAAACCATCTAAGTGCCTGACTCTTTTATGATAGTTCCAAGAGTTTCGTGTCACTCAACATGATTACACAATTGGCAGAGGCTAGGAAAAAAAGATAGATTTGGGAGTTCTCATTTTTCATCATGAATACGCACAACAATTGAATTAACCTAATTGAAATAGATAAAAAAGAAATTACATGTTGTTATTTTCTTAGAGGCAAGGAAAACTTAGTTGCTGACACCAGTGTAAATATTGTCTTTTAGAGGTATCTCTGTTCTAAGTAGCAATTTCATCCCTTCTTCCTCTTGTATCTCCTACAATGGCTTTTGTGTAACAAGATCAAGGGTCAACCTGAATCAATTATCACCCACTTTTTGTCCATTCCTTAAATACTTCTTAGTCCCTTGCTCTGAAAAGGAAGTCAAGAGGCAAGTAGCTGAATTTATTCCTAGATGTCATGTAACAATTGAAGGGTAAATCCTTTGCTCATATTTTAAGCTTTCCTTAGTCCTTTACTACAAGACAGCATTATGGTTATTCTCTGAGTCATACTTATTTTAGATGAATAGTGCTCAAATGGGATATAAAAATAACACTCTGGGAGATAATGAGGTAATCGGAAAAAGTTAATGCAATGCAGTTGAAACAAGTGATCCACAAAATTTGGACAAAATTGTTTCTTGACATGGTCATGTAACTCATCAGACTGCTAAATATCTAGGTTTCCTTTTAAAGATCTTCAGTATTTACTGAAACAAAATCATTATACTTTTAACTAACACATGTGCATTATTACTATAGTACAGGTCTAGCAAAATAAATTCAGCTGGCCAGCTGAAGCACAGACACACAAAGTACTTCGTATTTATTGCCTACACAGGATTTTAACGTATCTGCTAAGTAAGGTTGTCTCAAGTTTTCAAAAAGAAGATATGATGAGAAGAGGCTGAGGGATATGCCCCAGAAAAATGCTTTCTTCCATAACACTGTCAACATGCACTCCCAATGAACACCAAAATAAATAGCTTTATGAAACCTTTCAATTTTTTAATAAGTCAAAATACACTTTTCTGACAGTATAATTGCTTTTCATAGTGAGCCTTAAATCTGCACCACTATAAAAGAATAATGCTACAGTAGATCATTTGTGAAAACTTAATGAAAACTGAGTTAGTGAACCTCGGAGTCAGTAGACCTTGAAATTCACTTTCAAAAACTAATTTGCAGTAAATGTATGAGAAACATATTTAGACATGATAAACTTTCAGTCCCCTGTTAGCTAGGTGCAGAAGTTTGTCTTGATTAACTATTTTTCCTTTTAATTAATCATTCATGTAGGTGGCCAAGATGATGTAAGTTACACTTCCATTAGTGACATTCATCCAACAAGAGCAAGATTATTTATTTTTTCTTAGCTTGCAGAAATAATGTAATATGCCAAATCATGGTAGTTCTTTGGCAGCTTTCACTTTGTGTATCTTAACTATTCCTGAAGATCCATGGTCTATTTTGATTATAATTAGTTCAAGTGAAAAAATATAAACTGTGTTGACAAACAATAACTATTTAAAAGCTCTAAGCATTAATTTTACGTGACCATAAATTCTTCATGTTACTATCAGTCTGTATATGAAATTGTTACAAACGGTCAAGAGATCTTTCACACTCTTGCTTCAACCTTCTGCTTCCTCTATGTAATTTATGTAGACACAAGTTAGTAGCAACAGTTTATCCCTGTGAGGAAGTGAAATGAGAAGGGAGTTGCACTGATTTAAATGGGAGATCCATGATAAAGAATAGCATGTGATTTGATTATGCCAATTAGTTTTCTAAGAAATGAGACCTGTTTAGCCCAGAAATGTCTGTGCTTGTGAGTTCTGCAGTAATTCACCCCCTTAAATGAGCTTCCTACCACAGAAAGTTAATAGCGTTTTATTTAAAAACGTCATGAAATGTGCAATTGCAACATGTTTATCTTAACTTTCTAGAGCACAAGGTAAAATATTCTAGTCTGGAGATGTTTGGCCCTCTGACTGGCACCTGGGCACAAGTCTTCTGTGTTTCCTTCTAACTGTTAATTCCTCAGTTCTTTACAGGACTTGCATCAGTTGCCGCTACAAATTGCGAAGCATGGAATGAAGGTTTTGCTGGTATCAGTGTAATTTATCTCTGGTTCGCTGTGAACAGGTTGCAGCTGGGTTATACAGTCTTTAACACCATAAAGTCAATGTTCTTGGAATAAGAATGATGTTTAAAAGGTACCAGGCTGATTGGCTATTTATTTCAGTTTTCAAAATCTTTTTTTGTAGTATATAAAAGAATTTTAGGCTCTAAAGACACTGGAACTCCATGTTTACAGTCCAATAGATTTCTATGCTAAATTTTCTATGCATTCTCTTTCTCAATAGCTTTTCTAAATGTAGGAGAGTGCAATCATTGGATTACCAAAGAGAGAAAGAGAATGCAGGCACAGATATGTTAGTTCTGTTAAAATAAAATCAAGTTCAGTTTAGCTTGGCTCATTGATAAATGGAAGTGATTAGATCTTGTTTTATTATCTGATCCATTGAAAAGCTTTCACTTCTGATGAGAATAAATAATAGTGAACAGTTACAAAGCTAGTGTCATCAATAACTCAGCCCTGCTTGAAGATGAATAATATATATTTGGCCTGATTTTAAAGGTGGAGTAAATAAGATGAATGCCTTTCCCATGGTCAGAAAGGAAGATAGTATAAACACTAAAGTTGTTTCTCAGACCTTTTCTTCACCCACAAAGTCTTCATGAATTTCTTGGTTAAAGCTGAAATATGCTTTAATGTACTTTGGCATATCCGGATGCGATGGGTAGTTTTCTGTTCTGCTGTAATTCCATGTATCTGGACCAGTTAATTTGAAATCTACTCATAGCACCTAAACTTTTGAGAACCATCTTTTACTTCATACTCTCTCTTAAATTTCTACTTGCAAATTTCCTTTTGAATGCCAACTGACAGTTCTTTCAGTAGTCAGTATAGTAATGCACTCTGCTCAGTGAGTGTTTTGTGTCTGAAGAAAAGAGGAAAGGCCTGAGCGCTTCTTATGGCAGAGGTAGGATTTTTGTTTTGTTTGATTGTTTGGTCTTCATACAGATTGTTGCAAAAATAGACTGGTCCATGACCCAGGTTTCTGAATTCCTCAGAGAAAAAAAAGCCAAGAAGAACACCTCCTTCCTGCCCTCTGAAACCCAAACATACAAACATACAGCCATAATAATCAGGGCCATACCTCTACAATATGAAGACATGGGGTTTATTCAGTCACTTTTTAGAAAACATTTGGACTTTCAGGTGTCTTCTTAAAGACATTTGGTAGGTAATGTAGCTAGGTGGAGTAACAAGATGTTGTGGTTCAGCCTCAGTCGGCAACTAAACACCACGCAGCCACTCGCTCACTTCTCCCCACCCCTGTGGGAAGGGGAGAGAATCAGAAGAGCAAAAGAACTTGTGGGTTGAGATAAGCACAGTTTAATAATTACAATAAAATTAGAATTATAATAATGATTATGATAATAATGACAATAATGATAATATAGTAACATGGAAAGGGAAAAAAAAACAGAAACACAAATGATAGAGCCACTCAGCACCTGCCGACCGATGCTGCCCATTTCCGAGCCACAATTGCTGCCTCCCTCCCCCCACCAGCTCCCCCCAGTTAACATACTGGGCATGACATTACATGATATGGAATATCCCTTTGGTCAGTTTGAGTCCGCTCTCTTAGCTGTGCCCCCTCCCCTCCCAGCTTCTCGCGCACCCGGCAGAGCATGGGAAGCTAGAAAAGTCCTTGACTAGTACAGGCACTACCCACCAACAGCCAAAACATTTGTATGTTATCTCAACACTGTTCTCATACTAAGTCCAAAGCACAGCACTAGGCCAGCTGCAGTGAAGAAAATTAACTCTATCCCAGCTAAAACCGTGACACAAGAGTAAGGATGCAACAAAACAAAAATGACCAGCAGTAGTAATTTGTTGGGTCTGCAATAAGAATTAAATGCAGGGACTTATTTTTTGTTTCTCTTTGTTCCAAGATCTAAATGAAACATATAAAATAACTTTTTCCTTTGCAGTTATTACCTGATTCACTCTAGAAGTTCATCCTTCCCTGTTCTGGAAGAGTGGTTTGTAGTCCAGTGGACCACTCCAGTTCCCGTTGAAGCTGATGACAACGTTCCCTTATATTTACAGGCAGGAAGACTGGACCACTGGGTCCAGGCCCACAAAGGATGTGAATGTGTTTACATTTAAAGTAAGGTTCCTTCTATCACCTCCTACATTTAAGGAGATGAATAGCAGCTAGTTTACTCAAATGAGATTGAGCCATCACTGAGTAAAGTGATTTAATATTTACTCCGATAAATTGTTACAGGTGCAAGTCATTGCTTTGTAATAATAAAGAAAAAAACCAGGTGGATGCAAATACATTACTAGCCAAACCATTCAAGGGCTGAGTGTTTTTTCTCTTTCTTAATTGGATAGATAATACCCTAATCTGTTTGGGTTTGTTCCACTTTGTCATGGTTTTAGCAGTCTTTGTAAAACTTTTCAATGTAAGGTAAGATAGGGTGATAAAATGTGTATTATTGAGCAGGATATGTTTTAAATATTAGGTAACAGCAGAAGACTACAGTAGCATCCCTTCATGGGCATCCATGGAACTCTCCTATCAGACGTTATTATAGGGTACTAGTTTATCTAAAAATACCTTTTTTTTTTTAATGCTTCCGTATTAAAAGCAATTCTCAATTAAATGTTCTTATAACTACTAATATTGAGACAGCTCAACATAAATGTGTATCAATCACTGAAACATCTAGAACCCTTCAAGTTTTACAAAGCTGAAGACATTCCAGTGGCCTTCTGTTTCCCTTCACTTGCCTTTGGCTGGTTATTGCTGGAGTACTTGGCTCCTAGAAGCACTTGGAAGAAAACACCTTCCCAGTATGCACACAATAAAACAAATTCAAAACACAATGGGGTTAAAAATAACATCTCCGATCAATTTCATCTATTTAAACATAGATCCAAAATCAAAAATAAAAAATAGTTTAATTATTTTATCACCAATACATCACCACAAAGAAATGTGATCATATGCTTAATCATAGACATATTTGCTGTCAAGAACAGGGGTAAATTGCAGAATATTAGATGAAGAAAGAAGGTTTTTTTCTATGAGGAATATTGGTTGGCACCTTCCTTGGTGGCACAGGGGAGAGATAATGCAACATATATTGATTTTTACTCTTTTCATTTTTGAAAGAGCAACAATCCTGGCATTTGTATAGCACTGTTAAATTGCAGTTGCAGAGCTTATCAAACAGTTGAATATGCAAAGCATCATTTTTCTACCTGCTTCTCTTGCTCTTTCAAGTTGAGAGTATTGACAAGCCCCCTGAAGTACAGGGCATTTTTACTGGGTTCTTTGACACATGCAATACTGACACATCATGGAAATCCTTCTGGACAGCATCAGTCGCAACATGCGAAGCTGGCCTTTAGTTGGTTTCTCCTGCTATTTGGCCTGGGATTTAAAACCTTTATATGTGGCATATCTCAGATTTAGAATAAGACACCAGGGTAGCACTCAGTGGGACTAGCAGTAGGGAGGAAAGCAGTTTCCTGAGAAGCAATGCATGCACTTGGATCCAAATTATGCTAGCGAGGTTCTGGATATAAAAAACTTTCAGTCCTAACTTAAGCTGTCTGAATCATCCTTCCAGATCCAGGAGCCTAGTTTGCAGGTGTGGAAATTAAGCAGCTTCGTTCTTAAAAATAGGATGTGTGAATATGGCCTAAGTGCCTTAAAGGCAACTCATTTTTGTTCATCACTGCTAATTGCTAAGTGAATTTTAAGGTTCTTCATTGTGTTAATTACAGGATACTAAGAAATCCCAGAATGAATCTCTGTGAATTCAGAGAGCATTGCTAGCACTGTACACCTCAGTCTTTAATTATGATAAAATTAAAATGGGATTGCCTAATTTTAAAACTTCAGTTTTTAAGGGGGAGGAAAATAAAGCCAGCTCCTGTCCCTTATGCAGCAGTAAAGAAAGCTATTACAGTATGCCAGCGTTATACCAGCCTGACTCATCCTTCAGATGATCAGCTTCATTACAGATGAGGACAGATGAATCCAGTGTGGAGGTGGTGTTTGGCTCACGTAAGAGTCCTATACCTCTGCAGATCATCTTCTGTCTGTGGCCTACATCCACTGGTGTACATAACTATATGGCTAACTCATATTTCAGGATTAGTTCTACTGAAGTTGGAAAACACAAAAGTACTCAGTTTTCTCTGCTGCAAGTTTTCTCTGCTGCTGCATGGAAGAAGTTTTGGAAGACAGTCTGCTTTGCATTAGGATGGAGGGAATCATAAATTTTGGTTGCTGTGGGGAAGACATTTCCAAGAATTCACAGAAATGGCTTGTGGCCATCGGTTCCTGCAGGCACATGTACAAAGAAAATCAAGTAAGGTAAATAAAATGCTGACCAGTGATATCACTCCAACATTGCAAATTCTCTTCCAAGTTGTCCGGGGACCTCTCATATATAAATAGTCTCAGCTACATTTCTCAATAAGTCTGTAGCCCTGCGGGTCAATTAAAATTATGTCATTAAGTTAATGTGGCAAAGAAAAAGGATCACTGCAAAATAAAGCAGATTCTAGCATATTCCGTGATAATAATGAGACCTGATCTTTATTCCCTGTTTTGAGCAGCTGAGTAATAAACCTTGTTGAGACTTTGCTTGATTGATAGATGGCTTCTATCCAGTGACTCCAGATAAGACAGTAGGGAAAAAGCAGCACAAAAACAAAAGGGTAAACCCCCCCACCCCCACCCCCGATCTCAGGCTGTTATGGTCTGATGGCTCAATGTGCTACTTCGTGTCTGCCAGCATGTTGATTCTTTGCATTTGATAGTACTAAACCAGCACTTTTACCAACTGAAAGGATAGGGTCAGGAATGACAGAGCAGAGGGAATCAGTGTCTAGTTTCTGTAGCTTCAAGGCAAACAAATAGCATGGCAGTGATTTGCTTTTGATAGGGATAAAAGAAACTGGTGAAATTGACCGTTGGTTACTAACCTCGTGTTTTACAAGAAAACCTTTGAATGATTTTCTGCTTATTGTTGTTATTCGGCTCTACAGAGATACTTTAATGTGGAATGATCTTACAGGCTTCTCTGTGTGAGTGTTATTAGCAAGTTTACCAGATGCGTGTGTGCGTGTGGTGTTGCTAGGGCAGAGAAGTGTTGTAAATCAGTATTTTCATATGAAAATAAAACACAATTAGCAATATATTCTGCACAAACTAGTGACTGTGTTTCAAAGGACAATGACTGTAGGACAAAAATGACTAGTAGTTTACTGAGTATAAACCTCACAAATAATTTAAAGGAAGAATCTTGTTCGAGGTTCTACATGATTAATTTTGATTCAGATTTCCTATATATACAAACTCCTCTTTGTATCACTAGGTGTCCTATGCATGGAGAGAGAACAGAGTATTACTGAGATCTACCATGTAAATGGCACACAGTTTTGTGTTCAGGAGTTATAGTAGATATAAGTGAAACTCTTGATTCACTTTATTTTGGTTTAGACTGGGGTTTTGTGTGTGATTTTAATTGGATGAATGTTGCTTGGAAAATGTGTTTAGATGACTTATACTAGAAACTGTGCTGTATTATTTACAAGGGATCATTTCTATTCCTGGATTTTAAAAGGAAATGTCTTTATCCTCCAATTATGAAGAATGATTAACATTCATGCTAAAAATCTTTGAATTCTTCCCAACTTTCCCCATGAATAGTTTAGTTTGCTGCTTAGAAATGTGTTATACTCTTGGAGGTGTAGTTGTGGAAGATGTAATTGGGGCAGAGATACATACACATGCCTGAAAAAAACCATTCTGACAGCATTCCTCAGATGTTGCAAATAGTCAGATTTTACTATAAATGAGCAATATCTAGCAGCGTGCATGGAGTAATGTGGGAACATTACAGAAGGCTGTATTTCCTGTGTGTGGGTTAGTTAAAGATTTAATCCTTTATGTAAGATGAAAGGCACTGTAGGTTTCTGAAAGGGTATATGCATTCACTGAGCCAGAGAATAATTATAGCACAGTGTGTTATAAAATTGATGTTTCTATGTTCAGTTTCATTGTCTTCTTGTAGCCTGTGTCTTAATGGATTAATTAGCGCTCCATTAGTATGTTTACTCTGGGAGGTGGAGTAGTACCTGCTTTCATTTATCTGACTTGTTTTTTAACTCTTTTATGAAACTTGGTTTTTATGCAATCATTTTATTGTGAAATTTCCATTTCCTAAATGGATAAAAGGTGGGAGGAGGAGGGAATAGGTATGCCATAGTATTTCTGGTTTGGTTTGTATCCAGTTTACATTGGATCTATTCAGAGGTTAGATTTTTGTATAGTTGCCAATGCAGATATTTAAAGATTAACTTGTATTTTATAACAAAGAATTGATATGTGTAAATTGGTTTATATTTTTGTTACAAATGCTACCTTTGTTTATCTTGCCACATTCATTTTCTCACTGACTCAGTGACCTAATATTGCTTAAGACCACCAGCGGCTGGGTTTCATGATGCTGATTTCAGCAAGTTGGTATCTGATGTTTTGGTCTGTTTCTGCCTTGGAAACCTCTGAGGATCTTGGACCTTGTTGAGATGATTGCTTTTTCCCCTTTCTCTGTCCTTCCAGGAGAAATACCATCAGAGTGAAATCATCAAAACAGCTGCCTGAGTATTGATTCAACAAATATAGCCAAGGCTTTAAATGAGCTGTAAGAGTAGCAGATCTAAAAAGCTTGAGCATTGGTCTGCTTATACAGCAGCACTATCTCCACTCCTTTTTCTGTATAAATACGCTTGGTAAAAAGATGCGAAGGATTCTTAATCCCGTTCAAGTTTCTTCTCACAGATTTCCTCCATTTCTCTGTACCTGCTCTTTCTGTTCCTTATTTCTGCCTGCTGCTTATATTTAGTGTTGTTGTCAAAACCAGTCTGTGAATCCTACAGAAACTAAAATTTCCTTTCCTATACGGGATGAAATAAAGTCTCACAATAAGCTTTTGCTGTACCAGTTGCTCTAAACCAACTCTAGGTTTTCTGCACACAGTTCTAACATGCTGCACTGACATCTTTAATAATATTGACATTAATTTTGTAGACTTCAGTTGCGTGCTAAAGTGAGGAGTTTGATGTGAGACTAGATCATGTAAGGTCTGATTACACAAGGGGAAGCATTGATTGCTTTTACATGCTTTCATTTCTGCCAGAGAGTGAATCTTCTGTACTTGCTATACATCAGAAGCAGAACGGGCTTGTCCTTGTCCTGTGGATAGGTAATGTCCACAACATGGTTTACCATGTGACGGGTAGAGCATAGACGAGTGATGCTTCTTGGACTTTTCAAGGCACTCTTTGGAGGAACACATGAATCAGCTGGACTCCCTCCTGGGTCTCCTGGGACTTTTTCCTCCTTCTGTGCACGTCCCACCTCTTTGCAGATCCAACTAGTCACAGTGTGAAGGAGGCTATAATCTACTTGATTTAGTCATATATCAGTATTCCGCCTTTAAAATAGACAGGCTGTTGATAAAGAAAGAAGCATACATTCCATTATTTCTTTAAATAACAAGAATGAACTCTTCAGCACAAGTGAAAGCAGACCATATGCCTTCCCTTTGGGTATCCCTTGGCACCGAGGTTCTGGCATCACACTCCTTCGTGTAGAAGCCAGCAAAAGATGTTTAATGGCTTTCAGACTCTGAAATGAGTTCTGTGGCCATGTGTGTCCCTCTCCAGTTGTCTGAGGAGATGAGCTTGAATTACAGCTCAGCCACTGCTGCCAAGCACTCTCCATTATTCCAGCAGACCACGTTGCCAAGCAGGATTTATGGTCCTTTTAACTCAATATCAGGCGATGGAACAGCATTGTGTGATACACACTGTATACCAGAGATACTTATCAATGGAACAGGACTCTCTAAAATCAGGGAGATAATCAAGTCTGTAACTATCACATTGGTAATTGGCACCACTCAGAGCATAGTTAAACACAGAAATACAAACTAGGAATGCAGAAGAAATGACTTTGTTTTTGCTGTAGATTAATGCACTATGCAGACCATACAAATTGCTTTCACATTAAGATTTTCTAACCTCCTTCCATGCCCTCTGTCCATGAAGTTTGGACTATGTCTGCAATACAGTAGCTCTTGTGATTGGGTACAATCTTGATAATTACAATTGAATATTATTTTTAATCAGTTGCAATCTGAGGGAAAGCAGGCTTCTCTGTTGCTAATAGCGATGAAGGTCTGAATATATTAAGCTTTATTTTTCATTCCTATGAACAAAGAAATAGTTACGCTATAGAAGTAAACATTTACATTCGGATCTAAAAGAACAATTGTTTTCTTCCTTGTTGTTCATAGTTTAAGACTCAGTTTTAGCATGAAGTAGAAGTCTATCTTTCCAGTTATTTATAGCCAGGAAAAAAAAAAGGCAAATCATTTTAGTCTACATATATTTGCAGAAAAGATAAGCTATATAACTGCCTATGCTGTTGTATCTCTACTAATTTGAATATAATGAGCAAACTCTCACCTCGCAAAGATTGGGTCCTGGGGGTTAACATATTAGCTCTTTATCTCCAGTGCTATAAAAAATGTCATTGCCATGCAGCTAATTATATTAAATAGTTACAGATATAAAATACATTGGAATAGTTGTCTAATAGGCAGGCAAAAATGGCATTGCAGCTATAATTTTTTTGATTCTGGTTTTCCAAAATATTACTGATTTCTAAGATTTTTTGAATGCCCTTGCCAGTGATACAGATAGCACCATTGACCTTTAGTGTAAGCTCAAAAATAACAGCTGTAAAACACAGGTAAATTAGAACATGGCTTATGTCAATATGACTACAGTATCTTTGTACCAACCCAATAAAAATATGAAACAGTAAAACAAAGAACAACATTTGCTCTTTACTGTTCACCATAAACATTCAAGTATTCAAGCAAATTATTCTTCTGTCATAAATAACTGCTGGTGGATTTTACCGGGTGTTGGACTCAGCTTCAAAAACCCAGCTTATCCAGTGAATCCTTTAAAAATCTATTTCTTTTCCTGTGTCTGTGCTAGACACAAGCTCTGATACCTTTTATGTTATATATGAATCTGCCGAGATTTTTGGTAAAAACTTTTAACTGCTTATCCTTTCCTGACTATCATGAATACATGTATGGTTTTCCTCTTCTGTTTCATCTTGTTGCTTGAGAACAAAGGCATTGCATTTAGGTTACAAGGCAATCTTACTAATGGCTAAATCAGTGGTATTCAGAGGATACCAACTAAAGCTAAATTTGTATCGATGTTTACAGTTTCCATTATATTTCTGGATGACTAAAGAAACCAATTATTAAGCTGAAATAATGAAACCTGATATTCTTGTGTTTTTATACCATCTGAGACTGTGCTGAGAGAAGCACTATAGGAGTCATCCCAAGTTATGAAAATAAAATCTATGGAAAATACGCTCCCAACTGTACTAAACAGATAAATAAAACATGATTTGAACAAACCTATAGTGGAAGCTCAACTGCTTTCTCAGAGCAGTGTCAGTTAGTCTTCATAGTGTGTTCGTGGTTTGCTAGTAAATCCATTTTAAAATCTGATCCTTTGGTTAGCTTTAGCTGGGTTTAAACTTAAAGAAACCCTAAAGTAACCTGCAAAGAAAGACCAGTTTTTTCTTCACTTTTTATAGGAAGGGCTTCAGAGCTGCTCCGTTCTCTCTGCATCATTCCCCACACCAGTGATGAGTTAGCATCTGTTAGGTTCCATTAGACATTTCCCACTGTGTCTGTAGGGATTGGGTGCCTTGGATGTTTTCTCTGAAGTGTCTTTGTCCTTCCTAAATTAGATCCATTTGATTTATTTGTTGGTATTTTTATTTGAAGCAACAGAAAAATGAGGCTCTGGTAGTGTACATTGGGGCTGAAAATGAATGTTTTCCCTGAGGAGGTCTTTTCAGGATTTTCCTGTTTGGAGGGAGCACAATTTGTTCCTCTTTGGCAGCACTTCTCGGAGATGTGGGGCTTCATTTCTGAGTTCCACGTGGCTATTTTAGTCTTTTATGATAGCTTTAATTTCCCTTGCACAGAGGTTTTAGTGGGTGAAGGATGCCATATTAAAGGTGAGCAGGCTGAGATTATACCACCTGTCTGTAGATTTTAGAAAGCAATATGAATTTCTGCCTGGTGGTTTTCTTGTTCCTCCTCCACCTTCCAGCATGTGGAGTGCAACTGCCTGGAGCACCTGTGAGTGCCTGGTGGACAGGTGTTCGGTGTGGGACACCACAGGGGAGGGGATCATCTGCTGGGATCTCTTGCCATCCTGATGCTGATTCACTGGCAGAGACCCTAACACAAGAGGATTCCCATCCCCACCACGGGCAGGTCTGTGGGAACAATTAGGTCTGTGGAGATCTCTGGCTTTGTATACACTATACATTGTGCTCCTTTGACTTAAAGGCTGCTTTGGTTTGTGTAATTTTACAAGTTACTGAAGCAGGACCTATTGATATTTAAAAAATAATTAAAACAGTCAGAGTATTGAGTATTAAAATGCTGCCTTTATGTAGTATCCACTTTTCCTATTACAGCATAAGATTTTCTCTCTACTTTTGCTATTATGAATCCATTACATGTAAATGAATGAACACTATTGTTAATAACCATTTACAGCATACAGTGTAACAGCTCCAAAGGAGCTATTAGAGTTTACTGTATGCTGTGAATATATATGAAGAACAATACACAGACCTCAGCTAAACTGTAATGAGTGCATTGACATAACATCAGCTCTGAAAAAATCTAAACCTCCATAGCATGTGAATGGCAAAACAAAGAAATCCAAATTGCAGACTCCTCTTCTTTAAATCACCCAGCTACAGTGTTATGTGATGGGTATCATTACTGGTAACAGTTCTGCAGTGTTGCTTGTAATGGAGTATACAATGATTACCTCTTGTACTACGGATGCCAGTGTTTAGTTCACAGTGTCACCTGCTGTAATGCTGGGATAGCCATCACATTTGGGTTATCTTGCATATCAGCATGCAGTGTGTATGGGGAGACTCATAAACTTACGTGTCTGATTTGGAGTATTTTAGGTAGAATATGGCCTAGGTTTTGTGCAGGTAGGTGCACTTGTGCCAGAAAAGAGTTATGAGAAAATGTTTGCTACATATGTATGCATGTCTCAATTAATGCTAGAATTTTGGCAACACCTTCAGCACACATGCAGATCTGAATAAGTGCAAACATGCAATAGGTTTAATCCAAACCACTGCAATATAAATTTCTTCCGCTCCTAATACAAATCTGGAGATAATTTTTTTCAGAGGTAGGTTACATTTTGCCCCCTTACTAACTTGATTATAACATTCCTGTGGCAAACTTTATGGTCTACTGCCTTGTCACCAGTGTCGTAGGGGACTGCTCAGAAGGAACTCAACAAGGGCTCACAAATTGCTTCAGTTTCTACATCCCTTAGGCTGACCAAGGGCTTTCAGTTCCTACTTTTTCAATTATATTTTGTGTTTTAGTTTATCGCTTTTTGTTGTAGCTTTTTAATGGACACAAGTTGCTTTAATGGACACAAGTTGCTCTTGGGGAGATTCCAACTGGACATGAGAGGGAAATTTTTCACAGTGAGGACAGTCACCATTGGAATAATCTCCCCAGGGAAGTGGTTGACTCAGCTACACTGGACACTTTTAAGATTCGGCTGGACAGGGTGCTTGGCCATCTAGTCTAGACTGCACTCTTCCTAGAAAGGTTGGAATAGATGATCCCTGAGGTCCCTTCTAACCTGGGATTCTGTCATTCTGTGATTTTACCTGTTCTGGAGGAAATCTACTGAAATTCTTCATGTTCATTGACAACACTTAGGAATTAGTGGAAATTGAAGCTTAAATGGCTGTCCCAGTTTGGTGCTAACATTGATACCCTTGGCTTTTTATTTCAATTTTTAGAGCTTTTCTTCCTGGTGATGTTCTACTGACTTCCCAAAATATGAACCAGATCATTGCTAGCTGTCACAGAGCTGAATGAGGGAGGTCACTAAGGTCATTCTTTAATTTTAGTTTCCTCTGAGCCAGCTGTAGCTCCTGAAACTTTCCTGAGAGCCACAAGTGCTCTCTAACAAGCAGTCCTTGTGATGCTTGCTTTTCTGAAATGCAGGAGGAAGGCAAAGTAGAAAGCAAAGTTTTGATCTTTGGAGTCCAGACACAATTCTCAAAATGTAGGCAGCTCCACAGGGTAATGCTGGCCAGAGCTTTCTTACTGTCCATGCCTGTGTATCCTACATAACACAGTCCTGAGCTATAGTGGCTCAGTGAAGCCAATGGTAAAATTACATTTGAAGTTTTAAGTAGAAATGATTTTCCATCACATGGAAAAGGTGAAATTCTCTCTCGCGCGGAGTCAGAACACGAATAAAACTTTTTAAGCCAAAGAAAAAAGCGCCAAGAAAATATCCCTCTGGTGCCAGGGATTAATTTCTGCAGGCCTGAATGTGAGTAAAATGGAGCAGGCCTGCAGCAAAGTTCTTGGCACAGGCAAAACCACACTTTTCAGTTTAGGTGTTGGTTGAAAAGGAAAATGTAAAAAATGCAAAGACAGAAACTTGCCATGTTAGGCATTTATTTTTATACTTGAGAGAGGTATCAATAAAATATCTGAATAGTAAATGCATGGTAAATCTGTTCTATATGTTTTCCTCAGGTATACTGGAGGAGATAAATTAAAACTCCCCCCTTTAGTATATATTTCTACTGAAAATGTATACACTTATACCTTCATAGAGTGTTCATAAAGTTAACCTTTTTGACATGCACTTAAGGATCAGCAGTCAAGGGCACTGTTAAAGACCAACAGCATTATGGAACATTATTGCCTCCATGGCCTTCCAGACACTGTTAGCATTGTACTGTGCTGGTACCCACCGAGTTTTAATGGGTAGGCTGCCTGACAACATCAGAAAATCAACACCTTAAAACTTATATGCTCTCTTCATAGTTTCTCATCTCTAATCCAAAACTAGTGGACTGTTTTTTCAATATCTGTTTTCTAAGCGTGTCTCCTTTAATTAGGTCCTGTGCACTTCTTAGATTTGTTTCATTGCCAATATTAAACTGTTTTCTGTATAGCAAGCAGATTCCAAGGCAGATGTCCAATCCGTTTGGATTTTGCTTACTGATTGTAACAAATTTATTACTTCTTTCATGCAAACATAGAGCTAAATTCTTTTGTTGAGCAACAGACCTACACTGAGTATCTGTAAAACCCCATCAACACAGCAGGAGCTCAGAAGTGTTAGTGGTAATAACTTCCTCTGTATGGCATTTCCATGCATTTTACTTCAAGTTTCTATTTTTCTCTCTCCTCCATGTCTTTGGCCAAGAATTTGGCTCAAGCTTAAACTTCACTTTGTTATATGTGCTTTATTCAAAAAGGCTCAAGGAAAATTCTTCAGGAGGCTTCTCAAACAAACTGAATACCCAAGCCACTCACAGTTTATAGAACAAATCAAGTATATATCAATACAGAGTTAGAACTAGCAAAGGGAAGAGGTAGTGTATGAGAGGACTGGATTAACTTGGATAGTATTTCAACAGATTTACTATTAGATACAGCAAAGATATACTTAAATATATTAAGACTAAGATTCCTTTCTGGCATGGGGTCTAATGTAAAGAATTGTGATAGATGCTTCAAATAGCCTGACAGGTTTTGTTTGTTTCAGATCCCAAATAACTCAGTTATACTCAGTGAAAAGAGCAGAATGAGGTTAGGCAGGCAGGATCAGACTCTTGACTGTTATTCTGCTATCTTTTACTAAGAAATCTAAAAAGGAATAGGATGAGAATACGTTCCTGATTCTATTTGAAGTTAGTGTCATCTTAAGAGATGGGTTCCCAGAGGTCCAGGCTGTACATCTGCAACTTGAAGGAGTCTCCACAGACCTATCCATCACTGCTGTAATTGTCAGCTGCTTGTGTTGTATAGGGTTTTCCATATTATAAGTCCATTATAAAAGACATGTTAGACAAACTTCTTGAACTGTTTTTGGAGGAATCTGCAACTTTTCTAAAGAACTAGAACCATTGTGAAAATCAGCTATGATTTATACCTTTCTTATGCATCATAGGTCTATACTGACTCTGTCAGACTAACTGCACATCCACAGAGTCATTCCCAATGTATGTGCAGTGATTTGACTGCCTTTGTTGCAGGCTGGAGTGGCTCCAGAGCAGCACAGTTCCCAGGGCCACCACACTCCTTACATTGACCATGCTCGAAGGGCATATTGTGCAAATGCACAAGTGAGCCTGTTTGAATGCATATAGTTGTGCATAGGGTGAGCGTTTGCAATGTTGGGACCCTACTGAGCCCAGCCAGGTTGTGTTGCTGTCAGGCAATTAACTTCTCAAAAGAAATAAAAAAGAAATGTGTCATTTGGGCCACTCTGTGTGTTGTTTGCACGTACTGGAAAGGAGGACAAAGCACATGCTCTTAACAGTTAACGGGAAGAGTGTTTGTTTGTTTTCTCTTTGTCCCTATTAAGACACTCTCAACATGCCAGAGCTGAGAACCTTTAATTTATCACCTTCCTGTGCTTGGGGCTTTATTGCACTCATTGCTTAAGCTAATGCAGGTGGTTATGCCTTGCTTTGCAGCTGGTTTTGCTGTAACTGATGGTTGCAGTTTACGGTTTTTTTTGCTCTGCCCCTATTTCTTAGACACAGAAATTGTTGCTTCAGTTTATTTAAGTTGCATTTCTCGGTTCTTTATCATTCTACTGCCACTTCTCTGCTGTTACTCTAAAGCAAGAACAGTGTTTATTCCCTCTGCCCAGCAAGCTTTAAAACTGATTCTGTGTTACAATTGTTCTTTGTTTCTCTATAGTGCGGCATCATCTATTGTTTACAGTGTATTTACAAGCAGCAGAGACTTGATGCCTTTTAGAATGAAATGCCTTCATTCTTTCCAAAAGTCTCCTTATGTTTTTGTAAAGCACTAAATATCCTGGTGGTGTTAAAACAAAAAAAAGGAACATGATTATGTGCATGATGGAAAGGAAGAAAACTGTCAATCTAAAAATGGTTCCTCTTACTCAGCAAATCCTCTCTCTCTATTCTGAATCATCGTCTGATGCTAGTGACACAGAAAGCTTCCAGTAATCTTTTTTATACCTGTGAATACTGCAGAGTCAATATAACTCTGAGATCATAAGCTGGATTTTACTTTGACTCACACATTTTGGTGCCTACAACTTCAATCTGGAAAGAAACATGCATGTAGAGAAGAACTTTAATTATCAGTTAAGTGATTTAGGGTCTCAGTGTATTTTCAGACGTGACTTAGGTACCTCAGGAACCAAAATCTCTTGGCACTTTCACGTCAATAGGATTTTACAGAGTTTTTCTTTGAAGAGAGTGATCATAGTCATATGGTGAACATATCTTGTTTACAAATAATATACGTAGGTTTGAGGCCAGGTATCCCCGTAACAGAAATTGTGTAGTGGATGATAACAGTGGGCATTATGGTATAGATTCATGTTAGGTTACATTGAATAAAGTAACACCAAGTTCCAGCCATTCTCATACAAACACGTGAAGGGTAAAATTAAAATTTTACTGAAAATAGTATGCTAATGTGGAAATTAAGATCATAAAATGAAAGGGAGTATGAAGAAACAAAAGAATCAGCTTGATATTAATTTTTTTAATACTGAAAGTTACAGCTTGAAGACTCAAGGGGCTTTTCAGAGATGGAATGTGAGCTCCTTGCATTTTTATGAGGCCAACTTTAAAATAATGTCCTTCCTGATTAGCACAGTGAGCATCATTGCATTTAATTGGGTAATGACCTCTGCTTAGTGTGTGTTATAAACTAAAGTGAAATTTGAAAAGAGGTACAATAGCAAGCTGCAGTAATCATGTTTCTATTGGTATTGCCAGTTGAAGATCATGAATGATAAACATTAAACCACAACATGTAAACAGTTTTTTCCCTGCAGAATTTAGGCTCAGACTGATCACTTGTCTCTCTTAATATGATTTGTCCTGGCTATTGAAAACAAGGTCTCCTCCCTCCCCCGATATCTCTTCTAATGTAATTAGCATCTAGTCAATAATGTTCAGCATTTCATTTTACCGCTTTAATTAACAAATTCAATTTGTTCAAACCGCTGTGAAAACAAATTAAAAGCCCAGTGAATAAAAACCTCTAGTGCCAGAGATGTGTCTAAGGTGTTCACCAACTCGTCCTCTATTAAAACACCATCTTTTGTATTTTTATCCTCTGTGAAAATGATGGAGATTTTCAAAACTTGTTCTGATTTTTGTTCCACTGGAGCAAATTCAGGTTCATTGTGGTGGGATTTGTCTGGATTTTTAATACTGAAAGCGATGGTTTCACACCCAAAATCCCAAGCCCAAGGAACAAAGCAAGGCTTTCTTCTCGTGGTACATAAGCTGTGAATGTTGAGCATTTACTTTTAAGCCTTTCCAAAGGTTCATCATTGCTTTTCAGCATGCCTCTTGGCAGCAGAGTCTGTACTAGCCATAGCTGCCCCTGTAGCGGCCTGTGTGTGGCCAGGACAGAGCTGCCGCTTTCCGGTTTAGCTTTTAAAAAGTGGAGTCTCCTGAGGCTGCAGCACCAGGTACCCATGCTGGTCTCGTACCTCTCCCATGCACCACCTGCTGTGCCTGGGAAACCACTGAGGCTGCGAGGGCCTCTGTGTCCGATATTGTCATGCTTTCATTTTATTTTTTGCCCCATTTTCTTTTGTAGATGAGAGCATTTACTGGACAAACATTGGCAGAGCTCTGGAAAGGTTGAAACAATACAGATTGGGTTTAATAACTACTGTAAATGTCCCACAAACTTGGTCAACAGACTGGAGTGTATTTATATGCACGATAAACACAAACACACGCAACCCACATACGGCTGTTTGGAGGTCGGCCCTCCCTTCTCAAAGAAGGTCACTGGCAACTGTGGGCTTTCTGCCAACATGCAGCATTTAGCTTTGCAATATTCATGTGAATGGTTTTTAATATTTACAGCTTTAGATTCGACACAGCTCTCCTTACATATTCTGATTGCTTTGGCTTTTTCCGAGACCTTCCTGAGGTGGCTGTTCAAGAAACACATTTAAGAGAGTAAATGTTAGCTACAGAGCGGTGCTGGGGTTGGAAATCGAGGCTGCTGAGGTGAGCGTCACACCTCCACCAGCCAGGGGGGCCTCAAGGAAATTAGTTGGTTGAGATTTGTTTTGCAGATCGATGTGGAAGCAGTGGACGATGCACACTGGCTCCATGCAGCGTTGCTTCATTTGGACGCTGTGGTGTGTAACAACACCGCCAAGCTCAGGCTGTGAGTTTTCCCTCAGCTAGGGATCTAGTTTGAGTGTCTCTCCCTTATCTATCTCTGCATAACCTGTCCAACTACATTATCAATCAGATGTCTTTGAGAAATTTAGTTAAAACTGGCTGGTGGGTGCAGTGGTGGAGAAGACTGACAAATTAGAGGGGATTTTTACATAAACTCACTTCTTCAGGAAGCCAGGCTGAAAAAGACCCTCAATTTGCCGTGTTCCCCTTTGTAGTGCCCTGTAGATGGTTTGCCACGTCTCAGTTTGAGAATGTGGAGCCTTTATTACTCTATTGAGTTCACCTCCACTTTTAGGTGCTCCGAAGTTCATGAAAATGTACTTGAACATTGCATTTGAAATTTTTTTTTAATATGATCACTTCTAAGATCTAGTATTAGCTAGAGCTTTGCATGTTTCATCACTGTACAAAAAGAATGGTAGTATTTACTTCAAGCTGAAGTCCTGAGCCAGAATATGAAGTGAAAAGCATGGTCATGTATTAATGTAAACAAATAGATGTAAGAGCTTTCTGAAATCCTCAAATGGGAGTGTTTAGAAAATTAGTGTTCACATTGTCCGCTCTAATTTTTCTGCAGTGGAGTTACCAATCTGTCTTTCATTTAAAATTTCCATTGTAATATTTAGTGACACATACTGGTGGTGTTGCCTGAGAAAATCTGTGTCTAAAATGATTGCATCTCTGCTCAGATATGTATAGCTCATGTCTGTCTGTCTCTCTCAGTTTCTTTTCTTTTCTCTTCTCTTCTTTTTTTCCAAATGTAACCGCATGCCAAATGGTATAAATTATCCAACCATCTGTCCCCCTTCTTCAAAAGCCCGAGGGAAAATAGATCTGAAGTGTAGCTTATTTTCACCAAAAATGCCAGTTGTAATAGATCCTCACTTTTGCATCCACCCAGTGTGTAACTGGCGGGAAATCCCATAGCCTTAAAATTTCTGGTAGCTAACTCAGACCCTTTAATTAGCAGGTGGCCAGTTTTGCCTCTGCTCAGTGATGGCAGCAGCTCCTGGACCTCCTGGTTTTATTTTAATCTCTGACTAGTAGAGGAGCCCTCCCCGCCTGTTACTTCTACAGCATTTTTAAGAAGTGCCTGAACCATTCACATTTTCCTCATATTTTCTTTGAGATTTAAATAATTTCTCCTAATTATATATCCCCCCTTAATTTTCTGTCTTGTAAAATAATAATAAGGAAACTGATTTTGCTGCATAAGTCAATTTGCAAATCAAGCAGCCTTTACATTATTTCCCTGTCTGCTGAGTTTCTGCACTGAGCATCACTGTCTCGCATATATGTTTCCCTTGTTCTGTCTTTCTGACTTGTCAGCTGAAGCTGAAATGCTAATTGAAATCGAATCAGCTTGTCATTGTGTTGCCACTGTGCTGCTCTCCCTCCAGTATGATTAGCTGGTGTGTTTGCTAACTGGGAGTTAGGAGCCTTTATGTCGAGGGATCAAAAGTGCAGGTGAGAAACTCTTCTTTCTTACTGCTGCTATCACATCATGCAGTAAGCCAAACTTGCTGAGCCTTGTGGTTCTGTGTAAACTTACTGTACTGGAGACATCCTCCAAAGTCATGTCTATAAATCAATCTTCTGCTTAACTGCTTCCCAATACAGAGAATGAGCATGAGCAAAGGCAGCTGACTCTGGGACAGTTCTGAAGTCCTAGAAATGTCTTCTTTTTAGCTTGATTTGTTATTAAATGGGGAACTCATCAGCTATGCTTCCACATTGTTCTCTAGCATATTGCATGCTCTTCTGATTTGAAGAGATAAAAAGAATCAGATCTGAGATTAGGAGAGCTTCAACTGCAAAGATCCTTCAAAGATACCTAGCCCTGGTAGCACGATGATTTATGTATTATCACTAGAGCTCTGTGGCTGAGGTGAAATGAAGTACATAGTCTTCCATACCTCATATATAAAAACCTGTTATCTTTCGAAAGGATCCATATGAAGCTTACACCAGTCTTCAAAATCTATACAAGGTTGGAAAGTGTCCATGTTACTTTTGAGAACTCACATTACACTTCTGGTATCATTTCAGGAAGGAGGTAAAGCAAATAATTTATTTCCACACATTAGTAATAGCACTCATATTAGGTGAGAGCTTTTTTACTGGGATTGTAGCCAATATTTCCTCATTGTTGTGTTAATTTTATGTAGCAGTACATGACTAATACACCAACAGTACACTCCCAGAATTTGCTGTGGTCAGTAAGATCTGTCCTGGCTGAACCCAAGGGTGTTAATAAACCATGTAATTCTGGCTTGTCCCCAGGATATGCATCCCAGCCAGCGTTTTCATCAGTGTGAAGCTCACCTATTCACATTCCTGAATGACTACATTTATACCTTCAGTCACCAAGTGAAGTATTATTGCAGTTTTGCACAGGAACACATACTTAGATGTTTTTGGAATTTCAATTCTGTTAAATTGACACTGTGATAGGAGCCCAGTCATTATAAATGCAAGTATATAAGCAGGCATAGAGAAATTCATATGCGTTTTGGTATGTGAACCTCTGGTATCCTTTGAAAATACTTGCTTTGACTCTATAGAAAGTAGGTTAGCTGGAAACTGTTTACCTTGCTACAGAAAGAATTTCCAGATAGCAATTTTTAGTAAAACTGTGGTCTTCAAGCTTATCTCAGTGTGACAGCTCTTCCAATTCAGACAGATTAAGATCTTCTCCAAAGTATGCTGGATTGGTGGCTATCCAAGCATATGTCATTAGGCAAAAATGAAGGATAGATATTGAAAGATGTATTTCAGCACTCAGGTATTTCATGTTCTTTTCTAATGGGACTGTTTCTGAAATAAATTTTATATATTAACTAAGCACACATACTTATTCTGTTAGCAGAACTATTTAACCCTGGTATCCTGTAGATCTGTATCCCATGTCCACTAACACCACCATGGTCATCCCACTTCTTCCCCTCTCCCCAAAATGTGCTCTGTGAGATCCCCTGGGCAGAAGAAAAAAAACTGTGGCTTATCTTGAGTTTTACGTTCATGGTGGCTATGAGGCATTGTTGCCAAACAAAAGATCTGGAAAATGTAGAACTTGAAGTCTGAGGGACACTATGTTGGATCTTTGCCTTCACTAGTCTCCAGACTTCAGGAGGAAATTACCAATTACTGAGGCTTATGTTCTTTCAAATGTCATTGGCCATCAGGTTCAAAAGAATTTTGTATGATCTAGATTATACTAACGGCTGAACTGATAATTTTGCCTTGCTTCCACAAAAGGCCAGTGTTTCCCACAAAGACTGTATTTAAAGCTTTCTCCAAGTGTTAGCCTATCAAGACATTTAGAATCTGTTTGCCTTCAGTTTGCTATCTGTAAAACAAAGATAATGGTACACATCAAAAGTGTATTGTCAGGCTTAAGCCATTAATTTTTATAAAGTTACTTTCAGCTTCTGATATAGAAGGTACTAAAACAATGCAAAGTATTATTCATACTATTATTATTTTATGAGTCATGCCAAGCTGTTTCTTCCTCTTCATAAGAATTACAATAAGATCTCATTTCTTTATTGCACAGAGATGATGTTTTAGGTTTTCATATTTCCTCAGGAGAAAAGTACAAGTGTTGAAGTGGCCAGTACTTTCTTAAGAAACTGATTCAATGTCCAATTCCTTTTTTGTTCTTAACTGTGTTGATATTTGGATTTTATGATCTTAAAGGTCTTTTCCAACCTAAACAATTCTATGATTTTATGATATCTAACTCTAATCTGACAGATGCCCAAAGATTGATACCTTCCGATTACCTGTGGTTTGTAATGTCAACTTGGTAATTTTGTATTTCTACAAGCTAGGTTTATAACCGCTGTGCTGAAGCTGAATAATTTATTAATTTTTTGTTCTTCCAACTTTGGAGAGATCTGTAATAACGCATTTCAAAAAAAAAAAAAGAGAGAACTGATTACCTCTAATTACTGTTTTATGAAGGTATTCATTCTAATAACTTCAACCTGGGTAGGAAATGACACAACAGGCCTGTTAAATAGATAAACAAGGACAGATGAGGGGTTGTATGGGCAAGATGATAATTCTAAACCAAATGCATTAGCATAAATGCAGAAATCTTAGCTTGCTGCTTGCCTAACCAGTGCCAGATTGGAGTGACTTGTAGCTATCACTCAAGAGGCAGAGGAAGGTGTTAAGAACATGTTTAAAAGAGAAGATGATGGCAGCTCTACAAATTTTGACAGTCAGTTTATCCGAGGCACAAGTTCCTTGCTCTTTGTTCTTCACCAGTTCCCGAAGGGCTTGATTTTCAGAAGTGCTGAGCACTTGCAGCTTCTATTGACTTCAAGTGGAGTTTTAAGTGTTCTGCACTTGTGAAAATCATGCCCAACTGGATTAGCACAGAGGTTTTTCTTTCAACATCAGCCAGAAATATCTTTTCTTCCCACCTGACTTTTCCAGTAAAACACAGTTACTGTTTCCTAACAGGCAAAATTGTGTTATTCTGTTATGTATTTCAGTTCCTCAGTTTCTTAGTGAATATGTGTTGGACTTTATTATGCACTTGGACCGTTTCTCACAGAGTCAAAGAAATAAGAGATAGAAAAGTCCTGCTAGGTCAGCTACTCCATGTCTCCAGTAGTACAGCATTGTTCCTTTCAAAATATTTTCTTGTGTTTTGTCCCTCCTAAATACTGGAGACATCCTCGTTTGAGGTTACAGTGACAAAAGCAGCACAACAGTTTATCTTCTTTCAAAAATAATACATATATTTGGAAAGAAAAGAAAGCAGAATATTTTTAACCGTCCCTCCAAATTAAGAAAAGTATTCCTTTTATTCTACAGGCAGTTCTTTTTTCATATCATCATCAGAGGCAGCTGCTGTCATTAGAAATAGGGGTGTAAATGCAGAATTCTTCACAGATTATATTTTGATTTAAAAAGATAGGAATGCATAACAAAGATTATATTTGTCTGTCTTTATTTCTGCTCTTTTGCTGTTTCATGGCCTCTCTCACGATTTCTGGACACTTCTTTTCTTTGGCATGTGACCAGGGATGCAAAATACCCTAAAGAATACATTCAACAATGTGTTTTAGTTCCACATTCAGGTATTTCTTTGGCCACCCTGTTTTGGAGAAGTCGTTGCAATAGATGTAATGGGCCATAATTCTGCCATTAAATCCAGGCTGATGATAGGAAGAAGTGTAGTTATTCCAGTAATAAAACTGACTGCCCAGTACAATATAGGCTTTCTCCCTCCCCCATCTGCATTAAATATAATTATTGGAAGAACAATCTCTGGATACATTTCAACAAAATACTTTCCCATAGTACTGTTTTCTAGGGCAAAATAATTTGTTGTCTGTTTTAAAAGCCCTTATAAAAACAGCCATCTGTTGAAATTTTTGTTATTTACATGATGAATCTCTCTAAAGTTTTCTCATAGGAAGAAAATATCCATGTTCTTTAAATTTTCATTGTTATATCTATTTAACATGTAGTACCTGAAGATTTTTGCTTTTATTATTATTAAAACGACTGACTAAAAACTGAAGGAGGAAGGTAACCTTTAATTTATACTCCTGCTCAAGAAGAGGTCTTTTTATAGTTACATTCAGGTCATTTTTTTTTCCTGTGGATCATCCATACTATTAAATGGTTTTTTATTCCAATTTAGGAGACACTTCATCTTTAAACCTGTACTTACATTAACTTTTGTACATGGTTGCCCAGGCAACAACGCAATTGCATGAAACAATGGCATTCTCCTATGTACCATTTATGGCAAGTTTGCATTTGAAAAAACTTCTTATCTTATCATCAAAGCAGAATTTGTAACCTTCTGACAGCTGAAGGAATGTTCAGGGGCCTTGATTCATATTCATTTTCCCTTGTAATTTTAATGGGTACCATCACCTTTCATTTTCAGGGTATTTCTTTTTTCCCCCTACGATAGTTACTGTTTTACATGAAAATTCTAGAGCAGGCAGAAGAAACTGATTAAAAAATAGCTCCAAGAAAGGCTGCAAGTACCATTCTTCTAGCTTGTAGCCTGTGAAATTGCCACTGTTTAATTGATCTTCTATAAGCTTATCTTTCCAGTGAGATGTACCATTATTGTACATTAATCAGTGCCTCCAGACATTATCACTGAGGTAACCAAGAGCTAATCAAGCAAGAATGGAGCTGGCAGACGCCAAGATGTCACGGATGCCTTGCTGTGTACGAAGTCTGTCAGGGTTTCAGCTTCCAAAGGAACCTGGTTTTGCAGGGCTGCAGACTTTGTATAACCTTGTCATAGCAATGGAAGAAGGGGCAAGCACCCTGAACGTCAAATAGGCGGGCCACATGGGGAGCCAACGTTCCTGAAATCCTCTAGATGGCAAACAACAAAGTGACACCGTAATAATAATAATAAATGATGCTATTTAAGAATAAACAAAATGTTGGCATGTTGATTAGTTTTTACTAAAGAGCAGTTTCCAAGGGAAGAGAATCAAGCAAAGCAAATTTACAGTGAAAAATATTCAAAATATATTAATCAGTCATTGCAAAGTGCCACAAGAAATTGCATTCCTGCTTTTAATTGATTTTATTTTATACATGCTGGTATAGGAAAAAAAACCCCACAAACCTCTGAGTTTTCCTGAATGTGATTTCTGGCAGCTAGATACCATATTGGGAAAATACCAGGATAGAAAAACAATAAAGATGTGTACCAGATTAATTTAATTAATTTAAATAAAACTATGCTGATTCTTGCAGAAAGACCTGTGTGACACTTTACAGTCAATTGAAAGAAGTTCTAATTCGAGATAGAATGGAGCCTAAATTGTGGAGGGAAGCAGCTGAATCTTTGCGCCATAGGTTCTGTCATGTGAGACGAGTATCAGCTGCTGGCATGTCTGAGCTGCTTCTTTCTAACTGGCATGTCGATGCCTTGATGGCATCCTTTAAATATTTCCTCTTGCTGTCTTGCTGGTGGTAGTAGAGAAGCAACTCCAGTGCTGGCATCAGGGAGGTGAAACCGTACCAGTGCAGGCCTGTTCGCCAGTCTGCTAGGGGCATTCATTTGTAGGATTTACCCAAAAGATATCTGAGGACTTCCGGCCTATAGATGTACCTTAATTGTACCCGTACTAGATTCACAAATGATGCATTGAAGTGAGAACAAGGCTTTCCCCTTAAACAGAGGGTAAAAAACATAGCCTATGGTTGGTTAACCAGAGCTTCGAAGTTCAGTGTTTCTGATCTTCTTTTCTGCTACCTGAAGAAACAGCCAGGTTTTCTCCACACACATTTGTAACCTACTGATTTTCATGCAATTTCCAGGTGCACTGGAGGAAGAGAATTAACTTCTGGCAGACATAGCAAACAAAGTCACTGACGTACAGTTGACTTCTGAGGCTTTTTTCTTCAGATTTTAAAAAGTCATGATATTTTGTATGCTGTATTTTGTTCCCAGTTACCAAGAAACTGGAAATTAAAGAAATACACTGTGAAAGCATTAATAAGCAGATTTTGCACAGTTTTCACTTTGTAATTCCACTGACTTCTGTTGATGTTTTCCAAATATAAGCAGGTAACAGATCAAAATTTGCCCACTGAATACATATACAGTAAATGTAAAACCCTGAAACAAACTGCCGGCTGGCATACATCCACTGACAAAAAGGAGTTTTGCCAGAAGGTAGTTTGGCTCATTACAGCTAGTAATTTGATTATCAATAAGTGGAAAATATTACTAATAGTTGCTAAGCTTTATTGATGACATTCTCAAAGCTATTCCTTCCATAGAGTGAATCTCTCAGTACTGCCTTACACCTCTTTTTTATTTCAGTGACAATCATATATTCATGATGGTTTGCAAGACCAAGGTCATCATCAATGAAGATGTTTTCTGTTGGGTGGGAGGGAAGGATTGGTTGTTTAATTAAAGAACCCCATGAAATACAAATACCGCAGAGGGATAAATGTTTCCCTTTCTGAATATAAACATCTTGGCATCACCTCACTGTTTATTTTCAAAAACTGCTTAAGTTTTGCTTCCATATTTATCTAACAGCAGGGGATCGTTATCCTGTGACAAAGTTCTATTCCACTGACATTATCTCTTAATTAGAATTCATCCTTTTCTAGTTCTACGTAGTCAGCCTGTAGTTCCCACAAGTCCCATAAAGCAATGTACATTTTCGGAGGCAGAGGGAAGAGGGAAGGTCTCACACACCATTAAGAGCTGTTTAATAAGCAGCCTGGTGTGGAAAAGGCTGCTTTTATTCTACATGGGCATATCTACGCAGAATTGCTGATGAGCGCCAGCCTCTGCCCTCCCTTACATCATGCCAACTGACTTCAAGTGATGTGCCAGGCCAGGAGGGAGGGCACTGCTGCAGCCGGGAAAATAAATTGTATGTCTTCCTTAGGAGACAAGGAGAGGAATCAGCTTAGGGCTGTAATCACGCTACACTTGGAAGGTAGTGGGGCAGATAGAGGTAAAGAGCAACGTTGTAAGGTGCTCCGCAGTGCGTAGTGAATGTGCACTGGGATCATAGTCGTGAATGGCATCATTTCTACTGCTCAGGTTGGTCACGCTAGTCTCTCACAACTCCTGTTTTAGAAATGAAGGCACTCAGAGCTACTAATGCATCTTTCCCTTCTCTCAGGAAGCATGAGTAGCATTATTCTGCTAGCTGCTTTACAACAGCAGATAAGCAGCCTGAGCCCAGAAGTTTGTGTTTGGGTGTGTAAATCAAAAAATAATGAAAATAATAATGTAGAGATGTTAAGGCCCTTGCTCCTGCATAATGACTTTTGGTAATCTATTGTAGTGAGGCTTAGAGCATCACTACAAACATTTTAATATCGGAGTAGTGACCACTAAGTGAGAATATTGAAGTAGAAAACTCAAATAGATATTAATAGCTCCATTTCCGTGTCCTGCATTACAGTGGGTAAAAATGTGAGTAGTTCTTCCTACTGGTGTTTGGACATGTTACATCTTCTGAACTAATTGACGTCTCCTACCCATGGTCTGACTGCACGAGTAAGAGAGCTGCATAGCTTGGCAAAGATGGTGGAACATTCAGCAGCTTCTATAAAGCATCTTTTCCTTTACATAGTGTATTACAACAAAAATCACAGCAGACATAAATCTAGGAAAAACAATAGTTATCCACAGGTTGGCAAGAATAGTACCTGATACTGGAATAGCACCCATGTAGAAATCCATTGTGAAACTCCTAGCCACCAGGCGTAACAGAGAGCAAAAATATAGAATCACTCCCCTAAGATCAGATCCTTGAATGTATATGAAAAAAAAACCTGGAGTTCTAATTGCCTAACAAGTTTCAGATAATATTAAAGCATATGCTTCAGTATTAAATTATTTCATTTTAGAGGTTAGGAAGAGACCAAAGACCTTACCTGTATAACTGTGTAAAGTAAGGCTTTTTTGCATTTTCTTCCAAAATACATGCTATTAGACATTGTTAAGGAAAGAACAATGGAAAAAATTAGTCCACGAGATTCATTAATTGTCGCAATTCCTACACTGGCATGATTTTTTGAAATGGTTTCCTGATAATGTTTTGCTATGAAGTAGCACATGAGGATAAAAGAAAATTCCATTAAAAGTCCCTAGTCTGTAAATTAGCCCATGTATAATTTCACTTAATGTTTTAAAGTGATGTTCCCAGTTCTGCTTTTCACATTATTATCATCTTCACTTACACCCTATAAATTTGTTCAGATGTTCAAACCCGTTCTCTGTCCAGAGATGCAAAGAAGAAAAACTGCAAAAGACAAAAAAGCAAACTATTAGCAAGTTTATTAAATGCAGAAAGTGGTGTCTAATTGAAAAGTTTGCTAAATTTATTTAATGATGTGGTGCTACTGAGAGCTGTTATAACTTTATTGTATTGAATTATGCAATATCCGACTCCATTGTCAAATGTTTCCTTGGTTCTCATTAAGGCTATGATTCATGCTAATATTATATCATTTAGACAGGTTCCTCAAGCAGTGTTTTATTATTATTTGTTAATTTATGAAGCGTAGTTTCAGTGTATAGTCGTACTTTGTAATATTAAGGAGAGATAGAATATTGAAGAACCAAATGCATCCAGATACTCAGGGATAAGTCAGCTTCTGGGAGACAGCGTGTGTAAGGAGACAAAGGAGATCTATTACACACCCCTGAGGAACATTGGACAGTTTTCCTAAATGGTGTCTTTCCTTTTACATGGGCTCACATTCCTTTCACTTCTAGCTTGCATTTCAGCAAAACTATTGAATTTAGCTCCTTTCTCCAGCAAAACCATGTGAAACCGGCATTTTGGCAAAACTTGTGTTGCCAAGGGTGGGTTTGCTGATTTCTCAGTTTCTGATGCTCTTGTTCCAATCTTGACATTTCTAAATTGCCTTTACAATAATGTCTGGATTTGGTAAATCTATATTTCTTTTTTAATTCCCTCTATTATAAACCATTCTTGGAACACACAAGTTATGCTACATGGATGCGACTGTGCTTTTATAGCGAAAGTTCAGATGAAAACTTTCAGAGACCTGGTTAAGTATAGGCATGCACACAATTTTCACTGTTTCTCCAGTACGGCACCTGGACTTGTGTGCAATATTCATTTCACAAGCTGAATGCAGAAATGTTTTGCTCATCCATTGGCCTGTCCTTTAGCTGCGTCCCACTCCCTGCTTGTGTTTCACTGTTACACGAGAACTTTTCTTCTTGCACTCCTCACCTGGAGCGACAGAAGGATTGCATCCTCTCCCGGTTCATCTGACCTGCTAGAATAACAGTTTCTCTGCTTCTCCTTCCCCAGGTGGACAGGTTTTCTTTTTACTTTGACATATGGTTGAGAGGTGGGATAGAGACATAAATATAATATCTGTTCTCTTCCTGCCTCTGGTTGTTTTGTTTGCAAGGCATTTCTATGCTACTGTCTTCCAAAAGCCATTGGTGTGTTGTTACTTGCTATTTAATGTGAGGGTTTGCATTTTCATTCCAGTTCTGTGAGACCCCCAGCCCCACTGAAAGGCATCACCTTGTCTCTGAGGAGTGGTGTCCTGTGATTCTGCAAACTTCAAGGCAACTTCAGCCACCCTGGGTCTTTCCTGTGGTTTCTGGGCACCAAATCAGTTTGCTGGGCTATGAATCTCTTTTGGACCATTCCAATTAACCCAGTTCTGGATCTGACCCAGCACTTTTTTTTTTCGTTTTTGTTTTTGTTTTTTTTTTTCCAGAAAAAGCAGGCAGGAATGCAAGGTCAGGCTTGAACCTGGTTTGACAGGGAGAAAAGGTTGGGTGCTGAGACAAATGAATAGTTAGATTTGTGGCACAGGGATGTACTCACCCTCTGGTGGGAATGAGGTGACTGGGACAAGCAAGGCCCCCTGAGTTCCTGCTGGAGACACCCTTGGGGAGCCTACAACTCCTCTGCCAATACTTTATTTCCACTGCTTTGTGGCTGAGAAAGCAATTTGGAGTGTGAAGCTATTTAGCTAAAGTTTGGTGCATTTTCTGTGATTTCTGAAGGCATGAATTTTCTGAAGGTATGCAAACAGATAGGAAGTCACTTGCTTTCCTCTGCATGTACCTTTCTCTATTTTCTCACTTAATTTAAATAAAGATATATTGTTGAAGAAGCATAATTACAGAACAACACGTAACTTGGTCAGATTTTTGAAAAAAAAAAAAAACCAAAACAAAAAAAACCCTTATGAATAAAAGGAACCAGATGATTTGAAACCTAACTGCCTCAGTGTCATAAAAATCTTCATGTTAGATACATAAATTCAAAATGTTTATTAAAATAATATATAAAGTAGTATAGCACAAAAATGGTTCTCACATATAGAAATTTAATGGATGTTCCAAGAAAAGACCCATAGCAGCTTTGATCTTGTATAATGCATTTTGCTTTCATTTAAGGATGGGAAGTCTAAGTTTCTCAGCAAGTATCTGAGATCTTTGACTGTATTCATCACACAATGCCAAACGGTAAAGTGCTTACAAAAAGTACTGCGCTGAACATAGTGATATTTGTCTCCTTTCAAACACTGGCTGTTCCTAAATTCTTCCAATTCCATTTGCTATGAAAGAGAAGTATTAAAAGCACAGACTTTTTTTCTTTTTTCCTCTTTTCAAGTTCCCCATTAGTGGTCATTATTTTCCTGCTTTTGTCCTTTTTTCCCCTCTTGCAATTTTGCTGTGAGTGATTCTCTCTGTCATCTTGCCGTAAATTGATTAATACTGCCCACTGATGCAGTGCACCACATGGCTAATATATCAGTTAAATGGAAACAGCAAACACCACCTGCTCCTTCAGGCAAATGGCACTTTGGAAAATGGAATGTGTAATCAATAGAATTAAACCTTAAGCAAAGCACTGCAAACAAATCCAGGGGCAAGGTCTTCTTAACTCTGCGGTATGAAAGATTTTTCCTTTTTTTTTTTTTTTCCAAATGATCTGTTTGGTTTTCTTTCAGTATACCAATTATATTCCTTGTGATATACAGTATTCTCACTCTAACTGTTGTCATACAATTTGGTATTGCTTGGATCAAAGGTGATTTTTTGTTTTGTATGAAAAGTTTTAGATGGATCTACTTCCCTTTATATGTTGGAGATTTGCAGGACCAATTCTTGTCAATGACAGTGATAGGTAGTAGGATAAATCCTTCCCATTGATGGGGAGATAAATGCCTCTTGAATTTAACTTTCAAATCTGCTAGAGACTGCTTAGCATTAAGGCATTTGCCTTGTTTGTGAGCACTTTAAAGATTAAGGATTTGAAGAGCAGATGCAAAAGACAGAACTTTTCAGCTGATGTCAGAATGATCTTGCCCTAATAAATACTTTTTGGAAAAAACAAAGCTGGTCAGCTTTACTTCCCCAGTGAAAGAGTAAACCTTTAAAACAGGTTTTTAAAGGGAAGGGCAATAATTACAGAGGACTCTTGCAATTTGCATAGAAGGAGAGAAAGGGATAATCTGTGCCTGAGATTATTTGTGAGTAACATTCAGCTCCTTCAGGAAGGCAAATCATTGCTTGGGAACTTCGGGCTGCCTAACACAGAGTGTCTAGTAGCTGTTTTGGTTCAACAAATGGCTAAGGCCAATGAACTCTACCCTTACAGGTAGCCTCCCATGGATTAGAGAAGGCTCTCAGGATACCTTCCACATTCAAGTAGCGGCAATGGCTTCCGACACTTCATAAATCTGTAGGCGATAGCTCGTGTAAAGCTCCTCATATACCATATTCCACACCTGTAAATTGCTACTCTTGAAACATCTGTGATTTTGTTTAGAGATATATTTTGTCTCAGAGAAAGCTTGTTAAAACAACGAATAAGACCAATCATTAGTGCATACCAACTGACAAACAAGTAGTCAGCTCCAGTTACATGAAAATAGCCCGGGTCTATCTCACGGCTGCTTCTAACAACTCACAGCAGACTCCATTCTCTGTTTGTGGTGTACTAGTAATTACGTTCTCGCTGGCAGGATTTAGAGTTTGGTTGCCAGGGCCCAAGCACCATGTAGCAAGTGTTTTGGTAATGAATAAAGACGGCAATCAGCAGCAACCTGAGAGCTAGCTGAATGAGACAATCTGGCGGGCACTGAGGGGGTCCTGCTGGCTTGCTCAGATGGGCAGCAGGCAGGGATGAGATAATTGATAGGAAAGGGTAATGAAAGGAAAGGAAGTGGGAGGGGGGGAGAGGAGAGAACAGATTTAGAAAATAGACAAAGATTTTGACCTTAAAGCTAATAGGCTACTTAGGATATTATTTTATAAAGACCGGGATAAAATGAGCTGGCAGCTGAATGTCAGTATAAAATAATCCTTTGTGTATGTGTGTGTGCACATGCACATGCACATGCGGTGGGCTGGGGAGGGAGGAAATCCCCATATGCAGGTCTTGGATGATTTCTAGGAAATAATAGAAAATACATGAATGGCTGTTCATAGGATCTGTAGTATGCAATGTTCTCTTACCTATATAGCCTGCTAAAGCACATCAACCAGGTTTTGAAGTCAGGAGCTTAAAGGGGAGAAATTCAAGGCAAGGGAGAGATATGACCTAGAAAAATTCAGGTAAATATGGAAGGGTTTTGTATTTTGGAAAATTGAGTCCTCATTTGAGACATATTGAATTCAAGAAAAATAGTTCCACTGATTTTTAAAGACCTTGAACTATTCTGATTTTGAAAAACTAAGTAGATATTTGTCTTGCCATCATCAAAATTGTGAAAAAAACCCTACAAAAAGCAGCACATTTTCAATTGTATGACCTGGAAAAGGGGAGATTTTAAGAGTAACAAATGAAGTTGTATATACTTTCCTTTGCAAATAAATAATTTTCTTAGACTGAACTCTCGCAACTTAATTACTCTACTAGCCTTCACAGGCATGGAAAAAAAAATCCCTAGATAAAATCATTAGTCACAGAAGTCAAATTCTTCCCAAGAAACAAGAGACAGGTTTTGTGGAAGTAAGCTCTTTTCCTATAATTTTGCATCCTTCTGACACTAGGCATGCTTTCTCCCAGCCTTGTGGGCATATGAAAATATTAACATTTTTACATTGCTGTTTCATTGGATATGTGTTTCTTAATTTATTTTTTTTTTTTAAGAATGAGCACAGAGGTCAAGACAGGTGGGTAGGAAGATGATAGTATGGAGATATTTTATACTTTGTGATAGGGCTTTGTTTAGATCGTCTTACACACTTTTAGGTCATGTTTCTTAATATTGACATGCCCATCAGAGCCACGGAAGATTCCACTTCAGCAATCTCTTTCCTTGTTTGTTTTTGTTTTATTTTTTTAAACGCATTATGGATTTTAATACAGGTCATCTTTCCCAGACTTTCAGGTGTTAAGAAGATTTCAAGAGGGTTTTTGATAGTTTACAGACTCTTAAATAGTGTAAGAGTGTGTGATTTGCTGTGTCACTGGGGCTGGAATCTTTTCAGGTCTGATAAGTCAGATTATCTTGATCTGAGGTAGTACTTCAATAGAAAACCTCAGTATAGGACATGGATTTAGAAGGGCATATTCCTGGTGATCCATTAACTAATGCTGCTCTTCTGAACTTATTCTAAATAAGTTGTTACAAAGTGCACAGCAGTGTTAGATGTTCTTGGCTTTGGGCAGAGGTACATCAGCACTTCAGGATGTTTGCTATTGAAAATGTACTATGCTGGCTAGAACTTGGCCACAAATACACTTTTCTCCTGCCCAAATTTCAAACAGAAATGGTTTTCTTCATTTTCTGGGATTTTGAAATATTTCACACTGTGCTACTATGTAGAGGTCATCAGTGCACTGCTTCCTCAGAAATGTGGAAATGTGTTAGTGATAAAAGAAATTCTTCCATGTAGAGTTTTACAAAGCACTTTGGGATCCTTTTAGATAAAAGATACTATATCAGACATTACGATAGCTAGTAGTTATTAATACCTGTCATATTGTGACTTTCTCAATCACTTTTATTCTGCTTGGAGCAGTCTCGGGAAACTCTCTTTTACCCAATTTACCATAATTGTGATGTGACCCATATTGTACCCTCCTCTTTCTAAGACTTTTTGAAATATATTTTAGATGCTCTCCACGACCTAAAAGCTTTTAAATTGAAATGTTGTCATGCAGCTTCCATATTTAAGCTAATTTCATATTTTGAAGGCCTTCAAACACAAGTTGAAACCATATTACAAACGGGGAGGAGGATAATGGAGTTGGTTTTTATGTTGGATCCATCTAGTGCTTTGCTGGACCTGTCAGAATGCTGCATGGTCTAAAACATATGCCAGATTCATCTCCATCTCTCAGTTTTACCAAATAAATACCAAGGCTGCAATGACTTCCTGCAAATGCTACTGCCCAAATTATACAGAGAGAAGATGACTTGTTACCATACAGTATTACAAAGTATGCTTGTGTTGACTATGTCTTCGACTGCTCCATAACGCTTGGATGGAGGGCTACTCTTTGCTCTCAGGTGTGTAGTAGAAGTTGTGACTGGACTTATTGGATTATAATTTTTTCTGGGAGGGGACTATCGCCTTGGTTTGCATTTGCGCAGTGCTTAGCATAGTAGAGTCCTGTCTTCTTGTTAGGGTGTTATGGTACTAAGAACTGCTTTTGTTAAAAATAACCTTTGTGACTTGGAAAAATGAGTTCCATGACTTAACTAAAACTATTGTCCAAATGTTTATATCTGGGTGTCTGAAAGCCTGTGTAGAGGCTTTTGACCTCTGAAATACTTACGTTATAATCTTATAAGCTGTAAGGTAGTTAAAATATATTTTATTAGGAATGTGGATCCAGATATATCAGCCAGGGCTCTAGACTGGGTAATTCATATTCAAAGAGGAGAGAAAGCTACATACTTAGCAGTGGCTTAAACTCAAAATAAACATTCAAGCTATTTCCTTTTGCACATAATGCAGAGGACTATAAAAATCAGCACATTAAGCAGGCAAGTTACAAAGGTGATCAACCCCTCTGTTCTGAACTGTAAGTGGAAGCTTGTAAGATAGTAAATTACAATATTGCACAATCACAAAAAATCCAAACCTTCACTAAACTCAGAAAAGAACATTATTTATTATACGAGGGCAAAATGCTGTCTCACTGTCCAGAAATGAATTTATTCAGGCTACAGCTTTCTGTTGTATGTTGTTCACACAGGGTTTCCACCAGTTTTATCTTTTGACCTTCCACATGAAGAAGCACAGAATATGAAGCAAAGATCAGTCACTGCAGACAAAAAATCTGCAATGTTGATTAGACAAGAGAGTTATTCATTGGGCCAGATTCTCTGTGGTGTAATTTTACTTAGCTGTATTGAGTTCATTGACTGATCTTTATTGACCTTATTTCTTTGACTTCATCGTGGGTATTGTGATTTACATCAGCTGAGGATCTGGCTCTCAGTATTTAATTTGCACAATAAATGATGGAAAGTCTTTTGAAATGGAATCTGCAGTGTAATTAATGAGAACTGATGCTTAATGTTGGATCCTTTCCCAATAGCCTGTTATGCGCACTAAACATTATGGGCCAAGTACTTATTTCACATTTTTACGCCAAATTCATATTGACCTCAACAGGAGTTTCATGTGAAAAATGATAGCAGGATATATCCTATTATTTCTTGAAAAGGTCAGTGTTCTGATAAAAGTGGATGAAGCTGTCTTTTTCATAGCTGTCAAGCAACTTGGCTTAATGTAGTCATGGAATCTCACCATGATAATAGAAATCTGGCATGCTTGCCTTGGTACACCACATTGTAGCTAACCATGAGTCCTTGTCCTTGCTTTACATGATGGCTGAAATTCAGACTTTCTGAATTAGACATTAGTTACTGGAAGTGTGATCAGCTCCAATTGGAAGATAATGTATGCCTCTCTCACCAACATGTGTCAACCATTTATATTTATATTAATTCTTTGCTGAGTTATTACTTCTGGAGTTCATGTTCTGTGCATGAGGAAGGAAATCCTTGAGTAGATTTTTGGCTCTCAGATAATAGTAGCATAAAAACTACAATTCAGACACTGAACAGCATTAGCTTACAGAGAAAAATCAATCTGTTGCTGGTCACTCAACATTACTTCTACCACTGGCAAAGCCTAATCAAAATATTCTCTGAACTTGCTATAGCTATTACTTACCATTATTACAATTCTGTGGCACCTCTATTTTCCATCTGTGATTTTTGTCTGCCTCTTGATCTCCCAAACTGCTTTTAAGTGTGCTCAGATAAAGCTGTTTTGACTGTTTTCTGGTGTTGTGCAAGAAGACTGCTTGCTCTTATAAACCACCAGAGGAGGGTAGAAGAGTATAAAATCAGAGCCATAAAAAGATATTTTGTGCCACTCTTTCCCCTGCAGAATTGTTCAGGGTTCTGACCCAAGATGGAAGAACACTAGCCCCATCTACTCCAGCCCTATAACTTCCTCTGTAGGAACTGACTTGAAACTTGAACTCCTGCTTCAGGCTCAGAGACCTTGGATGTGTCTCTTACTTCATCCCCTGACTTCCATTTTGTCTTTCAGCTGGCAGCCTCTCACCCCCTGGGCCTGCACTCATTGCTTGTTCTCCCTGCTACTGTGGATCTTCAGGTTCTCTTCTTGCAGCACTTGGTAAGGGCTCAGGCACGTTTGTACCCTTGTGGTGTCTTCTTGGCCCAGCCTTTATCATGAGTCTATATAAAAGCCTACTTGTTTTTTCAAACCACTTGTTCAAGCACACAATTTGGATGGCCTTCATATGTTCCTTCTTAAGGTGTTTGGTCTTGCTTGAAGCTGAAGTCAGTTTGTCCTTTCCTCTTTTCCTCTGCATATTAAAAGACAGAAGGATTCAGAGACTTCATAGCGTTCCCAGTAGCTTCCCAAATCCTGTATTAGGGAGAAGCTTCAGATGCTTCAGTCCTGATGGTTCTTGGTCTCCTTTAGTTTGTATTTCAGCTTCAAAGCTTCTGTGTTCAAAAAGCCCACGACATGAGCTCTCAGGAGAATGGCATATATATGGGGAAGAGGCTGTGGGGTACCTTCTATGGCATTTAGAATTCTTGCTTTACCTAGGCAAAACTCAAAAAGAAGTTTGTTGTACTATATCTTGTTACCTAGAAAGACAGGGAAAGTCAGAAACTTGAAAACATTATTTAAGTTTTCTGTTTGGTTTGGGGTTTTGGTTCTTTTGTTTTTTGGGGTTTTTTTTTGTAAGTATGCATTCTGGGATGCAACCGATCGCTTCTGGGGAAAAATGTCACTAATCTCTGTATCTCAGTTTAAGAGCTGGAGAAGCGATGACCAATTTTGTATATTGCCTTCTGAACAGAATTGACATTATGTGTTGTTATGCGTTGGTATATGCTACAAGCCCAATTTTCATTATGTAAGTGGCTGGTTGATAAAGAACACCCTGGTGGAGTCCTGGATCCAGGCTAATCTTGTCCACATCACCAGCACTAAACTGGGGTTATTACATTGCATAATGTTTGCCATTCAAAGATGAACAAATATGAATAGAAATGGCTAAATGGGAAGTGTTGTTATCATTTGAGAATGGAAGAAGGAAGGTGAGTTTAGGTCAGTTTTGTCCTGTATCTTCACTGGTGATCTGATGTCCTTTGCATGCTTTGGCTTTCTTTACAGAACATTGGTACAAAATGGGAATGCATACTGTTAGTGAGCTGTGATACCTACCAGCTTTCTGGCTTGGGTTAGGGTATTGGTTTGCCTCTGTAAATGTCTACACTACTAACTCATCCTTTTTTAGCATTTTGTAAGATTTGCTTGGAGCTAGGATCTGGATCTGGGGCTTTCTCAGTAATCAGTGAAGAAAAAGGCACTTCCAGAGTGAATTTGATCTTAGGTTAGCTCAAATGCTTTCTAAAGGTGTTTCTCTCACCTCTTTAGCTGTATAGATTGCTTAGGGTGACTTAACTCCTAAATCAGGTGCACCAATTCAATTACAAAATAGTGTGTCCTCAACCTAATCTTGGGATGAGTGAATCTAAAGCAGTGTGAAAGAGAGGGAGCTGTTGGCAGGATACTTCCTGGGAAGGAACCCCACTTTTGGAAAAAGCTTCTGTCATCTGAAGTAGCCTGGATTTTTCTTTCCCACTTCAAGAGGTGTGCTGTAAGGCTGTATGTGTTCCCAGGATTTTTAAGGAAGACTGGAACAACATGGATGTTTGAAGAGTGGCATTGTTTGGGTAAGACTTGGTTTCTGACAAGCCATGGTACTTAGTAAGTTTGTATTGCTTTATTATTATAAGAGCAGACTGCTGTAGTGAATAGCACAGAGGCTTCTGTATGGACTTCTTTTTTGGGAAACAATGATCCCATCAAATTGCCAGTATGAGTCATGCTAAGTGTTTGAATCATTTTTATTACACTGCTGTTGATGGCTTGGAAAAGTCAAGTTTTGGTCATCAATTTATTCTGCGTCTTTTATATTGACTGACTCTGGAATATCAGAAACATGGTCATTTAGACATTTTTATGAGTTCAAGGAAAGATGTTCTGTGTAAATAACATCTAGTCAGGAATGAAAAGCAAAATGTGCACATATGACCTGATAATGTATAAGTATGATAGTTTTAAAGCTGCATTTGGTTTGTAGTACTCTAAATCAGAGAACTGGATAAAGAGATTGCTCAGCTGACAGAAATACACATTATGATGTTAAAGGACTGAAAAGTTTTATTTTTATGCAGAGATAGCTAGGTCCTGAAAAACAGCTGAGAACTAACTGTTTCAGGAGGAAAAGAAGTACAGAAAAAAAACCCAAACAAACCCAAACCCCAAGCAGGTAAACCTCCCCCTTCCCTTTTCCAATTTGTTTTCTGTCATGAATTGTTTTGAACATATTTCTATCTTGGTTATACAGAAGATTGGGGGTGGGGTAGGGGGTGGAAATCAATTAGATTATTAGGTAAAGTTATTAATAGCCTGGCATTAGTTATATGTGTACTGCTTAGGTAGCATAGCTGCACTGTAGTTTTTCAGGATTTTTCACTTTACAGCTTTTTCTTTGACCCATATTGCAGCTATTTAACACCTGTCTCTGTAAGTCTCCTTCCTGATTTCTTCTGTAAGTCTCAGCTACACTTTAAAACTTAGGCTTCCTTTACGTTGAAGCTTCAACTAAGAAGGTTTGAGGATGTTAGGCAAATGTGGGTTTGGAAGCTGAGAAGAAAACCGGGCGATTTCCCCCAGTACTTGTTTTGCAGATGCTTGTGCGACCTGCCAAGGGTACACACCAAAGGAGGGACCTTGGGGTGGGCTGAGCACCACTTCATGGGGAAGGTGTAAGCAAAAAGAAGAACTAATGAAGGAACTGATGATTCCCGCCCCTCCCTGCCCCTCCCTACCCCCCCACCCCCCATCATCTCTCTGATTTACAAATAATCCTGTTAAAAAGCAAAAAGTGGCAAAATCTATGGGTTTAGACCAGAAAGATCACATGGATTCTTTGGCAAAAAGGATGCTAAAGTACATTATATTTAAACACTTTGAACACCTATATATAAATAGTTGCTAGAAGCATTTGAGCCTTTTTATCTCAGCATAAGCTAAATATCATAACGTCTGCACTTTCCAATTAAGAAGTTTTTTTCACTTTGGTTGTACTTTAACCACTACATTAGACTGTGTTTGAAAAGCTCAGTAATATGCCTAAGAAAAGCTCCAAGAAAACCCTACAGTAGCGTCTGAGTACGTTTATCTTATTTCACATTATTTAAGGGTAAGGTTTGCATGTAGTCCCATAATAATCAGTGGGACTACTCCATTAGTATGGCAAGCAGGATTTGGCCCTTTGTTTGTGATTACACATTCTCTGCCCGGTCTGTTAGACTGAAGGATATAATAAAATTAAACTATTGGATTAGAATGGTAATTTCCAAACACAAATCAGCAAGGGAACATGATTACATTTGCTATTGGAGGATAAAGAGAAACATTCCTATTTCTCTGTTGGTGTATCTAGGCTGCCTAATGGAAGTAATTGTGTGTATCTGGAACAAAAATGTGAAAAAAATGCAGAAATATGGACAGAAAAATGTGTTCCTAAAAAGAAGGAAAAAATTGAACACATTCTTCTGATTCTTCTCGACATTTAGATCAGCAACCACATCTAAACGCTACCAAAATCATTAAGCCCTTCTCCTGAACAGATTTCATCTGTAAAGGGGCAAGTCATAGCTTTTTGGTACAAATAGCAATCTTTATCCCAAAAAGAAGCCACCTTTTTCTTTTCTTAATGAAGTAAGATTGTAACTATAACACAATGTGCTCTGGAAGGGGAAATAACTTCCAGTTTCAGTTAGGCTATAGCTGTTAGGAACTTAAGAGTTCATCCATCCCTGTCCAGCTTCAGAAGACGATGAGAGCTTGGTTTACAAAACAAATGTTATTATTCATTGATTTGCTGTTAAAGCTGGTGTTCAGTAGGAAGAGCTAGCTTTTCAGGGCATCAACCAAACTCTTGGAAATTATTAAAAATTTCCCGATTGAGTTATGCACATTTTGGATCCGTCTCACAGCAATTTGCATTTCAGCTTCTACAAAATTCTTTGAAACATAACAAATTAAGCTTCTGTGTTTTCTGTCAGGATAAATAGCATAAACCTCATTTAACAGACAAGCAGAACTAAGGCCACAAATGATTCATGCACTTCCATCTGCAGTTGGGTATCTACCATGCTTTCAGCCCTGTGAAAACCGACTATATTTCCCGCTACCATTCCTCTCACCATTGATCCCTGACATTTCAGCCTTTTGCACCATAATAGACTCCAGTATATTTTCTTTGCAACCCCTAGAAACATGACATATTACATTTTTTGCTCAACTTTTTCTTTTTTTTTTTTAAACCTACCATGTAAATGTGCAATCTGCACATCTTTCGGAGCATATTAACTTTTCCAGAGCAATACAAAAACATCAGAAATGCCCTACCGAGTCAAACAGTGGTCTGTCTAACTCAGTGTATTGTCTCCCACAGTGGCAGCAAGAGATACTGCACAAAGAGAGTGGACAAGCCTGGCCACTACCTGCAGTCCCTTCCCTTCTCAACCCTTGGCAGCCACAAGCACTGGATTAGGGATATTAGAGAATACATCCCCACCTATTCCCTTTAGAAGCTGTCTATGGACCTGCTGTCCCTGAATAATCTAATCTCTTTTTGAACTTGCCAATACTATCTGCCTCCTCAGCCTTCTATGGCCAGAAATTCCAGAAGTTCAGTGCCTGCTGTTTAAAAATCATACTTTCATCTGTTTTAACCCTGTGTTCCACTAGTTTCAGTAAGAATGACAGCACCTGGTCTTAATTGTGAGATTTGGTGAGTGACAGCTCTGTTTTCTGAATTCATCTTACTCCCTACCTCAGGATTTTGTAAACCTCGATCACATCTCATAGCCTGCTCCTCTCCAAGTGGGAAAGTCCCAGCATTTTCAAAATCACCTCATTAGGCAGCTTCTCCATCATATTACTCATGTGCAACCCTTCGCTGTACCTTCTCTCATTCTGCTATGTCCTTAGGATGCAGACACCGAACACAGTACTCAAAACTTCCATGTTCACAAGGGTGTGTGTAGCAGCAAAATCATGCTGGCTTGTACATAACAGCTTTTCTGCTGGTTTCCAGCAACCTGTTGGGGGTTTTTTGGTTGCCATTGTAGCAAATACAAGTGGGAATTGAGTATTTGACATGTTTTTTCTTAACATGGAGGGGAAGGAATAGAAGGAAGTAGTTTATTTAAGCTCTAAATTTTTCAGGATGGAGTCTTTAAATAATCATTTGAACACAAGCTGCAAACTGAGCCATTTGACATTTTTCTTGGTTTTTTTACAGGTCAGAGATTTCTTCTGTTCACAGTTTAAGAAAGCAATAGAAGTGCAGTGCCAATGGTGATTAGGATGGTTTATTGTTAATGCCAGCGGTTTACGGTTAGAAATGAACAATAGAGTAGATTATCTTAAAGTAGCTTCTGTGTGGTCTATTCTCGTTGTTTTTCAAATTAACTGATACTGAAACTGGACCAAGATTTAAGAAAGAGAACAGAGGTAGAAACAGGTAGAAAATGTATACTCAGTTAAAATGATACCCAAATGTTTTAAATACTCTGTCATTCAAGTGGCCTATGGAGGGCATATCAAACTCCTTGTAGATCAAATAAAATGATAAACATTTTCCCTTTGTCTGATATGCTGCAGCTGTTGCAGCCCTTTGGTGTGATTTACTTACAACACAAGATATTTTGTTAAGGCAGACAGACACAGTAATGACTGTAGCATTAAGTAGAGATGTGGGTGGAATAGAGGGGACTGTGCACCAGCCCTTGCCCAGACATGAACTCAGGACATGGCCGGGATGTGCACCTGTGTCTGGGAGCCACTTCTGGGCCTTGCACAGAGATGTGCCCAGAGAGGGAAGAAGACATCTGGAGCCCAGTGTGGAGAGTACGCTGGCCTTCCTGCAGCAACTAGAAGTCATGCTTTGCTTCAATCATACAGGCAGCCCTAACTATTTTGCTAGCATTATGTTCCCTCTCATGCTTGTTGCCTGACTGAAGCAAGCAGGATTAGGTACAGTACAAACACAGACCAAAACAAAAATCTTTGTCTCTCAGTAGTTTATTGGGTGTATTAAATGGGATGATAACACTTTTCAACCTTTCAAATGGCTGTGAAACCAGAACTGCCCAGGGATCCACGTAGTACTGTAATGGAGGTGTACATGCACTGAAAAGGACAGAGAGCTGTGTAGAAATTACTCTTCCAGTCTCTGTCCAAAATTAAGTAAACTAAACTTTATGAAAATTTTATAACAAAAATAATACTGGAAGTATATTTTAATAATTTAATATGTTACTTAGAAAATAAAGGAGGACTATTCAAAGATATATTTATTTTCATGGCAACCCCTTTTCAATCATCAAGTGTCCTCAGGTGAAGCTGTGTAAAAAAAGACATACAACTGTCTCCCATCCTTGCTAATGACTCCCAGTGATATTCATCCTTCAATTTCTTTGTCATTAAAAGAAGTAGGTAGTTAGTAATTAAATACTTCGAAAAAAAGAAAAAGAAAGGAAAATATTAATTAAGGGTTAGGTGAAGTTTGTCTAATTGAACACATAAGTAATACTGTCAGAAGAAAACATGTACTTGCTGTACAGGAAAGTACCTGCAGAGTTTGCTGTACTTAAGACTCACCCTACTACAAGGGATGGTGATGAAGTAAACAGACATGGTTTATCTAGCAAGAATACAGCCTTTAGGAATTGATGGGGTTTATTCCCATTAGGTCTCTGGAATTTACAGTAACAGCCTTTTAAACAGATAGTGATGAAACTTACATTTCCATACACTGTGTTAAGTTGAAAAGCTATACCATTATTGTCAGGAAATGGAAGAGAGCATGAAAGTCTTTTAAAAATGTATTGGGAAGACATTTTGGTGTTGTATGTAACAGCAATTCAAGTAAAGGCAACTAATTTAAACAAGATATAAACCAACCCTCTTACCTTGCCATAACCCACAGCATTCCTTAAGTCCTTCTGGAAAGAGAGTCAGTAGTAAATATTTTTTCTTTTTATGACATCTGATATAGACAAATTTTGAAATCTCACAGAAAAAGCCTATCTGCAACATTTTCAAATTGCATGGCAATAAAGTTTCAAGTAAGGCGATGCTCTCGGAGGCCCATTGCTGTGTCTGGGTAGTTAGAGATGATGAAGCACTACCTTATGCTTGTCTACAGAAAAGAATATTTGCTCGTCTCTACCTGACAAACAGACCTGGAAATGAAAACTGCCATGATACTTCAGTCGAGCAAGGCACCAGCGGAGTTAATGCATTTAAGCTGCATAAACTGCAAATATATATAACATGGCATGTATAGAAAGGCCACTGAATCTTTAAAGGGAAACAGGCAGAGCTAATAGGTTTCTTTGAATATAAACATCAGTATATATTTTCGTGACTCAACTCAGCATATTCTATATGGGTTGTAATTTTAAAATTAGTGGTTGGAGGGAGAGATAAGCACCATCAATAAATTAAACTGTAACCCAGCGGTTTAGTCATGAAAGGTTAAAATAAACTTGCTTGATTGATTATGAATTTTAAACAGTTTTTCTTCAATGTAATCAGTGCTCTACCAATGTCATTGCTCATTAAAGAAAAGATTTTCATTCCAACATTTGATTGAGGATGTTTTTTCTCATTTGCATTTTGCTTTCTACCAAGTAAGCATCTTGCCTTCAGAATTATTAGATTTTTTTCCCCCTTGTCTGTCCATAAAAGCCGTAAAGTGGGATGGAGCAGTGATTTAGAGGGATACTACATAAAGATTGAATGAAGATATTGACTACCAGGCCCTAATGCAAACAGGGCTGTCTGATGGACTGCCTTTGACAGAATGATGGAAGGAGGCCTTGTGGCCTACTTAGCTGCCCTTCTAATTGGCCTTTATGAATATTTAATGAAATCAAGATGAAATTCAATCAGAGCTTTTACCTGCTGAATGTTAGGGGAAAAAGCAGGATATTATTAGATTTTCCCAGCTCTTGTATACAATAAAACTGTACTGAAATGTCTGTGTGTTAGTCAGGTGGCTGAGATATGCTTTTTATCCAGGGACTTGGTTTCTTCCAAAGGAATTAACCTTTTTACCACAAAAAGCTGCACGATTTTCCATTTGCATGCATCACTGGTATTTTATTACTGGCATAGTATAATGTTTAAGCCATAAACAAGCAAGAGCTATTCCGTTTGAAAACATACCCTTAGCAAATTCTTAGTCTATGCCAATTTGAAGCCTTTTAGGGAACTTTGAGGCCATATAATAGTTTCAGAACTACATAATGTTGTAGCCTAATATTTTGTGCCACATCGGTTGATGTATGAAAGAGAATTTTCACGATCTCATTTCTCAAACATAATCTAGGTTGCATCAATAACATTACATTATAGCAATGAGGTATAAAACAGTCTGACAGGCTCCTGCTGTAGTACACTCTTACATTCATTTAAATGTAGATTTTGTTTTTCTGAGTGGAATGCCAGAAAAGCTTTTCATAGAAGCACAATGGACAGATTAATCTATAAATGGTAAATTCAACAGTGAAGAAGGTTTTCCCCATTTTTACTATTGTGAATTTTATCTTTCTCCCCCAAGATAAGCTGTTTATTCACAGTATGTTGCTTTTATGCATTTTCAGTACCATTTTTTGGACAGAAAGGAGTTTGGTACTCAGAGATAAACACAGCATGTTAATACTAAGCAATGCATGAGTAAAACGTTACAGATGTGACTAAATAAGAACAGTTCAATATCATTATTTAAAGGCTTGATTTCTTTTAAAAAAAATTACCTACATGGGCATCAGTAATGCTCGCTTGGGTCTCTAATGCTGATGTCACCACGTATATATCACATGCTTGAGCAACAGACAGCTGCATGGCATTATTAGGTGGGGCATGGATGAATAGATACCTAGCTTCTCAATTTTTAGCTATGTGTAACTATCTCTTCCTTAATGCTTATACTAATGGTAATGTTGTTAGGATTATTTATACAGAGCTGTGCATGAAGACTGTGTGATAAGCTCCCAGATTCTATGAGAAGCTTTTAGCCTGGTGCTTGTATTTCCATGTGTCTAGGCAAATATTAGGTTTAATAGTAAATAATGAAATAACATCCATACCAGGGGAGACGACAAGTCTGTGCATTCCAGCTTCTTGCTCCAGCAGTGCCCAGTGGCAAATACTCAGGGGAAAGTTATTGGAGTGGATCCCTGATCCTAATGGGCTTCCACCTTAAGTCACACCGGTATCAGTTTCGGTCTCCACCATGGGATGGAGCTTCTTGAGGGCCTCCACAGGGCCTCTGTGGGTTGCTGTAGGAGTTAGAAATAGTCAGGACATAAAACAAAAGACAGAAAGAAAAGAACGATACAATTTACAGTGAAACTGAACAAACTGGGAGCACTGGTGTTTCTGTTGGTATTTCACTGAGATGCACCTGTATTTACTAATGCCTGACTCTTGCTTTACTGTGAAGACCTAGGCTGAGCTGACACTAAACATGCTTGGCAACAAAGAGCCCCAGGGCCATGAGGAAGCTGCTACAAAAGCACAGGGTTAACAAAAAGGTGCCCGCACTTTCCTGTTCAGCTCTTACCATGATGCATACTTTATCTTCTAATTGTATTTTTTCTTCTCCCTTTCAATTGTGTATGAGCTGTGAAGCTTGGGAGTTGGGAATTTATAAGCAAAACCAGAATTCACATAGGGAAAGCTGTTCTCCCCAAAGCTCTGTTCCTTCAGGTAGCTCTTTACCCAGGGGACAGTCATCTAGTATAAACAGCAGCCTACACCCTGATGACTAAAACCATTTTAGAAGCAAATTAGATGAAGTTATAGCAGCATATTTTGCGTTTTTGAGTCTTCTCGGTGTATACAAAAAATTGAAGGATGAACAAGAGAGTGGATGCTCATGCATATATCTGCATGCATGAATGTTGAGCTAAGAAAAATAAACACTTGACAGTCTTTCAGAGGCTAAAGGCTTTATACAGAGTCAGGTACAGAACTGGTAATAAAAGTATAAGGCTCTCCACAGCAACCTTACTGTGTCTTTACATGAATTGCGTACATGGATGAGGTATTTCAGCCCACTGGTAAGAGTAGTGTGTTCTTTGCATGTTGTTGCCCAAAGTCTTTTTGTAATCTATCCATATGGAAGATGTAGACAGCACATATCTTTTCATACATCTGAGAAAAGAGTATGCACCAGACACCGAAACTCAGAAGTATCTGCTGCAGTATTTCTCAGTAACTACTCAAATTATTTTGTGAAGCTTTGTTTAAAGGGACTGTGAATATTAATGTCACAGATTTACTTTCAGTAGATTGAACATAGAAGTTTGTCTTCAGATCAAACAGATATGCAGTGGATTTCCACATAGAGATTGGATTGCTTATGTAAACATAAGTTTTTGTGGTGATAATTACAAAAAAGATAGGGTTATGCTTAAACATGGTCAAAGAAAGTCAAAACACAGAGCAGTGCTTAGAAAGTCTACTTGCTTTCTCAAAACTATATCTGAGATACTAGTAGCCTTTGAACAATGAAAGCCATGACAGTGAATGATAATTTTTTGAATGTTTAAGAATTAATTCTGTTCATCCCTCTGATAAAATTTATTTAACATCCCACTTTAATGTCTCACTAGTCTGCACTTGATGCCTTGGAGTTTCATCCAGCTTTCACTCTTGCCTGAACCCCTAACAGTGACCTCAGCAGTACTAAGGCAGAATATAATTTACTAAGTGAATGATATGGTATGAGGCTTACAATGAAGTTTATGTTCAAGTCAAATCCAGCTATTCATGTGGGATGCTTCCCTTCCTGATGGTGATCAGAAATGAAAGCAGATGCTTTAGATTTGGGGAGGATTGCTGATGGTACTGTAGGTGACATGAATGTGCTAAAGTACACCAGTGACTCTCCTAATATCTGGAAAGGTCTGAGATGAGTGAAATGTGTCCTGATTTAGGGTTAACATATTTCAAACGGAAATTTATTTGTGGTGTATCTCTATGTATTTTTTGTCTCATTACTTCTTGGCAGAAACTTCTGTAACTTGAGAAACCAGTGGTATCTAGAAATCATGGATATGATCTGAACCTCTATTCACCCTGGGCAGAAGATCAAGCTGCTAATTATTTTGTGGCTTGTTACCAGTGTGTGAACATGCAATAGAAATCAGAAGGGGTATTAATTGGTATTCTAGAAAACTAAGCTTAGCTAACATTTCTGAAATCCTACACATTTAAAAAGAAATTGGTATTATTTGCTTCTTAATTTATAGATTTAGAGACTGAGTAGCATGAGGGAGTTAAAAACCTTGGCAAGGCTAGGAGTGAAGTCTGGGGCAAGAAGCTAACATGACTGCCCTCTTTCTGTTCATCACAGAGTTGGTGGAAGATGTTTTAGGGATTAGGCCAAGAAAAGAGTAGGTGGAATCACCAGACAGGCAAGGGCAATTTATTTCCTAGGACAGGAAGCAGCAACAGCAGGTGCAGAGGTTGCAGAAGGCACCTTTCAGTAGCCAGAGCAAGAACCAGATGTGGTTTAACAGCTTGCTTTACTGAACGAGCCTAAACCACTTCCAGCACAATGTTGTCTGCAAAACCATTACGATACAAACTTGTATCAGTTTACTTCAGTATGCTGTATCTACTCATGAACTCTAACAATCAGTATGATAAATTAAGACAATATATGTGTATTAAGATAATAAATGCCTCATCCTTCCAAAGGTAATGTGCCTTTTTTTTTTTTTTTCCCTCTATTAAAGAGGTCTTTGCTCCTTTATTTACAGAATTGAGGAGTGACTAGTGTCAACTTCTTAGATATTGGGCCTGAGACACTGTCTCCTCAGATTTGGTCCCAGCTGTGTAACTGATTTTCTCTGTCATCTTAGGTATATCACTCTTAGCTCACTCCAACCATTTGTCAAACAGTAACCACACCAAATCAGATCAAAGGTTCACATCTTGTGACAAGTAATGAGCTGTTACAAACACATCACTGAGAATTCCCACAGTGGGCAGTTATGGAATTACATATCTATGGCCAAATTGCTTCCTAAAAATATAAGAAAATTGTTAAAGTCTTATCTGAAGCATAAAAGCTAATTCCTCTACTTTCTACCCAAAAGTAAATCTGAATATTCTCACTAGATGTACAAAAATCGAAAAATTGTTAAATCATTTTAAGTTTTCCTCTACTGACTTGTGCTAGTGTGTTTCAGAGATTAGCTATGCATATTGTAAGAATTATTCAAATAATGTTTTAAATGTTCAGGCCTTCTGTTTCATTGAACTATCCTTGTCTCCCACCATTTAATACTGGTAAGTGGCAGTCAACTTCATTCTTTTATATAATTACTTAGTGTGTCCTTTTTTTCCCTTTTAAATTAGGAGGCACTAGTCTTCGATATATGCTCTGTTGATATAGAGCTATATGTCCACAACACTTGTTTCATCTGTTTCAAACAGTTAACTCTCTGAGATACAGTGACCAGAACTTAATGCAGCAGGTAACGAAATTTTTATAACATCTGGAGTACTATTCCTGTCTGATAATCAACCCATATCTTTACGCTTTACAGAAATGCTGTGCAGTTCACTATATGTAATACATTTTCAGATCATTTGAGGATATATACTACCTAGAAGCAAAGTACTATGATGATATTATCCGGTGCTTTGTATGCCTAAGAAGTGAATTCCATTTCCTGGATCACACAGAAATGAAACCAATATCCGAGCCACCGTATTATCTATATACAGATTCAGAATACTCTGATCTCTCACCCTTAGAACATGACACAAGATCGTTCCTCAGCTGATGTGGTATTAAGTTGATCAGAGATATTTTATCTAAGAGTATCTCTGGACTCCAAAGCTCAGCAGTTAGAGCTTGTGCCCAATTTGCTTTAGTTTAATCCTGCTGTTCCAGTAGAACTTCACCAGAGGGTCTTCTCTTTTACACATTTTGTAGAAAATAGAGCTGAGCTGTAAAGCAACATTCAACCCCAGCAATTCAATCCCAGTGCAATTCATTTGATTCCAGTCAGAACTGCGTTCAACAGTAATCAGCAAAGATTTCTAAAAACAAAGCAGTAAGCAGCAAATATGGCATGAAGCCAATAAAGAGGGTGCTTTCACTGTGTGTTGGATCAGAGATCTTTACAGAACAAAACTTCCTGGATAGGTTATATATACACCTATCTTCAGAAAACAAAGGGAAAAAGGAAGAATATCACAACTTCACAAATGGAAGTGATCAAGTTCATGAATTATCCCAAAAGCCCAAGAGCTGAAGTGAAACACAGTTTTAAATGAGATACGAGACCTTCAGCTGGTATAAATCTGCTAATGCTATAACACCTGAAAAGTTGGCCCAGCATCATTGGACTGGGATACGACAAAAAATTTTGTGCAGAATTTCCAGCAAATTGGATTCTTTCACAATAGCTATTATTATGAAAAGGACAATTAAAGGAGAGGAGTGGCATGTTAATATTAATAATATAATATGAAATAATCAATATAAATTAATCCCAGAATATAGGGTATAAATGTTTCATTGTCATGAACCTAAGAAGTAGGATGCATTTCAACTAGAATGCATAGGAAAAACAATTACACAGATGCATGTACATTATTGCATTGCAAGGAAATAAATGAAAACCTTAAATTATTACTAAATAGCTACAATTCTTTCTCCCCTTTTTTGGTTTTGTCAGGAATAATGACTATGTTTATGTGCCAAAGGAAGGCAAATATGTATTAGTCAGACTGCTGGTTCAGGACTGACGCCTATGACAGTGTCTTTAATAGTATACAGTCTATTTAATATCTGCTTTTTTTGTGTTCTGCAAAACTTATAATTATTGCCAGCAGGCAAAAAAAAAGGGAACACTAGGGGAAAAGAATATAGTGGAAAAAATCTTTCCTGATCACTAACAAATGGTATGAAAAAGATAGGCAGAACATATTAGAGACAGTGTTTGGATTCAAGTGAGTGGAATGAATTGTACATATACTGTAAGACAGTTAAAACTTGGAAAAGTCTTACAAAACCTCCATTACATCACATGAGATGGAGAGTTTGCAAGATCAAAAACCTAAAGCAAAACCAGTTTCAGCCTGCAGGCCCCTTTGGAGTCTGGAGTGTGCAATTACAGGTACTGCAGATGGTGGAAAGCTGAAGGCGCTATTTATTTTTTTGGTGGCAGACCAAAAGTACTCACACAGATTTAAAAAAAAATGTTTCTTATTTGCTTTAGTCTCTGTGTGCCCTCAGCAGCACATTCTGCGGTTGCTTAGAAATGGACAGGTTTTCAGAAAACTGACTCCAGGTTCAAGGGCCAAATTCTCTGCTGGCACAACTCCATCAACACTAATAGTGTTAAGCCAGTGAAAATTTGGCTCCAAACACTGTCTGATTGGAGAGTCTGTCCATAGACTCCAAGAAGCCCAGAAATTTTCAGTACGGTTTAACTCAGGCTAGAATAAAGCCTGAGTATGAGCTGTATTTTTAATAGTAAAGTCAGGACTAGAGATGCTCTAGGATATTGGGTAGAAACACAACATTCATCTATGTTACTAACCATTCACTTCTGGAGGACTTGGCTTAAATTTTTAGAAGCTCTGGAGTCAGGAGTTTAGCATCCAGGTGTTATTTCTATTCCCTTAATACAGACACCAGAAAATCACCATACCAGGGACTCTTCATTCCACTATGGAAGTCTCTTCACATGCCATTCCCAGCTGGTCAAAACCAAGAAATACTGACAGTGCTGTGGTAGGGTGGGCAATCTGTAGTAATGGCCTGTCCATTCTGGGTTAGATAGCCAGAAAAACTTATTTCAGAATTACTGTTTCTCTTTTTTTCTGTGTTTTTAAAGACAGTGTATGTTCGTTTTCCATACTGTTAGATGCCTCAACAATTGGTATTTGTCATTTTTGAGTGCTTTTTGTTTCCTTTCAGACAGATATAATGAGATTTGATCTCTCAATATTTTCAAGTGATTTTGGATGCTAGATATTTGTAGGAATTAGGACTAATGTGTAAACTATGCCTAACTGAGCTAAGAAACTGAAATTTTGCTTAATAAAGGTTCAGATCACTTTATAAGGATGTAGGCCTCCAGGTCAGGTGAGCATTTTCAACAGCTTGTTAGCTTTTGTTTATATTTGATGGTCATAATATGTACTTCTTACAGAATGGAAATTAAAATTGACAAAGATATTCAAATATGATCATTTATACATTTATAGAGAGTAACTGGGACCAGTTTAACTGGCTGGCATTGCCTATTTTAGTTTGCTGAATGCAAATGTAGAGTAAATAAGTCCTCCAAGATAACTGACATTGAATATTTACTTGGAGAGACATATTGATTCCAAAACTATTCTCTACAAATATAGTTGCATCCATATAACTGAGGCTGTGAGTTGCCACCCATATTGTTTACTTTATTGTGCCTACAAGTCCCTCACTGAAGAATGTTGGCCTATCTAGATTGATACTCTTAGCCCAGACCATTTAGGGAAATCCTGTATCCTTTCCTAGTTTTAGTGCCATACAGCTTTTCAGTTCTATCTACTATTTCTATGAGATCTCCAATATCCGATTTGATAGAAGCAGAATAAATAGATTTTTTTATTATTAATTTTTATTTTCTTCACTGCTATGGCCACAGGCTCAGAAAATGATTTACAGAAACATGGTAACCCTCTCTCCAACTAAAACCAGGCACTGCATCCCTCACAGTGTTCATACCGATGTGGACATAAACTCCAAAGGCCTCTTTACTAAAAGGTCTGATGTGAGAAAAGAAAACTCAGTGGTTTTCACAAGCAAGCCAGAACTCGTTGGCATGCTCCCAACAAATGCTTTCACTGGCACTGGTGCCCCATAGGCTCTGAATTCATTTTCTGATACCAGGCTATTTATGATTCTCATGTCAGGCATGCCATTCATCTTTCTCACAGGACAGGCAAACAGGGCAAGACCACTACTAAAACTGTGTATTTTGTTACCATTACTCAGTACTAGATTTATTGGCATCATATGTTTCAAAGTAGCAGGAGGTAGCTCAAAGCCATCCTCTACAGGAGCTGTTCAATAAAACTTCTCTCTGCTAGTTGCTTTCATATTTTAATCCCAAATCAACCAGATTAGGGAAAAAGAGAAGCAGCACTACAGGGAATATAGAACTGCATAGACAGCAATGAGATGGAGAGCTGATTTCATACCTTTCAGCTATTGCCAATTTTGTTGACACTCCGTCTAGCGCTATAGGGTTCCAATTCTCCATTCCCTCCCTCAGCCAAGTCTGCTCTTTATTTCTGAAACATATCTGTGACTCAAGGAGAATATGCTAATCTGTTGTCTTTCTGGGAAGAATTCTTCTCACCTAACTTTATCAATTAGTGTTAAGTATCTAATACAAGATCATTTTCTAGATTTCTTCCGTAATAGATGAAGGAAAAAAAGCACATCTACAGGGAAATGTACTGCATCCTGAGCTTGGTGTTAACAATAGGTAAGACTAACTGTCCTTTGGAGGTGCCTGTTTCTCTTTTGAAAGAATCGTAGTTGACTAGTTTAGCTTTGAAGTGTATCCTTTAAAGGTGAGATGGATCCCATATACTGTGACTTGACAGACTGCCACTTTCAAAACATGTCTATAAACAGAAAGTTTTTCTTCAGACTTACTGTTTGAGAGACTGTAGATGTCCCAGTAATGCTGAAATCCTACTGACTTTAGCAGAGCACAAATTGTCAATTTGTATGGTTTCCCTTCAGGTACTTATCTACCTATGCCTCTAGCTACACAAATTACAACTAGTTTTGTTCTACCATCTTTATTTTACTTATACCCAGTATCTCCTACCCTACTTACTTAGTACTTGTTCTTCTTAGTATAATGACCTGACAGAAGTTAATATCAGTTCTTATGCTAAAACTGCATGATGGAGTTATAGAACTTTTGGGTGAAAATGAAGGAATGCTTTTACAAGAAATTATTTGAAACTCCTGTTCAGAAAATTGAAGTCACTTCACCCCTCTCATTTCCTTCAGGGGCTTAATTTACAGTGAGGCTTCCCTATCCCAAAAATTACATGGAAAAAATCGGCATTGATTCTTTCTCACATGAACTGCCTCCATGCAGATGGGATTTTTATATACATGTGCAAGTATAACTAATATCAGGTGTGTCCAATTCTACTGCAGTCTAGTAGTGTTTTGGTTTTTATCTGTGCCTGGAAGCTAGAAGTATATATATATGTATGTGTGTGTATACGTATATTTATTTATTTTTGTGGTGTACTTGTCCCTCATGGGTCAATTATGACTGTTCAGTATCATGTAGCTATTTTCTTTTACCTTCTTTGTACTTGTTCTTTTGAAAGCAGGACAATCTGTGAGGAACAGATATAGCAACAACTTAAGCATGCATGGACCTGGTGACTAGAAGATTATAGCTCATTCTGTCAGAGTTGACTTCTCTCTGTCTTGTTCTCCAGTGTGGCTGAATGTTTTTCCCCTAAAGCTGCAAAACTATCATGGCAGATTTACCTGTGTGCTGGTTTTGGCTGGGATAGAGTTAATTTTCTTCACAGTACCTAGTACGGGGCTATATTTTGGATTTGTGCTGGAAACAGTGTTGATAATACAGGGATGTTTCGGTTACTGCTGAGCCAGGCTTACACGGAGTCAAGGCCTTTTCTGCTTCTCACCCCACCCCACCAGCGAGTGGCTGGGGCGCACGAGAAGCTGGGAGGGGACGCAGCCGGGACAGATGATCCCAACTGACCCAAGGATATCCCACACCATATGACGTCATGCTCAGCATATAGGGCTGGGGGAAGGAGGAGGAAGGGGGGTACATTTGGAGTGATGGCATTTGTCTTTCCAAGTAACCATTACGCATGATGGAGCCCTGCTTTCCTGGAGATGGCTGAACACCTGCCTGCCCATGGGAAGGAGTGAATGAATTCCTTGTTTAGGTTTTTCTTGTGTGCGCAGCTTTTGCTTTACCTGTTAAACTGTCTTTATCTCAGCCCATGAGTTGCCTCACTTTTACTCTTCTGATTCTCTCCCCCATCCCACCAGGGGGGAGTGAGCGAGCAGCTGCGTGATGCTCAGTTGCTGGCTGGGGTAAACCATGACAACTTGCATACATCTTTGTCAAAAGTTTTCCTAGTTACTGAGCTTACAAAATTTTGGTAAGAGTGATCTTAACACAGCTATATTCAAGTACAGTAGCTTAGGTTTTTTCCTTCATATTTTGTGGATTTCTTTTTTTTTAAATCACAAACAAATCAGTTGTGCAAGACCTGCTTATGCATCTCAACTTTCCTGCTTGACTGTGCAACCAGCGCAACACAAATGAGCCCCTAACCTCAATAGTGAGTAGGTTGTTACAAGATAGAGTCTCAGCAATTGTTATAGGTTTGTACCAATAAATACAGGTATCTTGCACAGGCAGCAGTGGTGGATTTCAAGCTGCTGGAGGTGACGACTTTAGAGGCACAGAGAGAAGATCAGAAATTACAAAAAAATTCCATTCCAGACTGTTGGGAAAGGCTCTTGTTTCTTTCATGCCTAATTCAAAGAATTTGCCCTGTTGGATGTGTGGTAATGTTTGTATCAAGAGTTCTTCCTGTTCCTTCAGGAGTCTTGATCTCTTACATTTCTTCAGATATTTTCTTCAAGCTTTGTCTTCTCAAATAACTGAAGTTAATTGGATTTCAGAGAATAAACAGAACAAAATGTGTTCAACCCTTAACCTCCTTTCCTTTTGCTATCTCTCATAGAAGTTATGTCCATTAATGCTAACTGGCTTTCTGATCAGAAGATCATCCTTCTAGAATGGTATTACTTATGAGGTTATATTTAGTGCCACTTGAAATTCATCTGGCTTGTTTTGCTTGTTATTTCTGCTTATGTAATGTGGTTTAAGTATTTCAAAACCCTTTTCCCTATTTTTAGATTTTTCTTATTCTATAGCATCTCTTGCTAAAGAGACTTAAAATAGAAATGAAAGTTTCTGCCTCCTTTCTTTACCACTGTGTTGAAAATCTTCCTACCAAGATTAAGTTTAAAATACCTAATCCAGAAAGAAGCATCAGCAACCAGATTCTTCAGGGAAGTAGCTGTCCTCGTGTGCCTTCCAGTCTTTACAAACTTTAAGGTGATATTAATTTCACCTGATGACAACCCATAGCTGAGACCTTGTTCAAGCTACCACTTTGGGCTCTTCTTTAATGGCTGGTGTGTGCAAGGAAGCTCTAAAAGATGATTCCCTCTTTACTGAGACATTTATCTGAGAGAAGTAAAAAGATTCATCCTATAGAATTAAGTGATTTTCTCCGTCCATTGATAATAGAGGCCAAGTTGACTAGCTTACACTAGACAACTAGTTTCTAAAAACCCAAGGTTGTTAAATCAGTCAGTCCTATGAAATGTGGAAGACTCACATACAATATTCCAAAAATTACATGCAACCTTAGTAAATCAGTGCACAAAATTATTTCTGAGCAAGAAATATAGCTAAACTTGATCAGGGCTGCCTCAATAATACTTTTAAGTTGTCACTGGCTCTGGCATGGCAGCATCTTTTTTGAGTGAGATGTATTACAATGTGCTCACTGTAAAGGTGCAGGAAAAACTATGTGTTGACTCCTGAACAAGGCTGAAAAATCTTGGCACTCAAGGGGCTACCCTAACTGTCACACTGAGGCGTGTAATTTAAGAAGCTGATCATCTTAGGATAACTGTGTAGCGCTGAGAGTTGCCCAGAGTAGGAGCCTCATACATGTTCTGAATTGCCCTCTGGATCAGTCTTTCTTTTCATTACTAAAAAGGGAGACTAGCCATCTAATAGAAGCTCCTAAACTGAGTACCTAAATTTAGATACTGTCAATACAGAAGTACAGCTGAACACAAGTTTCAACAGTGAACGGATTAATCATTTTGTGTTTCTGTTCTGAAATTGCTCATAATTTACAATCTAGGGATACAAACATTGAGACTTTGTGGGTCTTGCTTCTAGTCATTTTCTGAAGATGCAGATCTAGAACCATTTACATCAAATGGAATTTCTCCTGCAGTTTTTAAAGAAGTATGAAGACAATTTATGAAATGTTTATTAAAAATACGTTGGTTTTTTCCATTTTATGCCCAAGAAAATTCTTATTGTTCCATCTCTTTGAGTAACTATTTTAAAAGTAGCATGGTGGTAATATATTCTATGTATACTTGGGATCAAATGCAATTTCTTCTTGGAGATTTATATTGAATTTTTTTATTTGGGCTCTTTCCCCCTTTAGCCATCTTAACAGTGCCCAAGGGCATTTTAGGGCAACATTGATAATTTCATTCTCTGATTAAAAAATAAAGTCTGATATCAAAACTCTATGTACACTGTAGCCTTCCATTGTTATAGAGCATTTATTGTCTTGGGTTCACAGGCTGCAGTCTTTGAAATACTGAATTACTCTATGGCTATCTGTATTTTCTTTTCCTCTCTGCATTTTAAAAAGTGTTCATATATGATCATTTTATGGATGCCATTTGAATACTAAAAAATTTGAAAACTCTTCTATAAGAGGTGGATGCCAGGAATACAATTGCTCATAGACGTCCTTTGAAGTTTCCTGGCTGTTAGTAAAAACAAACAAACAAACAAACAAAACCAACCAAAAAACCAAAAGCAAAAGTTAGTGTTTTAGAATCACCTCTACTTTAAAATACTTTAAAATATCCTACTATCTGTTATTGTAATTATACTTATTAAGGAAACCATAAAATGTCTAGAACAGGTATAGCACAGTGTGTGGTTGATTTCCCTAGACAGGAAACTAAGAACTTACTGAAGATCACACAGGAAGTTTATTGCAAAACCAATAATAGGTAACTAATATTTCAGACATGGTGTCATCTACCTCTGATATAAGAAGCCCAAAGCATCCTGTGAAGAAAGAAGGAGTATTGTTCTACAGTGAAAAGAAAGAAACAACAAGGATTGTTTCTGTTATTTTATGTCGCTAAAGCAGGGTTCTAGTCAGGCTACATTGTTAGTGAATTGAAAGAAAACTATCAAAATCTGCAAGAATTATTTTCTAGGAATTTAATGAAGCATCACCTAACCAGCCCCACCAACAAAAAAATCAACCACTGTTTTAACAAAGTTGAGAAGCAGACAGTCAAAGGATATTACATATTTAAAGTACGTGGTCGAAATTGCAGGTCAGGAATTTCAGCAGACTTCAGCACTGCTAATACATTTACTGGTATTTAATGTGTGAGCACTCTAAAGACAGAGTATGCAAAAGAATAATTCTGTCTCAAAGAAAAGGACCAAACAAAAATTATTAAGAAGCTGTTGAGTTTCTTAATTGGGCAGTCTCTGCTGAGCTCTCTGTTGAACTGATGAAGTGGGTCACAGAAGATTCTGCTTCTAAGACAATGCTCTTACTGAGGGAACTGAAAACTTGCAGCAGAGCATTTTGCTGCTGCTGGACATGTTCAGGGAGGGGAAATTAAATGCTGAATGCATTGAGAAAGAGACTGAACGTTCCCACAGTAGTGTAATGCTGCCAACTCGGCCAGTTGCAGCGTGTCTGATTGTGCAGCAGTAGGGCCTTCCCCAAGCCCTTGGGACAAAAGGTCTTTCTAGGAAATAAGGAGGCATGCAGGAAGAAAGGGGTGCTGGAAAAGCATTAAAAATAATTTTTAACATACAGAAGAGCTGAGGAAAGCAAGCAGCTATTGTTAGAGAAAGGAGCAGTGACAGTCAGCAGGAGACCGAGAAACACTAATCACTGCTAAATCATTAGAAGATGTCCCCACTAAGCAGAATTGCCACCCCTGCTAACCAGCAGCCATTCACATTAAATATTGGGGACCTGAGCTCTGTTCTTTCAGAGGCATGCTGATTAAAAATGCCCTGATGAAATGCTGTGTACTGTAAGAAGTGGTACTTAGTATTTTGTCTTCATAATACTTTAAATTGCACTATATCCCCACAAGGTATTTTGCCATTCTCCATTGAAAATGGCTAACTGACTTTCAGAAGTACAGAATAGCTGCAGTACTCAGCTGACTTCATTTTCAATTTGAGGATGCTCAGATTTTTAAAAAAGACCCCAAGTTTTCACTGTTTGTTAGGTAATAATGAATTGTTTGTCTTTACGATACCTGTTTTCAAACGCTGTCAGTGTCTCTAAGCCAGTCTTGATACTTCCTGCCTAACAGACATTAAAAGTTATATAAAAGGCTAGGCGTTCCTTGCACATCAGTGCAAAATATTATGGTTCATTTTTTTGACCATGCTGATTTATGATTTCACAGCAGTAGCTCCATTAATGTCTAGAATGGGTTTTCACGTTATAAAAGTACAATGTTTTAAAATTCTTGGTATTCTGGACAAATTAAGTAAGTAGTTAAAAATCACTCCAGACAAATTGTTTTCAGGAAAAAAAAAGTCTGGTAAATTATAGGAAAGCAACGAATAAAAAAACCACAAAACAACTGACTCCTGATCATAGAAAGATGTTTCTGAAGAAGAGGAGCTCAGTGAGAGAGTTTTCCTTTTTCTTGCCTACTCTCCCAAATGCTTGTGATGTGCCCTGCACTAATACAGCTTTCTTTATAATTTGGGGGACTTTTAGGGGAAATTGAAAAATAAATAAATAATGTTCTCTTTATCACTGAAGAAGGTCACTTTTTGATTTTTTTTTTTACAGAAATTCAATGGAATCTTCCCCAACCCAGTAAAATTTACTATGGAAGTAGAAGGAAAATATCAAATCCTGCTCTTGCATGAGCAAAGGATTCTCTGCTTGCATTCTGCACTGCTCGTGTGGAGTGACCACGTCTTTTTCTGCTTCCTTTGCTCTGTGGTTTCTGAGGAGAAAAAAGCCATAGCTACATACAAGGCTTATACTTCATCCTTCTTCTGAGTTTTTATTTTGTCCTATCGCAGCTTTCCTTTTAAACTGTGCACCTTTGGAGTAGGAATTTGTATTTGTCTTCTGCAGCCCCACGGATATGCTCTTTACTTACCAGTTCAGATGAGGTTTAAATACTGTACAGTTAGCAAAGTGGATGAAACATATAGGACTCCGTTTCCCTTAAGGAACTGTTAGAGATTATGAGAATTTCACCCTGCTGTCTCCTTGCAACATACTCTGAGGTAGAGAAGGGAAAGGGTAAGAGGGTGAAAGGAAGGGGAGAGCAGTGGATGAGGAGATAAGATACCTGACCCCGCAGCACTCTTGTGAAGTGCTCTTTGGATGGAGACCATCTGCTTAGGCCTGGCAAGTATTTTGCAATAGTGTGGGTCAAGGACCGTCCCTTGTCCCAAACACTTGAGAGTTTTTATCTAACAATGCAGTATCTGAACATCTTCCATATGAAGTTAATACTAGCAGCAATACCTATAATTTACTTGAGGGAAAAGGAGATTTTCCCTTTTCAGGGAAAGAAGTCTCCCTGGGTTAAGATGTTTGGGATGGTTGTATTTGTTTGTTTGTCTGTTTTATTTTTATTAATATCTTAGATTTGGGGAAGAAGCTTGTGGATTCCTTCAGGTGCTGAAGAGGGCATCCAGATTCTGGTACAAAACTTCTCCTTTGAATAATCCAAGAAAACACCTCACAAACCCAAAGAATTATTGAAAGAGCTCTCTTCAAAGCCATATGTGTTTCCTTTCTCTTGAATCTATAGAGAACTCCCTAAGGCTTCAAAAGAGAGACATGGTAGTGGAAAACATCCCTCATCCTCCCCATCACTTGACTAACTCACAATGTTATATAGAGAATGAAGGCTGCCTCAGGAACAGGAGTGCTGGAAATCAATATTTGATCAGATCTGCTTGTGTTTATTGACATAAAAGAATATTTCATAGAATCATTGAGGTTGGAAGGGACCTTGGGAGATCATCTAATGGATGCTTAATGTCAGTAAGTGTTTTCTAATCTGATTGGTCCTTTTCCATATACAGAAATGGTCAAAAGGTACTTCTGCCTCCAGGCAATGATACTGGCTACTGAGGAACTTATGACAGCTGCTCTCAGTGGTGGCTGAGAGAGAAGTGCTGGTTGGCAAGCACAGTGCTCACATCGAGACTGGAATAACTGCTCTTATAGCTCAGTTTCCTGGATGTTATATGATATTAATGTGTGGTACACTGCCGAATTCTTCTGCCCTGATACTGGGGTTTGTCCTAGAAATCGGCAATGCAGAGAACAACTGCTCACGTAATGAGTCGAGGTGAAATATGACGTTATACCTGTCATAAGTGAAATATTGATAAAGTGGGCACTAATCTTCAAGGTGGTTGTTATCACATTAATTTAGTATGACCTTTCTCCAGCTCTGGAATTCTTGTGCAGCCAGCATCCAAGTTCAGAGGTTACAAACACCGAGTTCAGTAACTGGATGTTTGAAAAACATATTCTACTTTTGCAAAAAAAATTATTTTCATTATTTATTTATTATGGATAACTGGAGATCCTGTTCCACAAGAGAGGTACGCGTATGCCCACCCCCACCATGACTTTGCTGTTTGAGAGCTTGTTGATATGCAGTTTGCAGGTGGGTCAGAAGATGACCTATGTAGAGTGTTTCTTATATCTCAAGAAAAGGCCAGTGGCTCCTAACTGGTTTTGGCTGCTAGACCCCATTGTTACCACCGTATGACCTTGAATTCTAGTATAACTTTGGGGTTTTTTTGGTTTGGGGTTTTGTTTTTTTTTTGGTCTTGCAAACCCAGTCATAACTACTATGCACCTACTTGGAGTAATGACCTCTATTTTGAAACATTATACTTGAGACCAGACATGTAAGCACTGAAGATACATAATTAGATTTTTTTTTCTTTTTAGGGATTTATAGTGTTTCTACTGTGATATATATTTGCTTACAAGTAATAGTTAATTATAGTAGATAGTAATAGACTGTCCTTTTGTAATAGCTAGTCATATTCTAGGTATATTTCTCTGTAAGTATATTACACATTATTCTCTGAATATATCTTCTCTGCAGTCAAAGCTGCATTACCAACTTGGGTAGAAATATCCAGTCTAGTTTTAAACTTTCTTGAGGACATATCAACAGGAAAGTAGCTGGAGCAAAATGGATCTTGAATGGGCTGGAAAACTTGCGAATGTCAGTATAGCATTTTCTCCAACAGGTTACAAATTATACTGTTCTTATGCTGTTGAGAATGGGGAATAATACATGTCTCCGAGCTATCACTGCATATTTGTTATCAAGTATTGCTATAGATAGGTGATTTCCATAACCCTATTCACACCCCATGGAGTCAAAAACTGGTTTATCAATGCATCTGTAATGAATATGTGAATGCTGTGGGGAGGGGTGGAACAGGACAGTGCTGAAAACAAAAGAAAAGAAGACAAATACTCTAAGCTTTGGATGGTAAAATGCCAAATGATAACAGAATATTACATGTTTTGTTAACAGTGGTTTTCTATGAGTTGTTTAATATTGGGGAATGGAATAGATAAGCATATGTGAGGGAGCAAGGATGAGGAGTAAAAAAGCAGGAAGAAAAAAAGAACAGGTTTGAAGAAGCAGAAAGTTGCTTGAAAACTGATTGTATAGCATATGTATAGACACCTTAAAGATCAAAATGGCTGTTGGAAGTGAAGTTGTAAATAGGAGCCTTTAAGGGAGGTTTTCTGCATGTCTGGATTTTCATGGCTCTTTTCTCGTTTCTATGCCATTGCTCGGAAAAGACTGTTGGGTGTCCAGACACTCAGACAGGGTTGCTGTGCTTGCACAGTAAATCCAAAATGTCTGACATGCATTGCTCTGACTGCAGAGAAATAACTGTACGTTACAGGCTGGTTTGGAGGATGATATTGCCTTTCTTCCAATTCGTTGAACAAATGTGTTAAAGAACTAAAATGTGATGCTTTGTGTTTCACCAAAACTGCAGGGAAATCACATTTTTCCTCTTTCTTGTCATCAACATATTTTCTTTATTCATGTAACAGTAGGTGTCATTTTTCTTTAATTATGCCCAGCTATCATATGTTGCTTTTATTTGTTGAGGATGTTAGTTTCAGGGAAAATAATTTAGACAGTTCCATTTTTCAGGCAACAATACACTAAATCCTGTGCTTACAAATTGCAATTAGATAAGAATTCTTCTTTCCACAATCAAATGTGGCAGTTTCTTACTGGAAAGTAATGATGAATCAAACTTATAGTGTAAAATGGGAAGATCAAAGCATTCAACGAAAATGTAATGAAGAAAATACACTTTTATGGCTTGGCATTTTAAATGTCCTCTGTTATATATCACTGTGGCAGCATACAATAGTATAAGTCTTTCATTGGGAATGAATACAGATTAACGCAGCCTCATTTTCTGTGTCAGAATTTACTTCTTACTGTGATGATATTTCTTCCCCCCACCATACCCCTCTCTTCCCACGCCCAGACCTTAAAAGTACTTTAAACATGTTTAGCCTGTCAACAAGCCTTTGTTAAAGGGTTTTGTAGCCTTTGGTAATGACTTCTAATTTATGTGACTAATTATCCTGGGATAAGTAGAGATGAGGTGCTTTAGAATAAGGCTAAGCTGCATGTCTGCTGGAAGCCTGAATAGTGCATTTTATAAAGATACAAAACTCAGCAATTCAATGAAATTAAGGTTGTGACAAAAGGCAGGCAAATTCAAAATGAAGGCAAATACTTCTCTTCCTAAGCTGCTGCAGTTGGATGTGAGAAAGATGCTGATGGCGTGGCAGGAAAAGGAGCATCAGCCCCAATTCTGGAGTTTATTTGGATCTATACTGAAGCTTGAACAGATTTGCCTATACTGCTTACACAGATATATTTTTCCTACAGAATTGCATCAGGATTTGCCTGTTTTCACCATCCATCTTGTCCGAATTGTGTTGCATTGCTCCTTAAAAGATAGTGGTTATCCATCTGTGACCACCTCAGCCCTGATTTATGCCACAGTATAAACAAGCAGTGATGTATATAATTATGTATATAGACACAGCAAAGAACAATCTGAGCACAAAAAACTTCGTCTAACATCTCAACACTGTAAGATGTTATCCCAGATCGAACAAACTTATGGTGGTAACAGAGGAAAAGAATGAAAGAAAGGAAGTATAATACCCTTTCTGCAGAGCTGTGTCGTTCAGTTTTCAGAAGAGCTCCTGAATTTAGAGCTTGACCTCCACAACATGATACAGAACAATGCATAAGTACTTTAGGAAGTTTAGACTCATTTTCAAAAGTGGTTTAAGGTTTCATACTTCTTAGGATGCTTTTACAAAGTCAGTTGCATACAGATCTAGTGTCGCTCTAAGCTAGAGGGACTCACTCATTTCAGCTCTGTTCTGCACATTTTATAGATGTTAGCAGCTACTTCCCATGCTCACATTTCTGAATGATTTTACAACCAGAGTGGTAAGTCTAGCTTCGCCACCTCTAGGCTTGCAGCTAGACTGTACCTGATCATGTGGACATGCCTTTAATTCTTACTGTTTTGGCTGTTAAGGTCAGCTGTTTTAACCATCTCATTTCTCAGCCTGAGACGTTGAAAAAGGCCAGACTTCCAGGATGTGTAAAATGGAAAAATCAGACTTGTGTTTAGGTATGTATCCGAAATGTTGTCTTACTTGCCAGAACTGCTTTTGAAAACATGATGTCTAACTCTTTTAGAAGCCTAAAATGCAGTGCTTAAGACATCTAGAGCTAACTTGCCCAGAGCAGGGAGAATGACAGATTACTCAATTCCCATTTCAATTACTTAACCACAGGATCATCATTCTACTTCGCTCAAATTGTGGTATATTGATTTCTGTTGTGACTCAAAAGATTTTAATTTTTAATAAAAAGTTAGCATGATATTCTCTTTATGTATATAAATCCAGAACAATCTGCCTTTTGCAGACACGGTAGTTAAATTGAAAGACCACATAATACCTATAATGTTTTTAAGGAGCTCTCCCTGAGTTCACCTAACCAGTATCCCCTTGCTTAGCTTCCCCACAAGACAGCAGTAATGTAAAAGCCTTTGAGGCCTAGATGAAGAATTGTAACATAATGAACTTTTAAATTTCAATAACCCTTAACAAAAACTGCTAAAAAGCTCCCATGATACAGAATCAGAATTTCAGAATATCAGCTGATATAAATTACAGGAAAGGGAAAAAGTTAACCAAAGCCTTTCACTCTTTCCTGTCCAAGGCCAAATTAAAATCATTAGGTCTAGGGTTTTGGTACAGGTAAATACTAAAGAATTTGCCTTAAATTGCTTGTAGGGTCAGCATATTGAACCCAAACTCAGTTTTACTGAGAAATGTAGTAACAACTCAGGTGAACGGATTTCCTTTGGAAATCCCAGCCCTCGGTCAACTGAGACGTCCGATGTACCAAGTTTGCTAATGCAACCTGTGTTCAGGGCAGCGCTCCTCCCCAAGTGATCAGCATCTCTTAGGAACCCTGTGTTCAGGTCAAAGCTTTTGTACCAGCAATGCCAATAGTGATAAAAAGTTTCTAGATGTTTTTCCATTTGACAGCTTAACTCTAACACTGAGCTTCCATGGAAAAGCTACACAGTATAGCTTGGCCTTAGTATTAAAAGGAAATTTCTTAGGGACCCTCTGTACTTTTTGGCACACTTCCCAGGAAAGGACTTATCAGTAAAAAGCCATTCTTCACACTTGTTCTTTGGCCTGTCCTCTGTGACCTATTTTCTTGACTAATCCTGTGATTTTTATCCCAGGCAATACCAAATTGCCCCTGTTTCTGGCTGCTTCTGGCCAGACCTGTTACTCTTAGCTCCCAGCAAGATCTTGGGGGGAAATGTGGAATTCTGAGTGGTTCCTCTTACTCCAAGGTCTCTGCAGAATCAAAGGACAATATAAGTAACACCAAAATGCAAGAGCAGCAGGTTCCTCTGTATTGGTAAATGAAGACTTTTGTGCAGATGAGGTCCTCTCTAAAAATTAAAATGCAACAAGGTCAGTCTGTGTTATTAATGTTGAGGTTTGTAGTCCCGAAAGCAAAGAACCCCTTGTGATAAGCTTTACCGTGATGGTCTGTGAAGCTTTTTTTTTTTTGGTTGCCAAAAGAGGGAGCCCTCACAGAATTATATGTGCTCTTTGTGATGTTTTCAATTTTGTGATCTGCTCTTTAAAAAGCTCTATTTTTTTTTTTTTTACAAAACTTGGGGCCTTTTTGGTTTAGAAGAAAATAAGCGTGTGTGCACATATAACAGAAGCTGTGAGTTTTGCCCTCTTCAGGTTCACTGTGACCTCAGGTCACAAAGAAGGCAAACAAGCTTTTCTTTTTCAGAGTTATACAGCTGGCTATTATTAAGTACATGATGTGGTTTCACTAAATGCCATATTTTAGCATTCCAGTGTTAGAAATAATGATCCTGCCAAACTAGACAATACTGGTTGGGCAGAGAACTTATTTCAAATGATGCATGATGTTTTTGTGTTGTACTTTGGGTTCCATGCTGCCTTCTGTTTATGTGAGCTGGATTTATCAAAACTGGTACCCGATTCACCTCTTAGCCATCCCAGAATGATTTATTTTTTTCCTTCTGAAAGACAGTGTCTGAGAAGAATGAGTAGAACCTTTCCAGTTTGTCTGATGATGTAAGGGGTAAATAAGTGCTGGGTTTATTTGTAATCACTTGTAGGGAGTCATTCGATAAATTTGGAGAGACTTTGAGAACTACGCAACCTTTTACTGATTTTTACCAGTAGATTAGGTTCAAAGCAGTGAGAAAGTACAGGAACTTTTATTAGTGTTTACCTTTAGAGGGAAAGCCTTTGTCTCAGGCTCTGCAACGGAGACTGCAACACAATAAGTTTACCAGAGAGACTCTGTAAGTGTTGATTCATGGTTCACCCTTACCTCTTTCTGAGCTTGAACTGGTTAAAGGAAACTCTGGCCAAGAGAAATTACAAGTATTTTAGCTGATCTCTGCCATCTTTTCTGAACCTGTACTGTTCCCCAGACTAGTTCTCTTTTGAAGAATTTATTTTCAACCTAATGGCTTCTATGACTCTATGGCTCCAATACCCCATTTGGTATTTTCTCTGTTTTGCACAGTAGCTCTCTTTCATTGGGATGTAGTCTGAGTGGATATGACAGTCTAGCATTTCTTATCTCCCCCAAATCAAAGCCAAACTTACAAAATAGCTTAATTTCATGGGAGTTCAAAGCCAATAATTGGGCAGTAGGATTTAAAAAGTACTTTTATTTGATCATTTGAGATATTTTTCCCTTACTATTTTTATATGCAAATTCAGAGGCTCCAGCGTGACCTGTTTTAGTGAGATTTTGATGTGTAGGGCTAGATTCTCAAAAATACATTGGGGCTTAAAAGGCATTTGGGTGCACAATTCACTCCTAGGTCAGCTGTTCTTGAAAATGTCACGTCCTAGCTCTTGGCAAGACTGGAGCTTTATATGGCAGGATTATTGCATCAGAGTAAAATCCAGTTTAGAAACGCATATTGATGATTTGTTGTTAATAGGTATTGCTTGAAGATTGCTGTGTGATTATTGTACCATAATAGCGGTGAGATTCAGAATAAATGCAAGGAGTAGATTGGCTGAGATAGGAAAGATCACATTTAGATGATAACTTTCCCTTCTCTTTTCCATTATGTTCTTGTTGTCTTTTTGAACACTATTAGTATTCTCAGTGCTGTACAGAAACATACGGGAGACTTAGGGCAGGAGCTAAGTCGATTGCAATCAAACTACGTGATAAACCAGAAAAATCAACCAAAAAATAATTTTATGCATTTTATTTAAAAGAAGAGCATTCAGACTTGAGACCGAAATGGCCAAAATGGGTGTTTCTGACATTTTATGGATGTTCTGCATAGGTAGTGTGCCTCCAAATATTGGATGCTCCTATACACCATATGTGCTGCAATTCCTAAGCAATACAGCAGATGTTTTAGGTGATCAATTCAGAGCTCACTGGCTTTGTTTAGTTCTCCCCATTCCCAATTTTATATGATGTGAATGTGCCTGTCATCATAAGTAGAGGAACAGTTCCATATTTAAAAATCTGTGCATAATTCAAAGTTGACACTGTAGCAATACTAAAACACTCTTCAACCTAGAAAATCTCATGTTCCTCAGAGTCCAAAACACCCAGTTAGGAAAAGCTGTGGCCAGTAAAAATTAGCTTTGTGTGGCTTGAATAAAAACTATTTTTCTGAGTTTAGGTTTATTGTACGAGGTGGATAAAGGCTGACAGTTCTGATTTCTTTGTTGACCAGAAGGCCGGGTGAGCTGGTTTGTTTGCTTATTTGTTTTTAAGTAAAGTTTCATCTTATTTCTATGTAATGTCCTCCAAAGCCACTTTCCTAATGGCACCTTTTTATCTTCAGTTCTTCTCTTAACACTTTCTTCGCCTCTCCTCCTTGTGTGTGAAATGCTTTGCCAGCTTGTAGTATATGAAGTACCTTTTTGCCCTGAGATAATCTTTAAACTACCTCTTTTTTTCTTTCCTTTTTTTTTTTTTCCCCTCAAGGATCTTTTTAACAGTAATCCCCAATGATTTCACTTAGTTTTCTGATAAAGTGGGCTGGAAATCTATTCAGACTTCATTAAAAATCTCATTTGAAAATACTTATTCTATTGTATCGTCTGAACTGTTTTGTCTATTTATTTGGGGATACCAAAAGGCTTGACATGTCATATTTTTTCCAGTGGTAAATGAGTACAGGTATGTATCTGATGGCAAACACAGTAAAGAGACTCTCTTCTGGTGTAGTGTGTGGGGAATATACTAGCTGCCTGCTAACGCCCATCTGCCCCTGCAGAGGCTGCGACTGGCGAGGGCAAGGGTGACTGTGCTCCTGCACCGGCCCCACGTCTCCTCTGCAGCCTGAACCTGCAGGACCATGGTGAAGGGAGCTACATTTCAAAAGAAAAAATGCTCTCTGTCTTCAGTGCCCAAAAGAAAAATTTAAGCTTACTGGAAACAGGAATGAATCTGACACCTAATTTTGCCACTATAAATTGGAACATTTACATTTGTGTTGGACTTACAAAAAAATAAAAAAATACAAATCCTGAAATATAGCTGCCTGACACAACAGAGTTCAGGTTAAGAACAAGGATAAATTTTCCTCACATGTTCACCTACAGAAACTTTGTTCACCTTTCCTGCACCTGTGAAATTGGTTTGAAGTGACGGACTGATACTTCCTCATGAGTTACTCTTGATGTACCAGAGCTCTTTTGCTAACTAAAAAGTATGTGCTCTTTGGGGAAGCAAAATTCTTTTCCAAACACAGTGTGTAAATGTTGTTGTTAATGTCTAGATGATAATTAATTTTTAAAGCTAATTTCAATGAATGTTTGGAAACCTCTTCGATTTCTTCTAATAAATGAAGTACATAAATAAGGGGAATGGAAGCAGTTTAAATACAGAACTATATTTTTCTGAAAACTAGAATTTTCAGAGTGACTCATAAATCAAAGGTAAACATCCACATTTAAAATCATCCAGATAAATAAATTTTCTGTGTAACCAAAGAACAACTGCTTTGCAGTAGCTCACTGACACAGTTACTACATTCTTGGTAGAATGTTTGTTATAGGTACATGAGTAAATCTCAGCTTTTGTCTTCTGGAGATCTCATCTGAGACACATGGTCTGTCTTCAGTGACTGTCTTGGCAAGGGGAACTGGGGAAAATCAGCCTTTGACTGGCCTGAACCGTGAAGCAACTGCATATTTGTGAGGCTAAATCAGCAGTTTCATGTAAAAATTGTTAATAGGGTATTTAGTTCCTTTCTCTCTTCCAGTGATGTCTCTGTGCTTTGGGTGCTTCTCAAAACAGGCTTATATTTGTCAGTCACCACACAGATTTTTCACAAGCATTTGTTCTCTGTTTTTTAACCACTATGAGATACATATCAGATATCAGGTCCCCAATGAATTGCTTATAGAACCACTGTAAGAGAGCGATAATTTGAAACAGTTAGAAATGAGGCAAATGAAAAGAGGATTTCAGACCTCTTATCTCTGTTCAGGGTGTGGGACGAATGTTGTTCCCTATTTTATTAGTCAGAATAACCTGACACGGACTGAAGAGAGGAACAAAATAGTAATATCTGGGTGGCTTCATTTTCTTACGCAGTTCTCCACTCACGGCTGCTCTCAGGCAAGATAACTCAACTCAGTGATTTTGATGAACCAAACTTTTATTTTCTCCTTTAATATAACATGACATATTATATATAACATATATAGCTCTCTCCAGCTGCTGTGTACAAAAATGCCTCTGGAATGGTTTTCACAATTTAAAGCACCTGGGTGAAGGGTTTGGGCTAAAAAGCTGAATTTAAAAAGTGAGATAAAAATGTTCAGATTTGGATGTATAAAGCTAAATGTCACCTTGGTTCTAGTGGCCTCCATTTTATTGCTTTTATTAACAATTCTAGAGCCACCACCCACAGATTAAACGTGAATTACACTAGATGGTGTGCAAAGGCAGAGTCACCCTCGAAGTGGCTGTAAGGAGTCCCAGCGCTGCCCTGTTAGTCTTTGGGAATTTTGATATGGGTTGCAGCCTTAGTGGACCTTGTTCTAAGTTCTGTGGCTCAAAATATTCAGCTACAGGGATTTAGTAATGATTTCAGCATGTGCCATAGAAAACTACAACAAAATTGCTTCAGAAATAAATGAGAAAGCGTTGGGTCTGCTTGGAAAATAAGATTGTTCTTTTTACCACCAGGATAGTTTGCGCTCACTGCTGCCATTTGACTTCTCCAGACAGTGCTTTCACGGGCTATAATTAAATATGCAGTTTTTAGAAGAATGAAGATTGGGATGCTCTGAATCATTTGTTAAGTGAATATGACATGCAGTGGTCTGGTTTGGAAAAAAAAAATTTTTTTGAGCAGCCAAAAAACTAACTCACTGCCATGGATTGTGAAAGGAAACAGACTCAAACTGAAATTAGATGAAAAGGTTGAAATTAGATGAGACCACAATAGTCAGACATATAAATTTATATATTTGTCCATACAAACTAGATTCTAATTTATCTTTTCACTATTATTTTGATCACATTGTCTTGACTTATACACAGTAAACAAGGAACTTTGCACAGTATGGAGGGGGAAAGATTTTCAGATAAATTAATCCTCCTAAATTAAATGTGAAAACACACAGTTATTTCCCCCTTCCCTCCTACCTGCCCCTATTGCAGAAAAGTCTTTGGCTGTAATGGTGCCTTGACAGCCAGCGCAGAACTTGGAGGGTGAAGTTAGCTGCCCCCTTGCTGCAAAACAAAAAATACTGATTTTGTCTGGCTGTTGTGCAAGTCTTTGGAATCAGATGTTTCCTATCATATTGGTTTACATTCCCATAATATTAGCAGTTTGAAAATTCAGATTAAACTAGGCTATAGCTCTTCTGCTGCGTGGAGAAAATGAGGAAATAGGGCAAGAGAGAGGAAAAGTGAATGTGACGGGAGTGGAGGGCCAGTGAATTTAGAGCTGAAGATTAAAAAGTGAAATAATCCAGCCTGGTGCATTGGAAATCAGTTCCATTGACTCCCTTCACACTGATTTCCTTTGGCCCCTTAAAGAGATGCTGCTTTAACTGGGAAATGTGTGTGCTGCCATATTTCTATTGGTGACAAAATGCTAGCTTGGTCTTGGATAGGTGTGATAATTTTGTGTATTTCCTAGGTTTTTCTTCTGTATCTACAACACATACCCTTTAGCAATTCCTTGTCTGTAAGTATGGAGGCTCAGCGAGGGCTGGCAGCAAGGTGCGGCCTTGTAGACAGAAAATCGTCGGTTTGAGAGGGGAGGCAGGAGCCGCAGGGAAGGGCAGCAGGAGCTGGGCACCAGCTGAGGCGGGATTTTTAGGAAAGCATCCCCGGGACAGGCTGTGGGATCACATCTGGGATGTGGTGTGGTATGTGTATACAGTTTTATAAACGTTTACTTCTCTCTGTATAATGCAGAAGTCAATAGACACAACATATACATACATGAGTGTTTATATGTGTATGTGATTGTATATGCATATATGCAATATATTTATGTGCGTACACATATACAATTATAGTCATGGTAAATGCAAAACTAACTTTCAGAACAGAATAAGCTCTGTCTTTTCCTTTTGAATGCTTGGATGCATGGACCTGTAGGTGTGAGACTGGTAGCTTTGAAATTGAAAGGTGGTGGTGCAAATGGAAATCACTGCCAAAGGATTTTGGAGATGATATAGCCTGTAGATTTCACGTGCACAATTTTGCAGTCATAAAGTTCTCCCAAGATTTACTCTGCTTTGTGTTATATAGAAAGTCCAGCTGCTTGGGCAAAAAGTTTGGTTTGCTTGTAGAGCTGAAATACGCTCTGTTGAATGTTTAAGTTTCTGAGATGTTCGAATGTGAGATAACAGAAATACAACCTATCATTGAGTCTTTCTTCTAAATAAAATGGCATGGGTTACCATTGTATACAAGTCACTTGGTTGCCTTCAAATATTGCTACCTTTGAGTGGAAAGGGAATATATTTTGAGTGTTTGCAGAACACATTCAACCACTGGAACTATGATCTGGAAATTGCTGTGCTGTGTTCTCACACAGCTTGTCTGCATCTCAGACAGACTCTTACACCTTAAGAGAAAATAACACCTGAGACAAACACACCAGATAATTCCCACAAAGTTAGAAGTAAAGGCAAGGAGCTCTTGGAGGGGGAGGGTTCTAGGCTCTAGGGAGCCAGAGAAAATGGCAACTAGAGAAGCTGTACTCTCTCACGTTTATTTTCACTCTATTGCTGAATCACAAGGACTTTTAAAAACATAATTCATAAGTTTTATGCATGAAAACACAATAATTTTGGGGAAATTTTATATTCAGAAGGAATTTACTCTTGTGTTGCATCTTTTATACGTCTTTTTCTTCCTTCCATTTGTATTGCTATCCTTATGGTATGAAACCACAGGAGTCCTGTTTCTTAAAAGTTTATCAAAGATGTGTTTCTTTTGACTGGGCTCAGGTGTATTAGGAAGTGGATCATGTTAGTGCTGTAATTCAGAGCTTTGTTTTCTGGTGTGCCCTGAGCAGCATTCTAATACAGAGCAGGAGCCAAACCGAGTGCAAACACGTGCTGCTCCCCAAACAAGAAGGTACTTAACTTATAAAGAAGGACTCTTCTAGTGAAAATTTCTCATGTTTCGGAAAACTTCCCAGTAACTCCCTGTGGTGTTTTTTTTTCCTCTTTTCATAGAATTACATCTTTTATTTTTCAAACAATATTTTCTTTGAACCCAAGCCAGCCTTCTTGCCACCAGTGTGCTGGCTATTCTGGCATGAAGACAGTTTGTTAAATTTAGTATTAGCTGACATGGAGAGACCAGGACAACTGCTACTAGCTGGTAGCTAAACTACTCAGGTTGGATGTGGATATTGGAACTTAAGTCCCAGTTTCAATAAATATTTAGTTATTTATACAGAGCAAAGGAAGGTTAAGGAGAAATGATCTGCTGGCCAGAGCACTTGTAGCTGGATGTAAGCAGCTGAAGTTCAATCTCAAGGTCCAGATGGGCAGAGCAGGGATATAAACCTCTGGATTTGTGCCTCCCTTATTGTGTGATCACAGGCTTCTACAACTGCATGTTTAATTTTAAAATTGCATATGTTGAGGGTTAATCTGTCTTGTCTGTTATCTAAAACAGCCCATAAACAATGGCTAGTTAGTCAATATCCCATTACTGGTATAGGTTGATATGCTTTGTTTCTAATTAAACATTCATTGAACATTGTTGCTTACCCCCCAACAAATGGTGGACTTTCAAAGTTCATAATTGCTTTCACTAATGCTGCTCCTTTTCTTCGTAAGACAATGTAAGATAGGAATTCACAGCTGAAGAATGGCTGTGTAATGCCTAAAGCGATCTGCATCATGTATAGATTTTGGTTGTTGATGTCACTGTGTGTGGTCTGTATAGTCTTTCCTGCCCTTGTTTACTCTTTTTTTTCAAAATAAATAAAATTTAAAGAGAAGAGTTTATTAGCTCCTGCTGTCTACTATGTATTTTAAGACATAATCCGCTGTTTGTGGCATTACAGTAATCTCTATAGCATTAACTAATTGATGTCACCAGCACAGGATTCTAACTACAGCTCTGCAATTTACATAATAATACACCAAACTATGAAAAACCCGCATGGTGATTTGTTACCAAAACAAACCTTTAAAATGCTGAGTTAAACTGTGGAATGAGTAGATCCTGAACCCTTGCTGTGTAAGCACATATGCTTTGTTTAAAACATGCACATATCCACAACCACCTTTTTATTAGTGGAACTACAGAGAGGCTTGATTCCAACCTGGGTGTGGGGTCAGACCATGGAAAATGGGCCTTATTCTTCTCCTTCATTTCAACGCTTTTAGGGAAGAGCAGAACAAAGCTCAGACAAGATACTGGCTGTACCATCCACTCTTTTCCCCAGTCTTTGCTGGGGCAGAAATACGAGTGTTTGTGTATGTACTGCATATAGTCCCATACTTTACACAGGTTGAAGAATGACTAGAGGACTGGCTACGTGTGCATTAATTTGTCTCAACATTTCAGGCTTGAATTAACAAGGAGAATAGAAGCCTATGAAATTGGGAACTCTGAGTCAAGTTTGCCAGCTGGGTTCAATAAAGTGACTGGATTTGCTTGCCATATTTTGACTTGGGTTAAAAAGAGACTGTTATTAACTAATCACAGATGTCCTTCTAAATGCATATTTGAGAAGATGCACTGTATATGTGTAGTATACATCATCAAACCATAAAGTTGCTACAAATCTACCTTTGTGTTGCTTCCCTGAGGTGCATAAGGATGCTTGTTACCTTACAGATTCAGGCCAGAAAACTTGAGGCTTTCTGTCGTCATAACTGTCACTGGCAAAGTTAAGGATCAGTTCATTCCAAAGCAGTTCATTCTTCCTCTCCTTCCTTCCAGAGATAAGATAGTCTTAACTTCTTGTTGTGATTGTAAATATTTATAGTGAACTGATGGGCTTTTTTTGGTTCTGAGTGGTTCAGTGAGAATCTGGATACTATCTTTATGAGTGCTCTGTATATAAATACAGTATCCTATAGATAAAGCACCAGTAGATGTCACTCAGGAATATGTGGAACAGACTGTGAATTTGTGTGACCAATGAAACTGAGCGTGCACATTGCAAATGGCCTCCACTGTGGAGCTGCTCTGGTTGCTCAGCCTCCCATGGCTGTTCCTTTAGGCAGTGATCTGCTGCTTCTGTCAGTAATCTGCTCACCAAGCTTTTGGGGCTGTGACCTACTACTACTGCCATAGGTATTACTTGGTGTTTGTATGTGTGCCCAAAGATACCTTGCATGGCTTTTCAATCTTTCCTTAACTTTCATTGTAGTAATGTTCTTTCTAAGTAGCTTTTGAGCACAGTGGAACTGTAAGAACATTATGCATGGGAGTTGTGTTCTTGAGATAAATAGTCAAAGGGGGAGAAGGAGAGATCTTAGCTACTCGTATGGCAGCGTTTCTGAGAAAAAAAGTACCTTGTATCCTTGCCACTTAGGTTTTGGGAAACAAATACGCAGGTGTCAGGTATTAAGTAGAAGAATACGTGAACTGGAAGGATGAGTAAAGTAGCTTAATGGTCTGGCACTGCCTTTCATCATTTGGACTTGGTTTTGATTCTAAACCAGAATTGAGTTACCAAATACTGCAATGATCAAATGTCTGTAGAGGTCAGTGTTAATATGGTTTAAAATGCTCATTAGAGCTCTTAGCATGAGTGATAACATATCCAAAACCACTTTATAAATGTTCTCCCACACCTATATTATCAATAATTGATTCCACAGAGAATGCAATTCTACAGCAGATGCAATTTACCAAAATTTACCCCAGTCAAGTGTCAACAAGCTGACTGGTTCATTTTATCATTATACCAGGAAACTTTAGCAGCTAATCATAAAGGAAGGACAAAATGTGAGATCTTACTTCATTATATGAGTAAAAGCCTGTGATTTTGGGATCTACACAGATGTGAAATGCTCACTGAATATTTACTTTTTTCTAACCCATTCCTTTATCTAAGCCTTCATCAGAAAGTTTTTCCAGATGTTGATTAGCCCTGAATATTTCTTATACTGTCCAACAACAAAAAACTAAAAGAAGGTTTACACTCCTGTATCACAGAAGCATCTTTTGCATAGGATCAGAACACACTGAGGTGCGCAGCTTCTCACCCGTCAGGTAGCAATGTGAAAGGATGGGATACAGCCTTTACCCTCCCCCAACCTGCACCTTCTCTCTCCTCCCTCCCCTCTCCTGTAAATCCCTCCAGTGCAAAACCAAGGAGGCTTATGGTGATGCTTGTGGGCAGCCATGTTGTGCGATCCACACCATGCCAAGTTGCACACTGGGGATCTCTTTGATCTTTTCCTGAACTTTTAGGTTATTTCATGATATAATGTTAGAGGATAGCTTTCAAAAGCATTGACATTACAGGGTGTGGCAATACTAAAAGCCATAGAAATGTGAGATTCACCCTTCCATATATAATCAGCTTTATTTTGTGAGAAGATGCACTGGTTTCAGTTACTCTTATGTCAACACAGTTGGTTTATAGAAGAGAAGTGCTAATTTAGAAGTTAAAAGGAAAAGGCACAATTAGTAACAACTTGTGGCAAGGCTTCCAGGAAGAATAAAAGAACAAACTCCATGCACTTGATTTCGATTTTAAACCCTCTGAATTGCATAGTAGATTGAAGATAGCAGGGAGAGACACCAGTTCAACCACATTAAAATTAGATGGAAGAGATCAACAGCAAAGACCAGGCTGGGTAAAATACCTTTAGGAAGGCAAAGGCCTCCTGTGGTCCCAGAGAGTCAATTCCAGCTCTGTGTGGGTGGACTATGGCAAGAGATGTTAGTGAGATGGGCAGCCTGCCTTTGGGTTCATAGCTGCAGAAAATACTACCCACAGAGTGAAAGGAGTATTTGAATGGCACAAACCCAACGTGAGCTTTCTAAAGCTGAAGTTGATCTCAGCTCTGGGCTTAGGAGTTTTATATGGAGACTCAGAGCGAGGCAGGTGTAGATGCCCTTGCAGTCTAGAGAAACCTCTGCCAGAGCGTTCTGTCTCCTGGGACGTGGGTGTATGGGACTGCTGAAGGAGCTTCCAGCACAGCAGCCTCACGTGCACAATACCTGGGTGGCTGGTTGTCACCTCCATCTCTGCTTACCAGCTCTGCTGGATGTTGGGGGCTTGGAGATGATGTGCTGGGACAGAAGGCAGGGGTAAGGATATCTTTTGGATCCTGGCTGGAGGAGGAGTGTAGGAGGAGGAAGATGACTTTATAATTGCCTTATTTTTTATCACTCTTTCTGACTATATTGACTTTATACTTGACACAGCTTTGGCTGGCAAGTGAGGCCCAGATACATTCAGAATTAGATATGGCTAGGCTCATTCTTACATGAGAAGAAAATCGTCGGTTGCTACAGAAACAGCTCCATATCAGTCTCATGGGGCATCTTTGCATCTGGCTTTTTTTCCTTTTCTTTTGCTAATCTGTAGATAAGAGTCAAAGCAAGTGCAGCACATCCCACATCTATATAAAAGGTTAGAGGAACTCTGCAGAGAGCAAAGTGTGAAAGAACATCTCATAGATAAGCTAAACTTAAATGAATGAGTTAATTTACACACCCCCTACAAATTTTTTTCTAGTTTTGCAACTCTCACTGAGTTAATTGAGGTGAAAATTAAATGACACCAGTCAACAAATATTTTAAAGACTGCCAACATCAAGAAAGAGAAAGGAGGTACTCAGAAAGGGAGTTACTAAGAAAAATTTAGGAAATGATCCAAGGGGTGAGTTGGAATCTATGTTGAGAAAATTGCATATTGCAGTGGAATAATAATCCAGACTTACTTTCAGGCAAGTTGTTTAACTTGATAAATTAAGGAATTAGTTAAAAATAAGTGTGTATTATGGGTGAACAGGGACCATTCTGCACACTTCAGACCAGCTCACCAGCGAGGTTTTTCAACTGGTTTTCTAAAATGTAATGAATTCTTGATGCTTAGTAGATTAATATTTATTGAGTGAATCAATGTTTAATTTATTAAAAATTTGCCTTCCTTGTATTTTAATATGATTTATTACTCATCAGTGCTTATTGCATTAATTAAAGATTGTGTTAATTTTGTGGAAGTGAACATGATCTGCTGCAGGTTCACTGCAGAGCCCTTATGCGCTGTAGGGACTGTGCCTCTGGGTACCACCAACGAAAGAAAACTGCAGGAGGTGTGAAGCCAGTATGATTCACCAATGGCCTCTTCCTGCCTTTGGGCTTTCAAATAGCCAGCAAAGTGAAAATGAGGATGCTGCCCCTTAAGGGTAGGACAGGATTACAGCAATAGAAATACTGTAGTGATACAGGGAATCTTTTTGTTTGCCTCTTATAAATTATGGCTGATGCTGTGGAAATCATTTCAGTGTTTCTCATGGAATGCCTTTTTGTCAACGTAGTTGAAATCCAGCCCTAGTGATAGGGGAAACTGTCACCTCTGCCTGACTAGGGATGATAGTCATTACATTTCAGTGCATTACATTACAACATTTCAGGTTGTAAGTAAATCTTGGGACAGTAGGTTGCCTGAAGATTGGGATAGTCCCAAGCATCTCTGCAGAGGCAGGTGTTAGAGAAGTGGAAAATTACTAAAGGCAGAACAAAAAAATCCAGACATCTTGTGAGATGAGTCTTTCAAGAAATCTGTCAAAACAGGGAGAGGGTGATCATGCTGGAGGGGGGCAACAGCTGCAATTTGCATCTTTCAGCACTGAAGGGAGAAGCAAATATATAAAGCCCTCAGCCATGATACTTCTGATGCAATTATTTTATTAATCTTTGTGACACTTGTAATGCCTCTCTCTTTAAATGAAAATTTTGCTGCTTTTATAGCTTCTTATAAGTGTGCCTGTATGTTTTTTTTTTTTTTTAAAAAAATCCATCTAGCTACTAGACTGCTTGCATCCAGCTGAGCCCTGGAAACGGCAGAGAGCTAGCCCCTGAGATCCGAGAGCCAGCTTGAATTTCCGGAAAGTGATTGGATCCATAATTAGTGCATTTTTGCATGTTTAAATGCATGATTCTGGAATGCACTTTGCTGTTTCCTCCTCTCCAGGGCTTGGGTGAGTGTGCACAAACTTCCCTTGCTGAGCTAAATTAGAGAAACCTCTCCAAGGTCTGCTGAAGGTCAAAGCAGAAGAATTCTTTCTCTCAGTGCACCGGTCAGGCAGCAACCAGCGTGCTCCATCCCAGAGCGTTTGGGTGGAGCCAGTGCCAAAAACCTGGTGGCATTTCAAATCCCTTGCAGCAGTTAGGTGTTAGCTGCAAAAGATCAGTGCTGCTCCACTTGAAGTCAGAGAAATAACTTGTGCTTAAAGTTCAACACATGCACAAAGATTTCCTGGACCTGGAGTTAATTTGTTTTTTCCAAGGCCAGCCTGAAGGCAATGTCCAAACAGGAAAAAAGTTACAGACTGAACATTTGACTTGTAATAATTTTGTTTTATTTCCCATTTTGTTTAGCGTACTGTATATGCTTTTGTTTTCCTGCAGTATCAAGTTAAGCTATTTAGGGTTTTATTTAATGTTTATTTTAACCCTAGTTAATAGACTCACTCAGGTCCAGGAGCCAGCTGAGCTACATGCCTTTCTCTGTAGTCCAAATCTCTACATTTTGCAATCTTCTCTCATGCAGGATATTTATATTCCACCTTTTTTTTCCCAGTAGAGCAGCTTTCACAGAGTATAGGCTTTGGATATATATTTTCTGCTCTAGCTGTTCATTAGATATACAGCATTTGAGTTCCAGTTGTGCTGAGAAACGTAAGCAAAGCTTTTGGCCCAGTGAGTGATAAGCCCTGGCATTTCATAGCTTTGTATGTATGAATCAGGATTAAGGCATAGAATCTATATAAAATTTAGCTCATTAGGAGATGTTTCATCTTACGGCTCCCACTGGAGAGGTAGGCCCTTTGCTTACATGATGGCTTTACTTTGCTTTATTGCTCCCTGGGAAAGGAGGGTGGGGTGCACAGACCCCAGCAGAGCAGGGACAGCATTTCTGAATGGCTCTTGTGGAAGTGACATGAGGCAGCAGCAGGGTCTTCTGCTCCCTTTTGCAATTACCCTGGCACACCTGGAAAAGGCTTGGCAAAAGCTGACCTTAGTATTTGATAATAAAGCAAATCTGATCAAGCAGACCACTAAGGTTATACTCAGAATGACTTGTCAGAGTTAAAAGAACAGGGACTACCTATGAAAGCAGACAGGAATGGATTTTCTCACAAATATGATTTGTGTTGTGTAAGAGTTAAGGTATTGAAGGATAGAAGGGTTTCAGAAAATGTGGGTTTTTTTCAGCCTGACACCCCTCTCAGCTTCCCAGCAGGCCACATTCACTGCTGGGCATATAGCTCAGGTATATGCAGTGGATGATCAACTGAGTCCATACAGTTTAGCCAGTGAAGCTTTACTTATAAAGAAATGATGGGTTTGGAAAGGAGTTTCATCAGTCATAATTTCCAAGGAAGAGCGTTCACGGCAGGGAATACCAAGTCAATGTTTCCTCCTCAAGGACTTTCAGCTGTCACCTAGGGAATACAGTGAATGCAGTGATGAGAATTAGATTAGAAAAAGATCAATAGGGCTGACAATAAATGAAAGTAACACAGACATTATTGAGCAGATTAGGAGAGAGAAATTAAACTGGACAGTATAATCTTCAATGCCAGCTAGACACACTAATGTTGGGCAAAGTTAGGGAGAAGAAAGTGCTATGAAGAAGAGGCAGTAACAGACTATGAGATGGGGAAAGCTCTCAGCCCACAGAAAAGTGGAAAAGGATGATAATGGTCCAGGAGCACGTGGATTTCAGTGGCAGGCCACAGAGAGGCAGTGGTGGGGAGATCACCTAGGGCTGCAAACATGGAGTAGGCAACAGCCTTGGCTACATGTCACAGGGGAAAGGGAACTTCAGAGACACCCCACCATCACCAAGGCATTGGTGGGATAGCTTGTTCCAGGCAAAAAAATTTCCTAACCTTCTCGTAGTACAGGTTGGTTTGCCTTGTGAAGGTTTGCAGCCCTCCCAGAAACCACTCTTCTGTTTAAACTTCATTATTTGCCATAATAACTCCCTGTATTTTGCTATCTGTACAAATATCCAGTGATGATTAAGTCTGGCAAGCTTTTGGGCAGAGGGATATCTGGTGGCAATGAGATCCATGGGCTGACTGCGCTCAGCATGAAAAGAAGCTTTCGTTTTATCAGTCTTGAGTTTGTTTAGATCCTCTTACGTGTCTCTGAAAGGTTCACCCCAAGGCGATATAATTGTGTTTGATCACATACAGGCTATGAGTCAGTGATTGATATGAATAAAGAACTTAAGAGTTTCTTGTCTTGGTTCCTTGTCTTCTTCCCTGTGGAATCAGAAATCACTTTTATAAATATATTGGTCCATCTGTGCTTCTAGCCATCCATTTCAAGTATATGTTCCAAAAAAGAAATAGTAACACTTTATAAGTGCAAATAAAAACACATTAAAAGGACTGAGCAAAGGGGTTTTTTCTTCCTCATAAAGTACATGTGGATCCCATCCAAAAGAGTTACTGTGAGCCATGTAACTTGTAATTAATTCTGCTATAAATGTCAGAACACTTACTTTGCAGGTCTTAGCTGACCCACTAAAATTAGTCCCCTTTTAACAATTCCTTTTATAATTTGTTTTTCAGCAGAAACGGCAGCTTGACCTCCTGACAATAACCAGCCCTGGTAAGTGAGCTCTGCCGCACGGCTTTCTTCTTTTTCTCAGAGATGGTTGTCTAAATGTCTTTTTTCCCCCATCTCTGACATGCAAAATGAAAAACACTGTTCCCCAGAAAATCTTTCACGTAATAACAAGTGACAGCTATATTGTGCTTGGCAAAGCCCCGGGCAGTTATCCATTCACAGAGCTGCCTCTTCAGACCTTTACTGTATGAATTTGAGTGCTGATATTTCTTTAAGCCTCCTGGGGTTACAGTTAGCGGTATGTCTGCAGGGCAGATGCCCTCAAATTCACAATGTGTGTTCAAGTATCACAGAAATGCAAGTTTGACTTTCCTTGGTGGCAAATGTGAGTGGTTCAGGGAGTAAGGATAGAGTGGCCCTCTGTGCACGTGGTAGAAGACAGGAGATCCAGGATTTGGTCTGGAGAACCCCAAAGTGGGTCAGAAAGTATTTGGATAAAATTAAAATGCTCTAGATGATTGGCTTCATAATGGCTTTTATCATTTTCCTATTGAGGAGATAAACGAAAACGTGTAGTACTGGGAAAGAGTTGGGCTCTTTGGCATAGTGAATTTCGAAGGTCTCAGTACCGTGACTGAAATGCAGGTTGTATGAATAGTGCTTCTCTTTGATCTCAGCTCTTTAGGCTGGGTGGCTTTTAATTTATTGCTATTTTTCTGGCTCAGTTTCTTTCCATTAGCTGCTACACAAGTTCGCTGCTCACCGGCTTCAGATGTACAATGTGCTTAAATGGTGCTACCTTTTGGTTAACTTTTTCAATTTTTCAGATGTATGTACATATTAAGCTTTCAGTTTGGCTTTAACTGGGACTAATGAGTTCTGGCTTTAACTGGGAATAATGTGTTAGTGAAATGAACAGGTGTTATGGGAAGTGAACAAAACGTGACACATATTTGCTTGGCTAACAATTTTGCATCAATAATTGTTCTGACACTCTAAATGTAGATATCATCTGTGACATGGTTTCTCCTTCACTAACCTTGTTAAAATAATAAGAATTAAAATAAGGAGGAGGAACACTTTGTTGGGACAGATGTTTGAGGCTATTGGCAATTGCGTCACATTTTTGCATGTTCACTTTTCATGCAGTTTGCAATTATGTTAATGTATGCTCAGGGCACTTGCTGATAAAAGCAACAATACAGTGCGATACAGCCATTGTCACTATTCTGACTGTAACTTCAAGGACAAACATGGCACATATTTCATTTTTTCGTATCTTCAGCATTCCCTATTTCTACAGAAAAAAAAAAAAATCTGAAGGTCTTAATCATAATAAACACTTAAATCTTGGATAAGGGCACCAAAGTCCACAGAGAAAAGGTGGGTTGGGGACCAGAGGAACTTTATATGAGACTTTTCTGTAAAACAAATTTATGATACCTTCCTCATAATTTCAGATACAGTATTCATTGGAACAATGAAAGGGTTGACTAAGTTGAGTTTGTGCACAGGTGTGATCACAGTAAGTAGCTATTGCTTCAGATCTCTCAGTTGAATACAGCAATCTACTAAATCAACACAGCAATTAGTTGGAAGGATGAAACTAGCTAAATAGTAAACCAGCTTTCAATAACCGTAGGTAGACATACTGCACCAAAAGGGGGGAGAAAAGCTTTCCATAACATGATTTTTTTCTGAAATGCAAGTCTTACCCTTTGATATTTGGCCAGAAATCTACAGTAAATGGCTTCATAGGAAAAAATGTAACATTTGCACCTTGATTATATAATTAAGTGTCTACAGTTTTGCTTTCAGTAAAGGCATTTTCAAAAGAAGCCTGATGCTGGATCAGGCCAAACTTACTTAAGAGCCTAAAGCTGAGATTTTTTTCGAAGCGGCTGAATAAGATAGGCACTTAATTCCTAGCAGGATTGGAAAATGTCAACCTGTGGATTAAAGGGTCTAGTTTGGGCCTTACAAATACAAAAATAAAATAAAATAAATCACAGTCTTGAGTCTTTTATCTATCTTTAGAGACTGCAACTTTTAAATATTTCATTCTTTGAGCCCTAGCTCTAAGATCTGACAAAAACAGTCTGCTTTTACAAAGTTGTGATATCGTTTATGATGGATGAGATCACCCATAATCATTGTCATCCTTTAATTTACTGATTCAAATTAGGGACTGAGCTATTTATTTGCAGCTGTTAATCCTCTGGGAGTTGTTCCTGTTCTCCACCTTGCCGCAGGCAGGCAGGCAGCCTTCGTTTGCGGTGGAGGTCACTCAGCCTTATTAATAGTATGAAAGTCCTCCATGTCTCACAAGCAGTATCAACCACCAAAGCCTTATTGTTTAATTGTAAGAACAGACAAAGGACTTCAAAACCAAAGGTGACCTCTGTGATTTGCACTTCTGTCATGACGAATATCATCTTTCTTTTTTGTGTGCATGAAATTCTTGAACGAGGTTTTGTACATTTAGTCAAGAATAGCTTGGTGATCCCTTGCAAGTACTACAACAGCTCTTCTCCATGTGCCACTAAAAAAAATTCCCAAAATTGATCACCCAATTAATGAGATTAATTGCCAGGTGAAATAATGCCATTAATGTCAATAAAGGGCTGTTGAGACACAAGTCCCAAAACATTCAAAAGAGAGTTTGTGGGATCACAGAAACCTTAACATCACCTCATGGCAGTCACGTTGTTTCCCCTAGCCATGGTTGTTGCAAAATTCCCCAAGAATCACGGATAAGTTGGAAGCAGTGCTTGCTCCTCATGCCCCGAATCCCCACCCTGCCCACACTGGGACGAGCCCACGTTGCAAAGGCGACCCACCGCTGCCTCTTGCCTTACTCCAGATGCTTGACCTAAAAGCACATTTGTATGTTAAACTGAACAGGTATAGATCAGTAGTCTGTAACGTGGACTGTGGGCACTCTGGAAAAAATGGGGGGAAAAAAATGGAAGAAATGCAGAGGGTGAGAGGTCCAGCTCCAGCCTCAGGTTTTCTATGCAACATACAGAGCTGACCTGTTCCAGCACCCCTAAGAAAACAGCTATGGAAAGCTCTGCAATGTGCCCCAAACTGGAGGAAGTCTTTGCTTTGCTGTGGGTCTCCAGAAACAGCCAGACACGAATGATGCATAAGCTGGGAGCGAGCCAGACACCCTCACATTCAAAGATATTCCTTTGAAGTAACTGACACCCATGTAAAATGTGGAGGGGAGTTCACTGCTCTGCCTTACTGCTCAGTAGCTGGAGGAATGTTAAGTTAAATTTATCAGTGCTCTTGCCACACTCCTTTCTTCTTGCCCCCTGACATGTGAGTTACAATTAGACGTAACGCACTGTATGGTTCAGGGTGCCGGAGTCAGAGCTGATGTGCGCAGTGGGCTGGGGGAAAGATGTTAAAAATTCATTAGTAGCTGGCAGGGACGTGCTGGCAGGGAGTGGGACATAATGAGGTTTAAGTTTTGGTAATTTAAATTTTTTTTAACTTAGTTTCACCTCTGAATTTGATCCAAAGCATTTCCTTAACACTTCTTCTCGCTGACTTTGGGTTTTAGAACCAAATCTTCAGGTGTTTTAATTTGGCCTTGCTGCACAAAGGAGTTGAGGATCTGCCCTTAATTTCTACATGATCATGTTCTAGTAAAGCTTTGAACATACACTGTACAATCACATCACATTTTGTAGTAACCACTCAATAGTTGCAAATAAGATATCCCTGTTTCCATAGCTTTTCCATGGAGACAAAGCTTTTTGCATCTCCTGTGTTTACGTTAATAATACAGCTTTCCAATTTCTCTTCTCAGTAAGGTAAGTTCATCTCCCACTGAAGTATTTTTTAATTATTGATACCATAAATGGAAGTGTGTTGGAAACTATTGGCTTTGAAAATAGCTTACATGTGATATTATCCAAGAACCATCAGGAACATTCTTTTGAAATTCTCTTTGATTCAGCCGTCCTCAGGGCTTTATCCTTCTCTACCAGTCTCTCTACTGCCAATTTAAAATAGCATTCTCTTGAAATCAGTCCAATGTCAGGAGAAATTCATCAGCACCGTAGGTGCATGTTTCCCAGATGTATATAAACCTACTACATTTGGCAGCAGTAAATTGATTGCATTTAAAAAACCTGGGGTAGCTGAATATTCCATAGTGCCCAGCTTGGCTACAGCATCGAATATAAAGTATTTTAAGATTCTTTCAGCTCTGTTTTAGGTGAAATAAAGTAAGAGCTGGCTCCATAATTCCTGCCTTTTGATTTACTCAGATTTTCCTCTGACCACATTAGAGGTTTACATGCAAGGATGGGGTAAACTATTCCTAATCTCTGTGGAGTGGCATTGATATTTGATCAGAAATGTTTTTTAATTTGTGTGTGCTTCCCCCTAATATTTAAGCTCTTACACTTTTAAGCAGGGAAAAAGGCTTGATTTTAGAAGTACGTATCAGACTGATCTATGTGGTGAAATATTCTCCTCCCTCTAAAATCATCAGTGCTGCATGCTCTAAATATGTCTCCATTTCATTAATTTGTGATACACCGCTACACTGAATTCTTTTAAGGTGGCTTTAGTTTCTGCCATACATATTTTACTGCTTTAAATTATAGATATAGGACTGTTGCCTAGTTAATTTCCTCTGGTTAGGAAAATATATTTCTACTCTCCTGGCGTTGCATAAAGTGATATGTGGGATTTGCCATATTTTTTAGCTGATTAAGTTTTGCATTTCTACATATTACTGCTTATGAGATCTCAAGTAAAACTACGTAAAGGAAGGAGAAGTTTTATAGTATATTTGAAAGTTTCATTTAACTGTAAATTCCACCACTAAGCCCCCGTACAAGACTTTTCCATTACCTTCCTGGATAGTCTGGCTATCTACTTCTTTCTAATTGAAGCATGAAAATAATATGAACTCAAAGTCATGAAGCTATAAGACAGGTATTAGTAAAAATTATACAGAGTAATAAAATGTGACAGAAAGTTGTTTGCTGCTAAACTTGGGTACTATTTTTGCTAGTCCTTATTAATTAATAGTACACTGATTTTGGTCTAAGTATGTGTCAAGGGAAAGCCTCTGAGTTTTTAAACAGCCTGACATAATTACTGTTCGTGTTTGTTAGTGAAGCTTCACATGCTATTTTATTTGGAAAAGTGGTGCAGAAAAGAAATTACTTACCTTTTCCAGTAATAATTGAGTCTTTTAATGCTCAGTGCTGGATAGGAGTGAAACTATTTCTCATATCACTAAGACACTGCATGGTAATCCACCTATTTGCCCACAATAATGTAAAATAACTTGGAGGGACAGCACCTCATTGCTCAGAAGGGCAATGGACCCCAAATGGTTTGTTTGAATGCACAGTACAAGAATTTCTTTATCATACAAATAAAATATATATGCCAAAGTCTCAGCTCAAAGTGAAATGCCAGTGTTGTCAGTCTTAGCTGAACCCTAAAACTAGAGGATGAAGTTTGCTCTAGACTTGATGAAACTTTAGCAAGATTAAGTACTAACAGAAAACGTGGACCTTTTTTTTCTTTTTATGCCATTAGGTTGGTTTCAGCTGTCCTGAGGCCAATTAGGAAATTTGACCGTATCCAATTCCTCATCTTCACTGTATCTGAAGAACTGTAAGAATTTCCTCTGATAAGGAGAAGTAATATTGTTGCTTGTAATTACTTATTCGTGCAGATCAGTACCTTTCTAATTCTTACTTAAACCTCTCCATTTGCTGGAATAATGACTGCAGAGATGCTACACACTCACTGAATGGTGTTGCTGTTCCCACCATCTTTCCCCTTCACAGATAGTCTTCACTCACAACATGTCCCAAGAGAGTAAGTCCACTGTGATCTTTCTGCCTGTCCCCTGACCTATCCCCATCTGTTTCCCCAAACACCATCTATATCCATCTCAAATATCAGTTCTGAGATCTACTGAAATAACACTTTTCTGATTCAATAATGAAACCAGATTTTTTTTCCATTTAGGTGCAAAGTATTTACTTTTAGTAAGGCTGTTTCATCCCCACCTTTGCATTTAAAAAAATTGACCTTTTTTTGGATACAGGTAGAATAAGTGGTATTTGCAAAGTCAAAATAAGGCTGCAGAGAAGATATTCTAAAGGCTAATCCATTACTTTTGAAGAAAAATATCAAGCTTTTCCACAATACCTTATTATTATTCTGGGTCACCATGATGTTTCCATGCACCTTGGCATGTCCCTTTAATTGGATCCTTACATAGGAAGGTCCGGCATAGTTGCATTGAAAGCTGACATTTCTAACTAACTGACCTTTTCAGGCCCAGTGATACTCCTATAATGATTATCCTCCAGCATTGTTTGGACACAATACCACATACTTCACAGCACATAAAGAATATGTTCTTTGAGAACTATTCAAAATGCCCAATCTCAAGTTAGCAAAATGAGAAAATTGGGTGCAAACATTCATCAGAGTGTTATTGTGCAGGTATCGATTTGAATGCCCTTTCATTTCTCTGGGAAAAAGTGTTGTATTATAGAGCTCTAAATTAACTTCTGTTCTGTTTTTTTTTTTTTTTTTTCCCCAGTAAGTATAAAAAGGTCAAATTCATTCATAAGGCTGAATAGATTTGCAGGATATAAGCAATAAGATAGCAATCAACCTTCAAATAACCTTTAAAGAGACAGTATCTTTTCTTATGAACAGTAATTGATCTGCTCATTAAGTCACTGCATACTCTTTGGGGCTCACCTAGGCAAAAATGTATAAGACCTGTGACAAAAGGATGTCAGCTAGAACAAAACAGGAATAAATCCTCATGTGGAAATAGAAATATTTTACAGGTTTTGGAGGGTGTAAAGTTGATGAAAGGATTGACATTGCGATGTGAATTCCTTGACTTGACTGTCATAAGGCTGAGTGAAAAAGACATAGAAAAGACCTCGAAGTGTGAATTTGGTATTAGTGAGGACAACGCTGATAGCGTGTTCATACATGCCTGGAACCTGAATACATCTTCAACTTCCCTTCTGAATTTAGTGGCTAATGTGGGAGGGTTGTCATTCATTGCAGTTTGCCTCTGGTCGGCGTACACATAGCGGGGCGTAGTATAGGGGAACCTCTGCAAGGGACCCTGCTACAGATCGCATCTGGCTTGTCATCATGTATTGCAGTCCCTGTTTTAAAAAAAGCCAGACTGTCAAGTGATGGCTTTCTTTGCTCCGTGGTGGTTTTTGATGCATGGGGGGGGGGGGCTAATCATCTCTGCCTACACAGAAAGAAAACCTGCATCCAGCTTGTAGTGCTGACTCCCTGACTGCAGCCTGCTGTAACCTTCACAGGGTCCTGGGCTGTGTCTCTGCAGCTCCTCTTGCGTAAGCGAGGGCGGTTAAAGGGCTGCTGGAAATTTTTTCAAGGAAGAACTATTTAGCCAGAACTCCCTTAAAGAACAGGGATTGCTGATTTAAGATACCAATTGCAAGATTAGTGTTCTGTCCATGTCCTTATTTCTTTTCTGCATGTAAATCCATGTTATGTTTTTAGTATTATTTTTATGAATTGCACATATGCTGAGGACTGTCTGTGCATAATTGATTACAAGTTGTCTTGGTTTTTATCTTTGATCAGAATTTTCAGAAGCAGCAAGTATCCCAGGTGACGAGGCTTTTTATGCTGTAAATGTTTGCACATAATGCTTTCTGTTTTACTTCACAATGTGCAGAATGAGTGTCTGGCTCATTTAAAGAGAGTGAAAATGAGCAGTTCTGTGCATAGGTGTATTGTGCTTGTTTTCTTTTTGTGTAAGCCTGAGGAAAACTTAAAATAATCAAATTTTTTTTCCTCCAAAAAACCCACCCTTTCTTGAGTATCAGATTTTTTTAGAGAGAATGGAAAGCTTTCTTCCTCTCTAATGACATTTTAATTTGCAAGGGCATCTGTTTGGAAACAGTCTCTTCACTTAGGCATTTTGTTTGTTTGTTTGTTTAATTCTCTGCTGAGTGACATGAACAAGACTTAGTGAAAATCAGTGTATTAAATATCTAGAAGACAGTAAAAGATTATATTGACACTACAAAATGGAGTACAGTGCAGAAATGCATGAGCTAGCAGAGACCTGAACAGCAGAGCTGTGCAGCTCAGAACAGACTCACCAGTGTGGGTCCAGATGCCAACAAGCACATTATCTGAGTTATCTATGCCTGAGATAAATAAGCCCTGACTCTTTTTTTGTTGTTGTTTTGTTTTGGGATTTTTTTGGTTGGCTGGTTGGGTTTTTTACTGGCTTTAGGGTGCTGTTAATAAAGTGCTGCTGAATTGCACCTGGACCTGAACCTTTTCTTGTGATGAGCCAGGCACATACAGCTAACTGTGCTTCATTTCTATTTTAGTAGCACCCATGTATCCGGTCCATGAGGATGTCATTGTGCTGGCTGCACACTGTGTGACACCAAGCTGCCCCTGAATAGTTGGGGACTTAAATAGATAATGCAAGGGGCAGTGGGCAGGAAACATGGAAAAAGAATGTCAGAAATAAAATATTATTTTAATAGAACTGCATTTTATTTTTGAGAAGCTGTCCACTACTGTCTTTGTCTTCTTCTAGACTTCTGTGCCTCTTTGCTGGCCCTTTCCCCCAATCCTAGTGTCACAGAAAATGGCAAAACAGTGATGATTATACAGCTACAACAGATGGGACTGAGGAAAGGGGGAGCTGGAACTGCACAAAGGACTTTCCTTAGCTCATTTGTTTCTAAGAATTGCCAGTGGGCTCATTTTTTCAGTATGCAGAACATTTTCTGTTTAAGCAGTCAGCCAAGGTCACTGGGAAACCCAGAAGAAAGGATAACCTAGAGCCTTTATTATTATTTTGAGCTTGTAACTTGAAGGCACAATGGAATTTTTAGGAGCCATTTGAATGGGGAAGGTGTGCTGGTTTTGTGAATTCAGACTGAAAGTGCAGGATGACCCATGGTGGAAAAGTGACTTGTTCATCACAGAGCTCAGTGCAGTATTGGAGAGAGTTATATGAGATGATGCTAAATGAGGTAGCATGAGTACTGTTAGGCAGTAGTATCACTGCAATGTCCTTAAAAAGCAGGTTAAAAGAAGGTGAAATACTGTTTTAACACCACTGTCTGTTTCTGATGTTGCAGCTAGCTGTGGTATCTGTGTAAGATGCCGTACTGGACCGATAGATGCTGTGAGTGCCAGGACAGAGAGTGCTGGCAGAGGAGCAAGGCATGGGAGGGGAAGGGACACAAGGCAGTATGGGGTAAAGTCTGCAGTGGGGCCTGGGGAGGGCAACATAAACCATAAAGTTGTATGTGGTGGGCTATACGAATCAAAATGAAAATAAGTGTTCGAAATATCTAGGAGACAGCGGGTGATTATATTATTCTTCATGTTTTTATTATATTATGTCCCCTATTACACAGCTGCATCCATTGTCCTTATCCTCTGGGGACTACTGGAAGAAAGTATCTGCAGAGACCCTGATTTTCCTGTCCATACTCAGGGAAGTCTCAGAGCTGCTGTCATTCCCTTGCAAAACCTGCCTGCTTGCTGTTCCTCCCAGAGACTGTGAGGGTGCAGGGCCCATGGCTGGATGCAAAAGGAAGCCTCACCTGGTCACTTAGACCTGCTGCAAATTTGCTTTGGGATTTGATTCAGAACACTTAGGTTGCCTCTTACTTGGACCAAGCCCCGAATTGTTGTCGAAGGTTTGACAAACCTGACACCAAGAGCAACTCCATGCACTGCATTAGCGTGTGATCCTGAACTGAACACCCTCGCTCCAGCAGATGGGCTTGAATTTTGTTATTCAAGCACTAAAATAGCCTTCTATATACTAGAAAACATTTCCTAAATGGTCTGGTTTGAGTACCTGGGGCAGCTGCTCTGGGCTCCGGCCTCGACCGCTGCAGCACGGCCAAGCAAGACGTTCCCACCCCTCTGCCCCCTTGCACCCAGGCGCAGGTGCCCATCTCTGCCATAGCGTTGGCTTTCACACTGGCTGCATGAACACTTGTGGCATCTCACCAAATGCCTCTCAAAGCAGGAGCCATGGTGCTGTGTGTGTTTGTACCTAGCACAAACAGAGATGCTATATAATAGTGCTGCTACTAATAAATATAAACCGTATAGATGTCAGGTTGCCCTGAGAATGTATTCTCCCCACAAACCAGGCGGCTCTACTGTGGTGCTCAGGAATTAACTGCAGGAGTATTACTCTCTTAAGGCTTTGTGTTATAGTTCTGTTTTCTTCACCTTTAACCCCACAATGGATTATGACCATACTTTCTCTGATAACTAAATGCTCTTCTGTCCTTTGACAAAACAGATTTGTGTCTTTTCATAGCTTTCTGTAGAGGGCTAATAATACATGGGAAAGCTTTACTGCCCACAGGAGACTTTGCCTGGCCGTAATAATAAGAAATGCTGTTGAAAAGTCATGATCAATGTTAATTCAGTTATTTTTCATTTTCTTTTTTTATAATGAAATCTTCTACTTTGTGCATTTTATCCAGTGCTACCCTATGAATTGCTCATTGGAGGGAGGGGGGGTTGGTTATAAAAATGAGTTCTTTTTGTTTGTCCTCATACAAAAATAACCGCAATATTTTGAAATGATGAATTTAAGGGAGAAAAAAAGTGGAATCTCGGATGTACAAAAGATGTAAATATTGTTTTCCAGGTTTTATGGTTCCCAGATGCCTCCTCTAATTGCATAGCTAACCCTGAGTTTATTAAGTTATTTTCCAGAGTCAAACTCATTTGTAAACATGTCAGAGTAAAAACTAAATTTAAAAAAACAAGACCTTTGGATTAGAATTCTGGAGTGATAAACAAACTAATTTAGAATGTATTTGCATGTAATTTACATGTGCCAAAATAGGATTGCATGTGGTTTGTAAATACAGGTCTTGAATCTATTTAAAACTACAGAATAGCACAGAAGAAATTAATTGTAGCTTAAAAAAAAAGGTTAAAATAATAAAAAGATGGCTTAAAATGGCCCATGTTTGAATGTGATTCAATGTGCAGAAACTGGTGAGGAGAGATAAGCACGCAGAGAAAGCTGTAAATTCTAGCAGCAACATCTGTAGTAGTTAGAACACTATGTTTTATAGCAATCTCTTACCTCCCCCCATGGACATTACTATGGCATGCAGTATATTTACTATTCACTTTCTGCAAGAGATGTTTTCCTAGCACAGCCTTAAAAATAAGGTCTGTTTCCTTTCTTTTAATGTTCAGTCTTGTTCAGAGATAATGCCGTCAGCTTCCATTTGAAGTGTCTTGGCCAGTTGGGCCTCCACACTTTGGCACAAGATAATAATTTATAATCATCCTGCTTATTACAGTGGTAACAAAGGATCAATCAGCAGGTAAGTCCTCCACTTTGCTAGGTACAGTTTCCATCTGGAGAAGTCCTGTTGGTCATTGGTGCCTGCAAATCTTCCAGCCTGAGTAGACAAGGCAACTTGAGAGAGGGAGGAGCAGGTCATGCGAGCCACTGAGTAGCGTTGGTGATGGGACTTGCAGAGTGATGCTGAAGGAAGGGGACACAGAGGGAGGGAGAGGCTTGGAGCAATGACCACATGGAGCTGGCAAGGTCTTGTCAGGAGTTTTGCAGGTGTTCGGAGTGCAGGAAGATTCACGTGCTGGTTATTTCTGGTTTTGCACCTGCCAGAAGGAGGCTCTGACTGAAGCCTCCACATTTTTTCCACCCAAAATACTACATGTCAACAGGCAGGATGGAGGATACCATCTATGCCTGCTGCTTCAGAAATATGCAGGACAGAGGGAAACACCACCTGTGGAGATCTGAGGTAGGAGGAGTGACATCAGCCATGATAGGCAGCAGGTCTTGCTTTGGCTACTTGGCGTCTACTCCTGCTGTCAATGCTGAAATTCATTCTGGGCCTTGGGATTAAAGCAGCCGTGGTTTTGAGGGAAGAGGAAATGCTCTTGGGATATGAAGGGGTTGAGTAAATCAAATGTAAGGACTGAACTTAGAAAGGTGTTGCTGGAGTTATGGGGGAAAGGATGCTTTATTTACCTTTAAAAAAAAAAAGAGCATGTTTTCAGGTTTGTCTTCAAATACCAAGGAATATCCTTTTCTATATTAATAGCCTAGCAGCCAGGGGTTAGATATGGCAGCAAAGTGGTCCTGCAATACTTGATGTATCAGGGTCTGTAGAGCTCAACAGTATTGAATCTCACTTGTTTTCAGACTTTGCTGAGAATAAGTAGACATGTAAGGATTTCCCCCCTGAATCCTGTGATTATTTTATTTTCTACACTGGCTTCATTTCATACATTTTCTTTACTTTTTAGATAAGGGGTAGAAAAATAATTAGGAGTGGAGGGGGGAAAAGCAAACTTTTTGAGGTAGGAGACAGAGCTATGTTGTGTATTTGCTACTCAGCATTTTGCTTGTGTACCATAGAAAAATATTTATTATCAAGGAGGACCAGATGTCAGGAACCTTTCCATATTTTTTTTCAGGTCATAATATTTCTATTTCAATGTGTGGATAAATGTCTCTAAATATTTTCTTGTACTTCTTATCATTTCATCTCTAGAAGACATTAATTGTAGCTTTAAAAAAAAAGGTTTTATTTCCCATTTGGCTATGAGCCATTTTGTGTATCTGCTTTAAATATTAATTATTAACTAGGATATAATCTAATTAAGTCTCTTTAGCTGTCCATTTCTTCCAAAGAAGGTAGCTGGATGAAGCAAGAAAGATGCATCATTACATAGATGATAAATTAGCCTCTTATCCCAGGAGAAGAAAGTTTCCCAACACCAAGGCTGAGATATACCAGGGGCTGAAGTGGAGGGGCCTCCTGGCTTTTGTCCCTTTTGTGTTTGATACATAGCGTGAGCCTACCAAGATGGCTTTTACAATTAAATCATTGATGGTGGTGGAGCATCATTCCCGTAAGTTCCATTCTACTAGAGTTATTTTTGCCAGTGAATGGACTTAGTGGGAGGTTGGTGGTAGGTTAAGTGTTTTTAAGTTGCATTTGAAAGTGTGGAGTTAGAAAAACAATAGCAAGTGATATTTAAAGAAAAAAATAAAATCCAACAACTAATAAAAAGCTTTTGCACATATCCCAAGTGAAGCAAATCCCTTATATGAAAATCAGTGAAGCTGCAGCACTAGCATGTCCTGCAAAATCTGCTGACTGAACTTGCTATTTTGGTGGGGGGAAGTTATTATCTTTATACAAATGAATGGCCTTTTGACAAAAGATATTTAATGGCTACCTTTATCAACTGAGTCCTGAAGATGAAATGTGAGGCTGGCAATTAGCACCAATGAGCAGCTGTGAAAACAGGAGTTTTTCTCATTTATTATGATTATATTTTTGTTCAAATATTTACATATTTTATCTCTTATTGATTGCAAACTTTATTATAATTTTTAACAGCAAAGGAGATACTTTGGATTAAAATTTTGGATATTTGTGTATTTAGATCTATCTTTATTTGCCAAGTTAAATGCCAAAAAGAGTCCTTGTTTATATGAACAGTATCTATATGGATTTATCTATACGAACAGTTGAAAAGCTGGGCATTAGATTGCATAGCTCATCAGTCTAGCTTCAAACCTTACCCTGCAAACAGCTGAATGACTTTGGAAATCTGCAGCGTGTTCCTGAAACTTTAAACGATACCATTGTGTTGCCTGATGCAGCTTAGTGGTTCACAGAAAAATGGCTGGTGAAGCCGGAACATTTTCTCCTGTGTTGTATCTGTCTCCATTGTTCATAGATGATCAGTTCCAGAAACAAACACTGTGTCCATGCTGATAGTACCTCCGAAAAGTTCCCTCACTGGAGCACAGACACCCAGTCCAGTTCAGATGCACATGCAAATGCTATAGAGTTAAATTACAGATATGTTTGTAATACTGCCAATAATACGGCCTGATTTATTTTTTTGTAACTCAAACTCTCCTGTGCTATTGTGACATTGCTAAGAAACACAGAGAAGACAGACACAGTTGAACTTTTGTATTCTCCAGGAATTGGGCAGGCAGCTCAGGCAGATGGTCCATTTGGGAACCAGAGCCAGAATACGTGCACGCTCCTGATTTCCTTAAAATGTGGCTGGCAAAAGTGATCTTCATCCGTGATGGACTTACCTTGGATGACGAAATCCAGAAAGCAAGTCACTGCTCCCAGGATTATATCTCATTAGATAGAAGCCAAAAGTTCCTTAAGATAAATGGATGCACTACCCCAAATTTCTGTGCAGTGGTATTGACCTTGCTTTACCCCTCAGGAGTGACATCTTAGAGTCATTGCAAATGTCTGCTCAGACCACAAAAGCGGTCCAAAATGCAAACCAAGTATTTGAGAATATTAAGAAAACTAAAGGACAAATTATATGTAGCAATACACTGTTCTCAAAATAGGTGGCAGAGCTAACAGAAGTGCTGTGAAAGGCAATGAGGTTGATCAGTAAAATGGCTTCCATCTGAAGAGAAATAAAGTAGAAATGTGATTTTTCTGTAGGAACTGCTACTAGTCTAAATGGAGCTTGAACTGAGTTTCTGAAGCTCATGGGGTTTTTTTTAATAGTTGAAAAATGCTGCAGCCCCTGCTGCATAGCTGTATTTTGACCCACATGATGATGGATAAATACAGCAATAAATAGAAGTTACTACTGGCCCAGGGATCATAACAAGTTTATATTCATTAAGGGTGAAGAGAAGACAATTGCAACCAGTACTTAGGTTTTCTTGAGAAGGACTAACCTCCCACAACTGCAGAAATTTCTTAGCAAATATTTGAACAGAAAATATGCTTTTTTCTTCTTTTCTTCTTTAAAGAAAATGTATTAATTGTATATCTCCAAAACCACATGCCTTGATATGAAAGAAAACAACTAGCCAAAAATCCATTCTGGTTCAGTGATACAATGAACAGAGCATGAAAAAGTAAAACTCAAATATTTATCCCTAATGGGAATAGGGGACCTAAATTACTAACACGTATAGACAGAAGAAGGGGAAAAAAAGAAGGGGGGGGGAAGGAAACAAAAGATGTGAGGGTAAAATCCATGTGGGCAAAACTAAAAGTTCTAGTTTTAGTATATTTGCTAGGTTCTCTTTTATTCAAAACAGACTAAAACTCTACTGGTTTTAGTACGTAATGGTGATGCAGAAAAGGCAGATGTTTCTTTAGTTTTCTGTCACCTTGGGATGAAATTCTTTCAAGACCAATAATAACCGAAAAGGATGTTATTCTTATCTCTGTCAGGGATAAACACTCTTAAATCAGCAGACTGAGACAACCATTTCTTGTACTGGAGTCCTAGAGGAGCTGGGATCAGCTCAGACCCAATGCCATTGCTAATTAATGTATTTTGGAACTTGGGGGGGTGCCATTTTATTGTGCAAAACTCAAAAAGGCAACTAGTGTGACTCAGGTTAGCAACGACTGGTATTTTGACAACACCACACAGGAAACTAATTCAAAGACTGATGGAAGTTTAGTTAGCAAAAGTTAAATGCGATTGAAAGGCAGTCAGCGTTTCATGAGAAAGAGGATTTGTCAGACAACTCACCACAGCCTTTGAGTATGTTATAAATTTGGTTGATAATGTTAGCTGCATAATCTTTTAAGATGTTTGATTTAGTACCTTACAACTTTTAAAAAACATAGAACGTATTAAATAGGTTAAATATCAGTCAACTGACACATCTCAGATCACTCATCATGGAGGAATCTCACTTGAGTAGGGCTCTTTTTAATGGGTTTCTTTTCACGGTAGTGGGCCCAATGCTATTTCTAATGATGATTTGTTGGTGATTAAAACATCACTGCTGAGTGGTAAAGAAAGAGGTAGAGAGGTTAGTCATACAGTGCAACCTTCATCTCTTGATGGGCCGGATCCATTCACACAATATGCATTTCAATATAGCAAAAAACAGATTTCTGCTTCTTAAAGCCAGGAATGCAGCTGAAGCCTACTTAATGGAGCAGTATTGACTGAAGGTATTTGGGATTGTGTTTGTCAAGAAATTAAACTGGATGTAGCCTGGAAAGGCATATACCCAAACCAATAATATTTTTTTTTCCCCTGAATATACAGAATATAGACAGGGAAGTAGAATGGATCAGTATGTCAAAACTATATTTCAAGATATTTTATACCTCAACATGTGCTATTCTGGTATCCACTTACAAAGAAAAGGCACTGAAGTATCGGGGAGTTGAGAAAACATTTTAAAATATAAGACTTTAAACTCTTTAACTCATCAAAGTGAGACAGGGAGGTGATGTGGTAACCATTTGAAGGTAGGCTCTGAGTCTACTGATAGCATGTGTGTGTTTGTTTTTTAATACAGACAGCTGATCCAAATTACATTTTTACTCATATGTGATTCACCTTTTGTGTAGCAGCCTTTCATGCATGTACGGGTTCATGTCTGCATAAATGAGAGCGAGCTACACTCAAAGGCTTTAATGGAAGTTAGGTCCCTGTGTACACACAAAATAAGGTCAATTTACAACATATTTACAGCAAAGAACTGTCAAAAGATATTTTGTGTATCTCTCATAATCAGGACCAGAATCCCATGGCAACAGGCAAAGGTCTTTTGCACAGCATGCTGTGGACTTTGAAGTGTAGTATTTACAGTAATATTAACCACACTGGATGGTGCATGAACTAGACTGGTGTTCTCCGAGGCTGGCTGAAATGATATGAACTTGCTTACTATGGAGGGATGAAATCATTGCTTGCCTGAGTTTAGATTCAAGTACGTAAATAATTTACAGCTTTGTTTTGCTCTGAATCTCTATATAATGTGCAGACGCTGTCGAAACGGGCAGGGTATCAGAGATAGATTTCTGGAAAGATCTGCCCTTTAGTCAAAGGAGATAAACATATCTGAGTGTTACCAGGATGCAATCAAAGTGAAGAGTTATTATGCTAGTAGAGAGCAGCATAGTTAGAAAAGCTACCAAGGAGAAGTGATAACAGTAAGAGTTTAATGGAATATGTGAAGTTTTACTATAGTTTCAACACAAGAGCAGAGCTCAGAAGTAAGCTCTCAAATACTCAGTGTATTTTTTCCTGACTTTTAGGTGACCAATTACACCATGTAAACTAGGAAAAATATTTCATGCTGTGTTAAGCAAGGAAGACATAAACAAGAGAGCAACATGAGAGTAAAGCATAATAATTTGTCTGCTGCAGTACTATGAAGTTAATAGCACTATATGGACAAATGAGAAGGGGCATGAAAACCAAGAAAAAGGCTGGATCAGGCATAGCATTGAGCAGTATACCAAAAGTGACATTTCTGTTGCGCTGCCTTCCTCTTCCACTTCGAACAAAGTGTGCAATGTGGTGAGCTACAGCTGGAAACCTTTGGGCTACATTGCAGTGTCCCACAAAAGAAAAAGCTGTTGAAAGCATGCAGAATAAGGAGCAAACAGAGCAGGCATGCTTCTAAAACAAAACTGTGTTGCTCTTATTTCAGACGTGGAACTCCAACAGCATCTCACAAAAGTTAAAGATCAAACTAGAAGTGGGGAGCTCACATCACTAAACTAATAACATGGAAAAAAAGCTTGCATGAAGTTGAACATTACTTTGCTGCTTTACAGGACCTTTTTATTTGGGTGGTTGGAAGTTTGTGTTTCCCCTTAACGAGGCAAAAGAATTTAATGGCTTTATATTGTTTGTAGTTGAGTGTGCGCCTGCAGGCTTGCTTGATGAGAAAAGTGACATCCTGAGGAAGCATACAGCAAATTGCAAACAAAATCCTTATTAGTAGTGGCAGTTACCTCCTGGGGTACGATTGATTTGGAATCCCTGTAAGGATAGTGCTTTCCTTGCTCAGCCAACTTGACAAATAAGAGCATTTCTTAGGAGTTCATATTCAAATTCTGTTTGTGGTAATAATATTTAACTTTCAGATTCAAAACAATTAAAGCAAGGTACTGAATATCACTGTGCCTGAGAGATTAATTTTGAAAGTTACACATAACACCCCTTTTCTATTGCAAATGCAATAAAAAAGCTGCTGCTTCTGCTCATCCTTAGAGTGGTTATGAAGAGCAACCGGGATTCAAAGATTTGGGATGCCCCCAAAGCATGCATTCACTGTGGGCATCCATGTTTTGTCTCAGCTCAGAAACCCAGAAGATCTCTTTGATCCATCCTCTGCCATACTCTGGAATGTGACAGGGAGGACATAGAGACAGTCTGGACTATTTGACAACAGCAATGTGAAGCAGCAGACAAGATTTTTCATATGTAAGCAGTGTAATAACAGTCTTGACAGGAATCAAAACAGTCTGCAGTATTTGTTTCGTTTCCCATCAGCCACTATTTATGTCACTGCAACAAGAAGTGAGAAGTACCAAAATGTTTGCTCCTTTTTGCCCCATACAACTAAAATATCTGAAAATATTTACTCTGAGCATGCAAAGAGGCTCTGGAGTGGAGGCAATTATGAAAAATAGTCAGATCTAATCCCAATTTATGTTGCTCAAGCTCTGTTTAGATTAGCAAATTGTATGGATGGGCAAGTAAGTGGATTTTTGGGGCAGAACAGCTGGCTCTGAAGACATCATACCTATTCTATACATTCTGAGGTTTTTACATTGGACCACCTCTAGTCTGCTCCTGTGACTTGAATGCCTGTTGGTGGTTGGAGCACATCTTCTAATTTAATTTCTTCTGAGCGGAATCCATTTTGTGTGCTCCGGGATTGCTCTGTGATGTGAACCAAAGCATGAGAAATGCAAATAATCAGGAGACTGCCTTCAAAACTTAAAATGCTTAGGAAGTCATATGGAGGAAGTAAATGTCTTGTTAACTTACTAGTTGTCAAACATGTTTCTCCCAAATTCCTTTTTAACTCAGGGCACCACCAAAATACTCTCAAGTTGAATTGGTTTTAGCATTGTTTTATTTCATGAGAGAAAAATCACTGTTACCAAAGTAAAATAACAGCTGTTATTGTAACGCGTCATGTGTAAAGGCAAGCATCTAAGTATTTGATATTTTGTGTTTTGAACAGTATTTAGTGGTTTTTATCTCTGTTGCTGGAAGGTTGGACTTCTGCACTTGATAAACAAAATGGTGTTGATCTTCACATCTGAAACCATTCAGAAATGCTATTAATACATCTGTTAATTAAATATGTGCTCATGTCCTGATTTTTTTACCTTGAAGCATGTTTTACCATTTTAAAAGGGCCATTAATAATCAGAAAGGACCGATGATACCAGAATTACTAACTCACTAGCCTTCTAAGAATTCACATATTGATACCCTGAATTTGGCTGCAAGCCTTGAAAGTTACATGCAATATTTAAGGCTTCAGCCTGCCATGAGATCTGTTATGTGTATAAGTAGGTATTCTGCAGTATTTGCTTACGTTGCATCTCATGTATGGTAATAGCCTGTTGTGGGTGGATTCCTGAGCTTCTAGAAACAGTCTCCCCTCTTAAAACTGGCAAAACAAGATTCTAAGTCTTTTTTCAGTTTTCTTATTTGAATTAATATTGCACTTGTATATGACACATTTTCTATAGCCCAAGCAGAAAACCATGAAGTATTGTCACATTTCATGCATCAGAGCTTGATACACAGGGTGTCCCAGCACACTATAGTACTCTATTGCCAAATGCATTTTTCTTCTCAGGAGACAATTGACATTGATTAGTGCTGGAAATGAGGCAGTAGGTTAGCTGGTCACCAGTCTGTTCCTCTAATGATAATGCTTTGGTTTGAGGAACTCTCAGTAATCAGTTGATCTCACTTCAAGAAGGATTTGATAAGTCTCATTGATACTATCTTTTATGGATTTTTTGGTTTCTTCTATGTGAATTATGTTTTGAGGTTTCCCTTTCATGAAGCACTTGTTTGTCTTCTTCCCTTGAACTTCTATGACTTCTTACTGAACAATATGACGGTATTTTTTAGTTTGCCTACAATGGGGGAAACTGTCAACAATTTGATCAGGGAGTTGATTGAATACAACGAAAAAGGGTTTTTTAATGCTGTGTTATTCATTCATCTGTTTAGTTTTGGTTCCTTAAATGGTCTGTAAGGAGACAATCTATTTGATAGAAGTCTGAAGTAAAGCCAAATGAGAGGCTCATTTACCCCAGAAATACTACTCTGTTTAGCAGATTTGTTTGTACAACTTCTCACTTGGTAACAGTTATTTCCTAGTTAGTATAAACATGGTCCACCTTCCAGGGTTACTCTTCGTTTGTATAAGGGCTCTACACTTTTACACACTAGATATCAGCTTTAAGAGTGTGAAGACCTTATTCAATGACACACCAAAGTCATTACCTTCTGAAAAAGCTTGTGCATTAAAAATGTCTGAGAACATTTCTTCAGGTTCATCACAGCATTGGTCTTTTCTTCTCAGTGGCAGACTTGAAAAATTTGACAGGGTAACCTAACACTTCCAGAACGGTGTTAGGAGAAAGATGCTCCTGTGCATAAGAAGTAGAAATAACATTACATAAACCATACTTTATATCCATAAGCCTTTCGGGGTCTGGGTTATTTTTTTATTTTTATTGGAGAGTATGCTGAATGCCGACAAACAATTACTGATAGCTTTGTAATGTCATTTCTAGGCTCTATTTGTAAGTTGTGCTTTCCATTTCTTTTCTTGTATGTGAATGCACTTGCAGAAAGCCAGGTAGACGTGAAATTTCCGGCAGTGGTGTTGGGTGTGTTCATGCCCAGAACAGACACAATGAGGCCCTGGCATGCCAAGCTGTGTCCCAGTGTGCCCCAACTCTCCTCCCAAAGGAGAAAAGCTAGAGGAGGAAGAGGGCAATCCAGTCTTTACACCCATTCAGCCCCTGGCCTTTTCCCCTGCTGCTGTCAGCAAGGGTGTTAATTAGTGTCAATTGTGACAGCAAGTAATGGGACCGGTGCCACAAATGCATTTGCTAAACTAGTCTGCCAGCAAACAGTCCACAGATGGACATGACTTTCATTCACCACCGACTTGGGCTGTGATGTCATGGCAGACCCAAAGGTAAAAGTTGTCTAATTTATTGCTATTCCCTGCGGACCCTGGACTCCTCCCATATTCCTTTGTTTTAAAAGACATACTGGAAGGCTGCAGTTCAAACGTTTCATTTTCCAATTTTAGTTTTTTCCTCCCTGTGGTAGACTGCTCTGTAATAATTCGATATTGATGAGGATATTTTCTCAAGGCATCTGAGGCTTCTGTTTTTCAGGGATCAAAGGAAGGAATAATCTGGATTTTTGCAAATGGATACATGACAACATTGATGTTGTATCTTCAGTGAAATGCAGCATTAATGTGCTTCATCTGGTCCAGAGGCTATTCTAATACTAATGTGCTTTTACGCCTTAAAAAACCTCCATGACCCAAATACAAATAGGAAATACAGTATGATTTTACCTTATAGTAGTTGAGAGATGCAAGGTTTTTCTGGCCTACCCTGGATGTTCATGTCCTAGTTTAGCTTCACTCCTGTCCATTTTTTTTCTTTTCAGTGTTTTCTGCAATCTCTGGCATTATCATTTCAACCCATTGATTCTTTGGCTCTGGGATCACCAGATACTAAGGTCTCATTTGTACTCCTCACCACCTGTTTGAATGGCAATCAGAGATCCCAGCTGCCAAGCTCTGTAATATTTTGCCCAGTTGAGGATTGTGGTTGGCATCAATGCAGATTTCATTTAGTTATGCTGGCAGCTTTCACAGTACCACTGGGCTTGCTATAGGTGCAGACACAAGTGGTTTGGTCACTTATTCTTTTTACATAGTCTAAAAACATGTAAAAAATATGCCCAGGCAAGTTGTTCCTTCATTGAAATTTACTTTATTAAACAGGCATGCCATTTTCAAGGTGGAGGCATGCAACTGCGCTCTTCACTTGGCATCACGTTCTCGTGCTGGCGGAGATGTTTGTGCTGCCCTTGGCATTCCTCCTCTATGTTTTTCTCTATCACTCTTGGGGTGGCTTTGGCAGCTGCACTGGCCAGATGCAAAGCTCTCGCCTCTTTTCCAGCAAAGGCATGTGAGGTCTGTGTAAAAAGCTTTCTGGCAGAGACTCTGCATTTTGCCTGGCTCTGCTTTGCTTCCTCAAGATTTGCTCTTCATCCTATAGATGTACTATCTTCTGACCTGCAAACAAGCATGAGGAATTCAATTGCGTGGGTTGGGTGTTTGGAGAGAAAGCAGCTTACCTAACACACACAAAAAGCCCTATTAGTGCCTGTGTCTGCTCCATTTCTGATGTATAAACAGTTATTTTGACATTTAATGAATTTGTCATCTTATATCTTGGAAGCACAGCAATACCATGCACCCCTTTAGAATAAGCGGTTCTGTTAGCAGAAAGATTAATAATGCCTGCTTGCAAATACGGATTTTCTGATCTTTAATAAGTAGTGAGCTCATACTACAAATTTTCCCCTGATGAAAACATTTTAATAGTCTCTTTCTCCTTGAATGGTCTGCCTGTTTTCATAAAAAATGAAGGAACTTCTTATTTTGCAGTCTACTACCCTTTGTCTAATAGCTTGAAATTCTTCAACAGGTTCAAGAGTTACTGTAAGCATGCATACTCCAGGCAAACAAACAAAAAAAAAAGGAGATACCGTTTTCCTTAATTTGTCAAAATAATCAGGACAAATTCAAGTAGGAATGTTATTACTGACCTCTGCCAAGGTGACATTGTCCTGAAGCATTTGTGCTTGCAACAAGCAAAATGCTTCAATAATTTCTCTCCAAAGTTCATTATTGTAAGTGTTCCTTTTGCTAAAAAATAATAAAGATCCACCTTTGGAAGATTTTGTCCAAGTCAGTGAATTTGGTAGCCTAACACTTTAGGATATTTTAGTTATATAACCAGGAAGAATTCTGTCTTCAGACACTGTACCTGTAGGACAGAACAGTGAAATCTTAAGCTTCCACTAGAATACAGAACTTAAAACGTTCATATATAGAGCCACACAACAGTGGCAAAGGCGATATAACTGGCCAGCTGGTCCCCTAGCCTCACATGGGGAGAGCATTTGGAAAAGTGGAGAATATTCTGCAAGCCTGATGGTTATTTCTCTTTTGAGCATGAGAAAGACTTGATGGTTGTTCTCTTCAGTCTGTGAAATGACTTGCTGTTTTGACACTTAGGGTTTGCGTTGGAAATCTTTCATTTTAAAGTTGGTTATTCACAAATGCTAATGGTGGTAATATTAGCAGTATACTTTGTAAGCTGTCACTTTATAATCTCAGTCTTTACGTAAGAATCAGGGTTTTTTTGGTCTCTTATGATTAACAGACAGAGATACATGACTTGTACGATGTGATTCAGTGTCAGACTCAGGAATAGGCTGTGGGAGTCACAGCCTCTGTCCTGGGTCTCCACCTAGTAAACTGCCACAGAAGTATGTTTCTGCTCTTTCCAGTTCATTTTTCTAAATATTTTTGCTTCACCTTTTGTGTTTTTATAGTTGCAGACATTTATAAGGTGCCCATCACAGAAGCATTCAAGTGTCACAACATTAAATGAAAGGCAAAACCTTAGTTCTAAATAAATAGTGCATACTCAACACTGTCTGCTTTACCTGTAAAACTGTTGCTCATACTGAAGTCTTGATATAAAATTGTTTGGCTTATCTAAAGAAGATTCCCGAGGGAATCGCTGCTGCTGCTGTCATAGAAAAGTCATATCCAAGATGCCTCATCTAATGAAACCCACAGCAAGGTTGTTTATGTTCTGATGGACCATTAGGTGGAGCACTGTGTCCAGAGACCTTCACCAGTAATGTGAAGCCAGAAGGCTGCCACTGAGGATGTGGGGCACTTGGGATGAGATGGTGATCAAGGAATATTTCAGTTAACTCAATAGTTTCACCATATATAAAGATCACGAGAAAATCAAGCCACTGTGTTTGATGTTCTGAGGTTGTTGAGTTGCTAGATCACCAAGGACTTCATAGTTAATAAGGAGTGCTTCAGTTTGCTGCTGGAACGAGACTGGCAGTCAGCAGGAGCCCAAGAGCAGGTGCAATATGCTCTTGTCCATTTACTCATCCTCTATGGCAGGCAGCCACGTCCTGCACCAGCTGAAGCTGCCAGATGTCCTTCGGGTCAGTCCCACATCACAGGCATTGCAGTAGTCAAGAGCTTTACTTGCTGTTTGCTTTTGTTGTCTGTTCCTGCCAGCGTTGTTACCTTAGCCTGTCAGTATAAAACTCCCAGTATAATTCTGCCTGCCTCCTGGGGAATACCTTGGGATGAAGGGGACCTGTTTTCAGGTGGCAGTCTCTCATTCCATGTTAAATTTTTAGTTTTCTGCAGCTCATCAGATAGCGCATTAGCTATCACTGATGTCTTTTTAGGTTATTATCTTTAGTGGATCATTTAGCTGTCCTGCATTTCATCCATAGGAACAGTAAATTTCCCTTCGTCAAGAAATTCCCTTAAGCCCCTTCAAAATTATATGTTACATTTTGTAATTATTAACTTCTTATCTTCTTTTTTCTTAAACACCAAACTCAGTAGTGCTCCCTTTCAAGCTGAATTGGCAGAACATGCTGTACGATATACTGTTGTCATTCAGTTCAGGCTTTTTCTCTAATGGCAGCAGTTAGCTGAAGTAACATTTCAGCCCCAGCTGACTGTAAGCGTAGGTTATAATTTTCTGAGATGACTTCTGATTGTGGTGTTTGCCTGCTTCATGAGACTGTGAAGGGCATCAAACATGTCTTCATAAATGTCATAAATTTTTATTTATTATTCTAATTGAGGTACATATTTTAAAGTTTTGTGTGTAGGAAGCAGTATTGATCACCGGTTGACATTTTTAGGAAAAACTACTACTGCAAAATGAAATCATTCATTCTCCTTAGGCCAAGAAAGTTGCAATAGTGTTTGTTTATACAAAACAAAGGAAAGACTGGAGATTATTGGGTGACCAATTTTATATTCATATTTCATGGGGTTTTTGCATTTTTGTCAGAGTAATCCTGTATATCCTGATTTCTAATCATCTGCCTTTTTTGTTTTGAGTGTTTTTCAGATCGTTACTAAAATGGCAGAGTTACGGTTGCTTTACCTGCTTTATCATGTGCCAGAATAATTCTTTTTTAGCTACCTCCTTAACTTGTTTTTTCTGGGTTTTTATTGCTTGGTTTTGGGGTGGGTTTTTTTTTAATGTGTGTGTTTATTTATTTATTTAGTTAGTTAGTTAGTTTTAGTTGGTTTGGGGTTTGTTTTGTTTTGTTTTAATAGCTATATAAATTCTTGCAGGATTTTTGTTTGCCCTTAATTTGCTGATATATACTTTTAAGCTTTGCTAGTTTTTTTTTCTATGGGAATATGAAGTGTTTGCTCTCATGGCAACAATGCCCCTTTTCCTGTAGTCTCAGGTTTAAAGTGTAACAAGCTTGAGTGTATTTGTTTGTACTTCAATAATATGCACGTCCCCAATGTGCCTATGCTGCCGTTTCTCTCATGGTAACCAAGAGTGCTGTGAATCCTCATTCACCAATCTTTCTCTTCTCTTAAATGTCATAGCTGTCAGCAAAGGAGTGATGTAAAAAATATTAGAACAACATTTTCTAGATTCTTCTGTGATCTGCTGCTACTTTCTCTCATGCAGCAAGTGACGGGAATCATTCAGCAGGGACAGATTAGAAAATGATAGCAGCTGAGTAAATCTGACTCATAGAATTAAATATCATGGATCAAATGGGCTTGTGCCAAACTTTCCCACTGGATTTAATGTAAGACTCTGACCCTTGCGGTATTACAAAAGTGGGTCATATTTTCTGTGCTTGTACAGTAGGTCTTTTGACATTTTGCCAACGCCAGTATGCACTATCAAAGGTTTTATCATCAGCTGCCAAAGAGATAACTACAAGTTTTGAATTCCAATATAGAGTGTAATTGAATGGACTGTGTCTCAGGAAAATAACAGGGAGGAAATGGATAACAGCGAGCGTTACGCCTCTGTGTTGCCATGAGGAAATTTGGCACTGAGGCTCAGCTGGAGACTGGATGGCAAAGTTGACAACATCAGAAAGGAGGGAATTTTATCCTTGAACATTGGAAGACATTTCAGTGCCCCTCTCACCACCAGTTCGAGGCTGTTTTGTTGTGTTCAGGAGGCGTAGGTGGGCTACACGGGAAACATGGTTCATGGCTCAAAAGGGAGCTTTTCTTCTCTGTTTTGTCTCTTAAGTACTAGCTGCCTAGTCCTGATCTGGACCTCTCACTCTCCTAATTTTAACACAAAGATTTTGCGATCCTTCTGGTTATTTCCTTTTTATTGGTGGTTTGCCATCCTCAGCCCTGAAGATCTGATGCCCATTTTTCTAAAAGTAATAATGGTTTTCTTCTCCACAACCCCTCTTGTGAGGTAGAGCTGCTAAATTTTTTATTGCTGCAGTCTACATTTCATCTGACCATGAGTCCATAGCTTTGCATCTTTTCCATCTTGCCCACTTTGCTCTGTCATGGGGGTTCCACAAGTTGGTGAACCTGGAGTTCTCAGCACGGTCACTTTTTCCCCTTCCCATATTAGTGGCATGACAGCTTGTCATCATAGAAGTATTTATAGTGGTGCTAACTGCTTCACAGCCTCAGGTGGGGGATAAGAGAACTGAGAGCTAAGGATAAACCAGTGTTGGATGTCCATCATCCACAGCAGGTCTGAGTTCATCCAAGGCAATGGTGAGGTGATGCCAGAGGTACAGGCCAGCTTAGTGGTGTGACAGCCAACGTTGCAATTTTAGAAGCTTGACTTTTGTCCAAAATGAAACAAAATCGAGTCTTCTAAAATAGCGATAATCCTCCTTATACTACCAGAGTGATACTGGAAGGTATCATGTATCTGCGAGTGTGCTGTGTAACCTCAGACTGGTTGCATGCCAGACCCAGCCTCCCTTGCAGTTCTTATAACTCTTAATTCTGGCAGCACAGAAGTTAATAGTTTAGGAAAATTTTGCTTTTTTTATAATTAAGTCTGTAGAAGGTAGAAATCAACAGTACAGTGCGTTTTCCCAGCAGAGACCATAAATTAATTAGGAGCAATTTGCTGTCAGAAACAATTTCCATAATTTTAAGTAAAAAAGCAGAAACCCCGTTTCTATCCTGAAGTGATTTAACTCCTGTGAAGATGAATTATGTGAAATTGCGATTTACCTGCTCCTGGCTCCTGGTACCCAGAACAATGTGGATGACTATTCAGGTGGTGGTTACTACTGCTGGGGCAGAATTTCTGAGAGTGATGCCCTCTCCCCCTGCCGTTCAGATCTTGACCTTTTCGTAACAGAATTGTCTTTGACACTTGCAAATTCCTGTCAGGAGATAATGAACAAATTGCAGTGCTAATCGAACACAGGCCTTTTCTAGGCTTTTGCCTGATAGTCACCCAGCAAAGGTCACAGTCTAACTAATGAGGGCTTTGGGTGATACCTACACAATATGTGGGCTTTTCTGAAAGGCCAAAATTTATGGGTGCCACTTGGGGACAATTCAGCTATCACAAGCATCTTAGAAGTACAGGAAGGGATGATCCATCCATCACTAAAGCCCCATTATTGGACTTAAACACTCAGCCTCATATACATAATTGCCAGACCTTGGGCTCCTCAAAAGGCCTCAGTGTCATCATGATAGATCCTCCTCCCTGTTTACCAGGAAGAATGAACATGAGATGGTCCATTGTGGCATTTAGTATTTCAGCCCATCAGGATTTTAGGGTGATTTGCAGATATCAAGTCACTGGGATGCTGATTTAAATGAAGGGAACATTTGCGGAATCATAAATTTGTCCTATGAAGTCTATTATGTGGATACCTTTCTGCAGCTGATAAGCATTAAAAAATTTACTGCTTCACACTTGCATTTTCTCGTTTTTTTGTGGCCTTTTCAGGTGTGAATATATTTATTGGTACTTTCTTTCTTTGCTGATGTACAATTAAAGCAGTCTGACCTCTAGCTGCCAAAGGGTTCACCAAAATACATTTTAGAAACTGTGGCTTCTAGAGGATAAAATCTGCTATATCGTTAGTTCTTGCTTTAAAGTGACATGTACACTTCATTAAAACTGTTTCCAAACATGTAGGAATTATAGGCTAGAGATGAAAAGGCACTGGAAGATAAGTTAGGGTACTATCCTGAAAATCTGCAAGTTACCTGCAGAATATTAAACCAGCATGGAGAACAGTAATGCAGCAATGGTGCTCAGCTACTTTCTCAGCGTGCTAGCACGAGATCACAATCTAAGCAATTACATTTGGGCTGGTCTCAATCCATTTCCACTGCATACAGTCTGATGCTGTTTCCTCTCATAAAAAGGTCTGTAGGATTGCCGTGTGCAGTTCAACAGCTGCTGCATTTGGGTGGGTGAAGCAATCCCTATGTACAGTTGATATATCAGTTTGGCTCGCACTCTCGGATGCTGTGGGATGTAAGGTCCTACATAAATGGATGTTATATAAATATTTTTGAGTTCTAGAAATACAGGCTATAGCAAATGCTTGAATTAGAATTGACAATGTAATCAGAATCTACATTTCACACTATAGGGATGGCACCTTGTGCAATACAGTCTACTAAGGACTACCTAGCATTACTGTACACTTCCAGATCTTCAGAGGAATTATGAGATTTGAGTTTTTCTTTCATGTTTATTTAAAAATTCCTCCTTTTTTTTTCTGTTAATTATCTTGAAACTGACTGTCTGCTTACTGACAGATTCAAAACCACCACCAGCTGAGGATTTCTGTTTCAGCAGTGCAACACTTGCTAAATGTCTGGGTACCTCTTAGCTCACAGAACTGCTGAAAGGCAATGAAGACACCCTCTCCTGGTCATCCACTGAATGCACTAGTTTATTTTCAAACGAGCTTGCATTCCTATTTGTGTGTGTGTTTATTTAAGAATATGTTTGGAGATTAGTGCTCATTTGAACTTGGAGTCTGAGACAGTGATGTGAGACATCTCTTCCAAAGTAGCATCACCATGTGTGTCAAACGCCAGCACCAGGTAACTTGTGCTGGATATGATAAGCTTAGACACACTGGTCCTTGCAGTGAGAAGCATCTTCTGTAACAGGGTTTGAACATCGCCATCAACACCAAAAGCTGAATGATTCCAGGGTTTATCTGTCCTAAAAGTTTTGTTTTGGGTTGGGGATTTTTGTCACTCACCATAAGGTGCCTTAAGTCACTGAGGTTTTGTTTTGAATCACTTTTAGTCTCCCCTTCAAGTAAATCCTATGGCCATTGCTCTTCCTGCTCATAGTGGCAGCACCTGAAAGACCAGATGTAACTTCTGTTGAATGACGGGCATGTCAGTGTTATAGCAGCAGGTATGAGAAAAAGTTCAGCGATATTTTTGCACTTTGCTTCCTTAATATCTTCTACTTTGTGGAACCTTGCACATTTGAGGGAAATTGCTTGTTTGGAAATAAATATGTAAAAACAACATGAAAGCATGAAAAATCTGTGCATGTATCATACACAGCATGGGCAAATTCGCTATGACACGACCTCTCCAAGAGTATATACTTTTAAAAAAAAGAATATATACATTGTCAAAAAATGTAGATACATGGTGTTGGGCACATAACACATTGATGATTATACTTTGGACCACTTAGGCATTGCTTGAGTATAATCTCTCTAGCTCTTCAAAGCATTCAGCTAGTCTGCCTTGTTATGAGATCCTTCCATGTGTTTAAGATCTTTTGCTCTTGCAAGTCATGAAAAAAACAGTTTAATTGGAAAATCTCCCTCATCAGCATCTAGCCTCCACTTCAAGGTCTTAATTTCAGTCTTCCAAGTATATGTGCTACTCTAAAGCTGCTTAGATTAACAACTTCCGCTTTTAATCTAAATTTCCAGTTGGAGGTTTCTTCAGCCAGAGTCGGTTGAACTACAAAATACTAGATGAGTAGGGGATATAGGATAGTTTTATTTCTTTTTGCCAGAATTAGGCCAGAATTTAGAACGTTCCTTGTGGTCCAGACCTGCCCTCAGCAAATTGCTGTTTCCTCATCCTTGTCATGCTCCTGGTCCTGAACATAGGGATGACTGCACCCTCTGGGGTTCACTGGGCTGCTTCTGTCTTTCTTCAAGTTGAACACAACACATCTGAGCTATAACCTTGCTACTAATCCCAAATGCTTCTCTTACCTGTAAGCACAGACTCCTATATTTATTTCATATGAACAGTGACGTCTTTGTGCTGGATGTTCTGATGCATCCTCATCTGGATATATTCTCAACATAATGTTCCTGCAGCCTTTTAGTAAACTTCTGCTGAAGTGTTTCAGAGAAAACTTTTAGCAGGTTTGTCAGGGCACAGTCCTGAGCATACCAATGAACAGCTTGGATAAATCAGTCCTAGAACTGTTCAGCGCCAGGCAATTCAATGACCAAGATAGTCATAAAACTGTTGCCTTCACAGTTGTTAATTCTCTTTCTGGAAGGTTGGTGTTTCGGGTTGGGTTGGGTTGGGTTGGGTTGGGTTGGGTTGGGTTGTTTTTCCCCCCCTTCTTCTACGTAAGTCTTACTTGTTACTAAGCAGTTGCAAATGTTTTTGCCATGGGATAGGAGAAAGCTTCACACCTCAGGCCACTGATCTCTCGGTGCAGATGTATGGGAGGAAATGTGTGAACTCTCGCAACATGAATGTGTTAAAATTTATCAAATGGACTCTCCTGTAACCTTTTGGAGACCTGCTGCTATCCAGTATAACAGAAATAATTTCCATCTGATTTTTCAAGTGGTTGCTGCTGGTGGGATCTAAGCAGTAGGGCCCTCTGATTGCTCCATCTGAATTTGATTTGAAATACCAGGTGTGTATTGGATACTTGTATGGACTGTACTTTTGTGTATAATAATGCTAAATATAGTGTGTTACTAGTCTTGTCTTACAATTAAGAATGGTATTTAGTTAAAAGAGTTCCCAAACTGGGAAGATCATTGTAACTGAGAACGTATGTGGCTGGGAGAGACTCAGTGAAGGCAAACCATGAACTTAGCGGTGTCGTATATATTAAATGTTTTGTAAAAGATTGGAGCTAGGGGAACAAATAATCCAAGTAAATGAGTAAAATTCCTTGTGTTGTTTGGGGGGAGGAGAAATTGTTTGGCTTGAATCCAAGAAAGTGCTTAAAAGCGTGTTAAACTTTAATGAGGTAAATAGTCTCATCTCTGTGGTGCAGAACGTTTAGGCTTAATTTTAGGCACATGCTTAAGTTCTTTGCCAAATTGGGGTCTAAAAAAGAGTTATACTTTTGCATTTGAGAAGCAGGAATGATATCACATGACTTCTATATTTAATCACAACTAGTGAAGGCAGCTGGGATTTTGAATACAGAATACTTAAAGCAAACTGTTCTTGATCAATCCATAGAGAAATACTCCGAGGGAAAAAAAAATATATACTGTAAATTTGAATAATGAACAATTTTGAGGAAATTGCAATCTGCTTGCAGACATTTGGAGAGCAGAAAGGAAGCTAAATTTGTTGAGTAAGTTACTTGCTGTGATCTATTCTCTTGGCTCTAATTAGAGGGAAGTGAGCAGTAAGGGAACCCAGAAAATGAGACTGCTGTGGACTGAAGTGCCCAAAGAGAAGACTTTAAGTTGGAAGGGGTTTTTTTTAAGTGGATTATTTTTCCCCAAGTATTCTTTAAATGGTGCTTTGAAATGTTGTTTTTTTTTTGAAAGAAATGCTAACTGTATAAACAAAACAGCATTGATGCTTGACAAATTTTGACAGAAAGCATTCGTGTTTTCTTTGAAATTTAAATCTAGAAGTTTACTGTAAGAGTTAACTATATCAGTTAACAGCTGACAACTTTGTAATTTTTTAATGTTAAGGTTTATTACTGTATAAGCTAAGTATTTGCATTGGCTACTTCAATTCAGACTTGCTCATTAGTTGCATTTAGTTCACAATACAGCCAATCATTCTACCTATGAACACCTTACATGACTGATGGCTGCTGTGTGAAATACTACAATATAACAACTGTCGCTATTGTTTCTTCTGAACAAAGCTTCTGGCCATCAAATGCAGGGTCATACCTGGAAACTATTAAATTGAAACATTTCCCTGACGAGGCCACCCCTCACCTGGTAGGGGACCATAGCGACAGTCTCTCCGCACAACAAAACTCGCTCTTCATAGTAACAGGAAACTCATTTGTGGAGGGCAGAACTTTCTCAGACTGGTGATGAAAAAAAATTCTGTAGGAATGCAAAACTATCACATACCTGTCACTCCAAGCTCAGGGCATATTTCTTTAGCCTTATTTTCTTCAGTACAAAACAGAAAGCAGCAGTGTATGTTTCTAAAAAAACCACACTGCCAGCTAATGAAGAGAGTAAATGGAACCTCTTCCCTCTTCTCACCAGTATTAGCAACCCAGTGCAACACATGACAAGATGGCTCTTAGACATGTTTTGTCATACCTTTTGTACCAAGGAGGAGAGTTAGGAGCTCGTATTTTGCAACTTTGATGTGCTTCTAGTCCCAAGTTATTTTACATTTTTTAAAAAAAAGATTTTTTTTTCAATCTTTCCTATGCACTTAAAGCATATGTGGTAGGCTCTCTGAGTGCTTTTTGTTACCCTATCTCCTTTTAAATATAACTTCTATTCCAAGTTTCCTTAGCTTGCAGTGCTTCTTTTTGTGATTACTGCATCACCACTTTGAATTTTCTTCTGGAAGCTCTTCATATACACAATTAATTGGACATGATTGCAGTACTTTTGTCTTAATACTGCAACTGGGCAAAAATATAACGGAAACGGTTTCTCCCCCATGCATTTATAAATCAAAAATAATCTGTCTGGAATTACTAGAATTACTTCAGATTTTTCACAAGCAAGACTGATAGACTTTAGCCCAATAGTTTTCTGTTAGTCAACTTCTAACAGAGGAAGTGGTGCCCATTCTAGGTTTTCTAGCTTGAACAGTCTTAGGCAGTGAATGTCAGGACCTCATTCCTTCCTAATTCCTCTCTCTACCAATGACATTCTTGTTCGTGCCACTCAGATCCATGTTTTTTCCCCTTGATTTCATTCATTGTATTGTAGCCTTGCAGGATTGTTCTCAGGGTAGAACAGCTTGTTGAAAGGTGTTTATAATAACAATTACACCTACTCCAATCACTAAAGCGTAATCTTTATCTTAATCAAAATGGGGAGGGGGGGGAAGAAAAAATATACATGGCAAACTACTCCAAAGTTCTGCTTGAGTTATTTTTCAATTACAGCAGGTGAAGCAGAACGAAATTGTTACAGCCATTTATTGATTGTGTTACTATCCATTAAGGTACAACAGAAGTAGTCCATCATATTGTGTAACAACTTAACTATTTAAAATAACAGAGGCTTCCTATTGTTTCCCTTTTTGCCATTATCCTGACAAATACATTTTACTTCTGTGCTGGAAATCAAATTCAGGAATCATAATGAAGAATTCTGTATTCAAGTCGACATTATTTCTTCCCCTAGCTATTGAAATTCTTCAGCTTTTTCACTGAAAGATAACTGAAGCAGAACAAAGGTAATGAAATATATTAATTATATTAATGATGTTTTACTGAAACTGGCTGCTTCCTGAAGAGAGTACATATATAACTGTAAGAAGAAATTCTATCAATGGGTGAACAATTAACAGGTAATACTGTCTCAGCTGTAATTTTAGCTGCTATGAACTATTCAGGCACCTGATTCACCAACCCTTTGGAGTTTTATGATGAAGAGCAGTTTATCATGTCTTCTAAGGTGGACAGATGCTCTTTGCCAGGGAGGAAGGCAGTGGAGTTGTATAATGAATGGCAGATTTAGTGAGTGATATTGCAGTATTTCGGTGTTGGTGACAGCATGCCAGAGGAGTGCTCTCAATTCAGCAGCAAAGAGGTTCACACACTAGGTGTTAAACCGGAGCTTGTAGGTGTTGCTCCTGATGACTGGATACCGGTGCCCAGAAGCAATAAATAATGATATATCATTGCAACTGAAATGCAGTAGTTGTCTAGTCTGCCCTAAGTGTGATGAAGAACTACAAGGTCTTGAGCTGGCTGGTAAAACTTCCCTGTAACGTTTCTTTTTCTTTTTTTTCTGTACATGTGTATGCGTTTAATTAGCATCTCTGCATCTTCTTGGCAGCCCACTGGGAAAGACTTTCTGGGCCTGTTTGGGACTCTGATAAAAATGGGTACCCCCCAAAGATGGGAGTTTTTCCCTATATGAGGAGGAAAAGTCCTGCCCCTAGCAATGCCAGTCGCTGCTGCTTGATGGAGCAGTGGAGCAGCTTGGCGGAGAGAAGGGTGGGAGAACAGCTGTGTGCAGTGTTACTTCTCCACGGAGGCTCTAGCAGTTCCTGCAGCATAGGATCAAACCACAATATATCAGACCTGTGTGGTGTTCAGTTTACTTCATGTTTATTTTAATGAGTTCTTACTTTCATCCACATACCAGCTTGAACTTCCTACTGATAAGAAAAAAATCTTTGGAAAATGAAGATGACAAATAAGATCCCTTTTCTACCAATGCTAGTAAAGAAATTATTAGGACAAGAGCCAGAGTCCTTTCCTCCATAGTATTGACTATGCCTTAACCTTGTTGCCACCTCTCTTCCCATCTTCAGTTGTCAGACTGTTCTTCCCTAGCACTGAAAATCTCATGGTGTTGTGACAACTGCTAACATGAAATATATCCATCGCCTGTTGCTGTAACCACAACTTCTCTGTTTGAAACTATTCACTCCACATAAGCTTCAGGTTTCTTGTACCTACCTTCAAGTAAATTAGATTTTCTGTTTTAAGTGTCCATTTAAAGACAAAGTGAGGTTAGCATTCAGACTAAAGCATGGCTTTGTTGTACAGTTATTTCTGTCTTAAAATTCCTAATGATAATTTTTGGGTTTGTAACCATTGGGTAGTTTTGTTGCCAGTTTCTGCAACCTGCCCTGCTGTCACTGCGTGTTTGTGCTGTTGCAGCTCTCAGATGTCTTTTATTTGACTTGTACAGTAAATACCTGTCAAACCCCTGAAGTTGTTTCATCAAAAAACCCTTGATCTCCATAATTGATGCTGAAATGCTCGATATGAATACCAGTTGTGTGTTTCAATGTTCTTTAGGATCAGCTTGAGAATATTTTTGGTAGGGGAATGCCTCCTGCATTTGTGTGGTTTGGCTGAGGATACACTGAATAAAAATGACCTGTGCATCAGGACTGGGTCAATATTTGCTACCTGTTGTGTTTTCAGGATATCTGGGGTATTCTTTCTGAACATATGAAGAGGTTGAACAATAGATATAAAGTACCTTAAAACATTATTGTGCACATATGAATTATTTCTTATTTTACCTCTGTAGATGTTAGGCAAAATGGCATCTATATAACCATCAACCATCTTTGAGCCCAATTTGGGTCTTGCATTAGTGCAGTTTCACTGACTGCAGTACAAGAATTGCTGATTTACTTGGTGATGAAGTAATAGGTCATAGATAACTTTGTTTCACTGAACTAGCAGATACCATGCAAATGTGTTGTGTGACTGCCCATCAGGGGTTAATTTTGTTCTGAAAGCACATTTGGGAGTGTGTTCAGGCAGCACACAAAATGAAGGCTGGGAATCAAAGCAAGCAGGCTATCTCTTCCCACAGATCTCGCAGCAAAATTTAGGAGCTGAACGATGCAACATGTGCATAAAAGCTTGATAATGTTTTTAAAACATATCACTTGAAATATGTTAACGCATATGTTCTTTCATTTAGAACTCTTTCAAAACACATAATTTGGCCCTTTAGCTTTATACCCAGCTCATTATGGCTCATATGCAAAGAGAAACTTTTCGAATTCTTCTCCTGGTCTTTCCCCAACACCAGTGTGACCTTTCCCATCTAAGCCTTGTAAAGTCCCTTCCCTCTCTTTGCATCTCACCCTCCAGCTCTTTAAATGCCATTTCCAGTCTGGTGGCGATTTACCCAACCAGCATTTGCAAGGGTAGCAGCTAACTGCAGTCTGCCTGAGGCAGGATTCAGCTCGCTCCCGTTTCAGAAGTGTAAAGGTTTCCCATGGTTCAAATTTGCCTCATTGTCTCTCTGTGAATAATTGGTTCTTTGTAAGCATCAGGTTAGGTACATGTTTAGTTTTTATTTTAATTATTTTTATCAAGATTAGGAAACAGGATAACAGAACTCCATTGTTACAGAAATTGTTGGTCAAACAGGCAAATCAAAGTTCCATGTTAGTTTTACAAAAAGGTTTAAATTCAGGTAAGAGTGCACATGCACATGGACACAAGCTGTATATTAAGACCAGTCTAATTTCTCGGTCCCAGTAAAATAATGAGCCAGTAGGTAGAATGGCAATTTCATTTGAATGCTGGAGAAGAAACAGATAAATCATTGCCCAGTAGTTCCTCAGATAAGGCAAAGTAACTCTTTTCATACCATATTTTCAGTTAAATAAAATATGACCTTTATACAGTGCTGTAAATTGGCCTTGAGCACACCTATAGGGGGAATTACCTTCACTTCCCAAGTATCGCATGCTGTATTCTTCCACCGAGCCCTTTGTGCATGCATACATATTACAATGCTGATTTTGTAAAGTCTCCAGTTACTCAGATGTATGGCTTAATCAAATCAGGCCCTTTCCTGATATCTGAATTTTATAAAATTTTGCTCTTAATAATTCCCTTTCAAGGTCAAAAGCAATCTCTGTGCTTCTAGGAATATTCTACTTGCAGAATTTTTTGATGCTATTGCAGTTCATGGTTTTTACTAGAAATTAATTTGTCTCGCCAGGTATGGGGTGACCAGATGATACTGAACAATACCTGCAGGTAGCAGCACTCTCAATTTATCTCTTTTTGTGTAAAGCAGGGTAGAAACTTCTGTTTTAATTATCACTATTAGATTACTTCCCTGTGCACTAGGGTCATGAAGCCTGAGTCATGAGATTTCAAAATACCAGATGCTGATCATGGTGAGAGGAACTAAGATGCTCACTTACTCTCTTGAACCTCTCGGGGTGCCTCTTGATGTGACCTGGTACAGAAATGTGAGAATCCATGGAAGAAAGAACAAAACTGTTACTGCACTTTTCTGCCAAAGTCTAGCATTGAAAAGTTGAAAATTGAGTTGAAACAAGACAGAAGCTTCCACATGAAATAATTTTTTTGTGATTTAGCAGTTTATTTTCAGAGTTTGAACCTTGCTGGTTTAGCCTTTCATTTTGTTTCCAAATCAACAATAATGATGGATTGGATTTTTTTTTTTTTATTTACAACGTTTTCCCACCTTTCCTTTCTTGATCCCTGCCTTTGCTTGCTGCATATTCTAAGACTATGTGAACAGCCCGAAAACACAAATAAATGTGTTAGGGTGACCTACAGTTTCATTTCTAATTTCTACAGTTTCAATTTCTAATTCTAATAAACTTTTTTTTAGCAGTTAATGCTTTATGCTTACATAGTTCAAAGATCTGCCTAACAGTATTTGCTGTATGCTGTTTAAACTAAAATACAGAAAATATCTCAATTGTTGAAGTAAATTAAGTCTATATTTTGATAAGCCAGTAAGCGCGACAGTTTATTCTTCATTTCCCCCACAACATATGGGACTTTCTGTTTATTGTCTTTCACTAATTTTCAGTATTTTCGTTTGAGCTTTTGTCAGCAAAGGCATACACTTCCCTCTGTGGTTTGTATTTCTTCAGAAAAACACTGGGTGAATTTGAGTAATTTCCTCCTGCAAGAACGTATTTGGTTTGAGAGTTTAGGTGAATTATATTCTGCTGATTAGTGAAGCAAGTGCTGTGCTCCATCTGCTAGAGAATGGGAATGGGATATTTATAACGTGATGGATGTTACTGTTGGGTGGGTTTGTAGTGCTTCAATATGACTAAGCGGTTCACTAGGGTTGTAGGCTGCTTCGTTTGGTTTGTTTAAAAGAGGACATGCTGACTTGGGGATAGGGAGTATTACTGCAGAATTGTGGCTTTGTGCAACAACTACAATTAATGTATTCAGCAACAGGGACAAAGTCAAGGCACACTACCCTTTTAACAAGAAATTCAGGAAAACAAATGTAGAGAAATAGGGATTGATACACATGGAATCTGATTTCTCAGTTATACATGAATATTCAATGCTAGACTTTTTTCCCTTCAGAGCAATTAGAGAAGGTGAAGATTAAATTTCTTCTGTGCTCGTTGTGCAACATCTAACAGAATGTGTCTGTTGTCCCTGTTTGCTCAGAATTACCCATCTACATTTTTAGAAGTCTCCTAAAATTTACACATATACTCATCCCAAGAATGGGTAGGTATTTCAATGCTGAGGAAGTGCTCTGTGGCATTGTTAGGGCAGCTCTAGTAAATGCATTTGTTTCGGTAAGTGGAATAAATGCTTACTTGAAAATGCTGCCATTCACTTTTAAACATACTTTTCTTTCCAGTATGACCAGAGTGACTATTTTTCCTCGTATAGAGATGACATAGTTATAATAAACTAAGAATTCTCAAAAAGACCCCCAAAACCAGGAAAACTAATTACAGTAGAACTGCGCAAGGATGTCTCAGTATTTGAACCACACTGAAATCTGCTGCTCTTTAAAAGTCAAAGGGATATACTCTGCTCTGAAGTAAGGCTGTTGTTTTTCTTAAGGTCATACAAAACAGAGCACATTATTTGAACAAATGTCAGAATAACACATCTGTAATGAAATATATTATTTCCTCTCCTTCAGCATTTGAACTGTGACAAATCTGGAAAGGAAATCAACAGTTACTGTTCTTGTTAAATAGTCCTTTTAATATTACAAGTAAGTTTACATTGCTGAACCCATGTGTACCTTAATGATTCCTGGAAGTACTATGACTTGGCCCAAAGGAAAGCACAAACCTAATACTTTATTTTGTGTGAATTAAATGCAGCTAATTAAAGTGAACGGAAATTAAAAAGAATTAGGCAAAATAAAAGTGCTACTGTAGAGCTTTTATTAAATGCTTATAGAGTGCATAAAGAATGTGCAGGAAAAAAGGAACTGCTGATTTGTTTATCTGAAAGCTGCTTACTGCAGCCTCCTGGTCAGTGAGCAAGGCAGTCTTCTGTGCCTTACATATCCTGAGGCAGAGCTCACACAGGTTTGGTCCCCATTGTCATACAGAAGGGTATCATGCATGAAATGATCAAATCTGAAAACGGGATTCCACTTGCCACTCCACAGAATGATCTTCTGCATGTACGGAACAAGTTACCTATTGAAAATGTTACTGATAATGCACGCACTCTGCCAGATTAGTTGATTCTAAATGAGCATTTGCTTTCTTCTCGATGGAAGTTAAGACCTTATAACCCACCCAGCTCTCACTGATGTGAGTGGAAACTGGAATAGATCCTACATGGGAGTAATACATAAAGACACACAATGCCAGAGAACTTGATGATGATTCAATCTCCAAGCAGAGGAGATTCAACTCCATTCACTCTGAATTTTTAAAAGACATTTGTCTCTTGTCTCCGTCATTTATTTCTAGGGCCTAATACTGATATACTTTCTTTAAAAAGTATTTTTAAGGAGTTATTTGCATGCGGAGTGTGTGAGTAGTTTCACACTCTGATTAAAGGGTAAGCAAGAAGTTGATTGACAGATGTGCATGAGGACTAAAAGACCAGGAAGACAGTTGACCTCCTGGGTAAGAGCAGCATATAGCGTACTGTTGTTAGGAGTCAAACATCCTAGTTTGATTCTGATGTCAAGAAACTTCATTCAGAAGTCAGATGTTACCTAATAACCAGGCAAAGCTTTTTATTTTGACAGCAGTGTGAGAGTAAAAGCTAGGAGAAGACAGTAAGTAGGCAAAACTGAGGCAAAGGACATTGATTTTAAAGGCTTTGTGGCACTTGAGATGGACACTTGCTTTCATGGTAGTTACTAGGAGAAATAGAAGGGAAAACTTTCTTAAAACTCATTAGAATCTGTTCCTCTGAGGAACAGAGAAAGGCTAAGGAAAAGTGAGAGAGGAAGTACCAATGTCTGGGGGAAACTGTATAAAACACAAAGCAAATGCATAGAGGAAGAGGAGTTATAATAGATGAAACAAAAGTTGACTTGATGAAGTTGAGAGAAAACATGGAACTACGCTGAGTTTGAAATTATGTTTTTTATGATATAAACCTTAAATGTTCCAGTTTTTGAAAACAAAATCTGGTATTATTGTCCTCAGGATACCTCAATATTTTGATTTTTTTTTTTTGATTATTTGTTTGTTCAGCTTGGAAATAAAATACTTGCAATGCCAACAATTCAAATCCTGGATGGTATCCAGCTTTTGCTGCTTTTATTATACTGTAGGTCCCACAGAAGCACTATATTGCTCTTCCAACAAATTACAATGTGTTTTTTCTGAACAAAACTTCCCTCTCCTGGCTTTGTTAGTGAGTCAGGGTTTTTACCCTAAGTGATTGGCTTGTCTGTACATACGCAGAAGAACTCTGTATTGCTTGTGATGAGGGTGACCACTCTGAAGAGGGCTAATGCAAGGGATAACAATCTCCGAGAGTGGCCTTGTGCTGACAGTGAAACATACACTGGGAAATTTCTCTGAATACACTAGTTTTATATATTTTGGTTAATTTTCTGTTCTTACTTATGCCTTCATATCTCTTATTTTCAGGTCATTTAAGTAAGAGACATGTGGTGGGACTCTATCATTTAAGCAAAATTGGTATTCTGCCATCCATGAAATTGCATGGACACCTTCAACTTATCCCAAAGTGCAAATTACGTGTATTTCTCTCCTTTAAAGTCAATGGGAATAAATACTTAAAAATATGGGTCACAAAAAAGCATTAAAAAGGATCTTTTTTTCCCCCTCCAGGGTTCATTTTATTATTTCCAGCTTTCCTCTCCCTCCTTCACAGCAAATATATTCAGCTGGATTGCTGTTGACTAAGTAACAGGAGTATTTGACACACCTGCCATCAACTTATCGTTTCAGTCCAGATGCTTATATTCCTCCCATTTACTCCTGCTGGAGTAGCTCCTTCCATATAAACTACATCTGTGCTTCCTGTTCTGTCTGTGCGAGCAAGCCCCGGAAGATGGCTCAATCTGTTCCCAGTCCATGACTGGCGTGACCACATCGCTATGTAGTGCCTTTAACTCCAACGCCTGTAAACCCAGGCGGTGTCTGAAGGAGCCTGTTTGACTGCTCTGCCTGACAGCTTTGTGACAATGTTCTCCCACACTGCAGGACGTGCATGGCCACGCGGCACAGGGATGTATTCGGGTTTGCTGCAGGCAAAATACAGGAGGAAACATCTTACTATCACACTTCTGGTCTCCCCTAAAATGCCGGGTGCCTGGGTTCAAACACACTCAGGAATATACAGTGTAATTCTGGGGTTCTGCAGGACCAGAAAAGTGTGACCATTTCCTGTAAATTGCTTCCTTTATGTTAGCACCTAACCAGCAATCCTGCTATGAAGTCTTTGACGGTTGTCCCAGGAGATTCCCAGAGCTGTCTTCTAGTGCAACACCCAACCCAAGCCAGGGAAACCTTACCCCTTTGTAGCAAGTAGTCATAGTATCTTGCAGTCTCAGGTCAGAGCGGTCTACTGTTGTCTAAACTAAATTGACCTTGCTGAAATAAGAAGTCCATTGCTTCTACCCTCTCCACTACAGAGAACAAATCATTCCTTTCCTTTATCACAACAGACTTTTAAACATCTGAAGTCTGCTTTTCTTGAGACTGAACAACCTCCCTCCTTCCAGACATTCACTGTGTGTCACCTCTGTAAACTTTCTTGCTCTCCCCTGGACTCCCTGCAGAATACTTTCTTCACTGCTCCAGCTAAGGCCTTATGAAAGCTGAACAGAGCAAGCAGATGAAATCCCACGGTTGCTGTTTGCCTTATTTGTAAAGTTTGATGCTGTTGACTTGTGTTGAGTTTCTGATTTAAAATATGCCACAGTTTTTCTTACAAAAATCTCTCTCTCAAGTTGTCTTCCAGCCTGTATTTGTTCAGTTAGTTATTCCTTATGTATAACCTTGTCCTTATTGATCTGTCACCATTTTTTCATCAGACTCTTTCTCCAATTTGTCATCCTCATTCCGAATTTTAATCCTGTCCTACAATATTTTTGTGGTCTTTTCAACTTGATACCAGTGACAGAGTCCCTGAAAATGATGAAGGGGGAGGAACAGGATACTCAGTCTGGATAACTTATTTCCTAATTCTGTCATTTATTATGAATTGTTTGGTCTCTATGAAATGCTGTTAGTAAGCTGATGCCCATAGTATCAGTAAGATGTATGTATAGCTATTATTTCCTTAGGTACATTGTTTATGAAATATTGAACTGTTATGAAAAATTATGAAATGTTGAAGCTGAAGGTGACAAAGAATGGCAAAATACCAGTATGGCTAGATATTCCGAGTTCAGCAATCTGAGCAATCAGAGTAATACTGGCTGTTTGCAAGCCTGGAGAGCAGAGAGAGCAGTCAAAGCCTACAGAAAGGTTAGTCCCTGACTTCAAATCTACATTACTATTTCAAAAGTAGTAATAGAGGTTGTTTAGTCTCAAGAAAAGCAAACTTCAGATGTTTAAAAGTCTGTTGTGATAAAGGAAAGGAATGATTTGTTCTCTGTAGTGGAGAGGGTAGAAGCAATGGACTTCTTATTTCAGCAAGGTCAATTTAGTTTAGACAACAGTAGACCGCTCTGACCTGAGACTGCAAGATACTATGGCTACTTGCTACAAAGGATGTAAATATTTACAACTTACTCAATGTGAAGTAACAATGCTTGGCTTCTCAAGAAGATCGTTATTTAATTAGTTGATGTGTGTGCCTATGCTTAGAAATACTAGCCTAGCTTTTAATGATGTAACATCTTCCTCCACTTCTTCATGTAAGGTGACTTGCAGACTTGTTTCTGCCTGCAGGGTTAGGATGTAAATTGGGATCTTTTAATAACCCCAGATGGCAGGACCTGCCTGCTCTGTGCCATCTAAGAAAGCTTGATTTGCTCTTCTGGGCCTGCTCCAGGTCTTGGAGATGGTGCAAGTTGGATTAGATTTTAACAAGGTAGAATAAGATGAAAACATAACAGAACCTGACCCCATCCTTATGTCGTTTGAATGTGTAGTTGTTCCGAGCCTACTTGCCTCACCGGCTTTTCAAACCGCTGCTCACATACTGTTGGCTAAAACTAAATGAGGAAAAATACATTTACTTACTGGTTGTTCCTGAATTTATGACTACTGAGCCTCCAACTTTCAGTTATGATCTGTCTCATATATGTAATAACACATTTTCTGCAGATGATGAGGTTTCTGTAACTTGTGATGAACTGCAGGCAGCAGTTTGGTTTATTTTGTAATGCTTCTTTGTGTGTACCTGAAAATGGGTCATTTTTCTCCTGCAAGAAACACAACAGGTATCTCTGCAGGGGACAGCCAGCAGCTGAACTGCATAGGGAAGGAGAGATGCTGTCGTTAGGTTTTCTCCGATTAAACTATTGCTGTAGCTGGAACAAACCTACGCAGATGCAGGCTCTAAGCTTGCCACGTGAAAATTGTTTCCAGGAATAAATAAAAATTATGATGATGAAGATTGCCTCTTTAACACATACAGTGGGGGGAATGGAAATTCGTCGCTTGTGGGTTCTGGTTTGGGGACTGCAGAGATTGTTTCCTCGCATGACCTTTATAGCAAGAAGTGTCAGACTTCATCCTGTATGTATCAGACTAGCGTGGCATTGGATATTAATCCTGATGGAAAAGGATTATGTGATTTTCACAGGCACTGAGATAGATTATCCTTTTTGGCCTGGCTTGAAGCGAGTGAGAGTCTCTTTCTGCAGATGCTGGCAGAGAGCAGAGTGTTCCCGGGAGAGCAGCACCAGAATAACGAAGCATGAACAGCAGCTCCGACTTGAACTTTCTTTTCACATTCCATTCATTTCTGTTGTTCGAACGTGTTGCCTTTGAGGACTTGCTTCTTTGAGCAGGGGCAGTGGCATGGATGGCAATGGTACGGGCTTTGAGAAGTCAGTCTATTAACAAGCTCTTTGAAACACTGAATAAAAATACCTGAAGCAACTTTTGGGATAATATCGCATTTAAAAAGAAGTCCTTTTACTTTGTTCCTAGCTGCCCATTCTGACATTAAAGTTTTTGTCCAATATTTTGATAAAATAATATTTTGTCTTTAGGTCTGGACACAACTGATAATTTTGATGTTTTGCAGTATCATGTTAAGCCCCAGTATCTCTGCTGGCTTTCACACTGGATAATAAGAGAACCAGTCATGTTTTTGCTGGTTTGATACTCACTTCCACCACCACCTATCCTAGGGACCTCGTCCCATCCTCTCACCCCAAGTTGCTTCCCTGAACTTCCCTGGTCTGTCCCAAAGAAAATGCTACTTCCAGGAAGGTGCAGTAATGGCTGCCCTCGCTTGCAAGAAAAAATTGGGTTGCTGCTGCCATAAGCTATTGTGGCACCATAACTTCAGGGGCTGAGGGGTCTTGACCACCCCAGTGAAAGGTGTTTGCTGTATGAAGGCTGCTCCCCATCTTCTCCAGGGGAGAAGCAGTGGTTTAGAAAAGGGGTTCAAGGGTTGGATCCTGCCCAACACTCACCAGCTGCACCATGCTGTACCGGAGTTATGATATGGGACAGATCTGCATGGCGTAAACTGGTGTCGCTTCAGGCACTTCCTGAGGTATCAATTTACAATAACTGAGTCATCTGAAATACAGATATGTTGGGGTTTGTTGTTTTGTTTTTGTTTAGTTTTAAATTGCAGTAAAAACTTCAATTGTACAAAAAACCTTCTGGGGAACTAGTTAAATCCATAGGCTTGCACTGGGACACTGCAGGCTGGGCCCCCTTGCTGAAGTCTTCTTTGGTGTTTATAGACTCAAGTATTAAACAAATATGTAAGCAAATATGGAAGTTTAAAAATATATATTTTTAAGGTCTTCTATATTTGCCTTCTGACTTCTGAGAACTTTCATACAGAGTATTTTCTCAGACCTTCCAGAGAGCAACTTACTCTTTCCTAAAGTAGGTAAGACCAGTTCCTCCCCAGAAATGTACCTATTTCCCTGGTGCCTTGGCAGGAACCTCATGGACTGGATACCTAGCTTTCAGACAGCTAAAGTAAAGAAAATATAAGAAAAAAACCACCCCCTCTCCCTGACGTGAAAGCAGAAATGTTTGCAGGCTATGTCAGTAGCTTCTGCTCAATAGACCTACAAACTGCCTAGTGAAAAATGATCTCAAAATAAATGTGCAGTGAGTAATATTTTTCCTTCCCTGAGTTACAGCTTTAATTAATCTCAATCAGTTTACAAAATCCATTTTTACTCAGATTTAAAAAGCATGCACTTTGACAAATAAATCTAGTAGCATGTGTACAGTGTTTGTGATTGTTGCTGCCTAAGATCTGTCAGCAAATGTATCATTACTAATTGCCCAAGTTTCAATGAATCAAAACACTATAGTTTTATGTTAAGGAGGAAGACTAGCCATTAAATTACTGTTTTAGCTTTAAACTGCTTCAGTGCAGTACATGGAGGCATGTCAGTTCAAATTCAAAAGTAATAATTCAAAAACTTGTCAATAATTGGAGAGAGCATACATAGGCTTATTTATTTTAATCCATTTAGGCTTGTTCTTTTGATTTGGTTTGTTTTTATTTTTCCCCGTATCCCCAAATCCCTTATAGACCTAAGACAACAGTATATAAGCAGCAGGTGAAGGTCATTGAAAAAATTAGTCTATTTCAATGAAACCCAGGCTCAACTCAGGATATCTCATGCAGATTACAACAAAACCAAAAATCAATCCAATAATAGAAATGTGAACCAAATTATGTATTTTAATACAAGAAATGTGACCATTCCACCTCCCTTGTCTCTGCAGTAGTGTTTTATATTTCATGATACAAGCTTGCTGTGAGCACTCCACATTTGTTGCTTAGTTTTATTTTGACTTATTGCCGTTCCTGGGTTTGTAGGCATCGTCCCCATGTTTACCCAAGTTCATGTTGCTGCAAAGAAGTGAACAGTAAAAACACTTCAGCTTGCACTGTTGCAACTACCTTGAACCAACTTAAGATCTCATTTAATCCTTTCCTTTTTCATTTATTCTTTAAAAATATTTTGAACACAAGTGTACATTTCTTAATAGGGACACCTTTGCAACTTCAAGCTGTATTTTGCAGGAGTCATTTTTATATATTTTTCTCTCTTCTCTGTTTTTACATCTTTGCTAGCTATACTTCTACTTGGTGTTTCATCTAAAAGTTCCTGTGTTTAGACTCTGTAACCCCAAAGACTTGTATCTCTCACTAATGTACTAACAGCAGTAAAAAAAAAAAAACAAACCAACAAACCAAACCAAACAACTTTGGGAATTATAAGGTTTTCAGAATAATGTAGCTATTATTTACATAGCATGTTACTGAAAGTATAGCTTTAATGTTCAACAGGCAGTAATTTATTCCAGAAAACTAAGGTAAAGGCAGCTCAATGTGGTGTTGCACTGTTGGGAATGCTCTCGTTCACAGTGGGCATACCAAGAGCCTTAACACAAACCTTAGAATAGTCATCAGTCCCTTTCTCAGTTACACTGTGCTGTAAAAATAGTCACCCAGACTAGCAACCAGAACTTTGACCTTATAACGCTCTACACTAAAGCTGATCATTGTTACAATAATCTCACTTTCTTGCTTTATCCTCTTCCTGGATTGTTGCATGATATTGGTGACTTTTTAGGGAGATTTTTATTGCATGTGGAAGAATGAGAGTCTGATAATACTCAGAGACTGTAGCAAGAACTCTCCCTAAATTCAGGTCTTTACCAACACAAGCGCATAGGTCGAGAGAAAATTGCTTTGTTTTGTGTGGGAATGAAAAAAGATTGATTTTAACAGTGTGGATGTTTATCACTGGAAATGATTTTTTAATGTGTCTTAAAATTTTTACCTGTCCGTGAAATAGAATAGACATAATGTAAGTAAAAGGTAATAAATATTCAGGCCATGCTAATGCTGAATGACAGTTGATGCTTCAGTGGATTTTATGTATCCATCAGTGATAACTTGCAAATAATTTATTACAGTGTGCCTTCTGAAACTATGAGATTTTCTTAAGTAACATTCAGTTAATGAAATAGCATAGCTTAGGCAAAATACCTACAACATGTGCCACTCATTGCTCCCAAAGACTAAAATCAGTCCCTAAAAATGAGACAAGCGAAAGGCAGTTACATATTGTACCAGGTGTCATGGTTTAGCCCCAGTCAGCAACCAAGCACCACGCAGCCGCTCGCTTGCTCCCCCCTGGTGGGACGGGGGAGAGAATCAGAAGAGTAAAAGTGAGGCAACTCATGGTCTGAGATAAAGACAGTTTAATAGGTAAAGGAAAAGCTGTGCGTGGAAGCCAAGCAAAACAAGGAGTTCATTCACTCCTTCCCATGGGCAGGCAGGCGCTCAGCCGTCTCCAGGAAAGCAGGGCTCCATCACGCGTAACGGTTACTTGGGAAGACAAATGCCGTCACTCCAAACGTCCCCCTCCTTCCTCTTTCTTCCCCAGCTCTATATGCTGAGCATGACGTCATATGGTATGGAATATCCCTTTGGCCAGTTGGGGTCAGCTGTCCTGGCTGTGTCCCCTCCCAGCTTCTTGTGCAGCCGGCAGAGCACGGGGAGCTGAAAAAAGTCCTTGACCAGTGTAAGCGCTACTTAGCAATAGCCAAAACATCTCCACATTATCACCACTGTTTCCAGCACAAATCCAAAATATAACTCCATACTAGCTACTACGAAGAAATTTAACTCTATCCCAGCTGAAACCAGGACACCAGGGAATAGCATATTCCTTTCAATTCAAGGGCATTTCATCTCAGGGTGCTCACTACATGAGCTACTTGAGTACGGTATCTGTAAGGTTGCTTCACTGATGACTTACACTACATACTCACTTGTCAAAATAGGCACACAGATCAGAAACCAGTCTTGCAAGACTGTCTTTTCTCTGATCAGGGAGGTCTATGAGACATTGTCATGGACATTGTCTTCTGTATCCTGGCTTGGGACCAACAGCTGCTACCGAAGTGTTACAGAGTGGCTAAGAATCACTTCTCCTGCTGCACACAACTAAACCTCTTACTATTTGAATCCTTTTATTACTTTCCTGTTTTTTCTATGTTAGTGCTGAGCCTTCTGTCCCTGCTAAGTCCCATATAATCCAAACCTTGTCTTTGGTACATCTCTGCAATTTTCTCCTGCATCCTTTGTACTCTGTATACTTCTCCCACATCAACTTCATCACCATCATCATCATCATAACATAACTGCCCAATGCCTTCCCGATACAGCTGTCCAAATTTTGTTTTCCTTCTTTAAGCTTATTTCTGAGAGGAACCACTACCTGTTCCTGCACTTCTTACCTGTGTCATGTCCCAGCCAGCCTGTTGTCCTGGGCTGTGTCTCAAATCTGAAAGCCTCAACCCTCTAAATCTCAGCCTGCAAAAGCAGTTACATAGAAAATGTTATGGCCTGAATATGTTCATTAGTCATATATGTGAATCAGAGCTTTTTGTCCCAGCCATGTGAGTTGCTGGTAGCTTCAGCAGGCTTACTCACGATAGCAAATGCTACATTCAATAGCAGGCATTTGCAGGATCATCCTCTATGATTGTAATCCCTTTTAGATAGGGAATGTGTCAGCATTTTATAAAGGAATGTAAAGATGTGTGTGGCCCATACAAAGTCGCCTTAATTAATGTTGCTCCATCAGTTGATTACAGGAATTTATAGATGCACTATCATGATACAACAGTCTGTTGGAGTTTAGTATTTATGAAGAAAGGATAGGAAGAAAAAGGGGAAAAGTTGTCAAATGTTTCTCAATGTAGTAGCTCTTTCTGTGGATATAATGTCCCATGTGTTTAGAAATACTCTTGACAATAGAGATATCCCCGTGGTTTCTTTTCCAAATTCTAACTGCTGCTTGTGTCTCAGTCTTGTATATCCCATGGTCTGTGTATAAAATATTTGGGATTTATAAGCCTAGAGAACCTTTGCCTGTAAATTCTACCAGGTGTTTCTCTGTGAAGATTGCATAAGCATGAAATTGTTGAACTGTTTGACAGACTGAAAGAAAAAGAGAATCAAGCTCAAAGGAGAATAATTCTCCCTTACGCAATCTAGAAAACAATACTATAAAATATTACATCAGCTGCTGGCAGCTGTAGGTTTGCCTGCCTGCTAATTTACTATCACAAGTGTTCCAGAATCCTTTGTAATCCAGCCATTGCTATTTATATTCGTAATGATTTATTTAAGGACTCTGTACATGTCAGCAAAAAGTCACCAAAAAAAAGCAAAATGAAGATTAGTTGGCTGGAAGTGCATATTATAGAGAAGAATGGCAATGGCAATGATGTTGAGATAAAGTTTATACACAGTAAATAACTTAAAAAAAAAAAAAAAACAAGAAGCTTTATTTTCAACTCATCATATAGGAGCCAGAGCCTCTGATTCTGGCACTAGGCAGTTCCCATCAGAGGCTATTAAGAGCAGGGAAACAGGTGTCTGGTGGCCAGCGAAGGAAATGAGAAGCCATGACACCAGAATTGAGATCACGGACCTGCTCCTGCCTTTAAGTCTGAAGAAAAGGTATTAATCACTTGATGCTGCAGTTCCTCTGCTGGCTGTAGTGGTACCCAACTCTCAGCTGTTAAAATTTTTTGCTTATTTATAACTTTTTCCTATAGATAACTGTAATGATGCAAGGCAACTTTATTATGTTCTGTGGAAAATGGTTAAGTTAAGAAAATTCTTAAACGATGAAGGATTGTGTAGTGGAGCACAACACTTCTTAGCATTGAGTCTCTAGGTCATTCTGAAGCAGGGATTTGAGTAGTGTCCCTTAGGATTTGATGTTATACATGCTGAAATGATCAATCAAGGATAAAAAATGGACTGTTCTCATCTCATAGATCATTTCACAGTGAAACAGTTAAACTCCTGGCTGCTTTCTGAAAAACAGAGATCTGCATTAATAAGGTGACCTTATCAGAGCCACCCCTGGGGGGAAGGGAGAGAGAAAAAAGGTTGTAGAAAGAAAGTGAATCCTATTGTTAATCTTTTTCAGGGAGACTTTGATTCCTGAATGCAAATTACTTTATATTTAAATTGTGTGAAAGTACAAAAGGTTCATGTCTACAACTGACAGTTATTTCATTAGCTGACTCATGGAGCCTTGCAAATGGTTTCTAATGTTAACTTTCCTTGGATTTGTTTTCTTTGTTCTTAACTGATCTTGCAACAGTGATCATTTTGATTAATGTATTCAGTGCTCTGTTTTACTCCCGATTCATGTTTTTTTGCAGCAGTCAGCATTCTGGCCTGGGTAAGGTGAGGCTGCAAGGTGGCTTCAGTGTTTTTCCAGTAGTGCTGATCTGATGGGCTGGCTTCCAGCTGGAGATGAGAGAAGCATGGAGGCCACTGTAATGTATTTTGCATGGTAGTGACCCCAAACACAAGTTAAAACAGACTTTCATCGTCAGATGTAAGATTGTCTCAGCCACAGCCGCCTGTGACAGCAGATGGGCGCTGCATGGTCTCCGTGCTGCTAGAATATCATCTTTGTATCACTGAGTCTCTCAGGGCTAGGTACACTGGCTTTGTGCCTCCATTCAGATAGGTTTGTGGTTCAGGGTGGTTCACTACATCCCAGAACTAGAGTTTGTGCCCTTGTCTGTTTAAAAAAAGGTACCATGTTAATTGAGGTATTAATTTTGGGGGAAATGCATAGGTTAAAGTTCACCCTATCTTGCTTCAGGCACACCAATACTGGTGTCCAGCCTATGCCACATGTTGAGGAACCAATAATCAGTTCAGGAGAGAGTGGTTCTTCCTATCCCTAAATTGATGAGCGATCTCTCCTCTGGAGGTGTTGGCCCTCCATTGACCCAAAAGATGAGCTTCAACGAGCTGCTCAAGTTGCAGTACACTGAAGTTTAGGGTAGATCCTGTCAACCCCACCTACCGAACTAGACTGAATAGCTCCATCAAAGTTTACGTATCAATGTAAAAAACAGTTATGAAAATTTCTTGATTAATTGCCCCAGACACAGGGCAATCTGCAGGCAAGTTGCTTGAGGCCTGCAAGCTCTTAGTATCCTTTCCCTCTTTTCTTCTTTATTTCTTTTACTCAGCACTACATTTTTGTTCTTTTCAGAACTTTTTGGCATTTGTTGTTGCAATCAATCTGCCGTTCCCTACGGACGCCTCTTATTGCATTGGTTTTTCAAAATCTTTCATCAGAGCCGCAAGCATTACATTGTTCTTCAGTCTGAATCAAGCTCCTAGTCCTAAAATACAAAGACCTCAGGGGCTGGGGTCTTAGTGTCTTCACAAGTCACTTCCTTCACAAGTCTGTTCCTGAGAGTCGCAGCGTCAGGAATCTTATCACGGAAAGGTCCTACAACAAAAAGCTTGAGATACAAAGGCAGAGCCTCAGCAATAAAATCAGAAAACGTTCAGGCCTAACCGTCTCTATAAAACGTTGCTTTGAAACTGTTGTTCATATGCAGGGGATGTGAACTCATTGGAAGACTTTTTACTTTCTTGTGAATATTTTCAAGCTATTTTCCATTTTTATAGGAAACACAACATACAAAGGGTTTTCTGATAAATGCTTGTGAAAATAGGAAACTTGGGTTTTTTTCAGGATCAGATCTGTGAATTTTTTTATCCTGATTTTACATGGCCAACTACAAAAAAAGGAAGAAAAGGTTTTGAGGTTGACCATAAGGGAGGTGCTGAGAGAAAGCAGTGGAAAGGTAGATTATTTTTTGCTTCACAAGTCTAAGTATTTTTCCCTGTTATCTCTTCTGATTCACAATAAATATAAAAGGATTTTTTCAGCCTCTTTTTTTTAACTTACTTACTCTTTAGCAGCAAATGTTTAAATAAGTGAAAGAGAAAAGCAAGGATAGAAGGGAATGTGTATCAGAGAAGTATAATTGTTGATGGACACTTGAAACTCAAGGGGAAGGGAAAAACAGAATGACTCAAGTTGGAAATTGAAACGAAACAGCATTGTTCCTTTTCTTTTAAACAGTATTTTGAAGCAATAAACGTTAAACAAATATTCTTGGATGAAATTCCATCAAATCGGTTTTCACACACTTTTTCACAAAACATGAGTTTGGTACATAACTGGACAGCTCTTCCAGCTGATCTGGAAAAATTATTCTGATCTCTTTGTCCAAGATAATAACACTGAAAGCATACAGAGATTCAAGAGAGAAAAAAATACCTTCTCCTGCTTAATTTTTGCTTTAAATATTTTTATGCCAAATGGTAGACTTTCTGAACACTGTGACAGAGAGCTGTTACTTGTGAACAACAACTTCAATGTTTTTGGTTGAGTTTTAGCTTAATGTATGAATCCCACGTCCTTGCTGTCACGAAATCTCCATTTTACCACTTTTGCAATATTGCTGGCATATGTCTCCAGCTGTCTGTTGCTGACATAGAATTGCTTGTGATTATCTGATGCTGAGCTGTTCTGCTCTGTTTTTGTGGTTTTAATCTCTCCAACAATACCTGAACATGCTGTGCAGATCGTGATTATTGGGGCAGAATACAGTCGTCTTTGAAATTCACTGTCCCACACAGAACATTGGAAATTCTTATGATCTTTATATCCAGGTTGAATGTGAACTAAATTTCTTTCTGATTTCACAATTTAGCATTGCAGGCTGTTGACTTATTGACTATAACATTAGCGTTTTCCAAACTGGCAGAAAAAGTGCCTTGTAGGAGTGTCTATGTGTATTTATACCTCATCCAAAGGTTAAACTATAGAATATATTTTAATTGCCTAGAGATAACTTGGTAAATTATATCACTAGGACCAAAACTTCTAAACTAAGATCAAAGTTAGGTACTGAATCCCATGTTACTTTCCAAGTAAATAAACCACTCATCAGTACTGACTGCTGAAGTTCATTTAGATAGCATCCCAAAGAAATAGCTGCCATTTCAGAGGAATCATTAAGGCAGAGGAAATTCTAATATTATTCTTAGACTTCCTAAGCATGGAGTTTATATTGATCTTGCTATTTCAGCATGGACCACAATTTAAAAAAACCCCGAAACCTAAAACAATTAAAATGGGACATTCATATGTAAATTTTTTTTTCACTTCCAATTGTCCTAAAACCTGACGGTGTAAAAAAACAAAACTCCAAGTAAGCCAAAACACATGACGCACTGTTAGAGCAGCAAGTACACTCACTGAGAATATTTTGACAGAGAAAACATAACCTTGGAGCTATTTGTGGCATTTAAGAGTAAGCCTAATTGTTACTTGCATTTCTTACTTCCCACTTCAGCAATACTTTTCTCTCTCGAATACAGACCCCTAAATAAATTACTGAGGAATAACAAGTTTCCTGCAAATCAGCTGATTTACAGTAACTGACCACGTATGTGCTCTTACAATTGGAAAGCATGAGTTAATTCCAAGTAGTTTGCTTTCAGTGGAAGAAATATGTTACCCTGCAGTAGCTTGCTCACCTACAAGTGATCTGTAGGATGTCAACCTGAGCATAATACATTGAGCCTGAGACTGGGAGACAGCTTTCGGGCGGTTTTGACTTGGGGAAATTATATGTATCTAGATGAAGAAAAGGATTTTTACAACTGGAGATTCAGAGTGGGGGTCTGAACCCCTTCAGCCAGATGGGGGAACCAAAGCCAGGCATCTCACTGCCAGGCAAGGGCCCCAGTGAGGAGGTAATCAATAAAAGATGGGAGATATTACTGTGGTGTCCTCCCGGCCTTGCTGGCCAATTTTGACAGAGGTTTCTCTTGGCCTGTGTTTTGAAAGGAGCTTTACATACACCTACCTTCAGGTGAGAATTTCGGGCTGTTAAAGTAAGACGATGGAGGTATCCTCTTTCAGTCTTTGCTCCAGAGGAGGATGGGAGTTTCGATGCTCTGTGCTCCATGATTTCTGTGGATGGGATTTTGGCAGCTTCCACACTGATCACAGATGGTATTTGAGATCTTGTTCTGAGACAGCCCTGCAGGGTAAGCAATAACTCTGTGGGATTTCTTGGACTGTAAAGCTGCATGTAGGTATCTGAGGTCCACTGGAATCTGTTCTAGGTCCTCTGTTTGAGTCCATTTCAGAATGTGAGGTGTGAGCAGGAGTTGTTACTGTCCTTGTTCTTTTTGATTAACAGATTTAATTTTATTTTTTTTAAAGGTACTGTGATAGTGGCCAGGAGTGATTTCAGTGAGTTTTGGACACACCACAGAAAATCAAAATATTTGTGTCATGCACAGTGTGTCAAATCAGTGAAATGCCTTTGCAGGCAGTAGCTGATCATGAAGGTATATATAAAAGCCTTGGTATAATGAAATTGCTCTCTCCCCTTTTTGTTAAATTATAATTGGTGTCCTTGTTAGTAATCACACCATGGGATTAAAGACTGCCTTGCCCTTGGAGACTGACTACGCCTTTCATTGTAGAGATAGTCCCTCCAGGTCAGAGGCAAGGCAGATAATGGTGTCTACTGAACTGTCCTTACTTGTTAAGAAATGTGTTAATTCATCACTTTTCATAGGTGAAAATTTATCTAAACCATTATTAGCTTACTTCCCAACCAGTTAACTATTTAAAGCAGTATCTTGAGCTACTGTACTGTGCTGCTTCTGTTTTACCCCTTGAACACAATTCAGACTTCCTTTGCTCTGTGGTCTCTTCTCTCTTGTGTTTTTGGATAAAAACTGTGGGTATGCTTATTTATGTTCACTAAATACTGTGATATATTCTCAGTAGTGCCACCTTTTGCTTGTAATACAATCCCTGCTGTCTCCTCACGTATCTTATCTTTTCTATTTTATTACCTCTTATATGTACTGGTAAATAAAAAGGGAACGAATTTGAAAAATATGAGCCATTTGGAAGAAATTCTGCGTGTATCATACCAGAGAACGTGAAAGATTATGGAAATATTTACAGCTCCCGAAGAGTCAATCTATACACTGAGATTGAATTTAGGGATGGACACAAGCCCTGTTTACCTGTTCTGGAAAGACTGGTTTTGCAATACTTTCTGTCCTCAGAATAGTAGAACTAATTGTGATGAATTTAGCAAAGTCTATACGCTGCAGTGCCCCAGACAGTTTCTTATTTCTATTGACATTATTTTTTCATCAGTTTGGACTGTGTAGTATCTGCAGACGGTGTATGTTCAAAATATTGGATTGCTGTGTTTTTGCATACAAACCTTATAAAGGAAAAGTAGTACCAGACTGTGTGTACAAGCATCAAAATTTGATTATATGCAGGATCTAATCTTAATATCACACCATTCTCACTGAAAAGCGTTGCGAGAATATTCCAATTCATATTCTGAATGGTGTGTTCCTCTGCAGTCATTCTGCAGAATTCTTATTCCTACCAGGAGAATATCAGTATATTGAACTGAATAAAAATGTATACATTAAATTGCTTATTCAAATGTCCAGCGTTGATGTTTGTAGAGAATTTAAGCAGAAGGCAATATAACCTGAGCTTTGTTTTATTGATATGAGAGGCTAATGTGAGTTACAAAACAGGACAGAATGAGAAGTTGTATAATACGCTGGAAATGTGAAAAAAATGCAGATTTCAGTTATTAGCTTTCACAGCTGTATTTGCATAGAAATATACTAACGGCTGGAAGACATTTCATGCATGAACTTGATAGAGCATCCTTAAATATATTCATGTTAGAAGAATACTTAAAGGGAACCTCAAACTCAAAAATTCCCATCTTTGTTTTAAAAAAAAAAACCAAAACAAAACTAGAGTTTCCCTAGGGTATCCTAGTACAAGATATTTCTTTATGAAACAAAGCTTTCTTTGTTATGAGGAATACCGTGGCAGCCTATGAAGGGCCCTCCTTTCTGATCACACTTTAAAAAAGATCCTGATTCCCCTGAATGTTAAATATTACTGCACAATAGATGCCGCTCAGGGTTTTTGTGGAAAATACTAGCAAAGCATGAAGCTCCTTGAGGTTTCAAACACCTCTTGGATTATCAGTTTCCTGTGCCATTTTCATTCTAGAGGGAAGACCTTCCTTGTAAGTGGGGCAAAGATGAATGCCCATTTTCTATGCTGTGTGAGATAAAAGGAGTTATCTTCCTTGAAGAACTAGAAGAATTTCTGTTGTGGTCTATCATAGTTATCCGATTATCTTCAGGAGCTGGGTGACAGCAACTTCTTCCAGTTAACATTTGCTTGTTGGTTTGGGGTTTTTTAAAAATTCACTTAAGAGTGCAGACGAGGTGCAACTTCATTTGTAACTCATAAATGATAAAGGTGCTTGGTCTTCATTGGAGTGGAGAGGTTTATGGAGTATAGTGAAGGTTTTTATATCAATGACCACTTGCACTTTTCAGTTCCAAGCAGTTTGCCAATGGTGAAGACCAACGTTGTTCCAATTTAAATGTGATTGTTAACAAGACACAGCTGAGGAAGGCTCTGTTACTTCCCATTCACCTTCCACAACAGGACTTTATGTGCTCACATTAGCTGATGTTCTTCAGAGGAGTTGCTGGTCCATCTCTGATTGTGACTTTCATTAGAAGTAGAAAACTCTACCTTCTCTTCTGAAGTGGTGAGATGTGAGCACTAATTCCTGGGAATATTTTCTGAAAACTCACTTTATACTGAAATAGAGCCAGCCCTGAAAGGTATTAGAAAGAGTATGACGAGGAGGAATTAAAAAGCACTGGGGCGTGAAAACATATCTCTTCAAGCAATTTTGACTCTGACCTCACTTATGCAATCCCATTCCTGCTGCTGCTGATTGTCAGAACCTTCCAAAATAGCAAGAACCTTCTCTAGAGCCTGTCCAGTCTCCTGCTAAGATCAGACTTCTGAAGGAAAGGGGAAGTGTCAGTATGTGGAGGTACCATTCTAGACAAAAAGCCGTCAGCAGTAGCCGACCTCCTTTTCTTCAGTACATAACCCATATTACTTGTGTGAACCTCTCAAGCAGAATAGGTCTATGCAGAGAAGGGCTGCAGGAGCAGTATGAGACAAAAATGCCAGTTCAAGACAGAACAGTGCTGTAAAGATGTGAGAATAGAAAGCCAGAATGGAAATATTATGAAAAAGGGTCATTAATACCATCTTACTCAGAAGCTCTGTCTAAAGCATAACATAATCACAGGCAGTGTCTAGTAATGATTTTACACTGAAGTCCAAAGGTTACAAAAAGATTTTAGTCCTTGCCAAAAGAAAGTCACTTTGTCATCTAAGGTACAGAAGAAATCAAATTCTTGCAGTGGTGCCAAATCTCTGTATGTAAAGCTACTTTTAGAGTCATATTAGTAAAATGCCTGTCAAAAGCCAGGGGAAAGTCTGGTTTAAAAAAAGGAAAATCTCACATGAATTTTCCAGATAGAGTGAAAATATATAGGCTGAAGCCGTCAGTGGATGGTAACAGCATTAAAGATCATTTGGGCTGCAACTGCAATATTGTCTTCAGAGCAGTTCTTAAAGACGGTGGCAGTGGTACCAGAAAGACATGTTTTAAAGGTGAGTCCACGCATGAGTCAGCTCGAAGAAAATGTCTTTCCTACTTTCCTCTCAGGCATGAAGTTTATAGCATGGAAAACAGTGTACTGCCTGAGTACAGAAGATGGTATTTAGCAAGATTTGGAATGGTATACAGCAGGGTGGGAGCTGAAAGTCACAATGATTTGAGAGTCATTTGCAGCTCCCAGACAACCCAGCATCTGGCTCCCACTGAGCAAAGGACTGGGTGAGAGTGGGGAGAATTACTGCCTCACACCAGGGCAAGACAGGGCCGACTGGCAGCATCTCCTGATTCCTGTTGACTTTCTGTGGGCACATTTAACCTGTAATTTGGAAAAGGAAAATACAGTCTGGCGGACATTCTTGAAGGGTTGCCAGTCCCAGATCTATCCATTGCATACCCTGCCAGAATGGGAAAAATAAGTATCTTACAGGCCAGTATCCACAGCAACAGACACTGGAATTTTATCTTTTCAATACATATAAAAACCCAAAGTAAATAATTACTTTTTCATTTTCCAGTTTTATAATAGTTATAATGACCTTTAGGTCAGGAATTTTCAGCAGTTAATGACTGCCTGGCTTTTTCTGTGGCGCTTGGTTTCTCCAGCCAGTCATTAACAGCGAGGAAAGTGCCTTCTCCAGTGGTCACTTTGGCTTAATCGTTACCTTTTCATGCTACAGAATATACCAGCTGGGAAATAAGTGTCTCCTATGCGAATGGGTCCATAAAGTGTTCCTTAGGTTTCATTTCTTTGAAAGAATATTCTGTTAGAATGTGAGAGTTTAATGTAAAAGATGATTGAGTATTATCCTCAGACCCAAGAAAGGTTAGATCTCTCTCAGGAATTGGGACTAAATAGCTTTGCAGTGATGCCCTTCTTCTTCTGAGGATGGTTTAAGGCCATAGATTTCAAAAGATTAAATCTTAAGAATTTATCTGTGTAATTTAAGTTCCCATACTATTCTCTTGGTACTGGAGCGCTTCGGAAATTATTTGTGGACACAAATATTTTCTTGTCCATCTTCTAGGATCACACAGGAACTGGACCTCTTTTTTTTCCTTTGATGGAATTTTATACGTAATCATTGTGACACTGAAAGTAGTGTGGCAACAGTGTCTTAAGAGTTAAAAATTATTTAAAAATCTGAAGGGAAACAACCCTGTGGAATGCCTGCCCTGCTCTGTTTGTCTAGCTAGCAGATCCCCCTCCCAACCACCCTCTCTATCTCAAAACACCTAGAAGCTGTATATGACTTTGTTAAGAGGAAGGTTCATTTATATCTGGAAATGACTTCATCTTGCACTTTATCGTAAGATAAAAAATGAGGTACTATGGAACAGAGGTATCTTCTGACCACCCTATTGAGCATACTTTGGTAAAAATTAACCAGAATGTGAGTAGATGCGTACATACATAAACCTTTGAACAGTCTTCAGTTGTCCTGCATTGTTATTCTTTATGATTTTAAATGCCATTGTTAAAACACAGTGTTACCTAAAAAAATTGTGAATATAGCTTTCCTTCATGGTGTATTTGAGCTTGAAAACAATTGTGTAAGAAATGCACTATTTGGAGGATAAATAAATTCACAAGAAAACAATAATGTTTTCTAATCCGCATATTGAATGTGTAGGGATCTCTACCAGTAGTCCAGTCTACTGCTTTTGCTGAGTAATCAGGTAGCAGTGAAACCCCTCCACTTGACTGGTAAAACAAAATGGGAATTTCTTCATCAGTAGATTTAAACTCATTATGGTGTCCCTTGAGGTCTCGGTATTAAACATGGAAGTAATGTGACTGATGAGCCTAATTTTAATGTTTTGCTGTGAAAGAGATACAGCTCCTCTGTAACTATTCTTGGTACTGTTAGCTTTTCATTTTACATCTTTAAGTGAAAACAGAGTGCACAACAAAACAGCAGGCACCGGCTTTTGCTTTAACAATTTTTTCACTTTTCAAGAGAAATAACAGCAGCAAAATATAGGTAGTGTTCCAGGAAACAGTCACTCAGGAGTCCCACAAGGGCTAGGACTGTGCTTTGTGGCTTCCTGACTCTTGGAGTGACACTTTTACTTTTAAGATGAGGCTTCATTTGTATTTTGAAAGTATGACAATCTACTACTCAGCAAGGCTGTGTTGTTTCTAAAAGGCTGGACTTGCTAGAGGATTTAAATCTGGTGAGAATCCAGTAATTCCCTTAACAATGGGTTTTAAAATCCACACCTTTAAAATAGCTTAAATCTTTAAACCTCAAGCTAACCTCAGTGTTAAAACAGCTGGCTAACCATTAGCAGAAATGGGAAAGGTCCAAACAAAAGGAGTGACAGTACTTGTGTGTTTCACTCTGCACTTAAATGGATCTTTTCCTCAGCTTCACAGCTAACCAGTGCAGGTAATCTATTGATTTTAAAGCTAGAAATTAACACTGTTCCTTGTAGGCAGAAACGTATGGGCTCATTATTAATTCTTTAGCATTACAATGCCTTCTGGCTCAATGTGTGTGCTAGTGACCAAGTGTAAACGCGTATTTATCATCCTGACCCTTAATCTGTTCCCAAAAACGTCCTTCCGTGGAGAAGAAACAGGCTTTCTAAAAGATCTGAGACCTTTTTTTGCTGCTGATAAAAAAATCTTTACAGCCTTTGCTGTAACTGAACCTTCAAATGTAAAATGTTGCAAATAATAGTTTAGAGTGTTCCTTTTCTGGAAAAAAAACCAAACCAAACACCAAACAAACAAAAACCCACCCCAAACCAAAAAAAACCCCCACTATTACACTAGTTGCCTCCACAAAAAGTCTTTCAGTTTTCTTTCATTGGGGCAAATTAGCCAGGCCTCCTTGGTACCTGAAGACATCTTCCCCCCTCCAAGACAACCTAACTTTTGAGTCCTTCATTTCCCCTGTTATTTCTAGTTTCTCCATTTTCCTGTGTTCCTTTCCCTCGACGGCAGTTTTAGATGTTGCTAACAGAATTCAGCTGCAGCGTAAATACAATCCTGGTAAGAGTCAGTGTACCAAATCCCTCACTAGCCACTGAACTTAGTGGGACAAAATTGTCCTTCACATAATTTTAATAGTGTCCATGGAGTAATTCCAGCTATCAGTCTGTCCTGCCGCCTTTCTGCGACTCCTTTTACCTCCATTGTAACACAAGGTAGAGGAGATAGGAGTGCTACAGCAGCTGTTATTGTTTGATCAGCAACACAATCTTTGCTGGAATTTCATTTCCCTTGCAGCCTAGCTACTAGAATACATTTGTCATCCATACTTTGTAGCAGACTTATATTTGCCTGTAATTACATACCAGTCTGGCAATACTTTATTGTTAACATAAAGTACTGCCATTTAAATCCCCAATCTTAAACTGAAGTATTTGCGAAACTCTGTAATTGCTAAAATAATAAAGCTGCCATTATTGTACGGGAAGTTTACAGCTTGTTACTGAAATACTTACATCGGCTTAACTACACCTGTATGCATTCCTTATGTTTTCATGTGTTGCTTAAGAGAAGGACAGATTTTTGCTGGGTGTAAGTTTCTGATACTTCCACAGAAGGGCTGAGATTCAAAGGGAGCTCTGGTGGTCATCTTGTCCAGCCTCCTGCTCAAGCAGGGCCACCAGAAGCAGGTTGCCCAGGATCATGTCCAGATGGCTTTTGAGTTATCTCCAAGGATGAAAACTCCAGAAGCTCTCTGGGCAACCCATGTCAGTGCTCAGTCAAAACTTGACCTCAGGTTTTCCAGCTTGTGGTCTGTTCCCATGTACTAAGAGGTCCATAAAGGATAAATAGAAAAGACAAGTTCGGTGTGGTTAAGCTCAATGTAATGGATCAAGATACTACTGCAAAGGCTTAGGGATATGCAAACCAGAAAAATAATGCATTTTGGTTTCATTTTGTGTTGGCCTTTTGCAAACAGAAAACCACTGAGCCTCTCTTGCTGTTTATTACTAATTCTGTGATTACTTTTTCTTTGCTTTTAGATAATTCTCCATGTATTATTGTTCTGCTCCTAAGTCTGATCAGGGAACACAGATTTCAGCATTGGAAACTTGGACATGAATGATAAGCAATGTTGCCGTGTTATTTTTCTTACAGGAAGCACAAAGCATCTATACTCAGTGTGTACCTGTCTCTGAAAGCTTGGGAATTTTTGCTAAAAATGGCATGGCCTCTAGCCCTTGTTCTTACACACCTGTACAGAATTTCTCTGCTCTCTCTGGGGGAGGACAGGGCACCTTTGAGTTCTTCCAGCAATCACCCTTGGACAATACCACTGACTGCAGGTGGTTCTGCATTACCCTGAAGACCTTCAGGTAAAAACAGATGTTCAGATTCTGTTGATACCTGGCAGATGACCGTGGGGTTCTGTGCCGTTCTGGCTGGCCATGAAGGAGCTGGTCTCCTCTCCTCACATGGCCACAGGTTCTCAGGGGTCCCTCCGGCCCCTTCTCCCTGCACTCGTCGCCACTGCCCCGGCCTAGGCCCGACCAGCCCCCCGCTGCGACACCTCCACACGCGGCCTATTTCTCTGGAACAGGTGTGAGGGGATTTTAACTTGGAAAGAGTCCGCGCGGCCTTCACTGGGGACGAGTTTGAGCAACGGGGCCCGGAGGGTGAGCGCCGCTGCCAGGACCCCCTCAGCCCACCGGGCGCCGCGGCCGAGGGGCGGGAGCCGTCCCTCCGGCACAGGTGCGTGGCAGGGGCCAAGCCACCGCCCGGTCCGGGCGAGCCCTCGAAAGCCTCTCGGCGGGCGCACCTGCCCGCCTCGCACCAACACCCCCGAGGCGGAGGTGCGAGGCCGCTCCCGGGCGGCCGGGGTAGGCCTGGGCCTGCCGGGCGGCGACTCAAGCCCGCGCGGCGCGGAGGGGCCGGGACAGGCCGGGGCCAGCGGAAGGGGTGTTTCCGCATGGGGCCCCGGGCGGGCCGAGACGGGGGAGCCGGGCGGGCGCCGCTCCGCTCCTCCCGCCGCCGCCAGCCGGCCCCGGCCCCCACCCGCCCCGCGCCGCCCGGCAGCCCGGCTCGCGTCGCTCCGCGTTGGATTGCTCGTGCCTGCCCGGAGCTGGCGGCCGCCCGGCTGGCGGCGCGGCCAGGCGAGCTCAGCCGAGCGCAGAGGCGGATTTTGAGGAACAATAACAGAGCGGGGAGCGCGGGACCGGCGCGGCCGCCCCGCCCGCCGCACCATGTACGCCTTTGTGCGGTTCCTGGAGGACAACGTCTGCTACGCCCTGCCCGTCTCCTGCGTCCAGGACTTCAGCCCCACGTCCCAGCTCGACTTCGATAACCAGAAGGTCTACACGGTGTACCGCAACCCCGAGGAGGCGGAGGAGGACGACGAGAGCCCCGGAGAGTGGGGCGACCGCCTGCTGCTCCACAAGGCCCAGATCCTGGCGCTGGCAGGTGAGGGCGGGCCGGGCCGCGGGGGGGGGAGAGGGGGGGCCGGGCCAGGGAAAGCCCCAAATGCGGCCCCCTCCCCGCGGAGGTGGGGGAGGGAGAGGAGGAGGGGGCGGCATCGCGCCGACACATGCTCAGAGCTCGGGCGGCACATGGCGGGCGGGGGGCTGCGGGAGGCCCGGGGGCGGGAGGGCACCTCCCGGGGCACGGCGGGGCCGGGGCGGCCCCAGGCCCGGGGAGGGCCTGCTGGCGGTGTGGGGGGGTCCCGCTGGGCGGCTGCTCCCGCCGGGCGGCGCCGCGCCCCTGCCCCCAACTCGTGGTGCTCCGGCGGAGCCGTTCCCAAAATAACGCGGGAGCCCCTGCTAGTACCCGTTGTTACACGGTGGGAGGGGATGGAGTCAGAAACTTTACCCCCCTGCTCGCCACCCCCAACAAAAAAAAAAGTTAAGGTTTTCGTGCACAGTGTATTTATAGTGCATGGAGTCATTTATATACCTTTGCAGTTTGGCGGCATGTTGTCACATTAGAAGGGTACTGTTTTATATCCACTTTGTTAGTTTAAGTGACTTCACAAATTGGAAGGCAGTAGTGGTACCAGACCTTTAGATACTCTGCCTGTTAAGCTTGGTTTTGCTACATTTGGTTTGTTCCATGTTTAACTTACAAATGCTTCTCTAGCTAAGAGGACCAATTAAAGTGTATATTGAGAAACAAGCCCATATTTTGGCCATTTAAATGAGTTCAGCCAGTGTAAGATGGTGCTTCTGCTCTGTGTTTCCCCTAAATCAGAACTTTTTGGCAGCATGTTGCTGTGAAGACTTTCTGTAGTTTTCTTGAAGCCACAGAAAACACTATGCCGTAGTCTGAGTTGACGTAGAAAAGAAGTTTTATGTTGTTTGTAGCAAATTACTGGCTAGCGTGGATTGGCCCAATAGGCTATTGAAAGACTGCAGTGACCATTTGAAGTGTCAGTCTGGGTAGCAAAGAGGACACTGGTTTCTGATCCTGACTCTTCCACCTGGGGAGAAATACTGGTTATGTCCGCTTCCCCAAATACGGAATGGGCTTAAGAAACCCCATTGTCTAGTATTGAGTTCTAAGAAGGCAACGCTGAGTTCTGCTCTCTAAACAGAGTAATTTGGTGTTAAAGGCTCATAAAACTCTAGTATTTTTTTTATTTTTGAAAATAATAGTTCCTAAACCAGTTCAGCCTGGTGGTGGTCTGTTTGGTCCCTGACTTGGTGACTTTGACCATTATGCTGTTTCTAGTACTGGCCATGAACAGATGCCTGGAAAGAACAAGAAACAGACAAATGTGTATGTTGTTTCCCTGTAAAGCTTTTCTGATTTCTGAATATTTGCAACTCCAGGAGTTGAGGAGAACTAATGAGAGAGCCTACCAGAGGAGTGGATAGTCCTGCCAAGTTTTTGTTGTCTTATGCCACCCTGTTTTGTTTGTCCTGTCTATAACAGAGGAGAATTGATGTAGGAAGTATTTCTTGCGAGTTACCCGACACATCCATGGAAGGCAGCAGTGTCGGTGTCCAGGGTTTGCTTGGCTTCTTCTCAGAGGCATCCCAGTTGGACTTCACCTTCCTCTTTCTCAACAGGAAACTGCAGCAGCAGTGCCCATTATGTTCGTCACATTCATCTCAATCTAACTAAAGTGTTTCAGAGAAATGTTGAGTAATAGGCATGTTGCTCACATGTTGAGCCTAACAGATTGCCTCAGTTTTCCAGCAGAAAGTGCACCTACTTTCTCAGTTCCCTTGTTCCAGGCAGAGTCTCTTCATAACTAAGAGAAGTACTCTTCTGTACAGTTTCTCTTTGTTTCATCTCTCTTGAACAGAACAAATCAGTATACATGGTTTCCTCCAGAGAACACAACTTGTTACCTGTATTAGTGATTTGCACTAATGGCTCCCCAGAGATTTAAATTCTACAGAAAATTCTCCTGATGAGCCAGGACCACAAAGAAACATATAGCTGTCTTTATTACATCTGTCACATCTCAGTGTATCTGACTAGATCTGTAATTTGCATGCTTGGAAAACTTCTCACCTGAACACCAAATGAATCCTTATTTCTGTTCTTCTTTCCACCCTGTACCATGTAAAAATATAATAGCTGAATTAATCCTTTGTATACAATATATGTTTACTTACTTTTAAAGTTGTCACTTTCTCCCCAGAGTTTTAATATTGGTGTTTGTTTTTTTTTAATGGATGAAGTCCCAAGGAGAAAAGTCAATGTTGCGTGAAGACATCTTAGCAAAATTTTTGTTTTATAGTGACCAACTATATTTTTACAGATTATGACAACTTTTTATGGCAAACACAACAAATCTGATGTTATGCAAACTGCTTTAGTTTGAAAAATAGTTTTACAAGTCTGCAGTAACATTTCACAGACTATAATAGAACTTTTCATTTAAAGGATTCCAGCCTACCTTAGCAGTAATGTAAATAATGTGTGTAAAGTTGCTTTTATATGTAAAATATACGTAGTAAGTTGGTTTTTGAATTCATGGAAGGAACCCTTGCCTGCACAAATTAGTATATCAGTGGCTTTAAGGATTTACTGCTTTGGTCCAAGGATTCCCCAGTAGGAACAGGCTTCAACCAAAGTCATGGTACACATATTAAATTAAACAAACAAACACAAAAAAGAATAACAGGGGGAAAAGTAATCTTTTTTTTTTTTTTTTTGAGCCTGCACTGTGTTCTTTTACAGTTTGAATAGCACCCAATTTTCATACACTGATTTAACAAGGCTTCTCAATTAGGCAAAGTTGTACCTATTTATATATATTTTCATGACCAAACACTGTCGGTGCAGTGGGAGTTAATCGTAGTCTGAGAAACAGATCCACTTGGTTTTCCTTTCTAGTGACCTAAAAAAAGGAAGGAGTAGAGGAAGAACACAGATATAAGGCCCATATTAGCATCTTGATTTTTCATTTTGAAAGTTTTCCTTTCCTATTTTGTTAAAGGAATTTAGATACTTTTCAAACTTTTACCCTTGTAAAGTAGGACTTCACACAGGATAAATACATGTTCATGCCCATAGTACAGAGTTTTATTGGAGCACTGGTTGTGTAAAGAGTTACTGAAAGAATTGTTCTCAGGGACAGTCTTAGAATCAATTCTTCGATCCTTTGTGCTGAGGTTGGATGATTGAAAGCCTGTACACTTGTGAGGAATGTTATTGTTGCTGCAGAGGGGAGAGCACTGCTATTGTAAAGGTATCACAACAATAAAAACTAAATTAAAAAAAAAAAAGGGAATTAAGGTGGGCATGCTCACAGCACCAAGTAATTGTGATAGACTTGGTATCTTGAGGAGACAAATACTACTTTTGAATACTTCAGTAAGAAGTAATATGTAGTAGTAGTACAGTGGTGTGATAGTTGAAATCTGAGCAGCTGTACGCTTCCCTTGTGTGTGCTTGCGCGTATGATTGAGAACTGCTGATAGTGGTGGTATGTGTTGGTCTGTGAACCTTTGACTTTTTTCAAAAGTTCGCTAAAGACTAGGGCTCAAACCAGACAGGTTAATCCCTGACTAAGACAGTTCTAGACCTGAGCCATAGGAAGGCATTAAAATTAATGTTTTGTGCTGTAAAAGTTCAGCATTTGATTAACAGGCAGCTGATGTTACATAGTAATAAATGAATAATTTTATTTACCTCTTGAATGGAAAATACAGCTCAGCAGACTAGAGTTTCACTATATAGCAGCTTTTTGAGGTGGTATGTTAGCCGGTCTATGTTGTTGAGAATACAAAAACAGTGGATGGCTTTTCAGGAAGAGTTTGAGTCTGTCTTTCTAATCATCCACACCCTTCCTTTTTTTCTTCTTTTCTGTCCTCTCCTCAAAATGCTGGAAAGCTGTTTTTCTGGTCCCTGTTCTTGAAATGTGTGCCACTTGCAACTTTCACATTTGTCCAATATAGTCACTAGCAGAATCTTGTCTGTAAGCATACACACCTTATATGAGCTAGCATGGTCCTTAGGTGACTCTGTTGGAACCTTTTCTTGCTTTGCAAAGTGATGAGTATTAGGTGGAATGAACTGAGGTTTGGAGACCTTTTAAAATTCACTACTTTGGGCTACATTTGTTAACAACTTAATAGTGACTGTCTTCTAATTGGAGGCATTCTTTCCTGGCTACAGTAAATAATTTTTCTCTCTAGCTGCTGCCTTCAACATTTTCCACCCACACAATCGTAACAAACGCATCTCCATCAGATTCTCCTGGCAATTCCCTAGCTGCCACATCAGATGTGTTAATACCTGTGTGCATCCATATTCTTTCTTGCCCCTTTATGAAATGTTATGCTCCACTTTTTACTAAAATAGGTTAGGCAATTTTTTTTTAGTCTTTAAAAGCTTGGACAGCTCATGGTGAGGTAATTTGCTGTGTATTTCAGAAAGATGTAAAATCTCTGTTCCCAGAACAATTTAAAATTAAATTATTCTAGGACTGAGTTTTGAATAAGGTTGAGGGTGGATACACACTAAGAAGTTGAAGCAGGCTTCTTCGATATGGATAACAGATGAAGGAAAGATCCTTTGTCAAGTGCTGGAATAGGTGAAAATTTACAAGGTGAGATCTTGGATTATATCAAGAATATACAGAACATAGGTCAGGAAGTGGGCTTGATGTATAACAGTAGTGTGAAGCTTTCATTGGTACTTCTGTAGTCTTGTACATCTTTGTGCCTTTTTTCCCATGTGCTATTTGGCATATACATGCATCCTGGGGAGCTGGAGTACATAGAGCAGGTCATGGCTGTGGCTGCTGTGTGCCCATGCTCCATCCCATCATAGCCCACATGTTGCATTTCCTTTCCCGGGGCAGTTTGTAGACTGAATGAACTATTGTGGTAGGGACAGCATTTGCTAACTCTTCGATCCTAGAAAGATCTAGATCTGTCCCCTATCATGATATGCAACTCATTTGGTGTTTGTCAGGGACCTGGGGAGAAATGGCACCAGGAAAAAAATAAGAAGGCGTGCAACTGCTTCTTGGGTGATCCCGAGTGTGGCCCTGAGTAAAGAAGTGCTGGGAGGAGGCTGTAGGAAACCTTCCAGTAGTGGTAATGGTTCCTCACAGACTCTTTCTAAGTAGCTTGACATTTTGTGGGATAGTTCCGGAGTGCCTTTGGGCAAGCTTGTGTGTCACTGCCCTTGAGCAGCAAGTCGTGGGCATTGGGTCTTGCCATGTGAATGGCCTTCTGCAGCCATAGAGAGAAAGTAAACTCGGCAGGTTGAACAGTGCTGAAATAACCTTATTCAAAATATGATTTAAAAATTTTTCTTTTTTTTTAACTTTCTACTGTGATATTTGAGGTGCATGGCCTACTTTGTCAGACACGTAAATGACGTGCTACTGCTGTGTTACCCTTTTACCAGGTGAAAGATCTGGCTCTATACAGAGGTTCATCAAATCATTTTATGTAACAGTAACTATATCACAATCTTAACTACAGTCCTGAATACGAGTGTGGCAGTATTCATAAAGAATATTTAAAGCTAAATTTCACACTCATTTTGTGTTTGATCCATTTCTGGTTTAATTCTTTCAAGCTGAAGGGTGGGGTTTTTCTCCCCTTCTAAATTATGCTGTAGGAGCATATCTGAGATATGAAGGGCTTATACAGTTTTTGGTTTTTTAGTGTCATTTCTGTTTGTTCAGTGTTGAAGTCTTAATATGGCACATTCATGCAAAGCTTAAGTGGCAGCAGCAAAAAAATTTTGGAATGTTTAAAACTGTGGCTGGTAAGTAGTGGCTTGGAATAACTCTTACGATAGTGGTGGTGGTTATATGTCATCAGCAGGATAAAGTGCCAGTAAAAAGGAATTAAAAAGCTGGGGTTTATCTGAGCAAGAAGATTTTACCCTTATATTTAGTTTTATATTTTCTTGTGTCACTGTGCTTATTCTGGAAATAAATAATCTTGGTTTTTTGGTCTTAAACCCTTCTCAACTGACCTGCTTGTTCCTCAGTCATGTTTGCTTTTTGCTTTATTCTAATAGTCAGAAGTCACTTATTTTTATCACATAAAGACATACACATGACCTAGGCTTTCTTTCTCTTGATCTTAGTACATACATTGCATCACATAACACAAGTTATGCTTGTAAATGCTGTATAAGCTTAACTATGATACAATAAAAGTATGAATTTCAGGATTTTAATAAAATTGACTTCAAAGATAGTATGGTTATGGTAGCTATGGTAACTAACACTGACTAATTAAAATATGCTAAAATTTGCAGGGAAGTGAAAAGGGAAAAAAATTTAAGTTAATGTTTTTGTTTTCATAATTTAACAGTAAAACATTTTTTCCCCCCAGTGAATTGCCTAAGTGCCAGTCAGTCAATTATTTGCTTTTTTTAAAAGAAACCCTTAAAAATAGTAGAGGCTGAACCACAATGTAATTTTTGTATGGAAACTAAAAAATGCATAAATCTACCCACCATTTCCATAGCAAGCTCATTCCTTGGGCAGAGATAGTTGCAGAGGCCTCCTGGAGTGTTCCCTGTAGGCTGCTGCTTTATCTGCTGAAGAGCTGGTAGGCAATATGTCCGTGGCTTTGTGGCCTTTGTGATCATGAAATTATAATCTGGGTTTGGTTTTAATATAATTTTACAGTATGACACAGACTGTCCAGTCAGGGCAGCCAGATTGACAAATTGTAGCTGTCACTGAGATTGCTGATCTGTTTAAATGAACTTTTGAACTTTTTAAAGAAAAGAATAGCTTTTATTATAAATAGTTTTTTTGTAAAATACTTACCGTGTTCAAACTTCCAAAAAATAACTCCCATATTTAAGTTTCATATGTAGGTACAGAGGAGCAATTTCAGAGACAGCAGTTCAACATCCTACTTGTTTTCAGGGTTTCTTCTTTTTAATTTAATGGTAATATTGTATTACTGTATTTGTTTCAGAAAGGATTAAGAGAGTTGTTCCATAATAGCTATAATCCTTTGTGTTCAACGTGTTCAGAGTATTGTACAAATATTAACAAATCTGCACAACGCTTCAGTGGGGTAGATGGGGACAGTAAGATGGAAAGGTTGAGTTATTCAAGGTCAGTATTTAAGTAAATATTGGATCCAGGATTAAAACTGTTGTCAGGCTTGTAAAGAGCATTATTTCCTGTTTCTAAGCACAATGTCTTTTCTTTACTTGTTCTTCCAGCTCCATCAGTTTCTGCTGCAGACACTCTAATACCACTAAAAGTTAAATGGAAGGGAGGGTTTTGCTGACAAAGGATAAAAGAATAATAATTAATTTCTAGCAGAGTTTTGGTTTTAAGCCATTTTCCTTTTGGTTAATTATTTTTGAAGAGACCTTGTATTAACTTTTGAGTTAAGAAATAGATTTCATATTAATAGTGGGAAATAAGAGAGAAGATATATCTAAGTTTTTCTTGCAGCACAGGTTGGACTTACATTCAGGCTGATGCTCCATAAATCTACGCTGAGGAGTACTAACTAAATTTGCTGATGACCCAAAATTGGGAAGAGCCCTACTCTTGAGGGCAGAGAGGCCCTGCAGAGAGATCTAGACAAACTAGAGAGCTGGGCAATCACCAGCTGTATGAAGTTTAACAAGGGCAAGTGCTGGATTTTGCACCTGGGGCACAGCAACCCTCGATGTACATACAGACTGGGGAACAAAAGACTGGAAATAAGCGCTGCGGAGAGGGACCTGGGGGTTCTGGTCGACGGCAAGTTGAACATGAGCCAACAGTGTGCCCTGGCAGCCAAGAGGGCCAACCATGCCCTGGGGGGCATCGAGCCCTGTGTTGCAGCTGGTCGAGGGAGGAGATTGTCCTGCTCTGCTCTGCACTGGCATGGCCTCACCTCGAGTACTGGGTGCAGTTTTGGGTGCCACAGTACATTAAGGATATAAAGCTACTAGAGAGTGTCCAGAGGAGGGCCATGAAGTTGGTGAAGGGTTTAGAGGAAAAACTATACAAGGAGTGGCTCAAGTCACTTGGTTGGTTCAGCCTAGAGAAGAGGCAACTGAGGGCAGACCTCATTGTGGTATGCAGCTTCCTCAAAAGGGGAGGAGGAGGGGCAGGCGCTGATCTCTTGTCTCTGGTGAACAATGACAGGACCCAAGGGAATGGCAGGAAGATGTGCCAGGGGACGTTTAGGTTGGATATTAGGAGAAAGTTCTTCAACCAGAGGGTGGTGGGGCACTGGAACAAGCTCCCCAGGGAGGCAGTCACTGCACCAAGCCTGACGCTATTCAAGAAGCCCTTGGACAATACCCTCAGAGACATGGTGTGAATTTTGGGGTTGTCCAGTGCAGGGACAGGAGCTGGACTTTATGATCCTTGTGGGTTTCTTCTAACTCAAGACATTCTAGGCTTCTATGAAATCTGAACAGTCTGCTGAGAAATGAGCATGTGCAAAAGGAGAGTGTTGTAAAATATTTGAACATCTTAATGTACATTAGAAATTTGACTACAAATGGGGGTCCATATCAAAAACTCTAAATTCTAGCAGTATTAAACTGAATATCTCTGTTGTTCATGTTCATTCAGATCTCAACATTTGTTCCTTCAGTAGCTGGCATGATAGATTATTTTTTTGTGAGAGCAGCAGCAGGTCCGTGCTGTGTGAATTTACTTGTATTATTGTATTGAATATTAATGAAGGAGAGCCGGTCTTGATGTAGGGCTTCAGACAGAACTTAGAAGTTGTTTATATCTGTCCTGTTTGGCTCCTTCACCTTTCTCCCCATTCTTTAGTGCCTTTGTATGAAACGTGTGGCTTTCTGTCCATCATCAGTGACCACTCTTGATTCAGGCTTCTGGCCCATCGTCCTTCTTACCCATCATCTCTAAACCTGTCAAGTGGCAGTTTAAGACTTTTCTCTCTTGCCTTTTCCCAATTTGATTAAGAATTATTTTCACTCTGTTTCCTATTCTTTACACTTAATTGAAATTCACTTTACAAGATTTAACAGCCTTTTTGGCAAGTGCCTGAAGAGTATGTCTTCACCTTCACGTGCTTATTGGCCCTGCCTGTCCAAGTGCTACCTGATATATTGTTCTTCCCTGACTTCTTTGCTCAGTCTTCTTTTTGTTCTGAAAACGTTCTTCTAGTCACTTGTTTGTGTGTTTATTGAAATTTTTTTCTGGTGAAGTGCTGCAGGGGTGTTCTAAAATTTTTGGGGGTGATAGTAGCCCAGATGATGGCAACTCTTAGCTCAACCTTTTTATTCCTAATTACTCACTTAAATTTGTTGGCAGCTTCCCTTTCTGACATTTACACAGAAATCTATTTTTCACCTTATGCTTAGGATGGCCCAACATATTTTCCCACCATTTTTGTTTTTCTCCTGATTTTAGAGTGGGAAGGGGACATCAGCTTTTCTGTCATTTCCAACTCAAAGTTTTGTTTTTTCTTATTCTTTATCTGCTTGGCTGCTTACACCCAGCTTTGCCTTTCTGTCCAACTAGATATACTTCATGCAGTGTTTTCACTGTGCCCTACGTTTATTTCTGTAACCTCTTTTTCTCTGTCCTTCCAACAAAGCTCTCCTAGTATGCAAAAAAATGCAAAACCAGATAGTAAATAATACTATCCAAATCCTGAATTTACTGTGCCAGCACTCAGTTGAACCCTCTGTTGCACATAATCCCTCCCTGTAGCTGCATGAAGCTTTGTGGCACCTGTCCTCTTCAAATAACTTTTGCAATTCTACTGTTGTCTGTTACTGTCATTCTGAGTTTCTTCTTCCTTGGTAGTGGTCTTAATCTCGGTATACTAGCTGAGATGTATTTTGTGAGATGAGTTTTTCTTCCTCTGTATCCTGAATATTTTGTGAGCCTGCAGGATCGTTATATTTTCTGAAATCTCTTCTGTTCTTCCTGTTAACGTCCTCCTTTAATGTTGCATTAAGTTAGCTAAGAAAGAAATTTGTAAGTCTTTTTTTCCAGTTTCAAATAAACTAGGTGGCTTTTTTTTTTTTGGTACTATCATGCTGTTTTCCTTCTCAGTCACAGCAATATCAATTATTGTTTTTGTGCTTAAGCGGCACTTAGGAATCCATGCACTTTCAAGCTTCGTGTGCGTACTTGCTCTGAAGCACCAAGTATACCTGTGATTGTGGGTTTTTTGCTTTGGTTCTTAAGTGTCTTTTACTTTATAAACTGCAACCGATGCACATCCTGCTGAGGCAGGTGACATTCTCTGCTCTGTAGAAGCAACCTGGCTAAATCAGTAGCGAAGCAGGTCAGTGCAGCAGTGTGGGGGGAATTTGGTACAGGTGTTGCCCATATGTGTTGGGTATCTGCCTAGAAATGGGAAGGCTGTTGGTAAATTTTTTCGTCTGTCAGTGTATCATTTTTCACAAGGGGTGGAATTTTTCTGAAGGCTTAGGGGAAGGACGAATTTTGCTCAAGGTTCTTTCGTTTTATTATTGTAAGATTTATAGCATTGCTGAGCCCCCCTTACTTGGACTGATCCCAGACCTGCCATTCCTCATCCATTTGGAGTGCAGAGTTCTCTTCCTCCCTTTTTCCAGTTTTTACTTCAAAGGTGGAAAAAAAAAAAATCAGTATTTGAACTTTTTTTTTGAAGGGATTAGTACTTTGTTCAGTCCTTACTTCTAAATTAGAAAGTAAGGAATGTTTTAATGAGGCTTTGAGATTTCCATAGTGGTGTTCTACATCCCACGATAGGGTTTTCGATTTTAGAGCACTAACATATTAATACTTGAATTTAACCAACTCGCTTCCTGCCCGGTTAAAGTTGCTTTGTCTGCCTCACTTCCCTGCTGCTCTTAACTTAAAGCCTTTTGGCCTGGATCCACCCATCTTGATACTGAAATGAAGGCCTGACTGAAGAAAACATTCCAGGAACAGTTTATCCTTTTCTAGCTGATACAGATTCCGTAATGCAGGGTTGCTTTTTTGGCTTTTTTTTCCAGCACTGCTGAGGCCAAATATCTTCCCAGCCACTCTGAAATTTCTCGGCACTTCCCTTTCTTCTTACTACCTGAACAACTTTGGTAGATGGCTGCATGAGGAGAGATGCTATCAGGTGCACTGGCTCCTGAACCCTGTACTTCGGTACCTTGTAGAGTTGTCTAGCAAGATCTCTTCAAGTCTGACCTTTCCGTGGAGTACAGTTATTCCAGGATGCTTTATTCTGTATATTGAATCACAGAACACCACATTCTCTGTCTGGCGTTATGGCTCCTGTGCACAAAAACAATTTTTCCTAATTGACATGTGTCTTCAGAATGTCCCTTGTTGATGGCCTCTGTCCTTTAATGTTGTCCATTCTTGTGTCGTGCTTCTACGCTGTGTATTTTGCTACAAGTACCTAATTAGGTGTGTTAAGTGGTGGTTCTCAGTAGCTGGTATGGCTGAATGCTGAAAATTGCATCACTGGTGCAACTTTAAGACAATCTGGTCCTGGCCAACTAAGGGAAGGTGTGATTTTTAACTTGTAGCAAGGTTTAAATGACTGCGGACAAAGTCCAGGCAAATGCTTCAGGTCATTACAAAATGAGGCTCTGAGCTACAATGTTTCTAGGACTGCCCTTCTCTCTTAGCATGCTCTGTAGTTTAAGGCACTGAATTGCAGCTTGTCCAGCCGTTTGGTTCATATCCTGGTTTTCTTCTGGCTCAAAGTCCTGCATGTTTTCCTTTTGTTGGGTTCTTCTTTTGTACCTGCTTCTTGCAGGCTGGCACAACAGATGGAGATTCCTAAGAACTACTGCCCTAAATGCATGTCTATGTTTCTCCCCTTCCTCCTGGTCTCCTCTCATTCCCTCCTGCCCCTTCCCAAATTCCATTAATGTTTATGGAACAAGAGCCAGTACTCCAGCTTTAGCCTCAAATTTAGAATGAGACTTTTCTGGCTCTATCTGCAGCTAATGTAGAAGACGACAAAGGTTAGAAATGCACTTGAAAAAAACAACCGCAAAACCAAAAAGCCTTTTCATATCCAACACACTAGATTAATTGTGTTAGGTATAAATAGGCCTACAAAGACCTGAGCATATGTAAGAAAATATTATATGTATTGTTGGAAGGCAGAGGAACATAAAATTATTTGCTCATTGACTAAATTGAAAATTCCTGTCCTTTAATTTATATGAACTCATTTTCACCATTGTTTCTTCAAATTCTGTGTGGGGAGAAGAGTTCCTTTCTTCAACTTACTGAGTCATTTACAGGATAAGCAGTAAAATCAAAAAGTCAAATAAAAGAGAACCATGTTGATAGTTACACACCAATATTGTATAAACTCAACATTTGTAAGGAAATATATAAATCGGTAAATTGAGAAACTGGGGAGGGGAGTAGAGAGAATGAAAAATTCACATAATTTGCATTGTTTTATTTGAACCCAGACTAAGTACTTTCTTTCATTTCTGTTGTTCAGTGCATAAAATGTGTTCATAACCTTTATAAATTGACTTAAAAATAAAAAGCCAAAATCAAAAGATAAATATTTCTTTTCTTCCAAATTGTTTTTATTTTAATGTTGTTTTATTCATAGGAGAGTATTTGCTGACTTCCACTGTAGTCTGCACATGCGCTTACTCTGTGACCCATTTCCATGTGTGTTTCAAGACGTGTGTGTTTTCTGGCCATGGGAAGGATGGCTGGTGTCCGTTTCCAGTTTGCATGAGGTTCTGGCTACTGGTGACCTCAGCTAGTTGCCAGCAGACAATTTTTTTTTTTTTTACTATGCGAAGTAGTTGGATTGTGTCTATCTTGTTGTGAGGTTGTTTCGGAGCAGAGAAACTGGTATGCATTCTTTAAACGTAGAAGTTCATCTGCACGTTTGGTGGTAGATGATTTGGCAAAGCAGTCTAGAGAAGCTGGCTCTGCAGTACGCGTGTTCTCCTCTTCCTCTAAGGAATTGTCAGAACATACTTTAGCAAAGAATTCCTCAATCTATCAGACATCCCAAAATACATAGTCACAGAAAAAAATAGTTTTTTGGTCTTTTCAGTATGTATTTATTTAGTATTAAATTTCTGTCCTTTCAAGAAGATGCCAATACCCATCAGTCTGCCCTTTAGTCTGTAAATTTGTATTTTTTTTTTCTAAGAAGGGCTGTCTTATTTTCTTCTCTGCTCTCTGAGTGTAGAATTGGGTTATCTCACTTCTCTGATGAACCTACATTTTCCACATAAATGAAAACATAGGGGTTTATTTTTCAAAACTGAAACAGTTGGACTGCCTTTTTGTTTTACTGGGATAAGCATCCGTGATGCTCTGGGGAATGGAGAATGATCTAAAATAAGCCTAGCTGTTTTTTGTTGTTTATCTGTTTCTTTTTGCATCTGTCTTAGTATTTATTGCTACCATCTGCATTTCATTTCAGGTTGTCTAATGTCTTATTCTGCATGTTCTGTGCCTATTCTCTTTACATAGCCTTGGGCTGTAATATCACCATTTGCCTACAAGAGATCCATTTCTATCTGTAACAAAATGAATTGCATTCATCTGTGTAATTCATTTCTAATGAATGCCTTGCTCCTCATTAAAGAGTGATTTACCTTTGTTTCCCTTTTCTACACTGTCAACACCAACCATTTTGAGGTCCTGTGGAGAGATGCTAATTTGAGAAAGCAAAAGTCAATGCAACTAAGCGCTCACAAATGCCATCCTCATTGGCACTTTCAAAAATGTTCCTGGGACACTTTGTGAAATACGGTTTGCAGGTGGATAGGAAGACTCAAAACGTTTTCTCACTCATAAGCTTTCAATGTACAAAGACAATACTTCAGAGTTTTAAATGCATTTCTTCCTGTCAGTGTCTTCAACAGGTAGTCAAGCTTGTGAACTTTTTAAGACCTTGTCTGCTCTGTAAGAATTTTATGGATCACAGGCACATTTGGAGACACTATAGTCTTGATTTCCTGCCCCTTCTGTGCCTTCTCAGGAATATTAGAATATTTCAAACTTGTTTTCAGAATAATGTTTTTCAATACTGAATGTTGCGATACGTTAGAATGTTTCAGACTTCAAAATATTTTACTTCAATTTTTTAGTGATATTCAAAGATTAATATAACCATTTATTGGCTTTGTCTATCTAAAGGAAAATGACTAGTACCGTTAACTAGTGAAATAGAGGTTGTATAGTAATTTTGTTACAGATTTGGTCCGTATGCAACTTGTCAATAACGCTTTTCAACCTGTCCTGCAGCATCCCCTTTTCCAGCCCTGCACCTTGTAGAACAGCAGAATCTGCGGTGCGTGCAAATAGATCTGTGCTGCTGGCAGATGATGGTTAGAGTACAGGATGAATTACCAAGTTTATTTTCACTTTAAACCTGAGCAGAGTTTGAACTGCAACAACAGATTATGAATATGAAAATAATGTTGGTAAATATGATTTAAAGCAATACAGATGGTTTTTAGGAAGCTGTTTTATTTACAGCACCTTTAACTCTTATTTTAGTGATAGTACAAGCTACTTCTTGACACTTTTGTGATCACTCACATGAATTTAGCTTGACATTTTACAATATTTATTCGTGTGCTTGGCCAGATTGATCCCCTGTTGAAACTCTAGGATTGTCAGTGGTCATCAGTTGAGTTACACCATGGATTAATTTGATCATAGTATTATGAGGGGATTGAAGCATGAGAGGGTTTTTTTTTTAATTGGTCTTGCCTAAGTCATGTAGTATTTGGAAGTAAGAACACTGATTAATGTAACAAAATTTTATTTTTAATATACATTTTAGAGGACAAAACTGACCTTGAGAACAGTGTGATGCAGAAGAAAATTAAAATCCCCAAACTCTCTCTCAATCACGTAGAAGAAGCTGGGGAGGTTACAGATTATGGGGAAGAAGATGTGGAGCTTAGACACAGTAAGGTACTGAAGTATTTTTTTTATTTTTCTTTTTTTTTTTCTTTTTTTTAAATTATTATTTTTTTGGAAGTGCTTGGGGCATATACAGATGTCATAGCTTGAGAATTCCAGGCCTGTGTTTGATCCCCTTGAAACACTGTGTTTAGTGAAATTGGGTCAAATTGTGTGTGTGGGGTGGGGTATGGGTTTTCAAAACCAGATTTATGTGCAATCAAACATTTTCCTATTTATTCCATCCATACAGTTTAATTGCCATTTTTGATTTTTGGAACAATGCTCTTCCACCTTGGCCCAGAATACTTTAAAAGTCACCAGTTACGTGAATGCTGAGCAGCTGTTCTCGGTGGCACTTGTGACCTATTGCACTCTGCTTGTTTGGAATTGGAAGGGGTGCTCGGAGACTTCCCAAATCCAGCAGTGGGTGAGAAGACAAATCAACAGGACAGCATCCCTCCGTTACAACTGCCAGTTGCTTTTTTAGGTCCAGATGCCAGAAACCCACTATGCAAACGTATTTATTTTTTTGATATCAAATGATTTCTTTAAAAGTCTGCCAACCTTCAGTATAAAACATTGCTCTGTGGCTTCATGTGTTTTGCAGCTGCAGGAATGATACTAGTACATTTCTTTATGGTGGGCCAGCTTTTTTTTTTTAAACATGCGTGGAGCAGGCGTAACATCAAATAATTTCATTTTCTGCCACATTACTCATGGATATTGTGGTATGGGAATTCATAGTGTCAGCTTCTTGTTTCTAACCTATGAGCTACATTTGCTTTCCTTGCAGTTCCTTGGAAGTTCAAATGCTTTTTTCCATATTTGGCCAATAAAACTTAGTGACTTTTACCTGTACTGTCACATTTTAATACCACTATCCAGGCCCCAGAAAAGAGGTGTGCTTTAATTCATAGGGTTTGTGCAGATGACTGACGGTAAATTTCTGCTGAGAGTTCAAAGGAGATGAAGCCTCTGCAGTGCAGTATGTGCATTGCATGTATGTATGCATCTATGCAATGCAATAATAGTGAAGAAACCAGTTGATCAGGAAGATGAGACACACTGTTTCAATCTTCTGTGTTTTCAATTCTCTTTTGGTGTTCCCTGATAGTGTTAACTCAGTCACTTGCATCGAGCCGTTGGGTAAACATACTAGAGGAATAGTCAGAGAAGGTTTTGTCTCCCAAAGCGTGGAAAGGACAAGCCCTCTGTTCGCAAAACAGCTTCGTATGATGTGCTGCTTTCATCTCTGATGTCATTACAGGTGACAAACATAGCACATAGTTGATTCTTTCTCTTACTTATCAGAAAATCAATTGCTGTCAGAAATTTAAATGTTAGGGGTAAACGTTAAAGGAAGAGAGATCCAGATCCACTTTTTTTTAAAGAAACTAATTATCTTTGTATATGGAATCAAGTGACCTATATACACTCATTCGCAAGTGTTGCACAAATGCAGAAAGAAAGGCCTTTAACTGCCTCAGAAGTTTGTATATGCAGTTAGCTGAATTACATGTGCATGATAGTTATGATGTATATCCACAAGAATCTGTTAGGCAAAACACTTTTGCAGGCAGACTTTGTCTTGCTTTTTTTGGAGAACAAGAATGTTAATGGTTCCCAATTTGTATTACATCGTACTGCTCTCCTAATTTATTTATTTTTTATTGTAACATGCAGAGACAAGATGGGAGGAAACAAAGTGAAGGTACACACAAAAGCATTGAAGCAGTTGTTGCTCGCCTTGAAAAACAGAATGGGATGAGTCTCAGTAGTACTTCCAGTCCTGAGGAGGCTTTTATGGAGACTTCGGAAAGCATGAACAACATGGATGATGCTGTAGTTCCTCGGATTCTGTATGAAGAATTGCTGAGGAGTTACCAACAGCAACAAGAAGAAATGAGACACATTCAGCAGGAGCTTGAGAGAACACGGAGACAGCTCGTGCAACAGGCAAAGAAGCTAAAGGAGTATGGGGCACTCGTGTCAGAAATGAAAGAGCTCAGAGACTTGAACAGGAGACTCCAGGATGTACTGCTTCTAAGACTAGGTAGTGGTAAGTGCTGGACTTAAATGGGACTAGTTTTAATGAATTTTGCAAGTGTGATAAATAGTAATGGAAACCTATTTGAAGAATAGCTGTGGTTGTTAAACTGGACATTGAATGTTAAAAGGGTTTTCTGCTATGGCTGTACAATGTGTCGAATTTGTATGCTATGTATGTCTGAGTTTTTCTTTAATGATAGTCGAGGTCTTTGTGCTGGTGTGGTTGAATGAGAGTTCCATTTTAAGCAGCTGTATTTTAAAGAGTCTTTGACCTTCCAGTGTATGCTGAAAAAGATAATAAAGCATCATCTGCAAAATATATCAATATGTTCCAGTTTAAAACAAAAAAAAAAGAAAGAAAAGACAGTGGAATGAGTATTTGGGCTAAAACTATTTTATTCTTTTCAGTTAGGGATTTTGTTTGTTGTTATGTGACTGTGTTACCTTCCGTTTTCTGCCCTCTCTTCCCATTAGTAGCTCATTAGGATGTGATATATTCCTGAACTTCTTAGCAGTGGCTTTAAACAGCCATGCCATTGCTATTTGAAAAATAATGGATTGTTAAAGAATAGTTTAAAAAAACTTTTTATATTAGCATCCCGTTTATCAACACTTGTTTCAAAATGCAGGTTTGTGTATTTGGATTTGAATTTTCAATATCTTGAGTCAGTTGCTCATTTGTTTTGGTTTATAACTATTTAACCGTTATGTTGGAATAAATGGGAAAAAAGACAAAATAAAAAGTTTATCCTTTTCATTGAAGATGGTACCCTTGGAATACCTTAAAATATTTTACTAATTTATATTTATTTGCTATTAGAATGTGGTACTGCTGTGTTGAAGATTTGCTCGGTGACTGAAACTTGGTTAAAATTTGTGCATCCAAACGTAGCATGCTGTTTCTTACGTCTGCCTTTGTGTATCTGGAAACTTAATTTTTGCATGTAAATTGGATATTGGCTCTTCTACTTGACTTGAATGAGTGCATGTAATTTGCATGTGGGTCTGAGTTACATTAACATACAAACTTGAACCCGAGGAGGCATGTGCCTGTGCTGTAGCATGTGTTAAGGTGTGTCTGCAAGTTTGGAGCCAGGTTCTCAAAGTAGCATCTGACAATTTTAACTGGGTGTTTGACTGTGAATGCTCATCATTGTTACACTGTGCATAATTAAAATGTCATTACTTATTATAAACATTCTAGTTAATTTTTCAAATAAAACTAAATAGGCAAGGTTTCCACAGTCTGAAAAAACATGATGTGGTTGGCAGTAGATTCCACTGAGCTTTCTAAAATTTTCCTTGGATGGAAAGATGTTTCTTCATCTGCAAGTAGTTAGCTGGAATTTATGTGAATGGAGTACCAGCCAGATGTTAGTAGGCAATGGGGCTGAACAGCATAAAATACCAATTTAGTTGGTAGACTTGACAGCAATTTGAGTGGTGAGACTAGCAATGAAACGAAGACAGCTTCTGAATTCTGTCTCGTTTCTTTCACTTTAAGAAAGAAGGGATGCATTTTTACTTAAGCCAAATCAAGAAAGCTTAGAAGAAAAAAAGAAAAAGAAAAAAAAAAACCCAGCACCCAAAAACCTAAACCTCTTGGAAAAAGTGCTGAATCTTCTCTAAATACTGGGCTTGAATTTCCATTGTATCAGTCTGGTACCTGCTTTACAACTGAAAATAAATCTCGATTACATTGAAGACACATTATTTTAATCACATAGCTGGATAATTATAAATTATAGGTAACTTCCAAAAAAATCCCTTGTTGTTGTTACTTGTATGGAACTTTTCATGGATGACAAAAGTAGAATTTGGCCCTACAGGCTGTGTCCTTCACAGGATGTGTTTCCTATGACTCGGTGTATTAACTGCTGATAACCCTTGCCTTTCCTTGTAGCCTCATTCTAGGATCTGGTTGTTTCTCTACTGTGAAAGATCAGTACAAAACTTATGAATGATTAGAAAGGGAGGCATCTTCAGCAAATTATAAATTAGGGAGTCTGATGGCAGTATGAAAAAGTGCTACTTTTAATCAAGAAACAGATATGTAAAGACTTCTTTTGTCTTCCTTACTTTTCCAGCGTATAAATGAGGTATGTTTGGGTATGTGAATAATCTGTGAAAATTGTTCAGAAAATAGATTACATCCTGAATTCATCTTTAGTTGTTGCAGCGATCTCTTAAACCTACAGTTTCAAATTACATGTAATTTATGTTATGCTGCACTTCTAGCAGGCTGGACTTAATGCAAACTAATTGCATTTCTGTTTCACCTTAGAGACTTCTGATTTCTTTGCATGAGATGACAGCTGTTTTGTGCTGATGAATTGCAGCTGTGGGAAACGCGTGCCTGTTGCCATTTTAAACTTGCAGATCAGATATAGAACAGCCTCTTGAGCTAACATTCAGTCAAGTATTCAGTCTCCTAATTTGCCATCAATATGTTGATTTCAGTGAGAAGCTAGAAGTCAATGTATTCTGCTTTAGACCTAGGCCTTCATCTCTGCTACTAAACCTGAGCCACCCTTGTGGGAAGAGTGAAGTTCTTAATCTTCTACATGGTGACGTGGAATTGCTCTTTATTTTAAAAGAGCCTTGAAAGCAGATGTGGCAAATGACAGTAGTGAAATCAGTACTGATCCATGGGGATATATTGAAGCTTTGCTATGATTTTGATATGCTCCCTTTCTGGAGGAGGCAGGCATTTGACCAGAGCTGTAGGGACAAAAGCAAGGGGGAACATGATGACTGTCATGGAAAAGGTTACGGTATCCCTTGCCTGCGCTCCCTGAAGAATGTGCGTGGCCAAAGCCTCTTTTCCCTTGCCTACTTTGGGATCAGAAAGCCCTGCAATCGTAGGCCTTTGCAGTTTGTCTTTGATCTGTTGCACCTAAAAACACACTTCTTTGCCCTGTTTTTATCAACAGAAAGTGAGGTGATTTAGAGAATTAAATCACTGACTCTTCCCTATAGGCCTAACTTTAAATAGTCTGTGGATTGCAAAAGATAGGAATTTCAAAAACTTCTTTAAAACAAAAAAGTTGTCTCCAGGATAAGATCTGTGCAGTTTACTATGGTTGTATATGGCCAGGAGTAGTAAAGTTGTATCAGGGATAATGTTTGGGTGTTTTTCACTCCCTGATAAATACTGCATCTTCATGTTGTGTTGCTAAGAATTAGTGTTGCTCTAAAGTCAGGGAGTATATTCACTTTTGTTCATTGACATTCATTCATCAACACACACACAGTGCCCCAGGTGATTATTTTTAATCCCAGTTTAATTTCAGTGATCCAGTTTACAGTGTCTTGGGACTGACACCAGGATAGGGGGAATGAAATGGTATTTGTGTTTTGCCACAAGTAAGGAATTACTGTTATTCGGGTTTTCTAGATTTGTGTGGCTTTTTGATGTAAAAAAAAAAAATCCAAGCTTTCCATCAAGTATGAGCACAGGAAGTACCATATATATAGTGTATTTCCCCTTCTCAGATTCCTGTTGTTTTCATTGAAATTCTGGTAGACCATGTGGGAAAACAGCTTGCTGCTTACAAATGTATCTTGAGCACTGTATCAGTTAATTTGTTTTGGCTTATTTACTAATTTTTGAGTAGTGTGTAGCCTAAGATGCATTTTTGAGGAAAAGAGGTGATGAAGGGAAGCCTTCTACCTCTTCAACCTTCATTTGAAGTTGCTGGCCTCTCAGATAGGATGGAAGCTTTACAGTCAGAAGGAGAAAGATTTTGCAATAAAACATTTGTTGCTTTTTTGCATTCAAAAGAATTGTCTTTTTCTTTAATGATACTGATTACATAAGTACTATCATTGTTAATTAAGCCTTTAGATAGTGGCATATATTTTTGTATGTCCCATTTATCATCCTTAAAATAAGACGCAGAGCATGAGAGCTACAGAGAGAGGAAGCTTTTAGAGTATGGTGTGTGGTACACCACTCTTGTTGTGGGCACACAGCTCCCATTAGAAGTAAGGCAATAATGTGGGTTGCGTGTCTGATTCACAACATGCTGCACTGAAAATGCAGTTTTTAGTAGCTGATGAAGGTAGCTGTGAAGACTACCTAGTTAGAGGCAGATTTCTGTTTGGGGAGAAAAGACAAGTAGAGTATAAAAGAAGACATTTTAAAGCCTTTCTGTTGGTGACTTCTAAGCAAGCAGTAAAGCATTAATTGCAATAGAGTGTTTTCTGACCTGTTAGAGCTCTGGTTATGGGGACTTTAATCAGCTGTTTTTCTTAGGGAACTCTGGAAACCAAATCCCAGCTGTGTCAATATATGAGTATAAAGGAGACAGTAAGAGACTTCTAAATAGCAACTATTAAGTGTTTAAACTGAGATAAACGCTTACCTCTAGGAAGAAGGTGATTGTACTTTGGTGTCTTCCTCAAAGTGACTTTCAAAGTACAAGAAAACTCAAAATAGCACTTTGTTGAGGAATGTGTTCTTAAAAAGATCGCTTCTTAAGTTTATGCTGGCAATTATGTCACTGCATCTGCTTGTTCAGGTGTGCCCACGCTGAGATGTGTGCAGACTTTGGGTGGTTTAATCAGTTCAGGTCTTTCCTCTTCTGAATCAGTTTAGCAGCCTCATGTATAGAAGGTTTAATTACTCTTGGTTGTCCAATTGCATATACATGACAGTAGAGATGCTGATTAAGATTACTATGAAATTATAATGCAAATGATATGGTCTTTGTGACTATTTGTGCCATGCTTGCATTGCATATGGCTCTTAAGACATTCTGTTGGTGGCACTGCAGTATAGGGTTGTCTGAGTTGCCAAGACAACTTTTAGTTGTTACTGAGTGTCAAGTGGCAGTCAGCTGAGAATATTTAGCTAGCTATGTAGGTGTAGAATAAGCTATAGGATAAATGTCAAATGCTGACTGTGGAGGAAATGCTGATATCATTGATAATAATCTGTAAATGAAACTATGCAAAGGAGGACGAATGAATACTTGTTCCAGGTACAGGAACTGTTTAAGATAACGTGACTCAAGACAGGAGTTCTGGTGCCAGCTTGACTTGCAGAGTTAGATCTATTCAGGGCTTAGTCTTTGTGTACGAACACTGAGGAGGGATGCTGAACCCTGATGGTGACCCGATAACTGAATCGTCATTTGTTGACGATGTCAGGGTTGGGCTATAGGGTGCTGCAGCGCTTTCAGAACCAACCTGGTACAATATAGTTATTACAAGTGGGTGAGTTTATCCTATAGTTCTTGAAACTGGCTGATTACTCTGGTGTCCAGGTCTAAGCTGGCAGCTTTGCTGTGATAATGGACCACCATCCCTGTGTGGAACTTCAGTGGCTGCTGGAGCTTCTCGTGAGCCCAGAGACAGACATCAAGAGACTATGATAGGCTTGGAGCTGTAGCCTGTTCCTAGACTTCTAGTCTAACCACTGGAATAAATGGAACAATGAAATCCAGTTCACAAGTTATTTTATTTTGTTCTTCTGTCTTTTTAGGAACACTTTATAAGTTTGATCTGGAAAAGTTGATGACTGACAAAATAATTATCCTCCTCTGAAGCCTCAAACATATGTTTAGTAGTATTATGTTGTTTAATCTGTCCTTAATTTTTGTTGATTACATTAAAAATAAAAATCAGTATGTTGGATGGATTGGTCAATCAAAATTCTGATATATGTGGGGTTTTTAACCTTGGATACTCTTTCTATGCATGATACTTTAGCATAAGTAGCCTAAGCCTGTTTCCTTTGTAGCATTTCTGTAGATCCTCACTATTTTTAATATACCTCTGTTATATCTAAAGACGTTTCAAATTTCTATGAAATTTGTAATTCTATATGGATAATTTATATAATATCACAGTAAATTATGCAGGTTTCTATGCAACTATATAGTAATTCTTATTTGAAGAATTACTATTGTTGCTTTTGGTTTATAATTTCAGTGTCATTTTAACATAATTTCGATAGTGTGCATTGAAGCAATCTTACCCATAGCTGTAATTGTCCATATGATTTAAGAATAAAAATAAACATTTAAATTGAAATTAAACATTTTAATATTTCTAAAGCAGGGTTACTTATCCTGCTTTTATTTGTTGACATTCGGAAGTGGGATTTTGGTTTAAACGCTTTCTAACTTTGAAATGAAAATGACTAATGTGTTATTTTATGCTAACCATGGGTGATGAAGTGATTGATTTCATTTTCTCTGGGATAGCAGACAGCTCTCTTTTCTTAACTGTCTAGGACCTGCCATTGAGCTTGAAAAAGTAAAACCAGAAACAATTGAGCCTGAACCTGAGGTACAGAAGACCTTCAATGAGGAAGCAAATACATCATCGTACTATCCTGCCCCTGTTCCAGTAATGGACAAGTATATTCTCGAGAATGGAAAGGTATTTTAAATTAAATATAACATGAATAGTTTGTAAATGTCCATCAGGTGATTTTCATGTGGAATTTTTTTATGACATTGGGGTTTTTGCATGGTAGCAGCTTATACAAACTTCCTCAACTTTTATAAAGGCATATTATTATGCCAAGGAAAATTACAAAATTACACAAATATGAACAGCATAGAAAATTATTCTCAGTGATGAGAGCATTGAATGCTGTGTAACACAAGGAATATAATTATTAAATACACCTGCACAAGCACATTGGCATAGTCTTCAATTGGTGTCACACCAAATACAGGCCAGAGTCAGTAACCCACATTATAAAATTGCATTAGTCGGTTTAACAAAATACATTTTCTAAACAGTCTTTTATCGTTTTTAGTGTGCTGTAGTCCTATTGCAGGGAAGCATTCATGTTTTGGTTGAATTGAAGGCCAGTAGATAATTATGAACCCTGGAATGAAAATGGGCTCCCTTGAATCTGTTAGGAGTGTTGCCACTGAATTGAGCTGATGCAGTGCTGCTTAACAGATACTTTTATAAAGTTGGTGAAATACCATCTGGCTACAGTTTGCCAGAACCTGACTGATAGTTTTTCAGACTTCAGCTGTTTAACACATTGTCTGCTCATCTACTGAAGTCTGCTTTTATAGCTGTTGCCACTGTCATTAAATGAACATTTTATTTCTTTTACAAAACTCTATGTCCTTCAGAGTTGCCTGTGCAGATCCTGTTAACTTAAGATATGTATGCATTCGGTACCATAGTCTGAGAACCTTTTAGGAGGAAATGTCCCTTTCAGCTTTGGTGCACGGTGGAATTACTGCTGGAATAGCATGAAATATTACATTTCCAGATCTGTGTTACAAGATTGACTGTACAAGTGTCTGTCGTTCTTGAAGATGAATTCGACATAATAGTTGCGGACAAAATTTATGTGACAAATAGAATAATCTTGACAGTTTGAAAGATATTTCATTCAGATAGCTTTTCTTGCCTAATATATTTAACATATATGATTTGCTTGTATATTTTATGTATATTTGTGCAAGGAAAACTTAGCCTGTATTACTGCGAGAGTTTGGTTTACTTTGGTTTTTTTTCCTGATTAACATCTGTGGGATAGGACATGTCCTTAGTAATTATATGCAGCTTTTCTTGCACCTTTATCTCATCTGCCAGCTTCTTGGCACTTCTGTTGCTGAAGTTTTCTCTGTCTTTTCAGATATTAACATCTCTTTAACTTACTTATTGTAATTTTGGTCTTTCTTTAAGTTTGGCTATTTATTGGGACTTCAGCCAGCTCAGATGCCAGAAATTTGAACTAATAATTTATTTAGAGTGTTGGAGGGTGGTTTTTTTCAGTTTTCCTTAATTATGCCTTTTTTCGTTACTACTTTATTGACGTGCACCACTAGAGTAGTTGAAATACTTGTTTAGAAATCTTGCCTTTTGTGTCATTGGATTTGATCTTAGGATTCTTTCAAAGCAGATAAATCTCTCCCCTCCAGAGGGAGAACAGAGTTACTGAAAAAGAGCCTGTGGCATTCATCGAAAGAAAAGAACAGAAGGGGGGGTGTGAAGCGTTCATCTTCTGAGATACATTTTAGATATATTGCACAGGTTAGCGCAGTTATGGTGGTGAGCATTGCTTTGAATTTGCTGCTGTTTCTGTTGCGTTTGCTTGAAGGTGGATCCTGCAGTTGCTGAAATTGGGGGTAAAGTTCCCATTGATTTCATCAAGCCAAGGGTCTGGCCCATGGGGGCAGCTCCTCCAGCAAGAAGGAAATGGCTTCTGAATCTGGAGTATAGTAACATTCCCATAGCTTTGGGAGTAATAGGAAGCAGTACCGAGTCTGTTTTAAAGAGAGGTAAACTGAGACATGGACAGATTAAATTCCTTGCCGTAACAGTGCTAGAAATAGAAAAAGGGAGACATAAGATTTCTGTGTCTGTGGCTGTCTGTCACGTAATTGCTGTTACCGTAGGTGTTTCAAACCAGTGATAACTTTTTTAATAAATGAGGCATGTTCAAAGAAGAGATGATCTGTCTGAAACATAAATATTAAAAGTATTTGCTGTAACTTGTGTTCTTTTAAATAACTTAAAGCTAATGAATAATGTAGTAGCTTAAGAGACTAAACAATCTTTAGCAAAGACAAACCCTAATTTTGGCAGAGGGGAATCAGATTTTTGATCAAATACAGCAGTCGACAACCAGTGTAATATAGGCATCCAAAATTTGGCATGCCACATTCCTAATCTTAGTTATTTTCTAAGTACCTTAAACTCATTTTTACAGTTAACTTTTCCAAGATGAAAACGGAAGTAACTGAATTACAATTGTAACATGACTGGTTTCTGAGCACAGACTGCTCACTCTGATTAAAGTTGTCTTACAAAATATGTAGAGAGTACAAAAAGAGTGTGAATTTTTTTAAGCCATTATGAAGAGGCTTGACAACTGAGAAGGAAGGAAAAAAAGGGGTGTTCATGTTATGCCTATTATTAGTTCTATTTCTGTCCATTACAAAATCTAAATACCACGTGGACTTGTGAAAAGCTTCTTAGAATCCTTTTAGTGTAGAAAATTCTGCAGGAGAGGCAACTTGCTTTATGGTTTTATGCTTTGAGGAAGTTAAACTTTTCATTTGTTTTTTTTTGTAAGGTAGCTGGTAGCCAAAGCATTCGTATTTTTCTATTTAAGTTTTTAAACAACTAGTTGCTTTTGAAGGATGCAGTCATAATAAAAAAATTTCTTTGGGTTATAGCCCTCATTAATAATTAAAGCAGGTTTCCATTTAAAGGAAAAATGGTATTTGGTTGAGTACAGGCAGTAAAATTATGGGTATATAAAATTTTACAGTAGTTTTGTCCAGTTTTCATTGCATTTAATGGGACTTATGTGATACTGTTCGGATCTCTATGGGTAGCAGGCACAGTTTATGTAATGCCACATGGAGGGAGTAAAAACATGAAAAACTAAGAGCAAAACAGTTAAGGCAGAGTTTCCTAATATAATTTTGTCGTAGCATTTTGTTCACAGGGTTTTCTTTAATAAAAATTTACTGCCTCCTCATGATTAAAGTGTTAGTGTTTTGGAAAGAACCTCCATTTGATCAGATTTTATGAAACCTGCATTTTGGATATAACAATCCAACCGGTACATATTTTTGGTATTTTGCACTTTTACAGAATCATCTGAAAGTAAGTTCTATCTTCTTCCTTTCCATTGTAGTGAACTCTTATCAGTAATTAGAACAGCCAGGTCACGCATTAGCTTGTCATGGCTGATGAGCAAGTGTGAGTCCAACCAAATGAAGTTCATCACCATGTTAACAAAGCTTTCTGTGTGCAGAGGTAGTTCAGGTGTGTGCACTGTACTTCAGGAATTAGGAGCATGGACATACATGGTACAAAATACTCTCTGTGGCTCTGCACAGGGCCAGCACTTGTGTCCAGTTGGGCTTACTGGTTGCGTTGATGTCAGACCTGGGCTGACTACTAGTGGAGTTATTTTCCTTGCTGTTGCTTGAAGGTGTCCTGGTTATCAGGAGAACTGTCAGCTCAAACGTATGTAGCGCCAGCCTAAGGACAGTACTCAGATTCTCATCCTGCTTTCATCTTAAGTCTGGAGCACTCAGAATCTTGGGGTAGAGATACGGTGTAGCTCTGTGAGTGTCAACGCTGAGCAGTGCTCGTAAGCAGAACTAGACTTGAGCAGCTTCCTTCTGGAGATGCTACAATAGCTTCACACAGCATTTCCCAGTACCCACATTATCCTGCTTTACTACTTCAGTGAAATATCTCTGCTAGCCATTGTTTGGATAGTGGGAAGTTTATGATGTTGCAGCAATAGGTCATTGCCTTACCACAAAACAGTGTTCACCTGGGTAGATTGATCATACATGATAGGCAGGCTTCATGATAGAACTGGAAGTTTTACAGAGCTTCCAAACTCCCTTTGCTTATATTGAAATTGGAGCTCTCAAAATCCCCTTTTCCCCCTTTAGTTACTGTAAAATGATCAGCCTGAATTTTATGAACAGGTACAGGATACAACTTAGGAAGTATTTCCCCCTTTACTGCCTTCTAAATATGCTTTGGGTAAAGCCTATTTCAGCCAAAGGGAAGCTTTCGTAGTAAAGACAGTGTTTCATCTTGCTCCTGAATTAGGCTGGTGCAACTGCTTGGTTTATATGCTGTGCATATCTATATAATACTGGATGTGTTTACTGTTTCCTTCTGTCTCTGATCATGACCAGTCTTTCATGAGGTAGGCTATGCGTGGGGAGGGGGGAAGTAGAGGGCAAGAAGAACTGAATACAGAAAGGAACTATATAAGAGGTTGACTTGAACTCCCTGACCCACAAAGTTGAAGAAGCTTCAGAATTAGGCAAAATGGATTTGTTCAGCCCTAATTACTGTTGTTATAGTACCTAATATTAATGTTCCTACAGCACTTGGATACTGTTGTGTGCTACATACCATAGATAAGTTGTTATTATTACTACCTTCTAGGTCCATCTTGGCAGTGGAATTTGGGTAGATGAGGAGAAATGGCACCAGCTGCAAGTAACACAAGGAGATTCAAAGTATACAAAAAATCTAGCGGTTATGATTTGGGGAACAGATGTTCTCAAGAACAGAAGTGTCACAGGAGTTGCAACCAAAAAAAAGAAAGATGCCGTTCCCAAGCCACCTCTCTCACCTCACAAATTAAGCATTGTCAGAGGTAGGTTATTTGAAAACTTTTGCTTCCTGCTTTGGAGTTTAACTATTAATCATTGAGTTGAAAGATGCTTCTTTTCAGCTCATATAAAATTAACTGATTAAAAATTGTAATTCAGATTGCTATTGCATTGTGAAGTGCATACATATCCAGGAAATGTAAAACACATTGCAATAGCTGTGCACAGTGCAGGCCTTCACAGCTGAAGAGTTGTACTTTAGTAAGGTTCAAGAAGATCATCACTTTGATCCACTTGCAGGACAGGACTCTCTGAGCCTGGAGAACAACATGTTGTTCTGGTGTTCATTCATAACATAGTGATTTTTTAAAAATGCATATATTCCTTTTAACAAGCCTGAGAGTAGCTTTACCACTTCTTTCATCTAGAATCTAGCCAACTCTGGCATGAGGCACAGAAACCATTATAGCTGTGACTATAAAAATAAGCATACCTTCAAAGGCAAGAAAGAACAGTTTCCCCCTTTTAAGTGGAGAAAATGGAAATAGTAAAATTTAATTGTTGCATTTCATTTGGAATTTGAACAGGAAGTGTAAATTGCTGACCTATCTGGCAGGAAAAATTGGAATGACACTTTCAGTAACTGCAAGCCTGAGTCCATGCATGTAGTGGTTTGAGAGAGAGAAGGCCTCGTCCTTTATATAAAATGAATAGTGACTTTCAGTCCCTTTGTATGATCATGCTTGTGTTTTGCATTCATTTCTGTCTCTCTTGGTATTTCAGGCTTCTTTTTAAGTCAGAACTGAGTCGGTTCCTCATGGAATATATACTGAAATTGGAATTTTAGGTTTTGTGTCTATACTAAATTTCAGTAGGGCTGAAAGAAATCCCCCTATTTGATTGAGCTTCATTACTCTGCATTTCCTGTTCTTAGTTGCTATGTGCTCTTAAGTATGAGCTCTTTAAGAGCTGTTGTAATCTGCCTTGCAAGTACCATGTTTTGGAAGTAGGAGATGCGATTCCTTGAGAGAGTGTGTGTGTGTTGTGTGGGGAAAAGTTGGAAACTGATCTTTGTACTGTCATCTTTCCTAGTTTGTAAGAAATGAGTAAAAGACATGGGGCTTTTTTTACTAATCTGCTTTAAGAAAATATGTGGAAGTGCAAGCTATTCCATACTGATTTTCTAGTTTTGGCTGGGACTTTTTGGTACAATCCTAACAATGTAGCAAAGCAATGATATATTGGCCGTGTAAGGAGTCAACTCTGTGGCTGTGGCTACCCTTGTCAGCTCCTAATGGGAAAGACACTTGGTTACCCAGATTCACACCCAGAAACACATGGTAAAAAGGGGTTATTGTTCACTGGCCCATTGCAAAGAGCTTTCTGGTTTCCCTGCTGCTGGAGGCTGTTGCTGCTCAGCACTGCTGGCAAGGTTGCTTATCTGAGAATTTCTTCTATTTCAGTCAGGGCCAGTCTGTGTTGCTTGAGCCATTTAAATGATAGTTTTCTTCTAACTCCCCTTGTTTTGACTACAGTGAGTTTGGGAGTATGCTCCAACAGGTACATGGTGAAAGGCAGATGGGGCCCTTCCCTTTCTTCTCTTCCATACCTTTACACTGTGCAGCAATACAGCTCTTCCCAATTTCCTCATTTTTCTGTGTTTTCTGTCATACTTTTGCTTCCAGCCTCAGCCCTTATTTGAATTCTACTGTTCCACACCCTGGTTTTCCATGTTCCTCTTTCCAGTGTTTATTTCACTTTGTCTTTGACACCCTTTTTGTTAGACTCAAGACTGTACAGTCTCCTCTTGGATCAGTTAAACTGCTTTGCCAATGTTTTAGGTGGCAGCAGACAAACTTCCTATAACAGCAGTACTGGGTAGCACGTAACCATGATTTTCCACAATGTGTCCCTTGCATTTGCATCAATATTAGCAGGCCTTGCCCCATCGTGCCAACAGTCCTTCCTGGAAAGCTGGAAGTGATCAAATAGGAAGGTGTTATTACATTATGGAGAAGAAAACAAAAGAAGTGGCAAATAGATGAATGGTGAAATGCAAGGAAGTTAGAGCTTACATGGCCAATGACTTGGGTCAGGCATCACAGGAAGACGTAAATCTACTTGTTAGTCTTTGAGGCCTGCTTGAATCTCTGGTCCAGTCAGAAATACAAAGGGGTCTGTATGCTCCTCTAAAGCCAAAAGACAAAGAAGAAGCAGAACTCCAAAACCACTCATTGGAGCCCCTAAGCCAGCATCCTTGTGTGACTACTAAAATGTCTCTGCAGCCCCTCATAGAGATGGAAGAGGAAAACCTGTGATGATCATGGGTCTGTCTGGGTCACACTGACTTCAAGAATCACAGCTGATGCATGAGTTCTGTCAAGTGATTCTTTGTTTAACATTGTGGCTAAGCTAATAACATACCTGTCTTTTACTGGAAGTTCACCTTACTAGGTGGATCTGCCACAACCTGGGAGTATTGCTGAGGTGGTTGTAGTACAAATTCATCTCCTACAAACACACTGGGTTCTTCAGGTTCTCAGTGGCATGCATCTTCTTACGTGCTGTATTTCAAATCTTAGTTTACTGATGATCAGCACTTCAGCTATCAGGCTGCGTGCTGATTAATTTTATTTATTTTATATTTAGTACATCTTACAACATAAAATTCACATTATTTTAGACGTTCTCATCGTTCTGTGGACACAGACTGACTAACTTTAATAGATTTTTGAACGACAGCATTAGCTTTTAATGTGGCTGATATCTCTAGCTTCTTAAAAATCCCTACTGTGTAGTATGTAATAAAGAAATTATAAAAAGTGTGATGCGTGAGCACTGTTATAAACCTTGTTAATGCAAAATAACCTTTTATAAAACTTCTGAGAGGTTTCCAAATGAACTACAAAGCGTGCATAGTACTTAATTTTCATAACTTTTTAATATGATGCATTAGAAATGTTATAAACTGTGTTAATTAAACGATAATCTCTATGGCTTTCTGTGTATGAAGCAATAAATGGTTACTGGAATAGATTACTAGGCAAAGCAGAACAGAGATTGTTTAATCAGTCTGGGAAGCTTATACAACCAAATACACTGGTCTGGTTATGAAGACAAAAAACCAAAACCTGCCTGGCTCGAGGGAGTTGGGTGTGTTGCACCACCTCTGATTTTAGTAACCTCTGCAGGATTCTGGCACTGAACTACTGACTCTGTGGAGCAGAATGGTCTCGACTGTCATTGCCCTCATTGCTTTTGCAGTTATTACTAGTCCTTGCTTTTTGTATCCCAGTTAAGTTCACAAAGGGCATTGTGCAAACATGCAAGAAGATGGCTCTCACCCTGAATAATCTACTAATAAAAGCAAAATACGCCCAGGGACAGGGCATATTTTCTAGTTCTAGTGAGGCTGTTCAGCAGGGAGAAGATCCTCAATCTGCTGTGGAGATATGGACAAGTGCAAGAGTTAGGCAGGCAAGACTGATGCTCGAAAAGGTTGGATTTAGCCTTCTTTCTGTATAGAAAGCCTATTAATGTAGTCACAGCATAACTGGAAGTTGGTCATGCCAAAGATTCAAGCCTGGTGAAAAATCTTGTCTTTAACAAGGTAGCCAGTGAATTGATGAAAGCTTCTGTGTCTTGCAACAGATATACACAGTGCTTACTCAGTGCTTACTCTTGAGTAGTTAGCCCAATACAGGGCTATATTCTTTTCAAAAAATATCCTAATGGCTCTTTCCTTTTCTGTTTTCTCCCCAGAATGTTTGTATGATAGAATAGCACAAGAAACTGTGGATGAAACTGAAATTGCACAGAGACTCTCCAAAGTCAACAAGTACATCTGTGAAAAAATCATGGATATCAATAAATCATGTAAAAATGAAGAAAGGAGGGAAAGTGCAAAATACAATTTGCAATAAATTTTGGATTTTTAATAAAGTCTTAGTGTTTTACTTAAGTGTTGTTTTTTGATTTGTGTGGCATTTTTGCTGATGGGAGAAGCTGACTTGAAGCGTTACTCTCCTTCTATAACTGATTTGTTTTTTGAGCGGTTCTGTCAAAAGCCTTTCTATGGTGTAACCTGCTTTTAAATAATGTAAGATATATTGTAAGTCCACTCACAATGAAACAGTGAATTTTCAAAGGTTTTTTCTAATGAGTTTCAGTATGTTACCTGCAGTTCTGTATATAGGTTGTAATTCTGCAAACACCAACCCATTTTGCCTACGTTTTGTTTTGCTGGAGTTAGTTGGATCTAGGTGCAGTAAACATCTGCTTAGAAGGAAAAACTGTACAAAATCCACTTTGCTATGGAAAAGGGTTTTATTGTATTTTACAAAGTGTTTTTCTGAACTGAAATTTTAATCGTTTGTTTTTATAAATCTTTGTTTTGATCTCTAACAATATATTTGCTCAAAAACACTCAAAGAATGCTTCTTTTTCACTTATTATCTTGTAGATAGATCACCATTACTGTCATAGTTTAAAAAACAAACAAACAAAACCCAATATCAAAGGACCCAAAGCTCTAACTTGTAAAATCATGATAATTCATTAAAAAAAAATAAAAATCTAAAAACAGTTCTTTTTCAGGCACCAAGACACTTTACAGGTTTCTGGTTATGGTACAAAGCTCTTCAGTATGTCTGTATTACTGTTCTTGTAACACTCTATTTTTAGTGTATTTGTATTTACAAAGAATTTAAAGATTGCCACGCTATGGCAGGATTATGTATAATAGAAAATTTAGTACTATTTCCTCTAAGCCCATAATTTACCAGTGGACACTTTTAGCACAAATTTAAATAAAAAATACAAATAATTTCCTACACTGAAGTTAGATTTGTGATGCAAAGTTATAAGGAATAGTTTGTCTGAATTATACCTTCTTGTAAGTGAAAGAATATAACCTGAAGCCTTGTTTCATGAAGGATTTTGAGAATAAGGTTTCTAGAGATGACTTAGGGCTGTACGAATCAATTTTGAGGATTCGTATTGGTGATCATGGTAAGTAAACCTTCCATTTGTGTTACGCACACAGATGTGATTATCTGCCTTTCAGGCTGCCTGTTCCTGAGTATCACCATTTGTTCTACTGCAGAAATTCTGCTTCCTGTAGTTTTGAAAGAGTTACCATTTCTTATCATCTTCCTGTGTCACTGGTATATCTTAACGTTAAACTTATTTCCATGTCCCGTGTGCATAGATAACTTGAAAGGAACAGTGCAAGGGTTCTTTAAAGGGCTGGGGTGGATGGAGGAAAGGGGAAGGGAGGGTGGGAGGAGGCGGCATGCTAGAACTGTAGTGCCTGTTTCAGAAGTGATGGAGGAAAAGGCCATGTTGTGTCTTCTGTACACCACATATGCTTAAATAAGGTCTTAATTCAAGGTGCAAGTGTTTGTTTTATGCTTTCTAATGTGAAATTTCATGATTGGCTTGTGCTGATCCGAGTAGGCCGTGCTGCCAAAAGAGTATGTCCCACTTAAGCTGCTCGTGTCCCTGCATTCCCATCCCTTCCCTTAAACTGGCACCTGTGCTTGTGCAGACATGTGGGCTATCACTGCTTTCCAAGGTTCATTTCATAAGTGCTGGTGCCGATAGGATGAAGCCAGGGAGCATTCATAGCGAGGGATGGGAAGAGGAGTGTCTTTTCACAGTGACTTACACATATTCTGAAATTGCATTTAACAGCCTAGCTTGTCTCCTGTTAATCTCAAAGTGTTCTTAGGTAGTGTTTAATGAAGTGCATAAATGTTTATGCTTCCTAATTTGGGATGCTAAATAGCAAATTAGTCTTTATAATGTCAGTGCATGTATCCTTTTATTAATTAAAGAACAAAATAGAGATAACACTGAAGAAACACTTAAACAGCAAGTTCCCACTTTTCAAGCAGACTTGTGAATGCACAATTTTTTTTAAAGTGATATTAGGATGATCCACTAGTTTGAGAGAAAATGTCCATAATTTCCTCAGTCTTTTGTGGTTTTAGTACTAATGTGTTTTTGTTGTAACAGATTCTTTAATGAGAAGATCATTCTGCACTTCTTAGAAGATAAGCCTATTTGAGACAGCATTTTATGAAACCTGGGAAAAGGAGATTAAAATTTAATTAGAGTTAGGACTTCAGCCTGGCCCCAAAAATTAGAGATTCTAAATCTTTCAGCAAAACCAGCATCATCTTTCTAAGGCTTCTCCTTGACTGATTTGTCCCATCAGATGTTAATGCTGCGTCTTGCTGAAGAATTCCAGTTTTCTTTCTAGGGAAGGTATCTTGGAAGTCCTCATCCATTTCTTCCTGGAGTTCCTCTCAGCCGAGGCCCAGCAGGCAGTTTTTAGCAGAGTTCAGCAGGAGTATTTGGGTGGCATAAAAAGGTTCACTTCCCTTTGAAGCGTAACATTGTGGGGGGCTAATACTGTGTCCTTTGGGCTGGGCAACTGGCTTTTCATGTGAGCATCACCTGAAGGTTTGTTGACTTATGGTAAAGGAATAGGACATATTAAAGGTACTACACCTCTTTATTGTATTGTAACTTGAACTGAATCTTTGGATTTCTGGAAATAAGTTTTTGCTAATAATGAGCCAGTTTTGCACGCTGTAGTTGCAAGGCAATGTGTGGAGGGCTCTCTGATAACAGGTGTGTATGAATAACATCTTTGCACTTGCACTTGGTCATTACTCTTGGCTTTTCCCTCCCCGTACACCCGTATGAAGACCCTACAAGTCTTTCCAAGTGTGTGCGTTTCAAGTAGGGAAATAGGCTACAGTTGTCATGTGTTCTAGCTTTACCCAAGGAAGAAAACAAACTTTAATGGGGTGTGCTTTTCTGCATTAAAATACCGATTGATAAATTAACTGTGAATTTAATTTCACTATGTTATACTGCATTTATGGCCAATGCTGTTCTTGTTGGTACATTATTTATTCCATAATTGTGCCTGCTTGTACATAGTTTTGCTTTGTTCATAATGCACCTGCCATGAATCTACCGTAGAAAACTTTATGCAAAAATAGCACCTACTTTTTCCCACTCTAGCTTAACTTCATAGCTGCACATCACGTGAAACAGAAGAGAATTTTGACATAAAATGAAGTAGGTTTTATTATACCCTGTAATACCCCTCGTTCATCATTCTAAGGTTTGTGCTGTGCCGTTACTTCATACTGTAAACCTGGATTTGTAAGTATCAGAAAAACACAGACTGAAGAGAAACTGACTTTGTCCTGAGAGATCAGTGCATACTATTTACTACTTTTTTTTTTTTTTTTAATCAAAGAAGGAAGAAGGTATTACATGAATAATCTGATCCTGTGTTGCCACGCATTGCTGCTGTAATTTGTGGTATTCGTGACCTGATCCATATTAAAGTGCCTCTGGCACACTTGCAAGGAAGCAAGATTAGAGTTAACAAAAAGGGCTTTATTTTCTGTTAATGATTTTTATAAGGGAAATGAGCTTCCTATTATAAATTTAAATGAAATTTCTGTTATATTAAAGGAAAGAATCCTACCAGAGATATTAATACCTCAGTCAAGATGTCTAGCCACTCAATTAAAAAAAGAAAGCTCTGCACAGCAGAAGGCTGTGCTGCCATCCAGCAAGACCTGGACAGGCTGGAGAGCTGGGCCGAGGGGAACCTCATGAAATTCAACAAGAGCAAGTGCAAGGTCCTGTACCAGGGGAGGAACAACCCCAGGCGCCAGTACAGGCTGGAGGCTGAACTACTGGAAAGTGGCTCTGTTGAGAAGGACCTTGGAGTGCTGGTGGACAACAAGTTGACCATGAGCCAACAACATGTCCTTGTGGCCAAGAAGGCCAATGGTATCCTGGGATGCATTAAAAGGAGTGTGGCCAGCAGGTCGAGGGAAGTTATCGTCCCCCTCTACTCTGGCCTAGTGAGGCCACATCTGGGGTACTGTGTCCAGATCTGGGCTCCCCGGTTCAAGAAGGACAGGGAACTGCTGGAGAGAGTCCAGTGGAGAGCTACCAAGATGATCAGGGGGCTGGAGCATCTCATGAGGGAAGGCTGAGACACCTGGGTTTGTTTAGCCTGGAGAAGACAAGACTGAGGGGGGATCTTATCAATACTTATAAATATCTGAAGGGTGAGTGGCAAGAGGATGGGGCCAGACTCTTATTGGTGGTACCCAACAACAGGCCAAGGGGCGATGGGCACAAGTTGGAACACAGGAAGTTCCAGCTAAACATGAGAAAAAACTTCTTTCCTGTGCGGGTGCCAGAGCAGGGGCACAGGCTGCCCAGGGAGGCTGTGGAGTCCCTTCCCTGGAGATATTCAAAACCTGCCTGGACGCGTTCCTGTGCCCCTGCTCTGGGTGTGCCTGCTCAAGGAGGGGGGTTGGACAAGGTGATCTCCAGGGGTCCCTTCCAACCCCTACCATTCTGTGATTCTGTGATTTCTTAGAGAGAAAAAGAGATTGTTAGGTTCTGCTGTTACAGGACAGGTTTGGATTTAGTGATGCTTTATAGAGATGGGAGGTTTCGGGTTTTTTTTAATGCAGTCAGACTAAAATTTAGTCATGTCAAAGTTGACCTGTAAGTAGAAGGTATTTAAAGCTGCATTTGGTTAGCTCCCTGCATGACTGTCAAAAGGAGGTACAGCCTCCCCGCAGGAGGTCACTTCTTAGCAATGTACCTTTCATGCTGTATCTGATAGATTACTACGATGCTGCTTTGTTGTTTTAAGCATAAGATTATTGTCCACTTGGAAGTTTTAAGTAGCAATAAATGTAACTTTTTTTTTTTTATTTATTTAGTGAAATTGTGAAGATAGTTCAGCCTCACTCCTCCAGAATTTGCAGACCTTTAAAAAATAAAGCTAAGTGCAGGTCATTGTTAAAATAATACTACTTTAATGCAAAACCGCAAAGGAGTGAGAATGTTCTGAACTGGGAGCATTCTGTGTTAGCTGTAACCTCACTGTGCGTTAGCTACATTCATAATTCTTGAGAAACCTAGACCTTCACTGTTCCTGAAAGAGAAATTAAGGTTGTGTCACATAGAGCTATGCTGAGGATTATTTCAATATTCCATCTTTTGGTGTGAGAATGGATACTCCTCAAAAAAGTACAAAGATTAAACTTGTGCTTCTTCAGAATGAGGTGAGAGTTTTCTCGCTATTCTTGAAAATATTTGTCATTCTGTGCATGCCTTTAGTCTTAGATTGATGAAGTCATAACATCAATTGCTTAGACTTTATTGGTGTCATTTTTTTCATCATAACTGTGGAACTGTGAAGTGATTCATACAAAACTGACGCAATAAAAATGTTATGAAGTGCAATCATTGCATGTTTCATGCTCAGTAGCTAATTTTTAATTTCACCATCTTGGACACTTTTTCATCCCCTCAGGCTTCCTAAACAGGAAAGGAGAATCACTTGTACTTGGAAAACAGGAACAGTGATTCAAAAAGAAATTCATTTACTTGGATGTTCATTTGCTTTACTTTTGCAATTATTTCTGCTGTTTATGTTTGAGCTATAACTTCCATTCTACTCATCACATACCCACTTGTTCAGTTCTGCAGTGAAATCAGTCCTGTGGTTGTGACATCATTTGTTTATCATAAAGATGAAAATACCTCACCTATGACATCAGATGAAGTTTAATTATGTCTGGATCAGAACAGAAGTGAAAGTGAGTCTGGGAGGAAAGGAAGAAGCTGAGCCTAAAGGGATTTTTTTCTGTGCTGCTTTCTGGCTAGAAAACTTCCTTCAAAGGAAATTATTTCCTCCACATTTATAGCAACACTATGTTCCTTGTTTATTGATAGTAAAACCTTAACAGAACTAAACTCTTTATTAGTATATATTTTTCATGAATTAGAGTACCTACTTTTGTATTAAATTTTAGTCTTTAGTGATTTGAAATTAGAGTCACAGAAAATTTACTGAACACCGAAGGGAAGGGGAGGCTGGGGGTGCCTTAGGTTTTATTGTAGTATAACAATTGCTAGAAGTCCTGTGAAGCATAAGAAATTATGCTTATTGGTGCATGTGTACCCATTATAGTTAGCGTGAGCTTTTGGAGTGGTGAAGGGTGCCAGTTTCTTGGGATCAGCTGATTATCAGAAGAATTGGCTGTGAACGCTCTTTGGTGTTCACCCTAATGAATGTGAAGGATGTATTGGGACAGCAGTAGAGGAAATACTTCTGATAGTGCCATATCACACTGGTACCAGCCCATTCCACATGAGACTTGGATGAATGAAAAAGCTTACACAGGAGGGTTTCATATTCTTCCTTTAAAGTAAAATATATCTTTAAAGTCTCCAGAAATATTTACAGTCATCTTACTGGATTTAGTTTAGTTTAAAAAAAAAAAAAGTATTTTCATGTGTTTTCCATTTTTCTTATATTAGCAGAATAGAAGTTTAATGGGAGACATCTTTCTTGATCTTTAAGTTGGGATATCAGCCCACTGATAGTTGAAAATAGTCCATTTTGATGCACCATATTCCACCCTTTCTGTATGGAGTCTTCTGCAGGATTTATGGAGGTGCCTTGTGAAGAATAATTCTCAAAATAAACAGGATTGGAGGTGGATGGGACAAAGCACCTGTCTCCAAGTTAATGTTCTGTGTTTCCATTTCTTGAAGAGTCTTAGATTACGACAAACTAATACTCCTGAAAGTAGGATTTTACATTTTTTTCCTGCATTGTATTTTAAAATGCTTTGACACTTGCTCGTTTCTTTGCATTTGCAAGGACACTTTAATCCTTCCAGGACCAATGTACACTGTAAGTTCTGCATTTCACTGCACATCCTTACAGGAATAAGCAAATAAGGAGGTAGATTTTGCGTCTAAGCAGGGGTGAAGGTGATCTCGTAGCATCATCTCTGCTTTGGAGCACAGTGCAAGGAACCACCCTCCTTGTTAGGATAGGATAGGACAACCTAGAGGGAGTCTTTTCTTTAGGTATAGTCCCCTAAAGGCTAGACAAAGTCCCCTAAATCCAACAAAGACTGTTCATTGCCACATTGGTAAACACGTGCAGCTTCCACTCTGTGGCTTTCCTAAACTTAAAAAGTAACTGAGATCCACTCAGCAGCAGCCAAATGCGGAGGATGGTACAGGACGCCTAAGAACAGGTTGTGGAGGGGTCATGTAGGCTTTTTTACCTTCCCACAGAGAATTAATATATGCAATTTAGATTAGGTCAGTAGCCAAACAGAAAATTCTCAAGCAGTTTGACTGGCATTTAAGGTTTCAATCAGCCAGAAGTTTTATTAATTAAAAAAGTCCAATCACTTTTACGTGCCAAGAATTTAACCTTTAACAAGTAGAATAATCAGTGTTTTTTTCTGCAGCCAGGAACCTCTAGTGCAGTTACACAGCTGTATGTTTACAGATGTAATGTACTGTTATTCTGTATAAATCTGTCTATGCCATGTAAATCCACAGATTGATAATTTTTGTGATGTCAGCCAGCCCTGTCTGTTTTCCTGGTCTTCATTTCTGTTCCTTCTGCAAGTGGGAGGCAGTCTTCTGTGCTTGCCTTAAAGGTAAGGAGATGGAAGCATTTCACAATTCCTGCCTTGCATGTTGTCAGCAGGGTTCTGAAGTTAAATACCTGCTTGTTATTCCTGGAGATAAGTGACACAGAGCTAGAGCATTTCCTTAGGAGATCTGGTAGCGTTGCTGTCACCGTAGGGCAGACTTTGCAGTTGAGGGACTTCACATAGCAGCGTTTTCTCTTTTTTTCTTACCATGCCAAAGCATGGATTGTAGCAAAGAAAATTTTACTCATATATGAAGGTCTCAAAGAGGTAAGATGGAATAAGCAGATCTTTCAGCAGGATCTCTTACAAATGTTCATTTCTCAAAACAGAGGATCTCCTGCTTTTTCAGAGGCTCAGTGGCCTGGAAGTTTCCCACCTAATTGTGGTGCCGAAGTCTGGATTGTCATTTTCATCAGAAGAGCAATGGAAAGCGTTAGGTGCTTTGACAGATTATACTGATTTATGACTTTAAATTGCCTTCTGGGACTCCCTTTTTCCATTTACTGTAGGAAAAACAGCCACCTGTTGATCTCAGAAAGAAAGAGCTGTTTCAAAATTCTGTGATCTAAGTACAGTTCTTAAGAAGGATGTTCTTAGCTGCTGAGTTACATGCCTAAAGGTGGGTGGAAAGACTCCAGGCTGTGGTGCGTCTGCTGGTGGGTCATTTGATGAGATGTTGTGGTCTGCTGCAGAACACGTCAGAAAGCTTTGCTCAATTGCTCCTTTGACGAGAAACCTTGGTTGGACCACAGCATGCTGCTTAGAAGAACAATCAGTCTTGAAAAAGCATCAAAGTGTTAAATCCATCTTTTCCTTTAGTAGTTCATTCCAGTGGGTAACAACTATCCTCGCTGGTCAACTTGTGCCTTATTTCTCTGTGAATTTTTCTGGATTAACTTTTAATTCCTTGTTCTTGATTTCTCTTTCTTAATATTCTCTTGCCTTAGTATTTCTCCACCTCATGAACATCTCAACAGACTGGGTGTCTTCAGTCTTCCACTGCCAATGTTTTCTAGGTTGCAACTTGTTTTTGTAATATTTTTCCTTTACATCTACCCGAATTCATTTTAGTTTTATGGAAATACTTTCCATAGAATAGTTCTTGATACGCTCTTAAATACCTTATTAGTTCATGTGATACAATCTCATGTTTTAGGACGCATGTCACTTTGTGTTAGAATGTCATATAAAACAGTTGTAATTTTATTTTATGGGGCAAACTTAATTTGCCTCTGTAGAAAAAACTGATATTTAATTGATTCTTAATCAATCGATGTTCCGGTGTAATTCCCTTTTTACTGTATTATTAAATATAGCTCTGTCATGAAAATACTGCTCTTAAAATTAGTATTTATCTCTAAGGTACTTTCCTCTTTGACTTGGTACTATACATGTGCCAACCATGAGACAGAGCATGTTCTTCCTGTTTGCCAAACTATTTATTCACGTATTCATAGCTCAGCCAGGCAGGTGGGTGATGGTGTCAAACCGGGCTGCAAAGAGCAACAGGTGAGCAGAGTTTCACAGAAAGGGGGACACTGAAATAATAAAACTTAGAAGAAAGGAAAGCCATGGTCATTTTACCACTGTTAAATTTTGTACCATATTCAGGATAGTTACAGAGTTTTCTTGGTTGATGATACTCATGAATTGCCAAAGAAAGGTGAAGAGCTGCTATCGTTATGCTGTTACATACGCTCACAATGAAGGGAGGGTATCCTTAGAGAGAGACAGCATCTTTTGTGGACTGACTTCATTCTGCAGCCTCCAGCCAAACCCCATGAAGGAATCAGACCTGATAGGAGAAAAGCTTACTATACATCAACCTTTGCTGTGTCTAATTTGACAAATGAAAGGTTGCTGTGGATAGGACTTACACATATTTTGTTTGACCTGCTAAATAATTAATATTCTCAGTTAACTTCAGAGACAAGATGAGGAAGATCCAACTTCTTCCACTGAGATGGTTTAATGAAAATTGTTCTTTGCCAGTATTTTGAAGGTCAAAACCGACTTAAATATGTAAACAGAAATTATATCAAGGTAAAGAAAAAAATTGTAATTAATCTTTTTTTAAGAAGTCCCTTCCTTCCTTTGAGAATTTCAAATAGTGTCAGACAAGGTTCTTCTAAATTTCCTTCATCATCTCTCTGAAGATTCCCTGTTAATTAACTTAGTCATTTATAAATGTTATGAAATCATGTTATTGGCTTCTATTTGTAAAGGCATCAGGAAATTTGTGTACTGAGCCTTTTGAAAAGTAATTAATGTTTCACTCTTAAATGCCTATTGATATTTTTTGTATTTCCTATTGATTTGAAATTAATATCTCTGCCAATTTAAAGCTCACATGTGGGTTTGTCCAGGTTTCATTTAGAAAGAATTGACAGGACAGCGTTGTTGAGCTGATCCAGTGAAAATGAGGACCCTCATCTGATGAGCTCAAGAGCAAAAATACTTGTAATATTCTACCTAATCTGGGCTTCATCCCTCTCTGACGGGTGACCGAAGGTGGCCCTTTCCCACGTGATTTGTGAGGGGTGTGTAGGTTTTAACTAACTAGAAGCTTAATGATGGGATGGGTAAGATCAGAGCAGTTCAAGTGCATGTTGTAATACCGAGGGCAGAAACCAGTTGATTCTCTTATGATCCCACCCCGGTGCTGCAGTATTATTAAACACTCTGGGCAAGGCCTTGGTGATGTTTTACAGGGTTGTGGGTGGCACAGAAGTTGCTCTCATGGTTTCCCTGCTTATCTGACTGACCTGATCACCTGTTCTGGATGTCAGGTCAAACCTGTACCTAAGATATTTCAACTTTGTGGTGCAAGAAGTGCCAGGTTTTCATCCTCTGTGGGTAGGGGATTTGCTGTCACATCATAATCTGGCCTGTGATGAGATCCACAGGTGCCACTAGATCCACTACCTACGGCAGCTCAGCTATTTTGCTAGGGGAGGTCAACATTGCTAGTCAAAAGGAGGGCCACTGTGCTCTGTCAGACTTCTATGCTCCACAGGTGATAGTGTGAGCTTGTTACAACTGACACATTTGGGTATCTTTCTGCACCAGGTTTGATTTGGATCTTCAGTGCTTCCATGGTGTATTAGCTACCACTGCACTGTCAGCTTGTAACATTTAAGGCTCACCTTATGAGTTTAATATAAAAGTTGATGGTGGTCAAGTTATTGTGACTTGTGTGGCATTAACAGTGAGGGAGTCTGCAACTGGGGGATCGCCTGCACCAGTCAGGCTGCAGAATTTGGTAGGTGCAATGATGGGTGGGTTTCTCCCAAGCTGGTCCTTTGTGAGAAGTTCCTCTAGACTCAGTGAACCCCCATGGCACTTTCTTCTCCTTGAACAAGGTATACAGGCATTTCTGTAAAAGCTGGGGATCTTTTGTTGTTGGGTAGCAATTAAATTCTTTTCTGGTCTGGGAAACAAACTTCAGTGGAGCTTTTTTAGCAGTAGGGTGCCTTGTTGGCCGGTATTGTCTCTACACTGAATATGAGAATTACCTGTTTCTCCAGTCAGGTACCCCAAATGTAATTACTGGAAGAATCGGATACAGTGTGATTAAAGGAATTTGTATTTGTTATTGAAGGGTTTTCTCTTTATTAAACACTACAGCAAAATTTCAGTAACCAGTGACCTCTTTTGAGAAGTGACTCATTGCATTTTAAAGGCTTTATAACCAAGTCATCCCTTCTTCTCAGACATGAAAGATGAATAGATGGTTCTTGCCTGCGATTTTCAGTCTCAGGGGAAGTCCCTTTTCACTGCCTGTGGTGATGTTCAGCTGCATCACCGCTTTTAATTGCCTCCAGGCTCCTGCAGGACTTTGTGTGTCCCCTCTGGCATGACCTACATCCTTGCAGAACCATGAATCCCTTAGCACTGGTTACTGGAGTCTGAGCTAAGGACAGAAAGTCCTGCTGTTGCTAATCCCTAGTTGTCTCCCAATGCTGTAAGCTACGTGCCAATCTCTTTCTTGTGTCCTTAAATTCATCTGGAGTTATTTTGCCTGTAGGATACAAATGAATTTTCTGTGTTAAGGATGATGGTAGAAAATGTGAGTGCTGTCTTAAGCATTATGGATACTGGGTGGGTTATTACACTGAAAACCAGAGAAGGATGTATTAAATAGAGCACAAGTACCTTGTCAAATCAGAAATTCATACATCATAATATATATGCATTTTTTCCCTTGAAAAAGGGAAATGAACAGTAAAGTAACAATTCAAGTTGTAGCCTGAATTGCATTGCTGCAGGTCAAATCAAAGACAAGTGTATCAATGTGTCAGAAAATACAGTTTCATTTGGAAGACTTAGGCTAATGGAGGAATAAAATTATGACATTTAGGGTGAATTAAAGTAAACACTACAGTCTGTTATGGAAAGGAAACATTTATAAAATATAAGATCAACTTGTTCCTTTTGGGAAGGATTGCACTCTTCTCCAAGAATGTCTCTTCCACTGTTCTGTAGTAATGTTGTTGGACTTTGTCTCACAGGATTGAAGTTACTGGACCTGTACTGTCAAAGGACTGATGTTATGCAGGTGCATCAGTTCCTATTTTGCTCTTTCTACACATAATGGTAGATAACCCTACAACATTGATCTTCAGGACTTGATTCCCCCCCACCCCACCCCCCCCCAGCTTCCAGTTTTAGTTTACCCATAAGAAGTGCATGTTTATTTATTCTTAAGCAAACATTGCTGCCAAGTTTTAGCAGGATTTTTTCTGTCTTTGAAGAGTTTATGAGAGATCATATCCGCTCTACCTTTGCTGGACTAAACTGTCTTTTAAATTTTGCTTGGGAGCTACACACACCAATTCATCTGCTCTTATCCTAGTCAGCTGCTTCTGTACTTGTCTGATCTTTCTTGATCAGTGATGCTTTGTTCTGAGTTTTATCTGGGGTGGTAACAGTGCATTATAGAGTGACGTTATCTTTCTAGAAATGCCTTTCTCTAGAAATATCTTCTGCACTTTTCATGGCTTTGTCATGCTGAGGGCTCATAATTCAGCAGTAATCAATGGCTCTGCTGAGGTTGTTATCTTTCCTTTGAGTTCCTAACATACACCAGACTTCCTATCAGTCTGTAGGAACTTGTATTTAGGCTGTCAAACTTAATCTCACCTCCATTATTCCTCTTCTGAAAATCATCTTGAGGGATCTTTTCTTCCCTTCTGATATTTCTCCACTGCTGCATCATACTGATGTTACCTTCCAGTATGGTGGCATTAGTAGGTGTCTCTAAGGTCTATGCTTAACCTGTGGTTATATGAAAACTATTTTTGCTTTTATGTAGATTTGTACCTATTCTAAAACTGTTTGTAAACATTTAACGAAGCCTCAGATTGTCCCAGTGGGGCAGGTAGGTTTCCTAACAGAAAAATGATTGATAATGCCCAGAAATAGGGAGCTGCTGACTTGTTCAGCATCACACCTGAAGTCAGAAATGAGCATTGATAACATAATCCCAAGCCCTCTGCTCTAAAAGTCAAATAACACTGTATGCTTTTTATCAGGAGACTATCCAAAGGCTTTTTGAAAATGTGGTATATGTCAGTGCAGACAAGGCTGGGATCTGGAAAGCCACCTGGAAGATAAATTTGATGGGGACAGAGTTTTCAAAGCACTTGGTAGCTTCAAAAAGTGAAGCCTGGCTATTTTAGCCACTGATATTTTGATGGATGCACTTTCTTGGGGTACCATATGTGTACTTATCCTGGCTACTGTTACAATACCAGGCTGAGCTTCACCATTGTTTTTATTTATGTATTTATTAAAGATGAATAGCTCAGGTGAGTTGACAGTACATAATGACACACTCATCTGTATTTGCTGTTTTGGTAGCACTTTTCTTAAGGACTTCCAGCAAGATTCATTTGAAACTTTCCAACTCTTGAACTGTATGTGTAATATCTCTGAAAAAAAAAGCCAAATATCCGTGTTCCTCCCTGATGCCCCCAATTCTGTTTGTCATTGCTGTGGTTATTGTGCAGATAAATCTCGAAGCGTAGAGTGATTGTGAGCTTAAGTAATAATGCAGAGTGAAATCTCCTAAGTAACCAAGTTACAGGGAGTGCATTAATGAAAAAACAAATACTAATCTTCGCATTTGGCTGTGTAACATGGCACCTCCCTTGTAGTTTGGTTTAGCATAATTTCTGCTGCTGCCTCAACACAACCTTGACTTGCTTCATTTCTCCAGAGTCCAAAACATACATGTTTCCACAGAAGTTGCCTCTCTGGGATTTGCACACAGTTTTACCTGTCCATCTTTTGAAGCAACCCTTCTGCTCGGAGCCAGGGAGAAAGCACTCCAACTGTAAGCTTCTTAACTGCAACAAACAAAACTTTTTTTAAAATTGTGCAAAATACCCTTTTGTTTGTTTTGGGTTCAGGGTAACATTACCCCAGTGGTGTACAAAGGTTGAGAATAGCATTTATCCCTAGATAGGATAATCTTTTCATGACAGAGGTCCAAATTTGCAATTAAATTGCTGCAGCTTAGCAAATTGTAGCTTTGTGTAACTGTTTCTGTATGAAAGCATTTGGTCTACAGTAAGTGCAAGCTTAAACCTTTTCTCTGCCAGCCAATAAATGTCAAACTACTTTAAGGTTTTGCTGTGGAAGTGCACGTGTGGAGGGTTACTGTGGCTCCTGATGCACGGTAAGAACAGTAGTCTGAATGCTGCAGTGGGTGAGATGGCTGCCAAGGGTCAGAGTGAATTGTGTTATTGGGATGCCACTGGAAAAAGGGGATTTTTTTTTTCCCATTTCCCACCATTTCATTTGAAACCAGAATGATCCCCAAATAGTTTTGTTTGTGGGAGTTTCCTATTACACAGAATCACAGACCGGTGCTTGTTCACAGGTCCTAGGGCAACACAAATCTAAGTAAAAGCATGTATTTTCTTTTTAACTGTCAAGATCAAATTCTAAAGTCATAACCTAATCCTAAAGCCCCAGGTCTGACGATCTTGTTGCATTCCCTAATCTCTGCATTTTCTGTGCAATTCAGCCACAGCCCTGACTGGTCCTCGCTGTGGGATGTGGTGCAGAGCGGCACTGTATGCCTATTTAAGTCAACGGGAACCTTTCCAATGGGTTACAAACCAGGCCTACAGAGAAGGAATCTTCCTTCTTAAGGGATGCATGGCAGCAACCGTATTGCTCAAACTCGGAGCAGATACAGAGAATCTGAGGTGGCCTTGAGAGGAACTTTCTTCTGTGAGATTTCCTAGTATGGTATGTTTACATTGCTGTGCATTGTAAAGAGGATTTCTTAGGAGCAGCTTTTAATCTTCCCCAATGTGGAGTGCAAACACTGTTCTGACATCAATCATGCTAACAACATATTTGTACACAGAATAACAGTCACCTTTTAAATATGGGAATCAAAAATACACGTTGACAGAAAAATGTATTTAAGCAGTTTCAATTCTGTGCTGTAATAAGTAAACCACCCATTGTATTCCACAGAGCTGCATGCTTTAAATGCCTTACAGGAAAAACAAACCCTAAAGTGAATCACAGTAATAGAAAAGGAAGTGTTTACATCTCTCAAAACATTTTGTACAATAATCATTCCTTCTTTTTAAATTTAATTTCAGCAAATTTGAATCCAAATGAGTTGAAGTTTGAAACATAAGCTTTCATGGTAAGGTACAATTCAGCATGTAATCTTTTGCAGGTGGCTGTTATTAATTTATTATTTGTATTTCCATATTGCTTAGCAACCCCAGTCCTGGACCCAGACCTCGCTGCTGTAAGTGCTCTGCTAACATTGATGGAATGGATGGTCGCTGCCTCGGAGAATGCACTATTTTGTACTGAAGCCAAAAGTAAACTAATGATTTCTCATTCTGTCCTCTCTGGATGAGAAAAAATGAAGGCCAACTGATATTTGGTGATGTGATTATCAGTGTATCTCTTGAATTACTGAATCAACACAAACATTTGGCGGCCTGTCAAGCATGCAGACTCAAATGTGCGTATTTCTTCCAGATTTTGTGTCATGATGGCTAAAACGGGGAGTGCGGCCTCTGAGACTGGGGTGCAGGCCAGATTGTTCCTCTCTGAATAACCTTTTGCTGACAAAGTTGTTCATGTGAGCAAGTAACTGCTCATGCTTTGCGTGCCCCTGCAATTAAAGAGGAAGAGCCTACCCCGCATTGCCAAGTACTTACTAATACCTTCTCTGCATGTGGCACAGCACCTGTATCCTTCAGACAGCCGATGCACACTACACTACATATGGTTACTTGAGAAGTGATGTAAGTCAACATGTATGAATCTGTATCCAAGTCCTTATCTAACCTATTCGGTAGAAATGTCCTGATTTTTCAAGGGAAGTAGGCTTTGTAGAAAATGATAATACTTTCATTTGAGAGCTGGAAGGTTGGGAAAAGTAGACAAACTTTTGGTCTCAAAGTTCTTTCATCAGCAAATTCCAAGCTAAACGCAGCTCAGCCACAACTGTGCTTGAGCACTTGCTTGAGAGATTGCTGCTGTGGGGCAGAGAGGAGCAGCTGAACACTGACAGCTTCTACTTGTCATTCACAACCAAGCTCTTAAATGGTGAGATTCATACCTCTTCTTCAAACCCTCCTCTGCCCTGCAGCAGCCCTGCCTGCGTCAGGCAGCTTGGTCCCATTGCTGTACTGCAGCTGTGGGCAGGGTGCAGCGCAATACCGCTTTAGATAGGAAACATGATGGTCTTACGTTAGAAGAGGGCTTGGACGCTACACTGGTAAGAACTAAAACTTGAACACTGTTAAAATGCACTGGGGGAATCCTCCAGAGCGTTGCTGTTTTCAGCACTGCGCTAGGATGTGTTTGGCTCAGGAGCGGTGAGAATAATTTGCTGGTCCATGATATTGCCAAATGCCAGACAGGACCAGGCCATGGCCAAGTGCCTCTGAACAGCTGTCTCAGGGCATCAGTGTTTTGCATATGGTGGCTTATTTTAATAGCAGGCTCTTGTGCATGGAGGTCATACGGGGGAACCATGTAAAATGCCTTTGTATCAAGAGGTTAAAAACAGCTTATGTTAATTCTGGATTCCAGCCGAAGTTACCCAGCTGTTTGGCTGAGACTGGGAGCTAATAGGCCAAAAAAGGACACACACAATTAAAATGTCACTCTCTCGGGGCGGGAGGGAGGTGGCCATCAATGAAACAAAAGTGAGGCAGGTTTGACTGCAGCAAATGGCTTGGGAGGGGGCGGCCCATGTGTGAACACTGTGAGCACGTGTTCAAGTTCCCCCTGAGGGCCCTGGGAGGTGAAATGAACCTTCCTGCAATGTAACTGTGGGTACTGGGATGTTCGTGGTAACAAATGACACGGTAAGCTTTAGTTGCTGGAGCTGTGTGGCTGCGGTGTCACTAAATGAACTTAACATAGTGACTAAGGATGACAAATATTTGATGTAGAATTTACCATTGTTGGGGGGGGAGGAGGTGGCAAATAAGTGGTTTTAAAAAATGTTCAATGTATTATTGTTCCCAAGGCCATAAGCTTCTGTATTTCATTTTACCAGCTGTGAGTAGTGATTTACAAGTCTGTAACTGTAATTTTGTAGACAACTGTTCTTAATTTCTAAAGAGTGTCCTATTCACAGGTTATTTATTGCTCTGTAAATGCTAAGTATTTGGACCCTGAATGCAATGGCCCATGCTTCTAGTTTGAGTTTTCTCCAACTTTATTACCCCTTCCTCCTTTCTGCCCACAAAAGTCATGTTGCCTGCATGGGAGCAAATTCGTTGCATACTTCCCCTTCCAGTGGTTTAACAAGTTGAACAAACTGACTCCTCTCTACCCAAATACAAAGAAATTCATCTGAATGCTTTGAACTTTCCCAGCAGAAATGTGGAAGCCAGTGAAATAGCCAGTTTGGATCAGTCGAGTCTCCTCTGTCAATAAACAGTTCTGCCAAGAGCTTTCTGATGCCTGGCTGCATTGGTAGTTGTTTTCGCAGCAGCCATGAAACGTACAAGTGCTCTGTTAAAAAAGTGACATCTTTTCAACCTTGAAGTCATTGCCAGTGGACATGTTGCATGCTGGTTAAAAATCCAAAATGCCTCTATTGTTCTTTATTTTCTGAGTTCGTCTAACTGTGTTCTACCTGATATGTCACTAGATAGCATGATGTTTGGCTGGAATACAAATGAAATGCTGTCATATGCAAGCCAGTCCAAAAGGTCTAAGGGAGAAAAGTTTAATATCAGTTAAGGGGAAAAAACAACAAACGTCATTTCATTTGCTGCCTTTATAGGCCTACAAATCATCAGTGATAGTGATGTGAAACAGCATACATCAATCTTTTCCCTACCAGAAAAGAAGTATAGGTTGTCAAAAGTAATTTGTCTTTTAAAGGCTCTTGAGGTGTGAAAACATGAGACCTTTACATAGGAGCAGAACCGAACAAAAGGTAGGAAATATTTTTCATGGAAGCCTGATGAACTCTGATCCTTTGTGGCCTCATCACATGTTTTCAATGAGAAACACAGAGTGATTTCAAGCTCCAAATCCAGCTTGGCTGTGAACTGAGGCAAAAAAATGTTGTATGCATCTTTCCAAAAGAGAGGAGGTGGGGGGGAAAGAAATCTTACTGTGACCTTCCAGTAAAATAATCTAAAACTAATGCTTATTCTGTGCTCATAGCTCACAAAATCATTTCAGAGAAGAACTTGCATTCCTTGCATTAGGGACTTGGAAATGAAGATGTCGTGTAGCAAGGTTTCTTAAACTCATTGCCTTGGTTGCTTTCAGAGCAATGGATCTTAATCCTCCTTCCTCCTGACGTAGTTTCCTGTCTGTTGGAAAAAATCTGATCTATTATACACACAGCCTACGTTGGTACTTTCCTCTTTCAGAATGTTTCATTCATCTTAAAAATGCTTGTCCTCACTTACTGCCTGGAGTACTGTCTCATCTGCCTTTTGTGTTTTGACTCTAAACTCATTACATGAGCTGCCTTCATTTGGAGGTCCTTCTACCTGTTTGCGTCCTAGATCATCTTTGATGTGACTTCTCTCCCTCCTGTGTCACTGAAATGTCTTCTGTACTTGGTCTCTTCTGGTTTTCTTCTCTTCTCCCTTTGTTTCTTTGTCTTATTTCATGAAGGATCTGTCATGTTCCCTTGCTGGAATATTATTAAAGGACTCCAGAGGTGTCTCTCATTTTCTTCATTCTGTATCTTTATGTAAATTAGATTGCTGTCTTTATGGTTCCAACTTCTGCTTCTCTCCATCAGACCTGTCACTTTCTGTCCAAAATAAATTATAAGTTGTCCATAGTAACTGCCTAGGTAGCTGGCTGTCAAACTTGAGGTTGATTAAAAGTAAGCCATGAAGGAGAGAACTGAGGGGTTTATGGGACAGAACTAGTGAATGTGAATGGGATATTGGCATACTGCAGGGTGGTCTTAAGAGATACAGGACAGGGATACAGGCTGTTGACTTGGAACAGGGTGGTGAGAAAAGGAAAAAAGCTGGGGATGTTGGGTGAGGAGAAGCTATCAGGAGGACATTGTACTGAGTGGATAAAGGATAAACCTGGACACTTGTAAAGGGCTTGCAAAAAGAACTGTGTTGGGAGGCAGGTGGAGGGTGTAAGATCTGAATTGCTGAAAAACAGTCTTTGTTAGTGGTGCTGCAAATGGAGTAACTTGTTATAGCTGTGAGATTAATGAATGAAGAAAGGGTGCCTGCAGACACGAGGCGTAATTTTACAAAGGCAACTCAGGGCTGGTGAGGGAAGAAAGGCAGGTGGATTTATGGCTATTAATCCTTTGTTTGAGGTCTGCAGATGCTGGGGCTAGTTAATGGACAATGATGGAAACTCTGTGGATAACGCTGCCCTGTGAAGGAGGTGGAGGCAAGAAAAGTGTGACAAGGAGAGTCAGTACAGAAAAAGCCCAAAGGGCTGGCAGGAAAACCCACTGAGTATCCACATGCAGCAGAGCAAGTATCTGTCCACAGAAGAGCAGTTACAGGATCAGAAAATTAAAGCGGAGCCTCTCTCCTTGTCAACAACGCAACCTCTTCTGCTATTGTGCCAGTGGCAGGAGGGAATTGCCCTCCCCAAGCCTGGCCTCTCTCACCCAGCACAGACACAACCAGCTCCTCGTGTCTTTTCCAGTGGCTCTTCTCGCCTCAGACAAAGACTCTGCCACTGTTTTCAAGAGGGTGTTAATGCATGTTACTCACTGAGCTGGAAGAAAGGAAAAGTTTTCTTTCTCAGTACCGATGCCTTAAGAGGAGAGGGTCTAAAACTTAAAATGTTTGTAAGATGGTAAATGAAATAGCCTCACTGCTACTTTGTTTGTAGTAGCTTAAAATTAAAAAAAAAAAATTCCAGCAGGCTCTTACTAATTTATTTATAATTATTAGGAATGTTCATACAGTTTTAAGGCTAGAAAAAATCATTGTCTTGCTTCATAACCTCACCCTCTGATCTCCACAGCCCGCCTACTGCTCTTTTTGAGCTACATCACCTCTTTTTGGATATAGCCCTCCCACTCTTGCCTGCACAAGCTAGGGCAGCATCATGGTGATCTCAGCCTGACCTACAGATGCTGTGGCTTTCGACTTCTTACATGCTTGTGCTTTGCTGTAAGTTGCAAGTAATATGTACATAGGTGCTACAAGAAGACCATTGCATTTATAAAACTAGGGACTTAAACCACATGTTGGTTTAAACCTGGGCTTGGAGAGGTAATAATACATTACATTTGTATGCTACCTGAAATGTTAGGTTAAAGCAAATATCTGGGTTTGGTTTTATTTTTTTTTTAAGTATTATTATTTTTATTATTAGAAATTAAAGCACTAGCCCCAGAGTTAGATCCCCCTCCAACAAGCATTCATTCTGCCCAAAGCTTTCCACTATTACATTTTAAGATTAACGAAATCCCCTGGAACCTTCAGTTACCACAATTTGTGGAGATTTCTGTTTCTCTCCTGGTCTAGAATCACAAGAGACAGCCATTTCTGCCTTTGTATGTACAAGAGCATATGACTGGAGTCAGAAGCAGAACAGTCTAATGTCATCTGACAATGGGTGTGTGGGATTTTCTAGCACAGAAATCAGTGAACTGTTCAAAGTTGCTGCACTAGCCCCTGTGCTCCTTTCTCAAATTAGAGCTTACAAATTCCAAAAGAAACTCACGGAAGTTGGGAAATGCCTCCCACAGAGGCAAGGTGCTGTCAGGCTGCCCAGCTTTGTCTTGCTGCAGGTCAGCAGCTCTCGGCTTTGGCCAGATCCAGAACCAGGGAGGGAGGAGAGGAGGAAAGGAGGTGCAGCTTTTGCTGCTCTGTGGCTTCCAGCTTTGCCCTGCTGCCAGTCATGTCTCAGCATATTATATTTTTTCACCTGTTGCGATTTGCCTGGCGTGGGGCCTAGGGGCTCCCATGTAGGGTACAACCTACCTGAAAGGAGGCTGTAGTGAGGTGGATGTTGGTCCCTTCTCCCAGGTCACTAGCAATAGAACGAGAGGAAATGGCTTCAAGCTGCATCGGGGAGGTTTAGATTGGATATTAGGAAAAATTTCTTTACTGGAAGAGAGATCAGGCATTGGAACAGGCTGCCCAGAGAGGTGGTAGAGTTGCCATCCCTGGAGGTATTTAAAAGACGTGTAGATGTGGCACTTCAGGGCATGGTTTCGGAGGCATGGTGGTGTTGGGTTGATGGTTGGACTTCATGATCCTAGAGGTCTTTTCCAACCTTAATGATTCTATGGTTCTATGTTATAAGCTGTGGGACTGGAGATGAGTCTTTCATTGACACTGTGCTGGCTTTTGTGTAATTTTTCCCAGGCGTAGAGCTGAGATAATACTTCTGTCTTACATGGTACTATAGGAGTGGCTGTCCCCTTACATACTGCTTGGAAAACATAAGGCTCAGTAACAATACTAAACTGTGGGGGGTTTAATGCTCTCTCTTGTTCAATGGTTTAAGGTATATTTCTCATATAACCAGATTATTTTTTAATATGCCTTTATCTCAGCATTGTCCCTTTACACAAGGCCTTTTGAATTCAGCGATAACTGGGATGGTGGTCAATGTGACAAATAGTCGGTGGATGGAGGGACCACAGTTACAATGGGTTTGTTCTGCTTTGCTCAAACTATAAACAGCATGCAGGGAAAAACTTTTTTGCCTTTCATTCCTTGTGTAGCCTTTTGATATTAGTAGCTGACAGATTTCCACTTCTTAGCATTTGTTATCTGCTTTGTATATGCCATTTGTTATCTCCTTTGTATATGACAACAGCATAAGGCATTTGTTGTACATATTTTTAATAAAAAAGCCAAAATGTTTGAAAGCTAAAATGGATATTACTTTTCTCATGGAGCACACAGGCTTCTTTTGATAGCCTAAACCTTCGATAAAGTGTGTTGTTAGCTAGGCACTGTATTTAGAACGCATTTAAATGTTTGGGGGTGGGCCTGTTTTCTTTACAACAGACTAGCATTTGCTCTCAGAGACGTAGTGACGAACAGTTATAATTATAGATAGTGCTGAGAAGTGACATTCAGCCTTTGATTCAGAGCTGAACACTTTCAAAATCACATTGCTTGGATTTGCTGTCTGGTTTTGAATGAACACCAGAGGGATGGGGGGCAAATCAGCAACAGGAGGTGTAAATGCTTGGCTGTGCGGTGGCTAGCTGTGATAGCTACTCATCAAGTGTAGCTACAGCCAGAAGAGAGCCCTCTCCTTTATCCAGGATCCTGGTGTTCTAGGCACTGAGAAAATACTGAATGAAAGATCTGCTGTTGCTGCAAAGGTTTTGCAATCTGTGTGTGAGGTATGGTGCAGCAGGCAGAAGAAGGAAGCTCCTCTGCCAGGAAGCCATGAGACGGGGTTGTCCTGTGATGAAATCCATCAACAGCAGTTTCAGCACTCTGGCAACCAAACCGCTGGCAACGTTTTTGGAGGTCTCCTGAGAGTTTTGAAAGACTTTGAAAGTGAAGGCATGACCCTAATATTTGATGCTGTAGGGAAGGGCGAACCAAACCAGCATACTATTGTATGCTGAACTCTTGCGAACTCTTCTTTCTCACTCTCATGTTTGTCTTAGAGTCCTTGGGCTAGAACATCTCTGTGGCATTTCACCTCTTGGCCTAGAGCCCATCACGGTGCCAGCACAGCAGTGCATAACCTTGCATAACCATGCCTTGTTACAAATGACTGGATAAAGTGCCATTACATATCTGTTTCTGCCAGGAGGCATTCCCCCAAAAACGCGCAACACCCTATATCTAAAAATAAGCAGGTGCTGCATGAATTCCCAGAGCCTTCAGTATGCTGATATTACAGAAAGATCCAGTGCTGCACATGACTGACTGACATTCTGAAAATATTTTCAGTTTGGCTTTTTTCACATAGAGGTCTGCAATTTCCTGTGTTGTCCATTTTTAAAGTCCATGCTGATTTAGAAGAGAAGAGGAGAGGAAAGGAAAGGAAAGACACACAAAAAAAGACGTCTCTATAGGCGCCATATGTCCTCCCATAAACCACTGCGTCATTACAATTTTCAGATTGGCCATTTCTTGCATGTCTTTGTTATCTTGCCTTTCTATGGGAAATATCCCTGATCTCACACTCCCTGTCCTTAGCAGTCCAGGTGAATCTAATGTGCATCCATTTTAGTGCACCCCGTCTCTGTTTCGTTGCCAATGATGTGCACGGATCATGCATGAAAGTGCCTTTATAGAACAGAAGGGAAATAATGAACAGGAAGGAAATAATGAACTTAAAAGGAAAAGTGCTGAAGCTGCTTATAGTGAAAGTTTTTCCAGCAGTGTAGTGTAGATTGAACCACGGTGACAGGAACAAACTGTCAGTAGGAGAGCTAGAAAGTGTTCTTCCTTTGTAAATAAACTGCAGAAACTCCTCTCTGCAATGTGTTTATGCCCTCTATAAGAGATAGGCATCTGTGTTCACGTAACCCTTGGCGCTAATCAGAAAATCTGAATCTGCTTATCAGCTCTGTTCTCTCCGTGCTCACCCTCCTGCTCGTGTTTGACTCCCCTTTTCACCTCCGCTGCCTGGTTTGGGATGGTTTGAAGGGAGAAGTGGGCTGAAGCTTGGTGCAGTGCAAGAGCAGATCAAGCGTTTCATCTGGGTTTGCTGCTGGAGCCCTATTTTCAGGGCAATGTGGGATCCCATTCCTGGACCTCATCTCCATGAGAACCAGACCTGCCCTGTGCAGCAGCAGACGAGGCTGCCTGCAACTCGGAGAGGCCCGGATGGGCTAATGGCAGACCAGTCCATACGTTTCGATTTAGTGTATTAGCTACAGATAGCTTCCACTTCATGAAAGTTTCGCTACCTCACAGCAGTGCTCCCAAACAAAATGACGTATCACTGAAACACACCCACCCCCCTCCCTGCCAGTGCACTTTTTTCTAAAGATGGCCATTTTTTACATCTTTTAAACTTCGAGTAGTGTGGCATTATCAAGATTTAACACACGCATGACATACGCTGAATGACTTAGAGCACAGGATGTAATCTAAATGCTGCACTGCAAGTTATGAATTTGCTAATTAGCACCTCTCCTTGGCGTTAACTTCTGGTTAGTGAGGAAATCCCATAACCTTTCTGCCTGGAATTGCTCTTTAAAACAGGGATACTTATCTTTATGGACCTGATGGGTATGCTATGCCGATTCACTGGTTAATATTTTCAAACCGCTTTGAAGATGAAAAATGCTGAGTATTATTGGACTTTTATCTAAAAAGACATTTTAAAACATGAAGCTAGGGAAAGACCTGCATAAATTAATGCATGTGTTGATTATGGTCTATCTTCCCTTTTCATCTGAATGTATTAAGTAGCAAGAGAACTGTGAGAATTTGTATCTTTCCTTTTCATCTGAATTTATTAAACAGTAAAAGGACTCTCTGAACTAGTAATCTAATTTGAACATCAAACCAAAGGCAAAATTTTGCCTAATCCATCTTGTGGATCTCTCATCAGCAGTAGAGATTTCTTGCATATCTCAGGTTGAAGGATGATATTTCAGGCTCAGGTTTTGATACTTTCTGGTTTGACAGGACTTCAATAAAGAATTATTTTTCCAGTTCAGCCTGGAAGGTCAGTAACTCTCTACTTTGTAGTCAAAAAATAAGAAGCATCAATCAAAACTAAGTTTCTAGCACAAATCAGTAATGTTAAACCAGGTAGTTTTCACTGATTTCAGGAGGGAGCTCTGTTTTATAAACTCCTCTGATATTCTTGTCATTTAACAGAGTAACATTAGTTCAATCATTTGAACTTCTTTCTTCAGTGAACGTGCAAGATAATGACAACTTTTTGCACTTTGTGAGATTTAATTCACACTTGCAGGGTCTTTTCAATTCCTAAGTGCAAGATAATATCCCAGTGTGATTTGTGAACTTTTGCTTCCTGAATATGAATTTCTGGAGAAACAGATAGAACTAATTTTGATAGAGGGGATATAACACAAAAACTAGCGAAGGATTCTGTTTTGGCTTCATGACTTGAGACATGTTGCAGCTGGAAAACTATCATTTTTTATCCTCCAGTTTCAAATCCCAAGGCAGGGGGCAGTTACAGGTGTTTAGCGGAAATCTTTGAGGAATTTAAAAACTTCTCAGTAGGTGACTCTATCAAGATGTGATGAATGGAGACAGGCTCTTGAAGGGATGTCAGAAGAAAGGCAAATTCCCAGCTACTTTGAGAAAAGTTCTGGATGTTAGGATCTCTCCAGATTGATGCTGATTTCAGGAGGAGATATATATTTGATTTTATGTAGCCAGCAAATGAAATGAGAAAAATGAAAGCATTTTGGTTATTTGTTTTGCTGCTTTTCTTTTGAAGTGTTGCAGATTTTTTTTTTTTTTACAATTTGAAACAAAAACTAATCTTTGTAGTGTTAAAACATTAACGAATAAACTTTTATCCAGATGCCATTGCTACTGCTTTCACCAATGCCAGGAAGAGTGGCTGTAGAAATGATCTCCATGATGGTCACCTAGGTTAAGGGTCTTCAGAAAGCAGCCAGAACATCATTCCAGACTCCTCATCCTCAGTTCCCTGCATCTGAGATCTTGAGGTGACAATACAGTCCCTAATAACTTGTCAGCAGTATGCTGTTTCTCTGCCAGTGAGACATGGAAGAGGTTTTTGTATACATTTGCTGTGCTGTGAAGTTCCTCTTTCTGTTTTAAACTAATTTTCTCTTTGCACTATGGTGAAATGCAGCGGATGTAGAATAAAAATTAAACTGTGTCTTTTTCAGAAAAATTAAAGTCCTTGGTAGCCACTGGAGTAGCTGTAATGCTCACCGACCAGTCAATTTGGTGTTCAAGTAATTAAAGAGGTCAGGCACAAAAATATTGTGCACCTGGAGCTTTGCCAGCCGCTTCCTCCCATCTCTTGTCATGCCCGTCCTTTCAGGATTCTTGCACGAGCTTTGTTATATTCATCATGTAGATAAATGGTCTGCAACTATTAACAACAAACTTTGATGCTACAGAGTGGGAATTGCTGGAATAGATGATTTCACAAGTAAATGGAGTCACAGCTCTGAACCGAGAGAGCTCCAAACTTGTTTTAATTTACAGAGGTCAAAAAGTAAATGGGATTGTTGCTTAGGGAGGTAACTTGAGGAGAACATGCAGCATTCACTCACAACAAATGGATGGAAGGTGAAAAATTTGCTTGACTGCTGGAGTTTGATATAAATTGCCTTTATTCCTACCATTACCAGCACAGTGGACAACCCTCAAAAGCAGATGAAAGATACTAGTAGGTGAAGGTACCTTTTCTTTGCCTTTTGGTTTTGGTTCAGAGCAGTTCGGTATAAAACCTCCATGAGGGATAAAGCAGGTGAGAGTTTTCTTGGAAAACAAGGAGCAAGCAGCAGTGTAGGAACCGCTTAGAGAAGTGAGTCTGGGGCACTCATTACTGCTTGGGTTTCTTAAGCATCCTTTTTCCAGATCCCCCCACATCTGCTTCCAAAGAAGCAATTTTTTTTGTTTGCTTGTAGTCTGGATTATTTGTACAGAGGAGTGGAGTGCCATTTCCAGACATTTTTAATTGCAGAAGACTGTCACTTCCAGTGCATAGGCAGTAGGGTTTAGTGAGTATTTCCTGAGAGAGTTAACAGGATATTAGGAGATCAGATAAGTATCTGTAAAATACCTGACCTAGCATTATTCACTCTGGATTTATTCACAGTGGTCCTTGGTTGCCTATGGTAACAGGGCTATTTCTGCCTGTTTGTCAACCCCTTCCATCTTGCCCCAGCTGCCCCTTGGTTGTGGGACAGGGTGGGCAGCCAGCCTGCACTGTGGCTTGTCAGCCAGCCCATGTCAGATAGGGGCAGGAGATCCAGGACTAGGGAATTACATGGAGAAGGCCCAGGGTTATTTTTGGGAAGGGTTCACAGAGCTCAGGGGTATTGGAATTACTGGAGGGACACAGGGGAGGTACAGCAAGCAGAGACCAGGCTTTGTTTGAGCTCAGCTGCTGGTGAAATCATTCACCCCCAGCCTTATTTTCTGCTCAGAGCTGTTAGGAATAATAGGAAAGGCTATTGTTGACTTTCTTCCCAACCTGGCCAGCTTCTCACCATTTTGTTTCATCCTATTTCAACGCATGAGTCAGTGATCAGAAACTATATCAGTATAATTCCTGACAGTATTGCATAAAACCCCTCTTCCTCCATGATTTGTGTTCACTGATAAAGAGACTTTGGCTCCACATCCTGGTGTGCAGCCTCCCCTTTTTATCCATACTAAGCGCATGGTGATAGCTCTGCTTTCTACAGCTGAGAATAAGCCAACACCTAATTGAGAGTGTTAATAATCAGCACCCTCACCGGTCAGCAGATCCCAGGGGCAGGTGCAGAGTTCAGGCACGAAGCCTCAGCTTTTCACTGTCAAATTGGAGGCTGTGCATGTCGCTGTAACGCAGCCTATCACTTACTGCCATGCTTTCTGGTGACCACACGTGTCCCTTACCCATGGCACAAGAAGAGCTCCTTAGACATTTGCACTGTACTAGTGGCAGCTTTCTGTTTTCTGGATGAGTTGTGAAATATTGTGCGCGCACTTTCTATTGATAATTAAAAGCTACACAGATGGCGATGCTTGCAATGTTTTCCTTAAGTCACAGCACGTAACAGAAAATGAAGTGATAGTTTTAGGTGGTGGCACATGTAGCTTCAGGTGTTTGTTTAATATTCAGTGTTCATGCTTGGTGAGAACTGGGACGTGCTTTCAAATGTTACTCCATGGCTGTGCATCACTGCACATTTTTTATTGTTTTTCCTTTTCAGGGCCTGACAGACGGTGATGTTTAGATTAAAAAGAATTTCTTTATTAAGCCAACGCCCATGTTGTCAGTGATTTTTAACAGGGGCTTCATTTGCTGAAACAAGACAGTTGTGTAGTTGAAGTGTCTGAAATGGATGGAGGGCTTTTTAGAAAGACTCCTAAGAGGAATTCGGTGTACTGAAGAGGAGGTAGTGATAGTCACATCCTGGGGCTGGGAGATCCAGCTTCTGTGTCTCCAGTGTTGTGAGGGATATCTCAGTGACATAATAAAGCATTTATTTTCAAAGGTCTCTGATTTTTTTTTTTCCTAAACAGGGGTAGGGATCCAGCCTTTCCCAATGGGAATTCTGGACAGACTAAAAATAGGCTATTTATCTGTACCGTTTTTCACCCAGGTATTTCACTGTACGGACCATGACATGACATGACCACCATATGAAATAGGTAGCCTATTGCACTGAGTCAAGGCCAGACCACAGACTAAGTTCAGTCTAAGATTTGGACCAGCTTCTGACTTGTGGTCTTCCTGAGGAAGGACCATGACCAAATCTTGGGAGCTTTGGTGTGCTGTGTCCCTCAGCAAACAGGGACACCTGGTAGGGGACTGATGGGCAGGAGGTGGAGAATCGGAAATGGTAAGAGAGGATCACCATCGTACGGTGCAATCCAATGTCTGTGGAGTAAATGACAGCCTGTAATGAGCCATGGATGCAGTCTCAGAGTCAATTTTGCCACTGGTTGCTTCCCTCCGTTCCCGTCTTCATATCTGATAGTTGTTCGGCTAGTTCCTGGAGGAAATCAGAATGCCCTGCAGGTCCCTTCCCTATAGGCAGCCACCAGTGTGCTTCACTGTTGAAGGCAGTCTTCTAAAATAGCATGGTTTAACAGCATAGACTGCTGCTCTAGGTTGTCTCTGGGTTTCTGTATAAGGGAGATGGGTGTTAGGAGGATATACAGCCTACTTGTATCATCAAACCCATTTTATGGACTAAAACCATAATATCTAGTTAGTTAGCTTTAAGTTTTCCACACAGCACTGTATTGTAACATGTTCTTCTTGGGAATAAAAATGTCAGTCAAAGGAAAACAAATTTTAATTTTGCCACTGAAAGCCACATTTTTTTTTCTTTTAAGTTCCTATGGGAAGGTAGATAAACCTTCAAAAAATGAAAATACACTCTCACTTAAATTATTCTGCTTTTGGGGTCACATTTTAATCAAAACCATACCTGCCTTCAGGAACAAGAAAGAAGTAAAACTGATTGAATTTAATAACTAAAAGAACATAAACTGTCTGCTTTGAAATGTATAATCTCACATGACATTTATTTCATAATGTGATCAAATCATATATGTTGTTATGGGGACAGTCTTTATTAAAAATGCCATTTATTTTAACAAGCGCAATAAAAAGAAACCCATACTTTTTATTGTGGCAGAGAAAAAACTGCTATTAAGCTGCTTTCAGCTAAATGAAAACATCTTTCAAGATTTGTTCTAAAATATTTAAATAAAGTGCTATGGAATTTATTCATTTGCTGCCTTCCAGCATGAATAGAAACCCATTAAATTATCTTAAATACAATAACCGATATAGAAGAATTTGTTTTGGTTAGGAATATCCTTTGCTGATGAAGAATAAGATCATTTAAATATAACATTTTAATATAGGCCTGTAATTATGTCATTGAAAGCCCAGTTTGAAGCATAGCAAAGTATAGAGCGGGTTCTCCAGCTGCAGCCAGAGCTTTCGAAAGACACTGAAGGGGAACTGCTAGTCCATGCCTCCACTGAAAAGGGAACGACTGGGAGACCACAGAGCACATATGGTTTCAGTGAGGCAAAATGTTAGGCCTGTCAGCACGCAGCAGAGTTGGGGAAGGGGAGGGTTGGCTTCCTTCCCACATGGGACCATGGTGGGGAGGAGGAAAAATACGGTTCCTTGTTCTTCCACTGGAGTTTGCAGAGCAGATGCCTCATTGACAGGAGCGTGTTGTACTGAGAGAGCCAGATGTGTCCGAACGATGGTGATGTTGCTTTTCTGGTGCTTGCCTCCACACTTCCCTGAAGCACAGTGTTTTCACAATGGCTCCAGCATGGTGGCCTCGTGCCACAGTTTGCCCTGCAGTGTCTGAATCACCTGATTTCCCACTCGTGGTGGAATAGGACCAGTAAAGAGATGTACCAAATGAGTCCTTTTAAGCCAAACAAGGCATGGGGCAAAAAACACATCATAGTATCTGGAACATGACTGATCTAGAAGACTAGGCAGGATGGGACCTGGTTAGGCCTCAGCTAGGAGAGCTCCTGGGAGTACTAGGGCTGGGGTGCCTCCCCCTCATCATGTCCAGCTAGCAGCCCATAATCTCTGCCCTGTAGACTTGTTCTTGTCTCCTTTTACCCCAGCACAAATGATGCCAGAACCAGTGGCAAAATGGGCAATATTGCTTTATTACAGCTGCCAGATTTGTGGATACAAGTCAGGTAAAGATGACCTTCTAGTATTTAAAACTCCAGAAGCCAGACTAAAAGGGAATAAATATAACTTCGTTCACTTTGGGAACAATTGTCCCATTAAAACATTTGAGATATTCCTATTCCCTACCTTGCTGGACTTTATAAGGAAGCAGGGCTGCACTATAATGGAGTTAGACTTTATTCTCCACCTAAAAAGTAAGACTTAGGGGCGTAACGTATCAATAATTAGCCTAATGCCATGAGAAGCATTGAGAAGCTAAAAAGTGTGCAGCATCTTAATGGGATGAGGGGCCTTTGTTACAAGCTGGATGAAGTAGTCTAATGGTTCCTTCTGGTTTTAAATTCTGTGGAAAAAGCTCCACCTCTATAAGTCATTATTTCTGCAGCCTTCTGGCACTTTTTCCTTTAGCAGCATGGGCAAACACCTGGAAAAAAGGCAGTTTGTCAGTTTAGTTTCAAAGAAAACTCACTTTGTGGTATATGGGAAGTGGAGGATAGTCTGTGAATGTGCTTTATCTGTGATGTTTTCTTAAAGAAGTTTTTGAAGTTTCTAGCCATGTAACTTGTAGCTATATAGCTTGTATCTACATCTGTTAAAGAAAGCAACAGTTGTGCAATTGGGTCAAAGCTTGTTTAGGTTTTGTACGGAAAGCCACAAACTTCTTTGCTGTGGGGGAGGTCATGATGCTGCAGTAAATAAAATTAAGATGTACTGCTGGGCATAAAAGGAAAAGGTGGGAAATGTACCTAATTTCCTTAAGTCGCATACTCCCTGTACTGATTCTTAGTGTGTGGAGGAAGGCAGCATAGGGCTGCACCCAATTTTTGTCTTGTCCCTTAGGATGTATTGCCCCAGCAGAGGATGGGAGCAGCCTGCAGGTCTCTGTGCACAGGAGCTGTGGTGGGGCAGGGAGCTGCAGGCTGTGCAGTGCTTTTCCCTGAGCTGCTGCTTGCGGTAAGACCAACAGCATCAGAGGCTCCAGACCCACGTCTCTGCAGATACATCATGTATTCAGCTTACACAGGGATCCTGTTTGGGCTTGTGGGCTCTAGCCCACTCTGGCACTGGGGAGGCTCACATAACCTTCTACCCCTTCCTGTTGCTCTCTTCTAGGTCGTGTTATTTGACCATTCACATAACCCAAAGCACTCACAAACAGCAGGCTTTTTCCGTCCCCCTGATGCTTCCTTGGAAACGTATGCTCATGCGTTTGCTTCCTTGTGTGGGGCTTTTTTATTCTTTTTGGTGGGGTTGCGTCATCTACTGTAGCGTTTATGCTGTCCCAAAAGTAATAGAACTCAGCTTGTTTTTTCACTGACTTCCCTGGGACATCTCTAGCGATGTCCCATGAGGTTTGCTCTGACAGTCCTTGCAGTCTCCTGGAGCACAGAGGGGCATGGACTGCATTGATTCATGGCAAGGAAATTCACTGTAAAAGGCATTAGGGACCTCAGGATGAAATGCCACAACCAAGCTTCTTTCTGAAGTATCTAAGAAAATGCTGAACTGTAGTTTGGGCCTGAAAGTCAATGAATAGTTAATGCAGTTTCATGACAGCAAATGATGTTAAGGTCAACAGTGTTCCACCAGACAAAAATGGGACTATCTCCTCTGAAAATCCAGAGGCTTAAGAATCAGTCTTAGCTAAGTAGTCTTCCCAGTGACGTTTACTGAATACTTAGCTAGCACTCTGGTCACAACCTTGCATATCTGTTATAGGTGGAGAACTATGACTAGGTATGGTAACCAAATTTGTGTTTACATCCACATGCAAAGCTCATCCTGTTTCTCAAGAGGAAACAAAGATTCTTGTCATCAAAGAGGATGTATTTGCTGTATTTTATCTATACAAGTCTGTTTCAAGAAATAAAAAACATAGTAGAAATAATGTTTGAAAGTATAAAGGTGGCAGTGAGGCAGAGTAATGCTCCTGAGTGGAAGTGTTTCAGAGTGAATCATGGTTGTGCAACTAGTTTACCTAAGCTCATTTTAAATCAGAAGAGTGACAGGCCCAGAACACTAAGTGATGGAGGTTTGCTCTGTGATGCTGTTTGAGGCATTGGGTTGGACTGTGCACAATCATTTCCTTCTAAATTGGTTGTAGTCCCCTTTCAAATTGTCAGAGTAGTTTTCTTCTGCTTCGTTGCACTTGAGAAGCAGGTGGATGGCAAGCTGCTCAGCCTCGTTTGATCCACATGCTGTTGTTCAATGGATAGAGCAAATCAAACTGGAAAGGCTTTGTGGTACAGCTATAGCACTGCCTGTTCAGTGGCTAGATTAACAACAGGAAGCTGCCTGCATTTCAGGCAGGAGGAGATCTCTAATTTTGTCTTTCTTGGGGCATATTAAAGAAGACAATGATAAATTAGCACCTTGGTGCCAAGAATGGCAAGTGACACTTGAATGCAAAATGTATAATCTCAGGTCATCACTGCATGAAGCATCCATTTTTTGGTTTTGGAGCACAGAGTGGTCTAGGTCCTGAAGTACAGATTTCATTTGATCTAGCTCCCAGATCACTTTGGGAGTTTACATAGGCCTCTTATCCCACCTCCCTCTGAGGTTCCCCCATCTGAAAAAGGGGGAAAAAGAATAACTTGGCACAGTTGTGGGACACAATTCATGGAATTCTGCAATATCTTTTTAATTTATTGCATGCAGTATGAGGGAAAGGCACAGCTTTTGTCAATATGTTCCTGTGCTTTCTTGATGCACTGTGCAATAAAACATAAGATGCCAATGTACTCTACGCTTTTGTTTCCTATAAAGACTCCTTTGCAGCTATGAACACTGGCTTATTTGAAAATTCACCTGAGGTTTAGGCCATTGGGCGCGAAACAAAATGAGAATGGAAAGCAAACACTCTTGTCACATGGATTTGTGTTCTCTCATAATGAGAAATCAGCATCCTGCAAATGAATTTGCAGATAAATTCCTCAGGGCTGTTCCCTACCTTGATCCTAGCAAAAGCTTAGTCTGATTCAAGAAAAGGGCAACCAGGCAGTAATTTGAAGAACACCTCCACAAGTCTTCTTTCATCTCTGAGTCTTACAGGGTGCCTCAAAGTAATGACGTGAGCTATACAAAGCATCCAGGCACATCAAGAATGGTCATGCAGGTGGGCGGCAATATCTCTGGGCTTCTTCAATGATCTTGTTTCAGTGGACAGTAAACTCTTCCTGCCTTTGAAGGAACCATACAGAAACCATGGCTCCTGAAGCAGTAAGATGCTAGGAAAGATGTGCACATCAGTGATGGTCTTATTTATCTCCTCTTTCTCTGTAACAGCTTGGCACAAAATGTTTCTTAAGCATCTCTGCGCTTCATGGGACCTGCAGACTGGGGTTTACTTGTGTGCATATACATGATACTCTATTTTTTTGTTATTACATACTCTGGTATTTCTGTTGTGAATCTCTGCCTGATATAGATTTTTCCCACACATGGTTTGCCTGAACAAGGCATACTCAGTTAAGAAAGGCACAGGCAGTGCAAATTACCTTCTGGGTATATACACTCCTCAGCTCCAGTACAAACTGTGTAATCACCTTCTAATTTTGCATGTACTTTCCTTAATGGCGCCATGTGCTTGGAGACGGATGTGTGTGCTGGAGGGCTCGGATACAATGTCTGGAGGAGCAGGGAGGTCATCTCCATCAGCAGGAGCTGACACAATGATAGAGGAGGAAGAAATGACATAGCAGCATGGAGAGAGAGAAAGCAGAGGCCAGGGGACTTTCACAACACCTGCTCTGCTGCGTGATAATGCTGAAAAAGACCAGGTGTTTGGAGATGAGAAGAGAGCATTTGTGTGTGTGTCAGGGGGAGATCTTGTGCTTTCAGAGAAGGCTGTGAATTGGTCCTTGCTGTCCGGCTCACTGCCCGATGCTGATGGCTCAGAAGCTGACCTGAGACTGGGTGATGGAAAGAGCAGTGGAGGGAGGGTGGGCAGGACACAGCCCGAGTGTTCCTCAGCAGGGCAGAGAGTCTCCTGGCTTTTCTCCCAGGAGCCACGTACTGGGGAAGCAGCTTTGCGGGGGGACCAACAGCAGATCCATCCCTGGCTGAAGAGGAGGCTGCTAGAAGGACAGGCTAGGCAAGGGAAAAAAGTGCATCAAAAGGGAGGAGGAGGGCCCCCATAGGCAGAGCTTAACATCTTACTGAGATGGTTTTAGAGCATGTGCTGGCTATATGTAGAAGCAGAGCCCTGCCATGCTGCTGTTCCTTGACTCCGCTCTCTTTGTTAATTCTACCTCCAGTGGCCACACGTGGACATCCAGTTACTGATGCTGAATGAAAGGCAGCACGGAGAGACCCATAAACCCTGTGCCAAAGAGAGACAGAGCTGGACTGGGTGCCCAGCCCCAGGACACATGCTTTGTCCCTGTGTCCACAGCCCCAAATACCACAGTGCACACACACAAGCCAAGCCTTTGGGAGACTGTCATTTTCTCCCATTGCAGCAGGATGGACAGCCCCAGCTTGGAAATGGGCACCAAAACTTGCTGGCTTGAAAAAGTAGGCTCCAAATCTAGTTAATTTGGGTCATGTCAGTGCCAGGTTATAAAGCCTTCCACTCCTCTGCAGTGCCGGGATTTTCTCATGCTGTTTCCTGGTGGTGGCCTTCCCCGATGAGGCTTTCTTTCACTAACACTTTATACAAATATAAAATGCAGAGAAGAAACAAAATTACACATAATTCTTGACACAGAATAGAATAAGGCTGGATTTTCATTTAAAATCCCTCTACCCACAGATACTGTGAATTGCAATGGCACAAAATTGTTAAATTGCTTTACATTTGGGAAACCTCAGTTCATAAAAAATTGCTAACAATTTATTTTTGTACTACATGGTTGACATCACTCTCTCTCTCTCCTCTCTCTCTCTCTGCTGGTTATGTGCTGTTTTTTTCACTGCATGTCTGCTGAGATTCCAAGAAATACCCAAGTGTGTCATACAACATTGCTTTCTGATTTGCAAGTTAAATAGTTTACATAGGCAAAAATGTGGAGCAATTGGAATATTCCCTACCCAAACACTTAGGGACTCAAACTGCACATTTTAGCCTGGCAGGCCTCCACTGATATTTTTAGCTAGAAAAAAAAATTTGAAGTAACAAGGAAAGACAGATCAGATCTAGAAAAAAAATTAAGTCAAACCGCTACTGGGGATTTTTGTGAATGTTGTACTTTTGGTGCTAGTATACATCTTGCCCTGTGTATACAGGAGTGCAGCACACTAGACTTTGAAAGTTTAGGTCCTTCTGAAACAAATGTTCCTGAGATGGGGTTAGCCTTCTTGCTGATTGATTTAGTCTTTTGGAAACAGGCAAACCATCAGGAGCTTTCTGCTCAGAAAGATTAGCATTCATAGCCTGCTGTTTTTTAATTAAAAAAGCCATTTAAATACAAGGGTTGGGGTTTCTGCCAGCAACCATTAAAAATACCTGTTTTGTAATTATCCCCAACCCCTTTTCTATGTATTTTTTTTTCTTTTACTTTCTCTCAAATTCTTGACATATTCTCCCTGTTTCATCTACCTGCTCTTGTGGCATTGTACCTCCCGCTAGGGTTAGCAGCTGGCTGTAAATCTCATGCCAACCCCGCTGCAAGCAGCTGGCAGGAGGTGTGGGAAGGATGTATTCAGCATCCATTTTCCAGTGACTGAGTTCATCCTCCATCTCCTGTTTGGAGGATTAGGGGCACAAGTTGAGCTCTGCCACAGCTGGTAGCTGTGTCAGGGACACAGAACCTCAGGGGCATCATCCCACCAGGAATTCCCCCATTGTAAATGTGTCACCATTTTTACACACAGGAAGGGTACATGCTGTGGGTGGGGCATACCCTGGGTAGAAACTCAAATAGGTATTAGCTAATTAGTATGCTAAGTGGTCAATATGTATTAGCTGTGCTGTGCGGATCTCTGCTTGTCTCTCTTATGGAGATTGGCTTGTAGACAGTTGTACAGACAGCCTTACTGGGGCTGATTCTCAGTTCATGTAGGGCTTGGCTGAATTTTTCTGCTTCACCCAGTTCAAAAATTGCCTTGGGCCTCCATGCATTATGCCTGTGGTATATTTGTAGCTATAGCTATATTGTTAGACAAGTGTGTTTGGGCATATGATCGTTCATTAAAAAAGAGGTGACCAAAGGCATTATCCTGAGTGGTGGCTGCTTTCTGACTTCCTTCTGAGGAATTTGCACCTAATGATTTTTGTGGTTTTAATTCTGCTTGGACTTTGGCCTTGAACTAGTGCAGAAACCCTGACCCCACAATATGAGTGTCTTCATCCAGCAGCCTCATTTGCACAGAGCTTCCAAGATTTTTACTGCTCTGCTGCAGTGTGAGGGGTCATAGAAGTCAAAGGGTGAAGAGACAATTCCTGCTTTGGTAGCTGAGGTGACTGACAAGATCTCAGTTCATTTTCATTCACAGTAAAAGTCTCACTTGCAAAGTTTCAGCCTGTCCTGATCCTGTTTTACCCCTTCTGCTTCCTCAGCCCATTGCTGACTTCAGCTCCATTGCCTCCCCTTGTATCTGCAGCTCTCTCAATTAATCTTCGTTTTCTGCCCCTTTCTTTTTCTCACTAAAGAATCCTGTGGCTGAAATCTCAGCTTGACAATGATCTTTGCCTTTCCTGGCATGTTTCCAAATGCAGCTTCCTGATTAAAATGGAGAACATGAATCTAGTGTTTGAAAATTGAGCAAAGGCAGCAGTTCTCTGCAGAGCGAAGGCGAATTATGGAGGCTGTGGGTGGAAGCTGATACGTAGGGCTCCGTCTCTCTTTCCATCTGCATAGTAGGTAATTTGAATCAGTGTATTACAGAGGCCATGGGCAACTGGTGTGAGAACCCAGCCCAGCCTCCTGCTCACCTCAGATGATGCTTGAGTTAGAGGTGCCAAAATGTCCTTGACTACACCCGGCTCGACTCTGAAAATATCCTGCTGTTGCTGGAGCATCAGCATGCCTCCTTAGAGGGTGTTTTATTACTGATAACTCAGTGCAGCATGCTTCAAGCCTGTCAAACCGTGAAAGCAAGATTATTAGTGACTGACTTGCATTGGTGCTGCAAAAAAGGTAGAGAAATTTCAGGTTTCACCACCACCGATACAAAGAAAAGGTTACCCTCTCTGCTGCTGCCTCGCTCCCCTGGCTACTGCAAGCTCCCTGTGCTGCCTTTTCTTTCTCCCACTTCTGCAGTCCCCTGGTTTAGTGTTACTGGTTTGAAAAGTCCATGTGATGATAGTGCTTTTGACAAAATAATCTGCAGTTAGGAAAAATTTCTTGGGGCAGACTATTGGTATTAGGTTGAAGGCCTACCTCCACCAGCAAATATGTAACACAGGAATTATCTCAATTTCATCTGGCTGAAGACATCCCATTGTAGTCCTCAAATCACATGAAACTTCCCCCCAATGAATTCAGAAACTTGTATTCTACACAAATTGCTAGCTGAATGATGGACCAGATGCCAGTCCTTCATTTGCTTTTAAATGCATACATCTTCTAGATTTCCCTTTAATTTTCTGATGCTAGTTTTCAGTTGTTCTTCAAATGAAAATGATCCATGTGCTATTTTACAAATATGCAAATACCATTCTCATTTAACTTACTGACTGCACAAAAGCTTAGTAAAAAGTGTTGGAGAAATATTAAGGCTCATAAATGTCTCTATTCAAATCCGTGCTTAAAATTAGCTTTAAGTTGTGGTGGAAATGCAATAAGAAGACTAGAGCAGAATACTTTTGAAATCCCACTTGGAGTGATTATATAAGTTATGAGATATCTACCATCCAGCGCAAAGCCCTTGAAGATGTTTTGATACCAGGAAGTTTCTTTTTGAACCAGTATTTCTCCTGCTCAGGTAGAATAGTGGTATCAGATCAGATTGCACTTCCAGCATAAATGACAATAAAATATCATGTTAAAAACCCAGACATTGATTATCTTGTTTATATTTGCATTTTCTCTTCACAGACACTAACTGGATGAGTGCAAACTCTTAGCTTTAAGGTTGTAGTCCACAAATGCCTGAGGACAGTCTGTGCCGGCTGGTGGCATCCAAACAGCTTAGTTACAACATAAGGGGGACTCCAGCAGTGTCCTGGGCTCTGCTTCCATCTATAGAGAGTGGCCATTCATGCACTAACCCAAAAGGCCACATGCCAGTGGTGGAACTGCAAAATGCAATATAGACACATACCAAGTTTGCTTCTTCAATACCTGGTGAGCAGATTTTCTAAACAACTGGATTCACCTACCAGATCAGGCTTTCTTGTGCTGAGGAGGCACATAACAAAAGTTTGCTGCTATCCCAGTAAAGGTTAGTCTTGCTCTTGCAGTTAGTTGCAATGAGGAGTAAGGTCTGTTTCCTCATGATGAATGCTATGACTAACCTAACTGTGAAGTGGGGATTTTGACTCATGATTCAGAGTTTACAGGAGGAGCTGTGCCTGCCAGATCATACCCTTTTAAAGCAGCTGGAATGGGTCTTAAGGTTCTTTATTCTTAGTACTATTTTGCTTTCAGGGAACAGCCATGAAAGCCAATAGCAAAGTATACGTCTGATCTCATCTCCTTTCAGAGCTGATTCTCAGATAGGATGAAGGCTTTTTGCTGCTTTTCGTTACTAGATAAGCTCACATGCTGAGAGCTCTAGGTGGATCTGAAGGCTCAAACCCTGTTTATAATTCATCTGTGCTCAAGGTGAGGCTATGTGATAGAATTTCCATTTTTATAAGTTTGCTGAAAAAAAAAAGAAGAAATGGAAATACACCAAAGAGCTTTGTTCAAAGAGCCCCACCTTAGGAAATGGCAGAATGAAGTTGGTTTTGGTCTTTTTTTTGAACTCTTGCAGGACAATGTTAATAACCTTCTTTTAATGTAGATTTTGAGCGTGCAATACATGCAGAGAGGGGAGTGTGCTATGCTTTACACATCTGTAAAATACAGATCTTATAGAGTGCAGAAGTCAGACTTGTGTGGGCTAAGAACAGCTGAAATTCTCTTCTTTCTCTGGGTCATTTATATTTTGAGTCAGGGTTTTTGTATGGCATTTCAGGTGTTTACGGAAGTGCTTTATTATTTTTGTCATGCAAAATGCAAAGTTGTTCCTTATGTGAAAGGTTGGACCAAGAGAAGAAGCAGTTCTTAAGGTGTTGCCAATGTTTCCTCTCTCAGTCTGGGGTGCTCTTGACATGAACATGTTGTGGGATTGCCATCTAGGTCTGGAGAAAGCCCAGATGGCTCATGAGGAGTGAGATATGGTGGAGCATCGTGTTTTGTTATGCAGAACAGAAGATACTCTTGAAAAAAAATGCACTGGTGTCAGATCTTAGCACCTTGGGGAAGATCCTGTCACCATCCAAGTGATTCTCCTGTACAACAAAAGTCTGGGGAAAGTTGCCAACGCCTGTTATATTGAACAATGTAATATATGCACTCTTTTTTCCTCACTGCAAACATTTGTGTGTAATGCAAGATGCTGATCTGTCTGAAAGCTTTTGATAGGTTCTATGCTTCCTCACGGGAGAGCAGGGGAAAGAGTGAAACAAAGTAGTATTTAAGTGATATAGTTATATAATGTCTTTGTTTAAAAACATAAAAATCTAACTGCCTTAACACTCTACCACATAATTCCACAGGACATGTGAAACACAGCACACTACAGCACTTAGTCTGCGAAGGATTCCCTTGTCACTGTCAAAATTGTTTTAGAAGTCTAAATTAATGCATAGCACTGCATTTATTAAAATGTGAAATAATCATAAATTTTTCATTCTTTGTACACTTAAGCTAATTTTCACATAAATGAAGCACTTGGCAGTTGAAATTCCACATATGGTTGACAGTGATGTTTGATGTCAGAACAATGCCCTGAGCTCCATGCAAATTAAACATATTTTAATTATTCTGGATATCCATTCTTCCTTTACAGTGTGTCTAAGCAGAATATTAAAAGGAATTTTAAGTGTAATGTATTGTCAGCAACTGACTCCAACAGCTGGGGTGAATCCTCCTGCTTCTTCTGCTGCTGAAAGGGAGGTGACCCAAAGTGAAAATTATAAAGGGCACAAGAGAAAGCAAAACTTAAGCTTTGGAAGCCAGTCTAGCTTAATGGGAACATACTGAACCTCCCCCTGCAGCACCAACCTTTGTGGCTGTTGGACTGAGCAGCGGAGGCTCTCAAGGGAGGGTTCCAAGCCAGATGTTCACATGCTGAATTTGGAATAGGAACTCAGGCTCTCGCTGTTAATTCCCAGGCACGAAGTTTTGGTACTTTGCGACAAAAACACTAGGTTTCCATGACAGTAATGGTGCCCTAATTGTGGTTGGGCAATTCCATGGGAAGCAGTAACAACAACCGCAAGTGTCCTCCTGGCATGCTGGGTAAGGACCTGAAATTATCTGTTTTTCTCACTGTTTTACAGCAATTTTTAAGAAACTGGGAGCTGGGCATCCCTGAATTTCTTTTGACACTGCCTTGTTGTGTGATCAGCACGTTTATGGCAAACAGGTTTCTACAGTTGACTAAAGGCAGGTAACTAGACCCCCAAATGCATGGCTGTGTTTAGGTGTCTTTAGTTTCCCTCAAGAAAAGAAAAGGAATTCAAGGATCTTAGAAATTCCCCTTTCCATATCTCTTTAAAAATGTTTAAATACTAATTGAAAAAAAATCTAGCCTGGTATATCTAGAGCATGGTTTGAAGGGTACCCCAGCCCTTCTTACCCTCTGAAACTAATGGGTGTTAGTCTGAGGTCCAAGTTAAATGACTGATTTCTAAGTAACAAAGGTGCTTTTGGGAAAAAAAATCAACAAAATCTCTTAGGCTCGAGTTTAGGCAAATGAAAAGTTTTTCTTAACTTTGGCTAACTGCTAACACACTAACAGGAGCAGAGAGAATTTCTGAAACTGGGATCATGCATGTCCCTAATAAAATGGAAAGAATATTATACCTGTCTTACAAGGGTATTGTGCAACTGATTTGGGTCAACACTGTGTAGTGATATGAAGTCCTAAGACAGTATAAGTAATATCTAATCCTTAATCACATCTGTTGTGTACAATTGCTTATGAACATTGAGTATTGTTTATGAGCTTTGCTAGTCTGCTTAGACTTTATTCGTAATTTTAAAAGCACTTACGAGTATTTTTAGGCATTAGTATGTTAATTTTAAGAAGTTGAAAGCAAATAAACATATAGCAAGTGAGGACTTAAGGTCTTTGATTATTGATTCTTCCAAAAGAAGAATTTTAGTTTCAAAGAGAAAAAAAATCACCCTGAATGGAAATTAAAAGAGGTATTCCAAAATGGTGAGGAAGTTTGGCTGAATTTCTGCAGAAACCATTGATTCTGCCCTCTACATTTTTAATAGTGGATGACTTAAAAGATTAAATGAACTTCCAGTTTTCTTTGAACTACTTTTTCTTGTGTATAAATGAAAGCCTGCTCCTTTTGCTAACTATGAACTTTGTAAAACTTTACTGGTAGGTTCAGATGCTTTTTTTTTTTATAAGAGTGGAAGGATGCTGTTGTCATGATCAGAGGCATTTGACTTAGCCCTTGTTCTTGAAACAGAGACAACTGGTGTTGCCTTGAACCTTGCTTGTTATTTCTGTGGGTTTTTTTTTGCATAATCTGCCATCTGAGTAAATGTAAATCTCTGACCCCCTCTAGCTGCTGGCTAGAAGAGCTCCTTGTCTCTTTTCCTTCCTCCTCTCTGCTGCAGACACGCAGGGTGAAGTTCTGAGGAGGTCAGGGCCTGGTGGGATCTGCATCTCTAAGCTGTCTCCTGTCCTGCTGGACTGGCTCTGTCCCCACCCCAGCCACAGAACATCTCCAATTCTGCCCTCTGTATCTATTCATCATGGTCCTGGTGGCAAAATAGGAGTCCTGCTGCTTCTGGGTGCCCTAGAAAAGCTCAAAAATAAATTATTAGTGCATTTCCCTAGGAATGTTAATCTCTGTTAATTGTAATCTACCAGTTCTTGTTACATTTTGCTGTTCCTTTCTGAAGCTTTAAGCTGCTATTTAAAGAGGTGACTGCAGGAAGACTAAGGAAGGTTTTCGGCCCCAAGGAAGACATTAGGAGATGAGATTGAAGGCATGAAACCTGTGAACCTTAATGGCTCAAGAGTCAGAAAGTAGCTAATAAGCTTCTAAGTATATGGAGGAAAGGGTTCTTGCAGGTTTTCAATCAGTACCTTATTTTCTGTGGAAAGGCTTTTGGCTTTTGAAATGTGGGTGTAAGCACTCCAGTAAGTTCTGGCTCCCTAAACCTTGCTCCTGTAGGTTTCATGTGGAGGAGCAGCTATTAAAAAAGTACAGAGGCACCATTAAAGATGAGAAGTAAAAATTCTGACACTGTAAAAGTATTTTTTTCTCCTCTTAACTTTTTCCTGTTTCAGCTTGAGGAATGAAAGCTTCAGTGCACTTATTAACTTCCCAGTTAATGAGATCTTGAAACAGGGATGTTTTGCTCTGCTTTCCTCTGGCTCATCACACTGCCTTCTCTTTGGAGAGTGGCCACAGAGTGAAGATGAGGAAAGACGAGTGCAAGACTCATTTATGTGCTTGATGGTTGTTGTGAGCAGATAGATACTAAGTTGGCTTTTTTTCAGCTCAGCCCTTCCCCTGTGAGTGTTTCAGGCTTGCTTTTTTGGCACCTTCAGACATAGCAAATAGTGGTGGGTAGTGTGCTGTTCACAGGCAAAATATGCTTGCAAACTTTTGCCAGGCACCTCAAAATGCATCTATAAACCCCTTGGAGATTGCCTCTCTTCCTTTTGTCATTTTAAGAACCTCCGTCACCCTGTCTATTCATGCTGCTACAATAAAGCATATAGATAGGAAAGAATATGGAGCATCAGATCAGGTTCCAGCAAGAGTTTGCAGTTAAATAACATTGACAAGTGTCACGTATAGGACATGACATGAAAACTACGTATGATTAAAGGAGAACACTTATTTCTTGTTATTGCCCGTGGAATTTCCAACAGGTGATGAGACTGGACTAGAAGACGTGCGAAATAGGCCTCAGTTGTGGGAGGAAGGTGAGAGTTTAAGACATTCAGACAGAGAAAGCGTTCTTGCTTTAAGTGGCAGAAGATGGAAATATTTCAGAATGTCTTAGCATTGGACAGGTCTGCAGAAATATCGAGTAGCCCTATCTCTGCCCAGTAGGGTAGTTCATATACTCCCATTTATAAAGTGAACAGTTCCTCCTGTAGCCATCAATGTCTTAGAATTAAATGCATATCACATTTGTGTGTGTGTGTGTGTGTGTGTGCGCGCACGCGCGTGCACACACGTGTATTATTCTATATCAAGCTGCAGAGTGTGAATCCAGTTTTAGAGACAAGTTGATCCAAGTTAGTGTGAGAACAACAGGGACAGCTTCATAATAGAGGTGGCAGAAAGACGACCAAAGGAATTGTGTGTTTGTCTGAGTTTTTGGAGAAATTAAAGCTCTGGGCTGGGTTTGGATTCACTGTGAACCCTAGGTCCATTCAAATGCAGAACTCTAAAAGGAAAGGCAGATGCTTAGTGAGTTGGTCTTTTAGTGGAAAAAAGAGTAAAGTGAAGGCAAACAACAACTGCACAGGGTGGCAGGACCCAAAGAAAGTAGAAACTCCTCCATCCCTGTCCTCTGAAAAAAGCCAAACTGACCCTGGCACTGGCACTTCCTCACATCAGGAGACAAGAGTTCACTTCAAGTGTATGCACAGGGCTGATGGGCCTACACCCTGTCACCAGCCTGTGAATGGCCAGGGCAGCATGGCCACAAGATGTTTCTCCCTTTTCCACACGCTCCTACCAAATGCTTATCACTTCAATCCAAAGCAGATTTTTAAGCAAATAAACAACCTTTTTGTTGTGCTTAAAGGTTAATAAAGTTAATGTTGGGAAACAATGAAGCCTGAGAAAAATGGTTCTGTATTGACTTGCTACCTTGTAAGTATTTAATAGGCTGCTTTGTAGAGGCAGTGCGGGAACAGGCTGGTGGCTATTACCTAATAGATCGCATCAGTCTAATGAATTGGTGGTCACAGCAGATATTGTTGAGGGTGTGGCATCTAAAAATGGATGGGGTTGCATCCCTGGATTTTCCTCACTTCAGTTGCATTCCTCTCTTTCTGCTATTGCTGCACATTACTATGGAACTAATTGTTCCATTAAAGTTCAAGAAGAGTGTCCTGAAATTAAATAAAGGTCTGTAAATGTGGCAGGATAACACATACTCTCCCTTGGCTCCTCACTTACAGTAAGAACTACTGAAGTGATTTGGAGAAGGCTGGGGAATAGATTTTAAGTGTTACGGGGAGATTTCTGTTGCTTTTGTTGCTTCTAGGAGGGGTGAGAAGGAATAGCAGCAAGGTCAGTATGTGTAGGAATAGCAAACGTGAGTTTTCATATTGTATTCTTGTCAGCTGAAATACAAATTCCTGTACTGACTGGTTGAAAAGCCATGTGAAGGTTCTGAGAAATGGGACTACCTGTTGGATAGGCTAGCAGGATGGTCTACTCATGAGATTAAAAAGAACCTTATGTCTCAATGGCATTTGTATATGGTGCTATTTTGGGAAGTATGGAACAACCAGATGATATGGTTGGTATGAGACCCTTTGCACTTGCTGTCGTTCTTAAAAATCCTCTTTTACATATTTGCAGAAGTAGGGAGGGAACTTTGCTTACCTAGGAGCAAAACCCCAGTAAAATAAAAGGGAAGTTCTGGGGAGCATCAGTCACCAACAGGACAGTTTAGCAACTTTTAAAAAATGTATTCTCCACTTCATTTTTACGCAAAATTAAACCAAGAATTTTTGTTGCCTTAATAGGGGAACAGGAGAGGTCCTGAATGTTGCATTTTTGGGAGGAGACAGTGGCAGCAACAGGGACTGCTGCAGTCATAGTCATCCCTCAAGAACAGGCAAAAGGCATCCTGTTTCATGATTTTGTCAACTCCCCCCCCCCGCCCCCGTTTGGCTGTTTTGCTAAAATGAGTGAAAATCCTTCCTTGGTGGTCTTCTGACTGCTGCTCAATAGGATTAAATTAGAACTGGGATTCTTTAAGAAAAGGCTTGGAGTCAATTGCAGTATTTATGCTATTCCAGAAAAGAGAAAGTCAGCATGTATTCAATAAGCCTCAAATACTGACCAGTGCTTTCACTAATGAGTGCATTACTGCTTTCTAAGGTGGAAGGGCCTTGTATTTTCACCATGCAACTGAAACAGCTGGTGTACCAGGAGGCGGCTGAAGAGCTGCAGGCTGTGGACCCCATCTCACCAAACACAAGGCCAGGGACCTGGTGCTGGGAGGTGGTTTTTACTGGAGTTTCTTACAATAAGAGTTGGGATTAGATTAACCACAGGCCAGTTGAACATACTGATAGCTTTTTTCTTTTCTTTATTTAAGTCAAATGTGGTGCTGCCATTTGTACAGGTTATTATAGGAAGTTTAGGAAGTTATGAAGCACCTAGATTTTCATTCGAATCAGAAAAGGAAATTAAATTATTCATCTAGTCAGAGTGATTGAAGGAAAGAGAGTGGTTGACAAACTTGCCGTGCTACACTTTGGTTGCAGAACCAAGGTTTAGATACAGGCCTTAGACAGTTTTCAGGTAAATTATGGAAGATAAATGTGCATACGATTAATTTAATGTTTACTGAGATCTATGAGGGTAAATTTATTCCAAGCTCCAAATGTTAAAGCTAAATGTTTTTAAAAATGCTTTTTTTTTTTCTTGTCTAGGTTTTTAATTAATCTTTTTTCTCATTGTCTTATGTTATCTCCAAAATATTTAAATATTTTGTGTGAATGACTCTTCCTGTTCACTGTAGCTGGCTTAAGAGTTTGGATTTGCATATATACACAATGCTTGCAGATATTGGGGCTGAAGGACCAATCCAGGTAAAGCAACTGAACCATCTAAAAATGCCTGTTAGTGCTTTGTGAAACTTTAAAAGGCTCAACGTGGCTGAGTCAATTAGTTGGAGTTAGATGACTTGGAAAATCATCGTTGGTCCCTGTATACATCCTTAGGTCCGTGAGAAACATTAAATGTTTTAAGAGCTGAAACAAAGGATCTGTGGAAGTCTAAAGCAAATACCCACTAACTTCTGTAGCCTGGATGAAACTTCAAATAAATGGAGAAGGAGCCAGAGAGCACATACGTGTGTGGAAAGGACATGCTGTAGGCTGTATATATCCGTTATCTGGGTCAATGAATATCGAACCAGAATATGGTTCAAAACCAGAAATTAAAACCAGGATACAAATATGGAAATCTTAATTTTTGGTAAAACATTAGGATAAGCTGGCTGAGAGAAGGGATTAAATGGGCTGAGAGCTCTCCAAAACCTTGTAGGTTAGGTGGCAGCCATATTTTCAGAAGGTGGAGCATTTCCTTTGCAAGGTATTGGTCTCTCCCTTTACCCTAGGGGAGATATCTAGGGATCTTCATGTTGGGATTATAGAACACACTACCGATCTTCATCTTTATACGTGTCAAAAGCTTGCTGGAAAATAGGTAAGGTTCAGCACTTAGACTACGTACAAATGGCCTGCTTTGAGATGTTTCCCCACTGTATTAACACCGAGATTCCTTGGCACAGCTATGTTTTTTTACCATTGCTAATGTTGATGTAGGACAATTTACAGTGCCTTTCAGGATGGCAATTAAAGAAGCCAACAACCACACAGTCAATTAGTGGGGAAAACCAATCAATATAACATACAATGAGCCCTAACTAGCAGGAAGACAATTAAGACAGTGGAGATAAAACAGTGACCAGTGACAAGTGCTAAATCTCTTGCCAGGTGAGTAGGTGAGTGGAATAAACTTAGTCCCTAGGGATATCTAGTTTTTTTCCCTCAGCCTTGCTACTGATTCAGCCCATTGCCTTTGCCGTATCTATTAAGGCCTAAATTATTTTGCCACAGTATTAGTCTCCTTCAGGAACTGAAATAGCAATGCAAATTGGGGCCTTCATATTTCTTGTGAGCTCCATTTTGATTCTGTAGGTACTGAGTGGTCAGCCATAACCTCCTGGTGCAAGTGGTTATTCTCACCAGGCTCAACGAGTCCTTCTTGGATGTGAACTTCAAAAAACACAGCACTGATTTTCCAGGGTGTGAAGCTTGTTTGATTGTCTGCTTTGGCCCAATTAATTAGCTTTAGTTTAATGTGAACTGTATTGTGGCACAGTTAAGGACGGGCATTGCTCCAGACTGTGTTGGGCTTGCAAAAAGCAAGGGAAATGCCTCTGCACTGGCGCTGGGCCACTGAGGCCATGCACCCGGAGAGATGAGTGCTGCATGTTGAGTCTGGCAATGCTCGTAAGTATTTGCTGAAGCAGGAATCATACAAGTTATGCAAGTATACCCAAGATTAAAAGATTTAATGTGCTCTGTATCTGCCAGAGGCATCTAAGACCCAGTGGGGGTAGTGATGCACTGAGGGGCGATCTTTTAACAGTAGTATCCATGTCTGCTTGACTGATCTGCTACAGTCTTGAAGTGCAATATATAGGTTTAATGTGCAACAGCACCAGAACTGTGTTTCCTTTCTCTTTGGTGCATTAGTAGCGTCGTTCATAAATGTTACCCTGTCATACTGTAGGAGTGAAAAGTGCAGAAGTTCATGAATAAGTTATAACCTGTACCCTATTAATAGTCCCACTGATGATATGTTATGGCAATCCTCTACCTTCTCCCCCACCCTCTGGCTTAACTCTTACTCTGCCTGTCAGGAACTGCACTGTGAAACATCTCCCCAGCACTGCTGCAAAAGCTGATTGCCCTTCTAGTTGATCTTGGTGAGCCGCAGTCTGGACATGCATGATGACTGCTTTGTTGTTCTTTAACGGGAAGTATCTCTAGATGCAGTCACAGTAACTGGTTTTCATTCAGAGTCAGTGAAGATGGAATTTTCCAGGGCAGAGCCACCATTTTTCATTCCTGCTACTGCTGAAAGACAGCTGGTGTTGTGTTCCCTTACTCTCCACCAGGATGGTAATGGTGTTTTCTAAGGCTAATGTTTAAAGCCGTTATGATAATCGGGGAGGTGTCAGAGGGTGTTGGTGGAGCATGGATGAGATAACCTCATTCAAGAGACAGGAGGATATGTCACTTACACAGAACCATTAAGCTTCTGACTTCAAAATACTTACTATTAATAGCAAGATAGGTTAGAAAAATGCTACCTGGCCTGATAGAAGTGCTTCCCCAAAGATTATAGGGGGGCTTTCATTGTGTGATGGTTAATACCAGCGTGGCATGTACAAGCTATTCCTTGCTGCTGACTTGAGCTTCTGAGCTGAGAAAGTCTTTCTACCTTTCTTCAGACTATAACAAATACCTCTCCACTCCTGTTCAAGGAAGATAATTCCTCACTCCCTTTGCAGGCATATGTTCTCCTCCATCCCTGTTCCAACTGCATCACTTATTTACTTCATTCCATCTGCAAGAGGAAATCCTTCAGATGAGTCAAGAATAAGGCTTCATAAATGATTACAAACAGGGTCTTCATGTTTATCCACATCAAGAAAATTGCATGAAACTGGAGTGAAAATATGTTGACTGCTACTTAATCCATTCTCACTCACCTTGGGCCAAATGTATGGCCTTGGTAGCAGGATTACACTTCAGCTGGCCACAACCATAATTCAGCAAAATAACAGAATATTAGTGATCCTGGTTTTGAGCTTGAACAACTTTGTGAAACTTCTAGAGAAAATATTTTTTGAAGGCCACTCTTAGAGGTGGGAACTGAAGTTTTCCATATACCATGTGCACAAGTACAGCCAAAAAATCTTCAGCAGTTCCAAAACGATCCTTAATGTAATTGCTGAAAAGAGCACTTGCATTGCCATGGGCCTGTGCCATGCCAGAGCCTCATCAAAGCAATGGTTATATTTGCAAACAGGCCCTTTGGGGAAGCTGTAGTGAACTGACATGAAATAAGGAATTGTTCATGGAAGAGTTTATGAAAGTGTGATGATCCCAAACTACAAAAACCCTCTAAAATTCAGGTCAGAATAACTTTCAAAGTACTTTCTATATGTAAACTTGGACTTCCCAGTTGCATGTATTGTGAGTGTGGACAAAATGGAACTTTGTTTCTTACTATAAAAAAGGATTAATTCTCATTTTATGGGAGAACAAGAGACTGTCCATTACTGACAAAGGTTGCATTAAGATTCTGTATAGCTTTATGGAAGGGAAAACGGTAATTTATCCAGTATTTAAAAACATATGCCCCACAGATTTTCCAGCACCATGGAGAAAAGCTTTATAAACTAGCCCAGATAGATGGAAGGCTGTGATAGGTCTTCAGCTGAAGGCATTGCTGAGATATTACAGTGATAGTCATGTTAGAAAAGATGATGGATTAGATGCAGCCCCACTGGAGGGGGCATGTGTGCACAGACTACTGAATGTTCTGTGCACATAGAGATACAGCTTTGGAGCCATCACTTAGCAGCTCTGAAATGTCTGTACAATTTTTTATGCTGTAATTTTGCATTGTTCATAAATATTCATAGGTACTGCTGCTTTTCTTGATCTTATTTTAGTGAAGCAGCACAGTCTGTTGGTTAGAAAAGGAAATTTGGAGCCAGTCAGAGCTCCAAACTTCCACCCAAATGCACTGGATTCCTGGGTGGCTGTAAACGAGGCACTTAACCTCGTCATGCTCTGATTTTCCTATCTGTAGATTAGCTATCGCATTAATAAGTGTCTTCTTTGCAGGGGAGTGGAGGGATTAATTAATGTTTGCAGAATGACTCGAGCCCCTCTGTTGAAAGGTGCTCCAGAAGTCCAAATGGATTATTGTTATTAAGATGCTTTTTCATACTGAGCCATATGGAAGTGAAATGCTCTACCTTTACTAACTATCCTGGGGCTGGACAAGTGGTGAAACACCTCCACATTTGGGAAGTGGTTTTCCTATTCCCTGCATTTTGGACAAGTTCCACCTTGTTTAACCCAGCAGAGGTGGAGATCAGAGCATCAACCAGTTAAAGTAAAGGGGGGAAGGGCAGGAGGAGTGGAAGTCCCATGCTTTTGAGGAAAATCGGCATTGAAGTCCTGGGGACATTATGTTAATGGCATTACTCAATTTCTGGAAGCAATGCTGATTAAATATTCATTGACTTTGATTATACTGAAATTAGGACTAAAGCGTGAACTCAAATTGAGTGGAATAATGGCAGTGTAAATAATGCATACTTTCTAAATTGAAAACACCAGCTTGTGCTCTGCTCCCCCTCTCCCCGCCCCTTGGTTTGTCATTGTGCCATTTGTTTAGAGATGATTATACTGATGTGTGCATATCTAGCTATCATTTTTACCAGCTGGGAAAAAATGTGAAATTAAAGGTTTTCTACATTGTTTGCTTTTCCTTAGTATTGGAAAACAGAAGTAAATACAGTGCAACAAATACTAAGCTAGTTTCATGAGAAGGGGTTAGAAGCTGCTGCTCAGCATTAGTCCCCTATAACTTTCCTAGAGGATGAGATATGTTGATGGCAATTGGGCCTTCAGAGGAAGAGACTAGGAAGCAATTGATGCGGGAGATTGCAGGACACAAGGTAGAGGAGGGTTAGTCTAGGTGTAAAGGTGACAGCTGGGGACTTGGGTCAGTTCTCTGGTCCACTGGAGGCTCCACATGTAACCTAGAGGACAACATCTGTCCTGTCCTGGGCATGTGCCAGAGGCTGAATCATGACTGTTCAGGGAGATCAGGCTTTGAGAGGGTGACATGGGCAGTGAGAAGAAAAATCTTTTTCATGCAGATAGCACCTAACTCCAGCACTTTCCACCAGATGAACCTGGGTGGTGCAGAGCCTGCTAGTTTCTGTTGCAGTATTATCACTGCATTGGAGAATACTCAGTCACCTTCCTGCAACCAGCTGTGCACACAGGGTCTCCCTCAGGTACCACTTTCCCTCCAGTTATCTCTCTGTAGAGGGGTAAGAGCAGAGTCCAGGCCCAATCCTCCACTTCCACTGGCCCTGATGGACCCTCCGCTCCCACCCGTCGTCCCACTGGTTTCAGAGGGGCTCATCTGACTCTGGGGGGGGCATATGCACAGGTGTGCTATACTGCCCTGTTGCAGACATTTTGCTTATATTTCTGTTTCTAAAAATGTGTCTTTTTAGCTTTTAGGAAGATGACGTGCCAATAGCATCTTTTTTAAAAACTCTTTTTAAAATCAGAAGTATATTATTTTTAATACAATACATAATGTAGAAATTGCATAGAGGCTCTTGATGGCAGGGTTGCCAATCAGGAGGCTCATGCACGGGGAGCAGGGAGCTGTGTGGGTTTGGTGGGCCCAGGACTACACACTTGAGAAACCAAACTGGTGGTTTTTCAAAGTTCACATGCTGATTGCAAAGAAAAAGCCCATTAAAGAGCAAATCGTTTAAGGCACAGCCTTCCTTCAAGCCCCAGGGAACTCGTTTTCTATGACAGCGTGATGGAAGGGTTTCTTATTCATACTTGGCTTTTCCCTACGCAGCAAGCCTCATTGCTACCTGAGATTTACTCTATTGTGAAGTTCTCACCAGAAAATAGCAGGGGCGGGAATACTCACTAGATCTGTCTTTTCTCCTCACAGGCAGAGCCGTGCCTGGGCCTACCCCATCCTGCTCCAGGAGTACACTTTGAGGCGGATGGAGCAGGGGTGGCTTGCATGAGGAAGATGCTGTTGCAGTGCTCACAATGCTGCAGCATAACTGCAAACACTACAAGCACTTGGACCCATCCAAGAGTATTTCTGCTTTCCCTTTTACTTGGTGTGTGGCGTCTTGCCCACCACCCAAGGCTATGAAGCTACCAGGACTGTTACTTGCAGTTCACAGATAAACAATTCTGCCCCTTTCTTGCTCCTTTCCTGGAGTGGCCCATTTCCCTCTGGATCTTGGAAAGCTGATATTTGTCCTTGGTCGATGTTTCTGCAGCCTTTGGTGTGGATCAAGGCTCTGCAACTGTGGTATCACTCCATGGCTAAATCATGACCTTTACTGGTTGTGTGATGCATGCGTGTTTCTGTTCCTATATGTCTTCCTCTTCTGGGGGTGTGTTTGTGCAGACATGGGCTATCACCCCATGAGGTTCCCCTCTGGGTGCTGAAATGGTGGCTTCTCTGTATTCCAGTGCTAGGGATTAGGAGGGGTCTCTTGTGTCACTTTGTCCTCCAGCTGCTTGGAGGGTATTGCGTGGGGATGGGCAGGCATCCTTCCCTCCACTGCTGCAGTGGGATCCGTGATCCAGCAGGCTGTCTGATCCTAGTGGGGGAAGAGGCATGCCCTCAATCTATTATGGTAAATTTATGACTGGAGGGATTTACTTAATCTATCTGTGATGCCATGAAAGCGGAGGTGAGAAGAAACTGCACGCCCTGCTAAGTCTCATAGACTCCTGCTTTTTTCCCCCACTAACCTGTGAGGTTATGGTGAGATTTTAGTCACTCCAATTAGATTTTTTTTTCCTAGTCCATTTTTCTAAGGACTTGCTTTCTGTCCTCTCCTCTGACCTCTCACTCATGTTTTCATCACTGCAGATGAGGTGGATAGTGATTGTTCTGCGTTTGTTTTTTTTTTTTTAATGACCAGAAACTCCCAGTCAGAGGAGGAAGCTTTGGGGCATTTTGCACTAGAGGTTCTTCTGTTCTGTGAAATACCTTTTATTAAAACTGTTATTCACAAATCAAAGCAAATTTGTCACCTGATTAAAAATTGAGAAGGTTTATTTCTTTCCAAGCTGAATTAACTTAATGACATAAGCACAAAGATTTTTCTTTTTCCTCCTTAGGATTTTCCTATTTTAATTTTACCACTGCAGCAAAGGAGGATAACAGCAGCATCTCCTATAAACATCTGGGCCTGTAGAAAGTTAGCAAAGTGATTTTTGGTATGCAGAATGATAAACGAATGCAAAGGAATTTGCACAGATGTAAACCAGAGATTTTTGTTCCAGACTGAATGGTTGTACTGTGGCTAAGGTTTTCAGATTTCTATAAACTGGCAGAATTTTATCTGTAGCCTTAAGAATGTCTTAGGCTCATATGAAATTTTTTAAATGAAATATTGAAAATTAGATCATCCCACTGGACTAGCTGACCAGGCTCAATGTTGCCATTTAGCAATAAATATCTGACTTGTCTGTTAAAGTATATTGGGGCAAATCTCCAAGAATTACTTGATCTTTGGAAACGCTGATAAATTTTAGACAGATGCTGTTGTGTTTTTTCTAATAAAATGGGGGGAAATGTGTGCTTCCCCCAGAGTACAGTCTACTTGAAGGACTCATGGGTGTGCGTTGAAATGGGTAGGGTTTTGACAAATGCCTGTCTGAAGGCTTGGCTATTCCTAAGTTTTCTCCTGATTCGAGTTAGCACCTCAGGGACACATTGCACGGAGAGTAGTTGAACAGTCATTGCAGAGCTGCCTGCATTATATGATGTTTCCCAGCTGTCATATACTCTGGTGTGGCATTTTTTTAGGCTTAGCTAAACACAGCTTTCCTTGATTGACACGTTGACATTAGAGTTCCTTTTCCCTACTGTAGCCTACTACCAAACTAGGAAGTTATAACATTACCTGTAATGGCCTGGATCAAGTCTGTGCTCTGAGCCAAGGTACCAGCAGCCTTGATGCAAAGTGCTGGGCACAGGATATGGAAACACTTGGATGATTGTTTTCAAAAAGTTTAGTCTGTTTCTTCCCTTCTCTTTTTAAAAATCTCTCTGCAGCCTGGCATGGCACACACGTACTTAATAATCTAGGCTTGTCTCTGTGTAAATAATTAATCAGAAAGGGAAAATAATATAAATCCTAGCTATCATATTGCTATTAAAATTGCAGAAGCATTAGTGCATCCAATAAGTATTGTTTCTGTAATTAGATAACCTTTCTGGGCTGTATCAGCACATAGAATAAGGAACATATGACCATCTGTTTGGAGGCACCCATGGCAGGAAGGAGAAAGCTTTGTTTCCTTTGGAGATATGGATTTCATTGCAGAGGGACAGTATTAGCCTAGCAAAGGAGTGGAGATAACTTATGCCTCTCTTATCCAGTTCTTGGCTCAAGAAAAGTCATTTCTCTGAGAGCTGCCCCAATGTGTGGTGGTAGAAGTCTGCCTTAGCAAATCCAAGGTCAGGATCACTGGGACCCAAGTCAGATTCAGCTGCACGTCTCCATGCTTCCCTCTGGGTGGTTAATGTCCTGGCTTCACCCCTCCTCTGCTGTGCTCGGCACCACTGCTCATGCTGGCAGGTGGGCAGAGACCCAGAGCTGGGCAGGTGTCTGCACCCCCCGTGCGGGTTTCTTCACTGCGCAAATAAAAAGCTGTTTTCAGCTCAAAGGAGGTGTCCTCTGGACTTGTTCTTGACCTGGAATAATAATTTCCACAGACCAGTGAGGTGAAACAATGGGGATGGATGGTTGAGCTGAATAACTGGGGACCTGCCAAGGCTTTCCCCCAGATTTCTAGTTTTTTCCCTGGATTGCAGAGCTTTCAGTCTGAGGAGAATGAGTAGGTAAGGGAGTACATTGCAATTGCTAGATTTTTGCCTGTGCACTGTTTAAGTCTAAGTTTAAGTTTAACCGCTTTCTGTTGGGCAAAGATGGACTAATATTCACTATTTCCCCAGCTGTCGCCTGCATCACTTCTTTCAGACTGCAGCATGCCTGTTAGCAGCATCCTAACATTGAAACGACTTAAATTGATAACCATGATTATTTTTTTTTTTTGCATAAATGATACATCCTTTTTACTGAAAAGCTGATAAAATCCCATCAAGACACGGCTGAATTTCTGTAAGAATGGCATTCTCAGTAATAGCAAAAATTCAGGTTTTTGCTTGCAATTTAAAGTTTTAGTACTCATGGCAGACAACCAGGCTTTCATATCCAGGTACTATACTATAGAATAATTTTGCAGAGAATTCATCCCATTGAAGAAGATGTGTGAGAGTTTTTTACAATGTGTTTGCTAGGCAGCTTGAGCTCTCAGGGCAGGGACTTACATGGGCTGTACCTGGCTTTCTCCTCTGGAGATACCTGGATTTAATTCTGTCTTACTCTGGGTTACATATGGAAAGAAATCTGGCTCTGTCACCACTCTCATTACTGCATATCTTTTCCATATGGCAAAGCTAACATATGGTTAGTGGAAATCAGGGTATTTCTATTGCCCAGGTCCAGGACTGGATTAGAACGGATGGTGTTGTCCAGGACAGAGACATATGGACAGCTGTTTTAGGAGTATCTTATTTAGCATTCGTCAGATTTATACAGTGTAACAGTAATTTCTACTAACTCGTAGTCTTGAAAGTGTGAAACTTCTCCTCAAATTAATTTAAGCTGGATTTTTCAGGGGAGCCTAAACAGATTGGGTATCAATCCCATTAAATTTTAATGGGAACTAGACACTTTTCTTTAATAGGTTCTTTTGAAAACCTAGCACTTAAAGATCAATCAGTGGAATAATTGAAATCGGACCATATCTTAGTTGCAAACAATTTGTTGAGGTTTCAGGCTTTTTTCAAGTTTCTAAATCACTCTTTAATGATTTGAAAAAAACCTCTGTGCACGCTGGCATGGTGGGTGAGTTTCACAGCCTCTGTTCTCATTCAGATATATCTGGTAGAGAGAATTAAAACCCCAAATAAACTAAACCCCAGCAGAAAGGAAGGTTGTTTCCCTTTTGCTTTCCTTGGGGACAATGATTGCAAAATTCTGGTTCTGATAGAAATTCTCAAACCAGCCAAACCACCCCATCACTGATGGTCCATGTCTCCTCTCTCCCTTCACTACTGTGTGAATGCCTGGGGCCTGTAGTTCTGCAGGGATGCTGCGCAGCTGTCTTTTATCCATATCCAGCTCTTTTCAAGGCTTCTAAGCTGGCCGTGTCTTGCGGTTTTTGGGTTTTTTTTTTTTGCCTGCTGACCTGTCCTTTGCAAACATCCATATGTACATGCGTTTTTGCTGTTACAAATGAAGACTGAAGAAAAGTATTTTGTCTCTTGTAGACAAATAAGTAAAGGGGGAAAAAAATCTGCCAGTAGTAACAAATACAGAGTGGCTTTATTTTTCTTTGAAACATTTGATGGATGAAGCCGGTCAATCATCTAGAAGCTGCTGTACCAGCAGCACAGAGCAGATACTGCAAAAAGAAGAGACGAGTGCTCGTAGTGGGTGACTCTGTTAAAAGGCACTGAGGCACCCATGTGCCGACCTGACAGGGAGTCACGAGAGGATTACTCTCTTCCAGGAGCTAAGATCTGAGACATCGCAGAGAGGGTGTCACAACTCATCCAAAGCACTGATTACTATCCTCTGCTACTCTTCCATGTGGGCACAAATGACGCTGCAAGGCAGAGTCTGGGCAGAGCTAAGCAAGACTATAAAGCTCTGGGAAAGCAAGGGAAAAATATTGGTGCCCCAGTTATCTTCTCCTCCATACTACCTGTTGGAGAAAAATGAGTGACTAGAAATAGGGAAATAATACAAATCAACTCCTGGTTACGTGGCTGGTGTCAACACGACAGTTTTGGCTTTTATGACAACGGGATGTTCCTCAGCAACCATAGACTGCTAGGGAGGGACAGAGTCCACCTGTCTGGAAGGGGCAAGGGAATCTTTGGCAGCAGGCTGGTAAACTTGGTGAGGAGGGCTTTAAACTGAGAAGCGTGGGGGGAGGGGGACAAACTGGCAATGCCAATGCCACCACACACAATGGGGCAATAAGACAGGACAACCTGAGCAGTGATAAAGGCGCCATGGCAGCCTCATGTGATGGCAACCAGGAGACCAACCACCTCAAGGTTTGCATGGCTGTAGCGGGTCCTTGTACACCCCTCCGGGGAAACCTGTTTACTAAAGCACCTTTCTGAAATGCCTGTACACCAATGCACGCAGCATGGGGAATAAACAGGAGGAACTAGAGGTCTGCGTGCGGTCGCAGGGCCATGATCTCACTTCAGTCACAGAGACATGGTGGGATGGCTCGCATGACTGGAATGCGGTCAAGGACGGTTCTACAGGCTTTTCAGGAAAGACAGACCAGCAAGGTGAGGTGGGGGAGTTGCTCTTTATGTGAGGGAGCAACAGGAATGTATTGAGCTCTGCCTTGGAGTGGAAGAAGAACAAGTTGAGAGCTTGTGGGAAAAAATTAAGGGGCAGGCAAATATAGGTGACACTGTTGTGGTTGTTTACTACAGACCACCTGATCAGGAAGAGGTAATTGATGAAGCCTTCTACAGACAGCTGGAAACAGCCTCACAATTACAGGCCCTGGTTCTTGTGGGGGACTTCAACTATCCTGATATTTGCTGGAAAAACAACACGGTGAGCCCTGCATGATCCAGAAAGTTCTTGCAGAGCATCGAGGATAACTTTTTGATGCAAGTGGTGGAGAAGCCAATGAGGCAAGATGTGCTGCTCGACGTTATCTTAACAGACAAGGAAGGGCTGGTTAAGAATGTGAGGGTTGGGGGTAGCCTTGGCTGCAGTGACCATGAGATGGTTGAGTTTAGTATACTGTGAGGTAGAAGCAGGGCTATGAGTTGGGTTACAACCTTGGACTTCAAGAGGGCCAACTTTGGCCTCTTCAAAGACCTGCTAGGAGGAATCCCATGGGCTCGGGCTCTCGAAGGCAGGGGGGTCCAAGGGAGCTGGACAGTATTCAAGGACCACTTCCTCCGAGCTCAAGATCGGTGCATCCCTGTGAGGAAGAAGTCAGGAAGAGAAGCCAGGAGACCTGCATGGATGACCAAAGAGCTTCTAGAGAAACTCAAATGGAAGAAGGAGGTTCACAGTATGTGGAGAAAGGGACTGGCCACGTGGGAGGAATATAGGAATGTTGTCAGGGTATGCAGAGATGCAACGAGGAAGGCCAAGGCCCACTTGGAATTAAATCTGGCAATGAATGTCAAAGATAACAAGAAGGGCTTCTTTAAATACATCAGCAGTAAAAGTGGGCCCACTGCTGAACAAGGAAGGGGCCCTGGTGATGCAGGATGCAGAGAAGGCAGAGTTACTGAATGCCTTCTTTTCTTCAGTCTTTACTGCTAAGGCTCCCAGCCCCTAGAGAAGAGATGACAAATTGGGACAAAGGAATACTTACCATTGGTTGAGAAAGACTGGGTCACTGATCACCTATGCAAACTGGATCCTCACAAATCCATGGGCCCCAATGGGATGCACCTGCGAGTGCTGAGGGAGCTGGTGGATGTTCTTGCTGAGCCACTCTTCATCATCTTTGAAAGGTTGTGGAGGACAGGAGAGGTGCCTGAAGACTGAAGACTGGAGGACAGCAAATGTCACTCCAATCTTCAAAAAGGGCAAGAAGGAGGATGCCGGAAACTATAGACCAGTCAGCCTCACCTCCATGCCCAGAAAGGTGATGGAGCAGTTCATCCCAGAGGTCATCTCCGGGCATGTAGAGGAAAAGAAGGTTATCAGAGTAGTCAACATGGATTCACCAAGGGGAGATCATGCTTGACCAACCTGATAGCGTTCTGTGATAGTGAGACTGGCTGGGTCGACAAAGGGAGAGCAGTGGATGTTGTCTATCTTGACTTCAGTAAGGCATTTGGCACTGTCTCCCATAGCATACTTACAGGCAAGCTAAGGAAGTGTGGGTTGGATGAGTGAACAGTGAGGTGGATTGAGAACTGGCTCAACAACAGAACTCAGAAGGTCGTGATCAATGGAGCAGAGTCTGGATGGCAGCCTGTAACTAGTGGTGTTCCCCAGTGGTCTGTGCTGGGTCCAGTCCTGTTGAACACATTCATCAATGACCTGGATGATGGGATAGAGTGTAACCTCAGCAAGTTCGCTGGTGATACCAAAGCTGGGAGGAGTGGCTGATACTATACTGGAAGGCTGTGCTGCCATCCAGCAAGACCTGGACAGGCTGGAGAGCTGGGCCAAGGGGAACCTCATGAAATTCAACAAGAGCAAGTGCAAGGTCCTGCACCTGGGGAGGAACAACCCCAGGCGCCAGTACAGGCTGGAGGCTGAACTACTGGAAAGTGGCTCTGTTGAGAAGGACCTTGGAGTGCTGGTGGACAACAAGTTGACCATGAGCCAACAACATGTCCTTGTGGCCAAGAAGGCCAATGGTATCCTGGGATGCATTAAAAGGAGTGTGGCCAGCAGGTCGAGGGAAGCTATCGTCCCCCTCTACTCTGGCCTAGTGAGGCCACATCTGGGGTACTGTGTCTAGTTTTGGGCCCCCTCAGTTTAAGAAGGACAGGGAACTGCTCAAGTAAGTCCAGCAGAGAGCTACACAGGTCATCAGGGGACTGGAGCATCTCCCATATGAGGAAAGGCTGAGACACCTGGGTTTGTTTAGCCTGGAGAAGACTGAAGGGGGATTTCATAAATACGTATAAATATCTAAAGGGTGGGTGTCAGGATGATGGGACTAGGCTCTTTTCTATAGTGACCAACGACAGGCCAAGGGGCGATGGGCACAAGTTGGAACACAGGAAGTTCCAGCTAAACATGAGAAAAAACTTCTTTCCTGTGCGGGTGCCAGAGCAGGGGCACAGGCTGCCCAGGGAGGCTGTGGAGTCCCTTCCCTGGAGACATTCAAAACCCACCTGGATGCGTTCCTGTGCCCCTGCTCTGGGTGTGCCTGCTCAAGCAGGGGGGTTGGACAAGATGATCTCCAGAGGTCCCTTCCAACCCCTGCCATTCTGTGATTCTGTGAAGCTAGTGAAAGTTGCTATACAGGATGAGGACTCCAAAGCAAAAATAAGTTATCTTCCAGCTGCTTCTGAGTTCTCCAGCATGTCCTATCACAAGGATGCTCTTTCTACAAACGTTCCTATGGGCAACACATGTTCTTCTGATAGGTACTGATTATCTCTGCATTGCAAGCTTAGTGCTTCTGCTAGTCAGGCTAACACTGAGTTATGGAGAATCTCCGTTCCTACAGGGGCGGTGCAGTGGGTAACCTGTCCCACTGGTCTGCATACTTTTCACTTGTAAAACACTTCAATACTGTCACATTAGGCACAGCTACAAGTGCATTGTAAAGGAATATGAGCTGCGTATGAATTATTGAATTAATTTAGATATTTGTTCACATTAGCCAATGAACTGATTTTCAGCATGGAAATACATACATATGTGGGTTTCAATTTGCTGTTAGTAAATGTTTCCTCTATACTGATGCTTAAAATAAAATTAATATTAATATTGGTTGGAGGTGGTAATGATTGAATTACGCCTGTTACAAGAAGAAATTAGCTATGGTGGGTAGTCTGTTGAAGTTAAAATAGAGTAGTATGTGTTAATTTTATACTGATTTTTAATTGTAATGTACCTTTCTAAATTGTTGTTTTCAACGATTCTTGATTCTGAACCTGGAAATTTTCATTTCTTTATCTCTTGATCTTGTTTCTGTTGATTTCTTCCTTCTGAGGTTGTGGTTCTATACTTTTCCTTATTTTTCCCACTCCTAATCTGAGAGTGAATGGTTTTTAGCTGATTATAAGAAGCTAATTATAAAATACACATTTTAAGCTTTTTTGTAAAAGTGTAGTTGTAGTTGATATATCACAAGAGTAAAGGGGGCTCTAAGCAAAAATATAGGCAGGAAATAAGGTGTTAGTTTGCCACACCTGTGACTCCTTAGCAGCATGTGTTGCTGATTTTCATTTTGCTCTGCCAATTTACTCAATGACTTAAATAGGTAGCTGAAAGATGTGTTCCTAAAGTAGGGTAGAAACATGAAAAAGGGGTTAACTGTGGTGCGTGGATGTAGCTGTAATTGAAATATGGTGTTATCTGCATGGTTGTTTTAACTGTTAAGTTGTGTACTTTGTTAAAAGGAATATTTGCGATTTGTTGGCTTGGAGCTGCTAATGCGGAACCTCGCCCTGTAAGCAGAGACATCTCTGTAACTCCTCTGCCAGCAATGAGCTCTGACCCCAGTAGTTTGCGCCATGGGGTTTCTGCAAAATCAGCAGAAACAGTGTTATAACTGTGCTTGACTCGACAGGTAGGTGTGAGTGTGGTTTGTCAAAAGTAACTTGTGGAATGCTGCTGTAAGACTCTTGATAAGTAATGTTCACATCTAATTTTAAAGCCATTTCTTTCCATAGTAATAAGGGTCGTTCTCCAACATGTGTGGAGGAAGGTGGCCTTGGATATGTACATCCTGATTTTTCTCTGTAAAGGTGCTCTATTGCTTTATATAGCTGAGGGAAATGAGATGTTTTAAATAGGGCATCTCTGGCCTGAATTTGCTTGTGTTGGAGTTGAGAGGAGCAGCTAAGCCTAGTGGGAATCATTTTGGGAAGTCTTACTGTATTGGGGAGTGCCATGGGAGTGGAAGCACTATGAAATACCTGGTTCCCAGAGTAGCACTGGGCAAGCTTGCCCTGAAGTTATGGGAGATTTTTCTATATGTGTGTATATTTATGTATCTATATGCCTAATCTTCTTATGTAAGTTTGTGTTAGAGATAGCACAGTCTGTAGCTGGTGGTTTGAGTCTGGGATGAGCAGTTGCCTCTGGAGATGGAGCAAGGACAAGAAACTTCATAAAGACTGGCCAGGCTCTGGGTATATCACTAAGGACATTCCTGTCTGGTCTCCATCTGCTCTTACTCAGAGGGGCCTTTCTAAAGTGAGCCAGGAGACATCTCTGGGTGTACAGACACTGACCAGCGTTAATGCTGCAGGTCACATGGGCAGGTAAAATTCACTTGTGTTTGAAAGTAGGAGGTGTGTAGAGGTGTGCCCATGATTACTGGGTTCATGTGTAGTACTGACTACTTTCTGCCTGTTAACTGTAGTGTGTAGCCACATGGCATGGGATCAGAAATGTCTGCGTCTCCTGTAGAGGAGTTTGCACGTGGCAGAGGAATGGGTGTCTGGTGCCGCTACTAGACAGTGGGTTTGGCCAGAAGCCTCTTCACTCCTATGCAGTCGTATGTACTCAGCCAGACTATAATGTGTGTTGGTGCGTGACAGTTTGGATCAGATCAACGTATATGCGTGTATACTCTGTTCAGTGCATGTAAGTGCACATGCTCGTTTAAGCAGAACAGCGGATCATACAGAGATGTGCAGGGACTCCAGCACTGCACAGAACTGGTACCGCAGTGCTGATGTGTGAATGCGAGCTGGGGTCTTGCTGGTGAGCAAATCTGCATTTTCCTAACTTGGATTCCCTGATAAGTCTATTAGCATTAAACCTCTTTCTCCTGACCCTTCCCCTTTTCCATTGTACAATGCAGGCGGTCCTTCATCGTGACACTGAGAATTATTTTCTTGTTTTAAATCTCAGTTTGAAAATGTCAAAGTTCAGATTTTGGAGAGAGAAGTCCGGGTGCTAAAAGCGAGAATGTTCTTTTTAATTAGAGTTATGCCCTCGAGCAGTGAGAAACCATTATGTTTTTATTCTTTCTCTGTACTTGTTCCAAAACCTTTTACATGATCAGACTAAAAGGTAAGTGCAAATGAGTAAGCAGCTAAAGGAGTAAAGCAGATTTATAAAAAAAAAAACAGGGAGAACTGCAAGACTTGCGATTTTATATTTATGAAATAACTGACATTTTAGACTATGCTGCTGTTTCTAGAGACAAGATATTTGAAAAGACCATTTCCCTACCGGAACATTGTGCTTTGGGTTGTGTGTGTGAACCTAAGCGCTGTTTGTATGACACATTTTTTAGCACTTTCCGTAACTTGTATGATAGTTGATGTGATGCTTCAGCCAGGGAGGCTGAAGAAGATGCAGCTCTCCATTACCCAGGCCTGACAGCTGTGTGTGCACCAGTGGGTGTGATGCCCCCGTGGGTGTCCAGGGCTTCTCCCCCTTGCAGCACAACCAGAGAGAACTAATTTACTTCTTGTCTTGGTTTATTGCTGAGTGGGCTTAAAACATTAATTATCATAATGAATTGTGGGAATGAAAACATTAGATTACTAGTATAAGTTACTGGAATACAAAAAATTAGACATTTGGGAAGGGGAGGAACGAGTATTTTTAAAACCCCAACCCCCCCAACCTGCAATGCAGTTTCTCTCTAAAACATTAGCAGTCTCTCTCATTTTTTGGGTAGATGCTGTGGCACCCACTCTGAGAGTCCTTCTGGTGAGTGGGTGATAAATGTAGTTGCATTTACAAATTTTTTGCCATGAGTCTGGCCCTTTTGGCACTGGAGGTACAAGTGACTCACCTGGAGATGCAGGACTATGTTGTGCTTGAAGCTTTGCAACTGTAGTTGAGGTTGGCAAATACAACACATCACTTGTGTGAGCCTGTGGACCAGTGTCCAGTTCATGTCACACAGTTGTGCAGTTCCTTCCCAAATTGTCTGCTCTCTTATGAGCACTGTGAGCCTGGCTCTGGGGAAGTACCAGCTTGAGAAAACTAATAGAGTTTTTCTCCATATTCATCAAATCTAACTATTCACACAGCCTCTGTGTAAGCTGTTTGCCCCAAGAAGTGCCTGTATGCATGCACAAGATAGAGCCCCCCTAACATACACTTGCAGATACATTTCTGCATAAATTATATTTACGTATTATGTGAAAGACACATCGAGCAATGTGTGAAACTTTGACAGGCAGGAAACGTTGAGATGGGGGGGGGAGAAAAAATCTCACCTTTTCTGGCTTATGTTTTTCCTGATAAATATTCTTGCTCTGAATGTTACAGAGGATGTTATTTGAGGCAAGATACAAAAATAGGAAGGTGTTGTTATTTAGAGGAAGGCACTTTGTTTACCCTGTTCCATCTTTGCCACGAGGTTGTTCTCTGTCTGGAAGAGTGGGGGGAAAGGCGTTATTTTCAAAGGTATCTGGGACTTTATTTTCTTTTTTTAAGTAATATTTTTTAACATGGGCCAGTACATGGCTCCATGTTGGGCTGCCTTGTGGGGCTCGTAACCCCCAGGCTGGGAGTGGTGCTAGCTGTTAAATTATTCTGCAAATCTTGAAATACAGGAGGAGGTGAAAGCTGCAGCTGTGCATCTATCATTCAGTGCATTGAGTGGTGAGAATTCAAATCTAGGGCTAGATACCCTTGAATATGATTCAAATGCATGGCCGAGACAGTTGACCTGAAAGCCAAGCATTGCCCATGCGGGCAGCCTGTATGCTGTGACACCTGAGCGCAGGCGGGGCTGAATGGCTGGCCCATGGTATGTTGGAGACTTGACTGGGACAGATTTCTCTGGGCAATAGTCATATGCAGCGTAATGCAAACTGGGGGATTTCTTGCTGGAGTACCTATTTGCAGGGTGAACTGGCTGGAGGCTGCTAGGATATTATTCCCAAAACTGGCATTGCTTTACATCTAGATACTCTTAGCATTAAGAGGCCTGCAGGTAGTCCCTGGTGAATGGAGGCTGCATTCACGCTGACCTTCAGGCTTCCTCTGTGCCCATGGGAGCATGGTGTCTATGCATGGCTGGGATGGGCCCAGCCCTGGCAGTGCTGCTGGCTGCCTTGCCTTGGGCTTCACTGCTGCTACAGCTAACAGCTGAGAGGAGGTTTCTGGGTTGTGGTGTAGCTGCTTCTCCAGCACCCACTAAACTAAATCATCTCATTAGAAGGATGCCCAGAAAAGATGTATCATAGCTGTATTTATGCTTTGGACCTGTGGTTTGAAGAACAGATGCATTTGTATCCAGAAGCCTGCAGGTGTCTGAGACCAGATTTCCTCTTATGGGTAAGAATATAGGAGGATGAAATGGACCATGAGGAGGGTGATTTAATGGAGCACTGATGAAGTCTGACTAAAGAAAACAGGCTTCTGTGGGTCTTTGTTTTTTCTCTTGCTTCTGCTGGTTCATTAAAAACTGTTTTATTTACTTAAAAGGTTTTGTATTTATTCCCGCCACGAGGGATGGAGTGAGGGAGGGCAGAGAAATCAAAAAGAAACATTTTGATAGCAGTTGCTGTCTGTCTAGATGCCAGCTTTCTTCAGGGAAAATCTAAACTGGCATGTTAGCTTGTTGAGTCTTGAATAATAAATAATGAGGTGCAAGGTGGACAGATGGGTGATGGATGAGTTTTAAGGCTTAAAGGGAGGAGAATTTCCTTTTCTTTTACTGTTTTTTTTTTTTTTAAACCTGATTCAAACAAAGGAGAACTAGATTGTCAGCTGGAAAAATCCACATCCCATTTAAATGGAGTTTTATTTTATTTCAACTAGGTTGAAGAAAACAAAGTTTGCCTTATTTATACAGTAATCGTGTCTCCAGGTGCAGCAGTGCCAGGGGCCTCTGAGCTGTCCCAGCAGGCTGGGTTCGCATTATTCCACCGGGCATTAAAACATGAAGCAGAGGGTGTTAACACAAGGTGTTCTCTTTCAGTGACACTATCTTAATTTTCTTTGTCTGTTCTCCTTAATAATGAACCATTTGAGTCTGGAAATATGTTTTGGGCTGTGTATGGCAGTGCAATAATAAGTGGAAATGTGCATCTGTTTATTTTGACAGCATCCATCTCTTGTGAAGGTGTTTATTGTTTCCTATTTTCCAGTGTTTTGGCAATTGCCTCTGTTCTCTGCTGAGTAGTGAAGATGTTAGGATTTTGTGGCCTGGATTTTTGGATTCCCCATTTTTTTAAGTGATTGAAGATTACTCCTGGCAAATCAACCTGTGAAGGGCTGGGTATTTTCTGTGACATTGAAATGACTAAAAAGGCATCATGTTGTACCTGTGTGGGGCTGAGTGCTTGTCCCCGCATCCTTCCACCAGCAGCTCCCTGCCAGGACATAGGGCAGCTGTGGTATGCCAGGAGCAGTTGAGCTGAGACGTGGATCCAGCAGGATGAAGCTCCTCTGGCCAATTTATTTGGGGAGATGCTAAAACTGTCTCCTGATTCTTTTCTACTGGACAGAAGTGCTGGAGAGTTCACTGTTTCCCTGGGGGATTAGAAGAGTCAAAGATAGGTTAAATGAATGAAATTTGATAGCCTAAATAGGAGCTTGAGCTGCATGATCAAAGTCCTTCTAATGCTGCTGCCAGCTTGTCCTCTCCACTCTCTCCTGAGTCAACTCTATCCCCTTCCCCAGGCAATAACTTCAGTTCTCACCAGTAGATGCAGCTGGCTGCCACCTTAAAACTCCCCAGATACTCAGCCCTGGCCATCAGTTTGAGCTGCAGCCCAGGCCTTGGCTGCTTTCATCTGTGCTCTCACTCTGCACACTTGTAAGCTGGTCCTGCTGCATTGGCACCAGAAAGCATGAGTGACCCAGGAAATGAGGATGTGTTTCTAGGAGAACTTTCTCTTAACAAGGTATTTGTGTAGCCCCCTACCACCAAGTTGGGGTGCTTACTGAAGCACACCTAATTGTAACAGGGGTGCTAGATTAAACTACTTATTGGCACAAGTTGAACTGGTGGTGAGAGACCCCAGCTTGTCCTTGTCCTGTGCTACTGACTCTGCCAATTCCATCCCTGGGGTTGTCAGAGTATAGAAACACCTGGACTTTGGGTGACTCTTCTAAAGTGCTGTGTCTCATACACGCTGCATAAGAGAACTTTTAATCTTCAATTAAAAGCCAACTATAGAAGAGGCTGTCTCAGCTGTTCTGCCTTGATAAGAAGGGAAAGCTTTAAAACACGCTGTCAAGTCAACTCCTTTGCACACACACAGGTCTACCCTGCCAAAAGCAGGCAGAAATGCAGAAAAAAACTTCCATCAGTTTCATCTCTTTATTGAGAACTATCTTGTCTGACAGTGAGCCTTTTGAAATTAGATGTTTCCTACCTGTAGAACTCACCTAGGACTGGCAGCATCCCATCACTGTTGCCTGAGGTCTTTCCTGTGCTCTTTCGCAAAGTCTTGCAGTCTGGGATTTCCTCTTTGCTCCTGCCTATTGAAATACGAAAAATAAACAGACCTTAAGAGCATAGGTCTGGCTGTTAATCCCAAACACATTGGTGTTTAGGCATCAAAAGCTTAATCATCCACTATTTCTCCACCACTGGGAGAACATGTTTAAGTTGATGGTAACAGAAGGATTCCTATAAGTGTTTTTCCACTTGTAAACATTTAGGATGAAGGGAAGTAACTGCCTTAGGTTAAAATAAAAAACTTGCCTTGGACTCTTGGGTTACTGATCAGGAATTTCTATTTGAGCAGTGTTTCTAATCAGCTGAAATAGCAAGTACTGTGTCAGAGGATTATTCTAGGAAATGAGTATTACGTTCGATTATAACATTGATTTTGCACTTCTTAAATCCTAGCGGAAGAAAGTGTCAAAGAATATTATTTCTATCCAAAAGTGTTTAGTTACAGGCAGTATTTGTGCTTGCTAAGCCTTCTTTTAAGCTGGTGGTTATCCTTTAAGAACAGTGTTCATGGAGTGAAGTAAGGGCGCTGGTATGCTTTACTGGAGAGAGAGGGATGCACTTAAAATAGCTTCTCTTTGCTTCCTGGGGGTGCCTGTGCACAGGTATGTATACACACCTGCCTTTAATGGGGGTAACGCTCCAAGTGCCAGACTGCCTACTGGCATGGGGCACATTTATTTCAGTGGTTTGGGGCTTTGGAAAACTTTCATAACTATTTACTGGGAGAGTTTGTTTAGTAAATGGGAGGGAGTAAGGATCTGACTCCAAGATCTTAGCATGTCTGTATTCAAGCACAGGAGTCTCTTGAGGTGTTCAAGCCTGGTGGCCTGAGACAGGCTCAGGAGATGAGAGGGAAGCAGTGCTCCCAGAGGAACAGGGTATCTGGTAGAAAGAGGATATTGAGTAATACAAGTTTAAATAAGCAGCAAGACACTGGGGGTTTTTATATTATTTGTAGAAATGGAGGATGGTTACTGTTGAGGTTATCTATTTAATGGTCAGAGGAGACTGTTGTGAGTGAGTCTCCTTTCCAGCACCCCTGTGAATGTCACTTGGTGGCTTCTAATTCCCTACAGCCCTAAATGAACTTTAGCTTGGGCTAAGGTGTTTCTGCTGGGAAGATACTCAATCTTGCATACAAAGTAAACCTGTGAATTGGTTCTGATTCTGTAAAGGGTAGCGTCTGCGTGAACTTATGTGCCACATAGTGGGTGGATGGGTATGAATGTTGGCAAACACATTAGAAGGCTCAGTGGGCCTTCTATATATATAAAATAAATATGTATTTTTCCTGAAACCCCACCAAATGACTATGATAATACCACTGATGATCAGTGTCATGTAGATCTCAGTCTACTAGAGATGCCTGATGCAAGCTATGATCAATGTACCACATACCACCTGAACCTCAGCAGCAGCCCAGGTGTGTGCTCTTTGCCCATGGCAAGTGGAAGGTGATGCAATTTTATATCTATTGATGTTGTAAAGGAGGATTATGGCATGTTGACTGTCCTAGCCATAATGCACACCTGTGGGGGTTTTCCCAGCCCACTGCCTATGACCTGGCTAGTTCACAGCAACCTGTAAAATCCCGGACATGAAGAGATTACTTAGCTGCTTCCTATCCACCATCTAAAGACTACGTGCTGAAAGAACAGGGCACCAGAAGCCTAGAATGTGGTGGTCTCCTTCTGAGACAGCTAATCTATAAACATTAATCTATTATGCCAATTAAATACTTAGGGAAGGTGAAGTGCTGTGTTAAGTGCCAGGTGTTGTGGGAAGCCTGGGTCATTGTAATGCCAAAGGTGCCATCTGATGGATGGGAGATTAAACAGAGGTCTCCACTACAACTGCTCGTTAATGATTCTGTAGCGTTTTTCACGACAGAATTATTCCCTGGGAATTGAAGGTGAACTCCTGATCAAGATCTGAGCTTATTTCTTTTTTTCAGCTTTTGGCCAGTAAAAATTGGATGCAATGTTGAAAACCAGTATGAGCTATGAAAAACACTAACCTGAAGGTAACAGATGGTAAAAGAATAATGATGGATCCGGTCAACAATAATTTCCTGTCCTATAATTTCTTCTGGCTGTGGCACTATGCTGTAAGCTGAAAGGCTGAGTTAATTTCCGGACTGTACAAAAGTCTTTCTGTATGATGTCAGACCAGACCATATAGGTCCATGCTCCTCATTTTGGATGCCTGGCTTGATTCCCATGAGATGATTTTGAGCTGACTGTTCTTCCACTGCTTGCGCTGACTGTGCCCAGGGCTGGACCTGGTCCTCAGGCTTTGCAGAGGGCTTGTTGTTCTGCTTGCCAGCAGCCAGCTCAGCAGTGCTGAGCAATGCCCAAGTGCTTTGGAGGTTGGATCCTGTGCAATTTGGCTAGTGCCACACAGAAAATAACCTGAGCCAAATCTCCCTCTAGGTGTAGGCTAGTCCTTAGCCACAGAGGGAGACTTCCAGTCAAGCCAGTGCCTAGCCCCTAAAAGTGGAGGCATCCAGAGTCAATGCTGTTTGTAGGCTGGAAAGGGAATGAAAATCCACCTCCTTTGCAACAGCATAATATGGCCAAGTTCATTAACATTTACTAGGTAATGATGAACTGGACTATTGAAATGCCTGTAAATAAGCAAACCATTTACAGATGGCCAATTAACAGGCTCTTCTACCAGGTTGTAATACCTGACACCCCCACACCCCCACCTCACCCCAGATGTTGCTTTCATCAAGCAGCTGTGCCATGCAGGTCTGCTTTCTGCCAAGGAAAACTTCCCTACCTTCTCCAGCTGAATTTCAGCTTCTCGAAGTCTTTGTGCTGCTTCCCCTCCACCCCAACCCTGTTCCCAAGGTATTATCATTTCCACAGTTTGTTTGGAAAAGCAGGCTGTGGTGCCTGTCATCCTTTGTGTGTGCTTTGTCTTTGTGCCAGCTCGCATCCTGAGGAACTGCAAAGTGGCACCCGCGCTCTCTGTCTCACAGCAGGCATGTTTTGCATTTACTGACACATGGGGAGTGACTGACTAATACTAACATGAAAACAATTCTGACAGAACAAGGGCTTGATGCAGGGGGAAAAAAAATATCCAGGAAAACAGAGCGTGTTCAGCATATGCTATTGCTTTCACCAGTTCAATAAATATTTATTGTATTTCTTATAATTGAGTTTCTCCAGTGTAAACCTAAGTGGAAGAGAGTGTAAGGAGAAGTTTAGGCAGATGGCCTTTTTTTAAAAAAAAGCAAACAAAAATAAAACAAGATCCCCCACTTAAGCACACCAGCAGAGGTTTCTCACAGTATGAATGAGAAAATATTCCAAAAGAGATTTCTCCCAGCAGTGCAGATAAGGAAGGGGTGGGGGAAGCCAACAATAGAAAAAGTGGGGGAAATGCACCCCCCCACAGCCACCTCTCTGCATTGATTTGGGACTTGGGGTGTGTTTTTGTGGGGTAACCTTCACCCAGCAAATCTTGATATTAGATGACACCTTTCACAAGAGCTTTTAGACATTTTTTTTTTAAAAAAAAAAAAAAGGTTCTTGGGAGAAGGTAATAGCTGAGGCCATAGTAGCAGACAGTCTGAATCCATTAAAGATTAGATGATAGAAAAGATACCTGATCTGGGGGGAATAAATCTACAAATCTGTAGGTCTCATGATGGCTGGTTATTCTGCTGGATAGCTTTTTCCCTGGTCACCTCTCCTTCATTTCTGCAGTGACTGTTGGACCTGATTTTCTTTTTTTGGTCTACCCACTCTGCTTGCCTTGGTTGAGCTGTTAAAGCCCTGCTCCTTGGATTTAGCAAGAATCTTCAGGCTGTTTGGAATTTGTCATTTTTAATGCTGCTTTTTGGCAGAGGCATCCATGTTCTGTGACATTTCTCTTTAATTTAGAGCCACTTTGGAGCATCTGTAAATGGTCATGAGATAAGAATTTTAATTGTTTTCATTATATTTCTATCTTTCCCAACCACCCCCTCCAATAGACCTTTTTGCATTGCGTCAGAGAGAATTTTCGTTCCCCCAATACATTTTTCAGACACTGACATCTGGAGACATTCATCAAAGAATAACTTCTACTAGAAACCAAAAATCCATTAATGAAGCTGGAACTATTTGCATAGTAGAAATTATACTTAGTAACCTTTAAGGGGAAAAAGTCATGTGGTTGATGTAGAATGCAATTATAGTTAACAGTCAGGGTACAGAGGTTTTAAAGTCTGGTTTTCAGATCCAGCCTTCAATCTCTGGCATGCTGGGGCCCGTGCTCCTTTGTGGGGCATAGGAACTGAGGGAGGGGGCTGTTCCCAATAATCCCACTGAAGGGCATCATCTGGGGTGCACATGACACCCAAAAGCTGTCCTGCTGAGGGGGGAGAGGCACCTAACCTGCAGCAGAGAGCAGGATTAGTTTGTAGCAGCTAAGCTTCTCACCAAGGCCTGTAGAAAAGCAATAACATTTCTTGAGTTCTGCTGGGAAAAAGCCATCTGTAGGGACTGCTGCATTAGGAAAGGGAAGAAAAACGAGAGTTTTCTGACCTGAGTAGCTAACCACCAGGCTGCTTTTGCCAGCCCCTATGTGAAGGGCACAGGGAGTCTCTAGGATAAAAATGTTGCCTATAGTGGCCATGGATATGATAGCCTTTTTGTTTTTTTTTTTTTTTTTGAAAGTTCAGGTATCTTGTGTCTCACAAAGATGGGTTAATGGAGCAAGCAGGCATACAGCCCAGAAGGTCACCGAAAAGAGGAAACGTGCAAAGTTGTCACAGATACTGCTCATGTGCCCTGCAGGGGAGCTGCTGAGAGCAAGTCAGGGTTAACTCCATTAAAAGAAATGATTTTGCACCAGTGTGGAGGAGATAGCTGGGAATTGGACCTGTGTGTCTGTATTCTGCCCCTGGGATTCAGAAGGGAGCTCAGTTTGCTCTCCCACAGCTGCACTGCTCTTCTGGTCCCAATGGGAGCCCACTTGAAGAGGGTCAGATAATCCAGTTTGGCTCCCAGCTGGGGAAGGGTAGAACCCAGCACATAGCCAAGTGACAAAGGGGTCACTTGGTAAGTCTCTAGCTTGACTACATCTGTGTACCTGTGTAATCAAGTGAGCAGGCTGCACTCTGGATTCGTAGCAGATTTTGGTCTTTTGCGCTGAAGCAAGGGGTATTTCTGTAATTTGGAGCTTCTTACACCCAGTGCATAGAGTTAGTGTTAGTTCTGTGGTGCCAGTATCCAAGAAAGGTTAGTGCTGAGATTTTTAACAAAGTCCTTTAAAGTACTGGCTCAGGACAAGTAATTATGTTACAACAGAGCTGCCCCTTTCTCATCTCTGTGCTTTCTGCCCTTGGATGCTGTCCACTGCATTTTCATTCTCCAGCAATTGTGTCCTGGCCTTTGCCCAAGCAAAAAAAAAAAAAAAAAACCAACTTATTTGAATTCAATTTAAAGGTAAAGGCATAGTAGCGTCTTCTGTTTTCAAGGTGAAGGGCTGAGCTCTGGGGAAGCACATAGATATTTCAGCGTCTATATGTACTAGGAGCAAAACAGAATGAGGAGAAAAACAAACCTGTGTAGAAGAGCCTGAACTCTTTAGGGGACTCCTTGTTTGGTAGAGTTGGCCACTCAATCCTCTCCATTTTTGGCAGAGAAATATTAGTCTGAAATTCCCCTTCTTTTAAATCTGCAAGTGAACCATGAGGATTACTAGGGTGTCTGAGTGGGGCTGAAGTGCAGAGTCTTCTTTCTCACGTAGGACCAAGAAGGGAGCAGAAGACACCTGTGTTTCACCACCTGCCCATGCTGGGTCTGGGGCTGCTCAACATGAGGCATGGTGCTGCAGACAGGTGCAGGGGCCCAGTGCGTTTCTCCCCATGGTTGCAGCATTGCACCAAAAGTGCTGCGTAGGAGGATGCTGAAGTTCTGTATTCCTCTGAGGATTTCCAGATTACAGAGTTTGTTTTTCTGTTTTTAAAGGGATCAAAGTTTCTAAGCTGATTTTCATTCAGATGTCTAACTGATAGTGGTGACAGCAGAGGAAATCAAAGAAGGGAATTATTGTCTGTGCATCTCAGTCATTCTTGTGGCTGCCTTTATCTGTGAGAACATTTCTGTTCCTTAAAGCCACACTTAACATAAGCATAAAACCTTTTTGGCAGGTGGGCTCTGTGCTGGTACTTGGATTTTTGGATTTCTTTGTGACAGATGGAGTCTTTGTCCCTTTCAGATCTGGAGGTTTGCACTTGCATTCTGTTTTCAACTGCCTTTTTATTTATTACTCATCAAAGGGAAACAACATAAAGGCAGCAGGAAAAAAATAATATTTAATATTTTTTCAAGCAAAAGAGAACTTAAATGAAGACCTTCCACCAACACTTCATGAGCTTGAGGTCATCTTAATATTTTTTTGCGAGCCAATTTCCTCTAACCAGAGCATGATTCACTGTCACATGTAGGCTTGCAATTTAGAGATTCAGGCTTCTGTGTAGCAAACAATTTGCAATGAGAAATTATCATTGGTAATGATAGAGGACAATGGTTTTGCATACTTGTAGATGCTGACCACCATGTTTAAAACTCAAGCAGTGCCAGTCTTTTTCCAGCCATAGTATAATCTGAATATCAAAAAATATCCTTGTACAGACTAGTCCAAACATATAAGGGTTTCAAAGAGAAAGGTCTCCTTGCTGCATGGCTTGTTTGCCACTGTATGCTCTTTAGTCATGCCTGTAACTGGACTGCAAACACTCTGTGTGCTGGACTTGTCAACCTTAGGTGAATGTGAGGCCTGGAGGGGCCACTTGACATCCGGACTCTTCATAACTCTGCAAATTCAGATTTGAAGTTTAGGGCATGGCCTGGTCTTCTGTGGGAGGCAGCTGCAAAGAAGCAGGCAATGCCTGTAGCTCTGGTTAAAACAAAAGGAGCAAAAAAGGCAGGGCACAGCTCTCCTTCCTGCTCTCCCTCCCTCTCTGCAGCAGACCTGATTTCATATTCCAGGCATCCCTGCACCTGATGCCCCCAGTGTGTGAGTGGGAGTTCAGTGAGTAAGTTACAGAGCAGCCTTGTCCAGGAGGCAGAGCAACTCCAGCATACCCACCTTGGACAAGAAAACAACCCCTCCTTCCCCAGGTACCTTGCATGTTGTTTTTCTTAGCTGCCCACTCAAAAAATAAACAAAACTTAAGATTTGCTGGCCAGTTCAGTCAGGAGTACAGATATCTCTGAGAAAGCAAATGAGCCCACCTGCTGAAAGCTACGAGATGGAAGATAAGAAACAAGATACTTAAATCAGGATCCTATTCAAAACTAAGTCTGTGCATGATTATTCTTTGTCTTACCACTCCTCGAGGATGTTTAGAGGACGTTAATGACTTGTCTTTCAGTCGGAGAGATCCCAGAGCAAATCATAGATTGTACGCACAGTATGATAAATCTATTCTGTAGTCAAAGGCATGCCTGGACCAGTCTGAGGCATGTTTCATTTGTATTACAGTGCTGTTAGGTGGCATAAAAAAATAATAATTTGTCGAACTTCCACTTTGCACTACACTTGAGCTAATTGATGAGCCCGGTACAGGCTACTGTCCTTTACCCTGAGCAGCTGGGGTTAGGTAGCCTATGCAGAGCTCTAGGTACACCCAGACCCAGGCTTAGACCTACGCTAGGTGTGTGCATGCAAGACGAATCTGTATTTCTGAATCTGGGGCACAGCTATCTGTGGGGCACTTGTTCCAAGCAATGTTGAAATGCAGCCATCTCTGGGGTGAAATGTACAGGTTAGCTTTTCAACCAAACTGTTTAGGATTAGTGGCAAATAAGTTTGCATTTGGTAGAGATTAACAAGGAAAATTAGAATTGCTAATATAGCAGTTACTCCCTGGAGTAAGACTCTTCCTCTTGCAGAGACCATCCTGGAAATAACTAAGGCTTTAGTCTGGAGTCTTACTAAAATCCTATTCCTCTCTCCCCTTTCACCTCCAATGTGATCAGCAGAGTGGGTTGTGAAGTGCTGCTGATGAAGTGACTCTCCATTTTAGGGAGGAGCTCTTTCTGTCTGAGAACCAGCAGCACCATTTTTCATGGAGTCCAAGTCTGAGTTTTCTTGACAGTCTTCAGCTGTAGTACTGATCTAGCCAGATGGCTTAGCCTATGAGGTCTGGTGGGATCACAGGCAGAGACAGTGAGAGGAACAAGTGGGTTGAGTATTACGGTTTCCACAAAACAAATCTCACAACCACGGATAATTGAATAGATATTCTCTGTGCTTATTCCAGTTTTGTGAGCTCGAAAGACACACTTTAAAGTGCTTCATTTTACCCCCAATTAACTTTAATTCATCTTTTCTTGAGCTCTTGAGAATGGAAACCCTGCCAGATTGGTTGTCTTAAGTCCTTTCTAAAAAAAGGCAAAAATGTGAGGTTCACACTGATTGCACCAAATTCTTTAAAATAAGAGCATTCGAGTGAACTATTAAATTTTCACCTCTATGGAAATAAGGCTCTATGTGCAAAGTGGAGAGCCTGACAAGTGATTATTACTTTCTGTGCAACATAATGGCCTTGAAGTACCATAGAAAAAAAAAACCCTATCACTTTAACAAACTCATTCATTTGGTAGGGTCTAATGAGTAATATTAAATGCTCCTACCAGAAAATCAACAGAAGCCACTGTCATCCCACTTTTGCATTAAAACTAGGATGTATTAGATATGACTGCAGTTCTAGTTTGTCACAAAGACATAAAACGGGCTTTGGAATGATGAGAGTGGAAGGAAATAGCAATTTCTGTGGGTCTGAATATGGCCTAAGTGATACCATTTTGCCTAAAGACTCCATTTTGTACAAATGAATAGTTTGCATACTACATCTTCCTTTTCTTATTCCCCTCATTTTTCAATACACAGAGATGCCAATTTGGTCAGACTTTTGACTGCTGCTGCAGTGGGCTTCTGTATGCAAGCAAGAGTGAGACATAAAATAAAGGCAGGAATAGTTCTGAGGGAAAAAAAAGAAACAAGGTGCTGCGGGTGCAGAGCTTCTTAGGAAAGGAGTTAAAGAAGATAAAAACATGTTGGACTTGGATTCCTCCAGCACATGGATGTTTAAGTATAGTCAACTAAGCAGTGGTGCAGTTTGGGAGTACAAGTGCAGTAAAAATGGGAGACTAAGCATAAGTGAGGTGGAAACTGGAGGACCACTGAGCAAGTCACAGAAGTCCCCCCTTGTCTTTGACTTAAATCTTTGCCAGTAACCCAGTGAGCAAAAAGTTATTCTTATTGCTTTGTTACTCTATTTAATCTGGCAATAAAGTCTCCCATATAACAAGAACACTTATTATTACTGCCTGACCACCTAAAATTGCAGTGCAACAAGAGAACACCTAATAGCCAATGTGTTATCCCCATGGAAGGAAATGATCCATTAGCAAAATGCTGTAAACTGGCAGGCAGGAGGGCAGCTAAGCATTTTGACCCTATTAGTCTGGGGAGAGGAAACCAAGTAATCCTAAATGTGATTGCCTCAGAGATAAGTTTAATTACTGAAAATGCTAGAACTGCAGAAGCCTGCAAAAATCCATCTTTCTTTGGGAGCAAAAGGAAGAAATGAGGTAATCTAGAGCTAGAAAGGGGGACAGAGTGCCCCATAATTAGTCTATTTTATCTTTAGGTAATACTAACTTGTAAAATATACCAACTCTCTCCAAGGGGTTATGGGATGCCCTCTTGAATAAATATTTCTACTGCACCTTTCTTTACTTTTAGTGCTTTGTCTAGCATCTGGATGATACCCTCAGTTCTGAGGCTGTGCATGCATGGAGGTATGTTTGCTCATCCTTCCACTTAGAAGGGTCTAGAGAAAGTGTGGTGACAAAGAGCCATGTGTACAGATAAATTAATTTCATGAGCATAAGAACTCAATGGTGCTATTATTTGTGGCTATTGCAAGAAATCATGGATGCTATGTTGCGTGTGGTGGCAAACCTCTTGGAAACCAAAGGATTGTTCTATAGAAAGCTTTAATATCAAACATAATTATGAATTCAATCAAGCATCCAAGTGGGTAAGTGAAATATTGCTGATATGGGTTCTTCGTACCACGCATGTTTGAAGGGCTGCTCTGTGCTATTCCTTAAATACTTAATATTTCTGGAATTAAGATCTAAAAGGGCAACTCATGCTGCAGCTGAGATCTGGAGGCAACAGTATCAAGTGACAGGCAGTTATGCTGTCCAAGTCCTGTGTCTTCAGATCTGTTTCAATGGTTCAGGGGCAGTGAAGTGTAGTCAACCGTATGACTATACAAATCATGAACAGCTATGCCTATGGTCAGTTGTAGACTTATGGAATATTTTTTTCCACAGCACTTTCTAATTCCCTTCTGTTTGTCTATGAAAGCAGTAGCAGTAGTATTCCAGGTTATCATTAATTTAGGTCCTTGCTGATGGTAGTCAATCAGTAGCTGTTGCATACATTAAATAAAAATGCTATTTAAATTGTCTGAGGTTGTTATAAGAAATTCCTCCATCAACAGTTAAGGGAAATTCCAAGACAGACAAAGGCTTAGCTAGGTATAAGTCCAAAGAGCGATACGTCTTATATACCTTTGCGTGACTGCCTGCCTTTAGCCTGTGGCTGTTTAAGTGTCTGTATCTATGGAATAGTTGAAGCTGTCTCAGTGAAGTCTTAGTAATCTCCACCATGTCTCTGAAATCAAAAGACTAACCTGAAGAGAAGTCTTATGCCAAGAACATGGCCATGGATAGGGGTTGGTTGGTATCAAGGGGAGCTGAAGGTAAAGGTCACGATTCCTGCCTTTTTTCCTGGGCTTTCTCAGGAATAAAATTCAGAACTAAAATTCAGAGGTCAGCTGCATCAAATAATGTCCTGTTCAATGCTAGTTGTACTGTAGTGTGCTTTGCAAAATAATCCTTTTCTGGAACGGTTTGACACACTCAGTATGGGTCCCATGTGTTCGGTCACTAGTATGAAGAGAGATGGTCATTAGCTTTCTGAAACTACTTGTGTGAAATGGTGAGAGCCCTGAGTGGAGGTTTTTTTGTGTACTGTGTATGCTAGAGCATCAACCCAGGGAAGCAACTCAGCAGAAGTTCCATAAACGTCCTCAGAGCCTAGTTATTTTAATGCTTAAAACTGTTCCCGTTTACCCTGTGTGAGACAAAGCGACAACTGTATCCACAGGTGGGGGGCTTGGGCAACCCAAGCCATCAAAAGGCAATGTTCCCTCCCTGGGGGAGTAAGGTGGGGGATAAAACACTGATCCTGGAAGCCACATCTGCAGTGTAAGGGCTGAAAGTAAAACCTGTTCCTCTACTTAGCTGAAAGCCAAGTAGGACCTTAAAATTGTTATTTCAAACATGATTGGATGGGCAGGAAAAGTTAAACTTCAAGGTATGGTTGTGCATGTTATCTGACCCAAATGGTTTACAAAGCAGTCTCTATAACTGAGGAGAAATAGCTGTGCTCTTTCACATCTCAACAGCAGAGTATATCGATCATGTGGACAAAAACCCTACCCTAACCACTAATTGAAACAGCAGTTGATTAGCAGTGGGTGCAGCACCCTCTGTTGTGGCAGGAAACCTAGTTGTTAAGGAATCATTTGGAAAGGACTGGCATTGTTGATGAGCTTAAGGAAGAACTATGACCTTATGCCAATGCAGGAGATGGACTGAGACTAAAAGAGGAGGCAGGTGCACCTCACTGATGGTGGAAAGGCAGCAGCCTTCACCGGGTGGCTTGCTTTATTGTTTCAAGTTTCAGTGAGCCATCACACCAGGCTACTTCAGAAAGCTTCCAGCGAGTCTGAGACTTCAAAAGACCAGACGTGAGAGTTTCATTTTAATGCAGTGACACTAAGCCCACGGTCATTGGTAGTATCTTGAAGAAGTAACAACTGATTGTGTAAATATGTGTCCCCCAGACGTCTGCTCCTGTTAGACAGTGCCGGGTATTTTATCGCAAATTAATCATGCATTCTGACAGTAGCTGGAGTGGCACTTTCTGCTAAACTTATCCCTTTAATTAAATGTAGATGCTCCATCTTCAGGCTGACAGTCTCGGGACACCTGTTTAATTTTTTAATTGGGGCCAATGGTTTGCCTGTTCTTCGTGCTTTTCCTTTTTGCATCTTCTCATCTCCACACATGTTTGCAAAATGTACCAAGCAGAGCTACAGATATTGAACAGGACAGGCTGGGCTGACAGCTAAGGTCACTTCAGCAAAGAACTGGAGTGCTCGTGTGCTTGAACCGAGAAGGCTGCTGCGTCTGTTAAATGTAGATTGACAGAAGTGTCCAAGGGACAACCTTTCTTTTCTATAGGAAGCATTTAATTACTGCTTTGCATTCAGTGGAAATGCTCATAAGTTTCTGCACTCAGATGTCCCCGAATCATGATGTGTCTGATCACAATTTTCTTTCTCTTCCATCTAGCCTGCTTGAAATGTGTTTGAGAGAGATTTTTGTGGGGGATTTTGAGCATTAAAATGGCCCTTTTGATCCTCGTAGAATCCCAAAATGAGTGGGCGAGCTGCTCTTTTCTTGTGAGAATCTAGATATATCTGCCCTTGCTGTGCATAATTTCAAAAAGCTGGTTTGGAAATATTGTCTTGTTTAGTGATTATGTTCTGAATGGAGTGTTTTATGCTTCATTCCTTCAAATGGAGGATTTTGCTTTTTCGTTTATTTGTATTCATAGTGCTTTTCTGAAGTTGAGAGATATTTTTATTAATAATTTTAAATATTGCATTTCCAGTGCCTTTCCAGCTAAGGATCTTTGAAGACCTCACAAATTGTAATTAAGCTATACATCACTCGAGGTCTGGTTTTCTGCAGGGCTGTCTTGCTCATGACATGAGATGGCTGCTGGAAGCATCCCTTTGTAGAAGAGACTGAAAGGTCTTCATGGCCTTCCAGCTCTCTGAAGACACAGTTCTTAGTAAACATCTTTTCTGGGTGCTTCAGTTCAATAAGGAAGTAAAATGGAGCTCTTTGCTCATTTTGCACCTGTTTCTACAGAGCAATTTGCAAGGTAACAGCTGTCAGATGGCTGCTTCTGGAGATGAGACCTGGAATAATATCCCACTTATTCAGTTGACTAGGGTCAGTGTATACCAAGGCTGTTAGTATGGTTTATTCACATCACTGTACCTTGCACCTTGTTCATGTGGTTGATGTCTTAGCTTGCAGCAGGAAATCCTCCCTGGAACAAAGTAACTTGATGTTGCTGATGTTTTGTATGATGTAAGAGTTGTTCAGAATCCTTCCTGACTGCATCATTTGTGGAAGCCTGCCAGCTGCAATCCCACACTATATTGCATCATATCTGGTTCACCTTCCCTTGTCTAAGGGTGCCCTGGATTGCCCCACAGGCACCTTCATGTGATGCCACTTTTCTGTCCTGATGCTAACACTAAGACTGAGGTGTCTCTCTCCTTCTCGATTGTGACAAGTTGTTGTGAACCGCAGGAATATCTGTATTTTATAGTCTTTTATGTGAACTTCACTATCTTGTTGAAGCATTTTGTGTTTGACTTACCTGGACTGGACTCACTGATACTACAGGGTTTCACCAAAGTCAAAAGTCTGGGCCCGATATCATGCACAAAAGGTGCATTTCGGGCACACACAGCCCATACCCTAACTCAGGTTGGAGAGATGGGCCATCTTTCAGTGACTGTCAGAGCAGAGGACCAGAGAGGGCTGTTGAAGAGGAGACAGATCAGGTTGCAGTGAGGGAGCGACTTCCAGGCACTTTATTGTTAGATGGAAGTTGATAAGTGGGAGGGTAAGGGCCTCCTTGGGAGTTATTTTCAACTTTGGAAAATATTCTGCTACTTCAATACAGTAAGTCTGACAATGGGCAAAGGGTCTCTCCCTTGCTGCTCCTCTCTCCTCCCCACTCTTTTAAGTGCTACCCTTGGGAGGAAAGGGTTGCTATGAGCACAGCAGCATGGTGCCTGGAGACATGGCTTTCCCCGCCGTGCTTAGGCTCTGCATGCCTCCTGTGGGAGCAGATTTTGTGTTAAATGCCCTACCATGTTCAGAAACTTATTTACAGCTAGTTTTTTCTTTTTAATGTTGCCATTTAAAGTTTTTTTTAAAACTGTCATGTACTTGAGGATATTTAGACTTTTTCTAATGTCCTCCCTTCCAGAAAAAGGCTTGACAAGAAAGAGACGAACTTGGCTTCTTTCACAGAAACAACCATTAAAAAATATCAGAGTGGGACACTAATTCTCTTTGGTTCCTTTCTGTATATTTTTTTTCTCTCCCAACATGCAGCAGAGTTAACTCGGTGGGGGCTAGAGGCGAGACAGAAAAGGCAATTGGTGCTTCCTACCTGACCGAGCAAGGCTGAGAGCACTGTGCTGAGTGAGAATATCTGAATGTAAACAGTTAGAAACAGGAATGAAGTCCTGAAGCTGAAATATAACCCAAACTTGACAAGTTTTGGTGAAATACAAAACCTGACAAATGCTGATACTTGCTTAAAGTACTGATGACTATATCAGTGCTGTGCTGCCTGTCAGATCTCTTACAAGTCTCCGAAGCAAAGAAAACTCAGATAGCTCTGACCTGCATGCTCCTTAGGTATGGTTGTCCAGGCATTGCTCATACACCTTTATCTCCAGGGCTGGACTTTGTGCTGCTGTAGATACAACACAGCAATCAAAAGGATTCTTGCACTGTCTCTGGATCATTCTACCCTGATTCAGACCACTGAACCAGTGCAAAGCACCATATGAACAATGTACAGAGCCACTCCCAAGTCTGGCACTCATGGCAGGCTTTGACGTGGAGCTTCATACTAAAAACCTACTATTTAAGAAATGTTTTCCCTTTTACTCCTCTCTTCTGGGATTTGCCCAGAAACGGCTGGTGTCTGATAGCTTGATAGCATTTGTGAATGAGTTGGTCACTGTCCAATCCTTAATAGCCATCTGTATTTTTCTGCATCAGACTGTGATCCAGCTCAGTTGGTCTGATTAGCACAGCCCTAGAGAGGCCACTGGCTAAATATCATAGTGAGTAAACCTTAGCCTCCAGCTCTGGGCTGGGTCCATCACACCAAGAAGTAAAGGGATTGCTTTTTTAGCCACTGTGTGCTGTGTTTGGTCAGAGTCTCTGTTTCTGATCCAAAACGTTTTGGGCCAGGTTCTGATTCCCTGAACTGTAGCGTCATAGTAACTTTGTTTACCTGTAGCCATACTATTGAAAATAATTAAAGTGTAAAAGATTTTGTGTGAAGAAAGGTAGAAGAATTGGGCCCTTGATTAAAGCACTAAAAATAGCTAAATAGAGTTTCAAAGAAGATGTAATTATGTCTTTTATCTGCCCAGCTCTTATCATTTGTGAAAGTTACTGGATGTTTCTTGGTGTGTGTTCAGACCTGTGACTTGATTGCATATTGCACAGTCTTTTATGCTGCTCCTGAACATTGCAGCAATCTCTGCTTAAACAAATGTAACAATGGTAGTCAGGTACCTATTGCATTTGCTATTTTTGTCCTGTCAACTCATCCTTTCAAAAGACACAATTTGAAATCAGTTTCTTCCATATTTATTCTCTGTCAGTGAACTCCCAGATCAGATTTGCTCAGGTTTAAAGTCAAAACAAGGTTTCTGTACCTGCCAGTGCTGAATGCTCAGCTTGGCATCTAAAACTCAAGCTGTGTTCTCCCTGCCGGGCACGTTACCGTGTCAGCAGTCACGGCTCTGGAACCAGCCCTTTACTGGCAATTTTGCTGGAGATGCAGGAGGTGGAAAAAAATTTACTTGCCGGTCTATACAAATTTTGTGTTTATCAAAACTAAACACTTATTAAGCCAAACTCCTATCTTTTTGCAATGGGCTAACTCTGATTTTGGAGCTGCCTCAAGATTGCACAGGTGCTGTAGAAAGGAGAGCGGGACCATAGACTTGGAATAGGCTCTGAAGGCCTTTTAACTGATGTTACCCTTCTGCTTAAAAGCAAACAAAGAAATACCTCCTTCAGTTTGTAGTCTTTATTGTTTCCTGATGCAGCCCATTAAAGAGACAAATGGGTTTACAGTAGCCTGCAGTACTGTCCAATGTGCTGTGGTTGATATATAAACGACAGCTTGACAATTTCCTGTGTGTTTTCTCAGCAAGGCTCTTCTTAATTGTTAGAAGGTTTTTTCTCCTCTTCTTCCATTAGTGTGATGTCGTCATACTGCAGCTCATGGGATTTTACACTAAATATTTCATGTTGGGAAGCAGAAGTGGTACTTGTCATGGTTTTGATTAGGAATTCCACCGATCCCTGTCCAGAAGAGCCCTTACTAAAACACAGCTAGAGAATTAATAAGTAAAAAGTGCACAAAAACTTTTTGTCAAAGTTAGGACAATAAGAATTCCTACAGCTTCTTAGTCTTTTCTGTCTGTCTCTCAGCCCTCTTATCCTGAACAGAGACACAAATTAATATTCTATTAGGAAAGAAAATTTTGCTTTCTTGCCGAGTTGGTTTTGGCTTGAATGCCCTGCTGTGTGCATGGGAAGTCGTTAGGAATATTGGGAGAAATAAACTGTGCTCTGGGTATTCAGGAATGTTCTGGGGTCTCTGTTCATTACAGTATCTTTTTTTTTCTCTACAAGCTTCAGTAGTTTGGATCAAGTTAGAAGACCTTTGGCAAAGGCAGAATGACAGTGAGAAAGTAAATTCTATTTTCTGAAAATATAAAAAAAATAGAAGTCAAAATGCCAGTGTAGTTTCCGTATGTTCTTACAATTGGGCTAGTTGGGTAATCTACTTTTTCCTATCCTCCCTCCCACCACAAGGTTAAATCAAACTATGCCTATCTATGTCAAAGGAAAAATGTTCCCCCCAATTCCTTCCTCTGGGGCTAGACTTGATGTATCCTATCTATGGGAGGCCAGCTGCCAGTGCAAAGAACGTGAGCAGAAACGTCTTTTCCTTAATGAATGAGATTGTGCCATTAACGTTGTTGATTAGTTTCATGACAAAATATTGCAATGCAAAACAGAGAGCTGCCTTGTCTTCCATCCAGGAGCTGCTTATCAGCTTTGACGTTACAAGCTACTTCAATGTACATTTTCAGAGGATTTGTGAAATTTCTTAGAGCAAGTGGCAAAAGGTGATTTCTTTTTTTGTTTCTTCAAGTCTGTACATGCCAAAGTCTTGACAAGGTGAAGCGCTGTGTAGTGTATTTGTTGGCATATTTCCTTGCCCTTCTGAAAGTCTGTTTTGATTTTGTTGGTTTTCTGCTTTGTACCTTCAAGCAACAATTCAACTTTAACAATGCATGTGAAAAACTCCACAAAGAGTTACTTTTATGTGATGGCTGGCTCAGAAACAACTCTTTTCTATGAATTACATCCCTACTTTCAGCTGCCAACTGAGACATATAGTGCTTGCTCCACTGGATAGCGGTTATACAAATTGTACTTGTGTGGGCAGTACCTGTCAAGTCCTCAACCTAAGTACTCAACTCGGAGTCTTTAAGACTTTGTTCCCATGATTTGTTTTTATTCCTCCCCTCTGTAGCATGTCATCATAACTTCTGGAGCCACTGATTGCTATCGGCTAACCAAATATGACAGAAAAATTGTAGTCTCAAACATGAGTTTCTAAAATCTTTGTGGAAGATAGTTGATGAGGCACTGCTATGACAGTCTTCTCTGCCCATATTGAAAATGGCAGCATGGGTTAGCTGTACTTAGATGAGAAAAAACTCACATGGGAGAGCTCTCAGGAAAGCCTGGCTGCAGGAGGGATTTTTGATGAATATTATACCATCTTGGTTGCCTGCTTTTGTCAGTGATGAGATGAGCCTTCTGGGAAGCAGGCTTCATCCTATGCTTGCATAGGTCCCTATGTGACCTGCAAGGTGCTGGATTGAGCAGGTTGCATGCTTTGCTCTGTGCAGATTTAGATTCAGCTGCTGACTTCTTCCCATGTTGGCGGTGGGCTCTCTCAGACCTTTCATGTGGCTTTAACTCCTCTCTTCTGTTTTCAAGTACCTCAGTCCAAGTTTCTTGTACAGGTCTTGTTAGGAGCAGCAGACAAAAGCTGACAGACACGGAGGGTTGATTCAGCTACCACTCAGAAGTGTAAGTCCTAATTCAAGCCATACTAGGCATTCATATCTGCAGAATTGGTCTGGGAGATATGGGGTCAAAAGATTCTTTAGCATGTGAGTTTCCCAGCCTCTAAAGCTGATGGCTGTACCCAAGGGCATGTGGCTTAGAGCAAGGATTGATGAGCCAAAGGAGTTCAGCAGTGCAGTGGGGAGGGCAGGAGGCCTTCACAAATCGCTGAAGTTTCTGTTCAACGTTGGTTCTCAACAGTTTGCCTGTCTTTATTTTAAATTTTAAAGTATTGGAAAACATTGGGTAGGAAAATGGTGATGTTTTGTCTTTGGAAATGTAATTGAGTTCTTCTGTAATCCTCAGCTGTTATGTCTCAGTGGGAAATCTGGATGAAGGTGTAGTTTGATGCTAGGGTAAAAGGTGTTTGTCATGTCTTGTCAAGGAGTTTGGGAATCTTTGTCCTACTTCATCCCTCCTGATTACAAAAGCTTTTACTCTCTTCCTCTCAAAATAAGCCTTGCTCTCTTTCCCCTGTCAGCCCAATCTTCTTCATCTGTGTGCTGAGCTGTACCCAGATCAGTATCCTCAAAAACCTTTCGTTTTACAGGTGCTATGAAATATGTAGCCTCTGCACTGTTTGAGTGTAATAAGAGAGACCTCATGTGATGGCTCACCTGCTTGTGGCTGATATCATAGCGCAGATTTCCTTGCTATCTATCTTGGCATGCCCCCATACATTACTGGATGCTCTGAGATTAAATCTGGTTTCACTTCATAAAGTGACTCTGAAACATGGACACGAACCAAAGCCCAAACAGATGCAGAGAGTTGATTTCACTATGTATATTTTTCACTTCTTTGAGTGGATGAATTTGTAGCTTTCCTAATGACGTTTGGCTGATGTCTGAGTGGGCCCGAGGTGGCAGATTGCCCAAAGTGTTGTGACTGATCTAGGATGAGCTGGGAGCCTCTACATCCTGGGGGGGAACAGGGACTTGGCAGGCACCATGTCCCACCTTCTAATGTCCTTGGCTTCAGGAATTCTTTGTTTCTTTAGCAGAGAAGCCCAGTCAGGCCCAGCATGTCGTAAAACAAATCTGCTGCAGATGAAAATAGCATGCTTGTTTCTTAGCAGATCCCATTTAAATGGCAGCGTGAGCCTAGATATCATCTGCTGTGTGTGCTCTTTGTTCTGAGCTTGTACAGACGGGTAATTTGCATGGCCATCATTTCCAGAAGTGTTGTCTGCCTCAGACCAGATGTTCATCCTTACTCTGCTGAGACCCTGCTCTGCTTGTTTCTTCTTGTTCCTCACTCTCGAAAGAAATCTCCTACAGACTTTATCAAGACTGAAACTATGCAGTCTCCCTTCGTGTGACACACATCCAGCTAATAATATCAGTGCAGTTAATTGTGCTGAACCCTCCCCATGATGACTGCTGCCATTCTTGCTGCCAGTCCCTCCCAATGTCCTTTGTTCAGGCCTTTCCATACCTAGGCATAAGATGGAGGTAAGCCCCACCCTATCATAACCTACTCTCCCCACAACTAGAGGAGCATTTAATGAAGGTTCAATGTGAAGGTTGGTGTCCTGCAGGAAATATCCTTTCCCACCGCCAAATCAGCCTGGAGGGTTGCAAAGGTCAGCTGCTGACTAACTAGAGGGGCTGAGGATTGCAGCAGTCCCAAAAAAGCTGATGGTTGTAGTGTTATGTGATCAAAGCTGGACACTGGTATGACCATGTGATTGTAGGTTTTGAGGATAAGATTAGGATAAGGTCTATTTTATATTGTGACATACAAACATTCCTGGCTATATAGTATCTTCTGCCTTTTTTGGCTATCCCGGTACCATGAAAGCATTTCCAGTTTATGTTTTGTTGCTTGTATTACTTTTCCTGCATTTAATTCTACCTCTGGAGTTCCTAATTCTTGCAATAAGTGAAACCAACAATCACCCACTGCAAAAAGACTCTGAGACCTTGAATTGCAAACCCAAGTACAACGTTTTGCACAGTAAAAGGAAATTTTTTTTTTGTCCTTTCTGTTCCCCTCTCCTACCTCCCCACTATACCCACCAAGTGTTTCTATAATGTAAAGATAATTTTTGATTGAAATCAATTTTCTAAATTTCCTTTCTCTGACTGAATAGGCCACATAATCCCTACAGTAGGATTATTTTAGTTTATGCTGATGTCTTTGAAGATTTACTGTTCTTTAAACATTCCTTGGATACTGCTTTTGAATTTGTTCCATTTTTACAGACAGCAAGAATCCTGTCCATTGCTTTTTTGCCTCCCTTTCTCTAATGTGGGTCAAATGATGCAACTAATTATAAGGAAATGAAACATTGCCCAGTGTTTATTAGGCCCTGACAGCATGGTCTGTGCCTCACGAAACAGGAAACCACAGTCCCTGCTTCAGTGCTCTCATGAGCTGAGCAGGGCAGTGGATATTACATCCAAGCAAGCAATGCCTGGGAGGAATCAGATCACCAAAGCTTGGTCTTAAAGTGGCACACAGCTTTTTGTTACCATTTGTTGGTGATTTTGTCTGAAAGGTCTCGCTGAAGCAATGTCTCTTCAAAGGTGTGAATGGAAAAAGTGTGGTCAGGCGTGTAAGAAACAGCAGACTTTTATGCATGGGTGGAAGGTGAGACCTTCACAAGAGTGAGCGAAAGATAGAAGCTGGTTGGGAGTCTTAAAGAGAGTACAGGGAGTAAAGGGAGGGGATGAGACGTTGAGGAGAGGTGAGTGGGGAGGTAGAAGCTTGGATTTAGAGCAGTAGGCGAAATGAAGCCCGTGGTGGGATTCAAAACGGGGATTAGCCCAGCCCAATGCAGGAAAAGAACAGAATGACAGAGGAAGGGCATTGGGCAGGTAGAAAGCAAATAAGAGGCAGAAAGCCCTGATGTTGGACTATGGATGGACAGTGAATACAAATTAGATTAGACCTAGATCTCTGAAAACAAAATTCAGGGTTAAACTGAGCAAATAAGAAGAGAGCAAAAGTAGATTGGCAGGGTGGTTTGAGTCTCTGTGAAGCTAAACAGGAGAGTTCAGTGCTTAGCAGCTTCAGTATTCCCAAGAAAGCAATAAATAAGTATCTTTTAAACTGTGTTTTTCTCTTTATTTTTGGTGCATAAAGTATTCTGGGTTTACAGAGATAGACTGACCTGATCTGGGAGGGTGGAGCTGCAACAGGATGGTCAGCAGTTTCTTGTGTTGGGCAGAGTTTGCCGTTCCAGTGGTGCTAACAGCATGGGTTGCATGTTGGGGTACCCCTTAGCGCACCTTTCCTCAGTATGCAGGTACCTGCCCTTAATGCTGAGTAAATAAAATAGGAGTAGAGGTAAATGGAGAGCCCGTGCAAAGACTGCAACCTGTTTTGCAGGAACTCAGGTTTAACTGCTGCATGGGGCTGGCAGCTGGGGCTGCGCTCAACAGAGTGATACCTGCTGAGATTATAGTTTCTTCTTTTCTATTTGCATTTTCTTAGGGGTTGATTTACATAATGTAATGCAGTAATGGGATGCTGACATGTGGCATGGTTGAGCTAAACTCTGGAATGGCTTATTTGCATTAATGCCAATCAGTTGGTGCTGGCAACTGTTTTTTTTATTTAAAAAGGGAATCTCCCAGGTCTCCTTGCTACACCTGCCAGCTAATCAGCAGGAGATGGGACACCAGACTCCCTGTCTTGTCTTGCAATGTCTCTGGATTAAGACTCAGAGATGATAATACTCAGGAGGGGCAGACAATGCAACTCAGCTGGAATGATTCCCTGATCTGCTTGTTGATGTGTTTTTCAAATGGCTTCGGTGTCAATGAAGTGAGTTGATGCACATGCCAAATTCACATTGAACTCACCCTGCCCTGCTTCTTGCTTCCTAGCACAAATCTCCACCAACATTCCAATGCCTTGTGCCATATCTAATGATGTCCTCTAGCACACAGGTCCCCACAGTGGTCACATGCTTCCTCTTGCTGAGGTGGTTTCATGGGTTCTCTGCATCCCTTGTGGCTGATGAAGACAGGGCTGAAGTTCCCTTTCCTTTTTGTCTGGCTGATGGCTTGGTTCTGCTAGCCCTTCAATGGAGAGTCTTCAGGCGTGGTTGTGTATGTTGCTGTGCACTGGGCCAATGATGATGAGCAGCATATTCAGCTACACCTACAAAACCTGGAAGCAATGCTGCCTGCCAATCCTAGAAAGGATTCTCTTTCAAACAGCTAGGGTGTAGGGCTTTGGTTTGCACAGCTAAGACTGCCAGGTGAGCTATGAATTACTGTGGAAAAAGGCTTGGGAAAGTTTACAATTGTGTCCGTTGTTATGAAGTAACAAATAACATTGTTATAACCAAGTTATGTTGGGTCTACCTGAATACATTTTGTGTTCATTTAATCCTCCTTTAAGATTTACTTCTCCCCCTCTAGTGTGATTTTTTTCGTTTGTGTTTTCTCTACTCCCTCATTCCCCACCACTGTAACCACACCTCTGTGTATTTTTTTTCACACTGTAAGCTAAATAATAGGGACAAGTTTTATAGCTGCTGAGATTAAATGAGCCCTTCTGGAGTATTTCAAGAGGGACCAGGCCTCTTGAGCAGACTGGAAAGGGCCCAGGCTTGCATATGGGCAGCAGGTTCTGTGAGTTGATGAGACTGCTCCTGCTGCGAGGGGTGAGCAATCCCTCAATGTATCAGCTGCCTGCAAATGGCTATAAAACAATCTACCACAGATTGGGGAAAGGTTACAAACATATGGAATCATTCATTTGGCTATCTTTGAGATAGGAAAGAAAATAAAGCTGTGCAGTTTACCAAAAATATGTTAGGATACAGTGTCATTTTTGGAGGCCTGTTTTAGAGTCTGGTGCTAAGAAAGGATTTGTGTACTAGGGGCCTTCTTTGTACAGGCAGGAGGCACTCTTGGATGAAGCTCCAGCTTCTGCACCCCTAAGGTGACTGTGATGTGGTAAATAATCTGCTGCTTGGAAATAATTTTTTCTCTCTGCACAGGAAGGACACCAAAAAAAAAAAAAACCAGCAAAAGAAGAGGCAGTAGGTGGTTATAGGAGAACAGTCACACTTTGAAATCATTTGCTAGCCAAGTACTCAGTTTTGAGTCCTGGCTGCTTCAGGTTGGGATTCTCCATAGTAAATCTGCTGGGCTTTCTTCCCTATAAAGTGGGACTGTAGCAGTCTGTGTGTCTTTAAAGATGGCACTCCTTTCTCTTAGTCTGAATTGCCATGATTCAAGATTGTGGGTGAGGGCTTTCTCTTTTGCATGAGCAGAACTGTGAGTTTATTTTGCAATTCTGCTGAACTGCAAATAACATGTTACCCTGGTCTACTGAATGGAGCAGAACCAAATGTTACTCACTGCCAGTTTCTGAGCTGCCTTTCCAGATGCAGTCTGACCTGAGGAACTTTCTCAGTCCCCTGCCTGTGCCTCCTACCCGTTTAGTTCCTGCCCAGCCTGCAATGGTTTGCAGGTCTGGGCACTTCCTCAGCCCACTGGACTTGCTGTTTCATCAGAAGTTGAGCGTGTTGCCTTCATGGGGCTTTTTGGTGTGGCTTTTTTTTTTTGCTTTGGTTTTTTAATCTATTGTTATATGAACGGATGTTACTTGACCGTTCAGACAACCTACATTACAGTGATGACCGTTATCCTGATTATCTTTGTCTAGCTAGACTTGTATGGTCTCTAGGGTTGCAGAACATATAGAATTGCAGTTAGTGGGGATCTGTGTCCACTAAGATGTAAAAACGAGACTAGATTTTAAGACCATGCTTTTGTCTTACGGTAGGTGTATCAGCCTTGATGCCCTCTTCCATGAGGCTCTGCCTGTATGCTGTGGGTTGCAGTGCTCTTTATACATGGTCCTTGGCATTTAGTTGGTGATGAGTGCTGACTGACACCTTCCAGTTCAGCATCAGATCTGGCAGATGAAACATGCTTTGAGAAGCTCGCATGAAGGGGCAGAGAAGAAAGGGGGGAAGTAGATATCATTAAGGGCCTTTTTGATCCTGGCTTTTCTTACACGATTGTCTGGGGTGGAGGAGGAAGCTGGTCCAAGCAGTCCCTTCCAGTCCTTCGACAGTGCTTGCTAATTTGCAATTGCTTTTTACAATTGCCACTCTAAAATGGATATTTACATAAACAGCCATGAGCTGGACCAAAAGAATCATGAAAAAAGTCGGACTGTATTGGAAGCTGTTTCTAGTAGCACTGCCTGCAAACAAAACAAGATGTGCAGTACAAAACCTATTAACTCGATTTGCTATATTTATGCTTTGTGTATTCAAGAACAGCATGTTGCTATGGGACATCATGTAATCCAAATTGCCTTGTAGGGACTTAGAGCTTTAAACCATTCCAGAAGTTTCACAGTACTTTCTTCCCTCCAGAGGCCACCTGGCAGCACTGCAGATATCCACATGTGATTTTCATCTAAGGTCTTCCCCAGCTATATATAAATCATGGTAGCAAAATCATCTGAGGATGCTAGTAACTCTGAAAAAAGCCCTTTGGGTCTCAAATGTAAACAGGCCTTTCCTAATGGGGTTCAATCTGTTTCACTGGGGCTAAATTCTTCCTTTGGATGCACTATGCAGTTCTTAAATGTTTTAAAACCATTTTTGGGATGCTGTATAAATACTTTTTCATATCTGAGCTGCACTGGGTTAGTCCTACCTGAAAGGCTGATGCTGTATTTCAGGTATTGCACGCAAAGTGCCTATTGATGTTTTCTCCATGATGGTGGCACATGAGAGCCTGACAAAGTCTTCAAGTTGTTACTTGTGAGGAGTAGGAAAAGGTGGCTTACCTGGCTGAAGATCCAGAACAGGGCACTTCTTTCACAACAGGCCTTTGGGGCCACACACCACACCTTGTATATATCTGGCATTAACAGGCACTAACATTTCAGCTAGAAATTAGAAAATTGCAAAAGTGCTACTTGTGTAGCACTTCCTCGGCCCTGCCAGAACTTCTCCATTTTAAAAAAAAAAAAAAAAATCAATGTTCACTGGTGAAGGAGGCTAAGCATGGTTGTCATGGCTTGTGAGAAGACCACCTAGCTTGGAGAAAGGTGATCTAGGTTTCTCTTCCTGTCCTTGCACAGGAGATGGGTATAAGGTCACTATACGCTCTCCACTGGAAGAAAATCCACCTTAGCCAGAGCAGGCAGCGTTTGGGACCTGCTGTTCTCTTCAGAGTTTCTCAGGGTGCTGCTGTCTGCTCCTTGCATGGTCTGATTCACCTCCTCAGGTGTTACATGGGGAGCCTCAGTGCCATGCTTGGAGCTGGGATTTCCTTCTGGCGGTGTTAGGGGTTAACAGTCATCAGTCTATCAGCATCAGGTACCCCTTTGTACAGATCAGAGGGCTCTGAAGTTATTCAGATACTTACAGATTAAAATGGAAGTCTGTGAAGAATGTGGGAGTAGAAGCTGTATTCTCTAAGGGGATTCCAGTGCCATCATAAAACACAACATTAATTAGCAACTTCAATTCATTGAAGTCCATATGAGACACTGTTGCATTTGTGAGGCTTTGGAAGGTGCTCCAAAGGAAAAGATTCCTCACCCCCCCCCCCGACACCTGGAGTAAATGAAAGTCAATTGCGGTAAAATGACTTCTGCTGAACGGTGCAGTATGGGGAGTATGCTATGCCAGGGGAAAGCGGAAGAGGAGGAATCCAGGTGCTATGACTGCCACTTTAAAGACCCTGCCGTTGGTGCAGGCATTCAGGAACCCAAGGATAACAGAATTCCTCAGTGGCTGTTACTTCCACAGTCATCCTGTAGACATCCAGGCAAGATGTCCCTGGTTTCCCTGCGAGGCACAGTCTGCCACGTGTGGAAGCAAGCAGGAGATAAACATTAAGTGGAAGCAGATATCCATTATATTTGTGCAAAACATACCACAGGAGAAACTTTTTCAGTGCTGTGAAAATGGTGATGATAAAACCGTCCAGCAGTGAGGCAGTAGGCAGCGTGTGGCTGCTTTTCAGGTACTTTTGGATTAGCAGGAAAAATAATTGAGATGTGGTGTTTCTCCCCTTTTTGTGGTTTTTTTTTTTTTTTCCTCTTTTTTTTGGAGGGGTGGGGTGTCTTGTGGTTTTGTTTGTTTGGGTTTTTAGGGTTTTTTTTGTTGTTTATTTTTTGTTTAAGCTGAAAGCTGGAGTCAGCATTTCCTCCTGCCATGGCTAACTGTGCTATTACTACCGCAGCTAACAGAATAGGTGCATGTACAACTAATCATGAGATAAAACATTAAAGCACTATTATTTTGTAAGCATAGGCTTAAACATTGTGGACCTGGGTCTAATGGACATGCAGCAGAATTTGGCATAATTACAGAGTTTTTGGTCCAAACCTTGTAATTCATTACCTTAGGGGTCTGGAGAAGTCTTTCAGTAAGCAGCTATTTCTAATACCCAGTACCTAAGACTGGTTGATGATCAAAGGTTTTTATATATTTTTTAATTTTTTTAAAATACTAAAACTAGTTTTATTTGTGTTGCCTGATAGCAGTGGTGGGTAGAAGTGCTTAATTTATTCTAAGTGGGCTTTAAAATATGTACAAAAATGCAGCAGGTGGATGATGTAGTGCTGTTACATCTTTCCTTTTATCTAGGAAAGTGGAATGTAATTGCATCAAGTAGTGGTTCTGAAATATCAGATGTCCATTAGTGCATAATTAGCAAGTTAATGATGTGTTGCCAAACATGTGATGACCTCTTTTTCTCTGCCAAACTTCTAGATACTGTTACTTATTGCATTAACTTCTTGAAAAATGTGCACTGGTGGCAGTATGCTCAGCAGTGTCTTCTCGTAAGGCTTCTCTGGCTCAGGCCTATTTACATGAAATACTGGAAGTCCTGGAAGTGGACTGAAGGTCTCTGTAATGCCAAGCATGCATGAAAATGTTATCCTTAATTTTTGCTGTTGCCTTGAGTACATCTGGGCCCAGCAAGTCTAGGCTACCTTAAAACACAGACAGTATAACAAAGCCGAAAGATCATCAATAAAAATGGAAATTCTGAGCAATCCATAGAAGCGAGTCAAATTCTTACAAAGTTTACTCCAATGGGATGTTAGGACCTGAGACCAGGATCTAGCACCCAGTCCTTTTGCATGCTTTTTCTGTGGTACATACATAGTGTATGATTGTCTGAAGGAATAATTAATTACAGATTGACTTTGATCTCTTATTCACATAAGACTGACTAGCTTAGGAGAGCCAGGTTATTCACTAGAGTAAGTCTCTTGCAATAAGTTTGAATCCAAATGTCGACACTTTAATTGAAAATTGTTGCTGATTAGAAAGGAATGGTCTTTTGTTCATTTTTGACATAGTATATCATGTTAGGTCAAGTTCCTTTTGGCTCATATTAATGAGATGACTGCACTGATGATTAAAAAATAATAAATTAAAAAATTGCTCTCTAGCTGCAAAATCCCTATCTGTTTGGACAGCGAGTGTTGTCTAGGGTGAGCAATTGCACGTTCCATCAGAACCAATTTTGGTATTTGATTATGGCCTGAGAAATAGCTTTGTGCGCACTGTAATATTATTCCAAGAATGATACTAGCTTTTGAAGTGCATCATGCTAAATGGAAGATTCATTGCTCATTTCAGTGGGTAAAGTAAGATCCTTTTAAAGATTTACTTATAATCTGGCAGATACAGTTTAGAGACTTGCCTCTTTTTTAGGATAGTCAGGTGGACTTTTGAATGCAAGAATTTTACATTACCCCAAACGAAGCTTGGATTACCTTTACCTGTAAGTGTCTGGCATATCTTTTTATTCCTGAGCTCCTTTTCTTTGCCATGTTCGCATGTTCTGCTTATAACATCTCCCTCTTTGATCACCAGCTCTCATCATGCCTTCTTCCATGCTAGCTTTCACATAGATCTGCTTCCATCTCTTGAAAGATTAAGTGATTTTTCTCTCTCTTTTCCCATTCTTTTTTGGATATAGTTAGTTTCCCCCAAGAAAAAATGATGTTGGTCTCCTAATAAAGATGAGTTGTGTTATGTACTGCTCTGGACAGCCTTGTGGTGTTACCTTTAAAAAGTTGCATTTGCTAGTGCTGCTTTAAGGTTTACAGCTAGGCAAGATCTATCTCTTACTTTGTTCATCTCGATCTGAAAGGTCCTGTTTTTTAGTGCTATATATGCTACTGCTTATGTTAAGTAATAAATATATACAGGGCCAAATTCTTGGGCTGTGTAACTCTGCATACACTATACTTGCTTGGAATATGTTTTTATTTATTTTATCTTATTACCTGCAACATCAAACTTATTTAAGTTAAATTGTAGAGTGATTCAGAATTTGCTGAGGAAGGCAGGCTTTTAGCCAATTTCACCACCTCTGAAACTTACTCTTTTTGTGCTTAGCACAATCTAATTGTAGATAAACACAACAGAAAACTCTGCCAATTATTCTCCTCCATTTCAGATTTGGGGGGGGGGGGGCAAGAAATTCCTAAAAAAATTAAGTTATAGAACAGAAAGGTGCAGCTTTTCCCCCAGAGGAACACAGAGGTACTTAAAAGTGAAAATGGGAATTAAAGTGATATTTTCTTTGCAATGACAAAAATAAATGTTTGATAAACACAGGGGGCAAGAGAAAATCTTACTAGATTGCCATCCGCTGGAGAATTTATTCAAGAAAATTGTGGTTTGTGTGGAAAAAATGGCTGCTGTGAAGTTGTCAATGTTAGTATGACCTGTTGAGACTTGCAGATGGAAGCACAAGTTGTGCAGCTTAGCTCTGCCTGCAGAACAGCTGTACCATGCACAGTTACCCTGAGATGCTGGAGAAGAGAATGTGTATTTGGTACCAGCTCACCTGGGTTTCCACCTGCCACATATACTACTGAGGTAGCTTGCAAACAAAATGGGACTCCTTGACTGTGCTATCATCATAAGTCTTTTATGTGGGCTAGTAGTTGCTGCTCTGCTCTGGAAAATGGAAGCGTTGATATTCTGCTCACCAGGTACAGCTGTTAAATAAGGTCCTACCAAACAGGATCACTGAATCCTGTGAACTCAGCTATATAAATGGCGGTAGTCTCCAAATGCCACGTTGGTGTTTGCTGAAAACAAGAGAGGAAGACTGCAAAAACAACTTTCTACAGTGCAAAATCTTTCTTTCTGAGCTAGATGACCTGATTTAGGACCTAAAATTGCATGGGAATGAGACACCTTGACTTAACTGAATTCAACTTCGAAGTTAGCCCTTCTGAAGTAGTGGGTTTGACTAGAGACAGCCAGAGGTCTTTTCATATCTGAATTCTTCTATGATTCCTCTACCAGTTACAGCAGAAGACATAGACTAACATAATTGGAGGAAATCCTGAGTGATTTCTATTCTGCTGTGAAGATACATCTTTGCTGTGAGAGTGGATTTCCATATATTTTCCTATTGTTTTGTTATTTATTTGAGGTGGTGGAGGGGGGCAGACAGAATGTCAGGAACTGAGGAGTTTAAAGAAAGCTAAAAGAATAATCATTAAAACTAGGAAGAAAGTGGTGTCATTTGACAACTTAAGAGCTTAGCGATCTTTCCCATTTTGAGCTAGATGAAGCTGTGAAATGTCAAGTGATCAGGGTTTCTTGGGTTGAGCTAGGACAGGGAAGATTTGCTGTATCCTTGTTTGAGAACAAGTCAATTAACACATGCCTATTTTTTTTTTTTTTTACCCCTATCCCCCTTCCCCACTTTAACTGTAAACCAGTCAAAAACATGAGGTTGTCTAGAAAATGCAGATATGATAGGCATGAACAGTTAGGAAATTTGGGAGGATGACCTTAACTTTGAAATTCAAATTGTGTTAAGATTAATCCTTTCTAGCAAAACACTCATTTGAATTAATTGGTGTGTTGTTTGATTTTATTTTCCCAGATGATACCATTTATTTTAAGCTTCCTATTTGTTTAAAGGCCTCATCTTTGATCAATGGCTGGGATATTCCATAAGTAAGCAGGTTTTTTCTGAGGTAAAATATATGTCTAGAAAGTATAGCGAAGAAAATCAAGGAATCATACCTTTACCTGCTCTTTAAAAGACTATTTTTAATCTTGACATTCTAAATAACTGTTTAAATCATCTACAAGAAGAAATATATCAATACCATGATCTTATATTAAAAAACTCCACCAGATGTGACTGGCAGAGTATGTGTATTTATAGCTTCTATATTGCTGCTGTAATCTACATTCATTTCTCCGAATCCACAGAGTTGTACAAGCAAGACTGCATCTCTTAAAAGCATTTGAATGATTACTTGTTCGTGTCAGTGTGTGTAGTGGGGCAAAGGAAAATTCTTTTTCTTTCCTCCACTAATATACTCTGTAAATAAATAGTGTTAAAAATTATCACCTAGTTGTTTGATCTACATCATGCATATTAATTCTGTGGAAAATGTGTGATCTCTTATGGCCTTGAATGAACTGCCTTTTTTTTTATTTTTCCTAGCTGTCTTTTTAGAAATAGAAAATTCACTTTAAGTTTTCTGTAGCAAAAGATGCTGTCAAGCACTGTAAGCAGTTCAATTAGAATATGCTTATTTTAGAAAGCTGCTTAAATGAGACTTAACAGTAGGAAAAATTGGTGTTAACTCTGCTTTTTAGAAGTGGTGCACCTGGGTTCTGATACATTATGCTTATGTGAAGAGGACAGGACTGGGTCTTTTTAGAGTGCTCATTTAGCTGTTGGTAAGTGATTAAGTGGTACTTGAATAGGTTCTGCATTATGTGGAAAACTCTGATCTCTGGCTTCTTAAACTAAAAACTGCAAAGTAATAATGAAGGAAAAAAATACGTGGGATGTAGTTAATATTTTGGTTTTGCACTTCCCCACTCTCTTTATTTTAGACTGAAAACAGACTGTGCCTTTAGCGAACTGGGATGATCAGCTACCTAGAGATATGCCCATTAAAGGTTTCTACTGCAATATCTTTTTAGAAACTCTTTTTAAGTTTTCTTTAGAATGAAAATGTGCTGACAGTCACAGAGGAAAAAAAATCCATTCCCCACTATATTTTCCCAGAGGATTATTTTTTATTACCAACGTACATGAATTACAGTAGGATGCAGTAGCTAGATAAGGCATTAATACAACCCTTCAGAGTAACATTTCAGCCCTGAGATTAATCTAAATCTACCCAGGCATCTAAAAGCAAATGAGAGGAAGTAGGAAATGAAGGTAGGAAAAAAAAGGGGGAAGAGGAGATCTGTCTTGGGAGAATAATTCATATAGTTTTCCAGGATTATACTGTGATCTGTGAGCACTGAAATACAGACTCTGGATGCTGGAGAAATACAAACCAAAACATTACTTTAAGTGCCAAAAAGCCTTTTCTGCCAGGGAATGGGGTCTGTGTTCCACTAAAGCATGCCAGTGACCTGTTTAATCTTCATCTGCCTTTCTATAGCACACAGGTGATGTGCTTGACAAGAAGCCTAAGCACTGCCATTTTTATTGGGCAGGAAGGTTTGGGGAACTCTTGTCAAAGTCCCTGTATCTGTAGAGACAAGGCTGCCTAAATGGGGAAGGGTGAGGTGTCAAGTCACTAAAAGTTGACTTTTCTGCTTGTCTTGTTAATTGACAAAGCCTGTATCTTTGCCTCTCAGCTTTCCTTTTCTCCTTCCTCCACATCGTTTTGAAAACATCTGGAAAACTAATTTTTTACATTTTGGTGTTTTAGGGGGCTATTACAGTCAAGGGACTGGGAACCCTGAGGCAGACTCCTACCGCTCTGAGCTCTTTCTTTCCCCTGCTTATGCTGGTGTTTCAAGACGACAGGGAATATTGGCACTGCCTTTCCCCACACAAATGCGTAGTGCTTACTGCAACAGTCCCACCCTTACTGGGGCCCTCCAGTCACAAATTAATGAAGAATAAAGATGATTGTTACCATTTTTTTGGAACAGTCACAGCTGATCAAATATCTTCCTACCATGCTTTAATACATAATTAAAAAAAAAAAGTCAATTTTAAAGGCAAAACTAGCCACACAGCACCTGCCCTCGGTTTTTTTTTTTTTCCCTTAAGTAGCACATCTCTTTGCTGACGCTTGACTGCAGTGACTCATCATATGAGGCTAAATCAGCCATGTAACGTAATGCAGCGTGACTGATTTAGCCAGCTCTGATGCAGCATGATGAGAGTAACTTGGACCAGGAAATTTCAGCTCCTTCCCCCTCCTCTCCAAGACTAAGAACAAAGGGAAAGTTAAACATCTTTCCAGCAGTTAAGTATTTTGCTTAGGGGAAAAGCTTTTTGTTTGTTTGTTTTTTCTGTCAGCTAAGAAGCTTGTGTTAAAGAAATAAGCATTAAGATCTTGAACCAGAACTATTGAGGGATCTGTAGGCAGAACTTGCTAAAAACATCTGAGTATAACAAGTCTTTAGTGCCTTCAACACCTCAGACATTTACCCAAATATGCAGTGAGGATTTTTGAGGATAATGCCTTAAAATGTTACCTTGTGCTATATAATATACATAGCATATACACATGCTGTGTACGCTCATGCACATGTAGCAGCTGAAAAAGTACATGAATTTGACACCTGACTAAATTACATCTGCTTATCCAGGTACCCAGCATCAGGAGAGCCATGCTAGTTGCCTCTGGGGCATTCCTTATGCCACGCTGGTCAGCAGCAGTAGCATCATTCTGCCCAAACACCTTTTGCTGAGATTTAAGCTAAGAGAATTTACTTCAACAGTTTAGCATGCTGAGCCACAGCAATAGTCTCAGCTGATACATGGCAGCTTCTCAGGCCTCAACAACTTGATCGTGTGCGTGAGCTTTTATCTTTGAATGCTCCATGTATTTCTGCTGACATGAGTGAAGCTGGCTTTGCACACCTGCCACTGAAATTCAGACCAGACTGTTGCAGAAAGTCAAACAAATGGTGGCATTTTGAGAATTGGAGGAGGAGTAGGTTCAGAGGCAAAGGGTGAGTGAGGGTCTCCTGACTGTGTTGTGTGTTCTTACTTATAGGAAAATCAAGTGGATGCAATTATTACTGAACAAGAGTGACCATATTTTGCAAAGGGGAAATGTACCCAAAAATCCTATTCAGTGTCAGAGAATATTAATGGGCTGTTTATGAAATAAACAGGATAATTTCCAACTCAATCCTAAGATGGAATAGCAGAAAGTAGAGAGGTATGAAGGAGCTTTTCTAAGCATTTGTGTTTCTTTAGATGTTTGGCTGAACCATATCAAAGAACTAAGTGTGAGTGGCTTTTACTGTTCTTTCCAAATTTAGATATTAGGGTAATGATGAACTCTGCTTACACAGTCCTTTCTCCCTTGAATATGGTCCCTCACATCTTTTTTTACTGACTATCATTAATTTAGGAGTTTTACAAGACAAGATTTTTTTTGTGCAGGTACTCTTATAATCAGTTTGAAGTGCTAGCCTGTGTGTGTATATATATACATATATAAAACCCTTTATATTCTTTTCCTTGTAAGACAAGAGGTGTACTGAAGAGAATGGGTTTGACGTGACAGTTGCCTTAAATCCTACCTGCGATCAGCTTCTGAGGCCAGAAAATATCAGTTGTCAACCCTTAGTCCAACAGAACATCCTGAGAGGTTACATCTGATTTCAGGCTTTTTAATATTTCCAAGAGTTTGGATTTGAATTCTTTTTAGTTTGGATTTGGATTCTTTTTAGTTTGGATTTGGATTCTTTTTAGTTTGGATTTGGATTCTTTTTAGTTTCGGTTTAGATTTTTTATTTCAGCCTCAGAATTCAGGGAATAAGCTCCTCCACCTTCAAGTGAAAAGGAAAATTTCATTATAATGCATACAGATATCCCCCCCCGCCTTGCTGTTCTGTGAAGGGTAGATGTGTGTTGACACATGTTCCTGCACAACAGATGTTAGCTCAAAGCCCTCTCTTGTGCTGTTTCCCATGTATTGGTTTTGAAATGCTTATTGCATCTTTTCTCAAGGTTTGTTTCGCAATACCACCTAAAGATTTTTAGATATTAAGATAATAATGATTGTAATCTACAAATTGCTAGGCAGCCTGAAGAGTGTCGGTGCTAAGCATAACCAGAAACTGTTCAGCTGAACTGGATCTTGTTAGATATGAAGGTCAGCCAGCACAGTTGGTTTCAGAGTCTTGGGTGGGGGGGGGGAGACGACACACAAAATTTAGTCATAATTTTACTTAAAATTTAGTATAAGACCCATGATGTTTGTTCCTTAAAGGACCTAGGAAAAAAACCCTATCATGAATTCTGACTCTTTTTTTTTTTTTTCTCTTAGATGGTCAAAGGAGTAGGAGTAAGTGGAAAGGAGAGTCGTGTAGTGACATATCCATTCACTTGGAGTCAGTCTTTCTGTCATGCTTACTGACTACACACCAGAGAAATCTGTATTGAATCTGAAAGAAATACCTGAAACTGGCATTTTGTGCTGAAGGGTAGAGTCCAATAACTATGTTTAATAGTAAGTGTACGAACTTAAGGCAAGAAATTAGGATGGCATAATGAGTGCATTGACAAAGAGGGGAGGAAGGGTGAGGAATTGCTACGTGGGTTGGGTTTCTGGTCACAGGAGAGGGTTTTTTTGTGGATACAGGATGAGAAAAATGTTGGGTACAGCTTATTAAATTATTGGGTATTTGTTTATTAAACAAAGCAGTACTCAAATAAGCTGCACTGATTTTTGTCATTCATCTAATGTTTTGCGCATTTTCTTGAACTTGTATTTCTGTGCATACTTAAAATGTTACTTTCCTACATAGCTTCTTTATAATCTGGTTTATCTCAGATTGTAATGTGGTTTACTGCTGTTTAGTTTTGTATTTTAAACAGCACTTTATTAAGCAATTCAAAAGTCATCTTCATCTTCTACAAAAATACTAAATATTTTTGCATATTTATGTAGGATTTCTGCCAATACCTGCCAGATACTTTCTAAACATGCTTAGTTCATGAGAAGTTACTTAAATATTAAGCACAGATTTGAGAAATGGTTACTGTGTACAAGTTAATTGACAGTTCTGTGCTTTTTCCCTAGTGTTAAGCTTAATTATTTCACACTGGTGATGCAGAATTTCATAGACCACAGACACAAACACCAAGTTCATGTTTCTGTCCTTTCACTGTCTAGAAGTTAATAGTGAGTGGTGTTCTTCAGTGGAAATTGTTATTCATGCTTGTCCCCAGGGGCCTGGGGTTAGATCTGGGGTTTGACTCTATTGGGAGGTGATAGACGATCTGTTGTTCTCTTCAGCAGGAACCAATTTAAGCCCTAAATCCTTGTTAGGCCCACTCTACCCAGCCTCCTCCAACATAATGTCTTTCCAGCCTGAGGCCATATTCCTGCCCACTGCTGCTCCTGTAGGATGTACAGATTTTATTTTGAAACCCATGATGATTGTCTTTAATAATCACATGAAGGTGTTTATGAAATGATTTTAAGTGAGGGGTGATGTGCTTGCACAGGATTGCACAGAATAGCGTAGGTTTGAAGGGTCCTCTGGAGATCACCTACTCTGCTCCTCAGCCAAGGCTGGGTTCAGTTACCAGCTCTAGAGCTCATGAACTCTGTGTCCTTGGATAAGCTGTTGAAAACTGTGTCCTCCTGTGTTATGAGAATGCTTATCTCACAGGTAGGGATTAATCAGTGTTCGAAAAGTAATTTGGGATCCCTGATGAAAGCCACTGTGTAAGAAGAAAATATGTGACCGCACAGTAGCATCTCAGAGATTATGATCACCACCATTTCCTTTCCTGAGCTTAAGGGAAAGTGGTGAGAGAGTTTGTAAAGGAGGGGAAACACACTTCTCTGTATGGTATTTATTTATAACACAAAGGACCAGCTACCCCTAAAACCTGTGTGTGTTTATCTTGCATATGTGGTTATGTGGTTTCAGTTATCTTTGCAAGAAAATGACTATTCTTGCTCCTGAGACCTATTTAAGTGATCATGACCTAAGTTAGTTCACAACAACCATCCTTTACAGTGCTTAATCAATAAACCCTGAAAGCAAACTAATCTTCATTTACTTTCAGAGGCAACTGCAGGAAAACAAGAATCGTCAGATAAAGCTGGGGATCAGCATTCCTACCTCAAGGCTAAGGGTCAGATATTAGTACACAGAGATTTTAAATATAGTTTGGTCTAACAGATACTAAAATAAGGACAGGATATAGTGGAAAATTATACCTCCAGGGGACAGCACTTTAATGCATGCAATAACTGATAAGATAAGCTTCTTTATTACCAAAAGAATGAATTTAAAAACCATATACAATTTGTCTTCATACTTAGGGGACTGAGGGAAGAGAGGGGACTATTAGGTGGAGATAAGTGGATCACTGGAATATTGTATTAATATTATGCTGTTTCCTGAGGATATTAGGTACATTAGGGTGGGAGGCAGGATACCCCAGGTAAAACACAAATCAGATGGATGTTTATCATGGTTGGTTTGGAAAGTTTTCTTTGTACAAACTTGATTCCCAGTACGGAGCTGTTAGCAATTAAATGTGAAAGGGGGAGCAGATGCTACAGAAGATACTACATCACTGACTACTACCCTGCATGATGTAAATGGGCAAAACTTTGTAGATGCTTTCCCAGCATCACCGCAGCATCTGTCTCCTAGCTTTAGAAATGCGGTTTCTTGAAGTATGCACATCATCTCCACTTGAACAAACAGTCATGGCAGGTTAAAGGATCTACCTTTGAAAAATAAACCTTGTATGTGTTCACAATAAACAGAGGGCTAATGGTAGTGACAGTATTTTATGTGGTGAACAGTCTTAACCCCAATGTGCTTCACTCCTCCTCTTGCACATCAATTTTTCTTAATTTCATCATTATTCTCACTTCTTTCAAATTGTGAAGTATTTGAATGAGGAAAGGATATAGTAACTGTATTTGTTCTTGTATGTACCTGGCCTCTAGGATGATAAGTATGGAGTTTCCTGTAAAATGTCACTGAAAGCCTCTGTTAGTTGCTTCTTCCCTATTTTTATTATTTTTGTTTCTAAATGAATGAAGGTGATGGTGGACATGCACTACCTTTAGTGTGGGCAGAGGATATGGGTCATTTGACCAGAAAGCAGATGGATGCTAGAATTCAGATTTGCTATATATATTTCTAAAAGCAGCACCAGAATTTCTTTGCTGTACCCAGCATGTGTGCTGTGTATGTATGTTAAAGCAAAGGCCAAAACTTCAAATTATTGTGCTTGAATGTTACAATTTCTTGGCAATCTTAATGGGCAAAACATTCTGCTTTTCTCTGAAACAACTGTGTATGGTCTTGCGTTGTACATATTACTTTTGAAAATTGAGAATTGTCTCCTTATTAATTATGAGAAAACTTGACATAGTGAAATTGATGACTCTGTTGTAATTTAATTCTGTCCATATATAATTTTGAATGTGCTGCCTGCAAATATCCCGTTCATCCACCACCTTTTTTGACTGGGACATCACTTCCCGACAAATCCCTACCAGAAAAAAATCATTAGATGGAGGGCTTTCATGTAGCTTTTCATTGGGTTAATAATTGACTTCCTAGTGGACCCCTCTGATTTGAAGGCCAAAACTTTCTTGTAATATAGACTATATAGAAGTAGTATAAATCACAGTGGGAGATGAAACGATGCATTTAAATGTGCTCAAAGAAAGAAAGAAACCACAGTATAGTCCAGTCTTTTGATCACTCGCCAATTGCCATGTTATTTAGGAATCATCTTGATCTTAATATTTTCAAAAAGCTCTTTTGTATTGATGATATCATGCTAATTCATAACTTCACCTTTCAAAAATATATATCCTAAATACAGTGACTTCTTTGTCCAATTTAAATATATTTCACCATATCAATTTCTTTTGCTGTGCCAACTTTGTTATTTCCTCTTCTTATCCCAATGCTTTGGATAACTGACAATCTCCTTTAAGGAGATAACGATAACAATTGTGTTTCATTAGGCTGGAGTAATACAGAAGTGCTAGCCATGGTCAAAAGACAATGGTAGAATTTTTATCCCACAGAATGTGTAGTGTGAGGGGTGACCAAAAGGTTACACAAAAAAGCAGAAATATAAATATATTTATATAATATTATACAACTATAAATTACTTATAACTATTTTTCTATCAGTTTTCTCAACCTGAAAAAACTTTTCTTTTGCTAATGTACAGTGACTTACCACTATACCCTCCTTTATCTTCTTGGTCCTCTGCTCTGCTGTGAGCATGTTGTTCTAATGGCAGACTAGATATTTTTGGTGTTTATGTGCATTTATTTCAGAAATAAATGTCTTGAAAATAGGAAAACCTTTGCAAGAAGTAGTAGTGAGACAGACAAAAGGGTTTGAGCAGTAAAATACTGAGGCATCTCTGTCTCTGAGGAAGATTTTCCCACAAGTCTTTGATTCTGAAAGTTTCCTGTCCCCATCTTTATCATCTACCTGGAGGGTTTAAATTGATCAGATTTTAAGTTGTGATTATTAAGGGTCAATGTTACATTTTGTATCCTGTACTATATTAAAGGCCATTAATATATAGGCCATTTTAACTATTCATATTGTACTACTTCATTAAAAACTGTTCAAAGGATAAACCAGTTAGACTTTCAGGATTAGCTCTCAGTGCTGGTGAGTGAAGGTCAGTACACTGAGGCCTGGACTGCTGTTGTGCAAGTTCTCTAAATATTTGTTGAGCCTTTTTTTATGCTAAATTAACAATTGATAAATGACAACTGCGTATACTGTTTCTGTACCATGCAAGTGACTAATCAAAAATACTCCAACCAAACAAAAAACCCACCCCTAAAACCATACCCCAACAACCTGAAAAGAAATATGAAACATAAGAGACCATGAAATCAGTGAGGGCTTTTTGAGTATGTGCCTATAGCAGTCGAGAGAATGAAAACATGCCATGAGCTGGCAGAGATACCTAAATGCCCTCTGGTCCTTGTAATGGGAACTTCAGCTGCTTTGGGCCTCAAAAGCTAAAGATGGTTTTCTTTTACCCCCGTTCTCTGGATGCAAATTGAATATCTGATACTTATAAATATCTGCAAAAAGCCTTGGAAAGCAAAAGTGGTTTTACTATGGCAAATGCTGATGTAAGAAACACTTGTGTGCTAGTGCAGATCATGAAATGGGTGTGAGAACTTGAGTCGATCTCTTTGCATATAGGTTTTGGGTTTGGGTGGCTTGTTTGGGTTTTCAGTTTTTATTTTTGGGGGGGTTGTGGTTTTTGGTGTTGGGTTTTGTTGTTGCGGGTTTTTTTGAGCTGGTATTTGGGCTACCATGGGTATTGATCTCTTGGAGCCAGTTGCTTGTCTTGTAACTCTGGTGTGACTAAAACAATCCCTGTCTCCTGAAAAAATTTCTTTGTGACCAGCTTTAGGAATTTGATTATTCAGGTTCTGCCACTGGGGAATCAACCTTAGGAAGAGTTTATGAAGTTATAATTAAGTTTCTGTCTGAGCTTCAAATAGTACAACTTCCATGGATATATATGCAGTGCATTTTGCCTGGTTTCAAACTCCTGCTAAGTTCTTGCCTCAAATTTAAGACATCTGTAGGTAGAAAGAGACAGCAGAGCATTTTAACTTAGACAGGGGAAAACTTATTATAGGAGACATATTTCTACTGTCAAAAGCTCAGCCACCAGTCATCTGTAACCAGATTCCCCTTGGTCACCCTTGAACAAGGTCATCACATCTAAGTGATGGGGATGGACATGGAGGTTTTTTTTTAAGTTAGTTCATCTTATTCTCAGTGGTGTTTTCCTCATAATTTTAGCCTCTGAACAAGACAAAATGACAAAAAAAAGCATTCATGGGGGTTCGGTGGATTGATGCACTGGATTTTCACCCATTGAGACCTACCTTCAAAAACTAGTCTGGCTTTCAGATGAAAATGAGCTTGCTACCTGTCTGCTCTGATACTGGATTTTGCAGCTTCAGTAAAAATGCTGCAAGTTTTGCCTTGACTGACTGCTGGCAGTTTAAGAAGGGAGACATACTGCTATTCAGGTGTTTGCAATGATAGACGCTGCATCAGTACTGTGGAGCCATTGGTCAGGAGGAAGGTAAAATGTCAGTCTGGTTTAGAAAAAGCCACTTTCTGAGGAGGTCTGGCTTACACTGAATTTTTAACACATTCTCCTTCCTGAAATGTATCTAACCATAGCTTTGTTTTTATCCAACCAGGAGAGCTCCTTTTGTCCCCCATTTCACCTAGCTTTCTCCTCTTAGGTGCATGTTAGTCATTGACGGATGTACTCTTGTGCAGAATAACATAAGGACATCTAAGCAAAACTGCATTTACATTAATATAACATGTTGAACCTTTTTTGTACCTGCAGTGTTCAGGCCATATTTATAACTGCACTTGTATGAAAAGAATGGTAACCTCTTCTCTAATCTTATTTCAAGCCGATGACCAATACCTAAAACTGTCTGAAAAGACATTCCAGGTGAATGTTAAGGAGGTTGAGACCTAGATGGTGCATTCCTTTTCTTTCCGTCTTTTGCAGCAGTGCAGATTCATGTCTGTTGTGGGACAATACCCTACAGTTCAGGAACAGGTCTTGTTTATGTTTCAGATCTAGTTTGAGTTCAATGGTTTGGGTTTTTTTAGTGGCCCCAAGAGAACCCCTTGAGCTCAGATGATCCGAGCCTGTCCTTTTGGGTGCAGACTGAGAACTGTTTCCCTGACAGAGGGTCTTTCAACAAATGGTCCCCAGAAGGTCCTGCAGACGTGACTGTATTTCAGAAAGGAAGGAAAGGGATTCCTTACTAGGGTTACAAAAAGGAATCATTCAGCTTTATCTACAGAGAACATTGAGGAAACTGTACTGTGCCTGGTAATTCACCACCAAAAGTATATCTGCAGGTTTGAAGTGACCTTCTCTTGGCCTGACTTTCTACACTGAATCCTTGGGGCAGCATCAGGAGATGTGTTGAGCCTAATGCAGAACTTATGTTTCATATATAGGTGACCCCTTAACTGGCAAAGTTACATAGCACTTTCATTGTCCTCCTTCCTGCTAGCTAGAATAAGCCTTCTGGGATTATTCATCAGGATAACCTGTGTGAGGGACAGGCCTGTGGAAGTGATGAGATAGTCACCCCTTCTAGGATATCAGTTCATATGAATATTGCTTCTGCCAGGATCTGTCACCTCACTTCCATTAATGCAGAGTTAGATTTCAACAGCAGGCAAACTTGTGTTTACCGTGGTAGTGCTTGCCCTGTTGACAGTGCTGAATGATTCTTAAGTGTTCAGTAAATCAGTGAAATTTTCTGAACAGTGGGAAGTTTTGATGTCATTAACAAAAGATGCATGTTAACGAGCAGCTGCAAATTAATTAGAACAATATAGTAGAAATTGCTTTTTTTTCTTCTTTCTGCTGCATATTGTGTGAGCCACTCAGTTACTGCAGGGATGGCCAGTGCTCCAAAATGTCCACAGTATTTGGCATCTGAATACTCCAATTTTCCAAATGTTGACTTAGCTTTTATGTCCTGCACTGACTGGTCCCAGAATATCATGGGTCAGAGCATTGCCTGCCTTACAATTCTTTTCCCTGTCAGTTTTCATATCACACTTACCTGGGGAGCGTATGAACACCTTTCAGTTCTGTGTTAGCCAGGATGACCACATGTCTGTCTCTGACCAGAGTGCAGTCTAGCCAAATGGGCTTCATTTTTGCTGAGGCTACCATCCAAATATAGGCAAATGGGATCAGGGGAGGCAAGGCAAACAGCATTAAATGTGTAATGATACCAATTAATGAGTGCTTGCCTCATGTTTTGGAATATGGGAAACCATTTCGCAAGGGTTGTGTTTAAACAATAACTGCCTACTTTCTTTTAAAGGGAAACAATCTTACTTTATTTCAGTTTGCTGCTTCTGCAGTGTCAGCTTCTTTAATTATTGCTATTTAATTATGTCATAGCATTTGAACTCTCCTCATTAACCTTCATCAGAGTGAGACACCTAGGATAACGCCCTGGCAAAACTAACATCTTGTGTAATTTTTTTTTCCCCTCCCTCCACCCCCTTCCCAAATCTCTGGAATTCATTAATTGAATGTTAGACCATCTGGGCCACTTAAGTATTCAAATCATGCAGCAACATGGGTAGTGTTAGCCTGCTATGGCTCAATAAACCTCTCATTCTCTTGTTCACGGTTCATTTGAATTTTGCAGAAAACTCTGGAAAAAAATGAGGCATTCAAATAAAAATGGTGCAGATAATGGTAGGAGGAGATGAAGAATTCAGACAAATGTTTACCCTAAGTACTGTGTGTATGTGGTACTGTCATCCCTCTAATTGAAAAAGGGAATGGGCTTTAGAGCAGAAACCCACAAGCCAGAGCACCCAGGCTCTATTCCTGTGCGACCTTCAGCTGTCACTATAGCTGTCCTTTCTATTTGAAAGCAGAGTTTTTATTTTATGCTGCTAAAGTAGCAGAGCCTAATTTCTTATTTGACAAGTGCTCTAAGATCCTGGGAAGAAAGGTGTAATAAAAGTGCAAAATAAAACTATATTTGGCAGTATTACTCCTGATTCTAATGGGTTTTAGTAGGATCTTTAATCCCTTTACCTACCATGAATAGATGTATTCTCTATAAAAGAAACTTTAAGCTGTTCCACTTTGTTTTGGTAACACCTTGGTAATGCAAATATGCCTTTAGAGTGTGTCTCATGATAGTGGAAAATGAGAGTCAGGGAATAAAATGTAATGACTGTAATGGGGATTCTTTAATGCAGTTGCTGGTCGTAGGCAGGATTTCCGTAGTTTTCATCCAGTTCTTTGCTTTCCACACTGCACAAACCTGGCTTATACTACCTATTGTCCCACAATAGTGTATTCCCAAGGCTTGTCTTGGATTATGGAATCAAATGTAGGCTGTGTTATGCCTAACAGAACCATATCTGTGGACTGATCTGAGGTTTTACCTGATCCCTCAGCTGTAAACTCCTGCGTAAAGTAGAAGCAGACCGATGCTTTCACACTGAGACTTGTTTGTGGTAAGTATGGGTATGCTAGCAATAGGAAAGGGCTGATCTTCATTTCACAGAGGAAGAAGGGAAGAGAGACTAAACTGAAGATTCTTTTTTTTTTTAACTAAATATGAGCATTTACCTGAGCTGCCCAGGTTGGAGACTCCAGGCTCACTTTGTAGTCAGTGCAAGGAGGCTGGAAGCTGCAGAGGGTGCCTGATCTCACTAAGACCTGTTTTGCCCTCTGGAGGTAGTCAGCTCATTACTTAAATCCAGGTGGGATGAATCCTGGTTGAAAGCCAGGGAGCAAGAAGGCAGTTAGGTGCCTGACTCCTTTATTATCTAAATCCCAAGGATTCAAAAAGGACAGAAGTTTTCTGAGTATCTTCTTGGATCTGTTCCTGCCTAATCTTTCCTGCAGCCTCAGGACTTCCTTCATCAGAATTTCCCTCCTGTATTTTTCCAGGGAGCCAGAGGAGCTCTCCATTCCTCTGCTTGATGCTACAAGTGACCTTTCCTCCATGTAACGTTTCTTGCTAGTGCTGGTAAAGGGGCTCTTGCATCAGCTTGGCTCTGTGCTGTTTGACTGCTGGGACTGATGTACAAACCTCACCATTGTCAGCACAATAAAGATATCCAAGGTTTCTACCTGTAAAAGTTAAGCTGAATGGGAAAGGATAGTTCTCCTTTGAGTTTAGGATATGAGGCACTGTGCCTGACCCAGATATGGTTATGGGTTGCTCAGTCATGCAGTGAAACTTCTTTGTTTTTCTTCAGGGAAAAGAGTTGTGTTCTATTTTTTAGTGGTCACATAAGGTTGGTCAATGCTGTGCTGACACTCCTGCAGCTCATATCTGCTGCAGAAGCAGCATCCCTACTGGGACTGTCACTGTTTCATTTTGGCTGATTGTTATTTCTTGCTGATCTTGGTGATGCTTTGGATTTTCCAAGGACAGGTTCTTCCTTTCCCAGTCCTTGATAATTAGGAGTGTGGAATAGATGCTTATTTTGTCTCCCTTACTGTTTGCATCCTGCATTTGTTGAGCTTCAGTAAGACTCTCTCTCCATCCACAGATAACTGAGTGAAATCTCCCCTCTAGAAACCTTTGACCTTGTCTCTACAAAGAGATCTTGCATTACCTGAACGAGGCTGTCCAAAACCAGGCTATTTCAGTGCTTTCCTTTTGTTAAGAACTTGATCCTTTTTTTTCTCCTCTTCATGCAGAAGCAAATAGTTTTCTTTTCTCATCTTGTCTTTTTTTCCTCTTTCCTCATCTGAAACTGAAGTGGAAAAGAGGAGCAGAAGAGCCATAAGCAGTGTAAAGAAAATGACAGACTGCTCTGTGTCACTAACTCTGCAGAGCAGGTCACCTGTTAGAGACATTAGCCTTTTATTGCCCATGCTCAGTGTTTCATATTTTTTATTTGTCTTTACTGTTATTTATCTGATGTAGAGACACGCATTTTTTTGACAATCACCAGCCAATAATTCCACATTTGTCAAAGAGAAAATAAGATAATCATTGTGTGGCCTGGTATTACTGGAAGGGCAGATTAGATTTGCTCAAACGGTGGCATTTTATGGTTACTTTTATGCTCTGTAAATAGAGGAAGAGACAGATTGGGGAGATTACTTTACAAAAAATTCCATTTCAAGTCACTGGGGAAGCAGGTAGCCTTCAGATCTGAGCTTTGCATAAGAATGCAGTGGAAGGGAGGATTTCTATTAAGACTGCCAGCTTTTTGGGGGGGGGAAACAAACCTGTCTGCTGCTTTACATCAACCTTCCTCCGTGCCTGTTTTCTCCTTTCCACCCACCTTGTCCCCTGGCAGTGCCATTAGAGATGAGCCAGTGACTCAGGGCAGTTCCTTAGCTGAGGCAAGAAGTCATAGTTCCACTGGCTTCAATGGAGCGGTAACAATTTATGCTGGCTGAAGGATGGTCCCTCATGGTTTGAACCTGACCCAGTGGTTTTTTTTCTGCAGTACTGGGATTTTTGTTTGATTCTCTGTAGTGACAGAGTGCTTGTAAATTTTTCACCTGTATCCAAAGATTGAGGCTGTTCATGACTGGCGTATTAATATTTTTCAGGACAGTTAAAAGACATGTAGATGCGGCACTTCAGGGCATGGTTTAGGAAGCATGGTAACATTGAGTAAATAGTTGGATTTCATGATCCTAGAGGACTTTTCCAACCTTACTGATTCTATGATACTATGAAAAGTTGGGTAAATTGGCTTGGGTAGACAGTAAATCTGGCTTCTGATAGAAAAATCTATGGATGTTTTAAAACAAATAAAAAATAGCCTAGTTGTCAGAAATCTGGGAGGGAATGGCTCAGAAGGATCTCTGTGTACTGTGCTTTTTTTATTCCACAGGTACTCAATAGTGACTATTGCTGGACACAAAGCAGGAAGCTAGATGGACCTTTGTCTTATCCAGATCATGTGTCATCAAATCAGATTTTTATTCTCCTGTTATGCTTAGATTGTGGAAGAATGGAAATATTCTGCCAGTTTTGTTGACAGCATTTAAGGAAGGATTGTGTTTTTATGCAGATCATAAGACAGTGCATGTCTTATTTCTTTAGTGAGGAGCAAGAACCGCCACTGTAGAAATGCTCTAATATGGATTGCTTTCATGTAAAAAATAGAAAAGTTCTTTTTTGACTATTTGCATACTTTTGGGTGACAGTTGAGTAAAAAGAACTTCTGGATGCTTGTTAATCCAGACATCAAAACTATGTCTATCTTTGCACTTGAGCTGTCCACCTACATGGGACTATTTCAAGAGCAATAAATGAAATCAGATCACGGTCTATCATGCTTGCCTGTACCCACCACAAAAAATAAATTGAGGCAGTTAGGGTAATAGATTTGTGTGTCAAACTCAGATGTGTAGATATCAAAATATCCACAAAACAATGTTTATTTTAATACAAATTATTCAAGGATGGTCTTTTTAATCACTGTTTTAGGTTTAAATAAAAAAAATCTTTTTATGCACACGAGCCACAGATGGAATGTTTGCTTTTCTAAATACTGCAGGTGATTGCTCATACTCTCCAGATTTGTCATATTTAACTTATTTTTGCGAAGCTTTTTAACCTTCTGAAAGGAGCCACCAGTTTCTTTGCCACCGATCATCTACCTGGTGCAGCAAGCTATGTGAATTCTCAATTGTCGTTTAGGCTTACCTTACTGTTAGTCACAGCAACTTCAAGTAGTAAGATACTCTGCTGTGCTGGCTAGTCTATAAGCACACAGGGGAATCATGGACCTATTGAAGTCAATCGTAGAATTATCTTTTTTGTCCACAACTTCATGCTTAGGGAGAAATACTACTTACCTGAAAGGCCTGAGAATGTGAATAGGCAAGAGGGGCAGCCAAACACGGGAAAGGGAACTCAGAGGTCAAAGCAGGCTGTTGTTTAGGCTGTGACGAAGCTCTGGGGCTGAAGGCCTGTTGAAACCTACACCAGCTCCATCAGTCAGTTGTGAGGAACTAGTTTTTCATCACAGTCCTTTGGACTCACTCTCTCCTTTTGCCAAGGTTGTCTCACTTCAGAAACGGGAGATGGCACTTTCCTTGTTTCTGCGCCCTGTTATCTACACCTCCTTACATAAACGACTCCTCTGTAGAGTTAGCTGTCCACATATGAGATAAGTAGTGGATCTCGTGAGAAGTCAGGTATTTATTTCTGGACTAGCCTCTTCTGCTGTCACAGTATATTTTATATAATTCCTTGGCCCAGATGTTGTTGTAGTAGGTAACTTATTATAGGGTTTTCATTACTATAGGTCAGTGATCTGTTTGGTTACTAAGTGAAAAATAGCCTTTTAAAAAAAAATAAAATTGAAGATATTTAACTTTGTGTAAACTCTGCACACAAACAGAGCAACTGCTGTAACTTATGTCTACTCTTGAGCCTGTCAACCCTGGCAGTGTCCTGCTGAGAGGCCTCCTGGAGTCAAGTGCACTCTTTCTCAATATGAAAAGGAATTTATATTTCTAATGCATATTCATACAATAAAGACGTGGGTGATCCACAGATAAAACAAAGGCGTTTATCCTAACAAAAGCAGTACTGTGAGAATTAATATGAAGGGAATCCTATATTGCAAAACTTGGAGTCTATCTCATCACGGGAGCCAACAGATGCAATTCTGCCCAAATTGATGGAGTGGATTTCATTTACCCCAACAGTGAATTTGTTACCTACCCAGCCAGACTTAATACTTTATGACATTAATAGATGAGAGGATCACTCCATTAATGCAGAAGATTTAGTAGCTATTTGGTGAGTTTTTGCTATCTTTGACATTTTAGTATGGAGCTTAATGATGCAGCAGTTTAGCATAAACAACCTGACTGTGTGGGGACATTTCTTTTCCTTTCTTTCTGGTACCTTCTCCAGACTTGGCATTCTCAGTGTGTATGTGACTTGGGACAGTAGGATTCCTTTTCAAGTGCACCTACAGGCTCTGCCACAGCTGTTAAGCTTTCTTTGAGAAGCAGGAGTTCTACAAGGGCACAGGTTAGTCAGTTTTTCAGAGCTTAAAATAATCCCGTTTCCCTGGTTCCTCAGAAGATGTTGTGTTTAAAAAAATAAAATAAAAAAAATTACACACTTTAATAGAAATACTTTTCCTTCATTAAATTAAATCTCTAAAGCCCAATAGCATTTTCAGTGCTTATATGAAAATGCCAGTGGGGATTTGAGATTAAAAGCGGTATTTTTGTACAAGTCAATGAAGATCTCAATAGGAAAGAACACTCTTCAAATATAAATTCCTCCAGTATCAGGAAAGACAGATTTTCTACTTAGGTCCTTGATAATACTTCCCCCAGCCTTGTTATGAAATTCTGTTTTCACATATCTGATATAAGGCTGTTACACATTAGCTCTCCATTTAATGAAATCTTATTAATGGTGCCTTTTTTATTATAGCGATATGCCAAGCTGCTCAGATTTAATTCATGTTTAACAGTAAACATGAGGTGCTGTGACCCATTTGTATGCAGCTCAGGTTCTTTTTTATCAAAAAAAAAAAGGGATTAAATAGCATATTAATAATAAAAGTAAAATATATCCACTACTGACTTATATCAGTATCATCTGAACATTGCCATGGAAGGCCACTACACATGTGTGACCCACAGCTAGAGGAGTAGGAAAGTAATATATTTAAAACCAAATTCTCAAGAAAGGTTTGTTTGTGTTTTTTAATTATTTTTTTTTTCCATCTTCTGATGTGTCCTACCAATTAAAGGAAAAACCCAACAACTTGAGGTCTGCATTTTTGTAGATAAAATACTGAGTGATCAAGGTGCAGATTTTAGGAAAGTGCTTTCCAAATTGTTTCCTGGGGAAGAGAAGAAATAGACATAAGTTGGTTTTAGTAATAAATACATGCAGATGTAAAGCTGTGTTTTGTTTTTTCCATTCAAGGATCTCAAAGCCATGTATAAAACCAGGTAATCATTACTAGTGTTATTAAATGGAGGAAAATAAATCAAGAGTTGTGAAAATAGATGCCCAAAAAGTAGTGTGGGTATGTATCCCTGTGATGATTTTGAAGGCGTCTGATCTGCTTACAAGAATCATCAGTCCTTCGGTAGTCATCTGTGCTTCTAGAAAATTCAAATAATAAGATTTAGAAAGCCAGCCTACTCAAGGCAGCCAGGTAGAGCATGCTGAAGAACAGACATTAAATTCTGTCCATATCTTAAATTCACTTGTTTGGTCAGCACTGAGAAGGTGCTCTCTCTGGATTCTCTCCTAGAGCTAGACAGGCAAGTTGAGGATGACTGGGAAAGAGAAACAACGTTTTGACATAACCCCTGTAACTTTTGGCTTTCCAAATTGTGTTCTAAATTTGAGCGTTCAGAGAGGGCACATCCTCAGGCTTTGGGGATGGGAAGAGGGACTTATTTCTTCATGCTGAAGCTACTTTTCTTTGTTATCCAAGTCAGTATTCATTTGGTTAGCTGTTGAGCAAGAGCAATCATGACCTTGTAATCAAGTATTCAGTGTGTCAATGTGGAAGGAGGGAAAACAGGATTCTGGTTCACATGCTATTTAATACTATGTATTTATATTAAAAAAAAAAAAAAAAGTCCTGCATTATAATATGTTTAGGATACTCCTGGATGGGCAAATGTAGTTCCATATGCATTCAGGCCAAGAAGGGGTTTTGCCTGGGGACTTCCCACGTGCTGGGTATGTCTGCTGGACCTGTAAGTATTGAACAAATCAGGGATTGTTGCCGCTGCTTTTTTTTTTTTTACCATGGTGTTTTTGTGGTGCTCTTCCATTAGGTACAATTTGGAAATGCCTGCTAATACTAGTGGGAGAGGCAGAGGTGCATGGATTTCTGGGGGACTTGGCCAAAGGGAGAACTTTAGTTGCCTATGGATACTGACATCTCCTGAACTAGGTGACAGCTGAATGCAGTTTTTGAAGATCTAAACTATGGACTTAAATGGGATTTAGGCTACTTTAGCTGCTAAATCTGTTTGTGGATTTATTCTTGAGTGTCTTTTGAAAGGTTACTCATCAGTTCAGTGGAAGAGCAACAAAAAGAACACAGGATTTTTTACTCTAACCTCATATTCAGACAAGACTACATCATGTGTTTGATAGGGGACAATGACCTTCAAAAAGTTTTCCATCATTTAGAAGCATTCTCAAAGTTAAGATAGTGGTCTGGGCTCAGCCTTGACAACTTCTGAAAAGTCTCTGCAGGGTTCAGTCCTAAATGTCATCAGTGTGGACGTGTCTGGTTTGAAAGTTTAAATTCTGCAATGATGAGAAAATCTGCTTGAACTTAACGGCATAGAAGCTGTATTTTCCTTCTTTGCCTTGTAAACATGCAGGATTGCATTACACCAGCACCCTAGAAACAAAACCGCTTAAATCCACTCTGACTTTAGCATGCAGTCTGTATGGTAATAATAGTGGCTAATGGGAAGATAGCTTCTATAATTATTATAATCAATAGATCAGGAATGCAAAGATAAAGCAAATTAGGAGTAGTCTGTTCTCTGTTTTTTCCAAATCAGTTCATAAACTGAGAAGACAGTCATAGCAAGAGCTGACCTAGCTTTTCATTTAAATCAAGATTTTGTGTCATTTACTGGTAAGGCCAGCAGGGTCCGTCAGCTGCTGTTGTTATTTTTCCACTTGTCTGGAGTATCTCTCTTAACTTTTGTTTCATCTGAAATAGCTCCAAATCTCTCAAACGTTTTTGACTGGAGAACAGCATGGTTGGGTAACATGGCTTTCATCAGAGGTGTAGGTCAGCCCAAGCAAGGATTGTCCCCACAGCCTGGTGGGGACAGGGAGGTGTGAGAAGATGCAGTAGAGATGTTTTGCTGGCAGTTACGCCAGTGATGTAGTAGTCTGTGTTGGGTGAGCTGTTTAACCCTTCTTTGCTTCAAGTATTCATCTCTTGAATGGGCTTGAAATTGCTTTTCTCTTGCTGACAAAGTGCTCCTTGAAAAATACCTGTCCTATAGCCTGAGGGATATTCGGGAGGGATTATCAACTCCTGCGCAGCTGGGGGACATTTAGCACAAACAGGGATGTATGTGGCCATGTTCTGCTCACTGATTTTTAACTCCACGAGGAACCCCAAGGTTGACTGTTTGCTCTGAAGCCTACCTTTGATAAAGTGAAATAATGTTGGATACTAGCTCGGCTGAACGTCATTAGCATTCTCCTGCTATATTACATGCAGATTTTCCTGGCTCACAAGAATAGCATTACATGGAGTCTGCATCCTGTATCAGCAAAAGAAATGCATGCATGCAGAGATATCGCCAGGGTTTATAGGCTTATTAGAAGATGCATAAACACTCCTTTCTTCCACCTCCTCTGTCCTTATTTCCTGCTGACATTCCCTCTGGCTGTGTTTTCCCTTCCTCACCCATATGTACTTTCAACGGATTGGGGTGAGGAGGGTTGTTTTCACTTTAAATAACTTAAAATCAGCAGCATAGTCTTTGATCTATTACCACCCTGTATTGGCTGACCCTTGGGTGCACTGAGAGATTTGGGGGTAAATATAAGCTCAGTTCTGTAGCTTTGGGTCAGGAATTCAAATCCTAGGCAGCCAAATTCCTTATAGTGAGGGGATGTGGATAAAGCCCTTGTGCAAATAAGAAGCACTGAGCAGCCAAAATTGTATTCTATGACATAGGCGTGCATGTTGAACTTTCCCCTGTATTTGTTCAGGAAATTCTGTACTGTGAATGAGGCAGGAAGATACAGGTGGGCAGGGAAGTTACTTAAAGGTCATTGATCTTCTTGCACCTTTTTCCATTTTTGTAAGTCTTGTAGATCTGCAAAGCATATGCAGCTGGCACCTTTGATAGTGCCGGATGGGTAAACATATCACAAATGAATTGCAAGTGGCAAAGTTCTAAGCTTTATGCTTCTTTTGGCATTGAGTAGCTCCTCGAGTTCAAGGCACTTAATTAAAGACCAGTCAACAATGTGTCAGTGCTGATGGAAGCAATGACACCATCTCAGGCTGTGGCATCCCTCTGTGATGTCAACAGCTGTCTGAATTTTTTATCCTCTCTTTTTTTTTTTTTGTAAATATCCCCATTGTGCACACTGACTCACACTTTGTATTAATGAGAAATGTAAGGCTTTAAAGAAACAATTGCACTGTAGCCTCATTACTATGAAAAATCCATTACGTGGAAGTAATTTGTCAAAGCCAACTGTTTAGTTGCTGTAATTTACATATTTATCAAGTTTGATTGGAATGTAATGGCTTTGACTTTCTTCATTTTTTTTTAACCTTTCTAACCCTCTTTCCATGAAGAGGGCATTTTTCATTTTATGGGAAAGGACAAAACATAATTCAATTTACATTCACTAATAAATATACATGTTAATGTTTCAAATAATGCCATTTTTTTTAATGTTTGAAATGAGTTAAACTTCCATGTTTTTGCAAGGAAGTCGATGTGGGATCTTATCAATCCATGAAGCGTCTGTCTCTACCAAGGGATCTGGCTGGCAAAGAATAGACAGCACAACACTCTGTAAATGAGATAATGAGTGTCAAGATATGCAGTTAATATTGGATCTCCATAATTCTTGTAGTTGAAGGATCAGACACGCATGGGTTTCCAGCATAATCACATGATTTATTATGGATGATTACATTCATTTGCATCTGATGCTGGGAGGTTTGTGACAGAGCACCAGCTAGAAGCATTATATTCCCTTGAATACAGGGCTGAAGACCCAGGAGGCTGCTGAGGACACTGATCCACACGAGCATCTTACACCCGAGTGAGCTGTTACAAGACAGGCAGGCGGAGGTGACGAGAGCTTGCTGTAGCAGCTGATACTGGGAGTTGTTAAAGTTAAGCAATGTGGCACTGCTTGTTTGCAACTGGCCTCAAGTGAAGAAATTCCTTCCCCTTGCTATGGAAAAGGCTAGAAAATATGATACAGTGGCTGCAAGAATGACAGGTGAAGAGCAGAATGCCAGCTCTCATCTGAGCATTGAAACTTTCTCTATAAAAAGATTGCAAGGACATGAGAATTGAGCAGATCTGTGCTGTGCCTCTGTGTAAGGGTTCATCTGAAGGGGTCAGTTCCTCTGGAATATTCTACAGCCTGAGCAAAAGCTAGAACAATGCATGCAAAATTAAGGCATTTTAAAATATATAAACACCAAGGGAAGAGGCAAGTGAGAAATAGATTGAAATTCAGCAGAATAAATTGCTGGCTGAATACCAAGAAAAATATCCTCAGGGTGAGACAATGGAATAGTTTTCCACAGAAATTGGGTGCTGGCCAGATGAAGATGGTCTATATGAGCTAGAAGGTCCTTGCCAGATCAAATATGAAAGGGAATACAGGTATTTTAGGGACTAACTTTGAGAGGGAGTGAATATCAAGCAGCAGGTGGCCAGCCACAAATACAACCTATGTTACAAAAAATGATCTGCTACAGAAGCTGTGGCATCCAGTTTGTCAGCCCCTTTTCTGTCCTCTGCTGCTTCACAGCATCTCCCACTTGACATTCCTGTCTTTGACGTGTCCCATCCTTTAAATAAATGATGACTGAGAGTGATCCCCTTGAGCTTCAACTTGGAGCGTGTTTTTATTAATTTATTTCTTGCTGTGCTAGATTTCTCCCCTTCCACTTTTAAAGGCTCCTTTGACTTTAATTAAAATTCTCTATAGGCTTAATGCCTTGAGAGACTGAGTGTGCATGTGTGTATAAATTGGTTTTAACAGTTTCCTGACTAGGTATGGTTTACAAAGCTCACACAGCCTTCCAGTGCTCACGTACACAGGCAACAAAATCTGCTTTCACATTACGCACCATGCTGCATTGATTGACTGTGCCTCTGAAACTTATTGTTAACTAATGATGGGACAAAAAGGACAATTAGGATTGGTAGACATTTGTGTGTATGTGAAGTTAATGTGGTGCTTACAGACATCTTAGAAAAGAATCACGTCTGTGAGAAGGACTGTTCTTGGTTTCATGTAAGGCAGGGGACAGACGCAGCAGGTTGGTTAGAGAGGAAGAAGTTTTTATGTGTCCAGGTGGGATTTAAACATCTTTGTGATAATTGTTTTTGCAACAGAGGGGAAATGTCATAAGCAGCATCTGACTAAGAATGGCAGCTTACTTAATTCTTGGCCCTTAATAAAGGCAGAAGGTGCCCTACCTCTGGGCATGCTTCTCAACATTTTCTTTTGAAGGAAAGGACAAGGGTGTCTAGGACTTCCTTCTGTCAGACTGCAGGATATGTACTATAGGTCAAATATTCTTAGTACGCTTCTGTCTGAGGTCATGTCTGTGACACTTGGTGATGCTGGAGTCATAGTCAAAAGTGAGTGGAATACATACACCTAAGCAAAGTTTATTTAAGACTGTTGAGACTCCTCCTAAGCCACAGACTCCTGACATCACGAACCTGTGAATAAAAACTATGAAGAACCAATGAACAAAAGCAGGGGCCTGGCCAGCGTGACCAGGAGAGGCCACCTCACTTTTTGAAAAGGGGACACATTCCACCCCATCTTTGCCATCTCACTTACAGTAAAAAGAACCTTTTTCTCATCCTGATTTGAAACCAATGTCTAACATTACAGTAAAGAAGGACTTGCTTCTGGCTGGTTTAGGGACATGTGTGAGTGGTTCAGCCCTGACAGTAGTCTGCATCCCCCATTTTGCTGCGGTATTTTGAAGTTTGAATTTGGTATGTAAGAACATCTACTGAGCATCTTAATTTTTGGTGCTGCAGGTTCGTGTCCAAATTCTGATCTTGGGCAAGCTGTGAATGTGAAGAGAGGTGTCTTTTTCTTGTCTTGTGGGCTCAAGCCTCTCTCTGAAGAGAGTGTTGGTGCTTCCTGGAGAGGTCAGTGTCACATTCTGAGGAGTGCTGCTCTTCATGAATCTCATTTCAGCAGGTTGCTTTTTACTGACCGCTAGCTCAGCTACCAAAGAGCACACTGTCATAGTTCAGTAAAGGCCAAAGCCTCTTGCAGAACACCTTGCACTTCCTGTCTGGGATCACTGCTTTCAAGCCAGGTCTTGTACACTGAAGGCTTTATTCTGCTTAACCCTCTCGGTCCCTCTTCCTCCTCCCAGGGAGGGTCTGATGCAGCAAAAAATAAGAAAAATATTAATCTCCTGTGTCCTGTAATTGAGCATGGGGTGTCCACACTTCTTTATAATTACTGTTTTGGGAAGAATAAGAGAGAGAAGGGTTCATGTTGTTCAAGTCAGTGTCTAAAAAGTGAAATGCAGGAGATAAATCTAGTGGCAGTGTTGGCTGTATTGCTTCACTACTCCCCCAGGTTTGAACCTTTAGCCCAGCTGGCTGGAACCTTGGCTGCTTTTCTCTCCTTTCCACCCCCCGCCCCCCCACCCCGAGTGAGACCTGGCCCTGCTTAGAACAAGATACTTGAGTATGTATCTATCCAGCTTTGTCCACTATTTCATGCCTCTCACATTTTTATTTTCGCTTCTGTTCCTGTTGTGCTTTTTTTAGCCTGTTTAAGAGAAGAATATGTGGCATAGCCCTAGTGAGTAGAGTTTTTCCAGTTATAGCTTCCCAGAAACATCTTTCCTGATTTCTGCATGTTGTCTTGCAGCTTGTTCCTTCCCTGTTATTTTAACCATGGGCTTTGAGAGGTTAGAGATGCTGGACTGGAAGATTCTGGCGTTGCATCTCATGACAGCTATAGATGTCCTAGATGTCTTTTTCAGCACTGCCTTCCTTGGAAGGATCCATGATAAATGCAAGGATGTGGTTCTGAATCTCAGAGAAACTAGAAGAGTTTAGAGCATAGCTGTACTGGGATTCTTAGTTCTGTTCTGAAGTGCACACGGTTTTGCTCAATTTTTATAAGGGAAAACCTAAGCACTGAAGTTAATCACAAGCAAATCAACAGCAAATCTGGAAAGAACAGAACAGAGGTGTCCTGGCTGCTCCTGTAGCTGCTGGACTACTCTGTGAGTGGTTGGCAATTCCCTCTTTGCTATCTTGGCTGAAATTCTGACATAAATTATCCTCTTATCTTTTAGCCCATGCATACTTGTAGCAAACAAACATAGCCTTAGCCCTCTCCACTGGAGAGAGCTGATAGAGAGTTGCTTTATTACAGGCCCTAGCAATATCTTTTGAATCCCTGGATTTTAAAGACAAACTGAAAAGATACCAATGTAACTGTAGTATTGCAGGTAAAAATGTCTTGCATCTGAATATTTTATTTCTATCCTTTTGTATAAAGTGAAGGCTACTGGGATGGTGAGCATTCTAGAGGGATGATAGCTGTGAAAAGAGAGCAAGATAGGTACCAGTTAGTATCAATTCCTTCCCTAAAGATGAGGCCTGTTTCCTTTGTGACTGCAGGCAGCTCCTTAGTGTTTCTACCTTATCTTCATTGATGTGGGACTGTGGAGCTCAGCTAAGAGAACCCTGTGGAATGGCTGAAGATCTTTATTATTGTCAGTGATGGTAACTGCAGAAGTGCTGCTACAGCCATAAACTACTCATTTCTATCTGGTGCAAAAATCTGAGAGATGAATAGGGTGTGTTATGGTTTATTCAATTTATAATTAAATGTTGACCATTGAAAGAAAAAAGAAAAAGGAGATGATCTGCAGATCAGAGTTCATGTATTCAAATACAGATGGGTGAGTTCTGACTCTATGTAATTTGAGGAAATAGCATTGATAGACACTCAAGTAAAATGAAGACTTTTAGCAAATTGTGGCTAGAATGTTTTTGGCTTGGTGTTTTTTTTTCTTTTCCCTACAGGTAAACTTTACTTTCTTGTTCTATATCATCTGAAGGACACATGCATTTTCTGGGATTTTGGGAATGAATTCTGGGGTTCTGGGATTAGACATCAAATTTAACAAGATGATATATAGCTTTGAGGAGACACATTTGATGTACCACTTAGCCTTCCCATAATTTACTGCCTGCCTCTGGTCTCTGGAGGGCAAGGGGTTTATCTACACACCAACCTGACTTTATAAATAGCAAAGCAGGAGAGGGAAAAAGAAAGCAAGCTGGGGACCTGCCTGCTAATCTATTATGATATGACAGTGATGCAGGTAGGTGACATTAAATGCTACTGTCTGCATCCTTAATTGTGAGTTGTCATCACCTTGGCCATTTGAGGATGATAATGTGCTGTTCATGTTCCAGATTTCTATTCTTATTCAGAGGACGGTATGTTCCAGTGTTCAAAAGTGTATGTATAGTTTAAAAACAAAACCTCAGGTTTTTTGGGAGTGGTTTTTAGTGGAGACAAAGAGGGAAGGAAAGACGTATGTGTACCTTGACTGGTTTTGCATGCTGTTAATTATCCTTCCTCAGAAGTATAGCAAGCTGCCGGTATCAGAAAGCCCAAATGGAAAAATGGTTGCTTCCAAGATGTAGTGAAGATTAAAAACAAACAAGTGGGGCTGGGAGGTAAGAGGGAATCTTGCTCTATAGTCATTTGCCATTTCTGATTTTGCATATAGCTCTGCAGTGTCATTTGATATGTGCTTCAGCATAACTTTACCAGAAGATATTTCTGGCCTTTTGCTTTACAGTCAGATCCCTTTGCTGGGCTATTAGGTTGAAAATGCAGTCAAGTATTAACATCGAAACTGTTTATGTAACCTCCCACTGCATGGAACCCCTCCAAAATACCCTGCAACTGAGGGAGGGAAGGGGAAGAAGAGGATGAAAAACAAGAGCTGTTTAGAAATAGTGCCTGCTCCGGGATTTAAATAGGTCAACTCATTTCAATAAATAGAAGTTAGGCTGTTGATGTATGCCCATCTACTTAAACTTTCATTGAAGTTCACTTGAGCTGCATTCCAACAGAGACTGTTGGTTGTTAGAGACGAGAAAGGCATTGTTACAGAGGACTTAGAGGGAAGAGGAAGGAGGAACAAAGAAATAGCCAGGCAAGGAGATCATACAAGTATTACACTTTCAGATTCCTGGTGGCACTGACAAGTGTTGATAACTCTTTCAGCATCTACCTTCAGAACACTGAGTCTCACTTTCCCATCCTGCCCCTGTGTTTGTCCCTATAGGATGCTTGCATATGGCATAAGTCTCAATGTTCCTTTTTCCCCTTTTCTGGTGGAATATATTTAATTTGCTTTGAACAAGAGCAAAATCAAATCCCAGGGCCTCTGAATAAGGGGGAGTTATGGAGGGGGAATACAATGAATGTCTTAATCCTGTGTCACCCTGTCTTTGAGACACTGTGCTACATTAAATTGATTTTGCAAATGAAAGCTAAAAGCTAAGCAAAAGCCACCAATCTATTTTGCCTAAAGATGATTTTAGTGCTCTTTATGTTCCCCTAAATGACAAACCAATTTGTTACCTGCCTACATAAACATTTGCCTATATTAGTACCAGAAATGTTTTATTTTTATTAGCCCAAACTTTATCTTTTTATGAAGACACAGGGGCCCAATAAAATTAGTGTGCAAATATAATACCCAATTTGCATTTTTCCATGGTCAGCAGAAAAGCTGAGCAAAATCAATTTGATATTAGGTCAGCATATACATCAATAAAGCATACGCACACACAGGACCATTGTAATGGTCTCTGTAATTTCTGTGCTGCCAGAGTAAAGAGATTAAATAATATTAAATGCTCCAAAATAGCTTTGCTTTTAAGAGGAATGTAAAAAGAAAGAGAGACTTTGGCATAAAATGGGCAATAAAGGATAATAGTTGCACAATCTCCAACTTTAAAACATTGTGATGATCTCAGAGGCAGGCTTCCTGCTAAATGGCCCCAATTCAGCAAAGCTCTTATGCCAACACTTATGTTTAAGCACATTTTTAAACACAATAGAAGTCCATCAAACAAATCACCTATTTAAGCACCTGACAGAGTAGGGCTAGAACCTGAATGAAAGTCCAGAACTTGAGAGGTTTGGGTCCAGTTTTTAGCATTACAGGCAGGACTGTTGCTGGATAGAAGGTCCATGAACAAGTGAGGCTTTGCTAAACAAAAACCCTCTGTGCTCCACATGGGACTATCTAAACATGGTGGTAGTTAAGGTGATACTGCTGCCTCCCTTTCAGTGTAAAAGTACATAGGAATTGGTGTCTGACTTTCAAAAACTAGTCCAGTCTTCATTCATCTCTCTGTGGTACAGATAGCACCATTTTTAGCTTCTGTGCCACCTAGTTTCTTTGTACTGATCAAGCCAACTATAAGAAGGCAAGAAAGAAAAGCGTGTGTTTAGCCAACCTCACCAAGTCCAGTGGGATTTGGTAGTGACCAAAAATGGTGTTCTTTTGCACTGTGGATTGCTGAGATGTTGCACTCTTACCTGAAATGACATTTGTAACCAGAAGTAACAAAAATAAATGCAATTGGGTGCTAGTCTGGTCTCTTAGGAAAAGCCAGAGTGCAGTAAATGCTGCTTGGATTTGATTTGCTAGAGCAGGTTAATGTGGTAGAGACTAGGCAGTCAGGACAGCAATGACATCAGTGTTTGCTTTCAACATGGATGTTGCGGTTCTGTTGGACACAGACAAGCCAAGACAGCACAGTGAAGTGTAATGCAATAGAGTTCTTTGGATTTGCTCTGTGGAGTCTTTAACTCACAGGGTTTTGAATATAAAATGCTGGCAACAGCACACCTCATACTGCAAAGTACCTGAGAAAGGAAGACAGCATGGAATTTGTTTGCAAGAGATACACATACATTTTCATGAAATATGTGTCTATTTAAATCAAATTACTTTTTAGGCATATGTTTTTAGGGTGATGGATTTCCATTTCTTCTGATTAGAGCCTTCTGGTCTTTTACAGCTGGGGTGAAACGTGGGAGTGGAGAAATGCAACCTTTTCCTAGTACCTTGCCCCAACTTTGAAGTCCTCTGCAGAGGAGTGGAATTCACTCCCAAATTCTCCTGATGGGTGCCCTTTAAAGGCTTTCTGAAGTAGACTTCTAGGGTCAGACTTGCTCTTCCTTTGTACTTCATCAGCCTTAGTACTAATCTCTGAACTTGTATCACTACTGTACCATGGCTACAAGACTTGAAGAAACCACAAACTGTAATCTCTGCAGTCTGCTTCTGGTCTGACATGGTAGCAGAAAAGATCCTGGATGTTGAGCAAAGTTCTGCAGCTCAGTTCTGTTACAGCAATTAAATTTGGAAGTGCAAATGGGATTCCATAAATGTAATATTTCTGCATGAAATTTCTAGATACTTATTACTAAGCTACTACATACAAATATTGTCATTTTCATGTTTTTATAGTAGCATAAAAATGAAAATTGAATGAAAATGACAAAGTGAATTTGCTGTCTTCCCATGAAGGTTTAGATTTTGATCTGTCTTGATTTTTAGTAGAAGCTGTTTTCTCTGGGACTTTGTTTTAGTTGCACTAGTGTAATATGTAACAGAAAGTGGAAATTGCTGTGTCTCAGGTGAGAGCTGGTGAGTGTTGCCAGTGGGATTGCTTTAAGTTGTTGGCTTGTACATGCTGTGGCAGTAGAGAAGGACCATGTGTTGAGGGCCTAACAATGCAAGTTATATTCCGAGTGAGAGATTTGAGTTGCTTGCTTGCACCTAACTGGGTTTCCTTTCAGTATGACATTCGCTTGGTGTTTTATCACCATTGAGGTAGCTTTATAGCCAGAATAGATTTTAAGGTTAGTGCTGTTTATTCTGACTAGCACCTTAGATCTTCACAGCTTTGCCCAAGGGAATTCTCTTCTGCAGCAGAGCGACAGGATGGTGGTGGGTGAGTAGCAAGTTATGAGGGTGTAACACGTAGCGGCAGATTGTTTATGTCCCAGTCAGATTCTTAAGTCAAGGCAAATATTATCAATGATTATGGTGGTGGTAGCCTTCAGAGAGAAAAGAAAATGTTTAGTTCAATCTTCAAGATGTTTTCTGGAAGAGAAAATGTAAAAGAAATAATTCCAGAAATCTATATATTTCTTCCCTTGAAAAACACTTTTGTCAAATAGTTTTGTTTCAAAGATTGACAGCTGTGCCAGTTGGAAAGGTAGAAGGGGTACCACAACAGATTATTTCTCTGCATTTCCACAACTGGCAAAGTTGTGGCTAAATGGAGTATACATTTCTGTCATTTTTGCTTAAGTGCTTTTGGCATCTACTGAGCAAAGCTATGCACTTCTAATCTTTTTAATTTTGATTGATCTTTTAAATCCTGAAGTAGAAAGTAGATTGCAGTTTTAATGTAACATTTAAAATATGCTGTTTTGTAGTTGTTGTATCCATTGTTGGTTTGGTGGGTTAACCTTGACCAGCTGCCAGATGCCCACCCAGCAGCTCCCTCTTCTACAGGACAGGGGGAGAAAATAAGATGGAAAGGTTCATGGGTCATGATAAAGATAGGAATATCACCTACTAATTACCATCCTGGGCAAAGCAGACTTGACTTGGGGGATAATTAATTTAATTTATTGCTAAGTAAAATAGAATTGTATAGTGAGAATCAGAAAGTAAAATTAAGAGAGTTTCCACCCCCCCTCCCCGCCCCATTTTCCCAGGACTGATTTCAGCCCCAGCTCCTCTCCCTGCCCACCCGCCCCCCCAAACAGTGCTGGGAATGGGTAACAGCGTTGTGGTCAGTCTGAAACAGTTCCTCTCTGCTGCTCCTTCTTCCTCACTTTGCCCTGCTCCAGCCTGGGCCCTTCCTGTGGTCCTCCAGGAGAATCTGCTCTGGCATGGGCTCCTCCATAGGCTGCAGTGGGGCATTTGCTCCAGCCTGGTCCCTCCACGGGGCCGCAGGGGAGTCTCTGTCCCAGCGCCTGAAGCACCCCCCTTCCCTCCTCCTCGAACCCTGGTTCTCCTCAGGCTTCCCCACTCCTCTGCCTGCGTGGTGCTTTTGCCGTTCCTTAAATGCTCTTCCAGGGAGGCCCCGCTGCCCCGGCTGCGGCGCTCAGCTCTGCCCTGCGGAGGGGCCGCTGGAGCCGGCCGTGACCGGCATGGGGCACCCGGCCTCCCTCGGGCAGCTCACCCTGCCGCCCCCGCTGCCGGCACCTGGGCACGGACCCCGCTGCAATTGGCAAAGAAGAAAAGAACACAAAGCATTTTTTTTTTTTTTAAATCTTTACTACTGTAGCCTGATCATATAAGGCTTATCCTTTCTGTTTTTCTTTCGCCCTTTCATTTTTAGACTATATATAAAACCACAGAGAGAGAAGACAGCGCTGTTGCTGTTTGGACTTAGGGGAGTGTCTGGATGTGTACATACTGGTCATTCTTTTTATCACAGGATGTTATGGAGACCAAGACAAGCATGCGAGGCCAAATATATGATTTCCAAGACCAGGTTATAATGTACTGGTGCTGGATTAATGTTCATGCCGGGAGCCCAGCCTGTAAATAATGCATGACCTGCACTAGCCAGGTTCAAAGTTCCTATCTCAAACTCTTAGGTGTTATGGTGTTAAGTATGAACTAGTCTTTGGTTCATATTGGAAGCCCTTGGTGCACCTTGTCCCATAGTTCAGCTAATGAGCATCCATCTTACCTCGTATGTCCCCCTTTTTACCTGCGTTTTCAGAGTAGCTGAAGTGTGATTGAAGATGATGTGCAGAACTGAAAGCTTGTCTGCCAGTTTTGTTTCTTCCCATATGTTCACAGACCCTTGTACTTAGGCAAGGACTTTATTCACCAAAGCAACTTTTACCAGTTTCACCCATATTTAGAAAACACTACTGAATTTTCTTGGGTTTCCAGGCTGCATTAAAGGTATATGTTTTTCCAAAATCTTAACAGAAACGTTTAAGAAATGTTTACTCATGCAGGTACACGCATTCTGAAATTCAAACCCTGAAAATGACTCTTTAAAAAAGTCAGCAGGTCACACTATTTCATCCAGCCCAAATGCAAGGAAGAAATACACATGTGCAGAGTCACACGTGCCATGCGTTTGTTCTTTCTGTATGAATAACGAAGGACATTGCTTAAAGAAAAAGATTTTTAAAGGTATTGTTGGGCTTGACAAACTTGGAGAAAATGTCTGCTACATGCAGATGGACAGCCAGCTGTGCCTGTGCTCATTTGGAGCCCTGCATGTCTAGGAGGATGGGTACGATGGAGGGGTCTGTACTTTGCAAGATTGTACATTCACACTCCGCAGCAAATGCAATGGGCTGGAAACTGAGTGATGCATTGGGGATCGTAAGCCAAGGCGGAGTGAAATTTCTTGGCACTGGGTGCAGGGTGATGATCTGGTGCCCTTCCATCTCCCAAGGAAGCAGGCAAGGGAAGTCCTGTTTTGCAGCCATTACCTTATCTCCAGTTGTCTCCAAGCAGCTTTGCACTGATTCCTAAACTGGGAAAGTTCTTTTCAGTTCTAGAGGAGAATGAATTGACTAGTGATTTTAATAACAGTTACGAAGGATAAAGCATAAATAACAAAGATGTTGTAATTAAAAACAAACAAAACTAAACCACAAAAGACCTCAAACTAATCCTCGGTCCAAAAGATTTCCTAACCAAGGAGCTGTTCCAGCTGAAACAGTGGCAGTCATGTTGCTGAGCATCATTTATGTGCTGAGCCACTGTCTCTTTAAGGTAATGCTGTTTTTCGAAGAGAGGAGGAAAACTCCTCTCCTCTTGCAAAAGTGCTCATTAAAGTTGGTTTGCTGATTTATCTCCTTCCTCCCACGCTACTTAATGTTAATGCAAATGATGTGGGGTGGTCATCAACTTCTAGTTGATGGTGTTGTGTTCCTTTTTGCTGCCTCCCACTTCTCCTCTGCAGACAGAATTGACCCTACCAGCTGCTATGTTTGTCAGAGACATTCTTTCTTATATTTCTTTGCCTCTGGGGCTCAAAAACACCAGAGAGTGGTGAAGCTGGAGTATGAAAGAACAAATGAATGGCTGAGTTACAGGGTGAGCAGCTGTAGGACATTTAGAGAGGCTAAGGAAATAAAAAAGAAACCTGCTGAGATTGTCTCCTGAGAACAACCAAAAATATATTGATTATTTCTGTGGCGCTGTTAGGTGTGATTTACCATTGGGGAAACTGAGCTTTACTAAGAATTCAGGAAATTAGAAAAAATAACTCAGGTATGGTCTCGAGGACTCCCAAACATCTTTGAAATTAAAAGTCTATGTTTGGGTATATACATAATGCATCTACCTAATTAAAAAAAAAAAAGAAAATCTTGGATTTAGTTTCCAGTCTCTTTTCAGTGTGTAAACTTTTTATTTCAAAACAACAGTTTAACTCTCTCTAGCAATTGGATCCTACTGTGTTTAGTATTACCCCTGCTGTGTGTGTTCAGATCTAGATAAGACATCTAACTGAGGTCCTGACCTCTTATGGTCTTTAAAATTCCCAGAACCCATTTTGAAAAAGCATATTTTTTATTTCCTGTTTATTAAATGCAGTCACTGCACAAACACAGAAAACCTCCTGCTTGACCCATGCAGTTTGCAGCTGAAGCAAGTGGCCAAAGTAATGTGGTTTCAATACCGGGGGATTAACCCAAGTTCAGTGTAGCTGGGATATAAGTCTCCTTTCCACCTACCTGTAGTTTGAAGGGGATCCAGCACATTTTCATGCCCTTTGTGGAGAAGGTTGCTGGATTTAATCCTGGTCTCTTTTCCATACTTCATTGTTTTTGAACATGTCTTTCAGTCAGGGCAGATGCAGCCCTAAATTGTTATGAGATTAAAAAAAAAAAACAAACAAACCATAAACACCCACCTCCCAAAATCTCCCAGAGTAAAACCTAATAAGTGTCATTTGTTAGCACTTTACCATTGTTTGGCACTGTTAAGGCTTGTTTCAAGTGTAATGCAGGGTGCAATTGGCTTTACATGGTGAATGGACCCCCACTGTTGTTCTTGTCGCCCCAGGGGGACATTTATCACAAGTGAGAGAGCAATTACAGTACAGTTAAACTCACTGCAGTAAATCTTGGTTTTTAAAAAGTGAGCTAACTTTGTTGTAGCAGCATGTCATTAGTTTTGCAGCCCTTGTGCAGTCTGCTATATGGCCTGGTATGGAGACCTAGTGATGCTGCCTCCTTTAATTATAGATTGTGCTTATTTATAATGTATAACCAACTTTAATAAATGGATATGCTTTAATATTAATGGCCCTTTGTGTCCTACATATGGGACCCAGTTTAAGGATCTTTATCTCTCTTTTTCCCTCTGTCCCCTGCCACCCCCTTCTGCTGCAGCAAATCTGCGTCCAGGGGCTGAACAGAAAGTGGTGTTCATCACTGCACGAGTCCACCCCGGGGAAACACCATCTTCCTTCGTGTGCCAAGGTGAGTGTCTGCATGAAGATGGCAGTTCTGATGAGATCTAATTTCCTATCAATGCAGGCATTGGGTTTGCATAGCTTTGGGTCTGATAGAAGGCTGCGTTCATATGACAGTTTTTTCCACAGTGAGGATATAGCAGCATCTCTCACCTCTACCCAGATGCTTGCCTTCTTGGAGGCAGTAGGAATATATTACCTGTGAGACTTGTGGATGTTTGTTTGAACTTGGTCAGAATTGAACCATGGGCTGAAGCTGTCAGGAAGAACTGATAGTCACACTCGTACATATGCAATGTGATCATGTAAGGCTCTCTTGCCTTGGAAAACAGTCTGGAAAAGCTCTGAGAGTGGTTCTCTGTTAAGTGCTTATGGTTTTTTGCTGTCTACCATCTTCAGGTTCTTTTCCACCACAAAGCAATGACCCTAGTTCTCCCAGCCTCTATTAGTCTGAAGCTGCTGCTCTGAGGACCACAGCTCCCAGTGGCTAACAGCTGTTCCCTGCACAAAGCATTCCTGCTAAAAATAGAAAGCAAATTGCTCAGCTCATATTTATAGAGTTGTAAATCTCAGGCTTGTGGATACAAATAAATAAATAATCCTGGCATGTGTTTGTATAACTTCATTGTATACGTCTGAAATATTGTACTTATGGTATGTGACTTTCTGCGGTGGTAAATTGTTGATGGTGTAAATCAACATAACTTCCCTGAAGCCAAGGCAATATGCTAATTTACTACATCAGCTTGGATCTGGCCCTGCCTAGCCAATGAGTTGCATCAATCAAGCATATGCAGTTTATTACGTTGGCTGCTTGTAATGCCACAGATTGGTTTGCGACTGGCCCTGTTGGTACCTAAAGACCTTGGTGGGAAAGGTCTGGCACGGTTTCATGGTCTTCTCTGCGTGCTTCTCATCCTGGCAAGATCCTGTGTCTGGCATGTCTCTAAGGCAAAGGTTCAACAGCTGTCACTTCTGCTGTCCTGGCCCGATGGGCTAGCAGGACACTGGACTTCTTCCTGCCCACCTGTGGAGCAGCAAAGGTAAAAACCTTCCTTTAATAAAATGGTGCTTCAGACTGAGAGCAGGAAAACTCAGCGAGCTTCCCATCTCCTGTGGTGGCATAGTCAATGCAGGGCATTATAGTACACATGATGTTTGTTAATGAATATGGATTTTTAATTGGATGCTTTGATTCTGTTTGTGGCTGCTGGCATAGCCCTGTGAAATGAGGGCTGAGGCATGCTGCTGTGGCGGTACTTTGTAAATGACGTTGTGTTATTTTGATAATGGAGAGTTTATTCAAAAGGAAAAAAGAGGGAATGTGAAAAAGCGGGTGGCACGCTTAGCCTGATGAAACAACTGGATGGAAGTCATGCTCTGATTGCCTCAGAGAAACTTCATGTTTTGTAGGAAAAATTTAAAACAAAAAGAGTGGAGGAAAAATAAAAAGAAAAAGGAGGGGTCAGTCTTGGAGAAGCACATCAGAAACTTGCTGTGACTGCAGTTATAATACACGCTTGACTCACTTGGAAATGTATGGATCTGAAGGCACTGAACTCCTCTGTGCATTGAGCCATTCTGCCCAGCGCAGATGAAGCTGCCTTGTGTGTATAATTAGTGTCAAGACAAGTAGAAATGGCAAACATTTCACGGCTATTGCTGCATTGTTTCTAGCATTGCCAAATGTGAAATTGGGTGCTTGCTCCATCTTTGGAAACTTCTCTGTGGGAGGGACACGAGAAGGGACAAAATGGACCTTGGGCAGTCAAGTGAGGGCGCAATGAGGAATTTTATTTCTGGAGTCTTGGGAAGCATTTTGGCAGTTAGGTGTCACAGATTTAATAGCCAAATGCCAGCCCAGCGCACATGGAACATTTCAGGATTTTTTTTTTAGTAGAGAGATTTCTTCTTGCATCTTTGATTATGCTCAGCACCTGAAGTATTAAGATATGGAAGCTAATCCCAAAGATTCCCCAGGTGCAAGCAGCGTCTCGTATATGGAAGAGCAGAATTGTGACTGCTGAGGCCTGGAGAATGAGCCCATAGGGGAATAAATAACGAGTTACAAGATTATTTTTTTTTGTTCTTAATTTTTTCTTGGGTTTCTTTCATTCAGTTCAGGCTCTATCTTCCTCTTTAAAGCTATAAGCTCATAACTAACTCCTTACTCATTTTTCTACCTGTCTTTGAGCTAGTCAAGTCTCTTCCTGCCCTCTTTGGCCTGTTTGCTGCTAAAGATAGATAGCTACGTGTAGTCCAAACACCAGCTTCGTGGGGCCTGAGAGAAGGTTCATATTACATCTTCCATTTTTTGAGTGTGCAAGATACCCTGATGAGAAGCAAGTTGTCTAGCCTTGATTCATCAGGATATGCTTAGTCCTGACTATTGGTCCTTTGTCCTTCACTTTACCTACAGATTAAATCTAAGCAAGGATCTTTGTGTTCCTGTGGCAAAAGACCATAAGGTCCTCTCACCCTTCAAAGTTGTATTGTTTCTGTGTCATCCTTCTTTATATCCCATTATGAAGAATCCATTAAAAACGGAATTTGGGGTACAAATACCCTGTATTCCTGTAGACGTACAAGTATTGTAAACTTGGATACACGCCTCTGTCTCCTTACAGCTGTGGAGTGCTTGCAGTGGTAGCCAGACCTCCCTAGAATCATTAGGCACCTCATCCAGCAGTTAAAAACAAGTGCTATAATATTTCACACATGGTGCAGCTGCTGAGCTGTAGCTCACTTCCTTAAAAGGCAGACAAAACCCCAGAGGGCCTCTTCATAGAAAGATGGATTAAGTACCTTTTGTTTCTGTTTTGGTCTTTTAAGAGTTATTACGATGCTTCAGGTTAGCCTTTTTAGGAAGTTTTCCTGATAATTCTTAACTGCTTGTTGTGAAGTTCAGGAATAGAGATGGAGAGTTAGTCACCAGAGAATATATTTGCATGAGTCCCCTTTACATCTAAAGGTAGGATGGTTCTCTCCTCCTCAGACTGTGACAGTCATGAGCATTTTGGGGATGAGTAAGCAGGAGTGGGGTTTAGGATGAAGAGGACTCTGTTGTTTTCACTTTACTCTTATAGATCATTTTCTAACCAACTGGAATCACTGCCACTCCTGGAGGGCTTCTATAGTGCAACACAAAACAGGGTGAATTTATCTTACAGCTTGAACTCATCTCTCATGGGTTGTTCAGATTTCTGAGGGATCTTTCTGAAGCTGTGGTTTTAGATTCTTTCCTTAGATATTTTTCCTCATTACCACCACCCCCCCACACCCCCCAGTGTTTTCATTTGAGAAAATGTATGCTCTATGCTATTTTCTGTTTTCCACAATATATACTGTTAAGGCAAGTAAATTATTAACTCTTACAGACAGGGTCGGATGTCAGATAATGCCTATACATGTATGTAGTGTGTACAAATATGTGTGTGTAAAATCTGTACAAGTCCCTTCCCTCTAAACACTGGTGATAAGCCAGCTTTCTAAAGGCTTGGATTTTATCCAAGATCTGGCAATAGGAGCATTTTTCCCCCCAGTGTTCTTACAGTCTTATTTTCCTTCCTTTGGCTGCTAGATTTTATTTTCTTTGTGGGAGATATGCAACTGTCCCTCACTATTCATGTGCATGGAAAGTTCTAAGAGACATGTGGTGACCACCCTGTTTAAGTTTGTCCTGTGTGCTTTGGCTTTTGCCAGCAGTCAGTCATTGCAAGCTTAAGCATGTCTAAATGTACTTAGACATGTACTTTCCTCATACAGTTAGCATGTTCTATTAGCAGGATGTCATTTGTCATCTTTTTAACACATCCACTAGTGTGGCATCCACTATGCCATCTAAATGCAAAAATGAAAATTTGTACCTTAAGCGTTTTACTTCAGTATAGTTTGCCAGGCTGGGAGCCCGGGATGGAAGACCCAGTGCAGTGCAAGAGGGGAGGGAGAGGGATCCCACAGCTGGGTTTGCAGATGCTGAGCATCTTGTGCTGAGTGTAATTTGACCTGAAGCTGACCTTGAAGCTTATGGGCTGAATAGGGAACAGCCATTAAAAAGAAAATATAAGGAAAACAGACACCTGGGACTCCCATCCATAAGAAATGGAGCAAAAATGACTTTTCAATCAATCTTTTTTCATTACAGCTGCTTAAATGAATGCTCCCTCGCACTTCACTTTAAATCAGATGATATGAAATGAAAAACCAGACAACACTGGGCAATACCTCTTGGTTTTCTGTTAACATTCTTGGTTTGAGTTTTTAACTCCCACCCTCTTGCCAGCAGAGGACAGGAAAAAGAAAACCTGAAATATTTTGTGCAAACTTTGATTCTAAGTTTAAAGACTGGGGTAGAAGGGGGCAGACTGCCTGAAAAGAAGTCTCCCACTAGCTGTCTTAAGAGTCCTACTGTTTCACAGTAAGTCACTGGGCTAGTGGGTCATTGAACTTGCTCTCTATGTGACCAAGGTGCTTCACATGCTATGAAGAATTTTATTCCTGGACAGATTCCAAGATGGCCTCTTAAAACTGGTGGCAGTTTTCTAGTTCACTTCATGGAGGCAGTGCCTTCAATTCTTCAAATTCAAATTTGACTTGCGGAAAAAATTCTTTTAATTTGATCCTGCAGGATCCCCAAAGGATTTAGTAAGAGTGTGAGTTGGTTTTTTGTTTTGGGCGGGTTTTTTTAGTTGTTGGTTTTGTTTTGTTTTGCTTGTGGGAGAGGCAGTTGTACACATGAAAAGGGTCATTTTGAAACTTGTTGCTCCTACTTGGAATTTCAGGCAACCTCTGTCTTTTATTATGAAGAAAAAGAAGGAATAAACTCTTGGGGTTAAAAGCTGCTTTTCTGCTTTCTTCACTAAGCATAAATCTTTTGAGCATTAGGGCATAAATGATAGTAACTGAAAGATAGGACAGGGCATGTTTTAAATGCAAGAGTAAATGCCGCTAATGAAGCCTATACATGTGAAAAGAACCTTTCTGAAGTAACAGAGGTGATGGCCTTGTTTAGCTGTTTCCAGGGGACAAATTTATCCTAAAGAAATGAAGCTGAGTTCCGTAGGCATTGGTATAGGATGCTTTTGGTAACAGCAGCTGTATTGGAGAAAAACACTGAACCCAGAAAGTGCCTGTTGTGGTAGTGATTGGGCCCTCAGAAGCTTGAGGGCATCAGCTGCCAGACTTCATATCAGACTGAATTTACATCTGAATAAATGCATGGGAGGCATTGGTTCTGGTCTCACTTAATCTGCTGTATTCTTCCTTCTAGCAAGACAAATCATCTTCATTTCTCAGCTATGTTTCCTATCAGAGGAGGAAACAAAGTAGGATTCCATAAAGAGTAGGGATCTTATATATGCATGTTTGTTATATTATTGTAAAGTCTCAGTTCTGTCTTGTGCGCCAAATGAAAGAGACTGGAAGCAAATGCTTATGCTGTCCTGACTACTTCTAGACTCAAAGTGAACATCTCCATATGTACAAAGACTTAGTTTGTCATTCACCTTTGGATGCAGGAGGGTGCTCTGTCTTGACCATGCAGCAGGCCTGTGAGTGCTGTCTGATGCAGGAATGCCCTCTGGGGGGGATGTTGCCAGTGTTTCAGTTTGTGGGCTGCATTGCTAATGCAGAAGAGACCTGAACTAAACAGAAGCTTTACTTTGAGTTTTATATTCTCTTGCCACCCCAAAGGTACAAAACCACAGGGCTTCCATTCCCTTTCAATACTTGTATCCTTCGCAAACCTCTTCTGGCTGCAATCTATAGGAAAATGCACCTGATATTGCACACTTCCACCCTATATGTGGCTGATCTTGGTCAAAAAAAAGAATAAAATCTTTCTATAAAATGAATGGTATTCTGCATGCACAAAGATGATCTGCATAAGTTGTGGCAGGAAAGGATGGAAACACCTGTTCATTTAGCCACATCTTAGCACTTACAAGCAGTGAGGGAACATGGTGAACAGAAGCTGCAGTTCATGGTCTCTTTTATAGGGGTTCAGGAAGCCAAATGATGAGAAGCAGACAAAGACAACAGAATTCAACAGCCCAACCATAAAATGAGCTGCAGGGCTCTGTTAAAGTTGTTAGGCTGCATTCATCCTTCTCACTAAGATTTTTTTTTTCTTTAAGTGCTCAGCTCCTAAGCTTTAATACAAAGGGAAACACACTCTCCTTGACTTCTAAAGCAACATGAAAAACACTATTGTCTGTCCCTTGTAAATCTCCTGGATGGGATTTTAGTGTGAAGTATCCCAGGAGAGAGAGAGGTTGTTCTGAGAATATAAAACATCCATATTGAAGTAATGGAAATAAAAGCTCCTCTTAAAATTGTGTTGATGTAAATAGACAGTTAGAAGAATTTCTGCTACCCAAAGCGACACTAGCTGTTACAAGATACCACAGGTTTTGAATCAATTCACTATGGTGTCATGCAGGTACGAGAGGTTACACACCTGGTTTCCTGAGCTGCAGGAAATTTATAAGGAGGTTAAACTTCTCTAACTATAGAGTCATGTGATTCACTCTCTTACCACATACGCATTCTGGATGTGCCAGGGAAACCCTCCACGGAAGAGGAGAAGGTGTGATGGTGGCAGGGGTGGGTAGAGGGGTGTGCAGAGGCTGGGGGCTGCAGTCTGCAGAGGGAAGAATGAATCTCCAGAGCTCTAGAGACCTGGGCTTCCTCTGAGGGAGGAGTTGTCATCTGTGGTGAGGGCTGTTGGGTGGCTGGGAGACCCCTTCCCACCAACAGCAGAAGCTGCTGCCTCATCCCTTCCATCCTATAAGTAGTAGCGGGAATGGAAAATTGGACTTGCCAGGGAGGCTCACACTGCCCACCCCACCCCGCCCCCACCCCCAAGCCTAGCCCTGCCTGCTCACCTTGCATCTTCTAGTAGGAGGAATGGATCACTCCTAATCCCTCATCCCTGGGACAACAAGGTCAGCTTTGCCTACGCAGCTAAGAAATGTCAAGTGGTTTTGTTTGATTCGGTTTGCCCTTTGCCCAGGGCAGGCCTTTGACTACCTCTGATTAACTAATCCTCTTTACAGTAACCTGAAGGAGCCCTTGGTCTTCAAGAGGGAGAATTGAGAAAGGCTTCACTATACAACGGCAGGCAAATTTACTTTGTCTCTGCGTGGGATTGCCCAATTAATCTCTTAAACGTACTGGTTTTGCAATGTTTCTTGACTGCTCATACTTTTGAATAACGTTAGCTTAAAGATAATTTCCTTCAAGCCCTAACCAACCTACCTCTAGGGCAACACACGTCATCTTCGTAACAGCACACTGTGACACTTTGCTGATGTCTAAGGATAGGAAAAAGAGAAAATATTGATTCAGCTGAACTTCATGGTCACTTGGCTTTCCTTAATATGGCCTGTTTTTCCCACTAAAAATTGCAGTCCAAGTGGATTTTGAAGATACTTATCCATGGCTTCCCAGTTATTTGGCCAGAGACATTTTCTGTGTGTATTGTTCTGTATGGCCATGGGCAGCGAGCCCTGCACTTCTAGGGAGCAATAATATACCCATGCAACAGATCTTCTCTGGGCCTACATGCGAGAGCAGGCTTTCTGGAAGTCTTAGGTAGTACGTTGCTTGTGGCATCGCCTGCTGAATCTGTGGCTGTGCAGCAGTCCAGCTGGCCAAGAACATCCAGTGTACTGTGCATGTGAGCTTCCCCAAACTGGACTTTGCATGCATGGGTCAAACAGTGCTGGAGCATCTGTTGCTAGTGGGGAAATCCCAGGCAGAAATCTTCAAGTCCTGCCCCAGCTGATTTAGACCAGGACATGAATATGCAAAAGTCAGAACAGGGCTGTAAAGACCACAGGAAGTTTGGGGTTGTTTTTAGATCTCACTTGCATGGCTCTGTTATTAATGGAAAAATAAATGGCTCCTAGTAACTAACCATCAATAATTTCAAGGAATCTAAGTTGTGAGATGAAGCCCTTTCTGTAAGTGCAGCAGTGTGCGAGATCTGTACTGATCAAGCTGCAGGTGTTGTAGTGGTATGTCAGGCTTCACAATTAGGAATATCTTCTAGTTTTTATATTTTTCTTTAAGCCTTTTCCATTATCCTTCAGTTGTGTCCCAGCTCTTCCTCACAAGATATTAATCTTGCTGGTCTATTGTTTCCGGCTTTGTCTTCTGACCCTTTGTTCTTTACCTGCCCTGGCTCGGTTCAGCTGAATTGATTTTTTTAAATTTTTTTTATTTTGTTTTCAGTTCTTTTGTCTCTGAGGTGCCCTGCACTTGCCTTCTTGCTCCTTCTGCATTGCTATAGCTGCTGCTCTGAGGAGCTAGTATTCACGTGTGTCTAGGACTTGGCTGCTGGAAACTTTTCTTTGACACAAGGGCACCTGGGTGAAAATCCTCCTCTGCCCCTGCACAGATTGCTCACATGCTCTGTGTGTCTGTCGCAAGGTATTGTGTACATCTTTATAAGAGGCATGTCTCCTTGACTTATGCAGTTTACTGAGAAAAGGGCATAAAGCTTGTTTGGAGGGTAAGAATTGGACTGAGGATGAAAGAGGCTCCTGCCCCAGACAATAGCCCCTCAGAAGTTGTCTTTGCTCTTTCAATGCAGTCCTGCTTCTCTGGACTCTGAGGATATAGAGAGGAGGGGTAATGAGGCACATGGCCCAGCCAAAAGGGGCCACAAATTCTTTATCATTCCTGCTTCATTTTATCTAGGAAGAAAAGTAAGCAGGAATTGCCTTGCTGGGACCCTAATGCATTGGAAAACTTCTGTTAAACACTTTGTAGGCAGGAAGTGTGGATTTAGGGTGGTTTTGAACAGTGACACAGAGCTGTCTAAAAAGTCGCCCTCCCTAGGATAGTTGGTTCCTTAGTGACAGATGTAGCTCCTAAGTGACAATTTCCAGATGTCCCCTATAGTACTAGTTCATGGGTCAAATTACTTATTACATGCTCAGCAAATGGTAACCATTCCCTGGTATCCATGCTCTGATTTGGAGGTTACGGTTTTAGTCTGCTGCTGTTAAATGTAGAAGATAATTTGAGAGAGATGAAAAATAATTAATTTGTGTTTTTTTAATGCCACGGATTTTCAAAGAGAATGCTTTATTTGAAATTTCATACAAGCTCACTTTTATTTTTCTCTTATTTCCCTTCCTTTTTTTCCTTCTCTCCTCACTTTTTTGTCACTTTATCACTGAAGGAAAAAACCATGGGGGGAAAAGGGAGATACAAAGAAAGGTAAAAATCTGTCTCAGTGTTCAGTTAAAAAAAAGAAGGAAAGCAAAAATTTGTAGGTCATCTTATGACAAAGTTTCTTCAAAATTTTCAGCCAGTGGTACAGCATGTAGGCAACATATTACAAAGCTGGACTCTGCCTTATGTTATGGTCAAGCATAAGCAGGTCTTTGGGTGACTACAGAACAGATGTGGTGCAGACAATGACAACAGGGCAGGTTCTTGTTCATCAGGGCCTCCACCTACCCAAAACGAGCTATTTCTAGCATCACTGAAAGACTTCCATTTTCATGGTTATTAAATTTCTACTGCCATGGTGGCACTAATCACCACTGCAGCCAATCTCCTTACAGACATCAGTGCTTGGTGTCATAACAGCAAAGTGATAACAGAAGGATGGCTAATTCCCTGGTACAGGAGAAGCCATTCAGCCTCACTGAACGTTAACCATCTTCTCTCAAACAGGAGAGAGTCTGTTGCAGAATCAAGAGTAGAGTTGAAAAATGTTGTGACCCAGCCTTCTCCTGGATACCATCTTTCCAAAGTTGGGTCTGTCTCTTACACCTGGGGAAGAGCAGGGACCATCAAGCTGCACAGTCCAGGGTCAGAACTAGAAATCCCTTGGAAGAGAACCCCTAATTCACTGCAGGCAGGTTGCCTGCCCTGCACTGGATACAGCAGTGGGAGATGACTGCCACCATGCTCAGCTAACAGACCCCTCTGGTGGCTTTGAAACAAACCCTTACTTTTGCAGTGTGCATGTCAGTCTGGGGTCTCAGTTCGTCCAACATGTTCAGCTCTGCCTTCTGATGTCTGTATCTTTCATGCTGTAAAAGAAGCTGTTTATTAAAGTTAAATTTACATTTAAGATGTTAAGATTCACTCTGATTATTCAAGGTAGAAAGTTAGACAGTCTTCACCCCTGGTTACATATGAACTTTTTTCTTCTTGGCAGTGTTCCTGAAGGCCAATGATATGATGGAAATAGCACCTTGACATTAGCTTACGTGGTCACAGTGCTGCCAGAGTTTAAATCCATTGCTGCAAAGTGCTTGGGAAGAGCTTCTGTCTGAGGACTTGCAGGCACTTGAGAGTTCATTTGCATCTGAGGCAGGCTGTGAATGTAGAGTGCAACAGAACATTTCTTGAGCAATTCTTATTCTGGAACAAGAGCATCTTGTTCCTTCTTAGTTTAATATGCTTCAAAGTAGATTCTGCAATAAGACTGTCTCCAAACAGAATTCTTTAGGAAACAGTGTTTTTTCTTCTTCCCAAAACAGCAACAACAAAACCCCTCAATGCTTAGAGAAGCCCTGAAAGTTATATCCTTCTAACTTCCTCCCTTGTGTTCTTCAGATGGAAACATGTACTTATACCCTCTTGGAGAATTTTACCTCTTCACAAGTAGAGATGTCAGGAGTCTTATAAGTGACTTTGCCTGAGTGGAAACAGGCGAGCTGCCTTGCACCTTTTTAGATTATTTGAATGGAAGGACAGGAAAATGCTGTAAAAGCGAAGCAGTATAAACTGCAAACCTAGTAAAGTGGAAATCAACAAAGCAGCCAAAAGGTGCCATTAAGCTGGCTTAGTGTAAGTTTTCACATATAAAGAGTAACCAGAAGTGATCACTTCACTTGTCTCCACAGGAGGAATGAAGACAAACAGTTGTGCAGGTTTCCTACAGGGACAGGCTGTCAGCTGCCGTTGTTAGTGTCTGGGGAACACACGTATGTGCCATCTTTGTATAGGAATGGCAAAGCAGCAGCCCCAGTAGAGGTGAGCAGTTGAGGTTCAGTCCTGAGGAGTGGATACCTCAGCTCTCCTCTTCAGGTGAGTGGACCAAACTTCTGAGCTGGAGCACAAGAAAATGCAATGGGTGCTTTTTCCTGAGCTCCTCTCAGCTCAGATTCCCACTTTGTTCTGAATCCCACACGTGTTTCTTCTTGAGAGACCCAGAATGTTAGGGTGCCACATCACCCATGGGAGCATGCTCTTCTTCCTTTCCAGCAATATGTGTTCTACTTTCATACTGGCAGCGGGTCACACCAGGAGTCTGTCTAGCTGAGCAGCCCACCTGTTACAGTGGCCAATAGCAAATGTCTGCAAGTTATTAAAGGTCAGGGCAAATTAATAGATATGCTCCCCAATATACTCTTGCAACACTCTACAGCTGAAGGAAACTGGAAAGGATGGTTGTGGATGACTGACCTCCCATAGTGTCCCTCTGGTCTCTGTATCACACAGATTTGTGTGCCTGCCTGGTTAATAACTGTTGCTTCTGGGTCTCTGCTTGACTCAGCAACACATTTGCAGAGGTTAGAAACCATTTTTAGAATGTGTTTAAACATACATATTTTTCATTTCTTCCCTAGCATTATTTATGTAATGCCCTTTTCCTTTTTCCATTATGTATTAGATTTTCATATGTAAATGTATTCTCCATCTCACTGCAGAGAAATCTACCTTTTGCCTTCTTTGCTTGGGCTGATCTATCCATCTTAAGACCTCTGTAGTTCTTATTGCTACCACAGTTAATGTCATAAGACTAAAACCACAATGTGGCTGTTTGCTTGTGCTTACTGAACATGCAAAACAGCACTATATGACAAGCCCCCAAGGGAGGTGTTAGGTAAAACTAGTCCATTCTTCCATTCCCAGTGCTCACCTTTGTTAAACTAAGCACACTGAAAACCCAAAGGTTCCTGGTACCCACAGAAAGGCACTGCTGCCAAGTTGTGAAAAGGTAACTCTGGGCATAGGGAGTGCTCAGAGTCCCGGTGAGACAATTCAGCAAAAGGTTTGAAAGGAGAAATGTTGTTGTCTTTGGCTATTCCTTGTAGTGCAGCAACTTTTAGTGGTTTCCCAAGTAGAACAAAGCCTGCTTAGGTTCATAAAAGAGTTTCTGTTTATCACTTATAGAGCTCTGCTGGGAATCTTTTCCCTGGTGCAGGCAACTTTGGAAACTGTACAGTTGTGGTGCAGTCTGCTTGCTGACCCTGAAAGGGTTTCAGACCTCCACGTGTCCAGTTGTCATGGAGGGGAAGAGAACAGTAACCTTCCAGGCTCTGCGGAGCTCAGCCTGGTCCTGGGTGGAGCAGCAATAACATAATGAACCAGATTCTTTTTCCCCATAAGATTCTTATAGCTCTAAATCAAAAACCAGAGAATGAAGTGGTTTAGTTTATTTTTTTTTCCTTCTTTGCTAGTGCTGTGTGAGCCATTGGTGTAGAGCTGAAACTCCTCTGTAGGGCCATGGTGAAACGACTGATGTTTTGTAAGTTAATAAGGATAGCAGGAAACAGTGCAAAGATGCCTGAGTTAATTCTGCCAAGGTACATGCCTGCTTAACTCTGGTTGATGCATTCAGGATCTTTCTACTCTTGTGTCTATTTTTCTCCCCTTTTGCAATCAAGCCACTTTTCTGGGTTGCAACCCTCTTGTCTTACATATCAGGGAAAGTGGGATCTGCATATTTCTGTTCAATTCTAAGGCTTAAATCTTAGCTGTATTTAACATTAGGTAATTCTGTAAAAATTGAGGGCCATAATCCAGCAAAGGTTTAGAGCTGTCTGGAGGACTCACACTCATAGGAAGGACAGACTTTGAATAATAATGACCAAATGCATCACCTTCTGGAGCAGCATCTTTAGAATGATTCTGATAAATCCCAAGGAATTCATTAATAAAGCGAGATCATCTGATCCCCACAGTGTTTCTCCAGGAACCCTTTTGTTTCTTCCCAGGAGGAAAAGAAAGTCATCATCTAGGGGGTATCGGTAGGCTCATTTTGATGCAAAGAGAACTCCAAGCTACTTACAGCATATTAGGAAAATTAAAGAAAACAAAGCCAACCAATAAAGCCACCCACTCAGTCTGTGCTGTGCACTGAATTTATGAACCCTTCGGGCAATCCTGCAGCAGCTGTATACTCCTGCCGATACATCCTCTCTTTGACAGCCTGACACGTTCTTTCAAGTCAGTTTCACAGGTCTTTGCTATTGTGTCAGTTCTACTGGAGAACTGTATGACTGCCCTCTGGGTCTGGAGGAGATTAGTTTGCAGTTAAGCAAGCTCCATCAGCCATCAGGGTAATAAAGTGGCTGAGGTATGGGCTCATCACTGCAGAGGTCAGGAGGCAGTCTGCTCCCCTCTGTTCAATCTTGCTCTTTTTACCAGACAATCCAGCCTTGGCCTCATTCTTTTCCGTTACATTGGTCCAACTTTTTTAAGCTAGTGGGGATTTCATTGCTGTAAGGAACAGGAGAGCCAGATACCATGAAATAATGGGAGAGATTAACCTGCTGTACCACCTAGACTCACAGTGGGTACCAGGTGCTGCTGGAGAGAGTGTATGGGTCCCATGTGCTCAGAGCTGCAGTGGGATGAGGTAGGTGGTGCCACTATCACCCTACTGCTTCTCTGACCAACTGTTCAAGTAGCCTGCTGCTGCCATGAACCTCCAAGCTTGATGCTGTTGAGAATCTAGCTTTTTTCTAAAGTCTGAAAAGACCCACAAACCAAATCAATGGCATCAAGATGAATCCTAAGGCTATAAATTGCTAATTCCAACAAATGAGAGAAAGGGTCAAACCGCTAGGTTCCTTGGTGTCTCCAGCTGTTAAACTGCTAAAGCATCAGAGCAAATCTTAAGGCATGCTAGAAGACTCTTTTACCAGGACAACATTACATAAATAGGTTGAAGGCAGTCTTTTGTAACGAAACAGTTCTTGTGGTCTCATCTCCTCATCTGCTAAGGTCTATTTAGTAATCTTATTTTTTCAGACAGGACCAGGTGCTAGCTAGAGTAAAATACCTGGGGAACTTTCAAGAAGGAACTAGACTTGCCTTCACAAAAATGCTTAATTGTCTCTCTTTTTTTTTTTTTTCATTGACAGCTGTAACAGGCAAAATTCAAGTACCACATATTACCCTACCCAGGTGATCCTGTTAGGTGCTGAGCACTCCCTGTGGTTTGTGGAACAGTTTCAGTGCATCTTGATTTTGTTTGGAAGAAAAGAAGGCAGCAGAGCTGGGAGTACTCAAGTCTGCATTTCTGAAGCAACCAGCAATACTGGTTGTCTCTGTTATTAAAAGGCTTTCCATCTTGACCTTTACAGGGCCAGTTTTTAGAAAGTGCTTATCTTTAGGGCAGAGAGGTGAGGGAATGGACTGTCAGTGGCAGCTGGGTAAGAATAGAAAAGTTTCAGAACTTGCTTAACACCAAGAAAACCCTTTTTGTTGCTACTTGCCACATTTCCAAGTGCCGTCAGCATCAACGAGATTCATGAGTTAGTTTGAAAAATCCATCTGCTGGTTTTGGCCCCAAAGATGCTAGCTTTGTTGCCCTGAAAATCTGGCCATTGCTATCTCAAGTTGAATATACTAAAATAGCAGACTTTGGAAGCAACCTGCCAAAAATCAGCAGTGCTAGAGACCAAGACCAAGCATTCTGGCTCCTGGTCCCACATCCAAGTCACTGGGAATGCCAACTTTAATTATGTTTTACTGGCAATGTATACCTATATTTTTGCAGTACTGAATCAGGATGTTGTGCTCCAGCCCAGCACCAGCAGTTACATATCCTTCAAAGCAGATGTGAATCTTTTTATGAGGAAAGAGCCACAGCTCATAAAAATACATAGAAAATTCCAAACACTCATCACTTACCAACTTTTTGCACTGAATTGATTCTAATTCTAGAGTACTGATTTGTGGCTGATTCTATTCCAGTCATATCGATTTCTTTACACAGTCTCCCTGCTTGAAACATCTGGAGCACCATGGTCTGGAACTCTTTGGCATTTTGAGGCAATGTTTGCATGGTCTAAATGTAGGTATCCAGCAAAAAGAGTGGGATAGTCAGTGCACATGAAAGGTAGATGGTGTAAGTGTACCTTCTTTGTGTGAAAACAAGGAATATAAATGTAAGGAAATACATTTACAGGGTGCTTTACATCCCAGTCTGTCCCATCCGTTCTTAATCAGCAGACATATTAAAATGGGCAAAAAGTTCTGCTTGGTGGTATCATATGGTCTATCTTATTACCCAGTAGCCCTAGAATGTTTTATTATGGCAAGATGTTCCTGAATCCTTGAATTTGCAATCTTAATATTATTTGGGTCTGTAATGCAGAAATGTCACCTGTATCCATACAGTAGTGTAAGAAGGATTTTTATAACTTTTTTGGGTGCGCTGGAAAGGAGTTGAAATGTTGGGGTACCAGAATGGCTCTATACGTAATTATTTTATTATAGAGCTGTGATGTAGTAACTCAACAGCTACTCCCTGTCCTCACAAACTATGGTCTGCTGATCTGTTTAAAGAAGCCTGCCACACACTTGTGGTCTTCCAGCGGACACTTCAGTCCCCTCAGTTAGATCATTACATGCAAAATAATATATCTAAGAAACCTGGAGCCGTGGGGTGGAGGTGAGGGGTTGGGACGCCCTGATCCAGTTCAGAGACTGACAGAGTGATCTTCCTCTCTTATGCTGGCAGAACCCATTTGGGAGGCTCTTGACTGCTGTGCCCACCTCTTGCTTCCTTCATGCAGATTTCTGTTTCAGCCACACTGAATGCCAGATTAATTATTGGTGGAACCCGATGCTAACTGGAGGAGAGAGGGAGGGAGAGGACAGGAACAATAATTTTTTAAACGTTCTTTAAATCAATTACTGTCTGAGCTTACCATGCACATTAAAACTTGAGTTAAAATCCATAGTGCCTTGCTCTGCCATTTTAAGTGTTTGTTGCTAGTCATTATCAACTCCTTTGCATGCAGCCCCTACAGCAGAAGCACAGTTTTCTCTGGAGCTGACATTAGCACTGTTTCACTGGGCTGGCAAAATGCAGTGAGCTAGTGCATTCCCTGGGAGACTGGCTGTTTTCCATTTATTTCACTGCTCTGGAAACAGGCCTAGCTGTAATGGCCTAACATATCTTAAAACAGGGAAATTACTAATTCAAGTCAGTGAGCATATTTTCATTTTAAAAGAGTAACAAATTAAATAAACTCCATGTGTTTTGCATTTGAGACCTCAGTGTTTCATCTGCTGTAATCTAATTCACCCATTCATTTCCTGCACATTCATTTTATCCCGTTATTTGAGATTTTCTTGGCTTTTAATCCTGTATTTTGAAGAGACATAGAGTTACAGCAGAGAAAAGATGAGAAAGTAAACGGTAAATAAAAGAACAAATATTCCATAATATAGCTTGATGTGCCTCTAATCAATCTGCTTATCACAGCTGAATCCTTAGTTAGCTGTGCAACTTTTCTGTCTCAAGTTGATTTAAACTTCTTTAAAAATAGGTGAAATGGGGACATGTGTTCAATCCACCAGCGACCTAACTTGTTTTTTGTTTGTTATGTTGTGGGTTTTTTTAAACAATGGCAGTGAGGGTTGCAGAGAAAAAACAACTTGAAATGACCACAGAGGCCTAAAGACTTTTTGGGGTGCTTTTAACCAGCCACACTTGAGTAACGAGATCTTACTCAGCGCTGAAAATTTTACTTGTCTAGTTGGGGATACTACCATAACTAGTAACGTAACTGGTTCATCTACCACATCCTTCCTAATGCTATCTCACCTGCCTTGGTTGGCTCCTATCTGTTTTGTCATGGGTAATCATGTTGTTTAGCTGTTGTCTCATTTGGGAGCTTCCTGTCCAGGGGAACCACTGGGAAAAACTGTTAACTTCTCTGCATTTTGTAAGAACTTGATTGATTTACATCACATGGCATCCACAGGCATGTGCAGGCCCCCTCTGAGCCTATCCTGGGGAAAGGTTGGATGAAATTTGAGCATCAGCATAGAAGAAACAGGAGGAGCAGAGACTGACCTGAAAAGCAGGATCTGATGAATACTCACTAAAGTTTTTGTGCATGGTACTGCATCCCTCTCTGAGTGCAAGCAATTCCCTTGCACTTTTGTGTGTACAGAGGATGACCAGAGAGGGAGTTAATGAAAAATAGCCAGTGTTCTGGATCTTCCCACTCTCACTTAATTGCAGTAACTACTCAGACAGAGGCATATGCATGCAGATATACATCAGGTTTGGCAACAGAAAACCATTGACTGATATACTTCAGGCAGCAATTTTTCCTTCATCTAACACTGTAATTAGGTACCTGTTTCAGTTTTGCAGTGCTCCTTCATCACCCAGATTATTTTTACAATTTCGATGAAATAAACTTTGTTTTTGCCATGCAGTCTAAAGGGACCTTAGGAAAGACAAGGAAACCAATTAATAAAGCATCCCAAATCTATAAATTCCTTCTGTATTGATGTTAGAATCAATGTGCATCCCCCTCCCCCAATAAATATGTTTTGAAAAAGCATATAAAAACCCACTTGAGTTTGGCAGTCTGTTTCTACACATTAAGAGGAGGAGCAGCACTGTAAGAGGGAGCAGAGGCAGCATTTCAATGATCTTGTGCTTATGGATCACTCCATGTGATGATCTTTTGTGGGAATAATTTCAGTGACAGCGTGGTGTTAGATCATGTCAATAACCCTGCTGTGAGTCAGCTCTGCTCATTTACCACCATTCATATACTTTTTTTTTTTTCCTTGCTGTTGTGTTGATCATTGGAAACACTTCAGGCTAAGACATTATTGGATCATTTCTGTCTGTTGGCCTGTGCTGGGGGCTGCACTGCAAGCACGGGTATGCATTCTGTAGAGTCCATGCTGGCACAACAGTGCTGTGACCTGTGCTGACTAGGGTTCAGTGTGAGTGTGACACCTTTCCCACCATGCTGGGGTGGAGAAGAGTTTCCACCTGTCTTTTTCATGTTTTGTTTTGCTGTTTTGGGTTGGTTTTTTTCTGCAGCCCCATGAGAAAGGGCAAAGGCTGAACAGACAAGGGCCCCTTTGCCAAAAGACAGCCCCTTAACAGACAAATGGTGGAACCGGAGTGGCTTGCTGTTGTTTACTGCTTGTGCTGTACTTGTTCTGTGGGGATAGAATATTGTAGCTGCTTGGCTCTATCATCTGATGTTTTTTTTCCACCATCCCATTAAATAACCTCTCCAGAAAGCCCAATTCCATATTTTTGCTTTCCTATTCTCCACAAAATTATAAGTATGGTGTCTTTCACATTGGTTTCAGTCTCCTTTAACAGAACATTTCAATAGTTTTATATGAGCATAAACATTCAGGACTCCCTTGTACTTGTCCAATGAATATATCCTGTTGTTGTTAAAGCCTAATTGTTACATTCTCTTTAACCTGCAGGCTATGGTGAGCTGACTGCAGGATACCAGCAGCTATTCAGTGTCAGGAAATGGGTCTGAAAATATAAATCACTTATTTCTTGGCGTATACTAGGCACAGTACAGGATATGTTTGCATTAATAGTTGCCATATTGCATTAGGGTCTATGGTGAATTAGATTTTCAGCAATAGAAGCAGGGCAAATGTATTATATAGTTATACAATTAAACATATTGTCAGACTGAGAGTGAAAAGATGTGGTAATGGAGAAACAGAGGATAAGACAGGCATTTCTGTAGAAGGCGCAAATGTGGAGAGGTCATGTTAGAGGCAGCAGGAAGTTTAAACAGAGTTTAAGGCAGTAGCCTGGGGAAACACCCAGGCAGAACAGTGGAAATCATGTGAGCAGAGAAGGTTTCTTTGACACGTTATGGGGGAGGGAACGATCAACTTGCTTGTGAAGCACCAGTAATTTGAGCTGGATTAGAGCAGGCAGAGAGATGCCACAGGACCTGGTGCTGGAGTGGGTGAGAGGTGCTGAGCTGCAGAAAGCAAGAGAAATTTAAGAAAGTGTATTTAGCCTAGAGAAAGAATAATGACAGAGAAGTTACTCGGAGCAGAGGAGATTTGGTCTTGATTTAGCACAGTTTCAGTGAAGCTGCATTTTCCAAGAAAGACTGGTAAAAATCATGCTAATATTCTTGGACCCATTAGGACTGTGTATCTAATGACTCACAGTTGTCAGCATTGTTTTCCCTTTTCCCTTGTTTTAGATTCTTTCTTTCCTTTCCCTGACAACTATGAAAAGCTCCTTGAAGTTAATGTAAAGATTTTGGTTGATTTTTAGTAGGCTATGGATAAGCCTTCTCTTATGTCATGGGTGAATGCCGATTTCTGAGATGTTCCAGTTCCAGGCAGCTTTTTTAATTGCATGCTATTATTTGAAAAACAGTGATTTTAATTACCATCTAGAAAGGATGATATGAAAATAATCTATATTGTTTTGCTGCTTTTAATTGGAGAACTTTTCCATACTCTAATGTGCCTGAGTAGGCCCATTCCATCATGTTCTCCATTTTATTTTAAAGTAACTTGAAGAGCTAATACTTAGTTATTGGGCTATTTTCCTTGATCTCCAGCCACAGAGGTTTGTTTTTAAATAATACTTGTCTTATTTTTCATAGCTGATGTGACTGATTCAGATTGAATTATTTCATTTGACCCAAACTGGGGCTGAGGTTCGAAGATCTAACCAATCTGTGGGCAGCCCTTTTTTCTTTAATAGCAGACTAATTGGCAGACCAATTAATCTGCTCATCTGTGAAGAGAAAATTTATAGCGATAAGTAGTTCTATTTCCAGAAGTCATTCTCTAAAGTAACATTACAGTGGCCTTGTTTACTTCATGCCCTGCAACACGATCCAGTGCTTCAACAGTAGCACAGGTCAATTAGTGGACAAATTAAGCAATTATTAGCCACTAACAAGGGTGACTGGCATCATTACCCTTCCTGTTTACCAGCAAACTGTTATTTTAATACAAAGATCAACAAATAAATTAGGGCATCTGTTGTATTGCCATGTCTGCCTTGAAGTAAATGATATTAAATGGGCTTTGGTTGCTGCCAAATTCTTAACCCCAGCCTAATGAGATACACTGATATGTCTCTTGCTGATTATAGAAGCTGTAAAATTTAGTTTGTATTGATTTATTAACAGGAGGACCAAGTTCTCTGCAATGGTATTTTTTTTAATAGCCTGATACCTGTGTTTTTACTTTAAATGCTATTGATCTAGAGACTATTGGGTTCCTCTGAAAAACAAAGCTATTTTCTAATTGTATTGATTATTTGGATGCTTATAGTAACTTTATGGTGAGGTTTGTATATGTAGATGTATGCCTTCATCTGATGCTTCTCTTATGTTCCTTGGAACTGCCTTTACTTCCAGGTTAGACTTCTGTGAGTCAGTTATTTTTAACTCTTGCTTTGTATTTTTATCATGGGGTAAGACTTCTTCAGATTTAATTAACTCTCTCCTAAAAAAGGAAAGACAGTAAATCTGTTTGGATTGGGTGGGCTTGCCTGCAGTACCCCCTAATAGATTGTGATACATTGGGAAATGCTGGATCTTGTTTGCCACCAAGCTGCTGGGTGCCCAAGGTCAGTCTCTTCTCTTTAGTCTGCTGTGCCTGGTGCAACAGTGGATCGAGCAGAGCAGAGGCTCACCCATTACATGTTTATACACAGCCTTCCATGTCATAGCACATTCTTGGTTAGGGAATAATAATTCCCTGCGTGAAGCTGAAAACTGTAGCTTTTAGTTGCCAAGATGCCTTTGTCAAGTTCAGTGAGTGAGGCTGCATCAATAACAGGAGCAAAATGAGCAGAACCTGGACAAGCCTCTTCCCTGGCACAGTTACAGCCAGAGCAAAGCTCTGAGAGTTTGGGCTCTCGTTACCTCCTGAATGAAAAGCAATCATGTTATCCCTGGGGTATTTGTGGTCCTCCCTGCTGCATGAGGAGCTGTCACAAGTATGTGCTTGGTGTACTGCTAGATCTCATGGCAAAACTGTTCCACCAAGGTCTTTGAAGTGGTGATCATGAATAAAATGCGATATTTATGCTGCTTTTATTGTGGATGCTTTGAAATATCATACCTGACCTAGGAAACATGAACTGATGTGATATTTTGAGTCTAGTTGCAAACTCTTTAAAACTAAAACCAGCACAGTGTCTTGAGAAGCCGTGGACTAAGTGTGGGATTGTATTTCTTTATGTAGTTTTGAGCCCTCCCTCCAGGTGTGCATACTGTGGATTATGTTTTAGACACTGCCAGGAAACAGTTAGAGCAGCAGTTTACCATAGCTAAGCCTTTCATGTTTGCATACAGTTAGGAAACCTGGTTATTCAGGATCCAACTGTGTCCCTGTCGTTTCTGCTTGTTCTTGCTGTTGTATAATAAACAAAAGACACAACAGCAGCCAAAAAGCAGATTGATGTTTGGTTTCCTTCATTAGAGGGAGGTAACTGCAGAAACATTTCCTGAGCAACGCAATTATGTATATGTTAAATTGCCTCAGAAATTCAGGTTTAGCCTCTTAGGTGGAAGACCTGGTTACAGAAAGGAACTTTTTCTTCTTCAGGATTAGTCACTAATAGGTGAAAAAATTGCTGATGTTTAGAGTCAATTATACCTTGATCATCTTAGACATTTCAAAAGGCTCATTTTTCCCCATGCACCTCAGCAAACTAGAATTCATTTCAACAGCAGCATAGGTTCAGATTTGTTAGTATTTGAAATACAAAATGGGCCTTAGGAAATAGGCTAAATGAAGGGGTTGTATAGAATGTGTGATTTTGGTCCCATCTTCAATGTATGTTTCAGCCAAGCTATAAACAAGTGTGTTTAACCTGGCATGTACCCAGGTTTTAGTTAGTTTGTTTTTAAAGATTTTGACTGCATCACAAAAAATCAGGTCTAAAGTCAGCTTTTTGGAAATCAGCTAGTTAGCCTGTGCCATCTCTTCTATGCTGAATGGTTGCTTGTTATACCTATTCCCTAGGGCTTTGCCCTGTCCAGTGTTAAACGTTTCTGATGACGGGATTCTGCTCTTCCCTGGAGAGAATTCCACAGTCTAGTAGAGCTCGCCATTAGTGAAATTTTACTGTTGATCAGCTTTAATTTTTCTCTGCTTACTTTTATCCTGTTACTGGAGCGTAGTGATTGATTTATTCTGGGGAAATTCAGTAAATGGTTCCTGCTTCACAGGATGGACCTCACAATAAATAGCAAATTGTCATGACCTATCTGTGGGTGTCCTGAGACTACACAGGAACTCAATTTATCTCAACATTCATTCCCTGGAAGCTATTTCTGTCAGTACCAACTCAGTGGAGGAATAAGCAATGAATTTAACTGCCAGACTCCTTGCCTCCTGCCCCAGCACCAGCCTTGGAGCAAGGAGATATTTAGTGGCTCCCTGAGCATGATGGCCAGAGGCAGGAGCTCCTGTGGGTTCTGGTGCTCTGACTGTGCCCGAAGGAAGGGCATTTAGGATCCGTTTCCCCTGTCACTTGCCTTGGCTCCACATTAAAGGAGCTTCACTGTTGAGGTGGAGTTACTTCTGGTTTTTATGGGTGTAAAGTGAGTGAAGAATCTGACCTATCCCTATGCCTGGTACAGAGTTTATGTAATTCTCCCAATTTTAGTGAGGCATTTTATATCTCTTTATACATGCAGATGATCTGAACTCTGTTCATTAGTCCAGGGTAGGTCTAGGCATATGCTTAAACAAATCTGAGGTGTCTCAGTTCAACAAAGTGCCACTCATGAGCTGAAATACAATATGTGTCTATGTATGCATGCTGGATATGTAAGGTGCTGGGCTTAAAATAGTAGATTTTACTCCATTTCACCACTTAAGAGGAGAAATATTTTGTTATTGTGGCTCAGCTAATGAGCAGTAACTTCTCCCTCTGTGGAAACTTGACTGTGTCTGATAATGTAGCCATATTGTACTTGCATTATGAGGATGGACTAAAGTATTTATCCTTGAAGTTCTTATTTCTGGAGTTTTTAGAATGTGGCAGGTGCTACATGATTGCAAGTGACTTGCTCTTTCGGAAGCAGGAGCAGTGCCAGGAATCAAGAGGAATGATCATTCTAATCTTTTACATGTGAAATTTCAGATAGATATCTGGAAAATATTAATATCATAAACCTCCCTCTTGAAACTCTTCTTTCATTTTTCTCAGGTATAATTGACTTCCTTGTGAGCCAGCATCCTATTGCAAAAGTATTGAGAGACCACCTGGTCTTCAAGATTGCACCCATGCTCAATCCTGACGGAGTATACCTAGGAAATTACAGGTATGGTGTGGAGTATGAATCTGTGTGTTGTTGTATTTACCTTATACACCCTGCACTGTTTTATCATTGAGTCTTCTATGGCTTGTTTCAATTCATTCCTCCTAAACTGGAGGTTCGCATGTGGTCATATGCTTCCTGAAGTTCCCATCAAGGAAGGGGGCTCAACAGCAAATTTGCTTGCTTAAGGAGGTAGAGAGTACCTCTCCAAGAGAGCAGGGTATGTGCTCTGCAACCCTCCTCTAGGTGTGGGAGTTAGTCAGCTTAGAGTTAGACCTTAGCTGTGTTTTAGAAATGCATTCATTATGCTGCTCATCAGCCTCTATGTAAATGTGTCAGTCAATCACAGTTCCCTTCAGCTACCCAGATCATCCATTAAAGTCACAGGTTTCAGACTATTATTGTACTGTAATAGATAGGGATACAGGGAATGGAATAATCATTCCACACTATGCTAATTTTGCTTCATTTTAGTATTTGAATTACTACTTTACCACCTCTTCTGCTGAGAACATATTCAGATAATCTTTTGTTTTCCCTGAAATTTTTTGCTCTTAATGCATTTATTTACAAAATAAACATGCTGCTGGAGGTGATAATGAAAAGCAGTTGATTAGTTGATGATTTGTTTGTGGGGGCAATTACATGTACCACATAGTTCTCTGGAGAAGCCCCTGAGAAATGTAATAATACTGTATGTGGTTTTGCTTACAGCGCAAGACTAAATAACACAATACACACGGTAGCCAGGCTACCTTGAGCTTTGATCTAATTAGGTATTGCATTGCTAAGCAGAATAAGGCTGGCTTATTGCGTGGATGAGGAGGGACCACTAAGGAAGAAGCTAGAAATTGCAGAAAATGGTGCTGCTGGCTCTGTTCTTTGTTTTGATATGTGCTTCTTAGCCCTCCTGTGCTTTGCTACTTACTAAGCTGAAATAGCAAGGAATTGCGTGGGTGATTTCAACAGCGCTTATATACGTGTTTTATAAATGAAACTTCTGAGGGCACATGGTCTCCTTTTAGCTACAGTGATACTCCCTCAACTCTTGGCAAATCCAAAGCCAGGGAGCGATATTGCAGTAGTGGTGTCTGACAGCACCAGGAATTTATCATGAAGGTTATGCCACCTTACAGGAATAAAGCCCTAAAATGGCTCTTGAATCTGATACTACGTTGCTTTACCCTGTTTCAGGTACACTGCACGTAGGCAACTCCAGTTGCAATTAAGTAGCTTTCATTTTCCCTCAGAAATACACTCGCCCTGTAGGTTTTCCTCTTGCACTATTATTTATACTTTTTGAGAGGCATGCAGCTTTACAGACATGCATATGGCTTATAACTTGAAAAGCCTTTTGGGAACCCAGGTGTTATGAAAGGGCATGTGAATTAATTTGGAATTGCTGAGCCTGATGGTATACTATTGTTTTAACTTTTCATGATACGCAGAATTTTCAACGCTCCTGAACTGAAGAGACTTTTAATGAGGTAGTTGGAAAAGCATTTGATTTTCTTGCAATTCTTCACTTTATTTACAAAAGGCCTAATGTAACTAATAACTTAAAAATGAGGGTAATAAGCAAAATGCTACCTATTATCTTGAGAAGAATATTAAAAAGCCTAGTAATGTGCCGGCATTGTATTTAACTAGTGCTGAGTGAATAATTTACAGCAAACACTTTATTTCCTGCTCATACAAAATCCACAAGCACATCACAATTTATTTGCTAGAATTTACTGGATGAATTTAAAAAAAAATCTCTAAGGATCAATCGCTAGTATTTGAAAATTTAACTCTGAGGCTTCTCTGTGATTGGCTAGGTAAGTCTGTTTCATCTCTTTTGGTCTTTGTTCAGATTAACACATAAATAGGACTTTCAGAAGTCTTCCGCGTAACCGTGGTATAACACAGATCTATTGGCTGGGGACAATCCCCCTGCTTTTGCAACCAAGGTCTGTGGTTCCATATGCAGCAAGAGCAGTTTTAAGCATTTGAACTTCCTGTTATCTCCCTCTCTTTCGAAGCAGCAGCTAGTGACTATTTCTTTGGTTCATTGAAGGTTCACATTCAGAGCTATGCAAGCTAAGATAATGAAATGGGTAATTAAACCTCATGCTTGAGTTTGTAAATTGATCTCCTGCCAGTGTGAGAGAGATTTTTTTTTTTAACCCACCAGAACATAGCTTTTCACAATTGGCAAAGTATACTGTCGGATGCACTTCGTTGTCCTCTGAAATCCCAGGCACAGTGGGCACTATTAAAAGCCTGACTATGTCAGCAGTTCTCATAGAAGGGATGGGATATACTAGTTCTCTTGTGTTTAAAAGAGGAACTACCCACTCGTTTACCCAGGATGTTATGGTAACTGGTGGCTGACGGGATTTTCTTCATTGTCGTTTTTGAGGGCGCAGGACTTTCACCAAGGGTTTGGGCCCTGTGCTCTTCTCCAAAGTCCTTATTCCTTTGTTCTGAGTGCTTGTGTACTGAGGTTTAGGAATTTAAGCCAAAACTGCAACAATAATCCCAAGAATTGTCTATTATCTGTAGGCTGTTGCTCATTCTCAAGAGAACAGACCAAATGGGTTGTGACTCTAAAGGGACTTTCTTGTGGCGAAATGTTCATAACCAGCAACAAGTGAGTTTAATATCACAGTATAAAGCACAAGTGCTCGCAGCACAGACACATCCGTGAGGAAGGTTGTTTATATGTTGCATGTACATTCAGGCAGCTCTAAAAGAAATGGTCATGGAAGTGAATGTCAATGCCCAGTGTATCAGGACGTATGGAACAGGGTGCTAAACTTTACTGATTTATTCAAGTATATGCAAGAGTTTAAGAATTGTATTTGTGGACCCATACAGTTAGGAGTGAAAAGATAAGGTGCCTTATGTGACTTAAAGAGGTAGTTAAGCACCCCCTCTAATTCAGTGTGTTTGGAAGGTCTATACATATGTTTAAAAAGTATTTTTTAAGAATAAATGCACAAAAGTTGCAATTTGATTGTAATCTTAGAGCATAAATCTTTTAATAGCAAGTGAACATGTACAGTTCTATTTCTTAATAGCTATTACTTATGTATATAAACCAAGAGAGTTGGTGAAATTACCACTACTAGACTTCATTTCCAGTGAAATTTCTGACTGTTTAGAAATCAGAACATTTAATTTTTTTCTTTCTGAAATGAGCTGAGAAATTAAAAGTCACAGGCAAACCACACACCAGTAGATCAGATTTGGCTGGGTACAACTGTTGAAGGGGTTAGGTGCAGAGAAGTGGAGCGCTTAGAGTGCAAATTCATCTGCAAGCCGAAGTACTGAATGGCTAATTGGGATCGCTCCTGTTTGCAGTGCTAGCTGTTGTTTGCTGGTTTGCTAGCATCATACTCTTCTGTGAAGATGACCACTAACACTGCACACTTTCATCAGGGAAAAAGACCTCCATAGCCTTTTTCTTGTCACATGAGTATACCCAGCTCTTTCTAACATACAGGATAACAATAAGTACCTGCTGCTTACTATGGACAAGGATGTAGGGTCTCTCCCAAAAGAAGAAGACAAGCTTCATCCCTTTCTTGAAGTCTTTAAAGCCTGGTATTACCGTACTTCTAAGTGTAACTGGCTTTGAAGTTACAGTGTGTAGAAAATGATATGCCACATGGGCTTGTTAATTAAATTGCCCAGGAAGATACCATTGGTTGACCTAGCTACATAGTGAGTCCTCAGCATATTTTTCTCTCTGTTCTGGCTGGTAACTTGTCCTCAGCTCTCACCTGAATTGAAAGGCCCGTTTTGCTGGAGATGGTGCATGACTTGATCTTTAGCTTCATGAAAGAACATGGAAAAAAAAGAAAAAAAAATTCTGAGTTTCTCCATAACACTAATCTTGCCCTCTCAGATGGATTAAACTGTGAAACAGTTTTAGAAAATAAAGAAAAACTAGTGCTGGGAAGAGAGATTTCTTGGCTTTTCTCTCTCTGTTTGTGGTATAGTACTATCATCTTCTGAACCTATTACCATCCCCAGGGAGGTGGGGTTAGACTAAGAAAAAAAATGTGTCTTGATTTAAGTCGTGCATCCCCAGGCTTGGCCTGAACTTTCCTTTATTGAGAGCTTGTTCTTAAGCTGGCATTCTGCAGCTGAATGCTGAAATGTGTCCCTGCAGGCGAGATGACTGTACCACACCATCTTAGATTAGTTCCAATTTGTCAGCCTCACCTTCTGGAGATGAAACCCTATACTGGCACCAAAAGGGATGTGTTTCTTAGTCTGGGCAGCTCTTCACTGAGGTATCCCAGAATTGCCATGGCAAGATGGTTGAAATATCCTGATCATTCTCTAAAGGCTTTATTGCATGACCTGGTAAGGCTTCACATTCCTTGTTGTTAATGTGTTGCCTTCAGTTGGTTAGCTGTGACAGCATCAGCCTTCAGTAAATTAAAGCTATGAATTAGCTGAAATGTTCTGAACTGTCATCACTACAATATCCTTCTAGCTTGATTGTAGGGACTGCAAGCATTTGTGTGAATGGGGAGAAGAGGGCACTCACTGATTCTAATCCTTTGTTTCACTGTCAGGAACGATATTTTTGAAGTCAACACAATCTTTACTGCTTGCTTGTGTAAGGGGTTAACAAAGCAATTTGTTGGATGGAAAGGAGGCCAGTGCTACCCAGACTGGAAAGACAAATTCACCATAAACAGTGTCAGAGTCCATACTGCAATGAAAGCTGTGCTTGGATGAAGTGTTTTGGACAAATGGTGTCTTTTTGCCCCAGAAACATAGTTTTGTAAGGACTGAAATGGTTTGTGGAAGTGATTGAATTTGGCAAGTTGTTTCAAGTGAAAAAGGGAGCTGGGAAGGCTTGAGAAACATTTAAAATTATTCATATCAGCATTTTATAATGGACAATCTTCTCTTGCTTTTGTTTGTTAATGGCATGATTTTTTTAAAAAACTGTCTGTTTTTAAAGATCCCTTTTGAAAAGTATGAAATACAAACAGAAAACTAAATTTTGGACCAGATGAAATATTTCAGATTTTTCCTGAATAGTTTTCTGTGGACTTTATTTCTGTAACTCTAGAAATAGTCAAAAGTTTAACATTCATGTTCGTATGTAATTCATGAGGGGTCTTCTGACAGTAAAAGCGTATGTGGACTTTAAACAAATTATTTTAGCTGTAGATCAGAGTTATATGTTGTAACACTGAGGAGTGCTGATTTTGGTCTTTGATAATGTCACTTTGGGGGATATACCTATACCTGTGTACATATATGGGTATATGTATTGGTCACAGTGACTGGATATGTTGTGCGGTTCTTAGTATCTATGTCCAGTTGTGAGGCATGGCTACTCATGTGCATACTGTCATTTGCATAATATCTCTTGATTATTTGTCACCTATTTTTCTGGTGGGGAAGGTTTTTTCTTAGCTTCATTTCAAGCATGTGAAATTCATGCATTGCCTTGAATTGAAAAACAGAGTATCCATCTCAGGTGACAAGATGAAGCTCTCGATAGAGTTTATTTTTCCTAATTAGGTGTTTGTCATTGTGTATTCTATATAACAACATATAAGTAAACAATCGTGGACCTTTTGAATAAATTTATTGGTTTTATTTATGTTACTGGGCATAAAAAAATCTATAATTACCAGGTACAGCCGCAATATAACTGGTATTTAATGACAATTACTTTTTGTTACCATAGAAATGAGTCCAAAGTAGTTACCTATAATTTCTCATTCCCAAACCTCACACATGTTGTATTGCAGTATTACCATAGTAATTGCCTATTAGTCATCATAAAATAAGCAGTTACCCAGAAGATATCAGGATAGTGTGAAATTTCTCATCTACTTCAAAACTTGCAGCACATGCTGCTTCTCGCCTTCTTTTAGTGGATTTTTGCCTGAATGACAACAATGTCCATTGTACGTTAACCCAAGGGAAGAAGGGATGTGATTGAGAGAGAATTGTACTCTAAAAATACACCGTCAGGAAAAGTATGTTCCATCCCTGAAAATATAGAACTATTTGTTATTATTGAAAAACAGGGATTTTTCAATCCCACAAAATGGAGGTTTACTCCTTGCCATGGTTTCCCTTTTTTTTTTTTTTTTTCACCAATTCAGTTGCGACCAAAGCAGAGTCTATACATCTTAGGGGCTCTGTGAGAACAGCTGTGCTGTGTCAGACCTCACAAGCCCAGTATCTGCTAATGCAGCACTGGAAGTTCCGCTCTCCTTGTAAGAGCAGGAGGTGCTCATAAGATGCTTTCCCAGATTCCAGTGATTTTCGTTTAAGACATTTCCTAAACTCATGTGATTTCTGTCTGCTCAGTAATGTGCAGTGGATTTGTCTTCCTAGTACTTGTCCAGTTTGCCCCTAGAGGGTAAGCATTAGTGCTCTCAGTCTGCTCTGAGGCTGTTCACCTCCCACCCTGGTGCAGGAAGCACCACCCACCCACTTCAGCCTGCTGTGAGCTTCATGTACTTCTCCTCAGTGGCCCCTTGCACCTTGTTTGTTGTCTTAATTTAGATTCGATGTTACTGAGGCCAAGGAATCTCTCCCTGTGCCTGCCTAGATCACATTTAGTATCAACTGGGGGTTGGCAAGTCACGTAGATGCAAGTGATGTTCCCCTTCGTAGCTGGGACTACAGGAGAGGGAGGCCATAGGTGCTGGGTGAGTTACTGACTGCCTGGTGGAGTGGCGGCAACTGAGCTCTTGCCTTCTCCCCTCTTTTCAGTCTCAAAATTGGAAATCCAAGGTGGCTTTCCAATGCTTCAGTGTTTTTTGACACCCTGTTGGTTTAAAAATATAGTTATGGCCAGGACCAACCACGCTGATAATGGGGAAAAAACAAACAGGAAAGAGACCCTCCAGAGTGAGGGAGTGGCCATTTCCTTGTATCGCCTTCTCCCACACAGCTTGGGAAGAGGGTGAGGTATGGCAGAAGCTTTCTCCTTCCCCAGCTCTTGCTTGACACTGAGAACAGGGCAGGAATTTTCTGCACTGTCTTCCTCTTGCATTCTGTATGTGTTTGCATCTGTTTTGCATCGCCCAGCTCGTGCAGCATGCCAGGTCGGGGCCCTGCAAAGCCAAGTCTGGGGTGGATCTGCAGCTGTGACACAGGGGGGCTCTGGGCAGCAGCAATGGAAAAGACCAGGGAGGCAAGCAAGCAGCAGAGGTTTCCTCTAGCTTTTACATCCACCTGGCTCGTAGCATTGCCATTCCTTTCCTGCTTGGAAGTTTTCTTTCCATTGTAGCTTTTGTTACCCAGAGAGTGCTGTGATCGTAAGACAGTTATAGTGGCTGCTGTTTTGCTCAGCATTACTTAAAAAAAGCTTCCTTGTAAAAAAGTTGTCATCCTTTATCTTAAAACAAATACTAGGTTTGCAAAAGGGTTCCTATCTACTGCCATTGAAAATGCTCTTTATATTGATGTGGTAACTGCTCATTTAAGCCATATTACAGCTCCTGAGTATTTTTCAGTTGCTATTGATGTGACAAATTCTCTTGCACAGAGGACTGCACCAATCAATAGAGTCAGTATATGTGCTTTAACAACAAAGCCACATGCCTTGGGGTTCCAGCTGAATCTGAACCTTTTAGTAGCATTAAATAAAGCTATATTTATTTTGCTTTTGGTGCAAGAAAAAAAAACTGAACCCAACTTAATTTAATATAACTTGTTGGAGGGGTCTGAAGGCAGCATTATGGGGCCATTTTCACATGTGATGAATACGTAACTAGTGTCAGAGCTGCTATTTTGTTGTTGTAAGAGAACCCTTCTCTTTTAGTTAGATTGATCTGGTACTACAGAGTAGCCTTTTATTTTTAGATGAGCAGGGAGAGAAGTCATAATGAGAAATATTGAAATCATAGCTTTTTTATATCTGCTATTATTCCACTGAGAATGAGACTTGATGTCCTTAAAGAGACAGGGCTATTTATTTTCCATTTAAATAGCACCATTTGTGATTATTACCTTTGAGACGTTGTGCAGAGAATAAGCACCTAACTCATGAATCCCAGCCAAGTGAATCAAAGTTTTGTCCCTAAGTGCCATTTATGTCTGTGAATTGTTGTAGAAGCCTATTCTTGACCTTCACTGTCTTTATTTTTTGAATGTTTTCATCTTCTAGAATGTATTTGTAATTAACAGGGATCTTAATGTCAGTTCGGTTGAAATGTTTCTTTCCTTTCCTCCCCCCCCGAATAGCTGATCTTAGGTCTGAATAATAGCATATGGGTTTCTCAGCTTTACTTTCAGTTAAGTAACGAAACTTATTGGGCTTTCTTCTCTTTATTTTCTTTCCTCTTTTTTAAGTCTGGCTTGTATCTCTGGTGATTTGATTTCTTGTTCATAGTAGCAAACAAAGGACCAAAGTCTCCAGTGGTGTTTTTGTTTGGTTTTGTGTTTGGTTTTGTGGTGTTGTTTGTGGTTTTTTTGTTTGGTTGTTTTTGTTGTTTTGTTTTTTTTTTAATTCTGCAAATTACTTACTAAACATCAGCCAATTTGCTGTAGTTCATTGTTTTGGTTTACCCATCTGCAATTCAGGAATGATTAGGTCTCATATATCTAAAATTAGGTGTGGAGCTACATTTATTAGTGTGTGTAAAAAAACATGTTGCATTCCTTGGCTCTGAGGCACTATGTAGGTACCAAGCAGTATTGTTTAGAAAAATGATACCCTTAAATATACCCATGCAATCAAAGCAGTGCTTTATTGTTAGTTTTGCAAGTGAAAGAAGGGAGAAACACGCTGAGCTGGTCTCTGCCTAATTTAAAGAGCTGAGCTTTACTTCTCGAACAGCAGTTGCCAGGCCACAATCCATGGCATTTAAAAGCTGATACAAAAGACTGGAGGGCTGTTCTGAAAAGGCTATTTGCCAGGCACAGGAAGTTATGGCTGTGACACAACCCAAGAAATATGCCGTGTATTTGCAAGTGCCATCTACTGGTTCGGTTTATTGAGCTATTTCTAGTGACAGGTGCAAGACATGCCTGTAACTGGGGGTTTTTTATTGGTGGTCTCCAGGCAGCTGCCTGCTTACATGGCACATATTGTTAGCTTCTAACACGTGTTTCACCTAGCTCCAAATGCACCAAAGTGATCCTCCCACCCTAGCACTTGCCATGAGGATGCTGTGCCAAAGTGCTGTGAAAGAGGGGAGATGTCAGCACAGTATCGAGGGGCAGGAGAGGTGTCCATGGGGTACTTTTTCCAAAAGGAGATGCTTTGCGGTATGGAAAGTGTTTGTGTAGCTGTCAGCAATGGGGACAATTCAGCTTCCAATTCCCTAGGCTTTGTCTCCTCCCTTCCCCCAAATAAAATCAGTGATACTGCTGCTTTGCTGAAGGTCTAGTTCAGGAATGTGCTCAGAAGTGTCTCTTGCAATTAGGGCTGTCTCAGGAGTGTGTGTTGATTCTCTGTGGGCTTTCTTTCCCTCCTGCCCTTGTCCTTTGTTTAGTTTTCCCTCTTTAACATGGTTACTGGCCCACACAAAAGGTATGGTTCCTTGCAGAAGTCAAGAGCAGCTGAAGCTCAGTGTGAACAGTGCTTCCTTTGTCTACATTATATTTTCCTTGCCAGGAGCATCACTGAGTTATTGACTCATCAGGGAGCAAATCCCAGAACATGAAGCATTGACAAGGTTGAACTTTGCTCCAGCCCTGCCTGACTTCTCCTGTCCTGGGATGTAAGAGCTGCATCCAGCCCTGTGGACACCCGTGCAATTGAGGCTATAAATGGGGATTCAAGCTGCCTTTGTGCTATAAGTTATTGAGTGGGGCTGCCCCCTAACTAGACTCCTCCATTCTTCCCCATTCTGGGAAAGAGGTTTCTCTGTCCTGGCTCCTGGCTAGCATGGAGTGGCTGTAGTACTTGGCAGTACCCTCCTGATTTCCTGGGAAAAGAAGGCTCTGGGGAGGCCTTATTGCAGCCTTTCAATACTTAAAGGGTGCTTCTTATAAGACAAGGACAGACTTTTTAATAGGACCTGTAGCTATAGGTCAAGGGGTAATGTTTTTAAAATAAAAGAAGGCAGATTCAGACTAGATATAAGGAAGAAATTTTTTATGATGAGGGTGGACACACACTGGAACATTTTGCCCAGAGTGGTGGTAGATGCCCCACTCCTGGAAACATTCAAAGTCAGGTTGGACAGGGCTCTGAGCAACCTGATCGAGCTGAAGATGTCTCAGCTCACTGCAGGGGGGTTGGACTAGATGGCCTTTAACAGTCCCTTCCAACGCAAGCCATTCTATGATTCTTGAGAAGAACCAAGACCCTCCTGTCTGTTGGTCCAGGGGGCAGAGCCAGGCTACTTTTTTATTTTAGCTTTACAGGTTACACTTCAGTGCTGGTTCATGCCAGCATGGTTTGCCTTTGAAACAATTAAGTGAAAAATGGAAACTACAAGTCAAGAGGAAAAATATTTTCTTTAATTATTGAAATGACCAATTAGGTCAAATTCTGCCTTAATGAGAGCATCTGTTGTTCCCCCTAGGTGAGCAACCTAAAGAGGGAGAGCTAGGAAGGTGTCTTGCCTGCTATCTGAGCATAGGAAGGCTCAGCATGTGATTAGTGTGTATCTCAGTTTTGGGTTGTTCCATCCCAAACAGCATCTCAGAATCTTTTTCCAATGTAAGTAATATTCTTTCCCCCACTCCCCCCCATTTCAGCAACATCTGCTCACCTAGTCCTACAGATTCCCCAGCTGTCAAGGAAGGCAGCTGGGCAGCTGAAGGATTAATTTTCTGTGAAGAGATTTCTGGACAGAGATCCTGGGATTTTCTGAAGTTGCACCCATTTACACAAGATTACTAGCAACTAGTGATCACTCCCGTGGTCTCTGCAAAAGTCCCTTCCTTGTAGTCAAGTTTTATCACATTAAACAAGCGAGGAGTGCAGTACTCTCCTTCAGTTCACCAGGGAAGGATTTATCACCTATTAGTAGAAAAGTCCTGTCTTCCTGTTCCAACTGCTGCTATGTGGGTGGGGAGGGGGAAATCCCATCCAAGTTATTAGGAAAACAATAGCAGCCTGAGGGAATGTTTGTTTAGGCTGCTTTTTTGTTGTTTTCTTTTCCTGGGTGACAGCTGTTCTTTTCCATATATTTTTTTTTTAAATTGCAGCACTTAAAATGATGGCAGCTTGCTGTATAATTTATAATATTAGTCCTAAGGGCAGTGTCGTGTAACATGAAAACAATCTTGAGTCAAATCTAGATGATAAACATCCATTATCTAAACCAATACTGTATTAATAGAACAACATTAAATAATCTGAGGATGTACATCACTTCTGGGGGGTGTAAAGGCAGACACCTGCCCAAAGTTCCCACTGACGTGTGTTGGTCCCCAGACACTGTAATCTCTTTGTCACTTAGAAGAGCCTTGCCTTCACTCTTTGCAGTAAAGTACCTCTAAGTGGTGCAGAGTTGTGATGTTTCTTCTTCTCTGTTTGGAGGGGACACCTTTTATCTTGAGTTAATTCTTATAGGTGAAGTCTCCCGAAAGAAACATGGCTAAGTGTTGAGTTTCAGGAGCTTGCAAGGCGTTGAGCTCTTGAAAACTAGTCCTGGGGCTCATTTGAAAATTAAGGTTGTGGCTGTAAAGAAAACTTCTTATTTAGCTACTAGTACACAAGCCTTTTTTGTTGAAGGAGAGAGAGATTGGAGACTGGTGTTTCACAGCTGCTTTAAGCTAAGGAAAGTGCGTGCTGGTACCCAAAGGGGCAGTTCAGTTCTGTGTTCCATCCTGGCTGTGCATCCCTCCCACTTCCTTTTTTCCAGTTCTGGTGTTTGTGTGACAGTGCTGTGAGCCAGAAAAGGGCTAATCCTTCAGAAACCCAGCCTGAGAAGCCAGTTCTCACATGGCCCCTGTGCAGCCAGAAAAATGGGACCAAGACAGGAGGGAGGAATGAGCAGAGAGGGATCCCTTTGTGGCAGCTTGTGTGTTGATGGGCTTTTAAAGCAATTTTGAAGCCAGAGCCCAAGATTTAGGTGGTGGTTGTGCAGTTGTTTTGGGGATCTTGGAAATTAAAGACAGTGGTAACCAGTGATTTATTGGATAGTTGGTGTGTTCAAATGAACCATGCCTATATGATCTCTTTCTTAGGATTATTATTTGCTAACAGCAGTAAATTATTATTTTATATTAGTAACAAGTTGGGTGACTCAACATGTCCATTCAGCAATAGAGGGGCTTAACAGTGTCAGAGGCTGGACAAGAGCTGTTTCCATGTAACTCTCATACCCTGTTACATACACATGGTGATAAACTGTACACGAAATCCTTTTCTCTCTCCACTGCTTATAAATACAGAAGCCATCACAGCTGTGCTGACACAGCAGAGGGAGCAATTAATCTCAAAGCAGATTACTTCTTTGCTGCCCCTGGTGCCAGGCAGAGGGGGGATGTCAGCGTAGTCTGGGAGGAGGTAGATGTGACAGCTGATTGGCAGCTGATGGCTTTGCCTGGTTGGTGTCTAAGCTGGAAGAAGAGCGCTCTGCCAACATGGAGGGGTTGGGATCAGAAAAAGGGTGTGACATTTCTGGACACACAGTGTTGAGCCACAAAAACATTACCTGTCCCTGCCAGAGTGTGTGGGACAGATATTCTGCCTCTTCTTCCCTTCCTAGACTGGAAAGGCTGTATATTAATAGAAGTATATGTGACTTAACGTGCAGCTACTCAGTGTTAACCCAGGTCCCCAGGGAAGAGAAGTGCTTATTTCAGGTTGCGCAGATCATAAACCTGCTGCCTTGTGTGGTGTGTGTGCTCTGAATACTAATGCTCCCTTTCCCTTTTCTTTACTGACGTGGCCATTGAGCTGATGAATTGTATAGATCATACAATGATAATGGATGAGGAAGGGGAATTTCATCTGTCTCTTTAACCAAAATATGAACAGTAAATCCTGCCCGTTTGCAGAGAACAGCTGGATTTCTAATAACACTGGAATGCTGTTGTGGTGGGGGGGTTGGGTTTAGCTGCCCCCTCCCTTTTGTCACTGCCATTCAGACATCCAAATGTTTGCAAAAGGACTGGAGCTTTCCAACACCCTGAGGCTAACGCAGCAGTTATCCTGGAAGTCTGCCAGCTCTGTTCGATCTAGGAAAAGCCTGAACGCCTCTATGGTGCCTCTGCACCATGCCCAGGGGAAGAAAGGGAGGCAGGGGCCCTGTATTTGGTTCTCCAAGTAACAGCTGGGTGAGCGAATGGGTTTTCCTTGTAAACAAGGCCAGTCTCTAATCATAGAGTGGGCTGAGCTGTGATCTGATCCTGTGCAGAGCAGCGATTGAGCTGCATTGTGGAAGGGCTTAGGGTAAGGTTGTGTGTATCTCTGGGAATCTCACGAACTGAAAGAAGGATGTCAGAAATGTGCAAAGCCTCTCAGGCTGGTCACATTTTGTATTATTAATAATAAATTTTGTATATTAATTTGAATTAAAACAGGTTAGCAAGGGAGCCTGAATGTTCAGGTGACTGATAATGCATTGACCAGAAGCCACAATCCTGTTCTGCTAGGAGCTGTACAAGCACATCATAAATGATCCTCACTTTCCCAAAGTGCTTTCAGAGCTAAAAGAGTGTGGCACAGCAGGTGGACAAGGCAATCAAGCAAGCTGTTTTAGCAGGGGAAGTCAGAGTACTAAATATAATAGGACGAATAAGTGGTAGGTTTTTTCCTTTTTCTATGGTGTTTTTTTTTTCCCTCTCCCTCCTCTGGTTAGTGGCAGAAAACACAATAGCTAACTATGCAATCAGGCTGAATAACCTTCATATGTGAACTGATAGTAGGACTACTCTAAATTTGGTGAACCCAGAGAAGGAGCTTTCAGTAATAAAACACATTTGCAAAGGAAGGATGACCCAAAAGGTGTGTTTCTCCAGAGTGGATTACTTTTAGATGTTCTTCCGTTCTCCTGTTCTTTACTGCTTGGGCAAAACTGTGGAGTTCTACTCAGGCACTAGGATTTTTATTATTCTGTTGCAGCTGAGCATATTATGGTTCTTCCTATTGTTTTACATCTGGATTAAATTGTCATTTTGTGCATCAGGAGGTAGGTTTGTTCAGTAGGTTTTGGAAATCCACAGATATTCAAGGCCCAGTCAATCTTTTGGCAATGCTTGCTAGTGAGGAAGCTACACAGTGAGAATATCTATTCCATGCAAGGCTCCCAGCAAGTTTTGTACCCCAGCAGTTGTCCTTGGATAGATCTTCTGTCCGCTCTTCCAAGACTGAGAAGAATCAATTGACAAACTGCCAGTCTATCTCCTTTACTTTCTACTACTTCTTTGCTAATCTTCTGTACATTTTCAGCTGCTAAAATCTTTTTTGTTTTTAATTCTTCCAGTAGGGTTTACTATCACTCCTGCTGTTGACATGCAAAGAGAAGCTGATGCTGGCATAGGTTTGTTCTTGACATCTCCATCTTGCTGATGCTTTGCTAACTAGTGTAAAAGAAAGACAGGTCACATCTAGGAGATATGATGTTATTGGTATGGGTGAGAGGCAAGTGCAATCCTAGCAGACAGTTCTTATTCCTTACATTGGTCACCTTTTCAGTTACAGATCTGATCTGCTAAAGTCTTGTCATTCTCATTCTAGTTTCTGTTAATGAAATGCATTTAACTGTCAGCTCTTGTTAACAGTAACAACAGAGCCGAGGATTCATAAATTCCCACGGAAGTCAAATGACTGCTACCTTAGAACAACTCAGTCCAGCCCTTTTTCATCTTGAAGATGGAGGAGACAACCACAGCTTTCTTGATCCAGCCAACCAGAATACTTTGAATAAAGAATCTCTCTCAGACTTTCATTTCTGATTCCTGTCTGAAAAGTTCTAGATAAATATTCTGTTTCTAAGAACCCTGGGTTTTTGAGTCTATGTCATCACTCAGTTGTATCTTGGATCTATCTCAAATTATTACTTGTTACCTGTAACATTTAGAAATTCAACTTTTCAAAAGCCAGTCGGAGAAGTGCAGCCCATAGACGTGTAAGCAGTTGTGTTTGGCACAGGTTCTACCCATTCTGAAGAACTACAAGAGTGAGAAGAGAATTAGAAAAATTGCCATGTGAAAAGACAGTCCTGGAGCTTGGTTTGTTTAGATTAACAGGCAAAGGAATGAATGGCATGGTCTGAGACCATATGTGGGGACTCATCAGTCCATGATCCGAGTCTGAGTACATACATTAGGAATATACTAACATGGAGTAGTATGAAGGTTACTTTTCAGTACAATAGGGAAGACATAAAAGAGCAGCTTGTCTTGATATTAATGTTCAAGAAATGGAAATTCAGGTCCTTGAGGGGATGGTTAAAGACTGGTGCATTTTCCCTGATGGACTGTTTTGAAATAAAAGCGTTTTCTGAAAAGATCTGTTTGGGGTTTTGTTTGTTTTGTTGGGGTTTGTTGTTTTTTTTTTTTTGTGAATGGGAATGGCTTCAAGGGATATCTTTGTGTGTGAATGGTAGATCAGCAAAGATGATCACAATAGGCTCTTTCTGGCTTTAAAATGTATGATTTTCAAGCTACTGCATAGTGCAGAGTTTTCTTTTGCAAGAAGCCCATATACCTGATGATCTCTTGGTCTTTCTTAGAATTATAGGTTCGACTGGAAAAATTGGGTGCACTGCATGTAACCTTAAATCATTCGGTCTTATTGAAGTATCCTATGAGTTCTGGACATAATTTCTTCCTTTCAAATGACAAATTCCATTAGAATCAGTGGAAGCCAGAGGCTTTTTCTTTCAGCTGTCCAATGCAGAGGGGTTTACAGTTTCATATTGTGTAAGTTAAATAGCGAAAAGAAGAAACATCACAAAATAAAACTTCATAATTTTTCAGAAAATCCAGTTAACTTTTGCTGATGTCTCTGTGGACACTTGCCTTAAACCAAAGATGTTGGGCTGAAGCTGCATAAGCCCCGCAGTTGTTCCAGGTCTGCAGAAGCAGGAGGAAGGCCAGCTTTGACCACTTGATCATTGCTGGCATGATCAGAAATGGTTTGTACCTGCATTTTCTCAATAACAGTTAAGTTCATTACAGACTTGGTGCTTTGTTTTAAGTCAAATATGAATTTATTTTTTTTTTTATTGAAAAGGTCCAATCTTTAACCTGCAAAATAAAAGTCGGGAACATGGAACTGGGAACAACTAAGTTGGAAGCAGGCCATGACAAAAGAAAATAGTGTGGCCACATTCTTTATAAAGGGATCTCTCAGACAGTCCACATCTCTTTTACTTACCCCTGGAAACAATACTGTATTTTCCTATATCTGGGGACATAAATGGTATTAAACTCTGACCTCTTAAATGATCCTAATTCGACTTTGACCAGTGGTCAAGGTGGTATGTAGTTCTGTCTAGAAGAGAAAATTTTGTCTTTGGTCATCTTAATTAAAGTGATTGCCTAAACTTCTCACAGTATATGTGTTCATACTACCATTTAATTACCCAAAGAAGTTGTCTTGCAAATTAGAATTACTGCCAATGATAAACTGATAAAATACAGTAGAAATGCCAAGTGGTCATTATTTACCTGATTGGAGCACTTTAATATAACTGGTTGGTATAAAGGCTTTGACATAGAGAGCTTTGTTTCATAGCACTCTGTTTCTTAATCAGAACTTCTAGAAAACTGCAAGGAACATGGAGTCTAGACATCAGTTCTGTGCTCTTCACGTGCTCCTGTGCATTTCTATGTCCTGTTGGAGCAGGATGGTGTGCAAGGTACTCAGCCGGACAGACCTGTTCTACTTGTGAGGAAAGCCTTAGGCCTGCACAGGGTTTGGAGGCTTGTGCTCAGGTTTTCATAAGCAGTTGGTGGTTCTCAGGTGCCAAAGCTTTAGTTGCTGACACTGAGATATGTCAAAGGCTTCTAGAGTCCAGATGAAGAGTGTTTAGCAGTTTTTAAAAGCACAGGCCCTTGTATAGCACGTCTCAAATCAGACACTTAAATAGATACTCAATCTTGAAATTTTTGGCTTTGGAATTTAAACTATAGCTCCCTGTTGATGCCATGGAAGGGCTCTACAGTTATTTGTGTTGCAAATGCATTAAAGAAGGAAGTGGATTTTCAGATGTATGAAGCTTTCTCTTTTGATTCCTGTTTTATTGCTTCTTTCCATTTAGATGCACAAGTGTTAGTGTCCTGTTTGACACTTCTGATCTCCCACAAGCCAGACACCCAGTTCTGACCCACAAGTGGTGATAACAGCCTGGCTTTCTAACACAGCTACTGCCACCAGATTTTGTTCCTTTGCACAAATAAGTCTAAAAGGACAAGCGGGATTAAAACAGCTGCAAGTAAAATTTCCCAAGGGATCACCTGGAGGCATAAGTGCATCACTGTTGGGACCAGGGCAGCTGCTTCTGTCCTGTTAGCTAAGGATTTGTTTTGGGGCAGGATGGGGCATCTCGGGGGACACAGCATACGAGGAATGGAATTTGGAGGAGAGTGTTCAGCTGCAGGATAGAATTATGCCTTGCTGTATAATCTCTCCCCTCCCAGCCCCTGTTAAACTTCTCCCAAGAACAGCCTGGAATCCTGACCTTCCATATCTGTTTGTTTAAAAAAAAAAATGGCAGAAATATTTGTCATGTATAGTTTGAAATATTTCCCTTTGTCTAAAATTTTGTTTAATAAATAAGACTTTTCTGGGTGCTTGTGGGTTAGCAATTAAAAAAAAAAAAACAAACAACACCAACAAAAAAACCCAAACAAACAACCCAAACAGCCAAGGGCTTTCTGGTAAAGAGCAGATTTCTAGAACTAGCTCTGTAGTTCTCCTTCTGCACATAAGTGGATGTAGTTTTACATAAAGACTTTTTCTGGAAGCAGTTGATGCTGTTGCAAATAAGATCTTCGTTGTGTCTGCAAGAAATGATTAGGTATGTAAGTAATAATGTAAGAGCTGCCTGTTTAAGGCTCCACTGGAGACTGTTTCCAGTAATCCTAAAAGATCAACATGTTTTCAGTTGTTTTCAGAACTCTATCCCAAATTTAAAAAAAATATCCTTCAGAGAGGGTATCATTAAATGGTCATTTGCATATATAACACACCGCTGTAACTACAGTATGTACAAGTCTGTCTTCTAATCTCCTGAAAATTTAGTGTAGAACAGGCCTTTAGTATATAGACCTGAACAGGAGGGAAAGTGCTGTCATCTGCTTTGTTGTCTCTTTAAAACACCAAATCCTCTGCCCAGAGATCAGGAGCAAAGGTCTGGCTTTAGTGCTGTAATACCTAATTGAATTATGAGCCTAGGTGTAGTCCTGAAAGGACTTAGCGCAAATTCTCTTACTGACTTTGGCACTTAAACTACCTTTCAACCAATGACACTTGCTTTAATTTGAGTACCTGGACTCCAGCTACTCTGGGGCATATTTTTAAAGATATCCTGTACCTAATTTCCATTGATTCCAGCAACATGTCATGGGACAGAACCTGCTAATAAGAAATTAAGAATTAGCTAGCTAATAACTGGCAGAAAAGGACATGATGTCTGCGACCAACAGGACATACCAAATGTGAGCTCCAGTAGGAAATGACAAAAGGTTGCCTTAGTGAAAATTTCTGTGGCAATCCTTGACTTGAAAGGGACAGAGTTCAGGAGGCTTTTGGGAATGACTGTGGGAAGCAGAATCATAATGACATTTGATATTCTGTTTTATGCCTGGGCATAAACAAAGCCAGAGTGCAAGAGCTAAAATCTGCTCTGAACATGGCTGACCATTTGCCAAGGAGGACAGGGGCCTTCTCTCTTTCCTTGCTTGCCAGTCTGTGTTGATGTGATTTGGTTCCTGGTTTCTTCCTGGTTACTAGCGATAGAACGAGAGGAAATGGCTTCATGTTGTGCCAGGGAAGGTTTAGATTGGATATTAGGAAAAATTTCTTCACTGAAAGTGTGGTCAGGCATTGGAACAGGCTGCACAGACAGGTGGTGGAGTCGCCATCCCTGGAGGTATTTAAAAGACGTGTAGACGTGGCACTTTGGGACATGGTTTAGGAGACATGGTAGTGTTGGGTTGACGGTTGGACTTCACGAGCCTAGAGGTCTTTTCCAGCCTTAATGATTCTATGATTCTTATACCAGGCTGACATGCCACTGCGCTACTTGATGTGGAAATACTGAGTGGAGTGACTGTTAGATACCTTTTATTAGCCTGGGCTTTTATGACATCCTCCTGAGAGTTCAGGGGAGCTTATATGCATGGGGGCTGAGATGCAGAAAGAGCTCAGCTGAGACACCGGGCTAATCCTGTGCTTTCACCTAGCTAATACGCCTTGTTGCGCTGACTCTGCTTTTGGAGGTTTAAAACTGGAGTGTGGAAAAAAAAAGCAAAGATCTATCTGAGGTCTGGAAAAAATATCTTGTAGTGCAAATCTAGGAAGATGATACCACCATCACGCACACATTCAGTCAGGGGGGCAAGGCAGGCACTGAAAATTTTAGCAGAGGAGGGTATGACAAAAATATTTGGAGAGTGAAACTTTCAAATGGGAAAGTAAATGTTTCAAATGGGGAAACAAGCTACCAAGGCAAGTAGCAAATTTTTATCTCATGACTCCTGCAGATGAAGACCAAACTTTTTCCTCCCTTATAGGTGTGTCTGTAGAAATTTGGTGTCATCAAATGGTATGTTGTTTAAAAAAGTGAGCCTGGATGAATTAGATGTCTCCCCGGGCTTTTCAGAGTATGTGAATATTCTGAAGTTCATAATAATTTTTAAGGCTCCTGAAAGTCTAGTTTTCTCATCCAATTCTGCATAGCTTTCTAAAAATCTCCTACAGGAGCATGCTCTACTCCCTGAAAGATCAACAGCATTTTGCAGCACTTGGCACCCTGATGACCAGGGCTTCCTTCTATACAAAAACATATTAAGTAGAAATAGAAAACTTGTTGAGAGAATGATACAAGATTGCAGATGCAATAATTACACTCACTCATGTCAGAGCACTGTTATAAAAAGAAACAACAATGAAACATTTACTTTATCCTTTTTCAGGTGCCAATAAAGGGTAATGTGGCCTCCAAAAATATTTATTTTTAATGTTCCATACTGCCTTCATTAACATCTTTTTATTTCTTCTTTTATAAACCTTTTAATTGAAGAGTGGAAGCATAAGAAGGACACATTTTGGAGGAACAACAACCAAGAAAAGTTTCCTCCTAAGCACTAGTGGTTCCACTACAATATCAAGAATGCTGCTGCTGCTCTGTATTAGAGCGCCTTGGATTAGAAATTTCATTAAAATCTTTTGTTGAAGGTCTTTTCACACAAAGTTTTTCTTTGGAAGTGTCATTTCATTCAATTAACTTTTCTGTATCTTTGAAGTTCAGCCAAGATCAGCGAGACAGTGACTGCTTCTTCCTGGGAAGTGGCATATAGTAGCACAGAAGTCATATAGGGTAACAAAGCTAATTTCTTTTTTTTTTTTTTACTGCAGAAGAGGTAGGAAGGATTTGAGAACCCTTCAGCTTTGGATACCTTTTGCATTCTTGAGGTTCATTGATTGGAGTGCTGTGGGAAGGGACTAGCCACTTTGGTGTTTGTTGGTGGTCTTTTGCTGTGCACATGAATTTAGTTGCAGCTAAATTTTGCAGCTATTAATGTGCTTTTAGGTTTTTTCACTATGCAGTGGTGCTTTGTGTGTTTGCATTTTTAAGAAGGATGAAAGTATCTGTGCATATTCCTTGGATGTAGAGCAGCATCTAATGAAGAGCAGAACTAATACAAGAGAGGACAAGTCAGTGAGCTAAAGCTCTCCTTGTCTCCCCCAACGGGTAGATTCCCAAAAGTTAACCTAATTAAGGAGGTCACTTAGGCCATGGGGTTAACAGCTGTTCAGGAGGCAACAGAGACTTCCTTCAGGAGCTGAGGTTAGACTTTGGAAATAGTTCCTCGTGGGGATATACAGGAAAATTGCTGTGCACGTGTGCATGTATGTGCACAGAATCCAGAATGAAGGGTTTAGATGCAGCAGCACCAACAAGGATGGAAATAGGTCAGTGAGTTGTTTAAGTGCTCTCTACGTGTTCCTTCTCTGTGACAGCTCCGAGTAGCAGTTGGAAGACAGCCTGGGATTTCATTTAGAAGCGTGAACCAGAAGAAAAAGAAAAAGAGAAAGGAGGGGGTCATTTTGCTTGTTCTGATGCCCACGTGTCCCATTTTCAATTATCCCTCTCATCCACTCTCACAGGGATGCAGTGAGATGCCTACAAATGAGCCATGAGAGAATTTCAAAGGTTTCGATGCTCCATTCGGAAAACTCAGTGGAAAGAAACTATACACCTCTTTGGGTTGTGAAACTTGACTTGAAAATGCTTGAGAACAAAGTTTCCCTTGAGGTTTTGTATTTTGAAAAGCCTGAAGGACTTTGTGTACCTGATTAGGGGATTACTGTCTTCATGTTGTAAGATCTTGCCCTATAGATTCTGGAATTTGCTTAGTAGGTATAACACCACCTACAATTTAAAAACATTCTTGAATAATACAAGTTGGATTAATTTTGTTTAGCTCTTAGCCATCTAAAAGTTAGTCATCTACCCTGGACTGGTGGCTTAGAGCCGTCTGTGGTCAGCGGAGCGTTCCCAGAAAGTGATTTGTATCATCTACAGTAAGTGGGCTAAACTGCCATATGGACAGATTTCTCTAACCCTGTTAACTGATGGGAGTTGAGGGGGCTGGGGTTAGAATGAGATTTATCTTGCTTTTCTTAAGCTGTTTAACACGAATCAGAAGAGCTGTTCTCCAGCTGCCATGAATTTACTGATATCCATGCATTCAGTTATCAAGAGAATTGTACCAATTTACATTGACAGTGGATCTGGTCCACTGGATTATTTTTTTTAAATTTATTTATTCTTTTAAAAAAGTATAATAGTACCCGATGTTGCTATCACTAACTAGACTCTAGTTCTGGCTCAGTAACCATACATGAATGGTCAGTCTGTTTCTTTATTAGCACCGGAGTGTTTTCTAACAACATGAGAATTGCTATAGAAGACTAAACCAACAGTCTCTTTATTTGCCTTGTTTGTGATGAGCTACTGCCATATGCTGGCATTCATATACTGGTCTCAGTGATCTGTTAAATATATTGGGTTTTGTTTGGTGGTTTGTTTTTGGTTTGTGTGTGGGTTTTTTTTTTTTCCCCCCTCTCTATGGCTTCCTCCTTCCATCTTTCTTTCTTTTAATTTTGAGATACTTCCAAACACAACTTTACCCATTTGTCACATTTTTGCCTGGGAATCCTGTATGTGTTATGATGAAAACAACTACATTTGTGGGCTAAGCTTGGATGATGCTCCAGAAACTGATCCAGAAGCCAAACTTTGTGATTGCTCCCATTCTTCGTATATCATAAACAGTGACACAGTAAGCTCTGGCCACTCTGAATGCCTCTGTCTTCTGGTTAGGCACTCTCTCCTTTTTGTGACCAACTGTGTGCTCAGCAGCTCCTCCCTTACACCTTTACCCTTTTTATTCTCATCTTAATGTTCATCACTCCCTTATATTTTAGTCTTCTCAGACCTTAGTTTCTTATCCTGATAACTGATCGACTGATTTTATACATCTTCCCCACCACCACTACCTGTCTCCTTGAGTTGTGAATCTAACACATTTGTTGCCATTAGTCATAGTGCTTTTGCATCATCCCTCTTGCCCCCACCTTTGCCCACCACTCTAGTCTTATTTAAGGTGTACATTCTATTGTGTCCAGGGCTGGTTGTTACTCTGTGTAGTACCTCCTTCAGTCCCTTAAGTTTAAAGATTTATCTTCTTTTCAAAATTTCTTGTTATCTGCTCAAATATTAGAGCAAGTAGCATGGCACAGTGGAGAAAGAAGCAAGCAGGGCGAAAGAGATTTTGTCATGTCAGACTTTGTCTCAAAATGTCACTTTTTTGCAACAGAGGATGCATAAAAGTCAAATGCTCCCTGTTGCAGCAGGACTTCGGGTTTTTGCAATGTTAATACTTTTTTTTTGTTGTTGTTTTGGGCAAACTGTTAGCCACGCTAATGATCCTAGTTTGCTGAGGAGTATAGCCACAGAGATGGCTGCAGAGCATCTTTTGTGCCAGTGTGGAGAAAGCCAGAGTTAGCAAATTGAAGTCCTGACTTATAATGCAAGGGGTGGGGGGACGTCAGAAGAGCTATGAACACAAATGTGGAGAGACATATTTTTGTTTGAGAATTGTCCCAATTATTGTGGTGATTGCCTCAGGTAAGCTACCTTTCAGTTTTCAATTATATGCTTATGTACTTTTCATTGGTGGGAAGCAGTTTCAAATATTTCTGAAGGAGAAAAAAGTTGGTAATTGGCCTTTTTCCCCTTTACATCTACCTCTGAACTTCCATCTGATAGTCATCTTGTCAAAACTGTCAAGAGAAGTAAAAAGCAAACAGCCTTTTTAGCCCAAATAATATATTTTAAGTTTTCCAGTTAAGCGTGAATATTGCATTCTTAGGAGTGGGGAGGTATCTGTAGTGCTTTGGTCAAGCAGAGCAATTTGGGTTTATTCATTTTCCCCCCACACATACACCAGTTAAGCTGTTCTGCTACACTGAGAGAGAAATATCAACGCTAATTTGTTTTTAGCTTGGCTAAAGGTGCCTGTTCCAGTCTAAGGCAAGTTCCTTTTGCTAACCTGGCATATTTAGCTGTCCTGTGTCCACTTGGTGAATGTCATTGGCTGTTTATTTCTGCCTCAGTAATCACCTATGAGAAAACATAAGTAAATTTGGAACTGGGGTTCTTTGCAGATAAATACTGCTTATTGAGATATATCAAATCCTTGTACTGGTATCTTGAATCTTAAACATTCAAATGAAATTCTTGCGAGGATATGCAGTTTTTGCACACATTACTTATGGCTGAAGGTCTGCCTGGACTTTCTGTGGGAATGACCTTGCTCAGAGTATTGATATTTCCTTTCCTGGCTGTAACCCAGAAGCATGGAAGGATGCATGCAGTTAAAATTAACAAAATATTTTGCTGTTCTTCCAAGGGGGGGAGGTGATTTATTTACTTTTTGCAGAGTCCTGATTTCTATTTATGACTCTGTCAGACAAGTCCAGAATGATCTTGGATGATTCACTCAATCTCCCTATGTTTCTCGGTCATCTTAGCTGCAAAGTGAGACTAATGCTATGCACCTGCCTCACTGAAGCATTGGAGGACATTTCATTAATGTCTGTGAAATGCTCCAAGAACCTCACTGTAAAGCAAACCGTAGATGTCTGAATTTTAGGGGATTTGATTTAGCTCTTGAGGTACAAAGTCTTTGGTTCTGGAAACAAAGAAAACTGTGTAGAATTGTAATGTCTGAATGCAAAATCTCCATCCCTAATTAGAGGTTATGTGGAATTGTTCATAGTTTGACCTGAACTTCACTCTATTAATGTTGGATACCTAGAATAAATGAAATAGCCATGTCATGCCGTGAAACAGTCTGTTTCATAAGGTATTGCATTCTTGTGACCTAAGGGGAACACAACACATCAGTAAACCTGTAACTAAAGCGTGAATCTTTATGAGGGTGGGGAAAACAGAGCAAGCTGCTGGACGTGATTACAGTAGCCAGAATGGTGATGATGCCATGCATTTATGCTTTCTACCTGACTGGGATTTAATTAATTTAATGGATTCCTCTTAACACAACTTGGACTTTTCTAGACGGATTTAAATTCTTTTTATTTTCTTCCCCCCCTCCCCCCGACAAATGCTTCTTCAGATTTTTTTGTTGTGTGTAGTGTGTTAGAACATGTTGTTTTTGCCTCTGGCACTAACATGGATTTTCTATTTGTGTGACAAACAAGATAGCAGTTTACTTAGGAATTTTTGTTCCACCTGTTGCTCAAGATCCCCAGCTTTAAATCTCACTCTTTAGTTGGAACTGTTTTCAGGCATCTACTGTGACACTTGATGATGTGACAAAAAATGTAAAAATTCAGAGTGTGAGCTGCATAATTTCAAGTGGCTGTCCAGGTATCAGATCTTTCCTTTCTGTGAATTTTTCTATCACCTTGCATTGTGCTAAACAATAATACTAATCCATTCAATCACCTTGAATATTTTTGCTAATCTGTACTTATCCTGTGAAGCTATCTTCAGTATTTAGATAGGAAATGCAAGCTGAGTCCAGGGAAATACAAAGTGATTGTGATGTTCTTTTTCTTTTGAAGGAAGCATTTGATGTCATCTCTCCTAAATGCACATGCTTTCCTATCTGGTCTCATGTTATTGACAGTCATGGACTATTTCTGTGCACTGCTTTTGTTTAGGAGCCATTACAAAGCAATCTCATGAATCTTGCTTTCTTTTCTGTGTGGCAGTGGCATTAGCATGTTTCTTTCTTTGCTGTGTGGCAATGATATTAGCATGTTATTTTTATATTTAACCTGCTTTGTTAGGATGTTTTGCTCAGAATGTTGTGTGGTGTTTTATCCTATGGGTTTTATGGGTTTTACTATGGTGTTATTTATCTCAGTTCGAGTATCTTTCAGTCCAGTATATCATATGTTCAGGAAATAGGTGGAATAAATGGAAGAAGGCACCTGTATCCTTCATTTGAACAAAACATAGGTTTGTATAAGAAGTTAGTCAGAAGCCATGTAGGAACATGGCCTAAATTTTGAAAGGATATTTTGAAAAAAAATTGTCTTATCTTCCTTCACCTGGATTTTCATCTTCCTTCTCCTAATTTCTAATCCTGTTGCCAAAACTGCTTTCCCAACTTTAAAATCTTTCTGGAATTAAGTGGCTTCTGGATCTTGACAATGCCACATTTTGATGCATGTGTTTGTCACATCCTGATTAGATTAGTATAACTCCTGCTCTCTCAGATCCCTCTCAAAACTCAATTCATAAACCACAGTTTCATACAAGATGCTACCACCAGGGTGATGAAACAGAGAAATTCAATCACACCATGCATAGGTTATCCATTTTCCAGAGGCTGATGGGAGAGATTGGATTTTCAGAGCTCTTCTGGGCTGTTTTGTTTTGGTTTTTTCTTTGCCTCAGTTCTTGTCTTCCAGGCTTCAATAAATATTATTTTAAAGTGGAGAAAGTAATTTTCACCTTCTCTTTTCCTGGCCATATATTCTTTCCATATGCTTCCATTACAGGTGAGCTACTTAATTTTCTAAGCCTCAAATTTGCTTACCTCCATCTTCTCTTTCAAGCACATGCATGGCCAGGGTGTGACCCATTTCACTACTGTCAAAGTTTATTTTATTTCATTAATTCTGCCCTGTGAGTTTCAGATAGGGATACCACAGGAATTCAGGGATACCACAGGAATTCAGGTCAAGCCAATGTAGAGGAATGGTTTGATATTTGAAGGTAGTGGATTGCTCTTTTCTCTACATGCCTTCAGTAATCGCATTTCATGAACCTTACAAGTAAGTTGCCTTGAATTTTTTTGTCAGGAGGAAGAATAAGAGTCAGCTTCTGAAATACTCGAAGGTGGGAGCACTAACTACCAAAATCAAAGAATTAAATCCATCCACAGTGGAGGCCACACCACTCAGATCCTAGTCTTAGCTTGAACAAACCAGGTGGCAGGACTGTTGAATAGTTTTCTGTCTTGCCTGCCAAATATTGAAGTACTTCTTGGGGCAGTGAATAGTTGAAGGGACTGATTCCTGAATCCCATCAGGAAGATGACATTGTGGGATGACTTGGGAAAACAAGGACTGGTACTTTGCTTCATCATATCAGAAGCAGTGGTTTTAGAGGCTTAGGGGTGTAGTCTGAACTAGCATTACTCGTTTTTGTCAGCAATGCTTTGAAATAGACTTACCATGGGAGGCACTAACGGTGCTAAAGCAGTGAGCAACAATCTACGCCATTAATCATTGCTTTTGCTACTGTGGGAAACAGCAAGCTAATGGGCAAATCAGCTGGGAGGATGAACTGTGTTTGTCCATTTGCAGCTCAAATGAGTGTCTATAAGAATCTGTAACAGAAGCAAGCCATCTCCCTAATCACCTCATAACCACTACAAGAATGTTGCACTGTCTGTCATCTAAAAGGTGTAGAAATGGGACCCCATCTTAGATGAGTATTTTGAGTTTTAGTCCCATGTCAGCTTGGATGCAGGCAGAGGATAAATTCATTAAAAATAAAGGAGGGGGAAATACACAATTTAAAAAAACTTTACAGGCTCATAAAGAGACTTAGCTCAGTGTGAGTTCTTTAGAAGCTATTTCTGCGGCTTCCTTTAGAAAGTTATTAGACTGTTCTTACTTTTCCAAAATCTCTTCACACATTTGGAATTTAACTGAGATTTCAAAAGGTTGTCTTTGTTAAGGAGAAACCAACATTTGACAGACCTGGCTTAATTTTGACAATCTGGGGGGTAGCAATATATGAAAAGAATTGTTGTTACAGCCGCAGTGAATGAATCAGGCAAGCTTTATCTTTGCTTCTAACTTTCCTAAGGCTTTAAACAGTTTTTGAAATGTTCTCTTCGCTACAGGCTCCTAGTTCTCAGTCTCCCTGTGTGTCTAGAGGACACTGTCAATATCCCCCTCCCACCTCTATATTCTGAGGATGAATTGTTTCGTGTTTGTTTATGCTAAGCCATGAAAGCTTGAAATTGAAATCTGTTTGCTCCTCCACTTCCCACTCATATATGTTCTCATTCATTGTACATTTTTGCTATAGGATTTTGTCTCAAGGGTGCTGGACTGTGTGAGGCTGCAAATGTGCATAAAGAAAAATAAGTCATTCCATGAGCCTGTGAAGTCTGCTGTCCCACAGCTGCATTCTCTAGTGTCTACTGAGGTATGAGCAGCAATTGAAACTTTCCCTATATTTGAGACTTTCATAGAATTATAGGAAAAAGATTAATGTAGACCTCTGGAAGTCTTCAGTCCAAGTCCCTTCTCACAGCAGGGCTAACTTCAGTGTTACGTTGGTTACTTGGTGCTTTTTACAGTCAAGTTTTGAAAATCTCCATGGATAAAAAGTCATACAGTGGGAGCGTTTTTTTCCCCATGTGGATTCTCTATTGCCTAATAAAGATTGACTTCATTATATAATCTTTTCAGTGGAGATGTTCATAGGATATGCTTCTTTCTCTTCCGCCTAGCTGCCTATCTTCATAGAACTTACTGGAACTGAAAATCTTTGAAGTTATTGTCAAATTTGGTTAAAGGTCACCAGTTGACCCAAAATTTACTGAAGTGTAACAGGGACAGGCACAAACAGCATGACCTAATCAGCCTTGCTTCCTTTAAGTAAAAGGAGACAAGTCAAATGGTAAGTGTTCCCCCTCCAGTGCTATAGGACAGGATTTAGATGTTATGTGCTGTGATCTCTAAATTCCTCTCTGGTTTCAGCTGGACATGGTACAGCTTAACCCACTTACAGTAACAGCCTTGCTTGAAATGAGTGCAACATTCTCCTGCATGGAGCCTGAATCCCGGGACAGGAGGAAGTGATTTCTAGTGCCAGGCATATCTGCTGGAATCTCTTTCACGCAAAAAGCCCAAAACTCACCAAAAACTCCTCTCAAAATTCCAATTTCTCTGACATCTGTAAATTGCTGATTGTCTGTGGGGACCACTTCTCATGGTACTGCCAGGTCACTGCACTTCATCTCTCATCCACTTAGACGTGCACAGGGAGAAGAGCAGAGCTCAGGACCAGCTGAACTTACAAAACAGATTTAAATGCATCTCCTTCCCTAAGCCTGACCTTTTCCACTTATGCACACGTGCTCACACACGTTTTATATGTACATATAAGCCTCTTTACCATTATGTCCTTTTCTGTGAAACTGAGTAAAAATTGGCCAGTGGGTTTAGAAGTTAGATGGACTACAAGCAGAGAAGGACAGACAGGCAAAACCACACTTTTGTGCATGATCAGTATGGTTATTCAAGTCTTCTTTTCTTAGGAAGGTAGACTGAAAGGTAGCACTTCTGTTGCTCTAGCGCAGATGTGGTGAGGAAATGGAACTCTGACAACAACCGGCATGGAAAAGCAAAAGGTATTGAGTGCTGCAGCACGCACAAGCACATGAGCATTTGCACTTTTTAACCATGAGATGACCTTGCACTGAATTTTCTTCCACTGCCATGGCATCCTTCATTTCACGTGTAATGTGCTTAAAAGAATAGGTATAACATTCACCATCTCAACAGAGGATGACATAGGCTGAATCTGCACTTGTGGTGCTGACAGTGTCAGGCATAAGAATTTCTTAGATGTGCTACTGGATTAAATATAATTTTCCCTATAAAACTTGGCTAAAGTAATATTGGGCTTGTGCTTTACCTATTCACTTTACTTTTTGAGTGACATTGTACATGGTTGCCAGTGAAACAATATATGGTTGAGCTCTTTTGTTTCAATTTGCTTACAAGATTTTGATGTACCTGTGTATCTTCCTACTTTAATATTAATCAGTAATTTCTGACTAATTGAAAGGAGGGTTCACTAAAAAAATAATACAGGCCATAATGCCAGAGGGATACAGTTAGAATGAAGTCTAATTGAAGTGTACTCATGTCTCTGACAATTATGGAGTTCTCGGCCTTCTACAGTTAAGTTTGAAAGTGAAGTATCTAAGGATGAGAAGAGATGCATAAAGCCAAGTCCAGTGGCATGATATAATTTCATATTGGACGATGCCTCAAAGGATTACATAAGAAAATAAGACCAGTTCTGCAACGCAGGTTTAATTCAAGTAACTATATTGACAAGAAATCTTTCACTCACGGACATTCAGGCAACACAGCTGCTTTTTTGATTAAGTAAGTTAAATGTATGGAATGGGATAAGAAGGATGCGAAGAACAGCTTCCACCTGAACTCTTTCCTAATCCGCCTCTATAACAGTTACCTGAAGATTTAGTTTAGCATGGTGTTTCATCCTTACCTCCTTTCTTTAACTGTTACATGGCTTCAGTAATTGTTACATTCTTCTACACATCACAGAAAAGTATATAATAATAAAATTTTCTATTAACTACTAGACAAAAATTGCTTTTCTGACCATTTTTACCCCCCAAGTGCCTATTTTTGAGGGATAATAACAACAGAAAAGAAAATGCTCCAAATCTATGAAGGTTTAAATTTTTCAGATCTAACATTCTCATCAGGATTCTCAAACTAATCTTTCATTGTACCATTATTCATTGCAATGAGATGTTTCAGTGCTCCGGAATCAAAATGTGTAGTTTCAGCTTGGCTTGGTATCAAATCACATTCTGCTGGTGCATTGCAGTGATGGATAGAAGTTACAGTTTGAATGCTTTACATTCCCATTCTTCTGCATCGGACAAGCATCCGTGTCAGACAACTGATCCATATCTCGTGTGATGGCACCAAATCCCCTCATACATTGTTTTGAGTTAGTAAGGGGACATGTCATGGAGTATGATGAGAAATATATCTTTGCCAGGTACCTTGCCTTCTAGGGCGTAGAGTGTGCTTAACAGATGGGATTGGTGGAAAATATAAAGCCTAAGTGATTTGAGGTAGAAATTGGTAATGGAACAGAGACCACCATGCTGTCAAATAGTTCCTCGTTCTCTGTGTTGTTTGGACTGAAGCAATACTACTCAGTGAAGCTCTGATCATGAAACTCTGCCCCTTAAATTAACAAGTGATTGGAAAATATCTGAGCCTGATTTAACTCCCTTTGAAAGCATCTGGGCTTTTTGTTGATTGCAATCAGAGACAGATCAGGGCTTTATAGCTTGCCTGCCATCTTCTGAAATGTTATGTGACAAACAAGACACTGGTATTATTTCTGCTATGAAATGTTTGTTATTTTATCACAGCAGTGATTATGGGAAGAACATTTGCATCATGCTCAGAGTTTCTGGTGGACTTTCCAAAGACAAAATGGTCTGGGTTTTTTGGTTTGGTTTTTGTTTGGGTCGTTTTTTGATTTTAACTGACTTGGGCACATTGTCCCTTTGTTAATGCAGAGTAGTCAGCTGACAGGTACCAAAACAATCAAATAGAATAAGGTTAACCTTATCTCTTTAATTAGACAGTGATATGTAACACACCCAGCCAGATGACCTTGAAAATTAAAGTGAGAATAGAGACACATTTGAGAGGAGAATATCTTTACTTAGTTTAGAGGAAATGTTCACTGATAACAAAACAGTCACATACAATCCCCCTTCTCCACCCAAACCCTCAGAGAATTTCTCTCATAAAATGGACTGGAATATCTTATTGCTCTTACAGACATTTCAGAAGTGTTGGTTATGTGTGAAGTAGTGCAATCTTGCTGGAAGTGAACCTCACCAAAATTCAGGGTCTGTCAGAAAAAATTTCTGTGATTCCATAAATGACTTGATCTCCATCCATGTAGAGCTTAATATATCCCCATCACTGTAGCACTAAAGTACTTCATAATCCTTCATGTATTTCCTCTCAAAACAGCATGGAGGCTTGATAATATAATTATTTTTACAAGAGAAAAACTGAGGCATTCCAGTTTTTCCCTACATTGCATAAGAGGTCTTAACAGTCTCATGTTGTCGCCCTAAGTGAACCATTGGGTCATTTTCCCCTCTCCCATAATGTTATGAGACCTGGGGTTTTGTTTAGGACTTTCCATACAATTGTAAATTTTTCACTTAGGGGTAAAGGGACTGTATTGGAGTGCCTGGCTAATGGACATATCCCTGACTCTAACTTTTGATGAAAATTACACATGCTAACTAATGAAGCAGGGGTAGGCTGCTTGCAGGCAACATGTGGGTTGAGTAACACTGCAGAGACAATAAAAGGGGCCTTTTCTCCCACCAATCCAAAATAGATGGATACTTATGTATCCAAAAAGTCATTTGCAAGGTGAAAAATTTACAGACATAGCAAGATTATGCAGGAATACAATCAATATTCTGGTTGGGTATGGGAGTGAGAAATACCTAACTGTGTTAGAGCCTGTTAGCAAACGTAGTTATAAAAGGAAGCCAGCAATCGTGCTCTCCAGTGCTGGCCAGTTAAGCCTTGCTAGTTAGTATTCAGCCAGCAGTTTGCCAGTCCAGTGTTGCTTTTCTGTTTTCTGTCTCATCAGAATAGCACACATCTTGACAGTTTTGGTATCAAGTCAAACACTCACTTCAGGATATCAGACAGGAAAAGGCCTTTGTGATGATGGAGATGGACTACTACTGGCTGAGTTTTGGCATTACCTGTTGAGAATATGTGTGCAGCATCACTGCCTTTCATAAGTGATGTCCTGGAGTAATCATTTAATCCTGTTCAGGAGAGTAAAGGCAATATCAGGTGCAGCGCTAACCTTCACCACCACATATTACAGCAGGTTCTCAGACACAGTTGAATGCAGCTTCATTGGGATGCAAAGCCAAGCAAAATGGCTGAATTAAGGTATTGCTGAAAAACACCCAAACCCCATTCATGATCCAGTAATGTGTTACCATTTTATAGGAACCTCCAACTGTGCTAATTCCACAAACTTGGATGTTTCTAATATTCTATTCACTCACTTTGCCATTTTGGCATCACATCTGGAGAAGCCTGGAGTACAGTCAGCTTCGGCTCAAATCAGAGTAAGTTAGATGCTGAACATGCCACGTGCTATACAAATCTAAGGTCTCTTAAACAAAAATCCTGCCCTTGGTCCCTCAGATACAGTGGCCCAAATTAGCATGTGTCTCTAATGTACGTCACTTTTTGTCCCAATTGCTTTTTTATGAACTGGGGACAATGTGGTCCCCTCTTGTACCAGCGCTGTTGGGAAAATTAGCCCATCAGTGTTTATAAAGCAGTTGTCTCCTGCAGTGCTAAGCACTTTAGAAAAGCCATGAAGAACTAAATAGCTCTGTCCTCAGAGCAGGCTTTGAGTAGCATGCAGTAAGCAGGAGCCTAGGGCTGCAGATTGAGCAATAAGGAAAAGCCGAAATATTGAATAATCCACTCATTAATGAACAGTGTTGATCCAGTGCACAGAAAAAAGTAAGAGCCGTGTGGAAGAAACACCCTGTGCCCCTGTAGTTAAAGGCTGTGTCATAATAATGACAGACACAGGGCTGAATGAAGGTTGTATGTACCTGTAAAGCTGTGGCATATCAAAACTTCTGAGAGCTCACCTTTGTGGCATTAAGGTTGGCTCCTTTGCAGCTTTCTGTGTTTAATGGGTCTGATAGTAAGAGCTGAACTGTCTTTTGAGGGTGTTCAGATAGTGCTGGTCTTACAGGGAACATGACACTCCTTTCCTCTTGCCTGAAGGTGAGTAGGTTAAGCAAGACTGCTAGCTTCATCTGCCAAGAAGTATATGAAATATATGTTGTAATGTGCAGGAGTGTCTTTCTACAATAGCTGGAGTATTCGCTGATAATTGTGAGGTGTGTTGCATATTGGATTTGTTGCATAGTCTGATGAGGGGAAGAAGTGGAAACAAAAGTATCATTCAAGATGAGCCACGTCTCCAGAAATGCTTACGTGTATATTAACTGTTTTCTGTGAACCGCTGTGACGAGTTTACGTTATCTCCACAAAACCTCCACCTCCAGGAATGTAGAATGACAAAGAAATACAAATTGTTTAAAGAAGGTCTGCCTGTCTGAAGGGAAAGGTTTGTAAGGACACAGGGTTCGGGCATTGTGTGGAAGTGTCAGGCAGACTGGGCAGGAGGGCCTAGAGGAACTTGACCTCTTGACAGCACTCTCAGAGGTGGAAGTCCAGTAAATTAAGCATGTGTGAAGTTAAAATTCTCTTTCTCAGTGGTTTACAGCTTGTTATCCATAAGTTGCATGTGGCTTTTGGATTGCATCAGGAAAGAAAGTTCATAAAATACTGCATTGTGGTCTCTGTACATGAAATTTCTGAAGGGTCAATGCCTGCAGTGGAAATTTTTGGGGATCCAAAAGCTGGAAAAACCCCACTGTCTGCTGTGTTCCTCTCATTAAGTCAATGATATGTTTGGTTTTGGAAGGTTAAACAATGAATCAGGCTTTAAAATGGAAGAACCGTAGGTGTTCTCAGTAACTTGGTTAAAGCATCTGGGTGCGCAAGATTGACGTGCCAGTGAGTCAGCGTGCAGTTGGGAGTGGGAGTCCTGAGAACACCTTACAGGGGCAGGACAGACGAGACCTCCTCCTGCAGAACATTCATTCGGAGAGATCCACACGTGGGACCAGACATGCACTTCCTATGGGAGAACTTTGCTAAACTGTGACTTGCCTCCCAGGGGATGTGCTGGAAAGCCTGTCACTTGAAAATCTGAAAATTGGGCTGGGCGCTCTGCAGGAAAACATGCAGGGGAGGGTTGAGTCCTATGCTAGCCACAGGGATGAGCTATTCTAGTGATAGAATCTTACCATCTTACATCCCAGGCACACTCACAGGACAGTTCCCCTAACTGTGGGATGGGTTTTTATTCCCAGCATTCTGCTTTGTGCCTACGAATTCTGGCATTACTGAGGACCTAAGGTGTGTAGGGAGAGTTAAATACTGGAATTGCGATACATCCTGAAGATTAGAGAAGGGAGTCTGCCCATGCTAGGTGGGGATGTGTGTTCTCCTTGGTGCATATGTCTGTAACTTCTATTACCAGCTCTGAGAAATGCATGTATTCATCAGAAGGAGAAAATATCTCTTTGTGTTTATTCTTATTTAACATTGTTTACACAGAAAATGGAGAAACACATCTTTAACCGTCATGTACTATTTAAAATTATGTCAGTACACCATGCAGTGCTCATTCTGTAAACATTTACTCCACCATGTGGTTTCTGGGAGCTAATGCTGTTCTGCTCTGTATGGCCACTTGTGTTCTGCCTGGAGCACACTGCAGTGGTTATATTAAATAGCCTTTGTGAAGGTTTCCAGAGCTCTAAATTAAAAATGCAGAAAGCTGGGGAGGGGGAGAGAGAGTTGGGAGGGGGGATTCTCTGTAGCTGGGGTGTTAGGATGTCTTGCTACCTAATTGCCTTAGAATAGGTGGGCTTGAATGAATCCTCTTTAATGAATAATAGGCAAATGCATAAATCGCAAACCCCAAGCACCCAAACGGTGAAACACACACTAATGAAGACTCAGACTTCAACAACGGCAGGTGTAGAGCTGATTTGTAAAATGTCATGAATATAACAGGTTTAAAATGATATATTTATTAAGAGAAGAAGTCTTCCATGTGTTGCCCTTGTATTCACTCTCTCATACTGCACACCTACTCTTCCTGCATGATATTGCAGGCTGCAGTCTCACAGCAGTTTCTTGCTATAACTGTTGCTTCGAAGAAGTGCAACAATAGAGACCAATTACCCTCTGTCTCCACTCTTATTGCAATAAGCCTGCGGAAAAGAAAAAAAGGAGTGCATCCCCTCCCCCCGCTACCTTTTCAATTTCAAATCCTAACCCTGTTGGTACTGCCATTTGTGGATTTGAACTCCCTGGCTTTGTGTGCAGTATTATCTGGAGATTCACCTGGTACTGATCCAATGAACCAACGCAACCTTACAAAGCTGAAGGGAAGAGTGTAGAGTTCTCTTTGTAATAAATCATATGCCATGAAAAAGGATTTCTTTAACTCCTTTCCTCCATTATTCTCCATATCTCACCTTGTCGAAATGGGTCTGTTAGTGAGAGACTTAGACTCACATAGTAGGAAAAACGAACAGGGGAGGGACAACTGAAGTGAAAGGAAGGCAGAGTTCCTGGAGGTTTGTATAACTTGGAGATTCAAGAAAGAAGAGGCACAACTTGAAAGAATAGGAAGGAGCCCTAAAAATAAGCCCAGCATAGGCCTTGGTAGTAAACCTTCCTCAGTTCTAGAAAGGGATGAGGATGTTTTCAGTAAAGCAGCTGCATAAGAAATCCTTAAAACCAGTGATGAGTTAAGCCCCCAGAGGCAAGGAGTTTTCTGTCCAGGTAGTTGCCCAGCAAGCTGAACGCTGGTCGGAACATCTTTGGATTTACTGAGTTGAGCTGGTAACCTCTTGAGATCTGGCTGTCTCCCAAGTAGGGAGGGACGCATACTGCAAAATGTTTCAGTTTCCATTTCAGTTTTGAAACTCATTTGCTTTGACTGAATTTGCACTGTGTTTATGAAAATTTATAAACACTGTAATAAATTTATCTACTTATAGAAAACAGAAATTTTATAAAAAAGGCTGGAGAACTAGTATAATCACAGAACCTGATTTAAATGTGCAGTCAATCAAAGCAGAAAGCAGAAACATAGTATGTGGTCTGTATATCTAGCAAACCCTAAGAAGCATAATCCAAAATTCAAACAACTGATAACAGGTTAAATATTTTAAATTCTATACATGTCATTTTTTGTGGTGGCAGTTACTATGTTGACACACAACCCAGTTTATCACAGTATGAATGAAGACCACAGTTGGATAACAGTAGCAGTGTGCTACTTTGCTTGCTGTAGAAAGCTCACCTACTTCTGATTATACTTTTTTTCTAACCTGTGAGAGTCTGTGCCAGCACATCTTTCTTATCTGGCTCCATGTCAATATTACCTGCCATGCTTATAACAGCATTAGGGGCATGGCTGTTAAACCTCATGGAATGGGGTATTCTCCAGTGCCCTTACTCTGGAAATGTTCACCTGCTCCAACACTCACTGATTTTGAAGCTGCTTTTGTCTTCCCTTGCACCTCTTGGAGTCTGTAATGTCTCCTGTTTTGCTCTCCTCCATATCACCTTTCAAACATCATCCTTAAAGAGTCCTTTGATATAATTCAGGGTTTTCCCCTTGTTATTTTTGTACTGAGTACGTTAGTTTTACTGCACAAGATGAACCTAATCTGTATAGAACAGATTTGGAGGCTTTTTCTGAACCTGGGGAACACTTAAAGTCACATGAGAAACTGTACTGAAACCAATGACAACACTTGCAGTCTGAGTGAGGAAGCCAGTCTTAAATGTTGAAATATCCTGTACTACATTGGAACACAGTTGTTTCCCATTGTAAAGCTGCTGTTTCCAGATTATACCTACATTTTTACTTTGCCTACCCGGTGCTTGAAGCAGCAGGTAAGCAGTTAAGCAATGAAATAGCAAATAATGTGTACTAGAAATGAGCTGGTTTAAGAATGGTAAGGGGAATTAAAAAGCAGTGCAAGATGCAATTTTTAAGTTATCCTGTTCAAGTTCTTGCACTGGAGGTATTAGCCATGAGGGAGATCACATCATCTGGGAGCAAGAGAATATAACGAATGCAGGATCTGTAATAGGCATGTGGGAGACTCTTACCGTATGTTTTGGTCATGTCCTGATATACGTGAGCTTTGGGAGACAGTTCTACATGTAATAGAGTCAATAATCAAATCTGAAGTACCAAGAAACACAACTTGATGTTTCCTTAGAGAGACCACAAGTTTGCAACAGATGAATAAAGACAGAATGTGGTAGATACAAATTTGACTTTAGGCAAAAAAGAAATTAAAAAGACTTAAAAATGGGGGAGAAAAAAAAAGAAAATTCACACCATTCCCAGACTGGAAAGAAATAGTAATGCCTACATCAGATAATTAATTGTTGTTACATTGATAAAGATGTGATATACCACATCAAAGACTAGCTAAATGGTATTTGGAAATTAATTTGGGTTCCTATTAAATAGAGCTCAGAGGAGCTTCCCAAATGAATAACTTGTTTGTCAAGCATTGATTCCTTCTGTTTGTTAGGTCTTCTCAAGTCAAGACATCTATTTTCAAACGTTCTTGTTGCTTGAAATGAGCTATGATATTCATCACTAACCAGACATTCATGGCAAATTCAAATATTGCAAACTATCTTACAGAAATTAGATATTGCTCACTTCTCTTTCCTATAGCGATGACTTTATATAAAGTTATCTAAAAAGTCCCAAACTTAATATTGACAACCCATGTCTGAATTTAAAATTTGCTTTCGGTGCTCTGTATCTTGGCCACTTCAGTGTGCTTTGGAGACGACCATAATAGAATCAAAATATACTTGTTTTCTGTAGTGTTATTATTTTAAAATATTCTTAAACTGAAAAGTAAATGGGGCACATTAACTATGCAAGGGGATATGATTTCAGGTTCTGATCTCTTAAAGAAGTTATCCTGTAGAGTGAGCACCCTGTTTTCTTGGGAACTGTGCCAAAATACAGTAGGACTCATGATGACTGCCACAGTTTGTGTTTATTAAATGAAAATCTCATTCTTGTGATTCTGCTTTTATACCAGCTGTATCCCAGTGTAGCTCCACCTGTGTTGCTGGAAGTACTTCTGATTTTATATCGATGTCTGTGAGTTCGAAAGAAGATAGCGTTTAGTAGAACCGACTGAAGAGAGTTTACATGAAGACAAAAAAAGAGAGAGAAGTCTTAAGTGTTTTGGTTTATAGTGAGATGGCGACACCTCTGAGTTGTCTGTGGAATTATAGCTGTTGGAGTGTCCAGAGAAGAAATCCATCTGTTCTCTAGACAGGCAGGCAAGTGACCACCAAGACAAGGAGGTGGCTTTCTCCACCACAGCAAGCCATGTGGCTCATCTGTACACCAAGTCAGCAGCGATGGAGCTGCAGAGCTGGCCCTTGGGTGTTTGAACTCCCAGACAGCCTGATAGTTGGGTTGTCTACGGCCAAGGAGCAAGGCAGCTCCTGCCTGCTTAGCTTCCCTTATGGATTTTTAGGGAAGAATGTCCCATTAACTTTGTGTTTTTTGGTTCACAGGAAAAATAGTCATTCATCATTTTTGGAAATTAATTTGATCCTCTGGTTTCATTCCTTCCCTTTTCTTAACATTTCACCTGTCTTAGTTTTTATTTGGGTTTGATATATGCAATCATTTGTTTCAGCTGTTAGAGAAGTGAGGCATTTTCCTTTCCTTTTGCCAATTAAACTTATGTCTTTCGGTTATCAGATTCTTAGAATTTTTGTTGAAGGATAGTGCTACTGGAGTGAATCTCTATTGTTTGCATGTTTAAAAGATCAAGGCTGAATAGACATTCTCATAATAGACCAGGCATCAAAGAAAGCTCTAGTTTTCTCAAGAAGATTCATCGCTTAGCAGTGAGGTTGATTTGTTTGTTTGTTTTATAAATATAGAGGAAGTTGCATCTCTGCCTGGCCTGTTATTATTTCTGTGGTCTTTCATAGAATTCCTGAACAAGATCTACTCAAGGTCCTCTTGTCCCAAGCTCAGCTTGAGGTGACAGAAGGAACTTCTCTCCCTGCTTGTATCACTGGCCACAGATTGTCTAGGTGGTCTCTGTGGTAGGCAAGGGACATGATTTCTCCTTCCTGTTTGTGCCACTTCCAGCTTTTAAATTTCTTCTGTGTTCACTTTGCCAACATCTCATTGAGTTTCAGTGGGACTTCACTAAGAATGGGTTATTACTCAATGGGACTAGGAGCAGCAGAATCAAACTCAAGGCAATGCACTGAGAGGGATATGAGTCAGGGCAGGAAGAAGAAGCCAAGGTGGCATACATGCTCCAATGCCGACAAGATTTGATGGCCAATAAGCATTTTAACTTAGTGTCTTGTTTAGCTAAATTTTGTGCAGGCAGTTGCAGGAGGGAAAGAGACTGAGGCCCTAGGTTAATGGAACAGTTACATTTATGCTTTAAATCCCTTAAACACATACTTAGTGGCCATTGATTTCAATGCTCTTAACAGCTTTGCTGAGTCAAGACTTCACTGAGCAAAGTAAAGTAAAGGCCTGGTGATGCAGTTTATGAAGGGAACCTTGAAGGCCAAGCAGGCTCTTCCAGTGCCAGCGTGGAAAGATGGCAAAAGGCAAAGTATACATTGAGCATATGTGTTGTGGAGGGGAAGGCGGCTGAATAACCAAAGATGTTTTGGTCAATACTCTGCTGTTCATGTTATTTCTAAAACTGGCCATTGTTGCAAGCTTTCCTTGTCCTAGGGAGAGCATTTGCTTTTCGTTTTTCTGTAAGAATCTCTTGTTTAAATATATAAACTGCAGAATATAGCCTTAATTCTTCAGCTGAAGCCAGAAGAGACTGCAGCCCATATATGTCCTTTGTCTGTGTTGTTTTGTGTATGCAGGTGCTCCCTGATGGGGTTTGATTTAAACCGGCACTGGGCAAATCCATCTCCTTGGGCTCATCCCACACTGCACGGAGTGAAACAGCTCATCATCGAGATGTACAACAATCCGGTGAGTAGGGAAAGGTGATGCCAGAACAGTCACTTGCTGAGGTACTGACTCTCTCCTGTTGCAGGGTTGTACAAGATGCTAGTAACTCTGACATGGCTTAATCCAGTGGCAAACCAAATTAAGAGAGAAGCAAGCAAACACCACCCTCACTGCATAAGATCAAGGAACATTTGTGTCTTTTGTCACAGGAAGCATCAGAGTGGAGAAAGCAACTGAAATGAAGTTCAGCTCAGATTAAATATGGAATAATTCTGACAGCAGGGCCTAAATTCAATCGAGCTGCTCTTGTGATGTCCTGAACTGGATTCAGAACAGCAGGCCCCCCAAATTGAATTACTGAGTGGCATTGATGTTTAATCCAGAGCTCCGGCAGGGGTTGCTATGTAGCGTGCAGAGCAGGAGGGGGATAATATTTGCAAATATTATATAAACACACACGCATGCACTCATGCTCACTCAGAGAAGCAGAGGTGTTCTTGAAGGTGAAATCTTAGCTAATCAGAGGAGATGGATTGCAGAGAATATGGAGAAGAGAAGTGGGAGGGAGGCAGACAGCTATTGAATGTTTGACATCAAAGCGCAGAAGGATTATTGAACGTGGCACCTAAGAAAAACTGCTGAACGAAGATGGAGATGGGTAGGAAAAAATCACTACCAAAAAAATAAGAGGAGATTTTATAGAAGATTCATTTTTTCGGTATGGGATTCCTGGTATTTGTCCTTTCTTTTTACTTCCCATTATGGAAATGGCATTTGGATCTTTAATTCCCTGAAGTTTTGCTAATATTTTTTTCTTTCTGTTAGTGTGAAAAAGGACCTGGTTTGCCTTGCTAATAAAGAAAGAGGATTTTTATCCCTGGCTACATCGTGTATAGGATAAAAGCTTCTTTAATTTAACTCCTGGTTTTCCCGGCACACCTTAATTGGACTTTTTATCTTCCAGCTAGTAGTAATACCTGTACAGAAGGGGTTTTAGGTACAAGGAAGATAGGTTAACAGATAAAGCATATGGAGTGAAATCCAATTGCATGGAAAATATTTTCTTAGCCTGCTAATTGTTTGGCACAGAATTTGTCTTTCTATTTTGTTCATGTGGCACCTAGCATTGTGCCTGTGACCAAGGCTCCTAAGCCCTGCTGTATCAGAGTGCTGATGACGGAAAGTAAAGAAAGGAGCTTTACAACCAGCCTGGTCTTTCGTCTCTTTCCTACCCCAAATAGCAAGACAATTTTCCTTCTAGATGATGGAGAGCGCATGCAGGCCGCTTTGTCTGAGAAGGAAGTGTTTTGGTTTTTTTTTCCAAGGATGAAGAGGTCTTTAAACATTACAAGAAAGTTGGGTGTAGAGCAATGCTTCTAGCTAGTAAAGCAACAAATCCTGGAACTATTAAAAGTTACCGCGGTAAAATGAAACTATTCTTGGGGGGGGAAAAATTCTTTTCAGCTTTGTCCCATTTCTGGGAAGCTTTGAAAAGCTGGTAGTTTCCAGCTGCCCTATGTGTGAAGAACGAATTTATTTGCTATGGTGGCTAAAATGAAAAATCAGAATAAATGTTTGGTCAGAGTTGGTCTGAAATGGAAATCTTTTTTTTTTCCCCCTCCATCTCTCTATTTCCCACCCTTCCCAGTGATCAACCTGAGATGAACCAGTTCCAGTCCATTTCCTTCTGACGGAAAGAAAAAGCAGCCTTTCAAACACAAATGCAACATTTCATTTTCAGGTTTATTTATTTAAAAAAAAAAATACTACCTAGGAATCTTTTTTTTTTATTAAACTACCAGCAAAGTTCAGGTGGGTCTCCAGAGTTTCATTTCTCAGTGAATTAGCTACTCACCAAAAAAACCTTCTTGTCTAGTTTTATCATCCCCTAATCAATACCAGCCTTTCTGACAGTTTTAGAGACCCTCAGCAATACAATGCAGTATAAGGGATTATTGTTTTTTTCCAGGCAATACCAGATTCTTCTTCCCTCTGATCTAAATAATATATGTATGAACAGACCATATCCAAAGTGCTGGGACAAAAAGGGAAGACATGCCAGCTGCCCCAGAGAGAGGCCATAGGCACACACGTGTGCCATCCTGCTTTAGCAGTGACTGGTTTTATTAAGTATTGGAGATAAAAAAATCCAACCCTCCCCTCCTGACAGAATTCCAGAATAAAAACCTGCTTTGAATCACTTCAGGCTACTAAAGTTTTTAAGTACTGTCCAGGTGCAGAGTGTAACTTTTAGATGAGTGACACAGGATAGATGGTTGGCTGCATGCACAGGTGAACCAGTTGCAGGGGGGCTGTTGTCAAACTGCAACAGATCAGGGATTATGCATTTGAACATGTCTGTTCTGCCACCCTCTCCTCACCTGAAGTGTCCCCACACTGGGGAATATGAAATGAAATAAAATGCAAAGTAAGGTTCCCTGAAAAATAATGTAATAAAAAATAACCTTCAACCCTCCCATTCTAGACAAGATCTGCAGTGAGGAGCTGCCCACAAGAGATTGGATTGTTTAAAGCAAAGGATGTTTAGCTTCATGTTGCTATTGCAGAATGGCTCAGTGCAGGCCTTTTAGATGTATTCATTCCCTTAAATCATTTAAGGAAAATTAGCTGCCATAAGAGCATAAAACCACATATTAAATATTGCTGTATAGGAGGATTTTTCTTCTGCTGCTGCAGTATGGAAGATAAGCTGTTTTCCTTTGAAAAAAAAATTCACTCTGGAGGGGGGAGGAACACTGACACAGAAATAAGTGAAGTAGGTATGAGATACACACACAGTGCCATAGCTACAGTGATTCCAGGACTGAGCAGGCCAAGACGAAGTGTTTACTGTAGCTAATGTATAAAAATAAACCAAAATACTTATGGTTCTCTGGTCTTCTGAGTTTTACAAAGCCTGCTTATTTTAGTTTTAAAGTGTTTCAAATTCCATAATGACCATATTGCCTTTAGGAGGGAGTGGATGGGTTAAGAAATCAGAGAACAATAGGAAGCTTCTGATCTCCATGTCATTGATTTTGAAACAATCACTCCTGATGGTAAGTCACTGTCATTGTGTTGGCCTAGGTGAAGTAAGGGGATATTCTCAGCTCTTTCTAGTGGTGTCAACCTTGCAGATGAGACTGAAGTGACTGAAGTGAGAGACTTGCTCTTTTAGGTCACCTGTTGTTGGCTGAAGATATTTCTGTTCTTAAGTACCCTTCCCTGCCCATATGCCAGACACCACTGCCTTCCCACCTCTCCACCAGATGACAGATGTAGATGGTTACCCAGTCCATGCGGAAGCAGGTTAGCAGAAATAGCTCAGCACAAGTATTGTTTAAACCAACTCACCTGACTTTTGTCTGAAGTACATCAAAGTATGTTCATATGAGCTGTTCCAACAGCTGAACTCTGGGGCCAGGAAGTTCTGCTTGGGCGTGATAACACACTTCAAGTAGAGAGCTGTCTGGAGAATGAACTAGATAAGTAATCTAATAAAACATATATGCACAGCTAGACTTAAACACACGAACAATATGATTGAATTCAGCAGTGTTCCTTGTGTGCTTACATTAAGCAGGTGCTTAAATGTTTTGGACTGGGGATCAAGTGCTCAGCACTGGCGAGCTCAGGATATAGATACCAAACAGTCCTTACCTCTGGGATACTGTGAAGCCTCAGAGACAGAGAGCGCAGTAGAACTGCTTGATCGAGGACAGGTTTTGCATGGCCATCCAGCACTTTTCCCAACAAGCAAATGCACTCTTCTAGAGAGATTTGTTGAGTGAACTTAGGTAGCATGTTCAGTGCCAGCTCAGTCCCCTTGAGTATGTGCATTGTGATATTTGGTCTTGGTGCATTGTGGCCTTTAATCATAGGGGCTTATGCTATTCTCTCAGCTAGACCCCTGCCTCACTGAGTTCTCCAAATAGAAAACTTTCACATAATAAGCAGCTATTCAGCATTTTGTTGTAGCTTCACTGTTTGTTGTGCAGCCCTATCCTGTATTTACTGTGTGCTATTCAGCTGAGGATGGAATTGTTAATCTCCTTGTGGGCTTTTTTGTTTTGCTCTTTGCTATACCCTGGGAGCATTTCAGAAGCGTTAATTATTATTTGGGGGACCTCTGTGAGAGACAAATACATTATCCTTGTATGGATAGGAAACAGAGGCAGGGACAGATATCATCAGAAGTACCTATTCATTTGAGATAGATAATTTAAGATGCTTGGGATCGCATTGTTTCATGTCATTCACCAAGGCTTGATAAGTTCACTGCCTCATTTCTACCCTTTCCTTCTCCAAGGAAGACTGGGATAGACTATTTCTGTTATTTGGAGCTCTTAGGACCTAGAAGACAAGGAATAGACAGCAACTGACTGCTTGGGAAGAATCTGTTTCAAGTGATTTGGCCCCCTCAAACGAAAACGTGGAGATGGGATGCAGTGCTCCCAGGCACTCTCATTTGCAACACTGTACTTTTGTCTTCTTGCATCCATCTTTCTTCTATTCTGCCTGTTTTCTATCTCCTGTTGTCACTGAAGCTGCAAATAATTCCTATGTTAGACTCTATTCACCTTGTACCCTGAGTGAGCTGGAGACCTGACCAGAAAGAAAAGAAAACAAAAACCACCCACCTGGGGTGTGCTTATTAATTATCATCTCCTTTGTCATGCACACATATATCAAAGTCTTAAATCTTGTTGATTCAAAGCAAAACATAGAGCTGAAATGAAGCCCCAGTGTGCTGAAATCTGAGTCATCTGCTGGGCTGGAACCTTTAGATCCACCACAGAGACATCTGCCAAAAGGGCTGATGAATTAACTGATAGAGTATGGCAATCTGCTATTGCTTTGGACTGGCATGAGGGAGGGAAAAAGACACTTTGCCTGTGGGCTTTGTGGTATCTGCTGACAATAGAATTAGTAATAAGAAAGGATGAGTAAACAGTACTGCATGCATGGTGGGGGCATATTTAAGGCTGAATGACACGTTTTATGTTTTGAGAAGGTTTTTTAAGATCCCATGTGCAGGCTTAGACTTAAACAACAGCATACATTTCTAATCTTCCTTTCCCTGAGGAGGCCTTGTTTTCAGTCCAGGTGGGCTTGGATGTGCAAGCAGTAAGACTACAGATGAATTAACATTTGTCTTATAAGTTAATATAACTCTGGATTCTTTGGCTGATGACTACATTCCTCTCCATAAAGAGAATATATCTTCTTTCTTCCAAATGTACTGAGCATACTCTTCTAGTTCTGTTATCATCTATCTCTAGACCCTTCTTTAGAGGCAAATAGATATCCTTCACTAGGGTTGGCTCACCTTGGTACATCATGCATCTTCACTACTGCAGGAAGACAGTAGAGATAGCCCGGCCTGGGGAAAAAGCCTGAGCTGATCTTTTGAGTTCCAGCTTGTTTCTTTCTCTCCTGTGTTCACAGACTTTCTTTTTACCTTGTTTCTCCTATTCTGGTACTGAGCTCTGTTCATCCCTGTCAGATTACACATTTTTACCACTCCAGACCACTCCCCATCTCTTTCAAAGGTGAAATTCAGATGATAATGCTTGATGTAGCCCCTTAGTTGCTGCCCTTCTGCATGCTGCTCTGACTGACTGGTGTCTTCAGACACTGTTTAGACTGGTGACAGTCAATGCTGTTGTTCAACCGACTTCTTTTCTAGCCTTTCAGTAGCAGTCTTTAGAGCGTACTATCAAGGACAGTAGTTTTGACTATGCAGGAGGGATGTTCAAAGTGTGGTGACGTGGGAGTGCTCCACATTCATATCCAACCCTCACTTTCATTATCCTGATCTTTTGTAGTGATGGAAATCAGGATTTTTTTATTTTTTTTTTTTTCTAATGTCCCTGATTATAAAGGCAGTGCCATATTTTGAGGGAAGTGTTCTTGTTCCATGGAAAACTAGGTCATAAAATGAAGACTTAGAAACCTGTAACTGATATTTTACAGCTTGCAACTACCCCTAATGGCAGCATTGCTTTAGTGACCTCCCATCCTCTGTGGCTTTGGCGGTGTTACATTCATCACCAGACAAATCAACATTAAGAAAAATGCAGCTGGTGTCTGAGCTGCATGTACTTTCCTGGAGTGTGACATAAATTTTACTTTTGCCAGTCCTGCAAATTGTGTCAGTCTTAGAGGCTCTACTTCCACTTGCCTTGTGAAATTATGTTATTAGTATTATCATCAATGTGATGCTGGATAGTTGACAAATAAAGTATAATAACAGATTTTGCAAGGGTTTCACATCAAGATTGTGCACTTAGGCTTCTTATACTATAAGCCCACAAGTAGTATTATCTAATCTAACATTTGAATGACTGGAAGCAATTGTTTTCTGTTCTTCTTTTCCCTCATCATCTCCCTTGTTCCTATTATAAATTGGAGCAGCAAAGTGGAATGTATTTCACTGGAAAATTATAAGCTGACTCTCATCCCAGCTGAAGCCAGTTTGGATGTTAATAAATATTGGGAAAGGCTGTGGGTTGGAGTTTGGTATTGCTCAGAAATCACTCAGAGCCAAACAAATCAGCTGAGGTCTGCATCATCTGGTATATGGAGTCATAACAGATTAACATAGGGTAATGAGATCTGTAGCATAACATGCTACCTGGCTCCATTTTGCTGTTAGCAGAGCTCTCAGACTTCCTTCCCCAGCTAAACAACACAATAGTAATGAATGATCATTGTTAACACAATATTGAATTTTAACAACCTACTAGGAAGTGATGTTCAGATAGTCCCTCAGATATTCTGTGTTGTCATTTGTACCTGATGTTTTTTGCTCAGATATCAAAACAGCTATCATCAGGCACCATTTTTTTGCCAATAATTCTCAACCTAATGTAGTGCATGTTACCCTGAGTTCTTCTCAGGCAAAACAGCCAACGTGCTGCCTCTTATTTCTCTCCTCCTGAAATCAGAAGAGATATTACCTCTTCTTATGCAGTATGTGTTCAACTATGATAACCCTGTGGCTGCTTTCTGTGGCAATGCTTGTGTTCATGCCAGACTGTTGACATTGTAGAAATGCCCTGTACTGCTTCTGTCTTGCCAAGTCCCTGTTGACTGAAGTGTAACTTTTTAGTGTTGCAAGTATCATTCTTATTTCAGTTTTCTGTTGAACAAAATGGTAGTAAAGGCAACCTTTGTTTCACTGGTGCCAGGGCATAATTTAACAATGCGATGTACAGATCAGTGTCTGATTGTGTAGCTTTTGCTATTAGGTGCTTAGGATTTTGACTATTTCGCACCTTACCGCTGGGCTACCATTGTGTTACTAATGCTCTAGCTAACGTTATACTTCATATAGACTGTTTAAAGATATTGCCGTTAAACTCTTCCCATTGTTAAATATGAATATATCGGGTATCTGCTGACAGAAATAAATGTGATTTGCAAGATCAGTTTGTTAGCTGTGGTATTTTCTGATAAGCAATCTCATGACAGTGGGAGTCACAGTTGAGAATAATTCTCAGTTTCTTTCACTCAATTTTAAGACATCTACTTCCACTTTGTTGTGGAGTAAACATTATTTCCTGATCTATTAATATGTCCTATATTTCTGCTAGGTGAAGCAGCTTCTGATCTTAGCATCTTCCTTCCCACAGTCCTTTAAACACACACAATATTACGAGAAATTTGCTAGCAGCAGAGCTAGTTTGGCACTAGAGTAGATTATTTAGTGAATGCTGAATCTTTACCACTGGAGGGTTTTACGACAGGTGTTTATTGGGAAAGGTTTAGATAGAGTTAATTCCCTTTTGAGGCAGTCGAATAGACTCAATAACCTCTACAGATTCCCTTCGTGTCTCCAATTAATCTATGATCTTTGTTCCTTCTCTTTGATTTGTTTTCAACATGTAAACTGCCTACGTGTATATCTTCATATATATAAATGTATATATAAAAATGAATATATAATTTCTTTGGTAACATCTTAGGAATCATTGACACCATTAGATGAAGTTCCACCTGGAACTGTGAACTCCTTCTTAAAGTGATAGTCATGGAAGGGGAGCGCTGTTCAGGCCGCCCTCTGCTAACAGACTTATTTTTTGCAAAGACTCTCAGAATTACATGCCATGTTTCATCTAAATTAGACAAGCTTTTTGGTTGGTTTTGTTTTGTTTCGATCACTTTGATGTGTTCATAATCTAGCTCTGAATGATGCTCCACTATACTTTTGTCAAATACTCTAGATGCTCCAGGGAATGTGTCTGCAGTTACCAAATTTCTCTCTATTTGTAGTCAATGTGCTAATCATATCACTGTAGTAGTAACCTCTGACACAGGTTGTGGTTTCTTTGCTTGGTTGGTTTTTTGCTCTCCCCATTGAGTAATGTTTGTATCTAGAATAAGAACAGTGCCAGCTAAAATTTATCTCCCAAAGAAGAATGAAACATTTTAATCCCAGAGACTAAAGCCCAAATCTCCTTTGATTCAATGCCATGGTCAGTTTTCATTTGTACCTAAGCTGTTCTCCATTACACTCAAACACCTGCTTGAATCATTGTAGACAAATCAGTGTGTGGTTCACTATCATATATCTAGATAAGTACCCCTTCAGTTGAGTCTTTCAGTTTCTTAAGTATATTAATATCTGCATCCTGTGACTTGGGGTATATGTGAAGTAGTATTTGTAGGTTGCTGCTTTAAACATCTAAATCAGGCACACTTTTTTTTTCTTCTGTGATTTGCCATTCTGAGAAATCTTCGTACTGCTCATTTTTATTTGCAGTGGACATGTTAGTTATGACCTCCGCTTTGCAGTGTTCTACTGTACATCTTACCTTTTCTTCCAGGTGTTTTATTGCTATTACATGGAACTTGCATTGTTGCTTTCTTAGTTTTAGCTCAGCAGCTCTGTCTCTTTTCACAGATCTTCAGGGCCTTTAGTCAAACTCCTCTCTTTTACCTTGGAGCAAAATATTATCCATCAAAGCTTTAGTATCCTCTCTACCATCAAAACATGGTTGTATTTTCCTGGGACATGCCTAGGGGCCTGAACACAACTCAAATATCCCTCTGAGGAAATAGTGTCTCCTAAAATATTTTTTTGAAGATGTACAGCCATGTTCTCTATTTTTCTAAGGGCATCTGCCAGCACCCTGCTGTTGAATCAGAGCCATGTCTTCAAAGAATTTACCCCTTGTCAATGGAGGAAAATATTCCCTTTATATAACACACATTTTTTCTTGGTTTGAATGTACAAGAGTGGTTCAGTGTGCATTCCTTTCTTGCTGTCTTGCATCTTCTTTCTGCGAGTCTTACAGTTGTGATGTTACCAAATTGCTCTTTTAGTACCTGCGTTGGGGAAAGAGGCCTTTTTTAAATTTTTTTTTTTTTAGTATCATTAATCAGGGAGTGGCTGATGTGTTCAGTGCTGTGTTGAGAGTTTCCCTGAGTCTGGCAGACATGTTTAAACTCCTCCTCAGTAATTCTGGTTTCATGTTTCTCCTCCTCTTCTCTGTTTTTGAGTGAGACACAGGGTTTGAGATATTTTTTTATCCACTTATGAAAAATTCCCCCTTTGCTTCTGCTCCTCCCCCAAGTGCTTCTATAAACTGGGTCAGAGTCAAGGTCACTGACAAGTCTGCTTCAGTCAATGGTTGCATTTGAACTGATGAGCACTGAGGAGAATGAGTTCCTGAGCGATACAGCAGTCAATTCCAGCTGGCTCTTGCCAGAGCTTCTTAGAGATGGGGCTTCTCACAGGATGCAAGTGGAAATGCCAGGAATGAGCTGATCCATTTTATTTTTCCTGCTTCAGACAGCATTGGGAACATGCCCTTTGTTCATGTAGCTCAATTTTCCGCCTGGGATTGCATTTGCCTTTTAAGACGCAGGGGCAAAGTCACTGCCAGGGCTTTTTCATTTAATACAAAAGAGCTCTTAGTATTCAGAAATGATTTACAGACAGCTGGCCAAGTGTTTGACCTAACTATGTCTGTTTGTGCTATTCTGCTGGTGCAAGATAGCTGTAATAGAGGCTTACCCAGTCAGTGGACAATTAGCCCAATGTATGCAATGAAGATGGGTAAAGTGAAATGCTGATTTTAAATGAGGATATTGACATAATAGCATCTCAATCAGTGTGCACTGGAATAGTAGTATAAAATTATTCACGAATAGCAGAGGAAACCAAGCCAGTGGAGAAGTGATATTATAGTTAAAAGAAAGCTCAGAAAAAGGGGTGGGGGGGGTGGGGAGGGGCACAGAATCATATCAAGAGGTAATGAACAATCTTATAATCTCTATGCATGAAAATTTCATGCCAAAATGGGGTGGTAACAGTAAGCATCTTTATAATGGTATGCTCACGCTTATCAAAGAAGCAATAAGGACTCAGAGAATGTCATGATCAGACGTGATGTAGAAACTGCATTTATATACTTTTAAAATTGTAATCCTGAAACAAGAAATCAGAGAGCCCAAAAGAGAAGACTAGATTTTTTACTTATCTCTGAGCAAGGATTAAGCCTTGATTGAAGATGTAATTCTCAAAGAATCATTCTTTAATAATAAATACAAACATGCTCAAATTTATCATTCCTGGTAGAGTAGAAAAGCCAAAAAGTCCTTAGATTGGCACACACTTCTGAAAGGGGACCATCATAAAATGGAGAGAAACCTAAAAGCTGTAGCTAAAAGGGTAAAGCAGAGCAAAATAACACTTTCAGGTGACATGGCAGCTATACAAGACCACCATTGTAGGAATGCATATTTGCAGCCTTACCATTAGTGAGTAAGCGTATTACCCCTATTTGAAAAACTCCACAACTTTATAAAAGGTCACATGAGAAGTTAGCAAAGGGGATTATTAGACTGAAGAAGGTCATTAGCATTAAAAGGACAGCCTTTGAAGTCTTGCCCAAATGAACTAAGGAAAAATCCCCAGTACATTCTGGCAAGTTAAATGCAAACCATAATAATAGAGGACAAAAACAATTTTGGAGAATAACTTGCTAAAGGCATAAAAACTAATAATAAAAACTTTTTCAAACACATCAGAGACAAGAAGCCTGCCTGAAGGTCTATAAGTTTGATAGATGATCAAGATGTAAAAGAAGTGCTCAAGGAAAATAATGTCTTTGCAGAAAAGCTAAATGAATTATTTGCTTTGGTGTTCACTGTGAGAAGCCTAGAGGGAATTCCCAAATTAGAGCTGCTTTTTATAAGGGACAAGTCCGATAACATGGATAACAGTGGTTTAATGGTACGTATCATTTTGGAAGAGGAATTTGTACCTCATAAATCCGTTAGCCTTTTTTGGTTGAACTGACAAACATGAAGATAAAGGCAATCCACTACCTGTTGCATATTTTGAATTTCTGAAAAGCTCTGGCAAAGTGGCTAACCAAATGATTTTAAAGAAATTAAGAATCCAAATTGTCATTGGATATGTCATCCAATCTTTCCTTAAGATTAAAAAGAAATGAAGTTAGAAGTGAGTTTTCACATCAGGTGAAAGTTACCTGTGCAGATTGCTTGGGATTATTCAAAATATTAATAAATTATGCATTAAAAAAAGAATTAATGGATTTTTCTAATGCTATACAGTTATTTGATGCAGTCAAAGTTGCACCACAGAAAGATCTTATGATACTGAGTGATAATATGGCAGATGAAGTCCAGTGTCAATACATGCAAAGACACTTGTGTGTCCCTGTGATGAAGAGGAAGGGAAATCAAGTCAAAGAAGCAGAAAATGAGAAAAGTCCAGTGCCAGTTAGTAATATAATACCACTTGGGAAAGAAGTTCGTAAGATGGCTTTTAAAATACCCTATCAATGATCACCTGTGCTCAAGGAGGCAAATACTGCGTTAGATTCATCACTATGGTACTTCATATGTTTACCTACAAGCTGCCAAAACCAGGGATGCTATTACTAGGGGAAGCGTTGTTCATATTTGTGTTTTTTCTTGCGTTGTATTCTTAAACATCCTGTGCTGCCCACATCCAAGGATCTCTGTATGGACAGTGATTATATTATATGAGTTCCTGCATGGCAAAGAACACTGCTCCTGCTACTGCCCCTGATGGTCTCTGGTACTATTCTGAGAATCAAGTAGAAGGGGGTGGCTGTACGATGTCTGGATTGGGACTATCAGTTTTATGGGCAAACAGTAGTATTTGTTCTGCCTAAAAGAAAGCTCTGTTCTTCCCTTCTGATTATCCTGTGTACCTCTGCATTCCTGTAATTAAGGTGCTTGAGGCTATCTGAACCCTGGTGGAGGTAGTATGCAGTGCCATGCTGTACCACTAAATTGCCAAAGAAAGATGTGAAACTGTATTTAGAATGGGAAGAGGAAAGCTTACAAACTATATGATGTCCCTAGATAAAAGAGAATTATCCTCAGTGGAGGCCATTATATTGTCTTTGTGACAATACACAAAGGTATAGGCTAGGTCCCTTGATTTCTTGGCATACCTCATTCCAAAATAGTAGCCCCAAATAATCCTGTAGCCTGGATTAAATTCCACTGTTTATTTTCATCTTGTGCCTATTTTACTGTGTCATTCAGAGCCTGGGCCTAAGCACAGGAATCCTGTCAAAAGAACACAGCAGCTGCCTAACAGCTTAAAGAAAGGTACAGTAACTAATGGATCCAATGGGGATATTTTAGGCAGATAGGCTTTAGTTACAGAGCGGATGACTAGAGCTGAACGAATAATACTGTTGCGCTTTTGAAAAGTATAATAGATATATACCCTTTATGGTTTCAAGTTGCCAGGATCTTTGCCTTTTTGAAATCTCATCCTATGAGAATTATAATGAAGCAGAGATGCTTCCAGAGTTATTCTTTTTCTTAAACCTGAAAACCTGCACTTTTGGACTCATAGGCATCAGAAATAGCTTAATGCCGGTAGCATTACTAACTAGATTTTGCAGGCAGCAGCCCTGCAGTTTTGCATATGTTTTCTTGATCTAGAGCCCAGTTTAAGCTGTTGAATGGGGTCTGTGTCTATAACGTTCCCTAAGTGCTATTATGCAAAGAAATTGCTTATTTGAATCGTTAATCAGTCTCTGGATGCCTGCAAGTTCTTATATTTCATGGCTGGTTTTCATGACATATGTGACCTATTCATAGTGTTGCTTAAGCTGCACTGGAACAAGACTTAATTCCTATTCTTGTTAAAGCTTTTCTGCTGACTATCTTCACTAGTATATGCTTAGAAACTATCCCAAACCCAGAGGAACACTATATGCAAAACTGCTGGAAAGGTTCCTCAGACAAGAAAACTATATTAGTAGCTTAACTCTTTCAAGTCAGAGTTAACATGAATGATTGTTGTTTCCTATATAGATGAATTCAGTCATCTTTTCAGAATCTGATTACTACATGTCCTGTGAAATATCCAATTAAAATTAATGTATTAATTAGCAGAAGTTTAATTTTCTTCTCGTCAGGAGATACGTTGTGATGTTGGAATTTTACAGCATCAAAGTTAGCATAGTCCCCATCTTATAAGTATTTTGAAAGCTTCTACTTGCTGTCTTCTGCAGTGCTGACACCAGTGGATCAATAGGTTTTTAAAACCAGACAGGAATCACCGTGATAATCTAGTCTGACTTACAAAGTACTAAATATCATCCATCACGGTTTTCCTAAATGGGCATCAAAGTCTGAGCTTCCCCAACTTCTGGTGGCTTAGCTGTTAGAGAGAATGACTGATCCAAAAGAGCTTAGAGGGTTTATCTCACAAGAGCATCTGGAATTTCAAATCTTTTCCAAATGTCTTCAAAACCCAATCCCTGTGCTGGTAAGGTTGTTAAATTATTTTTTTTTTTTCATATATTTTTCTTTTTTCATTTTTTCTTATTTTTTAAATTTTTTTTCAAATTAATTATTTGCTTTTCTCTTCAGTATATCTACCTTCTGGGAACTGACATAGAGGAAATCGCAGTATAGAGCAGGATTACTGAGTTGAGTCACTTTGATGGCCTGAGATGCAGAACCTGAACATACTTGATGTGACAAGTCTGCCTGAGTGTGCAGAAAGCTGGGGTACTCCAACATGTGAGCTGCCTCCCTCGTTTCTGTTGGGTTTACTCCTTTAGAGACAATGCTGGTAATTATCGTCACTATTTCTCAAAATGTGGTCAGAAGAGGAAGGATCCCATTATGAGGACTGATAACCCTTGGTTCACATAAATATATGTCTAAAAGAAACAGATGGTCGCCTGAGCGTAAACGGCAAAATCTAAGTTAAGATGAACACACGCCATGGAGTGTTTGCAGCAGGGAGGAGAAGTGAACAATGCACTTAATATTGCTGAAAAGGGAGTTCTGCAAAATGATTTGCATGTAAAGTTTGTAATGCGAGTACAGCTTCACTCCTTTCTTCGTCACGGCATTTTGGTCTGGTTTACCTTTTTTTATGTATTGATGTATAGAATTTGATGGGGGGTTTCGGTTGTTTTGATGCTTTTGCTCAATTAATAACACTGCATAAAATGTAATGCTACTAACGTTACCATTTTATTGTGTTAAAGAGGTTGTTGCTTTAAACATTTTTATTTATGGACTGTCCCCTAAAAGATCATTTTCTAACTGAATATCTTGCATTTAGGTTTGGATTTTCAAAAGCACCTTCTGAAATAGTATCCTGCCCTGTCTCATTATAACTTAAATCCAAAGTTCCAAAGTTTAAATGCAAGTTAGGAACCAGTTTATGCCCTACTGAAATGGAGTCACCTCTGGAAAAGACCCCATCAGTCGAGCGCTATTTGAAGGCTGTTTACTTAGATGTACATCAAGAAAAATCTTTTTCTGTTCTGAGTTCAGCTAATCCATTGTTTTGTATTTTTTGAAAATAAACTGCCTTCATCTTAGTGTTGGCCTTCCACCAGGGAATTTACGGTGTTTTATGACTTCCCACAAAAAGAGTATTCACTGTAGAATTAAATCTCAGCAGGAGTAGATTTAATCCTCCCTGATGACTTGTAGTCTATGGAAACATTATTGCCTGTGCTTGGTTGGTGAGTCTGCCCTTCAGGAGTTGGATGTTCTCCTCTTGCTGCAGTTAACTCATGCAATAGAGACAGCTTTTTATTCTGTTTATGTCCCTTGATAATGGCTGTATTGATCTGGCCTGATGTAAGCAAAGGTTCACAGTTCACCAAATGTTGCTAAGGGTACCAGACTATTACTGCCACCAGCAGACTCATTCCATCATCCCTCAACCTCAGTGTGTGAAAGCCAGAGCAGCAGGATGCCACATGTTGGTGACTCAGGAAAATGGCATGTGTTGGTATCTGGCACATGTCAGACTTGGATGATTCTAAAATTAGAAAGAGTATGTTTTTTGTCATGTTTGTTTTGTCTCCCAAGCAATGCAGGAACGTTTAAAGGTTAGCCTAATTTTCAGTTGTTTGAAAATGAAAGCCACGATAACAATGCTGTGCAAGAACACCTAGGAATTTTATTTTCCAGTAAGCTGAGCATTCCTTTCCTTTAAAAAAATATAAAAGTTGCTGAAACTGACTTGAGCCAGGAGTAAGAACAGTGAGGAAGGAAGGTGGGCTATTGTCCAGATTGACAAATGACTTAGTTCTCTCCTTCCTTGCTCAGTTCAACAAGGAATTTTCACTAGAAGGCAAAAGCTAAGAGAAAAATTTCTGAGCCTGAATTCTTACTTGTGGCAACTAACGTAGAGCTGTAGAAGTGAGAACGGCTGAATCTCCTAATACTGCTTGGCAATTTGGCTTTTTGTTTAGAAAACAATTTAAAACTCTTTACCTGATTTTCCTAGCACAAAATCCCAGATGTCCTTTGAAATAAGAATTATTCTAGCTCTGCAATGATGTATATCTCTCATCATGGCAGAATAATTTGATGTGTTTTAGACTGTTTTTAAAAGCAAGAGGCCTGAGACTATTGTTGGGAAGTGGTGGTCGAGAGAGAGCAGGACTAGCTACTAGATTATTAGGTTGTTTTTTTCCCAGAGTCCAAGGTGGAGAAGAGATTAGCTGATTTAAAGGGCAAACCATTTTCATTTTTTTTCTTCTCCTTGAAAGCCAAAAAATGCTGATTGCTTCATGCCATCTCATCCAGGTTCTAGTCTGTTAATTCCAAAGAGCATTCTCCAAGTGGCACAGTTACTTTCTAACAAGATTCGAGGAAGAAAGGCAGTGAGCTACTCAGTTGCACTCTAGAGACCCTTGGAATGTATGATTTGGAGTGGGTTGGCTGGAAAGTAGTGCAAAGCCGCCTGTCCGACCTAGCGTGTTGTTGGAAGGATTTTACATCTGTCACAATAGTAGATTGTTGTCTGCAAAATCAAATATTTAGCAATTATTGGCTGTGTTAGTCAAACTGATACATATGACTGTTGTATAACGAGGTGGTATTCTGTACAGAGTGTTTGCAAATGACTTTGTTGATTTCTGGCATATAGTAATAGCAAAGGGCAATGAAAATTTATATCATAACAGATATTGTGATTTTATGTTTTTAGCGAAAATAACTTCAAATGCAGTTTTCTAGATCTGAAACACAGAAATTCATCCACGTGAAATATTATTTTAGCTTTCAGTCTTGTTCTGAGAGTGCCAGTATCTTCTACTCAAGTCAGTGGAAGCTGTAAATGATTACTGTAGCTGCTTTTAGCCGTTCAGATTGATTTATCATCTGAACCCATTAATATCTGTGCACTGAAAGCAGTAGGAAAAGCATATGTGTATGTGTCTATACATATATTACACCTATAGTATGTTTTATGCATTGTTTTCCTGTTGATTATGTATTTTGCAAAGGTATTTATCTGCATCTCTTCCCTGTGGAGTTCAGAAGTACGATTGGATCTAGTTACGCTGCAGTTCAGGGAGAGACCACAGCATTTGGAATAAAGCTTGGGAGCCATTAACCAGGCCATTACAAAAACTGTGGTCTGCACCGGGTACCCAGACCCCAAATGCCAAGGAGAAGTTGCCATCTGGCTTTGCAGGCTGACACAAATCAAAAAGGTCCGTGCTAATTGGAGCACAGCCCCTCAGTTAGCTGTAGGGAGCCATCCTGCAGGAACTCAGAGCCTGGCTAGATGACCTGATAGGAATTTTCCTTCTCTAAGTTGTGTGATGGAGAGTTGGCTGGAGTGCACTGCCAGCTGCCACCCTCTTTCAGGACCCTGTAGAGAGAATAAGCTGAACTTTGGAGAACTAGCTTTGTAGCCTGGCTAACTTCATTAATAATGAAGTCGATGTCCTCTTGAACCACACTAGGAGTTGATGGTATATTTTAGGGTTTTTATCCTTTGGACTGGAACTCCTAGAACAGACTGCAGACAGAACAGTTTTAATTATCCCTCCCTACGTATAGCCTTCACTTGGCCATTGTTTTCTTCAGCCTCGTAGAGTAGTTGTAGTAATGCATAGGTGACGCTCAAAAAGTCTGCTTAGGGAATTGTTACATTTCACAAAGGGTGGGCAGAGTGATACTGATTTACCTTAGGATATGCAAATGTTTAAAGTTATCCTGAAATCCATACTTACTCCCTATGTACTCTAAAACCCACTTAGATTAGTGCTTGGCAGCTGTTTAGACTGAGTGTGAGAGTTCTCCTCAACACCATGTCTTGAGTTTAACCAAGCCTCTCTTCAGCCCTCAGCCCCGCGGGTTGCCCAATTTCTCTCAGTCTTCAAGGCAGGGACTTGTCTGCAGCAGCAGTTCCTAGCTCTGATCCAGAAGGCTTTGACCCTTTGGTTCCCAGATAGGAAAGGCATGCACATGGGTTCTTCCAGTGCATGCTGTAGTCTCCCTGTTCCTGGAAATGGCTCTCTTGTGCCTTCTGCACTCAAAATCCTGGCCATGGAATGACCACGGAAGCAGTTAAACTCCATAGGAAGGCTCCTAGTAGAAGTCTGCTTGCAGAACAATGTGCTCTGTAGGTGGCTTTTGTCATGGCCTGTAAGGTCAGATGTAAATGGGGAACGACAGACTGGGGGAAAAATTATTTCCAAAGCCAACCCTAAATATAGACTTGCTTATTCATGCATCTGTATGTTTGGGTCAAATTTCTCTAATCTGGCTGTCTAGAAAGCACCTCTGCAACCATACTGAAGCTTTGAAAGACAAACAGCATTATTTCCATCAGTCCTGGGCATGGCAAGGTACACTTGGTTTCTGAACATCTGAAAATTGGGATGCTTTGACTGTCACTTTCATTAACAAAATAGCTAGTTCTGGTATGCAAGCATGTGGATGCTGTTGCAGCTTTCTCTGGGCTTTATTATTTCAGTACCAGTAACTCCATTTAATTTGACTTTCCTCTGCTCATCTGAACTAATTATACTTTTTAGTCCATACTTTTATCATGGTGCTACTCACTCCTTGTGCACTAAAATTAAAGGAGAGGAGCGTAAGAGACAAGTATTCAGAGGGTAAAGTGATTCATGTTTAAAAACTAAGAATATGTAAAGGGCCAATTTCGTTGCAACAGATTGACATCAGAAATTATATTTGCAAAAGGAGGATATTTTTAAGATCATTTGCTTTTTTCTCCCCTCTCACAGTATCTTTAAAAATGCATCTGGTAATGGCCTTGAGGATTGTAGCTTTCAGAAACAATTCTCAGACAGGATATGTATGAAAAACCTTGCTGAAATTTCGCTGAAGGTGCAGAAGGACAAATAGTCAGCCAGACAAATGGAGACAGAAGGGCAGAGAGAGGATGTTAGCTTTCCCCTGAACTTCTTGTAGTAGTAGGCATTTTAAAGTCATTTTGAATAACCTCATGGAATATGAGGGAAACAGCTTTGCTGTACATTGGGCAATAACTGAGCAGGCTTGACATATTTCGTGAGGTGACACCCTTGGATATAATAAAGTGGATGGATTGAATTTAGTAGCAAAATAAATAACACACAGGTTATTAAACTCCTCGTGTTATTCATGACCATATTGCATTCAGCAAAACTTTCCATTCTTAAATCTGCTGCAAGCTGCCGTGGAAAAATCTAGTCTGTCCCAGGGGAGCAATGCAGGAGTCCAGGGAATGCCATAGCAGGCACATGGCCAGTTTGTTTTAGAGCATACAGAGCCTTGCTGATGCATTACGGTGGTGTGCTAAGAGAAGAAAACCTTCTAAAAAACAGTTCATTAGACTTCTCAGGGGAGTTGCTGACTATTCCTATGGTATTATAGGAGGGGGTTACCAACTTGTCTCCTTTGACGACTTGTCCTCCTATCCAATGTCCAGCCAAATGAGGGATCTTGAGACAAAAAGCTCTACCTGGCTGTTTTCAAAGGTGTGTCAGAAAGGAAAGCTAGTTACTAATTTTGCTTGAGGGACTGCCTGGTGCCAAGTGGCTTTCAGGTATTCAGTCACCTGGCAGCAGCACTCCACCGCTTGAAGGAATCTTAGAGCTATGTGTGAGGGATAGATAAGAGTGCTTGGGAAGAAATGGCATTTTTTCTGAATAAAGATGCATCTGCTGCCTCACTACTGGAATATAATCCTTGCAATTCTGGGGTTATTTCAATGAACCTTAGAAGACCACCTCTTAAACCTGGCCATTGTTCAAATGGATTTGCCACTGCAGCAGTACCACAGCCACAACCAGCTGCGAAGCATGCTGCTATCCCCACCACAACAAGATGGTGCATTGATTTCTGTGTTAAGGTGCACCTACCGAGCCAAAGGAAAATTGAACAGGAAGGTGAGCCTAATTTGAGGGGGAAGGGAAGAGAAGCAGTCAGGAATCAAATGAAGCATGTACCTTTGCTAGAAGTTATTAGGCCATAAGCATGTCATGGTTGGCTAAGTCCATGCAAGGACTGTTGTTACCAAATCTGCCTATTTTCTTATCTGGTGAAATTATTTCCCCTTGTGACTGTATTTAAAGTTCAAACCTTAGAGTTGACACATTTGGGCAGAGAGACCATTACAGTTTCCCACTTCTTCCTTTCTAAGCAATTGACATTTCAAAAGTTAGGTCTTAAGTTTCATATTCATCTCGCACTGGATCAGGCACTGGCTTCTCCCACCCGGGTCAGTTTGTAAGTACTGCCAGCAGGAAGAGGAAGGTGGAGGTGATCTTGTTTTCCTCCCTGTGGGGAGTATCATTTGGAAAAGGAAGGAGCTGATCCCTTTTGCTGTAGGTGGTTCACAGGCTTGAAAATTACTTTTTACTGGTGCAACAAATATTTCACTTCGTGCCAGAAACTGGCCTGTCCCTTTGGACATCGAATCAGCAGATGCCTAATTAGCCTATTATTTACCATGGTTGAGATAGCTGAATTTTGATGAAAGAGACTTTACTTTAATCATTGATTCATGACACAGATGCTCATATCATGCATTAGCCTGTTTAACCTTCTGCAAATATAGTTGCCCTTTTATAAATATCCTGGCAACTGCTCTGTCTTCCTTCATGCTCTGTGAGGGGGAAGCTTGGGAGCTCCCAAATTGGTCCTTAGTGCTGGTAATGTGTGTATCAAATGCAAGCAGAAGACACAGAATGGCACCAAGGCACTGTGTGGCTTAGGCACACTTTTAGGGGAAAGAAGAGATCCCTATGCTGGGGTTGAGGGGGCTTGCTCTGAATCCTTCCATAAACTGCCTGATCTGGAAAGCCGAGCTGGGGCATCCCAGAGAACAGGTCTCAGGAGGTCCCTGTATTTTCGGGGCAGGAATGCAGCTGTAAACCCAGGAGGACAGTTAGATGGAGGTGGGATTGTTCCAGGCTTCCCTTCCACTGCTCCCAGTGTGGTTGTGTTAGACCCTATCACCCTCACTTGTTCATTTTCTTCTCTGGAGCAAGTACTGGAGGCTCTTGGAGGAGGGGCAGTGCTAGACTGATCACCATGGCTCTGAGGATGCTGAATCCCCACATGGCAATAGCTTCTCCCCATCTTCTCTTTCTTCTTCTGGTCTCCACTCCTGGACTGATCTTACTTTGCTATCAGAAGGGGTAAGGAGAAAATTAGAAATTTCTGTGTCAGAAAAGTTCAGCCGTGGTGGTGAGCAAGGCTGTGTGCTGCTTGGTTGGGCTGCTCCATACAGCTTGCAGCAGCCCATTCCACAGTGCTTTCACAGCTGGAGGGCTCCTTAAAAACTAGCCAAATCTATTTTAAGCAGGTGCCAAACTTCTGTAGAAAGCACAGCAGAACAATTACCTGATGCTTTCTAAAGGCCTGAAACTTTCAAAGAATCCTTCTCTTCAACAATGACAGGCTTCCCTAGATATGATCCTGAATTCAGGAGAGGTTTTTCACAAATATCATTCAAATGGGCTAGGTGTCAGTAGGAAAGCAGACCCTTTTTAAAAGGCCTTTTCAAATGCATTTTTTATCCACCCCTTCACACCCACCTCCCCAAGACACATTGGTTCGCATATGCTCCCTGCTTTATCAGTTGCCTACTGTATATTCAGTGGTTGGAGAAGTGAGGAGCCCAAAGAGGTAGAATCTGGATAAACATTGATTGCGCTTTAAAATCTGAATAATTTTTGGGTCTGTACTGTTGGGAAGAGAAAAGGAGTTAAAGATTTGCTTTCTGTTTGGTGTGATAAATGGCACATTCTATGTAATACCGATGATGGATACAGCCTGAAAGGTCAGGGGAATTCCCAGCACAGGGTCTGACCTTTATTTTACTCAGTTCTCCACACTGAGTTCAGAATAAATTCACCGGTTAGAAGGAATCTACCACTGGAGGTTTTCTCTTTGTGTTTTATTTTTGAATAAGCTCTTTCACTTTAAATTCTTCTCAGGGATTCTCATTTTGTGTGTGATTTTGTTTTGTTTTGCATTTTGGTTTTATTTTTTGGGGGGTGGGGTGGATTCTTTTTAGGTAGCAGGAGGAGGTGAAGAGAATGGAGCATTTTAAAAAAATATATTTGGAAGTTTTCAGAGGCCAAACAAAGAGGAGACACTTTCTTTTTTTGAGCTTTGAGATTAGTCATGCTGCTGTCTGTTTTGGAAAAGTGTTGATATAACAGAGAGCCCAATCTTGTGTTAATATGTATGGACTGATATAGTCTTCTCTATGCTGCAGAAATCCTTGCAACTGCAATAAATTGGAAATCCTTTATTCTGAGAAGAGCAATTATCAGAATCCAGCATATTTCTCCCCTCCCTGTCACCTAACTTTGTGCTCTCTTCTAGATTTTTTTGACTTACATAAGCTCCAAAGAGAAAATAATTTACTTAGAGTTGACCAAAGGTTTAGCAGCATAAGTTAACAGGAATAAGTTAAGGGGAAAACTTCCCTTACTCTGGGTTCTGTTAGATTGCCGTAGTAGTCTCCCAATTAAAACAGAAAAAAGGGACTAATTTTCTAAGTGATTGAACACTGGCACAGAGAAAATCTTTGGATATTTGCTGTGTCAGAACCATCACCCACTATTTAGTAGTTCTGTGGAAATCACTGAGAGGGTACTTGTAGTACATGATCCTATATAAGAGGATACACAGTGGTGGAGGATACGATTTTAGAGTAACTCAGATATTTCTGGAGGCACTGGTGGGCCCATGCCTCCAAAGGTATCCACTGTGAGCTGGATGAGTAATGCTATGTCAATATTTCTAATCAGGAAGCTGAATTACAGAGAGGCTTGGAAACTGCACTGGATTCTCTGAAAATTCAGCAGCAGCTGAATTCACCAGGAGAGGACAGAAGGTAGCATTAAGCTGAAAATGTTACTTGCCCAGGAAAAGAACTGCAGTTGTGTGGTTTAAATTAAGAGCAACCCTTTCTCAGGCCAGCAAGTGATTCAGTATGGCACAGAAACTAACTAACCGTCTTCTGCCCTGCATACTGTGGCACAGTGCTCTCTGTGTTCATCACCTGCGGTTTCTGTGAAATCATCTTGCAAAAATGTAAAAAAGTTTGGTTGGACTACACAGTGAAGACTTCTGGGAGACATGAGGGTATTCTTGTGGGGTGAGGTGTAACGTTATTGTGGCCACCATAGTTTCAGAATAGAAAAGAAGCAAGGCATTTAGGAGGAGAGGTAACAATTTTTGTTAGCCCAGCTGGTACTGTTGGACAACGAGGACAAGTTTGTCGTTGTTTTGTGATGCAGACACTCTGCCAGCAAATTGCCTCCTGTGAATCACATCTGGTCCCTGGAGAGCTGGGCTAGATTTTCATCTGGGAAATTCAGGCTCCTAAAATTCTATTTAAATTATGTGCATGCTGGCTTTATAACCAGGTGCTCATAACAATTTCTTAAAAAATTTGGGGACTACTGAGTATAACCTTTCCCACAGTGTGTGTGGTGTTTGTGAAACAAGGATGAAGGGACCATTTTTCTTTTCTGAAAAAGTCCCATAGGTGGCAAATGTGAGCAGCCTGTAACATCTACTGGACATTGTTGGCTATTGTCCTTGGACTGGTCCTGATTCACCTGAGGGAACCGTAGTTTATCTCTAAAGGATTCTCACCCCAAGGAGTTTCTAACCATTCAAAGCCTCTGAACGTACTAAACATACCCAGAAGAGCAACCCAGCCCTAGTGATAAGCCTGCCCTTACCAGTTTGAACCAGTCATAATGAAGGTATTCCTTTTTTTTTTTGATTTAAGGTTCAGGATTCTGTAACTGGACGTTAAATCATTGCATATTTAGGAGAGCAGATCTTTCAGGAGAAACCCCCACCATAATCCCACTGAAAAGCAGGATCTGCAAATCAGTGAGAACTGCAAAACACCCTCTCCCCTTTTCTTTTGATTAATTTCCCACTCACATTTCAAATTACTTCAAAAATACCTGCATTTCAAGGCTGAAATTCAGGAGACCACTTGCAATACAGAAGCTTTTGTATTTCCTGAATTTGAGCCTAAATTCAAGAATTTTGCATAAATTGGAGGATATTTCTTTAATGTTCAGTTGACTTGTTCAACAGTTGACGTATATTCCAATCTGAGTACTGCTGAAGATACTATCTTCAGGTTGTTCCATCTAACAGACGGAACATTCACAGAAGGCACTTGGTAGGCCTATTTCCAAAAAAACTGTACTAAAAACATGACAGAAAAAATTTTTTTTTTAAAATCAAATTAATGGGTTTCTACCTTTTGCACATAGCAATTCCTGAAAAGAATTAACTTTGACCAGTTAATCAGTACTAACATTTATTACTCAAAATGTTATCCCTTTTGATCTGACAGGCTTGTTTTGGATAATTTGTTAGAGATGACAAAAAGGCTCATATGCGTCTCGTTCATTTTGACCTTTCTTAATATTAGGAAATTAATTTCAGAACTGAAACAAATGTATTAGTGTTGTCATTAAAAAAAAAAAAGATGAATACCTTGCCTTCAAGCTGTTTCTTCATATTAATCCATCACACTGTAACATGATCGCTTTTTGACACATAACATCTTACCAAGATTCTTTCGACATTCACACCAGCTATTAAATACTGCACATAAATTCCAAGTACTGGAAGTTATTGATAGAAAAGGGTGAATAATAAAAAGTATACATATGGGAAACATATGGAGGGGAGAACGGTTTTCTTTAGTGAAAAGGTTTATCAGGTCTGGACATGTCGTTTTATTATTTTCAAGGGTAAAAACAAGAAAATACTCAGTTTTTCCCTTGATAATGTTTTATCTTGTAACTCAGAGAAGGAATCAATAAATAATTCCAATTGGTATCTTTCTTACTGAGAATTTTTAGGTTTTCTTTCAGTTTTGCTTAGTGGAAACAAGTCTCGATCCACTCAGATTTCAAAGCCTGGAACTGCATTTTCTTCTTGTAGCAACGTGTGTTTTCCTTTATTTCATTTTAATATTTACTGCTGTTTACCCATAATTCCTCCCCCTAAATTGCCTGTAGCTCTTGGAAACGTGTCAGTAGGTGCCTTACTGGATAACAATCATGAGCCATCCCTTTCATCCTTTTCAGTTATATATCAAAGCAAGTGTTTGAGCTATAGGGACAAATTAAATGATGCACTACTCCAAGACATAAAGAGCTACAGACTTGCTAAGCACTGGTGGCTGTCAAGCACAGTCACTGAGTAATGTTGAATTGGAGTCGCAGTTGTTAATGAGGGCTTAAGCCTGGCAGGGTTTGAAGTTCAGGTAGAATCTGAATAAACACTCAAACATTTGGATGCTTGTTCAGAAGAAATTTTATTTATTCTTACTCTTTGTATTAGTATGTCTGTAAATCTGGGCTTTTGAAAACTTCAGTAAGGGTCATGACGTAGGAAAGAATGAGAGTCACAGTAAGATGTTGTTGAGGTGCCTTTTTATCCAACACACCTAGCTCTGTCTTTACAGAGTTACATTCATCGTGTAACCATATTATTGAACCTTAGCAGCCTCTTTGATTTGGGAATTCCACCTTTCCAAGAAATCCATTTAATGTGTGGATTTTAAATCTATGGTTTGTGGGTAGACTAGAGGAGAAGGGTCACATCAGTTGCATTGTAAATACCATGTGGATAAATCAATCAAGCATTATCACATCAGAAGAGGAACATCTATTATTTGGGAAGATGAGTTCAGCAAAATGCCAGTTATGCACTGCAGACAGTTATGTTTATGCAGCTATCAGCAGCTGCTGCTTTCCATTGTCATAGCTTAAATGGAAGGCAGACTCCTGAAAGTAAAGGACACATTTTGCTACTGTTGGTGCTGCTGTTTTCTTGTACCATGAGATCAGAGTAAAGGAAAGGTTGAGAATAATTTTTAGAGAGGGGGGACATACAACCTCAATAAAGGGAAGGGAGTTGCACAGTGGTGGAGCATCTGTTTGCACTGGGACATGATGGCACTAGCAGGGAAGAGGGTGTGTGCCAGGCCATACGCTTCAGCTCCTGTGATCACCACTGTCTCCCTGTTCTCCCAACTACCACCCCATTCCTAATAACTTGGTGTTGGACTTGAATCATGATGTTGTCTGTGGTCATGCTGACAACATTGAATTCCAAATGCAGTGTCCTGGGAGGGGCATATTGAGAGGTATAAGGTAAGGGAAGGCTTACGTTGTGTTACTGTTTGCTGACTGTTTGAAAAAAACCTGTAAAATAGAAGCAGTTACACTCAGGTTAAGGGCAAAAATGGGCCCTTGTCCCACCCTTTCCATTCCTGTTTCAGACAGGGAACAACAGACAATGATTTTCCTTGAATGTCATTTGAGGAGCAAAGCTAAATTTTCAGAAATGAGAAAGAACTTTGAGAAGAAATAAAGCCAGAGAATCCAAATTGATGTTTAGAAGGCTTTGTGCAGGGGAAACGCATGACGTCTGCTAGGATCCAAGGAAAGACCGTGTGCCATAAAGAGCTGATCAGTTATCTGCCCATGTGAAGCAGTCAAAGGCAAGTCTTGGGTATACGTAGACCATTGCAGCCAGGAAGATTCTCCCGGCTGAGCATCTCCATTTGCTGACGACTGAGTTACCTCATAGATTTGACTTCTGGAATTTGAACTTATTTTGAAGTGTGAAAAATAAGGGAGAGGAAATACCTGAATAAATGTGTTAGTGACTGAAAACTATGATTCTCCCTTTATATTCTTTGTGTTGTGCTTAGAGGAGTTGAAACTGTTTTTCTTTGAAGATTTGTTTTGTTTTGCTTTGCTTTAAAAAAGCCTTTTTGGCATGTGAGCATGCATGAGAAAAATGCAGTCCAAATAAAGAGGAAATTTACAGACTCTAAGGGTGGACCTAAAAACTGGAAAAAATGATGGTGATAGCTGAAAGCACCATCTCAAACAAAAATATAGCACTATATATGTAATACTAGAATACCTTGGGGTTTTTTTATTATCTTGAATATATTTAATAAATTGGCTAAGTGAAATAACTTAGATTTCTGTCTTTCTCATCTCACCTCACTGAAATTACGTGCAAATACCTGCGCTCTGGCTAGTATTTCAACAGAAACAGTGAATGGACATATTGTTGAAGAATTTGCTCATGGTTTGCTATGTATCTGCAAGACCAAATGCATTGAACTCCCTGTACTTTCTGGAAGATAATGTCAGTGTGAGTTGTGGGTACACATTGCTTTTTGAAACTAGACCCCATCTGATCTTCAATCACATCATCACAATCAGGGGGCATGCTTGTGAAATGCAGATAATTGTGAGTCACCTGTACTGGCTTTCTGGTAGATTTGTCATTTCTGTAGCAACTTGGAAGACAGAGATGGGAACAATCTGTTAGATTAGCCAGTCCACCCCCACAGCCAGCCAAGTTGTTTCTTACCCTACTGTGTTCTTAAAAAAACACTTTACTCTGTTCTAGCAGTTATTTTCTTTACTGTTATGACGAAACCCACTATCACATTCAAGTTGCATTTACTCAAATATACAAAGATCACAAAGGGACAATTCTGTGCAGCGTGTAGGACGCTTTGTACTACATATATGTAAAGTGGCCATGTTAAAGCAATATTAGGAGACTTCTGGTCTTAGGTTTTTTATAAAGCTTGTGACATACATACTTTAGTTTTTCCCAAAATGAATTCTCTGGGTGATATTTAGCTTAAACACAGTTTAAAGGTTTATTTTAGTGGGGCATAAGAACAGAAAAATACATTTTACACAAAGCACTTCCTTCTAGACAAAAAGTTGTTTTTTTTTTTCCTGAACAACTACATGCTCTGTCATAGTCCTGTTTTAGCTGGAAAGGCTCAGGCAGTAACACTTCGGCCTGCTCCATTCTCTTCTTTTGGATGATATGGGCTGCTTGCACCTACTCCCTCTGTCAGAGGAAGAATTCCAGTCGGTTCCAGTAAAAATGTGACAAATAGTTTGTTTTCTGCTAGGCTTCCCATGTGGGTAGGCAGAGGCATGCACATACTGTTGAACACACCACTAAAATGTCAGCTGGACTTGACTCCCCATGCAGCTAGCTGGTGAGCCACCATTTCAGTGAGTCAGAATAACGAACTTCTTGAGAAAAATGATTGATTTTGCAACGTGATCGGTATGGTGCCGAGTTCCATGAAAAGCATGTGATCATGACATCCAGTGGCTTGGTTTTATGGATCACTCTATGCCATTTCTTGGGATCCCAGTTTTCTCCCATCATCACTGAGATACTAAGGGACAATCCATGGTTTCTTTTCAGGAATGTAAGAAATATTTAAGCTCAGCGAAATAAGCTGTCTTCTGTCATGCCACAGATCCATAGTGGCAGAGAATAAGTGGGGGACTGAGTTGAAATGATCTCTTTCTCATCAAAACTTCACAAGACATTCACAAGTTTTGGAGGTTCTTTGATTAAAGGAATGGAAAAAGGATGATGGGCCTCAGGAAATAGTTTGTGGTAGGAAAAGGTAAAGCTGGTAGAAGAGATCTGCAAATCAAACAAGCCAGTTGACTCTAGTTCAGCTGATGGCCTGCAGCTGCATTTGGCCAGCAGAATCCTTCCATCTTCTCTGCTCTCATCCTCCTGTGAATAGGCAACACCCAGCAGACAAATCCCACCTCTTGGACCTGTGCTTATACTTGGGGTTTACTACATCCACAGAGATGGAAGAAGTAAGGTAAGGAAGGACAGGTGGCCCAACCCCAGACATGCCTCTGGGGCACCTCTCCCTCCTTACCTTGAATATCAGCAGTCCTTGTGCTGTTGGTGGCACTGCAGGCAAATAATGGGGGGCAAGGAGGGGCTACCATGTTCATGAGGATCTGAAATCTGCTCTCTGCAGCTTTTATGGTGAAACTGCCTGGGCTTTTCATTTATTTTTCTTATTATGGACTTTTCATCCAGCTGCAGTCAAGGAGTGTGTGTGTGAACCTCCTTGAGGTTTCTTGGACAGGGCCTGTGAATCTCTCCCCATTGCCTCCTTAAATCACTTCTGACTATCCTGGAGAGGGAGTGCCTGACTCAACCCCAAAAATAATATCCTCCTTTCCCCTTCCCCAACAGCACAAAGCTGGAGAGAGTTGAGGTTGGAGTCTAGGCCCAAGCTCCTTGCTCAGACCCTCTTCTTGCTCTACAGAAATAGGAGACATTATTTAATTATTTCCCCAGCTACACACATATCCTTCATGCAGCTGGTTTCTGTCCTTGCTCTGACGAGGCAGCTGCAATATTCAGCCGCCCAGGCCACTGAAAATGCCAACTGTTCCTTTAAAACCTCTGTACAGTGACTTTCCGTTTCCCTTGATCCTGCTTCTTGCTGCCATCTTCCTAACAAGGGAGTTGATGCCCAAAGACTTGTTATCCCGCCTCTGCTGATGACTCGCCTGACAGCTCTGTCTGTATGTAAATTAACTTTTTTTGTTGTTTTATTTTTTATCTAGAGCCATCTCGGTTTTGGCAGTCTCATCAAAAAAGCATATTCTGCTTTAAATTACTCCCAGTTCTCCAAAATATCTCCCACACCACACTTAAAAATGATTCTTTCTTCTTCTGATTGGGAATTTCAGCAACACTTAAGTCTTAAAATAAATGGCTTGTTTGTGGTTGAATGCTTCCCCCACACGACACCTTTTGTTATTAATATCTGCACATCTGTTTGTTTAATTATTTGATCTCTTGCATGAAACCGAAAGTCATAGTTTTTCAGAAGTTTGTGTGAGCTGATCAAAGAAAATCTTCTCATTTGGGGTCACAGCAGCTTTCATTCCTTCACCTTTTGGGCAGCAGTCCAATGTCAGTCACTTATCATAAATAATCACTTTCATCAGGTTACTGCATAGATTCAGCCAATTGCAGACACACAGAGGGTAAATCTGGCCTTAACTCCAGGCTGAAAGTGGCCTTTCAAAACTAATTTGGGGATTTACAAAACGACAGACAGGCTTTCCTTGTGAGCTGAGTTGCCTGCTTGTTGTTGTTGCTGGTTGGGTGTTTTTTTTTAATTGCCTAGTTAATATAATCTGACACACTTCTAATGGCCCGCTGGTGAGTTCAATAGGGTAGTTGTTTTCATCAGGTGCTGGTAATAGGGTAAAGGAGCTTGGTTTAAAACCTGTTAAAGATGCAGCAATCTTTTTTAAAAGCTCACTGTTAGCGGCTCTTCTGTAGCCTGTGCTGAAGGATATTAATGTCAGGAGTTGCTTTGCTACCAGAGGCTCAAGCTGAGTTCTGCTCTTGTGTACATTTGGTAAGTAGGAAATTGCCAGCCCTTGTGACAAATCCTGGAGCAGGGCTTTGGGATGCAGAATTTGCAGCTGAGTCTGGGGCAGAATAAACTGGGCCCCAGGAGAAAAACCCTGGTGAGTATCATAGAAAACCAAAGAGCTTAGTGTGTCAAGTCCAGGTCCCAGTCTGAGAGCAGGGACAGATCTGTTCCTGGCTGTATCTCTTTGGGGAGAGGTTGTTCAGGGAAGAAAAATCTCCATTTTCAGAGAGCATGCAGGTGGTGAGAGAATCTCTAGAAAGCCCTAGGTTGTATGTTTGGAAGGTCAGGTAGGAGCTAACAAAGCATACTCTGTTCTTCTGAGCCTGAGTTGAGTATTGTGTCCTGTGCCGTGACCATTTAAAGTGTTGAAATGTTTGCTATTTCTCCTGAAAAAGTATGATCTATTTAGACACTGCTGCAAAGAAATGACCACTTTTAAATTCCCTGAATGCCCCAGCAGCCACTCTTGGCTCTATTTCTCATCAGGAGGAGTTTGTAATGACGGGAGGAAATGTATAAAGTCCCAGTGAAAAGGAAGGCTCTTTTAGGCTACAGTTTCTTGCTGAAATATGTTGCTTCTTCCAAAGCATTAGACAGACTGCTAGACCTAAGGATGTTTCCTATTTGTGCACACTTTTAATTTCCTGTTCTGAATTTTGCCTTAACTTATGTGGTTTTGCTTAAGAAATTTGAGCGTTTGTTGAAATTTCTTTTGCCTGACAGTCCTGTTTTGGAGTGAGAACCTGCAATGATTCTTCCTTGCCCCTTACTGTGAATTTGTTTTCTCACGTACCTGAAGGGAGGCAAATGCAGCTAGCTGTCAGCCTTTCTTTGCCTTTGCACATAGGGATGGATCAAAGCTGTGGATTAATTTAGTTTCAAAATATATAAAGTCTGTATACAGGCTGGAAGCTGAACTTTGAAGCCCAAGCTCACTTCTAATTGCAAACCACTCCAGTTTTATTGAGGTGGTCAGTGTTATTTCATCAGAGCCTTTTGATTTTCCTTGTTTCTTGGCACGCACATTAGTAACTGAACTACCGCATGTGCTCTCTGACCCATGCCGTGCCTTTGTTACACAGTCTCTACTTTTTCTGCCTAAGGGTCTTAGATTGACATCGTGAGCTAAAAGACCTATAACAAGAACTATGATGTGGAGTTTATCATTGTAGGTAGACCACACATACTGCACAGGAAGTTTTATCCACATAACAACCCAGGGCAGCAGGGGGTGGAGGGGAAGAAGAGAAAAAGTCAGGACTTTAGCTTCCAAATGGTAAAAGGAGAGAGGACATTTGAACTGGTTGTTTCATAAGATTTCCTGCACCAGTGTGAGTGTCTCCCTGCCCATGTCCAGTCACCTCCCTGTCATGGTAACTGGCATGCTGCAAAGAGCACCAAAGCAATTGCAAAGGTTATGTTTTCATTTTGCAAGGGGTCTGGGCTGTGGGGAACCCCTGAAGATGCTTGTGCACACAGTGAGCTGTAGGACTTTCCCATCTGTTCTTGGACAGTCAAGGTCCAAAGTCAAAGACACCAATTTTCCTTGGTATTGAGAGTGCATCGCTTTCCTTTTCTGTTTTGTATTGTGGCTGAAATGGGAAAGCCTTGCTTGTGCCCTCATATCACATTGCTATCCTTTTTATTTTCTTTGTGATCACTGCTGGAAATTTTGTCCGATTAGAAGAAACTTTTACCTCTATTAAGCCCCTGAATCTCCATCAAGCGTCTGATAGACTGGGCCCTAACGGCAGCCGCTTTACTTCTTTTCAGGCACCATCCATCAGGCTGACAGTGACTGCCGATGGGCCAGTCATATTGTCTATATTTCATACACAAACATCAGGCCTGCTGACAGCACTTTGCACACTCGGAAATTGCTTTTGCTGTGAGCTGAATTTCAACTAGAGCTTTTTTGCTGGCTCCATCTCTCAGTGTTTATGACCCTCAGGAGCAGAGGAACTGCTGTGAATAGATAATGCTGAAAGCACTCTTGTAGCACAGAAGGTTTCATGTCTGAAGTATTTAATGTTTACAGCAAATTTGGTGTTTGTTAATTTGCATTTTTATTCTTTCCTTAAAGAACTGTCACCTTATTCTTCTGCTTGTCCTTTATACAGATGCATGGCAATTTGTGCTGGGGGGACAGTGCTGATGGGGTGGGAAGAAAGAGGAGAGGAGGTGTTAAGGGGTGGGAAGAAGGCTGGGTAGAGTTACAAAATGCTCCATGGCTTAGGCAGCAATTCTGAATAATGCTGCTTCAGAGGACGGGGAAGGAAAGGCTTCCAAGCAGTGTAGAGCAACCCTTTTGCTCTAGGTTGGAATAATTTTGATAGATAACAGATCATCAGCTTAAAAATCAAATACATTAGCATATGGGGAAAAAACCATAACCTGGAAGGAATCATATCTGCTTGTCCTTTCCTCTTAGAGAGCAGACAAATTATTTTCATTACTGGAAAGGACAGCTTCCTGCTAATAATACACCCCTCCCAGCAGCTGAATTTTATTTATTGTTGGTATAGAGATACTTCTGCTGGAGTGTAATTATTATGTTTATACATCTATGTGGGTTTACACTTGGATTGGTACACAAGGGACTGTGTGTTTGTGGGTAGGCTTGAGCCTTTATCTATACCATTGTGCATGTTTTTAAAGGAAGAAATGTGTTTGTGTTCACCTCTGTATTCATTTCCAGTTATCCTTGAGAAAGTGTGTGCCTGGGAATCACTCAAACTGAAGAGCAGATGAGGAGGAAATAAAGATGGCTGTTTAGAAAGTTGTGCAGCAGTTTCAGATGAACTATGGAGGTCACATAGATTAACCTGCCCCTACCAAATGTTCCCCAGGCAATCAGAGTGCTCTGGCTGGCCAGGTGGTTTTATAAGGACTGTAAAGAATGTACAGAGACATATCCCTGTAAAACCATCTCTGACCTGAAAGCTCAATAAGCCATCAAATTCAGGAAAAGAACAGCCATTTCTTGGGAAAATGTAATGTTAAGTGTCCCAAAATTAAACTCCAAGACAGTATATTTTGATGTGCAGCTAGAGTAACCTGTGTTCAAGTAACATTAAAGTGAAATTGTCAAAGTAAAAGTCCCATGTTAACAGGAAAAAGCCCAAAACCCTCATACTTTTCCCCTAGTATGAGGAACAGCTTATTAGATGTGGTTGAAGCAGAGAGATTTTTGATATGTTATATATTCTTTCAGTTTTCCTAATGTTTTGTTTGTTTTGCTTTTTCCTTTGGTCATTTTTTGAGCTTGGAGAGACTTGACTAGTTGGTTTGTCTGCATATATGCAGTAGATTTTATTGTCATGCTCTAGCTTAGTGATCTTCTCTTTCGTTTGCAAACTATAATGGGTAACATTTAATCTCTGCATTCTTCTTTGCCAGGCCCAACTGACATTTATGTTAGTGATTTTTGTTGGGTTTTTTCCCTACCTTTTACACTTTGATTTTTAAATGGAAACTGAATGTTGCGCCTATAACTTCCTGACAGGGTTAAAGAATGACACTTCTATTTCAAAAATAATTTGACTGTATGAAAACTGTGGGGCAAAACTGATTTTCAAGAGACATTATTTTGTTGATGATATATTGTATGACCTTTTGCATCATTATTGTTGAGATATGGGAATAGAAGGAGTATTTCCTGCACTGATTTAACCTGAAGTACAAAACATTAAATACAAAGGGTGGTTTCTTAAGTAAACAGTACCTTTTCAAATAACAGGTTATCTGGATGTTACAATATCTCTTGCACTTGTATCCTGAAGCACAGTGAAAGGGCGTGTGTTTAGGTCTGCGTAATCACATGTTATTTGTAGTACAGCAGTTCCTGGGAGCTCCTGTTCTGATCAGCATCCCATTGAATTTGTGCTGCTATAGACTACGAGAAAGTGTCTTCCATGAGGGGGTCATGATTTATGTAGACAGACTGGCATCCTGCAGTGCCCATTATTGGAGTGAGAACCATGAGGAACTCAATGACTTGTTGAAGTTCAAATGCAAAGCCCATGTCAGAACTGAGAAGTCAATGCACATGTCACTTCATGATATGGAGGCTTCCTGCCCCTTCCATGCCTGCTGGCTTGGGAACGGTGGAGGGAGGGCCTCCTGAAGCTGGCATTGTAGCAGGAGTATTGTGAAACAACAGTCTTCGATGTGTGATAAATGAGCACAGTGACTTGGGAACCAACCACAGAAATACACAAAATATCAGGGAACTGGGAGTTATGCTCCCAAGTAGCTGACACTGCATCCTTATCAACAGTTGAGTGGAACAGAGTCAAAATTATGTGTTCATATTGGAATACTTTATCTCTCTATCCCAAAATGAAGGAAGCAAGGTTCAGAGAGTAAACATGCAGCAAATAGCAATAATGTGTAATAGCTTCCCTGAAAACCAGCTTCTTTCTATTTCCTTTGCCCATATTCATTAGTGGTAGAAGCTGGACTCAACTATGAAGGCTTCCTGCCTCCCCTAAATTAAGTACTTCTCCAGAAGTAGGAGAGAGAGATTAGTAGCCTCCCATCTCCATGTCATTTTTGCAGTTATAACCTCCACCTTTGCTCTACTAGAAAATGGGATCTAACGGAGGAAAGATTTTAGTTCAGTACCTGGAGCCTCCACCTGCTGCTTCAAAATGAATAAGAGCAGCAGGATAATGGACAGAAATTGGAAGCATTGGTTGACTTTTTCTAACATCCCGTGTGACCTTGGACAAGTTGTTTTACCTCTGGACTTCAGTTTTCCAAGCTGCAATGTGAGACCGATAACTTTAAGTTAATTGGTGCAGTGTTTTAAGACCTGCTGAAGATTAAAAGTGCCAAAGGGAGCACAGGCACAGTTATCTGTGAAGCTTATTGAGACTTGTTCCATTAGGAACATGGAGTTGGTGGCTTTAGCGCATGAAACGGTAGATTAATAGATTGGGAATATATTATGGGACCACCTCTACGATTTTACTACAGGAAATTTGGCAGTGTTCCTGAGCTTTATCTAGCTGCAGTGTGAAGGAAGAGGAAGGATGCACAGCTATTGTACAATGTCACTTATGATGGGCTTGACTAAGGAAGAGAAGGAATGCAACCACTTAACTTTTCTCTTTGATAAATCTGCACACAGCTGTTAGAATATAAACTGTTGTGAAGCAGTGAAATAAGTGCTTGATGATGGTTTTTATCAACTTCCAAGCTCCTCATAGAGTAATAGGTGACTTTTGGGAGTTGGGGGACTTCCAGAAGTGACTATCTACTATACTAGGCAGCACTAGGCAACACTAAGGGAATAAAATATCTTCCAAATCCCCTTTGATGTAGAGGATGTGTGGCAGGTTCCACCTTGACTGGGAATCTCATCACATATTGCTGGAAGGAAGTGACATAGTCAAGAAGCTACTCAACCTCTCTCTTTTCTCTCTTATCACGCTAGCATTTGGGAAGCAATTTTCTTTAGTTGTTTTGTGATCCTTAGAAGTGAGCTGATGATCACAGCCTTATTTTCTGAATAAGGAGAAAAGGTTTTGAGGTTTTTTCCCTCTTTCCTGACATTTGAAAACTATTTTTCCAGGCCCTTGTTTTGATAATACCAATATCTAGAATATGTACCTGAAATATCAGGAAGTCCCACACAAGCTGTGTTCTGTTTAGGAACACTGGAACCTCATGTCTCCCTTTCCCCTCCATGCATGTATGTGCACCTACAGTTAATCTTTAGCATTAAAAATAACATTTTAAATCTCCTGAGAAGATTTAAGTGATCCTTTCAGCTCGCTCACTGCAACAATTCCATTTTAGTTCAATAATTTCTAATCAGCTGAGATTGCTTAGCAAATATATGTGGAAAACCTTTTTCTGAAGATAAAAAATAAGAATTTATTTCCATGTCAAAGGGTAAGTAAATTTTGCCACGTCATTACTAATCTTTCTATTTTCTTGATGATTCTACAATAAATGACAATAACTTTGTTATGGAAGGGAGATCTAAAAGGTGTGTAATTCCATGATTTGTTCCCCTGGAGCATTCCTGATTATTGATACATTCTGTCAGATAAGATTTACATCATTGATTAGTGTGATTTAGTGTGTCATGGCTTCACATTCTTCCAGCCTTTCTAGCGAAGCAAGCAATTTGAAGTCATTGCACGTGATACAAGATTTCAAAGCAGTAATTCATCTGCAGTGTTATGTTTGATCCAGCCTTTACAGCCTACCTACTATAACAACTGGCAGTTTATAAACTTAGAGATTAAAATTATAAGAGCTTTAGAAACTCATATAACAATAATGAAGAAGTAGCGTCTGAATGCCTGTGATTTTTTTTTTTTTCTGCATCTTTCATCAGCATGCTCAGGTATTTGGCAGATACTGGGGATGTTCACAAATGTGCGCCCAGTCCATGAAGTGCAGATCAGCTATCATAACCAAGCCAGAGAGAGTTCAGTGTGGGAGGGTTTGTTCACGTCTGTCTCCCGGATAACTTTATGCAATCTGAATATCTGTCTATCTGCAGTATATCTCTGCTCAAAGTGTGAAAGTGAACTGCATTTTTTATTTCCTTCAAGCCTCATAGTTATTTAGAGTAGCACTGGATGTTATATTGTCTAGGGCTTAACAGTGTTGCAAATGATCACAGTTAAAAAAGAAGATACTGGAGTGGGTGAACTTTAGGTCAGACTATGTCAAGCAATCTTCAAATTCCTAACTATGTCCATCCTGTTCAGGAACTGGACAGGACTTCTCTGATTCTGCCACTAGACTTAGATTTTTATAGCCCTGAATCATCTTAGTGGAAGTTGTTTAAAGGTTGTCTCAGCCAGAGCTATGCCTTGGCTTATCAGATATTACATTACCGCTGTTCCCAGAGAACTAAAATTTCCCCAGGTCCTTTCATGCAGCCTATCTGTAACATACCTGTTGACATGAAAACAGAAGTTTAAAAAAATGTAATTCATAAGAAAAGTCTAATTATTTGTGACATTTCATCCATCATGTCCTAAGCTTCTCCAGAGGAAAGTAGTAACATTTCGTCTCCTTGACAGCAAACAACACACTGACGAACTGAAAAATGTTCTGCTATATTTCAAACTGCAACATTTATGAGTAAAGAGCAAGTGCAAAATAAATAGCAAGAGTAAAGAGCAGAAACCCACATAAGTAGGGGGCAGAAGTTTGGAGAGCTTTCTAAAAGCTTTCTCTTGGGTTAAAAACAAAACAATCCTTCAAAAATAACCAGAGCATTTCAGGGTAAGCAAGCTGTTGGGTGGAAGCTATAGCAATACCACTCAGCCCAATCTGCACTGACTTACCGAACCGATCCTGCAAGGAGATGCTTTGAGTGGGTGTGGCAGCATAGCACAGTTCATGGCTTGCTACAGGAAGGCAGGAAAACCTCAATTCCTGAGGCATGATGATGTGCCAGGGGAGGTTTAGGTTGGATATTAGGAAAAGGTTCTTCACCCAGAGGGTGGTGGAGCACTGGAACAGGCTCCCCGGGGAGGCAGTCATGGCAGCAAGCCTGACGATATTCAAGAAGCCCTTGGGCAACGCCCTCAGACACATGGTGTGGATTTTGGCGTTTTCCTGTGTAGAGACAGGAGTTGGAGTTCATGATCCTTGTGGGTCCCTTCCAACTTAGGACATTCTGTGATTCTATGATTCTACAGAACCCAACTGAAGACGGCTTGGAAACAGGTTTTTAGGGTATCCCCAACTCCCTAGTCCCAGCACTTCAGGACTGCAAAATGAGTGCTTATACGATCTAAAGAGAAAAGAAACAGAGAGAGCCTGTGAAGCCTGCCCTCCAAATTTTCTTTTTTGAAAATGATACCTAAGCACCTGAAGCAGTCCTGTTAGTTCATATCAAAAATTTGCTTCTGACTGTGTGCACACTTACTGTCTCTCCCCCCTCCCCACGATAGGCTTTGATCAAGTTTTAGAGACCATCTGTTCATGGATGACCTGTCTCTTTCTGCACGACTTTTGTCCTGCTTTTGGATCTAGATGCCTCTGCTCCAGAACCTGCAGGTCTTTCCCACTTCAGCAAAAAGAGAATCTCTGTTAGTAACATATATTCCTACAGATGTTTTGATATTTAACTCCCACTGTTTTTCTGGGTATTCAGTGATCTCATTTCTGTGAAATACACTGTTTCCAACCATTGATGGAGTGTGAAGGTCACTTGTGATGGCATGTATATACACCTTTTCAGCTGTTTTTCAGACCCTTATTGGTATCCTGTTGGCAGATCTCATGCTCTCCAAACTTCGTCATTTCAACATGTCATATCAATCAAATCTTCCACCTGGGAACGCTAATGAAGAATAATAATGAGTTGGAGAATTTTGAAGTTGTTTGGGTGTTCTTTCTTTTCTGATCTCTTGTTTTAGAAGAAATCCTTACATGCAGAAGTTATAGCACACTATTTATCTTTTTAACTCTGAAAGGCTGCGATTGTTCTTTGAGGAAAAGACAAGATTATACAGCCATTCCTAATCTTTCACAGGGTGGAGGCTCTTTCATTTCCATTCTTTTTCTTCTTTTTCCTTTCTGTTACGCACAAACAAAAAACTCAGGAGTACATCATGAGCCGAGCTGTATTTTCTGTTTATTGCCACCAGGTTAATAACAGTAATGGTGCGAGGAGAAAATGAAGTGTTATGTAAAATCCTGCATTGCAGATTTTGGTGCTGATGCAAAGAGCTCAATAAAGTGTAACACTTTAATCATGGAGATAAAAATCACACAGCAGCTTCACAGTCTTCCAAGATTCAGAGCCTTAAGACAAAATAAAAGTGGGAGAGAAAGAGAAACCAACAATATTATTGAGTCCCAGAAAAGTTAGGGAAGAAAGTAACCCACTTTCTGTTCTTGTGATGCTTTGATTCAGTCTTTGTATTCACAGGATAAACAACTAAAAATGTGTGTATATAAAATCCCTGGTATTAGAGAGAGCAAAATGCCACAGCCTTATACACAACTCAGTGAAATTTCCAGGAACCTGGAAACCTTTAAAAAACAAAGCAAACAACTCCCTCCCTGCAAGAAAAACAAAAACAAACCACCAAACACCACCCCACCACCCCTTCCCGGCCAAGACTTAGCATCAGAACCACCCCTATTGTGGTATGATGATATCTGTTGTTTTTTTTCAAGGAGGCAAGCAGCTCAGCACAGTTTTACCTATGTTGGTCTTGAGTACAAATTCAGCATGCTAGCACAGAAGGGGACTCAGTTTTGGATGGTGTTTGTACTCTGCATTTCTTCACTGTTACTGAGCTTTGTGGCTTTGCTTCCCATCTACAGTTTAAGATTATAGTCCTGTCAAATGACTGTACATAAAGTTGTAGGTGGTTGGCTTGTGGGGTTATTTTGGGGGAGGGGGGAGAAGGAGGAAGAGTTATGTGAAGTTGATCTCTCCTGTACAGGGAAATTTAAGGATATAATGATATGGAGCACCATGCTAAAAAGCTGGGGCAGTGTTAAAGACTATATCTTTGAGCTGGATCAGTTGCTGTGAGGCACCTGACTGCAGTTGTGTGCCAAGATTATTCTTTGAAAAAGGTTTCCAAAAAAGTTCCTTTCCACACAACTTGGCTATTGAAAAGAATACAAGAATGTTATTTGTTGGAACAAACACAAAAAACGTGGAAATACCTAGTACAGCACCAAGAAGAATGCCTCGGGTAACTCAGAGAAGTGTCACATAGTTTTGCTCCTAGTACCTGGAGACAGAGTAGCTGAATATCATAAATGGTTTGGGTTAGAAGAGACCTTAAAGATCATCTAGTTTAACCCTGCTGACATGGCCAGGACACCTTCCACTAGACCAGGTTGCTTGGAGCCCCATCCACCCTGGCCTTGAACACTTCCAGGGTTGGGGCCTCCATCCCTGGAAAGGTGATGGAGCAGTTCATCTTGGAGGTCATCTCCAGGCATGTAGAGGACAAGATGGTTATCAGAAGTAGTCAACATGGACTCACCAAGGGAAGATCATGCTTGACCAGCCTGATAGTCTTCTATGATTCTGTGACTGGCTGGGTAGATGAAGGGAGAGCAGTGGATGTTGTTTATCTCCACTTTAGTAAGATGTTCAACGCTGTCTCCCATAACATCCTCATAGACATGCTTAGGAAGTGTGGGTTGGATGACTGGACAGTGAGGTGGATTCAAGCGCTGGCTGAACAACAGAACTCAGAGGGTTGTGATCAATGGAGCAGAGTCTGGACGGTGGCCCGTAACTAGTGGTGTTCCCAGGGGTCTGTGCTGGGTCCAGTCCTGTTGAACACATTCATCAATGACCTGGACATAGGGATAGAGTGGAACCTCAGCAAGTTTGCTGATGATACCAAAGCTGGGAGGAGTGGCTGAGACACCAGAAGGCTGTGCTGCCACCCAGCGAGACCTGGACAGGCTGGAGAGCTGGGCCGAGGGGAACCTCATGAAATTCAACAAAAGCAAGTGTAAGGTCCTGCACCTGGGGAGGAACAACCCCATGTTGGGGACTGACCTGCTAGAAAGAAGCTTTGCTGAAGACCTGGGAGTGCTGGTGGACAGCAAGGTGACCGTGAGCCAGAAACGTGCCCTTGTGGCCAGGAAGGCCAAATGGTATCCTGGGCTGCATTAAAAGGAGTGCGGCCAGCAGATCGAGAGAGATTATCATCCCCCTCTACTCTGCCCTGGTGAAACCACATCTGGAGTACCGTGTCTAGTTTTGGGCTCCCCAGTTTAAGAAGACAGGGAACTACTGGAGAGAGTCCAGCTGAAGAGCTACCAAGATGATCAGGGCACTGGAGCATCTCCCTTAGGAGGAAAGGCTGTGAGACCTGGGTTCATTTAGCCTGGAGAAGTCTGAGGGGGATCTTATCAATACTTATAAATATCTGAAGGGTGGGTGTCAAGAGGATGGGACCAGACTCTTTTCAGTGGTGCCTAATGACAGGACAAGGAGCAATGGGCACAAGTCGGAACACAGGAAGTTCTACCTGAATATGAGGAAAAATGTCTTTCCTGTGAGGGTGCCAGAGCAGTGGCACAGGCTGCCCAGGGAGGCTGTGGAGTCCCTTCCCTGGAGACATTCAAAACCCACCTGGATGCATTCCTGTGTGCCCACTCAAGCAGGGGGTTGGACAAGGTAGTCTCCAGAGACCCCTTCCAGCCCCTACCATTCTGTAATTCTGTTAATTATATACTACAATTATAATAATGTATTATAGAATTATAATAATATAAATTTACTATGATAAATTATAATACAATAATATATATTTTGTATATATTTAATTTATATAATATATCTAATGTATAGAGGAAAACACTATTGCAGAGCCCAGCGACCAGCCAGCCACCCCAGAAGATGTTTCTTCATACCAGGGTGGTGCAGTGCCATCAGAGAAGCTACATATTCAGCATGAAACGTAATTCAGTTTTAATTGCTGTCTGGCCCTTTGGGGATCAGTTGCTGTTATTTGGAGGGGCAGAGCAGCCTGCTGCACTGAGTTGTCTGGTACTCGGACAAGCAGAAGTAAGGGGGCAGTACCTTAGCTTTATTGTGGGGTTTCCACTGGCCCCATTCTGTCCAAATGCTTGTGTGTCTGTAGCCGGTTAGCACTGCCTGTTTTAATCTATTGCATAGTTATTCCCTTGGGTAAGATTCAAGGTTAATTCAATGGCATGCTAAACCTTTCTGGGGCTTGAAGGTAACCCAGAAAGTTTAATATTTTTACCAGCTGTGATAACCATGTGCCTCAGTTTGGGACCGCTGATAGAAAAACTCCTACAGAGACTGAATCAGCCATGAGTATTAGAGGTTTTTGGTATCTGATAAACTCTGTCGTCACTGCTTACCCATGATATGCCCATCATAAAGAGTGCCTGATTACATGGCTGGCTTAATCCATGTAACATGAAAGCTGACATTTTATATTGCTTTATATCCTCTTGTCCAGCTGAGTTCACTTGGATGGAATTAGAGATGTCAGATTTGGATATTATGGGCATGGATGCCACAGAAATGTGTGTAAATAAACCAACCTTTGTGTAGTATTGTTAGAACAGGTCATGGTAAGAGATGGCAAAGAAAGGGAATGTTTCATGGGACCCCATAATGTTTTCTTGGCAGATTTTTGGGACAATTGAGGGATGAATCAAGCTGACATCACTTCAGAAGCTAAAATCTCATCCTAAGGGTTATCTGAAGTAAAAACCTGCTTTTTTTGCTAAGACACGTCTGTGTCCTTGAACCACATCTGTTTCCCCATGGTGTGCTAAAATATTCAATACCCCCTGATGCAGCTATACTAATACCATAGTGATCTCAACATTATCTTAGTGTGACACTTCATATTTGGGTAAAGGACCAGGTAGGCTTTAATTAGCTGCCTGTCTTGAAAGACAGTGTATCTGGTAGCCTTGAGTTTATCCATAAAATTGAAGCGGCAGTGGTTCTGGGAAATCTGTCACACCTTGTCATCAGGCCTCATTTGCTTTTGAAGATTGCAGGTAACTTGTTAAGGTTGGATGTTGAGAAACAAAATCTCTGTGCAGGCTGGGCTTTGCAGGCCTTTGCCTGGGTCGCGGGTTCATCTGGAGTGTCTGCTTATATGCCTGGGTGTCCCCCCAATGAAAGCCAGGGAGCATGGGAGGAAACCAGGCACCTTGGCTTCATATGCTTGATCTATGACTGGAGTGGGGCAGAGGCCTGTAGAGAGGACCACAGAGCCCAGCTGGCCCACAAGAATGGACACGGTTGTGCCAGCTTACAGCGTTGCAAGGTCCTGGCAATGTGTGGTGACCCATCTTTGGGGAAGAGGGGAGGATGGAGTTTTTGAGGCTGCCCTCTTTGCCAGAAACACACATGTGAAAACAAAGGGTCAGTCTACAATAGACCTGTGACACCTTCTGAATGAAAGGGCTGGCAGTGGTGGTGAATGCAGGCAATGCTTTTAAATTGGGAAGTGCTAGAAACACTAGCACCGTTTGTTGCAGAAACAATAGATTCTTTTGCTGTTTGTGAGCATGGCAAAAAGCAGAACTCACCAAAGACAGAGGGACCATTGTGATGACGGGTTAACATCAGAATACGCTTTCTGATAGTAAGGCGGTGATTGGGATAGCTTCTAGTCCTGGGAGATTAGAAACACCCTCTGCAACTTCAAATAATAAGAGCGAGTCAGTGATTTCCTAGCGCTGGGTACATAGTGATAGCGCTCTTGCCTCCCAGGCATTTAGATTTTGTGTGTGTGCCTTTTCCAAACTTTTATTACTATTTCCTCTGTTTTAAAGTACAGCCAGACTATTTTTACTGGGGGAGTAGTGGTGGTAGCGGTTTTGGGGTTGTTTTGGGGTTTTTTAATGGATTTCACTCAATATAACATGTGTGACAGTTAAAAACAATCAACATAAAACCCTACAAAGTGCTGGCTGCATCTGTGGTTAACCCTTGTTTTAAAAAGTATGAGGTTACTTTTTGCCTGTGTCCTTTTAACACATTGGATCAGCTCTATATCAGAAAAAGCCAGAGAGGGCCAATCCAGCCCAGAAATGAATGAGCTGCTGTAGTACATCATCTGTTACTCCTCGTGTGCCCCAGTGAGACAAAGTGGTCAAAAAAGTTGCTACACCTTTCTATGGACTAGGGTGGCATTCTCTGAGCACAGTGCTTGCAAGTGTACTTGTTTGATAGACTCCCTGGCTGGAATCAGTGCCCATTTTCCTTGCCAGGAAGAAAATAAGAAAAAAGGGGGAGAAAAAAAAGGGAAGGTAATTGATGGCAAGCTCTAAGGGTCATCACAGTATTTGCTTGCACTTCTATTCTTTTATAATGGCCTTAACATGGTGCAATTATGGACTTGTTTCAAGTCTCATTTTTCTTATAAGCAGACCACCTCACATTTTAAACTTCTGCGGTAGTTTCAGCAATGAAACCAGGGCTATTGTAGCACTGAAATCTCCATGACTGCAGTGATTTTCAGTTGGGTAGTGATCCACTGTACATCTGGAAATGTAGGTGTTGCCCTCAGGGAGCTGTATTTGGCGTAATTTCCTCCTTGGGAACAGGACACAATGAGATCACAGCTTCTCCTGGTCTCAGCTGTTGAGCAAATCCCTGTCAGGCCTAATAGCCAGTGCTCTTTTCCCCTTGATCAGCTGGGCTTTGGTCATTGCTAAGTTGAACATTGTTCACTGAATGAATAGTTCCCAGAATGCAAACTTCACCTGTTATCTTTTCATTTAGGAAAATTGAGTGTTTTTAGTCTTCTGTACTCTGCATTCAAGAGATGAGAGGAAAACAAAACCCACCTAAATGCCTCTGTTTAAATGTAAATTTTGACTTTTAATGTCTGACAAAGTAGGGTGTTTGTTTTTATAAACAATATATATAAATAAAAGCCATGGAATTGAAAGAACAAAACCCCTCTCTTGTTTATATATTTTCCACATAGTAATCTTTGCTCTCATCATGTTACATATTTTTCTGTTTCTTTTTACTTTAAAACTAATTTTGCTGTGAGAACAAGAACAGGAGATCGTTAGGAGGAAATACTCTGGTGCTGGCTTGTGCAGAGAAAACATGCCATCTGCCTAATGTGTTTCATCTTGTGTCAGTCTAAGATGTGTTGTTTGGGTTTAACATGCCAGTCACTAGCCTAGAAAGCGTGCAGGCGGCAGCTCTGACACATATCCTGGCTATGGCTCCAAATCCTTCTTGCTTTTCAGACACTACGCTCACTATGAAATAGGCCACAAGATTTTGGGCAGAAGCCACAGTTCTCATCACCTGCCATGTCCTTGCGTTAGAGTCCGAGAGGCATTTGTGGAAGGAACTTAAGTGGTTTGGGATATATTTTCAGTCTTCACCATATCACACTGTTAAGCAACAAAAGCAAAGACCCAGCCTGAAAGTAGCTTATTACAAAAAGGTCTGGCTGGTGGGTCTGAGTGGCTGGTGGCTGAGCATGTGGTGGTGTCTCCTCAGTGGCAACCACTTCATCTCTCTGCTGTGTTAGGAAGGAGCTGGAGAAGCCATTTGGCGTAGCATCACACAGAGATGTGCACTTGAGTCCCAAAAGCAGAACAGTCATGCAATGGAGTCCTCCTTGCTCTGAATTGGCAGGTCGATACTGTCTGTCTGTCTGGAGAGGGGTCAGAATAATCTCAGCGTCTGTCCCTGTTCCACTGTGCAGTGTGGACTCAGTGCCTGCAGGGACAGGGAACGTTTCAGGGCTCAGTGCGGTGGTCAGGACCCATCAGTGGCCAGGTTTCAGAAATGGGGCTGCCTTCTTTATCAGATGTTTCCTCTGTCAGTCACAGAGTTCTTGCCTGATAAATGGATGGTGCATGTCTCAGCTGGGTAACTGTCGCTGGTCATATTTTGTTGCACTGTGTGTAATAAAGACTTTAGCTTATTTTTGTATTAAGAAAAGAAGTTGGCAGACAGCTTTAAATGTCTGCCTAAGGACAAAATGAACTGAGTTTTGTAGATAGCTGCTTTTTTTTCTTAATAAATAAATAAATTGAAAGATTTTTATGTTGATAATAAAAATAACTAATGCAGAGCTTTTTCCACTAGTGCCTGGAGACAGGGACAGATGTGGGATTTTGAACGGATAAAGAATTGAAATCTGTTGGCAGGTAGTTGCTATAAAAGTGACTATCCTTTTTGCCTCTTATTACAGACCAACATTCAACAAATGAAGAGTCTCGGAGAAAGCTAATGATGACAGGATCAGGTTCCTACCATCAGACATAGCAGAAACCTCCTCCCTTTAGAGAAATCTAAAGTTAAAGGGAAGTGGTTGGGAGAGCTGGGAGCTTTGTTAAAGTATACTTCCGGACTTTCTCCAGCTCACAGTGTGGTGTGTGGGTGTGTGGAGGGGAGGAAGCTGCCAGGGAAACTATAAAGAAACATGGAGAATTCACTGAAAGTTTGGTCTGCCCATGAGTTGCCTGCTGAAGTTTTGTGTGATCACTTTCTGCTTCCAGAGAACTTTCACTATGCTGCTGTTGCATGTAGTTGGTTTCTGTCTTGCTGTGTGGTCTGTTGTTGCAATAAGAGAGTAAACTTTGTTTTCTCGCTTTTAGCCTTCCGGTTCTCTCCCCCATTCCACTGCAGGGGGAGTGAGCGACTGGCTGTGTGGGGCTTAGCTGCCTACCAGGGTTAAATCACACAATATTGCTTCGCAATGCAGTCATATTGTAGGGCGAATCTCCTGAAGCAGTCAGTAATGTGTATCAAGGAACTAGCTGGTCACTCTCGCGTTTGGTGACTCAACCTGAAAACAGCATGCGGACCATCAGTGTTGATGCAGCCTTTAGAGCAAAGATCAAATGTTGATCTGATATAACTATAATTCAGAGCAAATTGCTTTGCTATCCATTATAGACAGCTGTAACAGTTACAGAGGAGAAGGATGAAAGCAAGTTTAAAATATTTCTTTGTATTTAAAGATGCATTTTTACACACACAGTCTTATAAAGGTATATATATACACATATAGAGTAAAAAGCAGACAAAAACTACCTAAATTTCTAAGTCAGCTATTGTCAGTGTGGGTCAGCTGCTGCCATCTAGGGTGGGAAATACTGTTCTTTGGAGTCCTGCTATACCTTTGTTTAGTTATGCCCTGGTGAATCCCCTTGCGATTGTCACATGCTGATTATTTCTTATACCACTGTTCTGAATCTTGAGTGCCTGATGTTCTGCAAGACCTTAATATTCTTTCTGTAGGAAATGGTAAAAAAAAAAAAATGGTCCCCCATATGTGCTTGCAGGGGATACAATGTCTTTGAGATCTCGTGGCTTTACTTATAGGCACAGTTAGCTGCCCTGCTGTTTGGTCTGACAGGCAGAACACAAGGTGGTATTGCCTGCAGCAATATGTTTACCTGTTGGCCAGTGTGGTTAGGGGAATGCTGGAGGAAAAAAGTTTCAGATATAACTAATGCTGATAAGTGCCTTGCAAAAGGCATGATATATTGTGCCTTCACTTGTAAAAGCAGATCCTTCCAAAATGACCGTTACATTTTAGCTTTTATAGCATTGTACAGATAATAAATACTGCTAGATGTAAAGCACAGAGTAAACATTCTGAGGTTTGGTGAGAAATGCTATGCTGATCTGTCTCCGAGTAGGTCAAACTCAAGAAAACCTATTCTTCCAGCTGTGGATGAATCTTGGGTCAACAAGAGAATATCAGAGGCAATTTTTTTTTATTTGTTAGCATGCCACTCCTCCCTTCAGTAGCTATATCTGATGTATAGACCCTAATCCCTCTCAGTGTCTTTGTTTTCCTGTTTATTGGCTTTTACTTTTGTCTCATACTGGGATATGCTTGTTGCCTGCACTGAGTCCTTCTTGAGGAAGGACAAGAAAGACATAACTCACACAGGAATAGAATAACACCAATGACCACAGATAACTTTTGTTTGTGGTGAGGCTGTGCCAGGAAGATGAAGAGAAAGAGTTAGTTTGCTTTTCAGCTGTCAATCACTAGTAAAGCATGTGCAAAATGTCCATCCACAGCCTTCCTGTCTTCCCAAGCAAGTAGATGGCCACATAACCCTTGAATGACACATTTTGTGTTGTTTCTTTTCACCTGACCGGGCAGGTTTTCAGTTTGCATGCAGGTATGTTTGTTTCTTTCTTACTCCACATGGATCTACGTAAAATAAGAACAACCACTACAGGTCCTCTCGTATGTCCAACTAATCAGATTTTCTGGGTACGTTGTTAGTAGGCAGATAAAGGCACTGAGGGGCATGTATAAGAAATTGTACACGTGTAAAATGAACCTTTATCCTTGATATCCAGCTTGTAGTTATCATTGGTTTAGGGGCTTCTAAGCTGAAAGCTTTATATAGAGCAGGACCTACCTTATAGTAATTTGTCTAATCTCTTTTTAAAGTAGACAGTTTAAACTGTAGAAATATGTGTACTTTTCACCACCAATCACCATCGTAACTTTTCAGGAACCGTAAGAGTCTCATTCTGCAGCATAAATTAAGGTCTAATTGGAAAATAAGAACAGTGATGCTGCATCAAACCCAAGGTTTATGTGCCTCAGTATCCAATGACCTATTGCAGATGCTAAGGGATAGACTAAGAACAGGGCAGAGCTTCTGGCAATGTGTAATTTGGGGATCTTCTGATCAAGAAATTGTGTCCACTGCTTTGTGTGTAATAACATAATGGAATCTTTTCCTCTGAATTTTTTGAGTTCATCTGTGGTTTGGCTGAAATCTGGTGGCAGTGAGTTCTGCAGTATAAGTAAAAGCTAATTTAAAAAGCACTTTGGTTGCCTTAGGTTTTCTGCCTGATGACTTTATATTCTGCCAGCTGTTACTTATTTAGTAAGAAATAGTGAATAATGCTATTTATTATCTGAAAGACTAGAGAAACTGGTTGTTGTAGAGTTTGATTTTACTACATGCAATTTGTCCAACTGGAATAGTTCCTAGGAAATTAGGGGACAGAGAGTCATAATTCCTAGCCATTGTTTTTGAGTCTACCACTCTTTGCCTTTGTAATTGGAGGAGCAGCAGGCAATGTGTTTGGGCCTTATTTACACACTAGCAAAGTAAGGGCTGTGTACCTTGGTCAGAAGGTTCTGGAGAAGTATAATTAAAAGTTATTGGTAAAACACAAAACTCTTAATACTGCTATGAAGTGAATAGTTGAACAGGCAGTCTTGAGCTTAATACAGTTTCAGGTGTATAAGCAGCAATTAATGATGCCTGAAGACATTTAATGACTTGCATATGGTTACACAGTAAGCAAGCGGCTGTCTAAGGAACAGTACCAAGAGTGCTAAAACCTTCAATACAGCTACTGGGAACATTTCAGCTGAGCAAACTTTCAGAATCAGACCAGAGCCAAATTGAATTATCTGGTGAAAAGATGGTCATTTAGATATTTCTGTTTTGTAACCCAATTTTCTTGCTTTAATTATCAGAATAAGGAACAGTGACTGCCTCAGCTTCTTCCTCCCTCCCTCCCCTTCCTCCCTGTCTGTCTGTCTTGTAGGGTTCCTAGAGTCTCCCAAAAAGCTGTTGATTCTTTTGCCACAATTCTCCCCTTTCTTTTCTGAAAAGCCCTCTTTCTGCAGACCCAATGGTGTTCAGTAGCAGACACATGAACAAGGTAGGATTTACAGAGCTTGCTCTGCAGGACATACAGTGGAGATCTGCAACTGAGGTCTGAGATGGGCAGAGCCAGGTGACATCAGTAAAGTTTAGGGTGATGTAATGCCCCAAGTCCCAGTTCAATCCCAATGTTTTATTCTAAATATTCAGGCAACTAAAGACTTCAGAGCTCGCAAAGGTCAAAACCCATGTTGCTGAATGTATGTACATGTTTGTTCCTATATGAGAGAGAGAGAAAGGGTAAGACAGAACAATCACTGTCCTTGTTCAGAGTCACCCTTCCAGTTTTGGCTTGGGGTCACGCGTAAAATCCAGAAGAGTGTATTTCCTGGTTCCTATTCATTTAGGGTAAAAATTATACAAGAATTGTCCATGCAGCTGACCCAAAAGTCTTGTCTAAACTTGTTCTGGGTCTTAACATTGTCTCTTTGGCCCCTCTAATTTAACATGCATTTGAACAGAAGTGGCTTTTTGATAGAGCCTTTCACCTCCAGGTCACCCTTTCAAATCCAATTCAGGCCTGTCATGACCAAATGTTACTACCATCTGACGGCTCTTCTGTGTCCTGTGTGAATTGCTGGCTTCAGTCCAGTAGCTGGTGGACAGGTGCCTGAACTGCAAAAACTGCCAGAGCTGACACTAACTGGATGTCTCTGCAGAGGGGTCAAAGAGTGAATCAGCCTGGCAGATGAATTAATACTTAACTTGCACGCACTGTGATGCTTTATATCTTCAAAGTGCTTTACAAACGTCAGCTAATCCTCAGGAGGTGTTGTTATCTGCACTGGCAGGTGAGAGAAGCAAGCAGATGAAGAACAAGGATAAGAATATGCATGTTGCTGACCTCCCACTCTGAGGCCAAAACTATAAGTTTAGCTCCTTTCAGGGTTACTGATGGGCACAGCAGAGCAGGGTTCAAGCTCATTGAAGGGGGTCCCATGTCCTTCTATGGATAAAAGCATCCCTTACTTTTTAGGACAGGCAGGAAAGCTGTGTTGATGGACAATGCCATCCTTTTGCTGTATGAACCAACAGAAGTCTCTTCTCCATCCTCTTTGATGCACTAATGAGTCGCAACAGATTATGCCTATCATTAAGAAGTATCATTATTTAGGTTGAGAACTTGCTGTGTAACTGGATTGGTAACTAACTAGTTTTGAATGGCAACTGGGTTGGAGTGGTTCATTCTGAAAGAAAACAGCTCTGGAATGTCATTGAAATAATCTGAAGAAAATGCATGAAGTGTTATGATGAATTACTAGAAGGTAATGCCGAGTTAGTGGTACATCAGTGTTTGCAAGCTGCTTCTGCAGGGGCACTTAGGAGACATTGTCACATTGTGTAAAGGTGTCTACAGGAATAAGGAGAAATTGGCCTTTCACGCTTCATATCAGTGAGAATAGAGAACTGGCATTTTCCCTTCTCTGGAAGCAAGATGAAGAAACTTTATTTTTTTAAAAGGTTTTTAACCTTTAGAAGGTTTTTAAAAATAGTAAACCACTTTTCTACTATTAATTTCTTATGTAAATAATTGCTGTTGTTGCCATGGTGTTTGCAAAGGTGAACGGAGCAGGTGGTCTATGAGATGATGAATGGAAGGAGAAAGATGTTGTCCTTATGGTTACAAAGGAGTAGTGGTGTACCTCTGAAATAATGCCTCTAAGGTGTGGCTTACATCATCTGCAAAACTGGAAATGACACTGCAGGGCTGACTTGTCAGAGGTTATAAAGAATGGCAGAGGAAAACCTTCTTGGAAGTATTTGACTTTTTTTTTTTTGTAAGATTTTATGCTAGCTAGCCCATTCAAACTTTGGGGAAAAAATATGGGGAGAAGGTAGATGTAAGACAAGTGACTTGGGCAAAATTCACCTTACCAGGCATCCAAATCCAGGTATTTCAAGGGAAGCTTGAAAATGTGAACCATATCTAGTTTGAATTCCACTTTAAGTTCCCTCCTATAGTAAGGAGGAGACAAGTGTTTTGCATCCCCAAAGGGCAATTCAAGGCACTGGGCAGACCTCCCTGGAGCTGAAAGGGCCAGGGCCAGTGCTTTCTAGCTGAATGTAGACTGCTGAGCAAGTGATGCTAAATGGTCAGTTTCCCTTTAATTTGCTTATTAGCATGTTGTGCCTGTGTTTTCTGGTGTCACCACTGCAGCTGTTGCCAAAATAACTAAGCATGGGGTACGGTGTATATGTCAAAATGGATACACTTGAAGCCTACGCAGAATTTTCTTTTGAGAGATTCTGGACCTGAGGAAGCATAAAAGACCCAGTGGTCTGGGAATTTCTGAATCCCTTCTGAACCAAAAAGGGGCAAACTCATGCTGTGCCAACTGTCATATGTCCATTTACTTCAAACAGTGGCTTAGCAGTAAGAGTGCAAGGTCTGCCTAGAGACTATGTTCTCTATCACTAGTGACAAGCCGTGGTTTTCATGGCTTGTATAAAACACTGCAAGGAGTTTATCCCATCCCCTGTATGAAATATTGGAGGGAAGAAGGCTTTTGGATATTATCCCTCTAAACCAATTGCTATGCCCAAGAATTAATAAAATCCATATTGAAGTGACAGCTGGTGGACAGAGCTGGCTTCTTCCTGCATCACTTGTCTCTCTAGTGGCTCATGTTCTGGGCTCAGTGCACATTTATCCTTTTATTGTGGCATTTATTGATTTTTATTTATTTATTTATCAAATCTGTTTCCTTGAGAATTATAATTGCACTGTTCAAAATCTAACTTTGGTCATATCAGCACTAGCTATTAACATCATTCTTTCCTTTTGCTCTTTAATTACTGACCTTCCAAAGGCATTCAGCTAATGAAATAAAAATGCAGACAAGTGAGAATATATTTTCTCAAAACTTTACATGGCATCATGAAAGTTTCCAGTTTCTGTGCTACTTTGACTATTTCATATCTTGACAATGTATGTGAGATCTTATTCTTTATCCATGATTTCTTTCTTTTTTCCCCCTCCCTAATTTATATGTATATTTCTCAAGCTGCCAGAAACTTTAGACTGACTCAAGAGAACAGTAGAGAGTGTGTGTCACAAAGGCAGGGGTTCAAATGAACTTTAGAGCAGAAATTCATTTGCCTATTTATTTATTCTGTTTTTATGTGGTAAGTGGCAAGAAGAGGCAAAGACCATTCTTTGCAAGGGAGAGAATGTTAACTGTTGTTTTCTACATATTGGGGTTCAATCATTGTCTCTGTAAGTCTAGTGAGTGATTTTTGTTTTGACACACAAAGACCAAGCCTGCCTTTGTTTTCTCCAACTCTGTAAGCTGGGTCATCCAGGTAATTACAGCTTTACTTAAGAAAGAGAGTGTGAGAGATAAAATCTCTGCTGCTGCTTGTACGCACAAAGAAAAGACACTTGAGGGAATTAAATTGCATGATGATTTTTATAAGGCATCTGAATCATTTTACATTCCACCTCTAAAGCAGAAAATGATGAGTTTAATATCATATTGTAGAATGTAACTTGTAAGTCTCTCAGAAGGCAGCTATGGCATCCAGAGGTGTTTGAGTCTGGTTATTCATTTTCTTTCTGCTTAAAGATTGAAGCAAATGTGACTGAGACTTTGACCCATCTCTCAACTTATTCCCATCCTTACTTGTTGATGCTAGTGCATTAGAAGCCATAACGGGGGTAGGTTCTGCTGTGTAGATACTGACAGGTACCCCTGTGGTTTAACAGCAGATAGGATTGGTTTATGTTTAAGTGTGTTTGTATGTGCTCATGTAAATGCACACATACATTTATTAACTTCAACCTCCCATTAAAATTCTCCCTATCTCAAAGAGAAACAATTTCAGAAGGTCACCTCTCTGCTGATTTTTCTGAAATTCCCATCAGTAGGTGACATTATATATTTAATAAAATGTTAACTCT